>NC_080571.1:23843212-26243212 GCF_030247185.1 Malaya genurostris | reverse complement strand
AATACTTGGACAAATATCCACCGGATTTGGACGAGAATCCAGTGTCGCCGGTGTTCAGTCAGACACCGGCCGATATCGTGAACCGTGCACTGCGGAACTGCCCCTGGAGCGCTGAGCTTTACGTTGAGAAGATGCGAATTGTGGAACGCGAGAAGCGTCCCAAAGAGGATATTCTGAAGATTATGGAGGAAGTAGCAACCGTGGAATTCCAAGCTCCTGAACCGGCGGTGAAAGTTTGGTTGGAATATCTGACATATTTGCGACGTCATGCCGATTTCGAGGACGAAAAAGAAAGAGACATTTTGCGTTCTAATTTTGAGTTGGCCTGGAATCAGCTTGGCCGAACGTGGGGTGAGTTGGCTGATCCGGAGTGTAAAATTTTACAGTTCTGGGGTCGGTTGGAGTACGGCCAGTTGGGTGATTTGATTAAGGGTCGCGATCTGTGGCAGAACGTGATGGACAGTTCGGACAATTGCACCCGGGCCGGACTTTGGATCGAATATGCCGAGCTGGAGTCGAAACGAGGACTGGATGCGGTTCGAAAGTTGTACCGAAAAGCGATCGGTTCCGTGGCATTGAATGACCCGGAAACCCTAGCAGCGGCTTGGATGCGCTTCGAACGATGCAACGGAACGTTGGAACAGTTGACTGTTTGTCAGGAGATTTGTACTGCCACCGTACAGGCATACTACCGGACACTGAATCAGTCGCGTACCGCAAAAGGTCGCCGTTCGGATCCGAAAAAAGAACCCACCGAGCCAAGCAAGAAGAAGCCTACGAAAAGATCTCTCGATGATGACGATGATGATGCTGGAGAAAGCAAAGAAGGACATTTCAAAAAGCCTAAGACCCCGATAGGACCGTCGCTGCCCAAAAAAGTTGATTCCTCGTTGGAGGAAAATACCAAGCGAATTCGTTTGGAGGAACCACCGGCGGGCAAAGAGAAGGATACCTTTAACGATAATCGTCGTTTGTTTTTCAGCAACCTAAGCTTCGACGCTACGGAAGAACAGATTCGTGCCACATTTCCGGAGTTGGCGTTCAAATCAATCGAACTGGTTCACGGTTCCAGTGGTAAAAGTCGTGGCTTCGGTTACGTAGAATTCGAGAACGAACAGGACGTCCAGAAGGCACTCAGTTTCGATCGTCGTCCACTCGATGGCCGCCCAGTATTTATATCTTCGTTGGCCCGCGATAAATCCAGTCGTCCCCATAAATTCAAATACTCGGAAAAGTTCGAACCGAACAAACTTTTCATCAAGGGCCTACCATTCGAAGCGGGAAACGAAGATGTGCGAAAGTTGTTTGAACCATTCGGGAAGCTCAGGGACGTACGGGTGGTGTTCTATCGCAGTGGCAAATCCAAGGGGTTGGCTTATGTGGAGTACGAAAGTGAGGCTGCAGCCAAAAAAGCCGTTCTGAATATGGATCATCACGAAATGAACGGATTCACGCTAACCGTTGCCCTTTCCGCTCCTCCACCCCGGGGTAATCCGACGGCGGGAGTCGAACCGGAAAATCCTACCGCCGGTAGCAGTCTAGGCGGAGGGAAACGACACGTCACTAAAGGGTAAACCAAAAACACGTTTTTGTTTCTTGTTTTAATTTTGAAATAATTCTTTATTTTCTGTTTTGCAGAGACGTCAAACAAAAACTGTCCACCATGATTCCAACTGCTCTTCTGAGAAAAACCGTTCCTACTACCAATCCACAAGCCGGCGGAAGTAGCTCCAACGGAAACAAACCAAAATCTAACGAAGATTTCCGTAAACTACTTCTAAAGTAGTTTCACTTGAACTTAGCATTAACAACTTTTTTTTTCGTTTTGTATATTCCTGCTATGAACGCTCATGCGGGAAGTTCGTTTTTTTTCTCTCTTTTCTTCTAACTTCTAAACACGTGTGTTCCGTGAATCTTACGATTATTTATATATTCTTCCGGTTAAGACAACCACATGAAAAGTACTAATAAAGTACCAAGCTTACCAAACCTGAACCCGTTTACTTAATTTTAACACTTCGCTTGACGTACGCCTTGATGCCGGTTGCTTCTCCGCCGTAGCGAGTGGTTTCTGTTCGCACCGGACGAATGGTTCCCTTGCGGCGAACCAAAGCCTTCTCAAATTTACGACGATTCTTAACGCGAATGTTACGCTGCTCTTTCTTTTTGTGTGGCGTAAGTCCCTTATTCTTCGCCATTTGATAGGTAATCTTTCGTTTGCCGTCAACGATTTCACCTTCGTCCGCATCGTCCGCTTGTTCTTCCTCGGAAGAGCTATCCATTCGTTGCTTTTTACTTGTTGGCTCGTCAGTTTCTTCCTGGTCCGACTGTTCCGACTCATCTTCTTCTGATTCAGCCCTGTTTTCCAATGATTCCAACATTTTCAATTTCTTTCTCTTTGGCTTATCTGGCGTATCTTGGGCAATCAGCTGGTCATCGATGTTCAATTCTTCACCCGACGCAATGTGTTCCAATATGGTTTCCACCTGGGGTTTGATAGAATTCTCATACTTCTGACTAAGTTCCACCAGAAGCTGCTTCATTTGAACCAACCGCTTGACTACTGGATGATTCTTAATTTTGATTTTTTTTGCCTTCAATAGCAAATAGAAGCTGATGTTGCTGCAGTAACTCAAGCTAAGATCGTACCGTACTTTCAGAAATTTCACGAATGGATGGTCCGTAATCTGTCTTTCGCCGAGATATTCCAACACTGGCTCCAAAACTTCGTGACATTCCAGCAAATTCTTTTCGAAATCTTCCACCAACCCATCAAATTCCGGAGCTTCCTTTCGAAACAGTTCCTGTTTTTGTCTCTCACTCAAATCAGATAAATCCGTTGTCAGTTTAATTTCTGCGACCTCATTTTTCTTATTCTTCTTCTTGCTGCTACGTTTGGTCTCGGTTGCTTCCGTGTCTTGTTCCGGAACGAATATATCCAACGAAAAATCCGCTTCATTTAATTCTTTGGCCAATCTTTGCTGTATCTCTCTTGCTTCGATTTCCTCCAGACGAGCTCGTTCCTCTTCCTGGGCAGTCAAACTGTCGTAGTCCTGATCGACATAATCCGCACCGTAGAAATCTTTTGCCTTCGAACCCCACGCCTTGCGGTCCGGTAAATCGTCGTCATCCTCTTTGTCCTCAATATCACTATCGTGCTCGAACTTACGAATCTCATCAAAATCGCCTTCTTCGTCCTCATACTCGTCATCCTCATCCTCACCATCCTCGTCGAAACCGAGAACTTCCTCTTCATCGGCATCCTCACCAGCAGCAGATTTCTTCCGGTTGCGAATTGTTTTCAACAGCTTTTGCTCTCGCTCATCGTATTCGTCGTCGGACTCGGACGGATCATACCGATCCCCCACATCGTAAAAACTGATTTTATCCGGCATTTTAGCTGCTGGAGAAAAAACTGCAACTAAAGTAGAACGAAAATGGAGCACACGTGTAGTTGGCTTTATTTGTAAACAACAGCACCCATTATAATGTAATGATGGTAACTGCGTTATGCATACACTTATCGCAAAATACTCAAATACAAGTGGCAAAAAACCCTATTCTACACACAGAAAAATCTTGGTTGTTTAGGTAGCGTTTACAGAGACCCTGTCAGCTTGGAGCGATCTCTATCTTCAGTTCAGCAACGCCATCGCACGGCGTCTCATTCAACATGTCATGTCAATTGTATGGGTGCGCAGTGCTGCTATTTTGGCGTGTACGAATTTGACATTTCTCTCCCCTACTTCTATGTACGTGATTCGATGCGGACTCGCCTGAGGGCGCCATGGTCGCAACAAAGGATGTTGCCAAAGATTTGTTCGGGAAATGTGAGAGCTGGATATCTTGTTAATATGATGTCTTTGGTTTACACTACTGATGTTTGCCAGCATCACGCAGAGAAAAATATTGTAAATGTAACTAAATCAGCTGTTTTTCAAAGAACGGCGAATCTAACATTGACAGAAAATGGAGAAAAATATTGATGAATGTTTCGACTTTGGTTTCGAATCGTATTTAGAAATCATCGTATATTCTTGGATCAACTTTTGATTAGTCGATGATCTGTTCGTTTATCTTTAAAAAGTATGCAAATTTTACCAATTTCCTTCTATATCTACTGAAGAAATCAACATGAAAAGAGTTTCGCCCTTTTTCGATTGGTTTACTTTTATGCTTCCTGTGTGAATGCGCATTTTTTTGTGAAATTAGTTGGTTTTCGTGACTAAGATAAATATTCGGGTAATTTTAGCGTCTCATTTACTATTTCCAGTAGTAAAAGGTTCGGAAACCATAAAAAATAAAGAAAACAAATAGTTTCGCCCTTCCTTACTAGGAATTGAAGTATCGCCCTGTTTGTTTGCATGGAACACGGAGGGCGAAACTTACGTAAACAAATGGAATGACAGTTTCGCCATTTATAGTTCTTTGTATTACTAAGATTGAGATTTTTGTAGAATTCGATTTTATAGGCAAAACTGTAGGATTTTGAAGCATTTATTGGTAGGAGAGAGAAATTCGATTTGTTTACTTTTGTAAGATTCGTCCTTCTTTGAAAAACAGCTGAAATCTGGGTTTCACGTAACGATTTATTTTGTTGAAATAGTGACAAAAGAAAAATTGGTTTAATATAGCAAATATTATTGCTTGAAACAACAAAACTAGGTATTTGATTTTGCTCAGTGGATTAGTTTGTTTCTATAAATATTTTGTTAATACCAACAAATATTTTACTTGTGCGTTCCTGTCAATTTTTTGACAAACAATTTCATAGTAAATTCAACTTGCAAAATCAGTTTAAAACGAACTAATTTTGGATAAAGGTAATATTTAGTGTTTTGAAATTATAAACTTGGCAGTTGAAATAAATGATAAGATATCAACTTGAAATGATTAGTATTTCAACTTACGCTTTTGTTTGTAAAAAATATTCATTTTGTTTTGTTTTTACGAGTAAAGTGATTTCTTTCGAAATAATATGAAGGCTTGTTTTTGGTACACTTTTCTTCAATTTATATATTTGTAAGGAATTTCAATTACATTTATATTCAATACATTTATAATATTTATCTACATACCACAATCAATCCAATATTACTTTTTATAGTCTTCAATGATTCGGTACCCTTTTCCCGGTGCCCTTCCGGTGAAGATAGAGATAACCTGCATCAAATATATGTTGTTAAGAAAGCGTGTTATTGTAGTTTCTAATATTATTAACTATCAATACTTACGTTTGGATTGATGAAAAGCCCGATGAAAAATATATAAGCAGATAAAATTTTACTTCTGAAACGCGTAAAAAACTTTTCTGTTCATTCACGATTGAAAAAACGACTCTGGTTTATAAGAAATAGACCTGATACGGTTCTTTTGAACAATAAACTTTGTTGTATCATTACACAAATAAGACAACAGATAGAATGAATAAATTTTGTTCTTAACATAAAGATAAAGCAGACTTGAATCAACATAGATATTGCGAATAAAATCAACTCTGCTTTTGTTGATACGCAATACATTGATGAATTATTTCAACAATAAAATCAGCTGGAACAGTTATTTTTTTTCGTTTGGCAAGACCAAAATATTTATTCACATTGAACAGAGATCTTTGTTGATGTTGAAAAGAGAAAATGGTTTAAAACAATCATATTCTAGATTGAAATTAACATGAATCAGATTTAAAAATCTACTAACCGATTTGTTATTTTAAACAAGCTCCATTTCTCTGCGTGATGCTGGAGCCAGTACACGCTCTATGAACATAACTCATGGTTTGAGTTGCGATTACTCAAATTCATAAACTGGAATAATATGTCAAAATTTGAGTATGGATTTGAATAAAATTAGCTCGTTGCCATGGGTTCTCTTGCATTTATTCATATATTAGAGTAAGCGTTGACTATTTAAATATTTGAGTGTAAAAATACTTCTTGCAGTTCAGTGCGTTTTCATTCTGGGAATATTCTTATCGAAATAAAGAATGTAAGAATACGTCGTTTTCCATTGCCGTTTCTAGATCCGGTTTTAGGAACATGAATCAACGTCAATCATAGATGTTTTGTAGTTTTAATTATGCTCAGTGAAAAGCGCAACATAAGGATATCAAAACAATTCAATTGTTACTCCAAACCGTTCAGAAGGAAACGGTTCTGAATCACTATTTTGCGCATTCAAAAGTAAGAAGAATAACTTTGTATATAAAAATTGACGAAGAAAAATTTCTTCATTTTGAGAGCAAGGAACTCAAATTTTGAGTTGAACTTACTCAAATTTTGAACACAATATTTTTGGTTATTTTTGACAGATCGATGGTTATTTCCCGACACTCCCGAATTCTTGCAATGAAAATTCTAATATTAATTCTTTAGTTGAAATTCTTTCCAGTGGAAAACAAACCCAAACAACTTTCCGTCAGTTAAATTTTAAAATGGGCCGCAGTTTTAGTTAAATTTAACTACTTGACACAAAATAACCACTCTAGTGTAAGATTTCAACCAAAAGTTAAAATTAACCGCGAAATGCCTTAGTGTACAGAATCATTGCATGGCTGATACTATGGATCCTACTGACAATTGGCCTTCTAAAGACAGTTCAACATATAGATGGCGCTGTTGTACAAACGATGAAGTTTTCAAATGAAGCTGTCAAAATACATAGGAATGTTTATTCTCAAGTGAATTTTTATTTATTTTTAGTTAAAATTGGAGTAATCAAAGAATAATCTGTTGTAATTAGGAAACAAACATTGATTCCTATCAATTCGAATTTCAACTAATATTTTTAATATTCCGCTTGAGAATAAAGTTTGTTGCTTTCAGAATGACCTACAGATTGATAATATTGACTTTAATTGTTGACACCGCTCTGAAATAATTGGTCTGGCCGTTTATTCCACCATTCCATTTGTTTAAACCTTTCATTTCGATTACGAAAATTGATGACATAACCTCATTTAGCATTTATATCTAAATATAGTTAAGTATTGAACAAATTAGGGTAACAGGGGTATTTTGGTCCGCTTTAGGATCGATTTTATTTTGGCCCACTTTGTAAAAATATCCACCAAATGTTTTGATATCTTTGAAAAATCCTTTCGCAATAGGTAATTTAATGTGATTAGCTTCAAACTGATGCAACAATGGTTACCTAAGATCGATTGAATCCATATAGTTTGTTAGGTGGGCCAAAATATATGAAGTGGCCAAAATACCTCTGTTACCCTAAAGGTTTATTTTTTATGCACAAGTTGAATGCATGCAAAAGTTTTACCCATTCCGTTGGTTTGTTCAAAGAAAAATTACTATGTTAGTAGCTACTTCCGCATTTAATACTCGATTCATATATGTCGGTTTTTCCCAAACTATTTTGGGTCATGAACCCCTTTACAAAAATTAACTTAGTCCTCAGACCCCCATCAACAAATTCCTTTGAAAATTCAATGGCTTGCATTTTTATTATTGATGTAACTTACCAATTTCTGCGGATGGTCAAATAAACACAACTTTTTAGCATGAATATTTCAAATAACAACATTAGTAGGGATATGATGACGGTCAGCGGCCATAAATTTTATTTTCATCTTATATTATTCAATTGAAAATGAAATTTTACCGCACTGGTAGTAGTAATCTCCGGAACGCAACGTAGACAAACAGCCTCCTGCTATGACGTCATGAAACTGTGACCAACATAATTCTGCAAAAACCAAAACAATGAAGAAGAATGGCTAACAAAAAACTGAATATTACAAACTACTTGTTTATTCAGTACCCTTTACCGCACTTCCCCGCAAATTATCGATCAGAATATAATCACTACGATAAGGAAATTGAGATTTTACTCGAATTGAAATGCTCGAATGTTTGTTTACCATACTCTGAGCGCTCTGATTGCCCACCAAATGCCCCAGATGTTGGCTACGCTAGCACTTGCTGCAGCGCCCTATCTTTGCCACCGTGCTGTAACAAAATGACTAAAAAGTGTAACGTAAAGTAACGCATCTTTGTTGATATGAACAAGAAATGTCAAGCTAGTTTGTTTATTTTATTCGGTTTTTAAAGGTGCTACATTCGTTTACCGAAACTGGTTTCGTTCATATTTAAGAGAAATACTTTAGCTTTTGTTAAGATGCAAGTGTGCAGAGTTTGTCTATGTCAGGAAGATAACATGCTGTTTCATTCGCTGTTTTCAATTCGAGAGGATCGCACGATCGCCAAGACGATAATGTTTTGTACTGGCGTGAAGGTGAGTTAAAAGTATAATAGTAATACATAGCTGTTGTGAATGTCCCTTAAATCTTACCGTAGATTAAACGAACGGACGGCCTATCTCAGCTAGTGTGTGGAACTTGTGCCGATGATTTCCTAAAATTCTTCAAATTGCGCAAACAATGTCTGGAAACGGATGCTTTTTTGAGGAGAAGCATTCTTTTAGAAACACCGATGAATGCAGCACTATATGAAACATCCAACGAAAAGGATGCCCTGGATACAAATACAATTGAAGAAGAGTCTAAATTTATAATTGAAGAAATTCAACATCTTAAAACAGAAAATGAATCAAAACAATCGGTGGTCTCGAGCGAATGGGTAATCGAAAAAATCGAAATATTGAAAGATGAATTTGATGACATCGACGCTTCAGAGAGTAATAAGTACATGGAGATCGAATCAGAAACTGAAAAAGACTCGCAGCCCACTTCTAAGTTGCGACGAAAACGAAGAGCTTCATGCAAGATATCACGCAAAAGGAAGAAAATGTCTACTTTTAACGACGATATTTCATCGAAGTTTGTCTGTTGTAGTTGTCCCTCTGAAATATTTGAGAGTCAAGAGGCCTTGGAAACGCATCGAACAGATCACCATGAAAAATATCGAATTGCGGATAACGTTATTCGGCCTTATGAGTGTGACGTTTGCTTTCAACGTTTTCTAACGGAAAAACATCTTCAACAGCATAAGGCGCGACCCTTCAAGAAACGTGAACATGTTTGCACCTCGTGTGGGAATGCGTTTTTCGCAAGTAGTACCCTCAAAAAACATGAAGAAATTTGCACTGTTACCGACCGAAACTACGCTTGTGACGAGTGTGGCAAACGCTTTACCCAACTCGGATCGTTACGGAATCATTTGAAGCTTCACAATTCAGAGAAAACGCACTCTTGTCCTATTTGCGGGAAAACCTTTCTGAAAAAGTTCGAAGTACCACTCCATATGGTTACACACACGGAAGAGCAGCCGTTTCCGTGTGATCAATGTCCCGCGCGGTTCAAACGAAAGCAAGCATTGAAAAACCACCAGCGGCATCACAGCAATCCAACGCCATACAAGTGTGACCTCTGCGATGAGTGGTTTAACAACTTCAGTGCAAGGAAGTTTCACCGCCAGAAGGTACACGAAGGGATTGAACCTTTCAAATGTGACCAGTGTGGGGCGAGCTACGGACGAAAAAATCGGCTCGATCAGCACGTCAAGCGTGCGCATGTTGAAAACACAAAAGCCTCAAGTGATGATGCTGCCTGAAATATACATGATATCTAATGGCGTTTTCGTTTTTAATTTGCACTACACCGGTGCAGTGCTACACTGAGGCATGAATAAACGAACAAAAATGACGAAAACATAAACAGTAACCATTGACTACAATTAACGATTCCATTGCACAGAGCTACACCAAACTTTTGATGAGTGCTACACCAGTGGTATCGGTGCAGAAACAGTGTAGCACTGGTGTAGTGCAATTGGTAAAAACGAACGGTTTAGGTGCAGCTTTCGCTACACCGGTGTAGTGCAATTTAAAAACGAAAACGACATAAGTACCAAAAATGATTTTTCACTTTGAATTTTTTTACTGTAGAATATTCCATCCATACACGCAGAAAAATAGAACACATTAGATTCTAGTATATTGAGTCTTTAAGTCAGCTTCAAACATTTGTTCGAATCAAATAAAATGCAATAGCAATGCACGTTAGATTAAAATATGTTGAGACATGGATTCAAATTTGAAAATTTCATTGAATCAAATCTTAAATTTATTTGATTTAAATGCTCGTTACAGTACGTTAAATGTATTTGAATCAAATATGTCGTAGTATAAATTCAAATTGAAAATTATGCTTCAACATTTTTTATTATTTCTACATATACGAAGTAATACGATATATTAGAATTAAATATGTTGACTTTTGAATTCAACTGAATCAAATATATTGAGCCTAAGCTTCAAATTTATGGATGTTTAATAAAATTTTCCGTTCTTACATAAAATACCAGAGAGTATTAATTCTAAAATATTGCCATTAAATGAAACTTTTCTATTAGTTGATTTTGAGATATTAAACACTGCTTTTGCATTTTGTTACATCATTCAAAAGGCAAAATGAACGTGTTCGAGGAAGTAATAGCTCAGCACGATTGATATCAATACTATACAATACGTAGACCGATTAAAAAAAAACGGAATGATTTTCAAAAACAACAATAAATATGGTAACCCCACCAGCATGTACGAGATGGATAAAATAATTTTAGATAACAACTAATGTTGATTTGCATTTGCATTGATTCTCATAAGTTCCATGATCATGATCATGGTCATTCGTAGTTAAAACTACCTACCTAGAGGACAATTTTTGTAAAAATAGACAATCTAGAATTAAATTCAAAATATTTTATTATTACTAAGTATTTTTTTAAAATAATTTAAAGATTAGCGATGTTTGTATAAATCTGTTTAGTGTGAGGCGACTTGCAATTTTTAAACTCAAATGATGAACCTCTAATGAACTTTTAAACTGTAAACAAATTCACGCCGACTGTCAAAAAAAGTTCATTCTGTTCATTTCTGTGAGGTTATGTTATGTTCGTGCAAAACCCTTACAGACGGCTATTAGGTTTTGCACGAACATGACATAACCTCACAAAAATTAACAGAATGAACTTTTTTGACAGTCGACGTGTACTTGTTTACAGTTTAAAAGTTCATCAGAAGTTCATCGTTCGAATGTCAAAATTGCAAGTCGCCTCACACTCAACAGATTCATATATGTATCGCTCCGTCCTGCTGGAAACACATACAGGGCAATTTTTTTAGTTATTTTCACTGTGGAATACGTTTTTAACAGGCACTTTTTCGTCATTTTTTCAATTTTTAACTTGCAGTCGCAAAACAAAACAAGTACACGGCAACTGTCAAAGATGAACTTGATTCATCTGCAGTTCATTTGTGTCGTCATCGTGCATTGAAAAGATTGCGCTGTATGTGTTTCCAGCATCAAGGAGCGATTTATGTATGAATCTGTTGAGTGTGAGGCGACTTGCAATTTTTACATTCCAACGATGAACTTCTGATGAACTTTTAAACTGTAAACAAGTACACCTCGACTGTCAAAAAAAGTTGATTCTGTTCATTTTTGTGAGGTTATGTCATGTTCGTGCAAAACCTAATTAGGTTTTTTATCGTGACGACACAAATGAACAAGTATTCATCCTTGACAGTTCAGCGGTACTGTTTACAAACAAGCTTAAACAAAAATCGAAGAGCACATCTAATACAATCATCTTTACAATTTGCAACTAGTCACTTTTATTGAATAAATATCAAAAACGAACCGTATTCAATCGTGAACAAATGTTTTAAAACTTTATTTAGGCGATACGGACCGTAAATGGTCTGATCCAATTTGTCAATAAACAAACAAAAAAATTTCTGTTTACAAACAGTACTGCTGAACTGTCAAAATGTGTTCATCCGATTAGCGGCCCTTACACGAGCATTAAAATGTCATTTTAAATGATGACTAAGTAATGATGTATTTCAAATTTGTTAGAAACTTCGTCATTAGTGCACCATTACACGTTCATTAAAATGTTATTATTTTTTCGTAATGACATTTTTAATGACTCGTGTAAGGGCCGCTATTGAGGTTAGCAGTGACGGTAAAAAACCTAATAGAGCATATTAGGTTTTTTATCGTGACGACACAAATGAACAAGTATTCATCCTTGACAGTTCAGCGGTACTGTTTACAAACAAGCTTAAACAAAAATCGAAGAGCACATCTAAAACAATCATCTTTACACTTTGCAACTAGTCACTTTTATATAATAAATCTCGAAAACAAGCCGTATCCAATTGTGAACAAATGTTTTAAAACTCTATTTAGGCGATATGGACCGTCAGTGGTCTCATCCAATTTGTCAACAGACAAACAGAAAAATCTCTGTTTACAAACAGTACCGCTGAACTGTCAAAATGTGTTCATTCGATTGAGGTTAGCAGTGACGGTAAAAAACCTAATGGTTATTGTTTTGATGCCTACACACTAAATTATTATTGCCGAGTTTAGGCAAAATTTAGCTGAAGTTTGCCGTGCTGAAATTTCATCTAATTCATCCAGTAAAAATTGTTAACTGACGTTTCAGTAACTCGCAACGAGTTGCAAATTCTAACGTTAGCTTAATTTTGGCTGTTAATTTTTGTCGATATTTCGGTTTGATATAGTTTTGTCGAGCATTTTCCGTATCTAGTAATCATAATCCTCCGTTTTATCCTCAAGATAACACCGGAAGATATATCACTATTGAAACGTAGATCTGCAATAGGATTCAAAGTGGGGTAAGATGCTGTACGCCAATATTTGCCCGATTCGAATAACCCAAGGATTCATAATACTAAGGCGCTCAAATATATCTGTCAAAACATAATAATGTCCATCAGTCATCGTTGGGTACAACTTCACGGGGCGCTCCATTGTGCTATAGGACCATGTTTCGACCCTCAGAGAATATGACCTTTATCTAGGGAATCACTTGTTTATTCACACTATCAACAGAATTATTATTTTTTTCATGCATATTTCAAAACTGTTAGCTTTCTTGCAAGTTTTCTGTTGGAACATGCCGGGTTGCGAGCAATCGCATTTTGTTATTGTGAATGAAACTTTTAATTCCACGACAATATTTTGTTTGAACCCAAATGCGGTTGAATTTACATGAGATATAACTTGCTTCTCGAACTTCCTAGACATTTACGAGCATAACGGATATTATATCCCACTCGCTTTAGCGAACCAATCGGTTGTATAAATGGATCCAATTGCGTACATTGTAGTAGGGCAACGGCTCCCTATTTCATCTGAGCTCCTATTTCCATCTCATCTCTTCACCTCACAACTTTGAACTTTAATAATATTTTACAACCTACCGAAAGCAAACTGTGAAATGTTTTAAAATGATTTGAAAAGCTATTGTCACACTTTCCTATTGAAAGAAATGGTTTTAAATTCTTCGGTGATAGTTTTTTTTCATAAAAAATAAACTCACTTTTCAATTTAGGACACATTTTCGTCTCAAGATTTACAGTTCGTCATGTTTCTGATTATCTACTAATCGATTCGTCTCAAAACGTGATCACTATTTCGCACAATTACACTACCATTGAATGCTGGATGACTTCATAATTAGTTATGTTCACTTGCCACTTGTTTATTTAACGATTAAAAACTTCAAAAATTACCCGACAAGCAATAAAAGTCTTCAAAAATATGAGATGAAAGTTTTTCACTTCGTTCACTTGATTGCGCTTTGTTTTCATCTCATTTGGTTTCGCAAAGCTGCCAAGTTATCTCATAATGTTACAAAACAAAAATTGTTTATCTTCTTCAAATTATCATCAAAAAGTATGTTTTTTTTATCCGTGACATTAGTTTAATTATATTATTGATATTAATATTTCAATAAAACTGTTTCAGCTTCGAATATTACCAGAAAGAACGTGTTAAATACTAATGAAATAACCATTGTGGCAAATCTAGTAGCACTGGTTTCATTCCTCTATACGCCAACATAAAGCTGTGAAGTGTGCGTGTGTTTCATCGGCTGTGCACAGAGATGCCAGGTATTTTCATAGAAAATATGTATTACTTTGCATAGAAAGTCTATATCTGTTCTATCTGTTTTCACTAATAAAATGATGTTAAAAGATAGTTCTTTAGATCTCCGTAAGCCATTGCCCCATTAATTAGATAATTCAACGAGTAAATTTTTTACCAATAATAATAATGTGGAAAAATCCTGGTGGGTACGGTTGTATCGTTTGAGTAGTATATCAGGCAGCGGTGAGGCAGTCGGTCACCAGAATGTCTGCCCAGCCATATTTTTGATAGCTGGCAGCGTTTAGTCAGCCATCTGGCAGCCATGCGTATGCGGGTGAAAGTGTAATAGTGGAATATTTTGTTTTGATTGCTGTCGCCATTGCTAATTTATAGGATGAATAAAAGATCAACGATAGGATGAACAAAAATCCATTGAGATGAAATTAGGAGCAGAGTAGTGAAAACATCATTAGTGTTTTTAGCTGTTTTATAAATATTAGTTGAATTTTTAAGAGATGTGAATCAATTTTCAACGTGGAGCAAAGCGAATGAATCAGTAATATGAAATAATTACAGTGATTTTAGTGGCTAAATCGGGGTTTGAAGGCGACGTCCTTACAAATGAGATGAAATAGGGAGCCCTTACCCTATAATCAAAACGAGTGCTCAATCAGAGTCACGTTGAAAGTGGCGTGTCTGAGTGAACTTTCTGTGCACAATACCTGGCACGTTGTTTGGCAGCCCACTCATAGTAAAGTTCGTCTTCATCGTATCAAAACAGAACAAAAAAGAAATAAATATGCACATCTTGTTGCCGCTTTCTTTCTATTACTCTTGGTAGCTTTGGGTAGGGAATAATGGGGATTCATGGCGAATCATAGAACGAGGCCTCCTACAAGTTTTTGATGGCGGTTTGACAAATTTTTCGGAGTAAGATAAATTACACACTACAAAAAAATCATGTAAATTCCCGTCTCAGTAGGTGCACATAAAACGAGCGTCACAATTCACTTCAATTTACAGTCCAAAGCATGTGCAAATGAATGATGTCATTAACTGCACTTATAATTAAGTTGACATTGAAATAGAAAAGCATTTTATGTTTTTAAGTTAACTTAACACTTATGTGAAATGAAATGAAAAGCATTTTTTGAATTGAGTTTTTTTTAAACATTTAACCATTATGTTGAAAGATGATCGATTTATTCCCATGCCACCATCAAATCCATCAAATCCAGGTATATTTAGGGCATATTCAGTAGTGTTTTAGTTCTAGATACATATTTTATGTCAGTTACAAAATTTAAATTTGGATTTTATAACAAGAAAAACTGGCAGCCCCAGCAGTGTTTTACTCGTGTTTCAAATATACAAAAAAATTGACAGAAGAACAGGTCGAATCAGAGATGCCATTTATACAGATTTATCTGTATTATACAGATTCTAACATGCGCATACAGATTTCATACAGAATACAGATTTTATACAGATTTTCTCAACTTAATACAGATTTATACAGATTTCACAATAAAATTGGAAAGAAATTTTTTTTCTTCCATCTGAGCTCTCTTCGGTAGCTCGAGACGAGAAATAAGTTTCGTAATCAATGGACAAATCACAAACTGATCTGAAAATCTTAAAATGGTGTTGGTATTTGAAGTTGAGCGCTTAGATCCAACATCAACTTACCAAGCCAAAATTATGAAAGTATATGAAATCGAAATTGTTTTTAGTTGATTCTGATTGTTGATGAAAATTTAATGAAAATATAATTTTGTCGTATACTATTGAATTTCTCATTATTAAACCAAGAAATGTTGAATAACATTACCTCACCTTATTTTCATCATACAAAATTCGGTTTTTGGTGAATACAGATATATACAGATTTTTCATTCAACGTAATACAGATTTTCTATGAAAATATCTGGCATCTCTGGGTCGAATAAATAAAACTAGAACGGCTTGCTGGGGATACGTTTGTTCCCGTTTCAGTTCTATTATAGATCTTCTATATAGAACTTCTAGCTGCTAAATTTGCTCTTACGGTTTACTGACAAGTTCAGCCAAATATTATACATAGCTTCGGCAAAAAATACACTTTACCAGGATATCAAAATATAACTTTGAGGATCAAGAGTAAACCAAGTTAACTTGTGTTGGTAATTTGTGTATTACGTACATTTTATTTGGTACGCGTGCCATTGATCTGTGTATTCATATATGCAGTGTATCGAGTTTATCAAAGCGGATTGAACGATTGAGATTCAAACAATCTTTTTTTACAATAATTTATTCTCAAATGAATGTTAAGCCTGACATCTTGGATGAAATAGTTTTGATCAATTTTTCACCAACGTTTGATGGAAAATTGCTTACATTTTATGAATGTAGATTTTAATTCCCTAATAAAAAAAGTTAGCAACACTGCTTCAATGCATTTGTATTAGATTGCGCTACACAAAATAAACAAAACTAAATATTTTCTGTTACAAAAAAAGAATGCCGGAAAAATAAATAGTTTTACGACAACATTGTCCATCCATTGTCTTTCGCGTGTTAAATTCAAGGTTCCTTTTTTGCCGGATTACTAATAGAAGGTACGTAAATCTTTATATCGCAAAAATTTCTGCAAGAGGAAATCCATATAGGAATGTGTTTGTTGCTACTCAAATGTGTCAGTAAGGAAGTAAGCTGAAACTGAAATTATTTTTTCTCGAGCAGTTTTAAGGAAAACGGAAGAGTTTTAGACTAAGATTTTCGCTTTTCTTGAATTGCAATTTTAAGCAGTATGAACCGATTGGTTTATTTTTCAACCATATGGAAGATTTATTAATTAAAATCAGGAAAAGAAGCGCCGGAATTTGTTTTAACGCACACATTGTTAGCATTACTCATACGCTTGCAAAGAACGCTTGCTCCTTAACGAATTTCGGGAATGAGGGCGTGTGGAATACAATAATATCAGTAAAATGTCGTGTTGACGATCTAATTTGGCATTTTATTATGCCGAGCTAGTGGATCGGTTTTAAATGTGTAATATTCTGCCTTTATTCAACACGCAGAGAAAAAAAAACTTTTTCTAGCATCCAACGATTCGGTGCTCCATCAGTCCGGTCAAGATAGAGATCCTGCATTAAGTATTGTTTCTAAAAAAATTTGTTATGTAATGTTATGCAATTTTCCAAAATATTCTTAAATTTCAATACATACGATTGAATTGTTGAAACGAGCAGATGAAATTTTTCTTAGAAAACGCGTACAAACTTTTCCGCCGTATAAAAAATGCTGTGATTTATTCACGCGGAAGGAAATTGCTCTAGTTTATAAGAAATAAAACTATTACGGTTCATATAGACAGTAAACTTAGTTGTATCAATACACAAATAAGGGTTTTGATAAATTAAACCTATTTCATATATCAGAATCAAATCAACGTGGGCATTAGGATAATATCAAATCAACTTTGGTTGACACATAATAAATAGTTAGTTTATTTCTACAAAAACTCAGCATGAACAAATACTGTCGAAATTGTTAGCATAAATTTCACTGTTAGATCTGCAAAAGCACCCAGAAACAAGGCGGTTGAGTATGAGTAAAGTATTCATGATTCTTCCACACTTTTGAGTATCGATAATTTTTGACGATGGTTCCAAAAAGAACCGATGGGTGCCATTTTTTTTTACAATTTTTACTTTGTGTCATCATTTATTTTTCTACACAAGAAGCAGTATTTAGCGACTGGAACTGAAATCAAGGAATGAAATTGAGTTCAGAAATCAGTTCTAGAATTCAATCCAAAATCCAACACCCGAATCCGGTTTCAGTATTCAGAAGCTGAATGCGTTCACTGATAATCTGTTGTTGCTGCTGCTGGTTGAAGACGACCGACTAGTTAAGAAGCCTCAAGGAAACAAAAGAAGCAGATAAATTTTCCTATTAATACAAGTGCAAACTTTTTTGACTATCAACGGGAGAGAAAAATTCTCTGATTTATAAGAAATAAAACTGATACAGTTCAATCAAACAACAAACTTGGTTTTCTCATTACACAAATAAGATCATCGATAAAATGTGGCGTTTTTTCATAACGGTTAATAAACCACCTGTCAACATTTACTTTGAAGAGGAATTTAAAAGAATTCTGTACGCTTTGGGAATTAGTTACAACAGTACACGAAAAAGAAAAGTTTTCCCTCTCCTCTGATGTTAAACTCAATACACTATTAGAAATGGTTCGCCTGTAACTCCTCTCAAAAGTGGATATTGTCATTTGGTTTATAGGCGATTATATAAAAAAAATTCTGATATAAAGGTAAAGCATGATTGAATCAACATTGCCAATAAGATGAAATCAACTTCAGAATTTTACTTCAAATCATATATGATTGTTGCTGTTGAAGGGTAAAATTAGTTCAAAGCAATCATACTCTAGTTTTAAATTAACAGAAATCAAATTCTAAAATCTACGCACTGGTTTATTTTAAACACGTTCCATTCGTGTAAATTCGGTATTGTTTTGGGCTGATTTGGCGTCTTGCCATTATGAAAAAGTGGATCAGAAGTGGTATAAAGGAAATAACATCATACTAGAGGGCTGCAAAATACCTTTGTTGTAAGAAGTAAAACACACCATTACAGGAGCATATGGTAATATTTCTTTTTAATACTATCTATGCCGCTTCAAGGGCACACAACCGCGCCCCACAACACTCTACGCGAATCGATCCGGAGTCCTGAATCGAACGGTACGCAGCAGTTATGATGCAAACTGTTCGATGCAGTGTGTGCGTGCACCGGAAAACTGTGGTAGTGTTTTTCGACTGGCAGCCAATAATGGCTTTGTCCACGATGGCTTCAGTAATTCAGTTTTATTTGGAGTGTCATTCGGTTCACACCGAAAAGTTGCACAGCCAGTAGTCGTAGCGTTATCGAAACAAAAATTATGTTTCTGAAAAATTTCTAAAGCATGGTTACATTGACTGTTGAGAAATTAGATTGTGGCACGTAGTTCAAATTAAATTTATACAAAAAAAAAACAGAATTAAATGACTATATAACGATACGTTTTTTTAATGTTTAAATTCGTCATTGTGACTATAAACTGGCGGAATAACTAATCAATTATTGATATAAATATTAGCAATGTGTGTGATATTCAACAATCTACCAATACGAAGTACAAGAAACATCAGCAGAATCTGAGCAGCTTCGACATATATTTCATATCGGAAGGTATATAATTCAATAGCATGAGACTTGAAGAAAGATTAATATGTGCAGAATTATATTTACAACTTAGTGAACTACCAAGCGCTGCTCGGGAGAATGATTGGCGGTTGATTTAATATTCATGAGTTCCACGTAAACGTGCGCAAATATCTTTATTTCATCGTGCCTAAAACCAGAGTGACGACAGCTGTCAGTTTGGAATGATACACGCTTAGAAAAAGTTACTCAGAGTTTGAGTACTAGTTACTCATTTTCAAATGATACATGGAAACGTCAAAAATTGAGTAGTTATCATCAATGATATTGAGTAACTCCTACTCTAAATTTGAGTTTAATACAATAACTCGTTTTTTTGTTACTATTCGCAAGATCGGTCGAAAAGTTGTAATAACCATTTGAAGCAACAGGTTGTATATTTTGTTAGTGAGATCGCGTAATTCGAGGGTGAGTCGCTCAACACAAACGGTGTTGTGTCTGCAAAAACCGGAATGATAAACTTCGTGTTGTGCTTAAGAATGAAACCGAATATGCTCAAATGTCATTTATGAGAAAAAAGTGTATGATTGGTGCCCAAGCATAACTGACATGTATGTATGCGAAAAACAGTACCCGATCCGACACTGAAAAGAAATCCAACCGATACTCAATGCCCAGTTCAAATAATCGTCGAAAACTTGTTATTGGTTCTACCAGGCGCGTATCCAGAAAAAAATTCGTATGGAATTATGTATATACTGAATGATGAAAATTATCAATTTTATATTTGGCTTAAACAACTAAGGAAAAGAATTATCCTAAATTTCACCTAAACATCTAAAGAAGAGTTTCCACTTTCTGGAAATTGAAAAAAAAACATCATTTACAACAAGGTTTTTACACAAGTTATCTCAACTGTTGTGTAGATTCAACCTTCAGCTACAATACCCAATTTGTGATTTGGAAAAATATGCATTAGTTTTCGTGTCAAGTTGCGCGAAGTCACCAATCAAAAATCCAATATTTCTGGAACCGCAGAGGGTACTGGAACCGGTTACAAAACTTCTGAAAGACTTTTTTTTAAAAGATGCAAAAATGTTATCAGGAAAAACAAATTCTATGTTAGAATACGAAATAATCTGGGATGGTTGGCCAAATGATTAGTTCATTCAAATTTATTGATGCGTTTTAGTAAATCTTGCACATTTCAGATTGTTCCAGAACTGTTCCCATATACATTTTTAGTTTTTTAGATAGAATACCCCAAATGGCAAAACCGACTTACCCCAAGGCGATCTGGAATAACACCGGTGTTTTTGGACCAGATCAACACCGATTAAGGCAGAATGAAATTAAAGAATACCCGGTTTTTCTGACACCAAATGCATCAAGATCGGTCAATTTATTCAGTAGTTACAAATTTTTGGAAAAAAATCGATGAAAATCCCAACCCGAGCGTTTGAGTGTTAATATCAATCTTTCCTGAGATTGACGTCTCCACCTCCAGCTCACTGACGGCTGTCAGTTACATGAAAGCGCGTTTGCAAAGTCAATCCATGTATCGACATATTTGCAGGTTTTAAGATATTTAAGCTGTCCGTTTTAATCCCGTGTCCGGTCTTCCCTAATAATTGCTTGAGTTTCGGGGGGAGAGGTTTGAACCCCAAAAGCCTTCACCCTTGTTTACGCGCCTGGTTTCTACGATCAAGCTTTCGAAAATTATCTCCCACAACATTTTCAAAGCACGGTGAGTAGAATTTGATGCCATTTTTTAAACAGAGTAGAAGTTGCTCTAAATCAATATTACTCATTTTTTGACATTTGAACTAATCAAGCAAACCTGAGCACAAATTGCTTACTTAAGAGTAAGCATCTTAGTGCTATCTTATATTAGTAAACTTCGAAACTTTTCGAAAAACTTCAAAACAACTGAAGACTTTTAGAGGATCTAATTGAAACCTTACATAATACTGCAGAAACTAACATAAGCCTCATTTTTTTTCGAAATTTGGAAATCTTACCGAATTGCTTCAGAAAAGCTGAATGCGCTCCGAAATTAAACTGGGAGCATTCCTGAAACTCGAGGATAATTATTGAATCAGTAACACCTAATCGTTTAGAAATTTTACGGATTTTGAGTAATAAAATTCATATTTTTCATGTAGATACGAGAAACTATAGTACTTGTTAGTAATAATATTGAAATATCCAGGAAGAAAGAAATCAAAGTTAATAAAAACCTATTCTTAATCCACCTAGTGGTGTGATAATGCATTTCTCTTTCACCGAAGCAGTCTCATTAAAATTAAGATGATTCTGATTATTAAGATGATTCTGATTAAGATGATTTTTTATTAAGATGATTCTGATAATAAATTAGGCTCATTTTTGACACAAATTTAGCCAGATTGATTCGAGTAGTTCGCAAATGCATGCTTCAGCGTTTATGGCATCATTTATCAAACCATGCGACATTTGCGTTGTCAAAATAATAAAAAATTGTTGATGCCAAAAGTCTTAGAATTGCATGGAACGTTGATATTTAGTGTCATCTCGAAAAAAAAAATTGTTTTGAAAAATCGACTTTCTGAGACTCAAAGTCACAGAAAGTCGATTTTTTCTAAACAAAAATTTAAGATGATACTAAATCTCGACGTTTCATCCAATTCTAAGACTTTTGGCATCAAAAAAAAAACGATTTCGGAAATCTTATGCGATAAGGTGATCTCAAAATATTATACCATCATATCTCCGGAACCAGAAGTCGCAGTCATTTAATCTTATATCTTGATCAATGGCCCAATACTAACTTTCAAACGTGCCCAAGCTTGTTGAAATCACACACATACATATCCCGATCTCGTCGAGCTGAGTTGATTGGTATATAAGAGTAAATAAGAGTTTCAGACGCGACATCTTTAATTTCATAGTGATCACGTGAAACTCAGCTAATGTGTGAAGTTGCTCTCCGGTTTGTGTACCATTTATAATCCGTACAGAATAAAATTGCTCTAACTTTTGATGTGTAGGATAAAATTAAATTAAATGTTGCATAGACATAGCTTAAAGTGTATTGTTTACACTCTGTGAGTTGGCTTAATCAGGTGCGCAAAAGTTTTCAAAAAGGCGACGAAAGAACAGTGCGAAAAAGGTTTTCACGAGTATTGAATATAGTTTCAAAGTTGGTTCTCTGGTGCATTTCATTAACCACAAAAATTAAGCAAATCTATGAAAAGAAAAATGTTTCAAATATCCACTGGCAACCCTGCTCATAAAATTGACAACGAGGAAAAGAGAAACAGAGCAAAAAAATGTATGATGTTAGCAGGGTTCACAGATTTTCTGTTTTCTGCACAGATTTAAAAAATGACACAGATCTCTGAAATCGATCACAGACTGTGTCTATGAGCACAAAAAGTCTTCAATTTGCTAGAGAAATATGAGAAAATAATTTTCCGACAGGTCGTTTTAAAGTAGCGAAAACTTTTTTCCTTTGATTTCGATGTTACGTGAAACGTGCACAGATTTCGCGGTTCAATAACAGATTTTTGAAAAAATGACCTGACATCCTTGGATGTTAGTTCTGTCAGATCAGAGCAGTTGCATCTATTAGCACACCCCTCTTAGAAAAAAAAAACGTTCAACGGTGGTCCTTCGTTGGTCCAATACGTTGGATCATTGGTCCAATGAACGTCCAATCAATCGTTCAACGGGAGGCCAACACGGGACCTTCGTTTGCCGATTTTGAAACAGACCGTTGAACCGAATGCCATTTTTTCGTTCAACAAACCCGGCAGACAGAGGTCCATTGTTGAGCCATTGTTAAACCATACTTCACGTAGAATAACAACAAAATTTCTTTCTATATGAAGGTAACACTTAATTTTCACACTATTTTTGCAAAAGAAAAAACAACAACAAACCGTTCCAGCAAACTGAACGAATATTTTGTGCAGTATGTCGTTCAACAAGCGCTCAATGACCAAGAAAATAGAACCGCCTGCTAAGAGGGACTTTTCCTTCTGCAGACTTTCATACTGTGCAGTTTGATTTGGTATGAGCTGTGCAATACTTTGAGAATAAGGATCTGTGGCATCGCTCCATCGGGAAATGTTAGGAATCGTGAACCTTCACGCTGTCTGGTATCATCAAACTGTTCGAGTAACAACTGTATGTTGATCGAAAACGAAGATCCGTAAAAAACCGTCAGGTCAACGATAATGATCACAAACGTATGGATGGGGTCCTTAAACGGGAACCGAGCACATCAGCAAAATTTTCGTGCAAAATATCAAAACTCGAGCAGGATTATGTACGTTAAACGGTTCAAAAATCCCCAATCCATGACAATTCACAAATAGTCGTATCAAGAAGTTGTTCGAACAGATGTTGAGCGGAAAGACACATTGCAATCGTATAGGTAATGTCAATAATGTGTGCGTAAAATCATTATTATCAAATTATCAAATTAAACTATCATATTGAGGTTTCTATGCCCGATGAAAAATGAATAGCAGCCCTACTGAAAAATGGGTGGTCAACACGTTTCCTGATGAAAACAAAACAATATATAAAAGCAATTCACACGCAGCATCAAGCGACTATCACCTGCATGTAACGATTCCGGAACAATAACATTAATTGTAAACAATTCATATGAAAGGTCACTACGTCAAGTTCACGAATTATTCTTACGTCGGATACGTGAGTAATATTCTGCTAAAAAAAATAATAAATTAATCTGGACGTCGACCGAAGTTAATTGATCGTCTGAATCGTGTTCAATGCATGCGTTTCCTGATGAAAACAAACCAATCTCATTTGCATTTGTGGTTGTAAGTGAGCTGTCAGAGAGCCTAATAGTTGAAAATGGATTTCCGGTGAAACTCTCAACGGGTGAGCACGTTGCGTCGTGCTAGTCCGGAGAAAATTCGAGTATTTCGCAAGAAAGAAGGGATTTTCAGCCGTACTTTGACGATTCGACGCAGCCACACAGCGAGTTTTCGCTTGAAAAGAAAGTTCACTGGACTATAAACGAAAATTAACTGGCAATATAGTTGCTGTGCCATCAATTCGGCGTCATCTCAAGTGAGGTGACGCCAACCAGAAAAGAAGAAGAAGATAGTTGAAAATGAAACAAATCAATCGTTTCTGTCTAGAATGGCAATTGAAGAAAAGTCGAAAGTTTGAACGAAACATTTTCTAATTTGCTCAAAACTGTTAGTGAAAAATAATTTGGTTTAAGTTTTCTTGCACTGTCACATACTCTTTCAGTAACTAACAAATTTCTATATGGATTTTCTCTCGCAGATTTGGCTTCAAAATAAAGATTTTTATACCTTCTATTAAAATTCCAGCGAAATAGAAACCTTTGCTCGAAGAAACCAAAGGCAATAAATACGGTATGTTGTTGAAAAACTCTTTATTCTTTCGGAAAAATGCTTTTTCACAAAACATGTTCAATTTTGTTTATTTTTTTTACTGCGCAATCCAATACAGATGCACTGAAGCAGTGTAGCTAAACTTTCTAATATATAACAACAAATCAAAAACTTAGAATGTATGTAATTTTCCATCAAACATCGACGAAATATTGATCAAATTAATATTTAAATGTGAAATAATGTTTAACGTTTGTTTGTGAATATATTATCGAAAAAATTGAATGTTTGAATTTAAATTGTAAACGCGCCTTTGATAAACTGGTTACACTGAATATAGGGGAGAGTGTTCGGTAACCGGCACTCTTTCATTTTAAGCCTATAACTTCTGACTAAGTTCACATTATGTGGACATATATGCATCAATGGAAAGCTAAGGTTCCTAGCTAACAACGGATTAAGAAACTAAGTTGATTCATTTGATTGAAAAAACTTTATTATCGATTTAGTAAAGGGATAAATTTTGGCCACTTCAAAAAAGGTGTTCGGTTACCGGCACCCCAAGAAATTTCGCTAAAAATGGTAAAATGGAAAATATAAAATTCTAAAAAAAAAACGGAATTTATTTTTTTCGGAGGCGTGTTGGACAAAAGTATTCATTGCCTGATAGAGACTTCGCCTTGGCTCTCTTGGCCGATGAATTGGATGGTGGCGCCTTTGGTGTTGATTTAGTCGGTCTTCCATCGACTTCGCGGCATTTAATACGTTACTGCAGTCGAATTTATTGGCTTCTTATCCACTAAGCAACGTTTAACGGTATTAATTAGTGCATTAAAATTCATTTTCCTTGACTTGGACGATTTGTTCGAAGTTACCATGGCTAACAGAACCAGAGAACCAAAGTTTTCATTTATATGACGTATTGAAGCTGTCAATTTGTCCACGTGTTGCGTATCACCAGAGATGCCAGTGAATACAATAAGTTTAGCTAGAAAAAAACAAAAGGATCGTTCCAATTTTCAAAAGTATGTAAATTCCGACGAATGTCTGCAAGCAATCGAAGTTTCAAAAGTCTGCAAAAAGTTGTCAGACGGAAAAACGTTTTCAGGTTAACTACGAAATTTGATAATTTACAGACAAATTTGCAGATTTGGCGTCTCTGCATGTCGCTGTCAATTTTTCACGAATTGTCGAAAAAATGGGGTGTCGGTAACCGCAATCGGTTGACATTTTGAGAATTACGAAAAAAACTTTAGTTGCGATGATTTGGATAGCATCCGGTATTAAATCAGGATACCGATCGATTTCACCTTATAAATATTCAATCCACTCACCTTTTCGATTGATGCTCTTCAATTTATGATACTATAAAAAAAGCAAAAACTTTTGTGTTGATTTTCACACAATTATTTGTTTTGAACGCAGCAAAAAGTTCAAGCGTCTGTTTGCTTTGGTATTCGGCACAGAAAGATCGTGTTGCTATTACACACACACATGACATTTGTCGGAATGACGCTATCTGCTTTCTGTCAAAAGTTCTGGTGGGGTGCCAGCAACCGAACACCTTCCCCTATAAATTTGATGGAGTCAGCAGGTGCAGTACCGGTTGCATCACATGAGTGTAAGTGTCCCATTCTATAAAGGAAAAAAAGTATCACACCACCAAAGTTGTCAGCTGGTTGCTGCACCTTTCTTGTCAAATAATTCTCAACGCTTTTCTCCAGGTGTAAGATCATACATTTTGTTTATATATATATAAATTTAGCGATTAAAAAACACTGTGATAGGGTAAAATGATTTCTTATGGTATTTCGTATTTCATATATTCAAAGCAGGGCCATGCTAGAATGCGCAACTTAATACTATTGGCCCAAGGGGAACATTGCAAAATTTATCAATATTTTTTCCAAGAAATAATCTACAATATTTTTTAATTTATCTACGACTATTGTCACCTCTAACCTTCACCTTCATCACTTAGAAAATAACTTTGATTATATCCATTGATATTCATACTACCCATTGCAGAAGCAAGAAACAATTCCGTCTTCTTTTTGTAGTGTGGGGTGTTGATCTATGATATTTATGATATACACAAATTTCTAACACCAGGAAACTTGGTTTCCACTTGATCCTTAACTGAACTGCAATGCTACGTAATGGATGACGAGTCATTTGTAAAAATGAACTTCAACTAGATTTCAGAAAGCCTGAGAGTCCAGACACAGAAGATATCTAAGATCACCAAGAAGTTTTAAATTTGACAGGCGATTTGTACTTGCGGAAAGCGTCCATTTACATTTACCGTTACTGCAAACACCATGAATGGTGTACACTAAGGTCTTTTTTATGTGGTTTTTATGCGACTTTTTTAACGCGAATTTTCAGAGTTATGCGGATTTTTTATGCGAATTTTCAGAGTTATGCGGTTTCCTTTCTGCGGTTTTTTTATGCGAAGTTTCAGAGTTATGCGGTTTTTTATGCGGTACGTAAACTCGCATAAAAATACTTCAGTGTATTTGGAAGAGTGTTCCCAAAAGCGGATTCTCCCTCTCCTGATGATGGCGGGGTTCGGCATCGGATAGTCGAATAAAAATACAAATTTGGAGAATTATTTTTGTGTGTGCAGACTTTAGGCGGTACACCCTTTAATAATTTGGAAATTTCACAAAATGATTCGAACAAAAACTATCAAAATCTACTCATATTTTACAGTCACTAACATTGTCATTAGATTACGATAGATAGATTGTTTCACATAAAAATACAAATGTGATAATTTATTTCACTCGTAAATCTTTGTGATGATCGAAAAAGCTTTGAAATACGCTATTGGAATTCGATAAGATTTTTACTATAATCGAATATTTTATAATTAATGGGAACGCATGGTGTTTTACACCCATAATACAGATAATGTTAATTTCGATTTAGCCATTCATAGAATGGATTCCTACAGTTACCAGAATGAGCCCTACTTCTGAATTCATCTATCGTTATCTCACGATTTATTTCTGGTAGGATATTGTTGAAGAAAATTACGAAACAAATTTGATTGTATTATGACATTCAAGCCGGTCCCAATAAGTTAATCCATCCGAACCAATCATTTGAGTGAGTGGCCATGAACTAAAGTCCATTCACGGCGGATTTATTCCCTTCTCGGTCCGCCTGCCTAGCGTTATTCATCTCTATAAACAATGATTACGAAATTCATTGAGCACAGACAAACAGAAATTACAATCTCGAATATCGTTGAAGTTTATATAACCTGCCCGATGGCTTCGGGCCTCTTCGCTCTTGGATGGAAAGGACAATGATAGAATGAATTATTCACGAGCGAAAATTTCGATGTTAGTCGGTTTACAGAAGAGGGCATTTACGGCTCGATCGGCAGCGATTTGCCACGGTGCATCGATGTTCGTTAGGCGAAATGACAGCACACAATTGTTCATCCTGTTACGTGACCACCTTCTCATAATATCGGCGAACTGTACCGCGTTACGTGTTTGCAAACTTTAACTATGCATAACGATGCGGTTTTATTTGCGCGTTTTATGGAATATTGCATTCCTAACAACTTATTGGGCATCTATTATATGGCTAAATTATTAGCGGATATGGGCTTATGTTGGTCTGGCTAGAGATGATTGATTAGTATGGAAATGATTCGGTGACATGATAGATGAGAATTTTTTGCTAATAAAGAAATATTATTAAGCAGTTTTGCACTACGACTCACATTAAATCTCAGTATTCTGTAGCTTTTATCTATGCAATTCTAATTAAGGTTAAATCATTTCATTTTCGTCGAAAAAATTAGTTGTTCACAATAAACTTTTTTTTTAAAGCGAATAATACAGGTGAAGTGAAGATCTAATCACAAATATTTTGTTACAGTTTTTCACAATTCAAAGCAGGAACATAACAAAGTATAAAATTAAATACAAACATATGTAATTAGTTAAAAATGCAGTTTTGCATCTTTCATGCTCATGTTTAGAGCTGGAATATAAATATTTACTATAAAAACTGAAATCATACACACTTAAATTTTTCCCGAATCTCGGCAAAGCTCTGCCGAGATTCGAACAGCCGAGTGCTCGACAAACATTAAAACAACTGAAATTCTCGGTATTTTGCTTTTACCGAGATTTTCGATTTCGAGAAAACTATAAATTATTGAGATCTTCGTCGCTTTTGGAAACAAATCACCGAAATTATCGGTGTTCAAGCATGTGAGCTAAGGCCGAGATTTTAAGCAATTAATTAAAATAAAATTTTAAATACTCCGTGTACTCTCACGATCGTGAAACAACCAACATATTAGCTGTTTTTCTGAATTTGATTGGTTAAAATTTGATACAACCAATCGATTGATGTTTTTTTAAACTGTCATTTTTGTTTTTCAATCAACAGAAACGATGGTTGAAATAACAAAATTTTTGGTTGAAAGAAGATGCTGTCAGTTAGTCAAGACACACACCTTTCAATTTCAATAAACATAAAAATAATAAGTTACAACAAGCGACCTTGTTTTTGATTTAACAGTTATGTGAGTTGAAAAACATAAATAAAACCCAAAATATAATTAAGAATTAATCATGTACATGTGTTATAATTAAATATCCAAGTATCTCAAGAACAGCTACTTTTAAAAGAAAGGATATCATGAACAAATTTATTGCCTTTAACCTGTAGAAT
This sequence comes from Malaya genurostris, assembly GCF_030247185.1. NCBI lineage: Eukaryota > Metazoa > Arthropoda > Insecta > Diptera > Culicidae > Malaya > Malaya genurostris. The sequence goes on along the minus strand of NC_080571.1, from coordinate 26,214,034 downwards.
AATATTCTACTGGTTAAATGATTATCTTTTAACGAGAACTTGAAATTTCGAATATATCTGTAAATTGTTTTAGCTGTAACTGCTTCATTTTTCAAAAGGCACGGATGGGATAGCCATCAATCTGTAGGTTTTGATAACAGCTTTAAAATAAAATTTTGATTCCCTACAACTTCTTCCTGAACGCCATTTTTGTACAATTAACGGTTTCCGAGTTACAACGATTTGAAAAAGGTAATTTTTGTGAACTGCAGAAATACATACGCCTTTTTTAAAAGTCAGTCGGGAGTCGGATCGACCTCTCCATCGGTTCAAAACTTATGGTTTGCCATACTGAAGCCATGTGCAAAGTTTCATCCAAATCGGAGAAGGTCGAGTCTGATGATCTGTTAAGCATTTCTGGAATTGCTCACCTCAATTTACAGCGCAGAGCCGGTGGTGCGTATATTGAATAAAACATCGCGTTATTTCGAGTTTTTCGCGTAAAAAGGCGGGTGGGTAATGTCAGAGACAAAACTGGATGTCGTGAATATAAAAAAACAACTGACATGTTCCTTAACACTTCCGAATATCAATTAGTTGATCAATTGTATGAATTATGCAAGCATTCTTCTTTTTCACATTTTTCGCAAAAACAAAGAAGGTTTCACTTGATCCCGATTACTGTGAATTTCACACAGCGAAAAGTGCACAAATCTAACCAAACTGTTCTAGATTTGCACTAAACTGAGGATATTTACCTTCGATTTGCGCGCAAAAAATCCTAATAGTTCTTTAGAAAACTTTTAGAGCCATTAGGACGGCTCTCCACCGTTGTCCTTTTTTCGTTGTTTATTCACCAATGCAAACAACTGGCAGCTGTGACGTAATCGATCTTCTCGGCTGCGAAACTAGGTTTTCCAAACGGCACACAATACATCTGCTCGCATTGGTGATAGAATCCAATCTGATCCAATTTTTGTTAAGAGGTTTCTTTTTACGTGATTGCGTTTGTAGCTTTTCATTAATGGGCGGTCCTAACGGCTATAAAAATAGCAGCATATAGAATTTTAATGTCAATTATTTCATTTTGGATTTGCATAATTCATTGAAAGAAACTATCAAAATGCTGTACGTGATTCATTCCTGCCTTTCAGAAGGACCAAGTTGTGGAACTCACTACGATATTAAGCACTGTTCAGAACATTTTGCTCGAACGACTTGTTGTACAGCAGCAGCTATTTTGTTCTCTTCCTCAGAACGCGTTCTGATTGGCTGGTGTTGACATGGGTCAAATGAGACAGGTTTTTCAATAGTGTTCCTTTCACAGATCATTGAGCTATGAACTTTAAAAATACGAGAAAGGCAAACGCGCCTTATGAATTTTCCTTTTTGATACTCGTTTATACCAAACATTTCAGAAAAGTTTAATTTTGAATTATTTGAGATTATGTCACACAACTGAAAAATTTATTCATGAAAAATTTATCATGCTTTAGCGCTTGATGATCTTCTGAGTATGTTCTGAGACTATGAAAATGCTTAAGAGATGTTCTACGATCCAAGAACTACTTGGAGTATTGTCCTTAGTAAACAGTATATAGTATTAGTGTATACTGAAAGCAACCGCCGCGACTTGAACCGAGAATCATTGGATCGCAAGTACGTCTGTTAATCGGCTGAGCCACAGAAGTATGCAAACTAGTATTAGTGTATAGTTTTAAAATGCTTCTCATAGTCGTAGAGCTACATACTGCTTACTTGTGTATTTTGATCTTTTCTCGGAACATTCTCAGCCGTCCAAGAACTACAGTGAAAACAGGTCTTAAAATCTACACGAGCATTCAGTTGTTTATGTACAGTTTTTCAATTTTGTTCATAATCGTAGAGCGATATACTGCTTACTTTCTGGGTATTTCGATCGTTTCTCGCATGTGATAACACGAATATGGACCGAGAATGATAAGTTCGTTACTGCCCTTATTCTTAAGGCCTGAACTCCAGGTAGGTTTTGGATGGCCTAGGGCAATTACAATTATTCTATTGATCGCATGTGGTATCACGAATGTGGACCGAGAACGATAAGTTCGTTACTGCACTGTGTTACACAGGTAGGTCTTGAGGCCTGACCTCCAAGTAATATCTGGATGAACCAGCACTTCTTAATAATACGTGGCAATTATTCTATAAATTGATTAAAACACAAAAAGTATAGACCACAATAAATAAACTCGCAAAAGTCATCGGTTACATTGGTAGACCTTAAGGCTTATTCCGAGGAGGTTTTTGATGAGCAAGTTCTTCTACAAATCTAATCACAATATGGTCATTTTCCGTAATTAGTCCTACGAGTACATACCACACTCAATAGTCATACAAAAGTTACCCGTTAAGTGATTATATACAATATCTGTTTCCAAAAGAATTCTTGGATGCCCAAGATTTTATTTAGATTCTTCGAAACTAAACAATCTTATAGTACTATACTATTCATATACTATTCACAACCTGAAGGCAGGTTATTTTACATATGTTTATAAATTGAAATTTCCACCATTATGCAAAAATTTTTTTTATGCGATCGCGTAAATTAAATAAAAAATCGCGTTATTTCAAATAAAGCGTGTTAAAAAGTCGCGTAAATTAAATTCGCGTAAAAAAGGATCGCGTAAATTGAGGTTTTAGTGTAATCTTATGAGTGATGTAACCGACAAAACGTATTTCTTTTCCTCAATTTTCTGAGAGATGACTGAACCGATTTCAATATACATACATCAAGATAGGGGGTAAAATGGCAGATACCGCTTGTTCCGAAAATATGATCGTATACGTGACGTCCCCGACACATCTTTTTTATTTTATTCACACATATTTTCAGAAAGTAACCAATGATTAAGTTCAAAAGTGTTATTGCTGATACTTTTGGTTTCGAAAACGTTGTCAAATATGCGACGTTATCGTTGAGTCACGCTTTTGTGAACTAACTGAAACAATCTGAATGATAAATCAGCCTGAGTTTGTGTAAGATAAAAGAAAGATGATGTGTTTTAAACGTAGAGCCGTCTTGAGCTAGTTTTAAATTTGATCAGTATCTAACGGGGAAAATAAATTGTAAAAATGCCATGCGAATGCAAAAACCGTAATAAAAACCGCAAAAATGTTACCTCAGAGACGGGACTCGAAACCGTAGCTAGCTCCAAACCGGGAAAATTGTTTTGCTAATTAAACTACCCTGCATATGAAAGCACATGAAGGGACAGACTAATTGACTAGAAGAACCAAACATGCGAAAGGAAAATGTTTTAATGGAACTGCGTGAATGACAAGAGAATGGCATTATCTCACAACTGCGTGGATTAGGAATAGATTTTTTGAGATAGTTTTAATACATCTGGCGACGGAAAAAAAATAGTTCCTTAGTTTAATTAAATGCGAATTATACTATTATACGGATTATATGCGATTTTTTTGTGCGGTGCATATACCCGGATAAAAAAGACTTGCTTGTATTTCACTTGCAGCCATTCCGATTGTTCTCAAAGTTCTTCTATGTTTACATACCGACATAAAAGATGGATCACCCTGTATTACTTGTCACACAACCACATTTTCTGATCTTGACAAACTGATTCGAATGGTAAAACAAACTCGATTCAAAAGTTTATTTTCACAGTGACTGCATAGCTTCGCTTTATGAGAGAGGCAAGAAGTGAAAATTGGATGTTTTTTAAAATTGTTAATTCAGAGTTGGCTTGCGATTATGTTTGGGTCGAAACTGGAATTTAACATAACAAAAAGCAATTCAATTACGCAGCCAAAATTTTAATTATCTTCTTTTACGAAAGATCCACGTATTGTTATGACTAACGAAACGGCAACCGGAGTTTTACTCCTCAACAGTTTGAAAAGATTCCATCTGCAAATCGGAAAATGCTAGAAAACAGAAAAATTTTCGTCAGCATATCGATCTCCTGTGGAGGCGGACGGCTTGTGTTATGCTGAAAATATCGAATTCCACGTGACAAAAAGACATCTAAATCCATCCCTTTCGATGGAAAGGCTAATGCTAAAACATGTGGAAGTACTGCCAGTAGGGATGAGGAAGAAAAACGTGATCAGTGGTTATTTTAACCCGACTGTACTTTGTTCGGTGAAGCAATATAGATATTTATTAAACTTGCGCTATCACTCTGGGTCGATGAAATTTTTTTTTAAATATCGACTGGGACAAAAATTTTGAGATTCCCCAAATCGATTTTTGATGCCAAATGTCGTAGAAAGGTATGAAACGTTGAAATATGGAGTAACCTCAAAAAACTTTTTTTTGAAAAAATAACGACGAATTTGAGATCGCGTAACTTTGGAAATCCGCGTAGAAAAAACCGCACAATTGAAGAATTTTTTTTTATGCCAAATGTTGTAGAAATGCATGAAACGTCTGGTGTAATTTCAAGAAAACATTTTTTTTGAAATTTTTGAAATACAAGAACATAAAACGGGTCTGTGAAGCTTTTCAAAGTTTTCTATCACCATCGACTTCAAGATGTCGCATCGGTTTAGCAGTCGATATGAGAGATCCCAGAATCTGTTTTTCAACGGTAATACGCCCGCCAGCACTTCAAGACTCATCGTATGAGTTGATTGCAGGCAACCCAAGGCAATACGTAAACAACGATACTGAATTCTTTCCAGTTTAATGAAATGAATATTCGCAGCGGAGCGAAAACAGAAACATCCATATTCCATTACTGACAATATCGTCGTTTTGTACAACCTGATCAGGTCTCCTGGGTGAGAGCCCCACCAAGTTCCGGTTATTGTACGAAGGGAATTGATTCTCTGTAGGCATTTTCGTTTCAGATACCTAATGTGACATCCCCAGGTGCCTTTCGAGTCGAACCAGACCCCGAGATATTTAAATGTGAAGGCTTGAGCTATGGTTTCACCCGTAAGTTGAAGCTGTAGTTGTGCTGGTTCTCGCTTCCTTGAAAATACAACCAGCTCAGTTTTCTCCGTAGAGAACTCGATACCCATTTGAAGAGCCCATGTTGACAAGTTGTCGATGGTATCTTGTAATGGTCCTTTGAGATCGGCAGCTTTGGGTCCTATAATAGACACAACGCTGTCGTCGGCAAGTTGTCTTAGCGTGCAGGATGTGTTGATACGTTTACGTAAAAATTGTATAAAAGGGGGCTTAAGCATGAGCCCTGAGGAAGGCCCATGTAGCTGAATCGTTTTGTCGGCAAATTACCATGTGCGAAATACATGTGTTTTTCAGAAAATAGATTATATAAAAAGTTGTTCAAAACTGGTGAAAGACCATGCTGATGCAACTTCTCAGATAGAACGTTAATGGAAATTGAATCGAATGCCCCCTTGATGTCGAAGAAAACTGATGCCATTTGTTCTTTACGAGCAAATGCCATTTGAATTTCTGTTGACAGCAACGCTAGACAATCGTTCGTTCCTTTGCCCCTGCGGAACCCAAATTGTGTACCTGAAAGCAATCCATTAGTCTCGACCCAATTGTCTAGACGAAAGAGAATCATTTTCTCCAACAATTTCCGAATACAGGAAAGCATAGCAATCGGTCGATACGAATTGTGATCGGAGGCTGGTTTCCCAGGTTTTTGAATGGTGATAACTCTCACTTCTCTCCATTCGTGTGGAACAATATTACCCTCGAGCAACTTGTTGAATAAAGTCAACAAGCGCCTTTTGGCAGAGTCAGGCAGATATTTCAACAAGTTGAGTTTAATTCTGTCTAATCCCGGGGCTCTATTGTTACACGACAAGAGCGCAAGTGAGAACTCTACCATCGAAAACGGTGTTTCGTTTGTATTCGAAGTCGCGGCACGGGATATCTTCTGTTCCGGAACAGAATCAGGACATATTTTTTTAGCGAAATCGAATATCCAGCGGTTGGGATATTCCTCGCTTTCGTTCGCGTGATTTCGATTGCGCATGCGACGGGCCGTATTCCAAAGAGTGCTCATTGCTGTTTCTCTCGTTAATCCGTCAACAAACCTTCGCCAGTAACCGCATTTCTTAGCTTTAATCAGACCTTTCATTTGAAATTCTATCGCCACGTATTTCCAATAATTATTTGGGGTTCCGTTCCTTCTAAACGAGATGAAGGCTGAAGCTTTTTTCGTTTTCAGCTCTGAGCACTCTTTGTCCCACCATGGGTTGGGAGAACGCATACTAGTTTGCGCGCTAGGTACTCGTTTCGTCTGAGCTTGAATTGCGGTGTCAAGAATCAAGCCAGCCAAAAATGTATACTCTTCCTCTGGAGGAAGCTCTTGTGATGTTTCTAGTTTCTCAGATATCGAGCTCGCGTAACGTTTCCAATCAATGTTTCGTGTGAAATCGTACGAAACATTGATTGTTTCCGATGGTCTTACACGGTTGGTGATAGAAACTATGATCGGCAAGTGATCGCTACCGTGAGGATCACAGATTACCTTCCACTTGCAATCTAACTGTTACGAAGTCGAGCAAAGGGATAAATCCAGCGCACTTGGTTGTGCTGGCGGTCTAGGGTTCCGTGTCATTTCTCCCGTGCTTAGAATTGTCATATTCAAGTTGTCACACAGATCTTGGAATAACGAAGAACGGTTATCATCATATAAGCGGCCTCATCCTGTACCATGCGAGTTAAAGTCCCCTAAAACCAACCGCGGTGAAAGAAGAAGTTCTATGATGTCTGCAAGCCGACGATGCCCTATCGAGACTCTGGGAGGAATATAGATGGAAGCTATACATAGATCTTTGCCTTTAATATTAATTTGGCAAGCAACAACTTCAATTCCCGGTGTCGAGGGGAGGTTAATACGATAAAATGACTTTTTGATCCCTAAAAGTACCCCTCCATAAGAGTCTTCTCGATCCAGGCGGATTATGTTGAAATTATGGAAGTCGAGGTTGATGTTGGAAGTCAGCCAAGTTTCACTCAAGGAGAATACATCGCAATTACGAGTATGTATTAAGTGTTTAAAAGAATCAAGTTTTGGGATGATACTTCTGCAATTCCACTGAAGCACAGTGATCATATATTTGATTCTCATTTGTAAATTATCCATCAAAGAATACAATCGCTGCAAGGAGGGGCCATTGTTCAGTCAACTGTTTTAAAAATGTCCTTACTGTTGGCAGTAGAGCAGTTAGGAGGCTTTTTAGAGGATCGGTAATATTGAAGGCTGTTAATATCCAGTCCACGATATTAGAAAATTTCAATAATCCAGCGTTTGTTTGATTTTCTGGTTGTGATTTGGTCATTCGGGTTTTTTGATGACCCTGGAAGTGCTGGGTACTCCTTATCATCTCTAAGTTTTTTGAAACCAGGAGGGGTTTGCTTCGGTTTTGAGTCAGCACTTTTCGTTTTTGTTTGATCATTTTATAACGAAGAGCACATTCTGAGGCCTTTACGAGGAAGCTTAGGAGAAGCCAGATTTTGTCTTTTCCTGCTTCCTTTAACCTGCGTGTAGGAAGGTCCTTCGCCTGGGTCGTCAGAGGTATTCTCTTCAACTGGCAAGAGTGCAAACGGGTTCTCAGGGTTCGATGGAGTGGTTCTTTTTAGGATTTCCGCGTAAGAACGTTTAGAGCGTTCTTTCACGGATCGCTTCAATTTCTCCGCACGCTGTATGTACGTAGGGCACTCCGACAGATCATGAGGATTCTCCCCGCAGTAGCAACACTTTTCCGCTGTTCTTCTGCAGAGATCGTCCTGATGGGTCTCTCCACATTTGCCGCATCGCAGCTTGTTGCAACAATAGGTTTCCGTATGCCCTAGCTGTTTGCAGCTTGTACAGTGCATTACTCGTGGTACATACAGCCGAACAGGTAGACGAACTTCACTCACTACCAAATAATTTGAAAGTGCAGATACGGCAAAAGTCACGCGAAACGAGTCCGTCCGTTTACCGTCTATCGATTTGGAGTGCAATTGCTTGCACTCCAAAATTTTCACTGGTTGAAGGTCGGGGTTTTTGAAACGGCCTACCCCGTCCTTCATCAGATCTTCGATTGTCAGACTTTCGTCACGGACCACACCGTCGATCTCCACCACATGAGACGGGACGTACACGCGGTACTCCTTCGTGAACAACTCGCTGGTAGCAATCCCGTTTGCTTGCTTCAGGTCGGACACAACAACGCGTAACTAGTTTGGCGAAACCTTCTCGATAGATTTTATTGCCGAGTAATGTTTTGTCAGGTCCCGGGCAATATTCAGGACTCTGAGAGGCTTTGATTTGGGTGATTTGGGCCGGAAGTATACCACCCACGGACCTTCCGAGCCATCGTCTTGGTAAACTTTTCGACGAGGTGGCAATATCTCAGAGGGAGATGGAGGCATCGGAGAGGGGGATGGTATCGGAGGGGAGATGGCGGCATATCGGATTCAGACTCGGTTTCTAAACGTTCTATGTTCATTGAAACTTCGCCTTCTTCCGAGACACCCCCATTGTCATCAATATTCATATTTTGAGTACGGGAGAAAAGAGTCTCCCGCACTTGTAATAAGAATTAAAAACAAAAGTGAAAAAGGAAATATATTAATAGAAAAAGTAAAAAGAAAAATCTTTCACTTCTCCGTTGTGGCTCAGTGTGACCTTGACTCAGGATTGTACGGCTGCGATGCGGGTAGCAAACAATGGATGGATGTCCGCTGCTGTCCGAGTATAACACAATAGCTGTCGATACCGTCGGTGCACAGGTAGAACTCACTTGCGGGGATGCTGCTTTTTATCACTAGGGTGTAATGCCTATACTACAGCCTTTGCTGTGATAGGCACCTTCGTTTTGCCGATGTCGATTGTAAGAAAAACGCGTGTGTTCACTTCGAACATTCGGTTACGAATGATATCTTAAGGTTGTTCGTATCCAAAATTGATCTTTTAAGGGCTGAGGCCACTAGGTCGCGTAAAACCACGTGGCTCGCTGTGCATATTCCATTTCTCTCCATGCTCTCTCGCAAATGTGTTAAATGACTCTCGATGTGGCCGGGTGGCCAAGAAAGTTTTGATATTTTCGGTTACAAGTTTGACTACATCACATAAAATCCAAGAAAGCTGCCGCTTGTTTGGCAGCCTTTTTGAGCCGATTTTATTTCTCTCTCATGTTTCGTTACGTTACCAGGGAACTAAAATGGCGCCGCCATTGAAATCGACTTACCTCCACAAAAATAACTTTCCCTTCACTTTTATCGCGACAAAATATATATTTTTATGCACTAATTCTCAGCAGAGCAAAAGAAAAACACGTGTGTTTAATGGAACGAATAACAGAAGTAAATTTATTTAGTTTTTCTCTTGACAGCATCAATACGGTAGATCAGTAGAAGGTGTACACGGTAAATGTAGAGTATGATAATTGCAGTTGTTATCCTCCAGCATCCCGCCTCAATTAACTACTCCTAGCATGTCTCTGAATTTCCGGAACCGCGGCGCCGGCAAACCCTTGGTCATCATATCGGCGAGCTGCTCACCCGTCTCCAGATATTTTAGAACCAGTTTACCCTTCTCGATCAACTCCTTCAGGAAATGATACTGGACTTCGATATGCTTCATCCGTTTCAGCTTGCGTGGATCCAGTACAACCGAGATACATGGCTGATTATCTTCAAAGACTGATATTGGCTCACTGACCTCCCATTGAACAGACCTCAACAAGTTTACGATCCACATCACTTCGCAGCTGGCCTGACAGAGTGCCATGAGTTCCGCTTCTGTCGACGACAAGGCTACGGACGATTGTTTCTTGGTAGACCAAGCCACTGTTTGCCCATAAAGTTTGATCACCAAGCCGGATACCGATTTCCTGTCGTTGACGTCAGTACCCCAATCAGCATCAGCAAACACCACCAGTTGTTCCGATTCTGTACGCCGATATACGAGTTGGTGATCCGCCGTACCTCGAAGATATCGCAATACCCTTTTCAGGTGCACCCAATGCTCCTCAGATGCGCAACATTGAAACCCAGCAAAGTAGTTCACCGCCGCACAGATATCCGGACGAGACGTAACTCTTAGATACATCAAGCATCCGACCAATTCACGATACGGTTTGTCCGTTGGACGCTTCGAGTTCTAAGCTTTCTCAAGACGTAAACGGGGATCCATGGGCACCAACGACGGCTTACAGTCACTCATCCCGAATCGCTCGAGAACTGCTTCGGTGTACGCCTTTTGGTTGATCGTCATTAGTCCTGCCTCACGATTGCGCTGAACGTTCAAGCCGAGGAAGTTCTGTATCTCCTCCAAATCCTTCATCTCGAACTCGGCTGCAAACTTTCTTTTCAAATCCTGAATCGCCTTCAACGAGCTGCTCGCAATCAGGACATCATCCACATAAATCAGAACGTAGATGACCACGCCATTACTATTGTGGAAATAGAAACAGGTATCCTGCTCACTTCGTCGAAATCCAAGCTTATCGATGAATTCATGGAAACGAAGATTCCAGTTCCTGGACGACTGCTTCAATCCGTAAATGGCTTTGTTCAACCGACAGACTCGCTTATTTCCCGCCTCAAAGCCAGGTGGCGGTCGCATGTAGATTTCCTCGTCCAATGAACCGTTCAAGAATGCACTTTTGACGTCCATTTGGTGAACATGCCAACCTTCCTGATTTGCGAGCGCTAGAAGAATCCGTACCGTGGCCATTTTGACCACCGGTGAGTAGGTCTCGACAAAGTCAAACCCCTGCCGCTGCGTGAACCCGCGAGCCACCAACCTTGCTTTGTACTTATCGATCGACCCATCACTATTCCGCTTGATTTTGAACACCCATTTACTATCGACGATTTTCTTTCCAGTGGGCAGCTCTACCAAACTCCAGGTGTCGTTCCTTTCTAGTGAAGCAAGCTCCTCGTGAATCGCCTGCTTCCACAATGGCCAATCTTCCCGCTTTCTCAGCTCGTTAACATCGGATGGTATCCCGTCAACAAATTGTTCGGCACTGAGAGCAAACGCCGATACATTCATGTCGTAATCCTTTTGCCAGATCGGCCGCACTTTTTCCCTCTCACTTCGTCTCGGTTCTGCACTTTCTTCACTATCAGCCAAGTCTTCCGATTCTTCTTGCGAAAAGAATTCATCTTCCGAACCGTGATTGTCCGGTACCACTTCTTTTACCGTTAACTCTTTGATCGGTTTCGACATGCGCTCTTCGATTACAACTGTATCACTTTCATTCCTTTCGTTCTCCTCAACGCACGGTCGAAACACTAGTTCGTTTTCGTTAAGGATTACATCGCGCGCGATGAATACCTTTTTACCGTTCCACACGCGATACCCATTCGGAGCGTACCCAACAAACTTCACCTTTTCTGTCTTCGGGTCTAGTTTCTTACGTAGTTGCTTAGGGATATGAACGTAACAGTCACTACCGAACACGCGCAACTTGGATACATTCGGTTTGTTCCCGCTCCAAGCTTCATACGGAGTAATGTCACCTTCGACCGCGACGCTCGGACTCCGGTTCAACACATACGCACTAGTGTAAACCGCTTCGCCCCACAGTCGTTTCGAAACACCGCTAGCTTCAAGCATAGAACGCACTTTTTCTACTACAGTACGATTTAAACGTTCACTCACCCCGTTTTGTTCCGGTGTATAGGGGACGGTACACTCCAACTGGATACCGCGTTTCTTGCAAAAGTTTTTCATCACTTTACCTGTATACTCGCCTCCGTTGTCGCACCGAAGGCGCGAAATCCGCTTGCCGAAATGAGCTGTCGACATGGCCTCGTACTCCATGAACCGTTCAAGCACCTCGTCTTTGGACTTCATCAGATAGATAACAGCTACATGCGTGAAATCATCCGTGAACGTAACGAAGTATGAACTGCCATCCCATGGGTAACAGGTCCGCATACGTCACTGTGCACAATTTCCAATGGACGACTAGCACGCTTCTCCCCATGGCTCCGGAACGGTTCTCTCGTTTGTTTACCTTGGATGCAGGCCTCGCACAGTATTTTCTCGCCTTCACACTTTGTGCCATCCATCTCCAAACCGTCAACCATGTCCTTCTTCATAAGCTTGAGGAGATTGTCGTTCCCCAAGTGACCAAATCTGTGGTGCCACAGCATCAGTTCACGGTTGACTCTGCCAGTCACCAACACTTTTCCATCCGGCTCGCCCTGGTTGAACCGAAAATCCATCGCATAGAGCCTGCTAGATTGTTTACCAGTTGCCACAATCTCGCCATCAGCCTCTACAGTTACGTTACCGTTCAAGAACACAACCTTCTTTCCGGTACTTTCCAGCCGTCTGAGCGATACCAGGTTTAACGACAACTCTGGTATCAACAGAACTTCGTTCATGATTATCTGGATCTGTTCCCCTTCGACTACGGTGTACGCAACGACTCTCCCTTTGTATCGTGCCAGCAAGTTGGTGCCACTTTTTGCTGTTTGAATCACTACCGGGTCACGTAGCTTTTCAAGACTCTGGAACGACTTATCGTTCGACATATGTTCGGAAGCGCCGCTATCCAGATACCATTTAGATTCCTCTCTGGAACTCACAGCCGCTATCCCTCGAACATCCGTCGCAACGAACGAAACAGCTTTAGTGCCGACATCCGCTTTCTCTCCCTTGTCCGCAGATTCTCGTTCTTGTCCCTTCTTATCCTTCAGCTTGGGACACTGGAACTTTTTGTGTCCGACACCGCCACAGCTGAAACATTTCAGTTTACCTGGCGCACCAGATTTCTCAGAAAAGGCAGCTCCTTCCGATTCCGCTTCAGCTCGCTGTCCCCTGCGTTTTGCTTCAACGTCCAGATAATTTCGTCGTACCAAATCCATGGTCAGTCGTTCCGATACTGCTTCCATGGCCGACGTAACCGCGTCGTACGATTCCGGCATCGTCAGCATCAGATGACATATCACATCTTCTTCTTCCAATCGTGCTCCGGCTCCTTTAACTTCACGTACCAGCCGGTCGAAACGAAGAAAGTGATCCTGCAGCGGCTCATTTTCGTTGTACCGCATCGAAAGCAGCTGCTTTTTCAATAGGAACCGACTCGTGATGCTTTTTCTCTCGAAGATGTTGTGAAGAGCATCCCAGATCTGCTTCGGACTGTTTTTGTCCTTCACATACTCCAGATGACTGTCTGCGATTGTCTGAATCAGCACGGATCGACATTTGTTGTCTTGCCGCACCCGATTTGCACGCTGAACTGTCTTCGCAGCTTTCGTCTCAGCGCTGTCTGCATCCGGAATCACCCAGAAGGGCTCCTCCTCCGCCTCCTTCTCGATGCAATGCAGAATCTCCAACGGCAACAGGTACGCCTGTACCCGGAAGCTCCAATTGTTGAATCCGGTCCCGTCGAAAGGTTTTATCCGGAGGGATTTTGCCTCATCCTCCATTCCGCAGGAAAAAATTTTGACTTTTTTTTTTTTAAACTTCTTCACGTTATTTTGCTGGGCCCATAACCTCTCAGCAGAGCAAAAGAAAAACACGTGTGTGTTTAATGGAACGAATAACAGAAGTAAATTTATTTAGTTTTTCTCTTGACAGCATCAATACGGTAGATCAGTAGAAGGTGTACACATCACAGTACACGGTAAATGTAGAGTATGATAATTGCAGTTGTTATCCTCCAACACTAATCGCATCTAAATTAATGTATCTAGACATTGTCAGGATAGATTTTTGAACCATGCTTTTTAAGGCGAGATATTCAATGAATAAGTTGAATGCTTCCGTTTTCAGCTATGAAATTCTTCCTTCAGAAAAAAGACTTTACCGACCGCTAAAGTCAAACAATCATTCTGAAATTTTCACAGAATAATCTAATCTAATTTTCTAAGAGATTGTCAGTTCTTTGATATTCGTCACCGTTTCTGAGAAAACCAGACTTGAAGCGTGAAAATAGCCCTTTAAAACGCCCTAAAACACACTGGCCTCACCCCTCAAGTAACTTTGAAATCATCATAATTGACTTTCATTTAAAGGATATTTTCCAAAAATTGTCAAATGTAAAAATTTGTTGAAGGCATAAAATAGAGTAGAATCAATTGTTCTGAAAGAATCTAATTGTCATTTTGAACATTCGCCAAAAATGTAAATACTAAAAGTAGAGCAAGTTTGTAATTTGTGAATTTTAGTGCATCCATCATCATCTTTATTTTTGTATTTATTATGGGTACCTAAGAATTATTTCATTTTTAATGTAATCGTGATCGGTCGTGTCTTGCATACAACCCTCTAATTTTTTCTGGAGAAATCTGCCTTCGTATTGAAAGTTGTCTTGAAAATCTGTGTATTTGTGATAATCTGCAATAGTCACATAAAGATATGGAAAAGTGGAATGGAAATTGTAATTAAAAGAGTCAGGTCGACAATTTTTCTTGATCTGACTTTTGTAATGTTGCGATGTTTGTTGTATGAGCGTCTCGCAATGATGATTCGATGATTGTCTGCTTGTAATTTCAGGTGGATTATTACCCACCTTCCAATTTTCTGGGTAGGTAATACTACTCAATGTACCAACTAGAGATGGGCAATCCGTTCGCGAACGGGTCGAAAGAACTAGTTCTTCTGGAAGTTTTGAATATGAGTGAACTTCTTTGCTGAAGAACGATAGTTCTCTAATCTTTTCAAAAGAAATAAAAGTGATTGGATTCTATTAGGAAGTGAATTAATAACTGTACAGGGTTCGCCATGTAACTTTTTTTTAACATGCAATAAAACACAAACGGTTCATCCGATTTCAAAATTTATTTTTTCAGCCTTGCCGTACGCCATACGGTTGGTCCAGATTGTATGCAGCTTTATTTCAGCTATGGCTGCACGAATGTTGTCCTTCAAGGCTTGAATTGTCTCTGGTTTGTCCACATAACACTTATCTTTGACAGCCCCCCAAAGATAATAGTCTAACGGCGTCAAATCACAGCTCCGAGGCGGCCAAACGACATCCGAATTTCGACTGATAATTCGATCTTCGAAGACTGTGCGCAAAAGATCGATCGTAGCGTTGGCTGTGTGGCACGGAGTGCCGTCTTGTTGGAACCAAATGGTGTCCAAGTCTTCCTCTTCAAGTAACGGGAAGAACCAAACGCTAATCATGGCGCGGTAGCGCTCGCCATTGATAGTGGCGGCGGCTGCTGCCTCATTTTCGAAGAAAACTGGCCCAATCATGCCGCCAGACCAAAATCCGCACCAAACCGTCACTCTTTGAGGATGCATCGGCTTCTCCATGATAACGTGCGGGTTTTCCGTCTCCCAGATGCAACAATTTTGTTTATTAACATACCCGCCGAGATGAAAATGTGCCTCATCCGAAAAGATGATTTTTTGGCTAAAATCGGCGTCTTTTTAAAGTTGATCACAAGCCCTATTTCCACACGTTCTCCAAGCGTATACACAACAATTTTCGTTCAGCGGAAGGATAAAACTAAATTTCTGTCAAATCAGAAGTGACATTAAGGTTATCAAAAAAGTTAGATGGCGGACCCGTATATTTTGGAACGGTCGTAATTTTTAAGAATGCATTAGAAATTGAATATATTAGCGACCTCTAAAAATGCACACAATTGAACAATTAACACAATAAATATGTGCAAAAAAGTTACAGCGTTTCCATTAAAGATTGATCTGAACTGTTTTGCCATTCTCTAGTAACCTCCACTTTCACAGGCCCTACATTGAACGGAAAACCGTCCTCTAATCGGAATTCCTTATTCGTCCTATTCGAGAAACGACGAGTTCCAAAAAACAAGCGATGTATTGAATCGTTCATTGATATAATAACTGAAAAGTCTGTCAAACTACAATTGGTTTGAACAATATAGCATATAATTTGATTGTATATGAGAAATGCATCGTTACACCACCCGGTTGAACTTTTCAAATATAGGTATTTCTGTCAAATTGAAATATCCATCCATACAGCTTCTTTTATACTTTGGTTCCAACTACGAAGTGATCAATTTATCCCACCAATAAATTACGTAAATTCTTTCTTTAACTTGCAAGAACCCTTCATTTCCATACAATTGCATAATATCGTCGAGTGCGGTGGAACAGGGTGGTGAGATGTTATATTGAGACAAAATTTTTCTATATAGAGTACATTTGTATAGCTGTGCCCTCACATTGTCACACACACATAAAAAACAGACCTTCCTGGATGGAAGCGTGTTTGGTCGCGAGCGCACAGCAGGCGCCCCCTTCGAAGCCCTATCAGGAAAATATGCGACGCGGGTGGAGGCCAGTTCGGTGAAGCTTATGGCTTGGCCGTGCCGGAGGCCGGAATTCAGTCAGTCAGTCAGTCAATCAGTCGGCATTGGAATGTGCTCACTGAAGGAGTTCCTTCTCATTCGGTCGGCGAACGTTTTTTCTGTTTTACATCAAAAGAGGTAGTATATTTGAAAAGTTCTAAGTTTTTGGGAGCGTTTGAAATTTTGTATTTTGTAAAAGTGAATTATTTTTCTTGAAAAGAAAATGCCATGATGTATCAATCAATTGAATAATTTAGATGTGATTGTTCTATAGTTCTATTAAAGCAAATAAAAACACGAATATTTAACACTTCATATTCATATTATTTAGTACAAAGTTCTGAGTTAGTAATCCACCCATTCACAATCGTTATACCATGAAAAATGTATCAATCTTTTTTTTTCTTTCCCATACAAGGAACTGCAATCATCAAAAGTGGTTATCATCAGCAAAAAAAAATATGCAGCAAAGTGCCGTCAACGCGAGGTGCTTTCCAAGTGTGAACAGAGGCTAGACTAGCTTAGTGTGTCGACTAGTCCACTAGCAATCCCGCAAATCATCACTCCAGCCTACAGGGACAGATCGTAATCATCGATGCACTGGACTCGTGTTTGCAGTAACTGCAGTTCGGAAGTGCAGCTGTGTGAGATAACCGATGCCGGTTATAGTGCAATGAAACGTTTTGAAAACGGTTTAGTACTAGAATAGTAGCATTCTACGGAAGGTGTTTAGAACGTGCAACAAGTACTAAGTGTGGTCTCACCGAAAAACAAAAGTCCCGGAAAAGTGAATTCGTTGCAGAAAATAACCGCATATATATATATTGGTGCAAACGTCGAATAGTTTTGTTCTACGTTGAAACAATTCTTGTGTGTCAGTGCGAAACGAATGACTTTCCGCATACTGTGTTTACTGGTTACTATAACGATTTGTGACGAGGATTACGCAACCAATAATACCGTGTTCTAGTGTGAACTTTGGCTCGAAATTATGGTGTCTAAAAAGTTTTGAAATACCACGAATTTATGACCCGTTAAGAAACCATTATTAAATACGTTAATGTATGTTTTTATTGTAAATTTGATGTGTAATGTGACAGAAAGAGCATCAGCTGCAAATCTTCACTTAACTATATGTAAATTAAACGTTACCAATAAAAACTGAACAGTGAAAAGGTTCCAAATGGATAAAAAATAGTTACAACGTGATCAATCGGCATCCTGTCAGCTCGGAAAGTAGTCAACTATTCGACTAATAGGACTAATGTGTATTGGCCTCCTGAAAATTGTTGACCTTATCGGATTAGGTTGACAATACATATACTTCTGGACAGCAGGCACCATAAACAAGCACAAGTAAGTCGATAATCTGTACAGTCTTTCTTTTAAATCGTTCGAAATTTCTCTCTGTTAACTAGCACTCTAATTAAATGTAATATCGAGTCAGACAATTGAATTTTTTTTTGGATTTTTGAATTAATACAATGCTTCCCCAAATGAACTAAATTTTTATGTACAACTAGCTGACCCGTCGAACTTCGTCTCGCCTAAATTTTTTTTGTGATTCTTTTTTTCGTACGGCAGAGTGGTCTAACGGTTAATGTCGTTAACGTTTCTCTGACTTCTTAACCTACAATGAACAGTTGTAACGAACGCAGGGATAACACTATAGTTTCCAAAATATTTGTCATCTTCGAATGCATTAAGCATAGATAGCAGATGTGCAGGCTCAATTGAACACTAAACACGTTTAAAATTCATTGGCAAATCCTTGGAGATTATCGGAAAGAATTTTTTTCTAAGATCGGTTGTCCAAAAAATGTTTCACCGCTAGTCTGGTTATTCGACAAAGTCATGTTTGATGAATGTTCGTAGAATTGCAATCACAGGATCAATTCTCGAATAAAAGTTTAGCGATAAAATTCTTTTACGTTCAATAGTTAAAACTATCATTTTATCCAATTAGTGTCCATTCACTCATACATGAACACTGAATTCGGCAAATAATCGTATTAATAGTCATATGGCTATGAGTTATGTTCTGAGAATCAATATCAAACAAAATTGTATGAAAAATGTGCAATACTTTTGTTATAATGAATATGTGGAGTGAATATACCAGCTGTCTTTTCTTTTGAGCCAATGCATTAAACAGGGACAATAGATCTCACTACTAACAATTTTAAAGTACCATGTTTTTTCTTTATTTTCTTTATTTATGGAGCAGGGAAAAGCCCAGTGGAGATAAGTTATTATCAATCTATAACTGTCTCCAGTAGGCATAAAACCTCCTCATCTTTTGGACCAACCGATTACAGAATATCGAAATGATACATTTCATGCTATTAACTATTATAATTTAATAACAACCTTTCCAGATATATTTATGATTTGAAATTGGGAATCTGAAAAAGGGAATGATTTGTCTTAAGCTACTTTCAAAGTTAATTAATAGTATCCTAAGCCGCCCGTTTTCAAGTAATTACCCATAACTAAAAATTCATTCAACGCTACTGAACGAACTTTAGTTCAGCGCAGCAAGAAAGCTAGCTCATAACTTGTTCTGCATCCTCAAGTTGCCAAAAATTCCTCTTCTACAGCTGCAAGCACGTAGTTATTTTCTCATACTGTGAAACTTTAGGTTCCTTGGGAACCTCGCTTAAATTTTATTTCGATCTTTATCTTTACCGATCTGAGAATACAAAAAAGTAACATAAAATACCAATATCAAGCTATTACGCTATTCATCATCTAACCCTTGCATTTAATTGTCATTTTTTATCTATGCCTATCTAAATAATTTGTACGCAAAATGTTAGAAACATCTCTTTATTTGTCCTCATTGTTTCAACAGCAGAATCGTATCATTGATTAGTTCAATAATAATTCGCTTAACTCACGCCCACGATGACCAATATTATTCATCTAACTGATTACATGGCACACATTGCATATTAGTTCTGGTAAACGAAATCAAAACTTTTGCTCCTGCTTGCGGTATGGCTTGAAAAGTATATCGACATAGCTAGATTTTCCCATTTTTACGACAATTTTTTCTATTTTTTTATGTACGAATCCGGTGAGAGTAGAAACTAATCAAACAAAAAAAGAATCATGTTCATTCCATAAGTATGAGCTGAAATAAGGGGCCGTTCATGATCCAAGTAAACTGGTCAAAATTAAGTACTATCTACGCCTTTCGTCCCCTTGAAGACATTCGAGTGAATTTTAAAAAATTATCGCATTTTTATTTGCACAAAGACGCTAAAATGAAATGTAGAGGCGCTGCTTGTTTAGAAATGATAGTTCCAGCAAGAGCTGTCAAATCGATAGGAACATTTTCAATTATTTCACCTTTATAACGATTTCTTGTTGAAACGGGAAAATTCATTTGAAAAATTATAGTACAAGTGGAAGAAAAAGTTTCTACTGATCTTAATTTATTGTGTGGGAACTAACATTTATTTAGAATGGAGCATAATGCTTGGTTCAATACCATTTTTTTAATACTCGGAAATAACAAATTAAGTATTCAAAATAAATAGTACTCAATCGCTAAACATTCTAGTACTCGAGGAATCAACATTATTCTGGTTTCTGTTAAAGAAAATGTTGGTCCGAAAAATCCTAACCTTACTCAATTTTTCACATTTCTGAATATTTTCCATGTTTAGTCGTAGTTTGCACTAAAAATGTAATAGTAATCACTTTGAATTTGATTTTCTTCTGTTCCGAGGTTGCTTTTATTGCTGATATCTATTCGTGCTATGGAATAAATGAAAAAATCGTTGCAAATAACTACTGCCGATATGAAAATTTTCGGACGAACCCTCCTTCTCTTGGTTCCATTTTTCATATGCCGTTGTCGCTACCGTTTTTCCAGTTTCGTGGCAATATCGTGAAAAAAAATCAGCTCAAGAGACTTTACAGAAGTCAGTGACTGAAAAATTCTCTTCCGACATTTTCATTCATGAAACAAACATACACAAAACACTGAACCTCGAAGTTCACAAGTGATTTTTTGTGTCAGCGAAACTTGATGACGAAATTTCACCCACAGAAATATCGCTAAAGAGATACTCGAAAGGGAGTCTAAAGTCTCCGATGATATTTCGATGCAGAATTTCTACTACGCTTCTGCACAGAGAACATACAGCCAAGTAGAGATTTCAATTGGTGTAAGAAATTTAACGGTTGTTTTAAAAAGCAATCACCAAATAGCAACTCTCCTGTAGAGACGCTTCGAGCAGCCCAATAATCCCATATGGACTCTTGTGTTCGAGCTTTCATACAATGGTGATTCATGCGCAACGTGGATTTTTAACTGACTTTGGCATGTATGCTTTACACAGTTTTCTTGAAAAAGTTTGTACTAGCTTGGATGTCTGTTCTCTTCTCGGTGGCTTCAGTACGTCACCGAAGTGATTCGTGTAAGATTAAATTATTTTATTTTCATCAATAAAAAAATCTACTGAATAAATTTGCAACTGAGATGACTGCATGACTGCGATATTTTTGATGCACGTAGGGTGATCAATATGAACAACAATATTATTCCCACATTCTAAGTAGTGATAATAGCGACGAAAGGCTGTTTAAATTCCTGCTGGTTGATCACGCTGCATTATTTAACAATAAAACGTTATTTAGCATTAATTTGAATTATAGAAATAACAGGAGCGCAGGACTATGCCTGTCTCGAACAAATGCAGGCGCAGTATTTGACTAACGCGTTTGAATTTGACGTTTTAGCAATAACCTGCACTCCTGTTATTTCGGCGTAAGATATTCAAACTAAATTAGGTTATATTTTTTAATCAGCTGTATAACATGCTTTGTGATTAATTATCACAGAAACTACCGGGGTGGTAGAATATACTATAACACCACGGTAGTACCAAAAAAAAATTCGAATGTATCACCACTATCGATCCACTTATCAACAGATTATCAAATTGCAAGAGTCAAAAATCTAGCATTTATTTTTATTTCAATCACCCTACGCGCATTCACAGCTGGGAGTTGGAAAATTGGTCATGAAAAATCATTTCCCGAATTCTCGGGAATCATATCAGATATATTCAATGTGCGAACTTTTATCTTAAATAACATCAAGAAGAATGTTCGCTAGTGTAGTGAACTGTGTTTCAGTGAGTTTTCTGATATATGATTTTTTTATCTGAGAATCATCTGAAATTTAAGACACAATTTTTGAAATTTGATTTTTTTCCCAAAACTGCTTTTGAGGGATCAGGGTCATTTCGCTGAAAGTCGTTTTTCCAAAAGCCATTTCACCAAAAGGGTCATTTCGCCTAACGAATCATTCATGTGATTATGTGGCTGTGCCACATCAATTATCCAGGAGACATAATAACACTCAAAAATAATAACATGATGCATTGGAAGTGACCCTTTCGGTAAAATGACCTATTCTGCGAAACGACTTTCTGTGAAATGACCCGCTCCCCTTTTGAGTCGAAAATGCCAAAAAAGGCTATTTACGAAATTTCAAAGTTTGTAAAGTGCCTCAAAAAAAGCTTCGTAAAAAACTAATTAACTTCAATTCGCCTAAGGGGGGCACTCTATGAAACGATAGAATTATGATTCATTTTCATTATTTTACTGTACAGAAACCGGTGAAGGTGGGAAAATTCCATTTGAAGCATCTATAGATGCACGTTTGGATAAAAAATTTATTTTGTGCTAAACTATTCAACATGGCGAACATATCGAGCATCGCCAAGGTCGACTTCCCGTTCAAACGATATTTTCCGAAGTTGAACTCTGATATATCTGAATAATGCATCGAATTGATTGACTTGTAATCAAGATGTTTACTTATTGTATTCATTAAAACTAAACATTTGAATTAATTTTTTTATTCATATTAGAGGTTCGCGTACTTTTCTGTGGATCAGGGTCATTTCGCCGAAAGCCGTTTCGCCGAAAGTCATTTCGGCGATTCCTGCAATTGTCTTAATATTATAATTGGAATTGATTTAAAATAAACACAAATTAATGATAATACGTTAACGCCCGTTTTGTTGACACTTCTTGAATAAATATTGATTCTTGTACTCTTGAATATAGATTGATTCATGAACTTCAGAGCGGGGTTCTCAAGGAAACTTGCTGACTATTACCCACTACCCTCTCAGCAGGCCGTTCAATTTTGTTGGTTTTTGAGCGCTTGTTGAACGACATATTGCACGAAATATTCGTTCAATTTGCTGGAACGGTTTGTTGTTGTTTTTTCTCTTGCAAAAATAGTGTGAAAATTAAATGTAAGCTTTACATAGAAAGAAAATTTGTTGTTATTCTACGTGAAGTAGAAGTATTGTGCAGGTATGTATTGTTAGTTTAAACAAATAAGTGGAGAAAACTTCAGAAACTCTGCAGTAAAACTAGTCCAACGTGGTTCCAACTCCTCATGTTAAAAATGGCTCAACAATGGACCTCTGTCTGCCGGGTTTGTTGAACGAAAAAAATGGCATTCGGTTCAACGGTCTGTTTCAAAATCGGCAAACGAAGGTCCCGTTGGACCAATGATCCAACGTATTGGACCAATGAAGGACCACCGTTGAACGTTTTTTTCTAAGTGGGTAAGCATCAAAGCAATTGCATAGGTGTATCTACCAAGCAAAAGTATGTGGTATTTTCCGTTTACTAAGTGAAAAAATATCGAATGCGGCTTTGCCACATCGATTTGATTCGTGTGCTGTCCGAACTCGCTACCGCCTAACTGAAGCAAAGAAACCTAGCTTTGAGTAGACTGGGCAATCGAGGCGGTTACAGGTTTGTATGCAAGAGGCCGCCGCTTCCGGCGGCGGGTCGGCGGCCAACTCAGCCGTCGTCGCCTCGGCAGCTTCGGTTATGTGAATGCGCCACATCAGAAGGCATAATAACTCAAAAAATAATAATATAATGTATTCGAAATTACCCTTTCGGTGGAATGTCTCTTTCGGTGAAATGACCTATTCGGCGAAATGACCCGATCCCCTTTTCTGAACAACGTTTTACAAAAAAAAGGTTCATGTCGAATACATCACGTGTTCAAAGTTCAAAACGATTTTGTTTGCTTTGAATTGTTGAAATTGTCAGCATATTCATCTTCAATTGCCTCCATAACAATAGTTCGCGTCATTATTTGCGCTGGTTTTATCACAATATTGCTTTAGAAAATGAAAATGATGAAAATAAAGTAATTAACCGCTCTGAATGTCTCCTTCAAAATAATTAAATTTTTTTCTAGAAACAAATCAATTCTTGTGGCTGGAAATAGGCCGTTTGTTTTTACTTACAGTTTTATGGCATTTTCGCATCAAGCAAAACCCAAACCAGTTTGATGGATTTGACAGCACCTGACGTTTGAACTGAGCTAGTTTCAGTAAATTTCATGCGAAAACAACATTTGATTCAACTCATTAACTTGTACATTTTGATTTAATTTTGCTGATCTATGGATTTTTTGAACGAAGGTTTTCGGTAAACATAAAGAAAACATTTTGTTTTGCAGAAATTATGCGAGCTTTCACCAACCGATCAGTTTATCAAATGTTTTAAAGAATTTTGTAAATAAAAATATCTAACTGAACAAGTTTGACAATGACACAAGACACGATTCACGCGTGATCTTTCAAAAACAGTGTTGCCAAAAAGATACCAACAAAATTATGACCCTTTATTTTATTGACATTTTTAGTAATAATTTTTTATATAATAACACAACATTTTTATGCCATAACAAGATAAGAATGTCGTTTTTTTTCATTAAAAAAATCGAGTATTCAAGAATTATGGCGAAATATTTTCTATTCAAAGTATTGGCTTTCGCTTCCATCTCTTCGGCATAAGTGGATACCATCTTAAACGATACCTTCACCACCAGCGAACGACCGTAACGAGGTTAAAGCCGGGTATAAATAAACGATATAATCAAATCAAATCTTCACCGTTCACTGACATCCATTCATTCCGAACCTCTTTCGTAGATCCCTGACAATTTAAAAGAGTTACCTTAGCCAGATCATGTTTTTAGGAAACAGTGTATTGTATTGGTGAAACAGTGTTTTTATCTTTGACATACGAGGTTGTTTTCCCTTGATTTTTAAATTCGAACGCAATGCATCAAATCGCTGTTGTAGTCGGTGAAGATTCTACCATGTTTATCCCAAAATACTAAAGCCATAACCTTCCCAGCTGACTGTTGTACTTTGGGATGCTTCAGACGAGGTTTATCAACAGCACCCCACTTAGATAATGATCGTTTTGATTCCGGAGTGAAGTGATGGGTCCATGTTTCATCCATTGTCACATATCGCCGTAAAACATCTGATTTATTATTTGAAAACAAGTCCAAACACTGCTATGAATAAACACAACCCGAAAGATGAACAAAAGCGAAATTTGTTGTACAATAAAATCATCAATCTCATTTTTAGGTCCAATAGAAAGATACAAAACTAAACAATTTCATTCCCTCTCTACTCCACAGTGGGCATGACAAATCAGCAAAACCTGAACCGGCAAATCTGGTGAAGCCGTAGTAAGCTCCGGAGGTATTGGTCCACAGACAGCGACCAACATGAAGCATGAACCCGTGCAACAGCAGAAACATACTGTCCACTGGTTTCGGAAAGGACTTCGCCTGCACGATAATCCTTCCTTGCGCGAGGGTCTCAAGAATGCTACCACGTTTCGGTGTGTGTTCATTATTGACCCGTGGTTCGCCGGCAGCTCCAACGTGGGCATCAACAAATGGAGGTAAGGTTCGAAACAACAAATTGTTTTAGCATTATTCACATTTGCTTGTATAAATTATCGAAATCGTCATGGTTTTTTGTTTGCACCTTTGGGATTCACTAACATTAAAAAAAAGTAAAACAATACTAAAATTTGAGACGACACCCCCGTATCTACGTCTAAAATTATTATTCCTGACCTATGTACATATATTACGAAGATCCCAAGTAGTGTTGTTCGGCTTAGTACATCGCAACTAGTGTATAATCTGTTTGGTACCAATTCAATTAATTCCTCCCACCACCGCCATCAAGTTCCAACAGAGGGAGGAATGGGGGATGGAGGGCTTCACCTACTCTCCCACTTATCACTTTCATTGGTGTTTTTTCTAATAGGTACTGGCTATTTAAAAGCCGGTACGACCAAACGACACACCACGATTGTGCTGTTTATATACCTCAACTACAACCACTAGCGAGGGGAAATCAGTCACGTGCTGGACAATGTGAACAATTTCGTTGGCGCAAACAACTTGTAGATTCTCGCTCCGTTAGGGTGTTCGGCTTCGAGCTACGCTACGTTGGTTGGCTTCTGAGTAATTGGAGTGGCATCGATTGGACACAGATGCTGTCGGGCTGAGTTTTAAATGTTACAATTCTAATAGCAAACAGATGTGTAGAATACATGCAATTACTATGGTACAAATTTTTTTTTTTTTTTATTCAACAATTATATTTTTTAGGCACACTGCTTAAGCTCTAAGATGCCGGCTTTTTCTAATTTTAGTTAACGACTAATATAAAACTGTAATATTGGTGTTGAAATTGTCTATTCTCGAGAAACCAGTCTACAGCTGGCAATCCGTAGTGGTTGATGAACTGAATATAGCGTGTGTCTTCCAGATGACGTTGGTAAATATTTATGCTGGCCGCATCCTTTGGTCCGTATGGGTCCGCGGGAAACACCCCCAGGCTACGAAGACCCGGCGGGTGGCCCGCATGCTGGTCATCGATTGGAACGGTCTTCCATTGGGGTTGATTGTTATGTTACGGAAGAGAATAAAAGAGACATAGACTAGTAAATATTGTAGAAAAACGGGGTAAAAAGGGGATATGGGAACGAAATGCCTAGAAAACGACAGAGATCTAATTAGTTGACAACGAGATGGTGAAGAGACGGGGAAAGGGAGAACAGAAAAGTTAGTGACAACAAAAAGATCTAGTTAGTTCCAATGAAGATGGTGGACAGGACGAGGGGTCGATAGAATCGGGCGGATGTTAGTGTCGAACCTGCAGTTGGAGATTATTCTTAGTCATAGTTAAAATATCGTCGAGGAATGGGAGGAACTTTCTCTGCAAGATATAATAGATTACACTTGTATACGAATGTGTTTAAGGAATTGGTATATGAGAAGCATGTATGAACTATCCCGACTCGCCAACACATCCCGAACCGGAACCTCAGGCGGTCTACCTCGGGCCCTAAGGGATTCCAGTAGCTTCGACCTGGCGTCACGATACTCTACGCACGACCACACGACATGCTCGATGTCCTGGTAACCGTCGCCACAGGTGCAGAGATTGCTCTCCACGAGCCCAATACGCCGGAGATGTGCGTTGAATGTATAATGATTTGACATGAGCCGCGACATAACACGAATGAAATCGCGACTCACGTTCATCCCCTTGAACCAAGGTTTCGTCGATACCTTAGGGATAATGGCGTGTAGCCATCGTCCCAGTTCGTCATTCGTCCATGAAGTTTGCCAACTTTCGAGAGTTTTCTGACGAGAAATGCTGAAAAATTCATTGAAGCAGATTGGTCTTTCATAAATATCACCTTCTAATGCGCCCACTTTAGCCAATGAGTCTGCCTTTTCATTGCCCGGAATGGAACAATGCGAAGGGACCCAGACTAACGATATTGAATAAGACCGTTCAGATAAAGTTCTCAAATGTTCCCGTATTTTCCCCAGGAAATATGGGGGATACTTTTCTGGCTTCATTGCCCGGAGAGCTTCTATTGAGCTTAGACTGTCCGTGACAATGAAGTAATGGTCTTTGGGCAAGGTTTCAATGATCTCGAGGGTGTACTGAATGGCAGCTAATTCTGCGACGTAAACTGAAGCCGGATCACTGAGTTTGTAAGAAGCGGTGATGTTTTGATTGAAGATACCGAAGCCTGTGGACTCGTTGATGTTTGATCCGTCAGTGTAAAACACTTTTTCACAGTTGACTGTTTTTAGTTTATTATAAAAAATATTAGGGGCCACTTGAGGGCGTATGTGATCCGGAATTCCACGAATCTCTTCTCTCATGGATGTGTCGAAAAACACAGTAGAATCAGAAGTATCCAGGAAATGAGCACGGTTGGAAACAAACGAAGAAGGATTAATATTCTGAGCCATGTAATCAAAATACAAGGACATAAAACGGGTTTGAGAATTAAGCTCAACTAACCTTTCGAAGTTTTCAATCACCATCGGATTCAAGATATCGCATCGGATAAGCAATCGGTATGAGAGATCCCAGAATCGATTTTTCAACGGTAAGACGCCCGCGAGCACTTCGAGACTCATCGTATGAGTCGATTGCATGCAACCTAGGGCAATACGCAAACAACGATACTGAATTCTTTCCAGTTTAATGAAATGGGTGTTCGCGGCAGATCGGAAGCAGAAGCATCCATATTCCATTACTGACAATATCGTTGTTTGGTAAAGCCTGATCAGGTCTCCTGGGTGGGCACCCCACCAAGTTCCGGTTATTGTGCGAAGAAAATTGATTCTCTGCTGGCATTTTTGTTTCAGATACCTAATGTGACATCCCCAGGTGCCTTTGGAGTCGAACCAGACCCCGAGATATTTGAATGTGAAGACCTGAGCTATGTTTTCACCCCCTAGTTGAAGCTGTAGTTGTGCTGGTTCTCGCTTCCTTGAAAATACAACCAACTCAGTTTTCTCCGTAGAGAAATCGATACCCATTTGAAGAGCCCATGTTGACAAGTTGTCGAGGGTATCTTGTAACGGCCCTTGCAGATCGCCAGCTTTGGGTCCTATAATAGACACAACGCTGTCGTCGGCAAGTTGTCTTAGCGTGCAAGATGTATTGATACATTTATCGATGTCGTTTACGTAAAAATTGTATAAAAGGGGGCTTAAGCATGAGCCCTGAGGAAGACCCATGTAACTGAATCGTATTGTCGACAAATCACCATGTGTGAAATACATGTGTTTCTCGGACAATAGATTATATAAAAAGGTGTTCAAAACCGGTGAAAGACCATGCTGATGCAACTTCTCAGATAGGATATTTATGGAAACTGAGTCAAAAGCCCCCTTGATGTCTAGGAAAACTGATGTCATTTGTTCCTTACGAGCAAATGCCATTTGAATTTCTGTTGAGAGCAACGCAAGACAATCGTTCGTTCCTTTTCCTCTGCGGAAACCAAATTGTGTATCTGAAAGTAAGCCATTAGTCTCGACCCAATTGTCTAGACGAAACAGAATCATTTTTTCGAACAATTTCCGGATACAGGAAAGCATAGCAATCGGCCGATACGAATTGTGATCGGAGGCTGGTTTCCCTGGTTTTTGAATGGCAATAACTCTTACTTGTCTCCAGTCATGTGGGACAATATTATCCTCAAGAAGCCTATTGAATAAATTCAATAAGCGCCTTTTGGCAGAGTCAGGTAAATTTTTCAACAAGTTGAATTTATGGTACAAATTGTTTTCTATTGTTTTCATATATGCTTAGATGCTTATTTATTACTGTTAAATTTACATTCAATAGTTCCATGGGATGCAGTAATATAGATTTTATTTTAAATTATCATACTTATCAAACAATAATAAATACACAGAAAAAAATTATGAATTTTACAGGTGACAAAATTCTATAAACGATACAATTCACAAATACTTAATTGTTCAAATGACGAAATATTCCACTCGCACAGAATTTTACACGCTCCGAATATAATTTACACTCGGTTATCAAGTGTCGCTGTACTATTTTTTTATGTATTTTTATCAATTGTTCAATGAACATATATGAGCTCTGTGGTTCAGTCTAGTAATCTATGTGCTTGTGATCTAATGTTTCTCGGTTCAAGTCGCGCTGCTGCTGTTGATATTTTGTTTTTTTTTATTTCGTTCCTATTCAAGCCATGTAATTTTCAAATCACACAATATCACATGTTATTGAATAAAATTTTGTGTGAAATACGACGCTCCATTTATGTGCATCTTATAAGATGTAATATCACAAGATTTTTTTCGAACTATGTAGGACATCACAAACTATACTGACGTTTTCCATGCTGTACAAATTATAAAAATCCTTCTATTTATTTATTAAGATATCGAATTTTTTGCCGTTGGTCTGCGATTTCTCATGTATCATTTGAATAGGACCCCTTGATGAACTCAGTTCACTGTCAGTTTCAGTCTTTTGAAGCAAAATAACAAGCGTCTGATCGTTACATGCGTCGTAACTATGACAATGATTGTTTATGTTTGAACCAATATCAAGTTACAGTATGTACGATATTGAGTAATTTTACTGCATATCCAGTATAAAGTAAAAATTACTTAGAATTATCGTTTGAAATGTATTTAGCTTGTCATTGTTTCATCTCGCGAAGCATTAAAATCAATTGAAGCAAGAAATTGTTATGTGCTGAAAGTAAACATATCGACCGTCCCACGACAAAAAGGCCTAACTGCAAATGACAGTTTCTCTTTATTTACTTTTTCTTTCACGATTTAACGAACTGATTTTATATTTGACGCGTCACTCTTGGCAAAACTTTCAAGGTAAAACTACAAGCTTTCGATTTATTTTGGAAACTAGAGAAATTGCAATAATGGCTCGGTAATAATCAAAAGAGAAAGTTTGCAGTTAGGCCCTTTTTTCGTGGGACTATCGACATGTTTGCTTCTTTTCTACACTCAGAAAAATCCTCACTTCAATGCTACGTGGAAACATATGTGATTTTTATCCATATAACTTTTCGTGTAATGCTTATGTGAAGTATAGATAGCACAGAATGAACTCATGAACTCTTAGTCCACATTTGTATCACGTAATATCTACGTCACTTTTTTCGTAGATTCTATTGAATACTTTTGTGAAATTTATACAAAATTGATTTAAATTGTGCTGTAAAATTTATTTCATCTGAACTTACTCTTTACCAGAATTTTACTTAATAGTCACATTATTTTCATGTAATTGTTACTATAAAGTTTTATATTGAATCTCAATAATGTATATTGGTATTAAAAACTAATAGATTACATAGTCTGTTTTACATAACATAACATGTTGAATCACTTGCGAAAATTTTTAAAAATACAGAATGCATTGTCCTAAATCCTTTCTCCGGAGCAGTTAAACTGAAGCAAACATTGTTCTCTTTAAGGAATGCATTCAGCTGGAACTAGTAGTTCAAGATGTGATTGATGTGCTGGAACACAATCTAGAGGTTTTGCTTTTTGAACTCCGCTGTAAAAAAAACAAAATTGAATTGTGTTTCAGTTTCGTATTTTTGGAGCACAGAATTCGCGTAATGCCAATTGGTCATGCAAATAAGTTGTTGAGGATTGGGTTCGCAGAGCCTCACTAAATGGTACATTCGCTTATAAATTATACTTCTGCTTGGTACTAATATTAAATCTGAAAGTGTATTAAAAATTTGCTAGACTTCATAACTGTCGATAAAATCAATGAGCAATTATTTACCCTAAAATCACTGTGATAAATACCGTAGAAGGGTCAAAAGGGATTTGGCCTATGTTATTTGTTCTAGGTTTTTCAACTGACGCCATATTGCGAGCACAAAATGAACATGACAAAATGAATTCAAGTAAGTGCGTGATACATAAAATATATGTGACAACAGCAATAATTATGACATATGGTTCATTTCATATTCAATCATGATCCGCTGGTTGTTAAGAAGATCACGTAAACTCCGATGACAAAGCCATTTTTGGAATCTACGTGTTTTTTCACATAAGGTTAACGTGTGGATTTTTTTGAGTGTATCTTGTTCTGTTTCCATGCACTCAAAAAAATCCACACGTTAATCTTATGTGGAAAAATACATAGATTCCAAAAATGGCTTTCTCATCGGAGTTTAAGTGATCTTCTTAACAACCATCAGATCATGATTGAATATGAAATGAACCGTATGTCAGAATTATTACTGTTGTCACCTATCTTTTATGCGTCGCGTACTTATTTGAACTTCAAATCCTTTTTGACCCTTCTACGGTATTTATTACAGTGATTTTAGGGTAAACAATTGCTCATTAGTTTTATCGACAGTTATGAAGTCTAGCTAATTTCTATTATACTTTCAGATCTAATATTAGTATGAATCAGAAGTAAAATTTATAATTAAATGTACCATTTATTGAGTTTACGAAATGGCTCTACGAAACCAACCATCAACATCTTATTTGCATGACCAATTGGAATTACGTAAATTTGTGCACCAAAACAATACGAAACTGAATCGCAATACTATTTAGTTTTTAAGATTCAATAAAGAACTTAGTAACAATTACATTAAAATAATTTGGCTATTACGTAAAATTCTGGTAAAAAGTAAGTTCAGATGAAATTATTTTACATTACAATTAAAATGAACTTCGTATAAATTTCACCAAACTATTCTTTAGAATCAACGCAAAAGTCACGTAGATATTATGTAATACAAATGTGGACTAAGAGTTCATGAGTTCATTCTGTGCTACCTATACTTCACATAAGTATCACAAGAAAAGTTTTATGAATAAAAATCACATATGTTTTCACGTAGCATTGAAGTGTGGATTTTTCTGAGTGTGGTATTTTGACGTAGCTAACAGAGCTGCCATGTTATTTTTTCAAAAATCTATCTCTGACATAAAAATTTATCTAGACTTGTCTGTGCCTAACTATGTACAAGGAAACTTTGACAGGGTTTCATTTTCAGTGAGCAAAAGAAAAGGTATCACCACCGTGAAGATCTGTTGAGATCTGACAAAATCTGGTGCAATTTGTAAAATCTGTCGAAACGAGAAAAATCTGGCATTTGCTAGATAAATCTTGAGTAATGGCAACGCTGGGAGCTAGTCGACACTTCTCGGTTGATTTTTCAGGAGACAAGAGCAAGAGCAAGTGACAGTTTCTCTTTGAATACTTTCTCGATTATTGATTATAAAGATTTTCTTGGAATTCACAATTCTGTTGAAAGTTTCGGGTTTCATTTTATTCAAAGAGTTGAGTGATAAACGTGGAAACCACTTGGTTATTAGTAGAAGAGAAAGAAAACAAAGACAAACTGTCATTTGCTCTTACGGCCTTCTGAAAAATCAACCGAGACTTATTCACGAAGGGTCAATGAAATTGCATTATTACTGAGGTTCACGACTACTGACCCAACATTTCTCAATTGATCGTATGGGACATTCTAATCTTGAGTTTATCTTCGGTCGAATGTCAATTTAATCATCCCACAGATAACAAATATACAGGCTCGAACATTTTTTTCAAAATTCTGTTTAAATTTCAAGTTTGCTATATAAACACTACTGCCATCTACTCGACTATTCGCCCCGATCTTTCAAAACGTTCCACTACCTTCCGGAACGATAACAAAGTCCTCCTGCCTGTTTTATAAATATTTCAACTACAAAAAATTTAACACTTATCAGGGGCTGGGGTCCACTAGGGGATTGATAGTACCTATTAGCTCTCTCCGGACAGTATCAGCCTAGATGCCGTGTGGAATCCGGTGGAAAAAAAATGAACCAAGAATAGATTCACTGGGTTCCTGCTTCCATGTCGTAAAAGGCGACAATTGCAGGAGTTTCTTTTTCCTTTCAGTTATTAGATGTTTTCAATATCTAACTGCTTGAAATAGTACATTTCTGATTACTCTATTTTACTAAATTATCTCTTCATTCTACCTATCAATTTCCGTCTAGCTTCGGAGAAAAGTTTTGGTTGGAATGTTTTCTTCTTCCATGTTTTTGATTGTCTTTCAGGATTGTAAATTGAATGATAAAAATCAACTAATGCGCAAATCCGTTGATGTTACAAAGTTAATAACAGAGATAACATATATCGGTATATTGAATACATAGTAAAAATACGCTTGATATTAATATTTTAAACAATAAATTAATATTTTTTTCGGTAGCCGGCTGCCCAGATCAACCAATATAACCAATTAATAATTTCATTGAATAATTAAAATAATAAAGTGGAAATAATAAAGGATCAGGACGCGCGTGAGGTCTGTTGACCTTTGTTTGGTGAATGAATCAACTGTTTTGTCTAAATCCTATTCACTTGTTTATTTTGTAATTTCATTTATAAATAATAGGGAAGTTTTTATTCTTTGCACGATAGTATTGCAGATTTTTCCTCAGTTTCAAGACTTCCCGGGACTTCAATATAGGATATTGTTGAAACGTTAACTCGGGAAGTCAGTTAGTTTAGTGGTGCATCCGAGCATCTTGAAACCGGAACATACTGAGTCGCGCGCGAATAATACCAATACTGAAATTTTTACTAACAAATATCCTTCTCCCGTGACACTTGTGGAGTGCGCAGTAGTATATACGGCCTCTAGTAACAACAAGTGTTGGACTAACATCCCTTCCCATTCCTTAGATGATCTACGTTCGGGCCTGGCCGGCGCCGGTACTGATCAATGAACTCTGGGATTACCAGAAAATGTACATTGAAGGATGATTTACCAGTCCCAGGTCGGATCATCTAGAAACTCCCTGAACAATTTCAGCTAATCCCGATCAGTAACGGAGTAGCAACCAAGGGTGGTCGCTCAAGCTCAAGCTCAAAGCAACTTTTAGACAATAGAGTAATCCCTATTGAAAAGACAAACCTAAAAGCACCCGTTATTAGATTATTGATCTATTATTCGATGATGGCATGACTAGCTTTTCCGATTCTGGAAATATAATCGTATAAGTGACGTAACCAACAAACAGCACTTTTTTTTTCTATCCGCACAATTTTATCAGATTTGACCAATGATCAAGTTTAAATGTATTGTTTTCAATGCATTTGCAATGCATGCAAAACAACGCACGCTTAGAACTATTTACTCAAAAATGAGAATCAAAATAAAAAATTACTCATCTGCAGAAAAAGTGGAATAACTCTAGTTTAGAGCAACTCCTTAGTTACTCAAATTTGAGCTCTTCCATTGGAAGTGATGTTTTCGTAAAAATTGCTCTATTTATGAGTATATCGAGTTTAAATGCATAACAAATATTGAGAAATTGACACTCAATACTTGAAGAATACTCGCTTCATGACAACAGATCAAGGGGCGGTCGCTTAGGGTAGTGCGTCGAAAATACCTTAACACACATTTCAGTAATGCTTAGAGCAAATTCAGCAGCTAGAAGTTCTATATGGAAGATCTATAAGAGAACAGAAACTGGAACAAACGTATCCCCAGTAAGCCATTCTAGTTTTATTTTTTCGACCAGTTCTTCTGTCAAATTTAAAACTGGTCTACGAAGCCGTTCTATTTTTTGTATATTTGAAGCACGAGCAAAACACTGCTGGGGCTGCCAGTTTTTCTTGTTATAAAATCCAGATTTAAATTTTGTAACTGACATAAATTATGCATCTAGAACTAGAACACTCCTGAACATGCCCTTATTCTTTTTAACTGAAACACTTGAGAACATTCGTTCCCATGCTGAAGAGGTCTGAGGCACAATATCTGTGTCGATGGCACAACCGAGAGCACAGTTTATCGTTCCTGTTTTGGCGAGTACAAACCCGTTTTTTTAAACGGCTGAATAAAAATACGCGATCCCACTAACAAAAAATGGCGCCTGTTACTACAAATGGTCATTACAACTTTTAGACTGATCTCTCGAATAGTAACCAGAAAACGAGTTCTTACGTTAAACTTAAGTTTAGAAAAAGAGACAACCATTGTCACTGATGGTAATACTTGATACTTGATGTCAGTACTCAATTTTGTACATTTCCATGTATCATTTCAACACTGATAAAAATTAACACGAAAACAGAGCTACTGAAATCTTCTCAAAAAACTGCTCGAAAACACTACTCGAAATATTTCTCGCGAAAATGAGTCTTAAATGATGGTGTTAGAAAACAACTTACGGACCCGATTGACCAGTCAGTTAAAACAGCTTCAAACTCTGCTGAAAAAATCTGCTAGAAAAGACTGCAAACTGCAAAAAACTTTTCAATAAACTGCTCAGGAAATTGCCCGAAAAAACTACTCAGGCAAAAGATTTGCTCGAAAAGTCGGCATCAAAACAACTCTCGACAAACTGCCCAAAAACTACCAGTAAAAGTTGCTTGAAAAATTGTTCGATAAATAAAAGTTGTGCGTAAAACTTACTCGAAAAAGTAGTATGAAAAAGAGTTAGTGAACAAATTTCGAAAAACCTCAAAAAACTACTCAACTGCGTGCATGAATCAGGAATGGCTGCACCGATTTACACAATTCTGTTTTTTTATGTTATTCGCCTCGACTTTCACTATAATGGGAGCGTTTCGCCGGGAGTCGTTTCGCCGAATGGCATTTCGCCGAAAGTCGTTTCGCCAAATAGGTCGTTTCGCCGAAAGGGACATCTGGTAGCATAAAGTTGCCGAGGCGACGCCGGCTGAGTTGGCCGCCGACCCGCCGTCGGAAGCGTCGGCCTCTTGCATACAAACCTGTAACCGCCTGGTTTGCCCGATCTACTCAAAACTAGGTTCCTTTGCTTTAGTTAGGTTCGAACGAGTGGTAGCGAGGTCGGACAGCACATGAATCAAATCGATGTAGCGAAGCCGCATTAGGTATTTTTCACTTAGTAAACGGAAAATATCACATACATTTGCTTGGTAGATACATAATACACCTATGCAATTGCTTTGATGCTTAGCGGCTAATAGTCAACAAGTTTCTTTGGGAACTCCGTTCTGAGGTTCATGAATCAATCTTTATTCAAGAGCACAAGTATCAATCTTCATTCAAGATTTACAAGGTCAACGGGTGTTCATTTGTGTTTATTTTGAATCAATCCCATATATAATATTAAGACAATTGCAGGAATTGACGAAATGACCGTTTCGACTAAATGGCTTTCGGCGAAATGACATTCGGCGAAATGGCCCATTCGGCGAGATGACCCTTTCGGTGAAATGACTTTCGGCGAAACGGCTTTGGGCGAAATGGCTTTCGGCGAAATGACCCTGATTCCACTATAATATTGCATATGAATAATATGAAAAATCCATCGAAAAAGTGGAGAAAAGCCAGAAAATTGGTTTGTAAGGAATAGGAGATTTTCCACCTAATTCATACAAGATTTTTAACGACTGAATAGTAGATTATAATTAAAATCATTTGGCACTGATTTTTGAGGAAATTTTACTGGGCCTACTTGATCCATGTGCTCCACTATTTCGAATCACTTGCTTGCGCATCCATGGGCATCAAATGAACAGTTTCCTAAGCAATTGTTCGATACTGAAATTGTGTTCATTGTCATCAAATTATAAAAAGATCTGGGAAATGGCTTGGTGAAAAATGTGATCTCACCAGAAATTACGGTGTACAAAATAGGCACTCCACGTTTAATATACTTATTTATCGTAATAACAGAATTGGAGAATGGAATTAATAGTTCGGAGTGTGACACGGAACTTAACTAAAGATCTACTATCGCTTATCAGGCGAAAGATGATCAATCATATCTAGTATTTGCCTCTTTTTCATTCAACATACCGCAGAAACAGTGAGGCAGATTCATCTACATTATGAACATTGTAATTTCAATGGATTTTCGAGAGAGATGATTTCACAATCCTGAAAGACGAGAAAAAGAAAGAAAAAAGAAATCGGAATCTTGCCAAACGATTCTTAGAAGCTGAAAGGAATACAATTCTCGATATTTTTAGAATAAATATTTTTTGAAAAATTGTTAGTTAAACGAAGGGATAGTTTATAAGTTATGGCCTTTTACGACATGAAAATGGAAACCCAGTAGATGTTTTTTTGCTCAGAATGCAATGTTTACTGTGACTCACGCTGAATCCATGAATTACTTAATAAATCACCTTCTTGCATAGATCTGTTTTTTATTATTATTACTGTTATCCAATTTCACTTTGTTTATCCCAATTAAATTCTAATATCCACTCTCACGCCACTACACTTTCACTAAGGTGTAACACTTACAATACGGGTATTATATTTTGAACTCACAAAGATGTGAAATTCTCAAAGATGACAAAATTAGTTTATTTTTCTTTAAAGACCATCCCTAGAATTTGAACATGACCTATAAAAATGCCTCCACTCTTGACCATAGGAGAACAATTCAATAAACATTCGCATTTCCATACGTATTCGCGTTCACAATTATTTAACAAACTTATTATACTCCAAATACTTTCAGATTTCTGCTGCAGTGTCTGGAGGACTTGGATCGCAGCTTGCGCAAGCTCAACTCTCGGCTGTTCGTGATACGCGGCCAGCCAGCGGACGCTCTCCCGAAGCTGTTCAAAGAATGGGGTACCACGTGCTTAAGCTTCGAGAAGGACCCCGAACCGTTCGGAAAGGTACGCGATCATAGTATTTCGGAAATATGCCGGGAGCTCGGCATTGAAGTTATTTCGGCCGTTTCACATACGCTGTACGAACTTGAAGGGTATATTTTCCGGGTTGTTGGAAGATCTTATCCCGTTAATCGAAAGTTTTTACATTAATTTCTAGAATCATCGAAAAGAACGGCGGCCGCTCTCCGCTAACCTACCATCAGTTTCAGGCCATCTTTGCATCGATGGATGCCCCGCCCCAGCCGGAACAAACGATCACACTGAACACGATCGGAAACGGTACAACCCCGCAGAGTAACGATCACGATGATAAGTTCGGAGTACCGACGCTCGAGGAACTGGGTTTCGAAACCGAGGGTCTTAAACCGTCCATTTGGGTTGGTGGGGAAACGGAAGCTCTGGCCCGACTTGAACGTCACCTGGAACGTAAGGCTTGGGTAGCCTCGTTCGGGCGTCCCAAAATGACACCACAATCGTTATTTGCAAGTCAAACGGGTCTGTCGCCCTACCTTCGTTTCGGTTGCCTGAGCACAAGACTGTTCTACTATCAGCTGACAGATCTATACAAAAAGATTAAAAAAGCCCGTCCGCCTCTGTCTCTGCACGGTCAGTTACTCTGGAGGGAATTTTTCTACTGTGCGGCAACTAAAAATCCCAATTTTGATAAAATGATCGGAAACCCGATCTGCGTACAGATCCCGTGGGATCAGAACTCGGACGCACTGGCAAAGTGGGCTAGCGGTCAAACGGGCTTCCCCTGGATTGATTCCATCATGACGCAACTGCGGGAGGAAGGCTGGATTCACCATCTGGCACGTCACGCGGTTGCCTGTTTTCTAACACGAGGCGATTTGTGGATTTCCTGGGAGGAAGGGATGAAGGTCTTTGAGGAACTTCTGCTGGATGCGGATTGGTCTGTGAACGCCGGAATGTGGATGTGGTTGTCCTGTTCATCGTTCTTCCAGCAATTTTTCCACTGCTACTGTCCGGTGAAGTTTGGCCGGAAAGCGGATCCCAACGGAGACTACATACGGCGGTACTTACCGGTGCTGAAGGTGAGTGTTTTTGCTTGGGATAGGCCTCTGAAACTTTTATTGATACTCACTTACCTTACAGAACTATCCAACACGCTACATCCATGAACCGTGGAACGCCCCGGAGAGTGTCCAACGGACGGCAAAGTGCATCATCGGGAAAGATTATCCCATGCCGATGGTAAATCACGCGATCGCCAGCCGGGCCAACATGGAGCGGATTAAGCAGGTCTATCAGCAACTGGCCAAATATCGCATTCTTAACAGTGACTACGGCGGCGAATGTCCCGAAAAGGGTGGCTCTGAAATAGCCGGTGTGATGACCGCAGCCAAGGTGCAACACATGAACGTTAGTAGTCTGAATGATAGCCCTAGCCCGAACACGATCATGGCCAATGTGAACCGCTCCGGAAACTATTTGTGTCGAAGCAATCCGTCCGCACAAAGTGATCCCAATGCTAAATTTATTACCTACCACCCGAGTCAGCCCGGTTTGGATCCGCCGCTGTCACTTCAACAGCAGATCCCAGCTTATTTCCATACTCAGAATCCCCAGCAGCATCAACATCAGCATCAACAACAACAACAACACCGTTCGAACGATCAGCAAACCCAAGATGACCAATACAATCATAATTTGTCGCAACGAGGCTCCGCGTACATCATTATCAAACCAGAAAACTCAAACGTAGGAGTTAGCAATGACGATTTGATGAATGCACATTTCAGTACGCTGCGAGATCAAATAAATACGAGTATGATCTCGCTGGGTTCCAGTACGAAGGCGGAAGATAAAAACTTCGAATTCGAGCGCAACCAGGAAAATGTCTACAGCAGTCAGTTCAAAGTGGAATACACGGATAACTTCGATTCCGGGTACGGCATGAGAAATGCAAATTTCTACAACCGAGATGGCGACGACGGTGCGGTCGACCAGTTCCAGCAACAAAACGAACAGTCATCCCGGTTAATTAAAAACTCACCGATAGACAATTATCAGAAGGACCTCAGCGGTAAAGCCGATGACTTTTTCGTTAATGACTTTGGCACAGTATCCAGCCTGCAAATGAACCGCCATCATCACCCTAATCAGCACCAGCAACGAAGTGCAATTGCAGATGACCATCGCAGGCAGCAGCAACAGCAGCAGCAGCACCAGCAGCAACAACAACAACAGCAGCAGCAGCAACAACAACAAATGCAACAGTCGCCACCTTTCAATAGTGATGAAAATTTAACAACAGCTGATTAGACTGTGGCCTACTTCGATCGAATGACATACTATGTATGGTGCGACATGAAAAAAAGAGATATTTGATCAAGGAAAGTGAGTGCTCATTTGAGCTTCGATCAGGTTTGAAAGCTACTGGGCACTTGTGTACGATAAAATCAAAATGATATTGGTATGTTTGTAACGTGTTCGCTTGCAAGAAATATAACATTTTTGATAATTACTCGTAGTTTGAAAGCTCCGTAATAGCTGCGAAAATCTCTCACATTCCACTTACGAATCGCACATTTTTTCCTACAGGATTATATTTGTACGACAACCATGCTGATCTGATATTTCAAAATTGTATTCAATATTTGAAAATCAACAGGTAGGAGAAGGGCTCACATTTCTTAGGGGGAAAATGTAGGGAAGACCGGGGCTAAATGACCCCTTTTGGTCGTACGGAAAATAATATTTTCATTCGCAATCATATATATTGTTTGAAAGCTGCATCCTTCAGTTACAAACCGCATTTGGTTTGATTATGTATCCCCACTTATACGGGCGCAATCAGACTCCGAGTGTACCAAACTCGGAATTGAAACTTTCAAAATGAGTCACTTTGACGGAGGAAAGAATCAGACATGACCAAATATTGTGTTTGAATTATTTTTTGGCTTTATTGATATCTAGCAATTGTTTCGCTCATGAATAATGTCATTTCAATTTATAATTACTGATTCCGTAAAAGAAATATGAAAAATGATGAAAAAAAATGTGAAATATAGTGCAATCAGTTTTCAGTTAGGACTAAAATTTAAATAAATAAAAAAGCATATGACTCATGATCTGATTTACTGTCTTGCTCAAGAAAGCAATTCACCAAACCTTTTCCGAAACTTAACAAAAATAATTATGTTATGAAAACGCTTCTCAGCACCCTCTCTGAGTTGAATGAAACTTTCTGGACATCTAGACTTTTTGTCAAGAAGTCACTTTGCATACTCATTTCCAAACTTTATTCAGACTGTCTTTTGGAAAGGGCTAAAGATTTTAAACCATTTTTTTTTACAAAGAGCT
The DNA here is from genome assembly GCF_030247185.1 of Malaya genurostris. Lineage (NCBI taxonomy): Eukaryota > Metazoa > Arthropoda > Insecta > Diptera > Culicidae > Malaya > Malaya genurostris. The sequence continues at coordinate 26,173,141 of NC_080571.1, read as the reverse complement.
TTTGTCAAAAAATGATATATCATACAAAAAAGTGTTATACTATTGGTTTTCACAAAATAAATCAAATTTTTTAACAAAAACTACAAGCCCCATGGGGTTGTTCGAGCCGTTGATGTGGAACAAGGTAACCAAAATTTCCAATGATCGACATTTTCAATCAAACAGTTCAATCAACCGTCACATTTTTGAATCCGCAATTGCACTAGAGTCTGCTTAGATGGATCTTTATTAGGAAGCAACACCAAACACGCGAACATAGATTATAGACTCTATTTGTCTTTATTTGTATTCGTTTTGTAGCCGACGAAATTACATCAATATCTCAAATGTATGCAATTATATCTTTGTACATACTTACGATACGGATTTCGATATTTCAGCTTCTCTTCACCAAGCTTTTGTTCATGTTTTGTATGCACGCAATTATTTTAATAGCGTTAAGTTTCTCTACCATTCTGCGATTTCGGTTGAAGCGATAAACTTTTTCTCATTATTATTTGAATTCATCTTATATAAACTATGAATTAATCTTAAGCACTCAAAATTTACCCTGGGGTAGTTGCAAATTCCTCACGCAAAAACGACATAACATGGAATTTCATCCGAAGTCGCATGGCACAAGATCAGAGCATACCATTTAAGCTTCAAATCGTTTTATAGCGCTTGCTGTCTTGCTGTCTATGCAACAACCTATCTCTGGCATGCTATACGTAGGACTGAAACGTTAGCTATAGTTTCGCTTATATTTATAGATTCGCGTGCTTCAAACAGCTTTGCTTTTGCATCGATTGACCAATCAGAGCGATGCTTTCACCAGCCATTTTTGATTTTGATAAAATTTTGTCCTAAGATTGGTGATTACCTTCCCTACAACCAATTGCAAGATGGGAATATTCAAGGAAAATTTTTTTTATTCAAACAAAAATTATTTCTTGTCCAAACTGAGTTATTTATCCAGTGTCTTTTCACTAAAAACTAAACTAAACTGAAAGTCATAATCATCTAAGATGCCAATGAATCTCAATTTGTGAGGAAATTTCACCGAATAGCCTATTGCTAGTTGCCCGATATTTGCAGAAAGTATCAGTACTGGATAAGAACAAACACATCTTACCATATGTGGAAGGTTGGTAGGGAACATAAAGACTGTCCCAGAAAGTATGGACGCAACCAAAAACCGCTGCCATTTTGCAATCGTTCAGAATCTGTCCCTTTTTATGGCTGTGTCCTGTTGTTTACACTCTTCTCTAACCACTTGTGCAGTTGTTTATTCGTTTTCATTAGTTTGTTTCGAAATGCGTGAACTTTCGGCAGAACAACGTCGAAAAATTGTGTACAAATGGTGCACAGAACGCGGACTGTCACTGAGAAAGATAGCAAAAATGAAAGGAGTAAGTGAAAAAGCCGTGCGAAATGCAATCAGGAAGTTCGGTGAGGATAACACCTTTGAGGATAAACCGAAAACGGGTCGAAAAAAGGTCCTGCTAACCCTCAGTTGAATAAACGTATACTGAAAGCGTTCTAGCAAAAGAAGGAGGTTTCAGTTCGGGATTTGGCAAAAAAGTGGGCACTTCGAAGTCAAATGTTCTTCGTGCTAAAGAACGTTTGAATCTTCGAACCTATAAGAAGCAGAAACAACCATAACGTAGTCCGAAACAAGAAGCATCGATCAGGCCGAGGGTTCGAAAGCTGTACAATACGATTCTTGCTGGAAATTTGAACTGCATAATCTCGGACGACGAAACCTATGTGAAACTCGATTACAAATCCTTGCCGGGACCACAATATTATACGGTGCGAGAAGGGCAAGTGTTAAACCAGTCCGAGACATCGATTGAAGTCGAAAAATTTTGTAAGAAAGCTATGGTCTGGCAAGCAATTTGTAGCTACGGTAAGATTTCGAAACCCTTCATCACCACTGCTTCAATGAACAGCGAAATATACATCAAGGAATGTTTACAAAAACGACTTCTACTCATGATTCGAAGCCACAAGGATCCTGTTGTCTTCTGGCCAGATCTTGCTTCTTGCCACTACTCGAAATCAACGGTAGAATGGTATACTACCAAAAATGTCACTTCCGTCCCAAAAGACATGAATCCACCAAATTGCCCACAACTTCGACCAATTGAGGAATTTCGGGCATTGACGAAGGCACATCTTAGGAAACATGTCTCGGCAGTCGAAACCATTCAACAGTTCAAAAAAGATTGGAAAAAAGTGTCAAAACTTGTCGCCAAGAAGTCTTTACGGAATTTAATGAGTCTACAATGGCTAAGAAGCAGATGTTGAGAATAATATTCTGTTGTAGTAGTCTAATATTATCAGTATATCGAATAAAATTTAAATATCTAACACTTGTGAATTATTTACAGCGAAATCTTACCAAAGTGCGTCCATACTTTCTGGAACAGTCTTTAATTATCTATGTTGGGACAAAATTTCATTCAAATAAAGAATGGTGTTTAAATATTTAAGATCGATTTTTTTCAGTGAAAAACTCGATTAGTAATTGGTAAAAATGTCTAGACCTTTTCAAAAGATAGTCTAGATCAATTTAGAATAAAGTGAGCAAAGTGGCTTTTTGTGATAAAGTCTATATGTCTATATTTTCGCCACACGAAAAAATGTCCATATTCGCCCATAATACAAAAAAAAATTATTTCATCATAAAAACTTGTAGTACTACTCGATTTAGGTTTTAACCCTTCCCATGGAAGATTTTTCAACATTAAGTTCCATGAACAATAGAATACTTATCATAGAAAAATGCAAATAACTTGACAATTCATACTTCGTTCTCAGAATTTGTTTTACAGTGTCAATATTGTGGATGATGCACATATCTTTCAAATTTTTTAGCCTTCCCCACTTTTTGAAACCCCCCGTTGAATGATTTCTGCGCACGGGACCGACTTAACGGATTATAAGCCATTTCATTTGATTCGAAATTTTTGAAAATCAGAGTACTACGAGAAGTCGTAGTGCGTTCCAAATGAAAAATCGGATCGAAAACTGAATACTGTTAAACCTATAATAAGTCTATTTGGTAATCGACTACATATTAAAATCTGGAAACCCGATTGATTTATGTGAAATTGACATTTTCACACTAATCACCCTGTATCTCTTGAATCGGAGGTCGGATCTGATTAAAATTCAGAAAGTATTTATTGGAACGAATATCGATATCTTTGATAAAAATGGTCGGATTCCAACATTCTATGACATGTCTGATAGCTATTACCGTGTAAAATCTAAGTCTCGAAACATATTTTGTTCAGTGCAGTAAAATTTCATTCAATTCAATTGAAACCGAATGTGAAACACACTGACGATCTCTCCACTGCAGCAAACTTCACACTCTGACACACACACACATTGTTCGCTGACGTACCGAACCGGCAGCATTCAATTCTTCAAAACAAAGCTCAGTTGAACCACCGTCAGTTGATCTCTTGATGTAACAAAATATCTCTTTCAATAATGTGAGAGCGGCCTTCAAATGAGATTCAACATTCGAATTTATTCAAGATAATAGATTAACGACAAACCATATAGCTGAAATATCAGTGACAGAATACACATAAATTAATAGTTTTCTCCTTCAGTTTTCATTTTTAATACTTTACTCCATTTGTAATTCTATTCATTCGAAATTGCTCACTGCCAACAGCGAAGACAATGAAGCAGCTAGACTACTTGCACTTGAAACTGAGCAAGCAAAACTTCAAATGACTAGGTACGATTATTCAACTGACGATGATTTCTGGGAGCTTCACTTGCAAATGGCAGCAAAAGTCATATGAATTTGTATCGATATGCTGACGGTCAGTAACCATAAATTTTATTTTCCTCAGCCTAATTTGTCAATCGACTGGATTCTACGAGAATGACTTCAATTCATTACGAATTACGGAATACTCCATTTGCTACGATGTAATGTAACATTTGAATCAAATAAACAAGTTTCGACTGTAAATTTGGATATAGCTGCCAATCAGATGCGTGCTTCTGTGACTCAGTCGATTACCGGTTGTGCTACGCGATCTAATGAATCCCGGTTCAAGCTGTAGTCGCAATCGATTTTTTTAATTTTTGGTCAATTAAATTGCTAGCCAAGTAATTTTTCAATACGCTCATTATAATATGTTCTTAGACTTAAAACTCAAAAGAGTAGAATACTTACGAAAACTTACACACTTTGAAAAAATCGTGTAAATTTACGTCTCTATAGATGCACATAAAAGTAGCGTCACAATTCACCTAAACTTACATCTCAAAGCAAGTAGAAGAGAATCATATAGTTAACTTCACAGATAATTTAGCTAAAGTTGACATCGGAACAAACACATTTATTTTACATGTTAGAAAATGTAATATCCTGTCATTACCCAAGAATTACGACATGTTTGAATTTACGTCTAGTGTAAGTTTTATTTCTTCTACCGCAGAGATGTCCATCTCCTCTGTGTGACGAAGAGCAAGCGAAATTTATCCCTTCGCACTGACAACTTCAACGAGAGCTCTTCTCGTTTACATATATACACCGCTGTTGTATAAAGTGTGCACGCATCATGAGTGCGCGTGTTTATTTTCTTTTATCTCTAGCACTTAATCGCACCAAAGTGCTAGAACAGAGTTATCAAATTCTCTAAGGTGGATGCAGATACTTTCACAGAGATGTACACTCCGGTGAGCACTCTGGTGTATGGTTTGCGTATAAGTAACGTGGGGCACGCAAAATCAGCAAAATCCTTGCAAATTTTTCATAGCAAGGCCAGATCTACTCTCTATGAATTGAAGTTCACAGAAGTGTTCGCTCACCATCACGCGCCAGTGATCACTTGGGTGTATTTAGGCGAGAGCACGTGAGAGCGATGTGATTCTCTCGCACCAGCTTCTTTCACCATAACAACGCACTCACTGAGAAGAAGTGCGCTTTCCTCTTTGTGTGGATCACACCAAATGTATCCGCAGTGTACAATTGAAACTTACGCCCTGGTGTATCACTCTAGTGAAATGCACCTTCTGCGTGGCTAAAACCTCTTTCTATGAAAATCTTTCTAGAAGCGAGTGGGAATATTGGAAAGATGCAAACATGTTATCGATAAACAATAAACTTGAACCTAATACGCTACATGCTTTGCCAAATTTATTTGTTCTACAGTCTTTTGAGACCAGCTTAAAAAGGACTAAAACTTAGAAAAAATACGTACCGCGTAACTTCTGAAAACCGCTTGACAAAAAAAAACGCGTAACATTGGAAATACGCGAAAAAAACCTTATAACTTCGAACATCTGCGTAAGAAACCGTAAAACTAAAGAAATTGAAAGAAATGACTCTGGGACTTTTAAAAAATTACTTACTTACTTTACTATGGGGTGCCTTTTCAAAATTAGCCATATGGAAGAATGGGCAGAACTTAATCGTGAATATCTCGACTTGTATTAAAGGTAGAAACATAATTTTTTCACCATTTCATCAAGAATATGATCAGGAATTTAGGATAATATTTTGAACAGTGTGAGATAACCACAAACAACTCAAAAATTAAGTTTTCTCAAAATTTTAAAATAATGCGGAAAACTCTTTACTTTCTCTTGGGTTTTTCGTGCAAGGACGACGATTTTGAGTTAGTCAGGCACATATCTTCAACTGAACGCGTATAAAAGGGGAACCGTGGTGAAAATCGATCATTTCTTTTCGTGCGTTCGATGGTAGCAGATGTCGTGGGAGTTAAATCTTCAACCAGCAGCGACGGAAAGTGCACCTTCTGCGTGGCTAAAACCTCAAACGCTCAGGTCGCAAAACCTCAAACGCATCGCGGGAGTTAAACCAGCAGCGACGGAGAAAGCACCTTCTGCGTGGTTAAAACCTCAAACGCTCAGGTAGCAACTTTCATTCGCTTGCTGGCCATCAAGGCTAGAAGACTGCCATCGCGGGAGTTAAACCATCAACCAGCAGCGATGGAGAGAGCACCTTCTGCGTGGTTAAAACCTCAAACGCTCAGGTCGCAACTCTCATTCGCTTGCTGGCCATCAAGACGAGCAGACTGCCATCGCGAGAGTTAAACCATCAACCAGCAGCGACGGAGAATGCACTTTCTGCGTGGCTAAAACCTCAAACGCTCAGGTAGCAACTCTCATTCGCTTGCTGGCCATCAAGACGAGCAGACTGCCATCGCGAGAGTTAAACCATCAACCAGCAGCGACGGAGAGTGCATTTTCTGCGTGGCTAAAACCTCAAACGCTCAGGTAACAACTCTCATTTGCTTTTTGGTAATCGTAACGAGGTTTAGAATTCTGGAACCATAATAATACTCCTAAAGAATTATGCGGAAATTTACTTTACTGTACTCTATACAACCCATTCTGGTAGTCGTGGCGAAAAATCGTCTTCTAGTTTCAGAGCTTAGTTCTGGAATATGGGTTTAGAATTCAGAGTCTGTTTGCTGAACTAACTCAACTCGTCACTCTTCATCACGAACGCTTTCATATAAAGTTCTTTTCAGAGCCACCATTTATTTTTTTATTATAAAGAACTATACTGCTTATTTTATAATATTTAATTGCGTTTCAGAATGTTTAATGTAACTAATTTGTAATTTAGTCTAGGCGCATCGTTTAAATTTCTAGTAATGAAAGAGGGGAAAGTTGCACAATTCAAACAATCGATCAACTACCAATTCGAATTCGGGAGCATACATAAAGCGTGTCATATTCGCATTCACGACATCCAGTTATGTCTCTGACATTACACACCCGTACTTTTTTTTCCGGAATCGAAAATTTTGGAAATTGTCCTAGAAAAGCGAAAACGCGAGATTTGGTAAATCTAGATAAATCGCTGAAAAAAAATTGTTAAAAAATTTTCTAAGTGTCAGAGAGTTGACTAAAGAAAAAAATATCGGGATAACACCAGATCTCGACGTTTCATGCATTTCTAAGACAAAACAAGGAAACAGGATAGCTTTGTAAATTGGCGTAGAAAAATCTCAGTGAAAATGGCTACTCTCGATACACTCGAATACAAATTTACTTGAAAAATCACGTAAAATGGCTTCAAATGTCAAATTGAATATTTTACGTCACGAAAATGAATATTATGAACTCACACCCACGATGTTATCGGTTGCTGGAGGGTTTTTCCAATTAAACAGATTCCAATTGAATTGAGAACTTCTATGCAATTTTCCTAAGATAAATGTTCATTTTTTCAAGGTAAGAATCCTGTTTAGTTAAATGAAAATCTGAAAAAATCTCCTTGTGATTTCAAACAACATTTAGAATAACAATTCTCTGGTATCTAAATGTGACATGAACTGATTGGTAAATGTGACATGAATGAATATGATGTGATTATTTTTTTGAGTGTAGAAATATATGCTTTAGTCATAGGAAAATGCGGCGATGATTTATGAAGGTATCTTAAGTGATGCAAGTCTGGCTTCTTTATGTGATCTCTGGTGGTCTGGGTCACTTTTTAAAAATGCTTTGATTTCGATTTGGTATTGCAAATTGCACAGCTAGCAATTTATTAGTTTATAAAGTTAATAGTTAAATAGGAACTCTGCTGCTACCACAACAGAACTCTTTTCAACTACTAGTTCTAATGGATGAAGTGAACGGCAAAGAAGTGATGAACATAGATACGGCTACCGAACAATTTATAAATCGTGTTAGATCAGTAAACCACGTTGAGAAAATTACTGTACAAGAACAATACTTGTTTGTAGACGTCGACAAAAACACTTCAAAGATCAATGACACTCGGCTGATATTTTTTAAGACAAAATACACGGTTCGATGACGGTAAAAAATTAACACAACTTATGACGACTTTCAGACGGTACCTGAGCCGTCGGCAATTAAATGCTGCCTGATAATAAGTACCTACTTCCATTTATTACTTGCCGGTTATAACTTCCACGAAGTAGTAAAGAACAAACAATGAAATATACAAGAGAGCAAAGTATAATTCCGCACATGTTTTCTGTCGGACAGCAGAACTTGCTGAAATGTTCCGAATTTATTATCATGCCTTCTGGTTCGTGTTGGTGATGATCTGTTTGTACAGAGCTACAGGTCTTCGCAAAAGCTGCATCAAAAGCAATCAATAAATTTGTGTTTAAATTTTTCCGTTAACCGCCAGTGAGTGTGATTAGAAGGACACATTTCAGATAGATGAGCCAGAAAGACTGTAAAACTTAATAAATCAATGAAACTAACACAACACATAACAAGACCCAAGGTAAGTAGAAATTTGCTTTAAAAATATTTTTTAGGTTACGAAATACGTTACGTTTGTATGCCACAAATTCTCCCACTTATTGATCGCAGTAGGCACCAACTGCTATGGGCAACGTCAGAGATAACTGCGTACGTCAGTTTCTACGTCAAAGATGGCCATATTTGTTGAATTCGGTCATACACACTAGTATCGGTTGACGATCAAGAGCACTTGAAGGTTTGCGTACCGAAAAAAAGTAATGTCATGGTCAATTCGAGATCGAGTAATGGTCTATGGAATTTGAAAAACATTTGGCTCTAACTTATATGGTGAGTTAGTCCAAAGAATTATACGAAGATCGAAACAAAGTTAAATTGATAATATAATTCAAACAGTTTTAGCACCTAGCAAACAATTTGAAAATTCCTTTCTTTTGGTTATATTTTGAGCTTTGAGACAAATTGTAATAACAACATTTAGTCCAGAACTTACTACAAATTGCCCTAATCAAATCGCAGTAAAACTTACACACGCGATGAACAAATGGAATATTTAAGCGGCATTGATACCGGTCTGTCGCACTTGCAGTACAATAAAATATTTAGTACCTTGCTGGTTTGAAATAATTCATATATTTACCAGTTTTTATTTATCATCCAAACTCACCCTCTCTTAACTTTTTCTTGAGTTCTAACACGTGTCTTGATAATACTTGAATAAATCTTAGAGATGTTGCTTTTAATTTGTGTTTTCAACTCTTTGGCACTCAACAGAGTCATGTAAATACGCGATTTTTGTCACTCCACCTAAACAGAAGTGTACAAAATTGATTATCAATTGTAGTTTACCCATCTGTGGTTTGCAAATTCCACGATTTATATGCGCAACTTGTACGTTTGGGGGACACGAAATTCAGATTCCAGCACATACCAGATTACATGGTAATATCATTTGAGCACTTTCAGCAGCTTTGCAAAGTTCTAGACCAATCGGTAGCACTTTGTTTTTAAACCGCAATATTTGTAGTAGCATTTTCATTATTTGGTTACGATTATCCTGTGTTGGCATTCATCGACCGCAAACGTTTGTGCTTATTATATGATTTGTCTACATCAGGTTATCGCATAGGAGGGACAACTTAGAATTTGAAAATCTCTTTAGTAGCTTCAGTTATACCATCCATCATGTGTGTGCTTTGCGGTTCACTGTTATGGCAGCTGCTCTAACAGCTCCATTTGAACTGCTAAACACTAACGGATTATAGACGAAACGTATTAAAAAGTGAAAGTGTTCCTTCACATTTCGCCTAAAGACTGTCCCAGAATGTATGGACGCAACCAAAAACCGCTGCCATTTCGCAATGGTTCAGAATCTGTCATTTTTTCTGGCTGCGTCCTGTTGTTTACACTCTTCTCTAACCACTTGTGCAGTTGTTTATTCGTTTTCATTAGTTTGTTCCGAAATGCGTGAACTTTCGGCAGAACAACGCCGAAAAATTGTGTACAAATGGTGCACAGAACGCGGACTGTCACTGAGAAAGATAGCAAAAATGAAAGGAGTAAATGAAAAAGCCGTGCGAAATGCAATCAGGAAGTTCAGTGAGGATAAACCGAGAACGGGTCGGAAAAACCTGCTAATTCTCAGTTGAATAAACGTATACAAAAGGCGTTCGAGCAAAAGAAGGAGGTTTCAGTTCGGGATGTGGCCAAAAAAGTGGGCACTTCGAAGTCAAATGTTCTTCGTGCTAAAGGACGTTTGAATCTTCGAACCTATAAGAAGCAGAAACAACCATAACGTAGTCCGAAACAAGAAGCATCGATCAGGCCGAGGGTTCGAAAGCTGTACAATACGATTCTTGCTAGAAATTTGAACTGCATAATCATGGACGACGAAACCTACGTGAAACTCGATTACAAATCCTTGCCGGGACCACAATATTATAAGGTGCGAGAAGGGCAAGTGTTGAACCAGTCCGAGACATCGATTGAAGTCGAAAAATTTGGTAAGAAAGCTATGGTCTGGCAAGCAATTTGTCGCTGCGGTAAGATTTCGAAACCCTTCATCACCACTGCTTCAATGAACAGCGAAACGTACATCAAGGAATGTTTACAAAAACGACTTTCACTCATGATTCGAAGCCACAAGGATCCTGTTGTCTTCTGGCCAGATCTTGCTTCTTACCACTACTCGAAATCAACGGTAGAATGGTATACTACCAAAAATGTCACTTTCGTCCCAGAAGACATGAATCCACCAAATTGCCCACTACTTCGACCAATTGAGGAATTTTGGGCATTAACGAAAACACATCTTAGGAAACATGTCTCGGCAGCCGGATTCAACCATTCAACAGTTCGAAAAAGATTGGAAAAATGTGTCAAAACTTGTCGCCAAGAAGCCTGTACGGAATTTAATGGGGAACGTTCGCAAGAAGGTGCGACAGCTAGTCTACAATGGCCAAGTAGAAAATGTTGAGAATATTATTTTGTTGTTGTAGTCTAATATTATCAGTATATCGAATAAAATTTGAATATCTAACACTTGTGAATTATTTACAGCGCAATCAAAGCGCGTCCATACTTTCTAGGACAGTCTTTAGTTGTGTAATAATGCTTTCTTCTGCTGTTTAAATAGTCTTATCAAAACATTTATTGGTTCTTTTGATTATCATTTTATTTAATTTTTTCTAAAATTAAATTTTTTCTGGGAAACCTTTTTTTCAGAAATTTTCAAAGTGTATTTCATGTAAAAAGAAACTTGTTTTAATCCACCTAATGATGCAATGGTGCCTTTCTCATTAACATTTCACGAGAAGTCGATCCAAGATTCATATTGGACATTCAGAATAACTGTTTTGGAAACCGGAATCGAGAGACTGTCGAAGTTGCAGTAAGTTTGAAGTTTGAGCTTGAGCTACCCCTGGTTGCTACTCCATTACTGATCTGGATCAGCTGATATTGCACAGAAAAAATTTTGGAAGATCAAACCTGGGAATGGCAAATCAACCTTGAACGTACAATTTTTGATAACCCCAGATTGATCAGTACCGGCTAGGGATAGGAAGGTATGTTAGTCCAACACCTGTTGTTACTAGAGGCCTGCTACTACTGCGCATTCTACAAGTATCACAGGAAAAGTATATTTGTTAGTAGAAAATTGTATTCATCAAAAAATAAATGGTGTCAAAGAAGCCCAGATCGGCATTATCGTTTTATTCAGTTAATACGATAGTTAAAGCTTGCTTCAGATAAAATTGGAACAAAGACAATTGCTTGTATTTCAGTCATTTATTATTGAATTCAAGGTCTTTTTTTATACAAATGTAGCGTTTTCTTCATACTTTTAAGAAAAAATACGGATAAAATTATTCGTCACGGTTTCGAAGGAATTCTCGAATTTTTCCTGTAACACGGCTCATTAGGCGGCGCACACCTTCTTCGTCCATCGTTTTAGCTATCTTATTCCACCAGGTCGTCAGCTGATTGATGTCTTTGACAACCTTTCCCTTTGCCTTGAGTCTCCTCTTCATGATTGCCCAGTATTTCTCAATAGAGCGGAACTGGGGGCAGTTGGGTGGGTTAAGGTTTTTTGGAACAAAATGGACCCCTTTCTCTGCATACCATTCTTGAACGACTTTGCTGTAATGACAGCTTGCCAAATCTGGCCAAAACATTACGGGATGATCGTGGGATCGAATGAACGGCAAAATTCGTTTTTGGAGACACTCTTTTTGGTATAGTTCCGATGTCATTGTCTTATTTGTAACGAAAACTTTCGTTTTTTGCCACAGCTGCAAATGCCCTGCTAAATCATAAATTTTCTTGCAAATTTGTCGGCAAAAACAAATTTAAATTTGGCTGGAACATCCCCCCGAGCCGTTGTAAAATTTTCGACCTGAGATTTGTCCGAAGTCAGCCTTGACATAGGTTTCATCGTCCATCAGAAGACACCCGTCGAACTTGGTCAGCACCTGGTCATATAGTTTCCGAGCACGAATTTTGACCACACTATTCTGTTTTATGGTCCGATTTGGCTGTTTGCTAGCTCGATACGACTTGATTCCTTCCCGGAGTCGAGTTCTCCTCACGGTACAATGGGCAGCACCGAATTTTCTGGCCAAATCACGATCCGACAGATTAGGATTCCTCCTAATCGTCTTCAAAATCTTACCATGCAGTTTCCGGTGGACAGTTCCACTCCGACGATTGGCTTGAGGCTTCCGAATCGTCGTCATTGTTTGCTTATACCGTTTGATAACGCGCCATGCGGTATTTCTGGGCAATTTCAGTTGTTTAGCTAGCCTAGATGCAGACCACAATGGATTTTCCAAATAACTGTGCACAATTTTTTCCCTTCTTTCGGCTTCCATGTTGATTGTTTACAAAGTACAGTCGATTTGTGGAATGTCAAAAATCATACGTGAAGCTGTCAAAATTCCCGATACGTGGGCGCTAAGAACTTCCAAATCTGTCCACCAGGAGCGCCACAATATGAGCAAAAGTTTGTTCCAATTCTAAATTAAGCAAGCTTTAATACCAAAGTAGCAAGTAAATCTTGTTATAATTGGCATGTTTCACAATTGCTTCAGATCGGTTATTTTTGTTAGATATGTTAGGCAATCGATTCAACACGGATGTAAAATTCATTCATATTACTGCTTGTGAAACCAACTTAAAACCCTGAATGAATTAAGTTCCACATCCGGTTTTTCAACTGAAAGTACGACAAGATCATTTGAGCAGCTTCAATTCCGGTTTCCACTTAGCAAATATACAGATCGTAGGAATAGTTGTAACGACTTCGCCAAACTTTAGTTTAAAGACTGTCTCAGAAAGTATGGACGCAAATTTTATTCGACATACTGATAATATCAGACTACAACAACAGAATATTATTCTCAACATTTGCTACTTAGCCATTGTAGACTAGCTGGCGCACCTTCTTACGAACGTTCCTCATTAAATTCCGTACAGACTTCTTGGCGACAAGTTTTGACACTTTTTTCCAATCTTTTTCGAACTGTTGAATGGTTCCGGCTGCCGAGACATGTTTCCTAAGATGTGCCTTCGTTAATGCCCAAAATTCCTCAATTGGTCGAAGTAGTGGGCAATTTGGTGGATTCATGTCTTTTGGGACGAAAGCGACATTTTCGGTAGTATACCATTCTACCATTGATTTCGAGTAAAGGCAAGAAGCAAGATCTGGCCAGAAGACAACAGGATCCTTGTGGCTTCGAATCATGAGTAGAAGTCGTTTTTGTAAACATTCCTTGATGTATATTTCGCTGTTCATTGAAGCAGTGGTTTTCGAAAACTTACCGCAGCTACAAATTGCTTGCCAGACCATAGCTTTCTTACCAAATTGTTCGTCTTCAATCGATGTCTCGGACTGGTTTAACACTTGTCCTTCTCGCACCTTATAATATTGTGGTCCCGGCAAGGATTTGTAATCGAGTTTCACGTAGGTTTCGTTGTCTATGATTATGCTTTTCAAATTTCCAGCAAGAATCGTATTGTACAGCTTTCGAACCCTCGGCCTGATCGATGCTTCTTGTTTCGGACTACGTTTTGGTTGTTTCTGCTTCTTATAGGTTCGATGATTCAAACGTTCTTTAGCACGAAGAACATTTGACTTTGAAGTGCCCACTTTTTTGGCCACATCTCGAACTGAGACCTCCTTCTTTTGCTCGAACGCCTTCAGTATACGTTCATCAAACTGAGGGTTAGCAGGAACTTTTTTCGACCCGTTTTCGGTTTATCCTCAAAGGTGTTATCCTCACCGAACTTCCTGATTGCATTTCGCACGGCTTTTTCACTTACTCCTTCCATTTTTGCTATCTTTCTCAGTGACAGTCCGCGTTCTGTGCACCATTCGTTCACAATTTTTCGACGTTGTTCTGCTGAAAGTCCACGCATTTCGAAACAAACTAATGAAAACGAATAAACAACTGCACAAGTGGTTAGAGAAGAGTGTAAACAACAGGACGCAGCCATAAAAATTGACAGATTCTGAACCATTGCGAAATGGCAGCGGTTTTTGGTTGCGTCCATACTTTCTGGGACAGTCTTTATAAGGAATGCAAAATGCTATTTTATGAATTGCAAGGAATTTTCCAAACGGTTTTCATGAAAACAAGTTGACAATTTAATGTCGCAATCATGGCTCAAATACACTTCAGCAATAGAACCACAGACTAACAGACATGACAGTATGAGTAAATTCTTATAAAAATAATTTCCACCTATATTGTACTGCGCGAACTATTTACTATCTGTACACCCCTTGTGTTATGTAAAAGTTTTTTTTACTAGTTGGTTTCCCCTCGTTTGTCAACACCGATCAGCTGCTTGCAGGGATGCCTGATTTCATCATAATATTTGAAAATGTATCATCACAATAAATTATTGGATTACGTTGATAATATATTTAACTTTTTCGCGATGTGGGAAGGTAACCATTTATTTGACTCAACGTTGTTCATCTAGACTATTTTTTATTCTGTTGGTAGTTTTCACCCGAATTTAAGTGGCGGCAGACCAGAAGCAAGTAAATATTGTAACAAAACGGGTTCGATTTTGTAATGCGTTGGAGGATGAGAAGTAGGCACAATTATGTATGTAGTTTTGGCAATATGTATTATATCTGTATCCTGCATGAAATTCCCATGGGCGTATACAAATCAATACATTACAGATAATTCTGTATGAATGGCAACTCTGTTGGTAAATGAAAAAAATAAACACAGTCTAGATGACAGACAGGATGTTTTTGATAGGGTAACGTGGCGCCAAATAAAGGAATATTCGAAATGACCGTTAAAATGATTGAAGAATTTAATTTGAGTGTCCTGTCTGTTAGTCTGTGATAGAACGTCTAGGAGAAATACTTGACCTATTTGAAGGATTTTCAATAATTTTCGCGTTTCAAATGAATTATTACCTACAAACCAATTCGCACCCTTTCATTCTGCTACTAACGCAGAAGGCGATAGCACCCAGTCGACGCCGTTCTATTGACCAAATGTCATCATAGACACATGTGATAGGAACTTGTGAGCACTTAGTTATCTCATCTTTTGACATCGAAGTTGCAGTAAGTTTTAATGGCATTAAATATTCAGCACTACGGGTTTGATTAGTTTGACAATTTGATTCGAAAATTTCGTACTTTTCTGTGTTGTCAACTACAGGGTGTCTCATGAAAAATTTCGAATTTAAAAATTCAATTAAGATAACGGCTCCCTATTTCATCTGAGCTCCTATTTCCATCTCATCCCGTCACCTCATTACTTTGAACATGAATAATATTTTACAACCTGAACCAAACTGAGAAATGTTTTAAAATGATTATAAAAGCTTATATCACACTTTCTCATTGAAAGGAATGGTTTTAAATTCATCGGTGATCTTATTTTTCATATAAAATAAACTCACTTTTCAATTCAGGACACATTTTCGTCTCAAGATTTATAGTTCGTCATGTTTCTGAATATCTACTAATCGATTCGTCTCGAAACATGATTACTATTTCACACAATTACACTACTATTGAATACTGGATGACTTCATAATTAGTAATGTTCACTTGCCACTTGTTTAATTAACGATTAAAAACTTCAAAATCTACCCGACAAGTAATAAAAGTCTTCAAAAATATGAGATGAAAGTTTTTCACTTAGTTCACTTGATTGCGCTTTGTTTTCATCTCAATTGGTTTCGCAAAGTTGCCAGGTTTTCTTTTAATGTTACAAAACAAAATTGTTTTTCTCAACAAGTATTTTTTTTGGTATCTGTGACATTAGCTTAATTATATTATTAATATTTATATTTCAATAAAACCAGACCCGTACCCAGGATTTGTGTGTTTCATCGGCTGTGGACAGAGATGCCAGATATTTTCATAGAAAATATGTATAGCCTTGCATAGAAAGTCTATATACAGGGTCCGGCACTCGAAGTGTAACCAATTAAAAAAGCCATAAATTCAGTTTGGAAAATTACTTTTACTTAATTCAAAGTACAAAATGTGTAAAAATAATACAAAATTCAGCATCAATTCACTTTTGCTCGATATGACCACCTTTTGCCTTGACTTGATGACTTGAGAGAGCGAAGGAGTTGCTTCGTTTGGCCGAATGTGACTTGCAGGTATTTTGGCCCACTCGCGGACAATAACTTTTTTCAGCGCCTCGAGACTGGTGTATCTTTTAGTTCGGACTTTGCTCTCCAAAATGGCCCAAAGAGAATAATCCATTGGACTCGCATCTGGTGAATTCGAGAGCCATTGTGTGGACGTGATGAAGTTCGGAACGTTGTTTTTCAGCCATTCTTGGTTCACTCGAGCTTTGTGAGACGGTGCCGAGTCCTGCTGAAACGTCCATGGTCTGCCACCGAAATGTTTATCTGCCCACGGCTTCAAAGCAACCTCCAGAATACTTTCCCGATAATATGTCGCATTTACCTTGACGCCAGGCTCGATGAAAACGATTGGAGAGCGCCCATCTGCGGTTACAGCGGCCCAAACCATTATCTGTTGCGGGTACTGCCTCCTGGTGGCCAATCGATGACTCAAATTCTCGTATGAACGGTCGGTCAAGTAATCCCTATCGTTTTGAGAGTTTACGAATTGCTCAATTAGAAAAATTTTCTCGTCAGAAAATACAATGTTCGGAAATTGACCGCTTTCGGCAAAACGAAGCAACTCCTTCGCTCTCTCAAGTCATCATGTCAAGGCAAAAGGTGGTCATATCGAGCAAAAGTGAATTGATTCTGAATTTTGTATTATTTTTACACATTTTGTACTTTGAATTAAGTAAAAGTAATTTTCCAAACTGAATTTATGGCCTTTTTAATTGGTTACACTTCGAGTGCCGGACCCTGTATATCTGCTCTATCTGTTTCCACTAATAAAATGATGTTAAAAGATAATTCTTCATATCTGCGATGATTTCCATTTTAACATGCGATTTGTCCGTTGGTTAATAAACTTTCAAAAAATTACTGCAATCAAATACTTGAAGATACTCAGAGAGAAAGATCTAGGTTACTATTTCTCACTTTTCATGAACCTGTACAAATCTGTATAACATTTAGAAAATCTGCATAAAATCTGCACTCTGATTAGAATCAGTATGCGAACGCAAAAATCTACACAATACAGATAAATCTGAATAAATGGCATCTCTGGCTCTGCATTTTGTTTTTAGAAGGGCTGAAGGCAAAATAATTTTTTTTTGTTTTGTTGTTAAGTTTACCAAATTAATTGCACAGTAAAATTTTGAATTTAAAACGAAATGTAACGAAAACGACCCAAACATTTTTAAACGTCGAAATGATTCAAAACTGGTTCTAAAAATAGCGTGTGTTGTCTTATAGTTGGCATCAGGTAATTTTTAAGAAAAATTCGAACACTTTGAGCCTGAGGAATGTGAATCAATTGTCCACGTGGAGCAAGGCGAATTAAGCAGGAATATGAAAAAAATCATAGTGATTTTAGTAGCTAAATCAGGTTTTTAAGGTAACGTCCTTACAAATGAGATGAAATATGGAGCCCTTACCCTACATTCTTCTTTTGACTGAACAAAAAAATAAACAATCATATGCCGCTAATGCTCTTTATTTGGCTTGAAATTCAACATGTTTAACAAAAAAAAATACAAGTATGTTTCTAGGGTCTAGGTTATCGCTTGATGCCAAACCTAACCCCGTTTTCACCCTAACTGCTGTCAAACCGTTTGTTTGAAACTAGTTTTCAACCTAGTTTCAACGTTGTTGAACTGAAAATCGAGTCAGTTTCGAATCTGGTGTTTACATCAGGTTTGCTCAAGTGCAAGCCCAACACAGTTTCGTGAAAAGTGTTTGTATGATGAAACTACCCAGGGTCAGTTTCAGTTTTCTCAAGCGAAAACGACATAAGCTTTCGCACCTGATAATCGAAACAAAGCATGCTGAGACGGGCCCTCAATATTAATTTCTTCTCACAAATCATGACATGACATTAGTGACCAGTGTCTTTCTTTACTTCACAGAATACGATAAACTAGCGTCCCTGGCTCGGTTCGCTTTGACACGAGTGGAAACGCTTCCCTTTAATGCTTACTCGAGTTTTCTCAACAATACAAAGCAATGGACTTGTCAAAACGTTGCAACGTTATCGCATCAGAAGTCGGCAACTTGTCAGACTGAGTCAAAAGAGCAAAGGCAAGCAAATTGATGGTGAAAAATGTACTCTAAATAATATGTAGCTCGTTTACAACTTACAACTTTTTCAAAAAATATGAAAAAATTGATAACTGCGCCGAAACACTAAACGCGCAATATGCGCTTCAAAATTGTTGGATGCATATATTTTAAATAATTCTTATCCATATTTAAGATATTCTGAGTAATATAAACGACTGAGGTCACTAAACAAGTTCGCTAGAATAGTTTCCCAACACAATTTACAACGTTTTCTTGTGTCTATGTGTGACATAAAGGGTGATATACTAGTCATATCAGAAGGGCAGCCAGACAAGTACAGCGTTCATCAGCCTTAGCTAAACGATAAATTAGCTAAGATAATCGGGTTGATGGGTTGCAACCTCTTATAGTAAAGTCTCGACGACGAACTTCCCAGGCTCGGCAATTACTCAAAACTTGTTTCAACACATGTGTGAAACCAATTTACCACGTAATCTACGGTATGAAATTGTGTGCCATTGAAGATATAGAGTTCTGTTATTTTTGTATCATAGTGAAAAGGATTATGAGTTCAGAAGTGAAGTTTTTACAAGTGAATATCATGCTGTAAATGTAAAAAAAGAACCTGCTTGGACCCCCTTCTCCTGTATGAGGAATGTATGGAAGCTGTCAAGTTGTCCACGTGTTGCATATCAACAAAGATGCCAAGTAATACTATTACTGCAGACAAAAAATGATCGGCAGTGTAATTGAGAAATCTATTAATTTACAGACAAAGGGTGTAACTGGGTTTCCATATAAAAACTGCCCCCCAAACAGATCTCAACATTTTTCCCCAATTCAGGTACACACGTACACTTCGCACTTTAAAGCCGTTTTTTCTGCTCTTAGAAGTCCTAAATGATTCAAGCAAAATACAACCAAAGTCAGTTTGACGGTTTATGAGCAAGAGAGTGAATCATTCGAATAGGTAAAACATGTCGATGAGTTTCCAAATCTCGGTTCAATCGATATAATTTAAAAACATAAGCAAACGGGATGGTTCGAGTACATTGGACGAAACTGTTCATAGTTACTCAAATGCAAATAATTTGAAATTTCGGAATGCTCTGGGTTGATATAATTCGAATCGCGTTTGGTCCAATTGAAGACGTTTGGACTCAAATAAATAACCGAACTTGCAATCTGAAGCAATTGACGAAATTTGGAGGTCGTTTCGAGTAAAATTTACACAAAATACCGTCCAAAAAATCCTTCAAAGGTATAGCACGGGAAATGCTTATAAAAATTTAGGCCGAAAAAAAAACATAAAACATCCTTCTAATTCGAATGGAATCGTTCCAAAAAGTAGAGAGCCGAACAGTTTTGGTGTTTGAGTTAACGGTCTTAATTTGAAGTGGCATCTGAGGTGTGCTGATCCTGTTGTCTCAGTGCATTGTGAAAGCAATAATTATATCTATCAAGAAGATACAATTCTGGAATTTTAGGAAAACAACGAATCATAATATTTTCTTATAGTCGTTCTATAATTTAACTTCACGATATTGAACCCTAATTTATATATCGGGAAATGAAATCCCTTACTTAATTGAACATGTGATTCGAAATAAAGACACACGTGAATCAAGTAGGCTCAGTGAAATTTTTGCACAAATCAGCTCGTTTGGCGCCAAACGGTTTTATTAATAATCTAGCATTCATATTTTGCTCTCCAGTGGACAGCAGCGTTGCATAACTCGATATGCGCTGAACAATCATTGGAGATCTAGCATGCATTGAGTGGAAAATTTCCAATTCTAAACGAACCAATTTTCTAGTTTTGCTCTACTTTCCCGAAGGATTTTCCTTATGTACTATAGCCTAAAACCTCCGCATAAACGGCACCTTTCGAACAAAAAAAATTATTTGAAGATCGGCCCACACATACCAGAGATCATTAGCAACAACAATTTTTTTGGTTATTTTTTTACATGTATATATGCAGAGATCATTCTTTGTAATCGCATCACTTGAGAACGGATGGACGTATTAACATGATTCTTTTTTTGCTTGATCAGTTTTTACCCCCACCGGGTTCGTACATCAAAAACATTAGGAAAACTTACCGGAAAAGTGGGAAAAATCCATAAATTTGTTTTGTATGGACAATGGAATTTTCCGTTGAAAAAGTCGTCAATGATTGCTAGATAATTGATAGGTGTTTGGCGCATAACGAGTTGCATAAGTGTTGGGTCGTCGAAGAAAAGAATACTAGATCGCAGAAAAAATCGTTTGGCGCGCTACGAGTTAAGGTCAAACCGCATTCACCGACATTTCCATCGCCGATCTTTTTTCGCTCTTCGGTTATGACTGAGCTGCCGGCGTGCGCATGTATAGGTACGCCGGACCCCAGCAGCGTAATTTCAAGATTTAAATTTTAAAACTGACATAAATTATGCATCTACAGGGTGATTTTTTAAGAGCTTGAGAACTTTTTTAAACAATAAAACGCATAAAATTTGCAAAATCTCATCGGTTCTTTATTTTAAACGTTAGATTGGTACATGACATTTACTTTTTGAAGATAATTTCATTTAAATGTTGACCGCGGCTGCGTCTTAGGTGGTCCATTCGGAAAATCCGCTTTTTTATCGACAAATTTTGTTCAGCGATGAGGCTCATTTCTGGTTGAATGGCTACGTAAATAAGCAAAATTGCCGCATTTGGAGTGAAGAGCAACCAGAAGCCGTTCAAGAACTGCCCATGCATCCCGAAAAATGCACTGTTTGGTGTGGTTTGTACGCTGGTGGAATCATTGGACCGTATTTTTTCAAAGATGCTGTTGGACGCAACGTTACAGTGAATGGCGATCGCTATCGTTCGATGCTAACAAACTTTTTGTTGCCAAAAATGGAAGAACTGAACTTGGTTGACATGTGGTTTCAACAAGATGGCGCTACATGCCACACAGCTCGCGATTCTATGGCCATTTTGAGGGAAAACTTCGGAGAACAATTCATCTCAAGAAATGGACCGGTAAGTTGGCCACCAAGATCATGCGATTTGACGCCTTTAGACTATTTTTTGTGGGGCTACGTCAAGTCTAAAGTCTACAGAAATAAGCCAGTAACTATTCCAGCTTTGGAAGACAACATTTCCGAAGAAATTCGGGCTATTCCGGCCGAAATGCTCGAAAAAGTTGCCCAAAATTGGACTTTCCGAATGGACCACCTAAGACGCAGCCGCGGTCAACATTTAAATGAAATTATCTTCAAAAAGTAAATGTCATGTACCAATCTAATGTTTAAAATAAAGAACCGATGAGATTTTGCAAATTTTATGCGTTTTATTGTTTAAAAAAGTTCTCAAGCTCTTAAAAAATCACCCTATAGAACTAGAACACTCCTGAATATGCCCTTTTAGCGGTTCAAATTGAACTGTTAGGCGGAAGAGTGAACAAAGCTAAAATAAAATATGTGGTTTTGTGCACAAACCCAAAAAACCCCTAAATATCAATGATTAGTTGATAATTGATTATAGTTCAAGAAGGTTACTATAACGGATTGAGACTGTTATATTTATATTTCATATTATGTGAAGAATGTTCAAATTGGTAAGATCAATATCAAGTTAAAATTCAAGCGTCGTTTCTCCAAGCAAAAAAAGTTCAACAGTACATGAAAAATATCCACTTTATTTGAGCTCTAAAGTACGCATGGCACATTTCAGCAACTTGAACATACAGAATAAGTACTGAGAAAACTTTCTCACTGCTTAAAAGCTGTACAAGGAACAGCTTCAAAGTTTGTTCTTTTGCTTCGGGTGAACATTCAAATGTGAGTAATTGCATAAAAACGGACTGTCCAGAATGCTTTGTATGCTGCTTAAGACAAATATTTTTACGAACTTTTGGTTACTAGGGCTAAATACAAATTATATCCTACTCTACCGAACAGGCCCGTGCGCCGGGGGGGGGGGGGGGGGGGGGGGTCCGGTGTTTAAAGAATTTTTTTAAAATTAAGTTTCATGAACAATGGAGTACTTATTATATTAAAGTGCAAATAACTTGACAATTCATATTTTTTGTCAATTTTTTATCAATTTATAAACTGACATACGTAAACCCGAAAAAAGGAACCTTTAATTTAACACGCGAAAGGCAATGGATATGGAATGTTGTCGTAAAACTATTTATTTTTCCAGAAAACTGCTTTTGTAATAGAAAATATTTAGTTTTGTTCATTTTGTGTAGCGCAATCTAATACAAATCCATTGAAGCAGTGATGCTAACTTTTTTATTGGGGAAATAAAATCTTCATTCATAGAATGTAAACAATTTTCCATCAAACGTTGGTAAAAAATTTATCTAAACTGATATTTCATCCAAAAAGTCTGGCTTAACGATCGTTTGAGAATAAATTATTGCTAAAAAGATTGTTTGAAGCTCAATCGTGCAAGCCACTTTGATAAACTGGTTGCACTGCATATATGAATACATAGATCTATGACATACGTACCAAATAAAATGTACGTAATACACAAATTACCAACACAAGTTAACTTGGTTTACTCTTGATCCTGAACTTGTTTGTCGGCAAGCCGAATTTCAAATAATTGCGGGTTGATTTGCACTGCTTTTGATGACGGCTCTTTTGTTTTTATGCGATTATTGTTATCGAAACTTTTGGAAAATCATGGGGACTCAAACCCAGACACATTCATTGGATCTACACAACTATTGTTAGACCAATTTTAGCATATGTATGTCTTGTATGGTGGCAGAAAGGAGAAGTCGCGACAGTTCAGTCAAAGCTAAATCATCTCCAAAGGATGGTCCTAATGGCGATGACAGGAGCATTCACGACAACTCTTACTGCTGCCCTAAAGGCGCTACTGTGCATTAAACCACTACATGCGTTCCTAAAACAAGAAGCATTATCTTGTGCATACCGTCTTAAGGTTACAGGGCTTTGGAAAATGGTTACGTGGGATGAGTATTTACTCGCTCCTAGTGACCTAACTCTCACATGCAGTTTTCCTTTCAAAACATTCAATGTGAGCTGTCCTCTTCGTGAGGAATGGTTGACTGATTATTTGGAACGACAACTTGATGAACACATAGTTTGTTATACGGACGGTTCTCAGTTGAATGGTCGTGCTGGTGCTGGTGTCTACTGTCGTGGAATGATAATAATAATAATAATAATAATCCTACTACATGTTTTATGCTGCTGATTCATGCTGTTTAGCTTGACTTACATATGCAGAAGTAACAGAAATGCAGATTCGTTTCGTTTGTTAGATTTCGTTTAATTGGTTTAATCGAAATAAAGCATGAGATAGTAAGTATAGGTTTAACTACGTTCAAAACTGTTCCAATTTGTAGGTCATATTTGTTGGTAGCAAACGAACCAACTTCGGCTATTCCGTTCATCTAAATCCGGTTTTGGAAGAATTGGAAATGGTGATTAAAAACTGAAAAAGGATCTCACTCACTTTTCTTGTAAATGGCCAAATCGATTTTCACAAACTTATAGGTTCGAAAAAAAAGTCTTACAGTTTCATACGGAATTCCTTATTTTTGTGGATACCACTTTCGGTTCCGGAACTACAGGGTAAACAGGATTTATAGAGCTTCAAACAAACGATTTGACGGCAGTTAGGTTGGAAACTCGGTCAGATTTTTCATCAAGCGAAAACGATATTTTTTAGATTTAGCAACGCCCATTTGTTTTTTTGCATAAATATCTGTTTATTGATCTTATTTTTGTGTATTAGATCAACATTTTACAGTACAAGTGTTTTGACCCTTTGGCCTTTCATCTTTGTTGTTCATACGATTCGTTATTGATAATAGGTGTTTTAGTTACTCTTGTTTTACATACTAATGTTTAATCATAATATTTATTTTAATTATTAATAAAATATCTACCTACTTATAACTATCCCTAACCTAATACGTACAAATTTTGAATTATTTGTATTTCAGAGATTGAGCACCTCTCTTCAAATTTCGTGCAGTATTGTTCGAATTTTTGTTCTAGTATATCCAGTGAGGCCATCTCATGTACTTCACTAGTCCTTGTCCAAGGAGGCGATTTTTAGCAACGCCCAAGCCTGCTTGGATTGTTATAGACTTCTGCTTGTTCCATGAATACTGCAAATAATGAAATTGCCTGAAATATTCAACCGTGATCCTGAAATAATACACAAAGTATTCCATTTTCTACGTCATGGAATCGAGTAAAAACTATCGTAAACCCGTTCATCGACCCTTTTGTTACACAATAAAACTGATGTTAAAACTTACCGTTGAATTCTCTCGGAAAGCTTTCATGCTCCGAATCGGAACAAGGCAGAGCACCTTCGTATCGACAGGTTCTACCGATCATATTGTAGTTTTTAATTGCTATCACTGCTCGATCGAGATGTTTTCCTTGATGTGAGCGAGCAAAGGTATTCCAGGTAACGCTTGGTACTAGAACAACCGCATGAATCCGCAA
Source organism: Malaya genurostris (assembly GCF_030247185.1). Classification (NCBI taxonomy): domain Eukaryota; kingdom Metazoa; phylum Arthropoda; class Insecta; order Diptera; family Culicidae; genus Malaya; species Malaya genurostris. The sequence goes on along the minus strand of NC_080571.1, from coordinate 26,148,245 downwards.
CGTGTTAACTGATTTATTAGGAGTATTGCTGTTGTTGTTGTTGTTGGGTTTTTGTTTTACCTCAAACAACCTTTTATATATAAATCCATGCTGGTTACTGCGATTACTCCAGTCGTCAGTTTTCATTCTGTCGGTGTACAAGTTCTACTTCCGCGTTGCAATCGGTTTCACGCGTTAAAACGGTTCGTAAAATAACGGGTGGCATCGCGGGTGTGTGTCAAAAGTGTTAACGCATTTCCAAGGAGATTAACCAACATCCAAAATGAAGGTCAGGATGCTCACGCTCGGTGGAACGATGACGGTGCTAATGATGTTAAGCCTCTGCGGTGCCGTGAAATTCCGTACGTATTTCAATTGCGACCAAAATGAGTTGGATCAAGTATTAATCTTGTAAATCAGTGGTGCTTTTCATGAACTAATTTTTTTTTTGGTAATAACTGAAGACCGAAAAGTGTCAATAATTTGAGAGTTGTATTATGTGCGCATCAGGGGTGTGAAAATAGGTACTCTCAAAATGTGCTATGTTCAAGGACCGCCAGACAACGATCGTACTTTAGTTCGTGCTTGAATCGTTTTTCGTGCCGCAAAAAACGCAACGTTTTGAAAATCAGCATTAAAAACCTTATAACTTTGATAATTTGCATACAAAACCGTCTAATTTTATTTTTTAATTTTATTCAACAATAGCGAATAAAAACAAGAGCGAATAGTTATCAGATACTTTATTTCCCTTTTCAAATGTATTTTTTAGTTCAATATAAGCTAAAAAAAATACGCGAAGTATCAAACATGTTTTTGTGCATAAAAATTCAGTTATTATTTTTTTTTGAGGATGGAATATTTTTTACGATGATTTTGATTTAGTATACTCTTTCGTTTTAATTGTGCCATATTTCTGTTCTTTTAAATCATTTTTTGTTGCGTGCTCAGAACATGAATGAATAATGAAAACAAAAAGATAAAAATTCCCCGGCTCAATACATGAAGGCGCTGGTCTCATAAGCCATTTGTCGTATATTCGAATCTCGACCTGGAAGCTTCAATAGGGTCGCAGCAATGACTCTGTGCTCAGAATCGGCTGCGAAGTCTGTTGCAACTGAAAGACCAAATTCCACAAAAGGAATTTAATGCCAGGACTTTTCATCATGATGAAAAGAACAGAAAAATATAAATCCATAATTGCATTTATATTCGTTACTTGTCTTTGTTTTTTTTGACATTTGGTATTGTGACAAATCGAAATTCGATGCGTTAACGGTTCAAAATTCTGTATTAATTTTTTAATATGGAAAATAATGTAAATTTTAATGGGAAAATACATGGGATCAAAAATACAGTACGGATACGAGCGTTATTGATGATCTATACATTCCTGAAAAATTGTCAAAATGTTCATCGTATCCAGAAAGTCTTGGCGCCTAAATTGCTTCATTATTTTAGTTTCAAATATCCAGTGGTTTAAACAACCATTTGGGGCTGCCTCTTGTGAAATATACCCTTCTCGAGTAGACTTTCTCTACACTCTAAAAAATTTTGAATTTTACAGGTGACTTAATTCCTCATACGATGTAATTCATAAAGACCTAATTTGTCAAATGACGGAAATTTTTTTTTGTAATGACTTAATGTTGGAATAGCTTGAATTTTACTGGTTTCGACTGTAACTTGCATTCTGCTAGCAGGTGCGACTGTATGAATTTAAATGTACCTTTTACCAACCAAGCAGATGCATGCTTCTGTAGTTCAGTCGATTAACAGACGTACTTGCGATCCAATGATTCTCGGTTCAAGTCGCGGCGGTTGCTATCAGTATTTTTTTTTATTTCAACGAATTTCATGCATGGTGCTTTAGACACAATATTAAATGTTCTTCGACGTAAATTTGCGTGAACTGCGAAGCTCCATTTATGTGCATCTAATAAGATGTAAAATCACAGGGTTTTTTTTAGTGTGTGGCATTGATCTATGTCATAAGATTACATACTTTAGGTTCATGTTCAAAGCATTACTCATCAACATGGCCAAACTTACGAGTCAAATGTGATGACACTCGCACGTGTCATATGACGGTACACTTTATTTTAATGCTCTAAACTCTTAAGGTAAAAATTGACAGCATTTGATTTCTTAGTGCGACTAAAAACATGAATTTCATTTAGAGAATCACTTCAGAAAAAAGTGTAGATTTTTAGCAGTGTATCTTTCTATTCAATTTCATTCTGAACCAAGTTCCTACCTTGAAGCTATAGGGTCAATACAATCACATATAAAAACCATTACCAATCAATTGTAATCAATGCAAGATACTGCCAATTACCTCTGTTTGCCATTGACCATAAATCAGCAACGTTCAATTGCGCTAATGTCTATATTATTAGAAAATTCTTTGTAGTTTCAAACAATTAATTTTAATTGCAAAAGATGGTAATAATTAGCAGAGTATAATCATTAAAAACCGGTTAAATGAAAAAATATTACCCATACTGAATTAGAACATTACAAGGTGGCAAACTTGGCACGTGTTTGTCTCTTTCCTCAGCATCACATTACACAGTACGAAAAAATCATAGAATGTTTCATTATGTTGGATGTACACAAAAGGATTTCCGATCATGTTGATATTAGTTGGAAATGAATGTAGAACTGGGAGGTTATGTTTTTTCATCGGTACAGAATAAGCTTTGTATCGAATCAGATGTCGTCACTCTGAATTGACAGGCATAGATTACAGCATAATTTTAGTATATGAGATGAATGGAGGCTAGGACAGGACCTGACAACTGGCTACTTTTTCCAGAAAAATATTTATCTTCTTATTCCGGTTACTCCCTGTTATAAATAATACATCCCCTGCGACCACTGTTCCCATTCCTTTTCTTTATCCTGAAAAGCTTCCCACTTATAACAAGCGGTTACATCATTTGAAAACACTTAGACAAACGATATCTCATCCAACAATTTAGCTCTGAGTTCATTATAATCAGATACCGTTTAGTTGAAACAATTTAATAAAATTTTTCTTACACACTTATTCAATTTTTGCAGCCTTAATAACTAAAGTATCCAACAACAACAAAAAACAAACTTATTAACAATAGTATCCTGCTTATTTATTACCTATCCAAAGCATCCAACGATAAAACTAAAGTCACAGACTAACAGACATGACAGTATGAGAAAATTCTTATAAAAATAATTTTTCGTGATGCACTAGTTCCACCTATAACAGATCGGCTGAAAAGTTCGTATCGTTTCTATGAGAGGGCGCCACTAGAATTAAATCCATACCATTTTCAGTTAGTACCAACCTTCAAAAGATACGTGTATAAATTTGACAGCTGTCTGATTATTAGTTTGTAAGATATTGCATTTTGAGTGTAGCTACTTTTGTTATTGTGAAAAAAATGGAAAAAAAGGAATTTCGTATGTTGATGAAACACTACTTTTTGATGAAAAAAAGTGCCGCCGATACCAAAAAATGGCTTGATGAGTGTTATCCAGACTCTGCACCGGGCGAAGCAACAATTCGTAAGTGGATTGCAAAATTTCGTACTGGTCATTTGATCACCGAAGACGATGAACGCAGTGGACGTCCAAAAGAGGCTGTTACCGATGAAAACGTGAAAAAAATCCACAAAATGATTTTCAATGACCGTAAAGTGAAGTTGATCGAGTTGGCTGACACCATAAAGATATCAAAGGAAAGTGTTGGACATATTATTCACGAATATTTGGATATGAGAAAGCTTTGTGCAAAATGGGTGCCGCGTGAGCTCACAATCGATCAAAAACAACAACGAATTGATGATTTCGAGCACTGTTTGGAGCTGTTATATCGAAATAAAACCGATTTTTTTCGTCGATATATAACAATGGACGAAACATGGCTTCACTCCGGAGTCCAATCGATAATCAGCTGAGTGGACTGCACGCGATGAACCGAACCCAAAGCGTGGAAAGACTCAACAATCGGCCGGTAAGGTTATGGCGTCTGTGTTTCGGGATTCGCATGGTATAATTTTCATCGACTACCTTGAAAAGGGAAAAACCATCAACAGTGACTATTATATAGCGTTATAAGAGCGTTTGAAGGACGAAATTTCAAAAAAACGGCCTCATTTGAAGAAGAAAAAATTGTTTGTTTCATCAAGACAATGCACCGTGTCACAAGTCGATGAAAACCATGCTAAAATTGAACGAATTGGGCTTCGAATTGCTCCCTCATCCACCGTATTCTCCAGATTTGGCCCCCAGTGACTTTTTCCTGTTCTCAGACCTCAAGAGAATGCTCGCTGGTAAAAAAAATTAGAAGCAATGAAGAGGTAATCCCTGAAACTGAGGCCTATTTTGAGGCAAAGGACAAATCGTACTACAAAAATGGTATCGAAAAGTTGGAAGATCGCTATAATCGCTGTATCGCCTCTGATGGCAATTATGTTGAATAATAAAAACGAATTTTGGCAAAAAATGTGTGTTTCTATTAAACGATACGAACTTTTCAGCCGAACTGTTACAGGATGTTTTTATAGGGTAACGTGGGTAACATCATGACATATCCCAAGTAACAATTCGAATGCCTTATGGTTTTGATTATAATTTATAGGAGTTTTGTAATTGATTTTTCAATCACTACCTGTTTTATGGCAACTATAAAAAGTGTCTCTTTTAACCAGTAATATCATAGTTTTCAAAGCTTCTATAAAACCATTTACCTGCACTAAAAATAAAATAAAAATAAAACAATTTGCACTAGAATAAAACCATGCAAACACTCTTAATATTGCTTTCAAACATTTTCTTTAAAACATTATTGCCAGTTAAATTGTTTCATAAATCTAGTTTTGTGTGTGTGCGTGTTCATTCTATGACAATTCCACTCAGAGTAAATTTGAGGGTTCTAAAGTACATTTATGACACATTAGTTGTAGGCTATTTGATTTATTGCTTCTTAGGTTAAGTTTAATTTGCATTAAAAGGAATTTCATGGCCGCCGTTATGATGTTCTATACCGTAGCATTTATTGACATCAAATAAACTTCGAAATGCAAAAACGAGGAAATATGTTGGACTTTCATGATTCATTTTCAGATCGTATGCACAAGTTTTATCGCCACAGAATAGTTTTCTACAAAAATGACGATGAATCACAAAAAATAATTTTCATAAATCATGGAGACTTTCGCAAAAACCGCAGTTATTTTAAGGCGATTAGTTATAATTCTTATTTTTATCCTTACATTCACGATAAAAATAAAAGCGCATAAAGTTTTTACGTTCGGAAAAGGTCTCAAACTCGTAATTAAAATATAATATATTCTTACTGATTGCATTCAAAGTAGACATGACACACATAGTCAAGAAAAATATCATCAAAACGACAGTTTATTCATAGCGGAATTCATTTCACCCAAAGAAATGTACACACTTAAATTTTTTAGCTGAGTCTCGGCAAAAAAATGCCGAGATTCGCACAGCCGAGTAATCAGCAATCATCTCGGCAAAAATAAAATTACTGAGCGTCTCGGCACCCTCAAATTTGACAAACGTCAAATATTGCCGAAATCGTCAGCATAAGATTTACTGTTTGCTCAGTGAAACGTTCACTGAATATTCGGCAATCCAATAAAACGAAAAAATGAAAAAATAATTACAGAATCATCAGTAATTAAAAATCTAGTCAATTAATTTTGTTTGTAATTTCTCAACATTATAAACACGCCATTGAGGATCAAAAATTCATTTTATTAACACTAAAAGGAGGCTTATGAATTTGTTGCCAGTAGTGCTTAAAGCCTCTACCTGAAAACATGTAGCATAAAAAACAGCGGCGTTTCCAGATGCGACAACCTTGAGTCGAGCTGGAAATATGAAAATAAAAATATATATTGATTTTTGGCTTACAAAAATGTTCAATATTTAATGATGCATATACGGTATTGTTCAAAAAATAAACTTACTTTGATCTATTGAATTATTCCATGCATTGGGTTATTTTTTCGCATATCCCCCAAAGTTTTGTCTCGAGGACGCCTTGAGCCCCGTGTTGGGTGTTTTTCCCTTATAATCGCGAGTGCTCTGATAAAGTCGCTTTTTAGAAAAGCGAAACATGTCACTATATTTATTCAATATTTTTATTTGCATGTGATCCATTTTTTCACTCGAGAATTTCATCAGAAAATAATCGCACAATGCGAAGCGAAAATGTAACGCGGCAATAAATGACAGCTGTCGTGCTGAATCTCGGCAACAGCTAGCGCATATTCCGAAATCTCGGCAAACGTCTCTGCTGATGTCGGCATATCTGTTGTTTACTGATAAATTCAGCAAGCATTTATGCCAAATTTCGGCAAAGTGAAGCATTTTACCGAAATATCAGTGAATGCATTTAACGAAGTTCAGAAACATGCGTATTGATTACTGAGCAGTCAGCAAATTTACGTGTTGCTGATCAATTTCGGCATTTTATTATGCCGAGCTCAAGAAATGGTTTTAAGTGTGTAATGTTGATCGTAAAGCTGGTTTCAAAATTTTCTTGAATTTTGAGTTTTAAAGCAGGTTTATGCTGATTCTTCATTTTGATTTATAAACCTTATGAAGAATGGTCCACTTTGCAGGAACATGCTCTTATAGAGGTTTTCAGTAGGTTTTCGTGGAGTTTAAAGTTTTATTGCAAGATTTATTATGTAGCATTGAAGACAGCTACAAGTATTTAATAATATTAAAAATGTTACTTGGGATGCGAGTACTGTCCCAACTAAAGGAAAATTCAAAATGACCGTTGAAATTATTAAAGAATCTAATTTGAGTGTCCTGTCTGTTAGTCTGTGCTAAAGTGTCCAACGAAGTTTGAGGAAAACACTAACAAAGAGAAGTATCTAATGATCTGGTGCTATTCACAACTACAACCAACATAACCCATATCCTCGTCCATATCTTCGTGATTTCAAGCATTCTCTTTGTACTCATATACAATCCAACAGTGTCAGGAATTAAAAATAACTTGATTTTTGATCCACACACTTAAAACCATTTCTTGAGCTCGGCATAATAAAATGCCGAAATTGATCAGCAACACGTAAATTTGCTGACTGCTCAGTAATCAATACGCATGTTTCTGAACTTCGTTAAATGCATTCACTGATATTTCGGTAAAATGCTTCACTTTGCCGAAATTTGGCATAAATGCTTGCTGAATTTATCAGTAAACAACAGATATGCCGACATCAGCAGAGACGTTTGCCGAGATTTCGGAATATGCGCTAGCTGTTGCCGAGATTCAGCACGACAGCTGTCATTTATTGCCGCGTTACATTTTCGCTTCGCATTGTGCGATTATTTTCTGATGAAATTCTCGAGTGAAAAAATGGATCACATGCAAATAAAAATATTGAATAAATATAGTGACATGTTTCGCTTTTCTAAAAAGCGACTTTATCAGAGCACTCGCGATTATAAGGGAAAAACACCCAACACGGGGCTCAAGGCGTCCTCGAGACAAAACTTTGGGGGATATGCGAAAAAATAACCCAATGCATGGAATAATTCAATAGATCAAAGTAAGTTTATTTTTTGAACAATACCGTATATGCATCATTAAATATTGAACATTTTTGTAAGCCAAAAATCAATATATATTTTTATTTTCATATTTCCAGCTCGACTCAAGGTTGTCGCATCTGGAAACGCCGCTGTTTTTTATGCTACATGTTTTCAGGTAGAGGCTTTAAGCACTACTGGCAACAAATTCATAAGCCTCCTTTTAGTGTTAATAAAATGAATTTTTGATCCTCAATGGCGTGTTTATAATGTTGAGAAATTACAAACAAAATTAATTGACTAGATTTTTAATTACTGATGATTCTGTAATTATTTTTTCATTTTTTCGTTTTATTGGATTGCCGAATATTCAGTGAACGTTTCACTGAGCAAACAGTAAATCTTATGCTGACGATTTCGGCAATATTTGACGTTTGTCAAATTTGAGGGTGCCGAGACGCTCAGTAATTTTATTTTTGCCGAGATGATTGCTGATTACTCGGCTGTGCGAATCTCGGCATTTTTTTGCCGAGACTCAGCTAAAAAATTTAAGTGTGCATGCTTTTGAAGGCGAGATATTCAATGAACAAGTTGAAGTTACCGTTTTCAGCTATGCAATTCTTCCTTCAGAAAAAAGACTTTCCCGACCGCTAAAGTCAATGAATCATTCTGAAATTTTCGTAGGATAATCTAAACTAATTTTCTAAGAAATTGTCAGTTGAGTTTTTTTATATTCGTCACCGTTTCTGAGAAAATCAGATTTGAAGCGTGAAAATAGCCCTCTAAAGCGCCCTAAAACAGACTGGCCTCAGCTCTTAAGTTTACTTGCAAAAAACTTCTACGCCCTTGCAAGCGGCCTTACGTGTAGGCATGTGTTCGATTTTTTACTTATCAATTCCTCCTCATGTTTTGCGACAAAATTGTTGGAGTTTTTTGCACCACGGTTAGAGTTCGACTGACGGAGCTGTCAAATTTTGTCTGCTGATTCATGGGTTACTATGATTGATGCTGCATATATACACTCTTAGAAAAAATGAAATTTACGCTTGACGTAAATTCAAGCATACCGTAATTTCTTCAGTGATGACACAATATTACATCTACTAACATGTAAAAATAATGATGCAGGCTTCAGCTAAATTAACTATGAATTTAATGATATGACTTATCTTTACATATTTTGAATTGTGAATGTAAGTGAATCGCGACGCTCCTTTAATGTGCATCTATTAAGATGTAAATTTTTCTAAGTGATAGTTTCGCCAATGTAAGTTTAAGGTAAACCCATGAAAAATCGATAATTTTTGTCAATTTTATTCAAATGCAAACGTTATTCCAGTTTCCAGGTGTTTACTTTTCATTAACAAAGGACTCAACTAAGAGTGGAAATTATATGCATATCGATAATTTTCACAATCCTTGGTAGTGCATCAAACAGTCTATCTCCCGAACTGGACTTTTGCATCGCCGATGACTAACGGGACAGTCCAAAGATGCAACTCTGCTATAAAACGAGAAAGTATTCACTTACAAATGATTTTTCCACCTTTTTGCTATTGTTAAAATTTCAATTTTTTGTTATTGTTAAATTGTTAATATAATGATCTTTTAACTATTTGTTGGCTATGAGTATGGATTCTTCAATCAAGGTTTGATGCTTGATAAACATCTTTGTTAAGGACTATTCACACATTTCAGTTCCGTGACGGTTCAGTGAAAGTGCCTTCAGTGCGCCGTCAGTGTTATTTTTTTATCGGAACCCTTCCGTTCCGTTTCCGTGCTGTTTCCGTTCCTGCACAGCCAATGGAATTACATGCCGACTTCAGTGAAAATAAAAAATATCGGTGACGACGAAAGCTGCACTGAAACGGCACGGTGCCGGATAGGTGTAAATGCGCGCATAGAAAACGAATGAAATAATATCAGTATCCGTGCACGGTGTCGTGCCGGCACTGAACCGGACCGGATATGTGTGAATAGTCCTTTAAGCTACAATACGTGTTGCTAGTGCTAACTCACATGCTAATGACTTAATTTTCCCACTATTGGATAGGATTTGATTCACTTGAATCACACCAAACAAAACAGGTGAAATAAAAAAGCTTACGCCATCTCCCACAGGAACTAGTTGCTGAAAAAAAGCACTGTTTGATTTTCTACGCCTTTTATTGCTATAATTAGCTTTACTTGTCAAGTAAACAATCCAGTTAAAAAAAATCACAATATTACTATTCACGTTCGTTCCCCCTAGTACTGTTTTTTTTCCACGGCTTCCCATAATCACTTACTTCGTTGTGGTGCGGGAACGAGTGCCTTAGATCGTAAACGCGTTAACAATACTGTTGCATTCGTTAATTAATGCATTATTTATTATGCTGTTCGGTATAACTAGCAACTAGATTGTTTGTTGCTAGATATGATCGGAGCGCTGTTGGAATCCAGACAAGAAAGCTTAGCTTCCTTCAAATCAAAGCAGAGCAATTCCATCGAATTATTTGCGTTGTTCTACTAACATCCGTTTTTTAAGGTTTTGTTCAATGGTGTCTTTGCATGTTTCTATAATTCCACCTGATTTGGAACTCACTTTATGTCGTTTTCGTTTTTAAATTGCACTACACCGGTGTGGCGAAAGCTGCACCTAAACCGTTCGTTTTTACCAATTGCACTACACCAGTGCTACACTTTTTCTGCACCGATACCACTGGTGTAGCACTCATCAAAAGTTTGGTGTAGCTCTGTGCAATGGAATCGTTAATTGTAGTCAATGGTTACCGTTTATGTTTTCGTCATTTTTGTTCGTTTATTCACTACCTGGGTGTAGCACTGCACCGGTGTAGTGCAAATTAAAAACGAAAACGCCATTAGTGTTACTTTAAAAACATCCTATAAACCATTTGTGAAAACTTTGCAGTAACCACTGGGAAATTTATTGAAACCAAGTAGGCGTTTGGTTTTCGACTGCTGGATTGAGAGCAGGGTTGTTCCAAGTGAAAAATTCTACCAGCGATTTCGGCAAATAGCATATTTTGTACAATAAAAAAAAACAATTTTCTCTGTCGTCTTGGGATAAACAATAAAAAAAAACCTGTTTTAATCCACCTAGTGGTGTAATGATGCCTTTCTCATATCAATCATACTATCATATATAATACTGTGGTATTCTTCAAAATAATTCTCTGCGATTCTTGAAAGAATAACCAAAATCGGTTTGTTTGACCGCCTACTGATAAAAACTATCAATTGGAAAAGATTTGAGGTCGATTTAGAAATTTTTTCAAGGATTTTCCCCATTTTCAGTGATGGTATACAATTTTTAACACACTTTACCCTATATTTTCGGATTCGAAAGTCGGTTCCGCATGAAATTCAGGGATTGCGCATGGGACCACAGGACCTTTCATTTGAATCTGAGTTTTTTTTTTGAAAATCGGTCGCGCCATCTATGAGAAAAGTTAGAACACATATTTTCTTTTTTGCACATTTAACCCCATAACTCCCGAACCGGAAGTCGGATCCAAACAATATTCAGGAATTTTTTATGGGACCTCCAGATCTTTCATTTGAACCTAAGTTTGTTGAAATCGGTTCAGCCATCTCTGGGAAAAGTTAGTGCACTTATTTTCACATTTTTTTGCACATTTTACCCCATAATTCCGGAACCGGAAGTCGGATCCAAATAATATTCAGGAATTTTGTATGGGACCACAAGACCTTTCATTTGAATCTAAGTTTGCGAAAATCGGTCGCGCCATCTATGAGAAAAATTTGGACACATATTTTCTTTTTTTTTGCACATTTTACCCCATAACTCCCGAACCAGAAGTCGGATCCAAATAATATTCAGGAATTTTGTATGGGACCTTAAGATCTTTCATTTGAATCTAAGTTTGTGAAAATCGGTTCAACCATCTCTGAGAAAAGTTAGTGCACTTATTTTCACAATTTTTTGCACATTTTACCTCATAATTCCGGAACCGGAAGTCGGATCGAAGCAATATTCAGGAATTTTGTATGGGACCACTAGACCTTTCATTTGAATCTGAGTTTGCGAAAATCGGTTCAGCCATCTCTGAGAAAAGTTAGTGCAAAAAAACGTTACATACACACATACGCACATACACACACACACATACACACACAGACATTTTGCGTACTCGACGAACTGAGTTCAAAAGTCGGTTTTCACAGTGATTACATAACCTTTCTATATGAGTAAGGCTAAAAGGCGAAAAAAAATTTTTTTTCTTCGATTCTTAAAAGAATAACCGAAATCGGTTTGTTTGACCGTCTACTGATAAAATCCATCAAATTGGAAAAGATTTGAGGTCGATTTAGAATTTTTTTAAGGTTTTTCCCCATTTTCAGTGATGGTGTACAATTTTTAACACACTTTACCCTATATTTCCGGATCCGGAAGTCGGATCCGCATGAAATTCAGGAATAACGCATCGGACCACAGGACCTTTCATTTGAACCTAAGTTTGTGAAAATCGGTCGCGCCATCTATGAGAAAAGTTAGTGCACTTATTTTCACATTTTTTTGCACATTTTACCCCATAGCTCTCGAACCGGAAGTCGGATCCAAATAATATTCAGGAATTTTGTATGGGACCTCAAGAAGATTCATTTGAATCTAAGTTTGTGAAAATCGATTCAGCCATCTATGAGAAAAGTTAGTGCACTTATTTTCACAATTTTTTGCACATTTTACCCCATAATTCCGAAACCGGAAGTCGGATCCAAATAATATTCAGGAATTTTGTATGGGACCACCAGACCTTTCATTTGAATTTAAGTTTGTGAAAATCGGTTCAGCCATCTCCGAGAAAAGTTAGTGCAAAAAAACGTTACATACAAACATACGCACACACACACACACATACATTTTGCGTACTCGACGAACTGAGTCGAATGGTATATGAGACTCGGCCCTCCGGGCCTCGGTTCAAAAGTCGGTTTTCATAGTGATTGCATAACCTTTCGATATGAGAAAGGCAAAAACAATAATGATATTTGCAGCAATGTACTTATTACTTTTCAATGAATCCCCTCGTGACGACAATCTTGAAGCCTTGTAATCCCAGTTTCTGTTTTAAGCCACTAATGATTACTATTTTTCTTCACAGCATCCGGATATAGGCTCTGCAAACAAGATGATCAGAAGTGCCTGTTTGATCAAATAGCTACCACCCTCTCCAAGCATTCCCAAGGCATCCCAGAGGTGAACCTTGCCGCTCTGGACCCTCTGAAGATTGAAAAGATGGATATCGTGCAAGGAGATGGTCCGATCAACATCGAACTTAACTTCAAGAACGTAGATTTGACCGGACTGTCAGAAAGTGAGGTTAAAAAGGTTACGTACGTACCATGTGTAGGCGTTTTTGACGATTACGAATAACCAGTAATTCCGATGTATTTCAGTGGATTTACTGCCAACCCTACTAAGATGGAACTGAGTTTGCTAATTCCGGTAGCTTCCTTAGTCGGAGGTTACAAAATCAACGGAAAGGTACTCATTTTGCCTATCCAAGGTCAAGGACACAGTAATATGACTATGGGTAAATATAGCTTTCTATGGAAATTTCGCTGGATAATGTTCGATATTTCTCGATCTACAGTGAACTGCGATGTCCATTTGAAGTGGACCGGCAAACTGGTGGACCACGCCAACGGAAAGAAACACTATCAAATGGACAAATTGAAGGCTGGCGTAGACACGACCCGTTTCTATATGAACTTCTCCAGTCTGTTCAACGGAGACAAAGCATTGGGTGACAACATGAACCAATTCCTGAACGATAATTGGCAGGATATTCTCAAGGAACTGAAACCGGCGATCGTGAAAGCGTTCGCACAAATCTTCCAGAAGGTGATATCGAACGTTTTCGACAAAGTGCCGTACGATGAGCTGTTTCAGTAAATGAGATGAGGTACAATTTTTGCGTTTTGTGATAAAGAGAGCAGAGTGAAATATAGTGTTTAATCAATTGATTGATTTTGACTTGCTATTGTATTTTATTGAATTGAAGTCTTCCCTTGTGCTCGTGCAAATTTTTGTTAACATGACAAGTATTATTATTTGAATGATGAAATGTAAATAATATTAGCGTTAATATATAAAACAAATTGGCTATACTGCACGCGTAGAAAAAGTTACTCGGAGTTTGAATACTAGTTACTCATTTTCAAATGATATATGAAAACGTCACAAATTGAGTAGTTACCATCAATAATATTGAGTAACTCCTACTCTAAATTTGAGTTTAACGTAAGAACTCGTTTTTATGTTACTATTCGCAAGATCAGTCTAAAAGTTGTAATAAACGTTTGTAGCAACAGGTTCTATTTTTTGTTAGTGGGGTCGCGTATTTCAAGGGTGACTCGCTTAACACATACGGTGTTGTGTCTTCAAATCCGGAATGATAAGCTGTGCTCTTGTTTGTGCAATCGACGCAGATATTGTGTCTAGGAGAGCCCCGTATTGTGCTCCAGAATGGAAACGAATTTGCCCAAATGTTATGTAAGAGGAATAAGTGTCTGATTAGTGCCTGAGCATTACTAACATGTATGTTATTGTGCGATTGACACACTACTCCAAGCGACTGCCATTTGATATGATATCTCGAAGTTAGGAATCAATTGTAAACGGAATAATAAATAAACACAGTAGTGTTATTCTAAGTATTAAGTGTCCATTACTTAATAGAGATGGGCAATTCGCTCCTGAGCTGTTCCAATGAATCGAATCATAAAAGTGAGCTGACAGCTCACAGCTCTTTTTAAAAGAATCGCAGCTCATCAGCTCACTCATTTGCTACCCAGTTCGCCGCATTGTGAAGCGAGGAATAAGATGCGAGCTGAACGGATCTTCGAGAAGAAATGTTTGCACCAAGTTTCGTTATTTCTTCCATGCCTGCATCTATTCTTCTTCAACGGATTAAATGAGACATTATCAGTAAGAACTCTTACTTCTCATGGCACAAGAAAAACGGGTCACAAAATTAACCATCAGTTCAATCTAAATGAGCTGATACATCGAATCGGTTCATTTTGGTGAGCTGATCGGTTCGGAGCTGCTCACCAATGTGAGCTGTTTCGCACATCTCTATTACTTAATATTTCAATACAATACACTCAGAAAATGAGCAATTTACACTTGTCATATTAACAAAAACTTCGTCGTATTTTGTGTTGTAGTGAGCCAACATTTGGAGATTTTATAAATATTTATTTAGAGTACCTACAATAACCGCAAGAAACAACCTCCTAACTGGAAGCAGTAAAAGCATCTATAACTTATTGGCATCTTGTAGTATGTTGACTGTTGAGGCTGATTCGCAAGCTGTATTAAATATTTAAGAATACGAAAACAATTATTGCATCGTTGAATTTAGTTTATTTTGAGTTTAAACTTCCTATAGGCATTTTCACTAATCTTGCTGCAAACACTGATGATGAGAATAACCCTGTGGTAACGAAAACAGTACAACACCAAAAACGTCAAATGTGATCCCAGACTTGAAGCAAAGACATCATATTAACAAGATATCCAGCTCTCACATTTCCCGAACAAATCATTGGCAACATCCTTTTTTGCGAGCATGTCGCCCTCAGGTGAGTCCGCATCGAATCTCATACATAGAAGTAGAGGAGAGAAATGTCAAATTCGTGCGCGCCAAAATAGCAGGGCTGTGCACCCATACAATTGACATGACAAGTTGAATGAGACGCCGTGCGATGGCGTTGCTGAACTGAAGATCGAGATCGCTCCAAGCTGACAGGGTCTGCTTGAAGGCAAGCCCGTAACGCGTGCTGTCTTGTCTCGTCTTACACGCAGAAAAATTGAGCTTGTTTGAAAGAACAAAGCAGGTAGTAGATTTTTAATTTGATTTATTGTAATTTCTATCTAGAATATGATTGTTTCAAACCAATTTCCTCCTTCAACATCAACAACAAACAAATTTTGGTCTACCTAAACGAAAAAAATTGCTGTTCCAGCTGATTTCATTGTTGTAATAAACTACCAATTTTTTGCTTATCAACAGAAGTTGAGTTGATTTTCAATTCTAATATATCGTTATGTTAATAAAAAATTTGATTCCTTTTATCTATTATCTAATTTGTATAATGATACAGCACAGTTTATTGTTTAAATGAACCGTGTCACTTATATTTCTTATAAACCAGAGAAACTTTTACAACTGTGAATAAACAAAATAGTTTCTACGTGTTTCAAAAAGTTAAATTTCATCTGCTCATTTCTTTTTCGTGGGACATTTCAGCAAACCAAGCGTAAGTATTGATAATCAATAATATTAGAAGCTTCATAATATTACATAACGCGTTTTCTTTACCAAACAAATTGGTATAGGATATCTCTATTTTGACCGATCTGCAAGGACATCGAGTCATGATTGTGCAAATAATAATAATTTCATACATGTAAGTAATTAGAATTACCGAAATAAAATAAATCGACAAAAAATGTGTCAAAAATATCCCTCCAAATTATTTTGAAAGAAATCATTTTACACTTAATAACGAAAAAAAAAGATTTTAAGAAACAAAAATCGTAAGTATAAATAATAATCATTTTAGGTTTATATCTTATCATTTCTTTCAACTGCCAAGCTTATAAATTGAAAGCACTATGTAGATTACATTCATCTAAAAATAGTTTATTGAAAACGGATTTTGCATGTTAAATTTACTATGGAATTGTTTGTTAAGAAACTGACAGGAATGCGTAAGTCGAATATTTGTTATTTTCAACAAAATATTTTTTGAAATAAACTAATTCACTGAGACAAATCATACCTTATGATAAATAAAGAACCGGAATTTTCATTTTAAAATTCCAGCGCTTGTCGAATCGGTAAATTTTTATTCTCTCAATGTTGGCAACACTTTTATACACATTCTGTCAAATTTTGACGCATATCGTACGATTAGTTTTTGTTTGGCGTCTATACAAAGAAGTTGAAAACTTTTCGTGTGGCGATTTTTATAATGGATGAAAATTTAGAACAACGGCTCGGCTGGATTTTTACAGATTTTGAAATTAATCACAGATTTTCACAGATTTTTGAAATCGAGTTTAGCATCAAAAAGTACAGAGCGGTTGAGTAAAAAGGTACTGAGCGGTTTGGTAGTGAGAAACGTGCACAGATTTTCACAGACAGGTTTTTGGATTGATCACAGATTTTTGGAAAAACGACCTGGCATCCCTGATTGTCAGTTAACAGGCCCTGTCCTACGTGCTAGCTATAGTTATCAGGAGTGTTCAAAATTGTTCTATTATTTTCATGAAGGTTCTAAATTGAATGATTTGTTGGATGTTGGACCGCAATGGATCACAAAATAATCGTTGCAATTCAACATTCAATAAATCGTTCCACACGATTCTTTTCTGGAAACCAAATTGAACAATTTTGAACTGCTTTTCGTGGACTTTTCAACGGGAAATAAAACCTATTAGGTTTTTTACCGTCACTGCTAACCTCAATCGGATGAACACATTTTGACAGTTCAGCAGTATTGTTTGTAAACAGAAATTTCTTTTGCTTGTTTATTGACAAATTGGATCAGACCATTTACGGTCCGTATTGCCTAAATAAAGTTTTAAAACATTTGTTCACGATTGAATACGGTTCGTTTTTGATATTTATTAAATAAAAGTGACTATTTGCAAAGTGTAAAGATGATTGTTTTAGATATGCTCTTCGATTTTTGTTTAAGCTTGTTGGTAAACAGTACCGCTGAACTGTCAAGGATGAATACTTGTTCATTTGTGTCGTCACGATAAAAAACCTAATTAACACGTGAATATAATTTGATTTTTAAAAAAGTGTTCAATACCCAACTGAAAACCCAATATAGATACAATTCTGTATAAAATGTTCAAAACGACGAATGTAACGATGAGAGACTCTTATCGATTATTGCGAAATGTTCCTGCAGAATAAAAGATGATAGCTTTAATTATTATTATCAATAGACAGTTGGAGAGATTGCTAATAGTGCCAGAATAATCGAAAGATAAAGTAAACAAAGAGAATAACTCATTGTTACATTCGTTGTTTCGAACATTTTATACAGAATTTTTAAGGTCTGCATAAAAAGTCCGAAAAGTTGAAAATAATTTATTATTTCTATGAAGACAGCGGCGTAGAGTAACAATAGCTCCATAACTCTAAAATAAAATTTTTGGCGACAAAAGCTTTTCACAACAATGATATGTGCGCCAAATCAGCCCGCCGTCGCTGCTGCGGTGTTCGGTTGAACAGCCGCCGATTTTGACAGTCGGTGGTTCGCACGCACCGTTCATCGCATGGCAGCCCGTCATCTGTCAAAGCAGCGGCCAACTTTAGGTGGTCATCTGAACCAAAAGTTTTATTCTTTCTGCTCCACGAAAGCTATGAAGTGCAATGAAAGTCGGCTCTTGATGCGTATTTTCTTGGTGATTTTTCTTGTTTTTCAATTATTTACCACGTCGATATTGGATTCCTCACTGGAGGAAACCGTCATTGAAGGTAAGCTGGTCCGGAGGATACCGTTTTGTTTACCTGCACTTCTACAAATGCAGGCAAAAGTTGGCTTCGCTTCGATGGCTGATTTGTGTCGTGGTTGGCTCGAACAAATACCCTTTCACATTTTACGGTCTACCCGAGTAATCTAATTATGCCACCGAAGGAATACAATTTTACACTACAGGTAATGATATGATCAATTTATTTCTGCATCGTAGATTTCTTCATTTGCCGCTCCTGTGGACACGATATTAGCCTGTCTAACTTTCTGTTAGACAAATATAGCCCATTGGCCATCGGATCAACGAATCAAACATTGTTGGCTGGTAAGCAAATATCCGTACAAGAAGTGCAGAATACTCTTGGTATACGGTTCAAGATTATAATAGTTCAGCAAGCATACTGCGCTAAAGTTGATTCCGTAAGTACTCTTCTACCACTCTATGTGATGTAGAACATTACAAATGTTTTATGTTGGAATGTTATTTTCAGTGGAGTACCCTACATTCTTGGTTTCCCGGATACGCGTGGAAATTGTGCGTTTGTCCTAAATGCCGAACACATTTGGGATGGATGTTTGAACCAACAGAGACTGCAACTTCCGAGCGGTACTTTCCGACAGAGAACGGCTTCTACGCTCTAATTTACAGCAACGTCATATCAGAAAGATGTAAGTTTTGTTCCGATATTTAATGTGAAAAAATTAATCGTTCGTCGTTTTCAGACGTAAACTCACTGCTTATGCGAGAAAAAATTCTTCGAGATAATTAACTGCCGATTAAGTAATTAGATATCAAGTAACGAAATGGTTGACCCGAAGCGACACATTAATGTTCTCTCGGAGGAGGATCAAATATTCTTGAATGAATGCGAGGAAGAATTCAAGGATCGGTTCACAGAAAATGACACCGAGTTCCAAGCATACTGTGCCCAAGCAGCGCCACCACCACCCGTGCTGGAACCGTGGAATCCACGAAACTTCCACGGTGGTGGTCAGGGGGGCTTCCGTGGCGGTCGCGGACGATATGACGAGCCTGGTCAATATAACAGTCCCGGGCGATTCCATCATCAAAATCGAAACCGAGACTACCGTGATCGGCCCTATCACTATTCCCATCGCGGTGAAAATCGGTACGGAAACAACCGCGGGCGCTACAACGACAGGAATCATCGTAGATAGATTACTCCTTTTTCCTTAGGTTAATGTTTCTCACGTAAAACAATAATACTCTCATACAGAGTAAACCGAGTGCTCGAGTGATATTTCCTTGCATCTGCAAAAAATGGATTTCGTTTTCATGAATTAGTAGATCAATCATTTGTTCTTAACCTTTGTGAGCAGTAAAGATACACTCTTTAGGTCGATTTCAGAAGATTGTAAATAAAGACTGTACATAAATAAAACGTTGGTTTGAAATGGAACTATCACCAAAAATGTGGTTTTGTTGTTTGATTTCATTTATGATGTTCACCCCAATAGGATTACCATTTGTTCAGTTCTCCATATTATCAGCTGCTGGTTATTGCAAGGTAATCACGAAACATATTTATGAGGAAAACAGAAAACTCAGTTTACGAAATATACCAGCCGCTATCCATCGATAGAACTGAAACCTGCAATCACTTGTATAAAAACTCCTAACGAAACTTTTTAGCCGGGTAGTCTGATTTCATACAAGATCTAACGGTTTCACCCACCAGTACGGGTTAGTAAAGAAAATTTTGTTAACGCCTGTGCCGATAAACGCAGCGCTGTTTACAAAACAAAAAAAAACACAGGGTCAAACTTTATTTAGTTTTATCCCACAACACAAATAAAAACCACATTTTCTGCATTACTGGTATGACAGTTCACTGGTCACTTTTACCAGCCTACTATGATAGGGAGAAAACAGCTAAATGGCTGTGTGATCCAAACCGATGAAAGCCACTCGAGGAATCAAATTCAAGTAGCATCAGCAGCAACGCAGCAGCAACATTTATCGATTGTTTGGAACAAATTGTGAAAGGGGTGTGTGTGCGCGCGCCCCCGGAACAATGGAAGCAAACGCGTAAGTTTCACAAGTTTACGTAACAAATTATATAACATAACATCAAGAATGTGTGTGTAGACTGAAGCAGTATCCGTATGAAAGCCCATCGACTACCTTTTTTGGAACAACCAAAGTCCATCCAATTTTTTGACGTGAATACATCTTAGGGTGAAGCCAGAGTGGGAGCGACAGGCGACGCGAAGCGATGCGATGCGTAGCGCGAAAATTTTCCAATGCGACATAATAGCCATAGTAAAAGCAATTAGAAGCGATGCTAAAAAGCGCCAGAGGTAAACAAAAATTGACGTTTTCATTCGTTGTTAAAGTTTCAAAAGAATGGATTCCGACGAAGAGTTTTTTATGTCCGAGGGTGTACGCAACTATTTCTTCGAAAATCATAAAGAATTCGAAATTCATCCCATTATTCGAAACAGAAGAAGGTTGGGCGAATATCTGTATAAAGAATTGTTCAAAGATTCTCGAAAATTTCATGACTATACTAACCAATAGTTCCTAATATTTCCGTAATTTCTTTGAAACACTTCTTCACAGGAACCTGGTTCCGGTAAATACGATATTGTTGATCATAGAGCGCATTTCGTTTAAAAATAGCACCGATTAGCGCTTCAGCATTAATCGAATTATCTTGTTTCGTTATAACAAAAATCAATTCAATCTCTGTTCGCACGTAAATCGCGTGAAAAACTTTGCACGTGGTGCTTGGTCGCTAGTCGCGCTGAAAATCGCTCGTCGCTACGCAACATATCAAGTTTACTGTGGCATGCATGTTTTTTTTTAAGTGGACGAAATTCGGTGGTGTTTCGCCGTCCGGTCCTTTAATATTCGCATCGAATCGCTTCGCGTCGCTTGTCGCTCCCACTCTGGCTTTACCCTTACTTTACTTTTAGGCACCATAAAAATTACTCTGACAAGAATGGGCAGGAGTTAATCGTGAATATATATTGTTTTATATAACGCAGTAACATATTTTTTCCTTAATTCCATCGAAAATACTTTCAGCAATTTATGATAAGATTTTCACTAGTATGAGATAACAACAAATAACTTAAAATTAAAGTATTTTTTCAATGTTTGGTATGAACGAACTTTAAGGTGAAATTCAGTACCAAACTATGTGTGCTGAATTTTATACTTGTTGTGGTCGACTGATTACCTATACATATTTGTAATTGTTTAAAAATAGATGTTCAACTGGACGAGTAAAATCCCTTCTTGTGCTTTAGACGGAACTGGACGTCGTGGAGAGGACCTTCCACCAATAGCAGTAAAAACAGACCTTCTGCGTTGTATAAAGCCTTTAACATTCGCTTTTGAGCAGTAGTTTTCTCGATCATCAGAAGCAACAATAAATTATCGGTAATCGTATTCAGCTTCTGAATACTAGATCTAGATTCTGGAACTACATTTTGGGATTGGATTCTGAATTCTAAAGTTGAATTCAGAACCTGGACTTTGGTTCACCTGAATTTTGAACTTAATTCTAAGTTCAGAATTTAGTCTCAGAACTCAATTTCATAACTTAAAACTGACACTCTGGAATTGAATCCTATTTCTGGATTCCGGAACTAAATTTTCGGTACTAATCTCTTGACTAGATTTTTTAAACTGAATTCAACTTCGTAATTTATGTTCGGAATTTGACTCCTCTGATGTAAGATTTAATTTCTGAATTGGACGGCTGAAAGCAAAAACGGATAAGTGCAACTTAGTTTGGAAAACCCGTTTAAGTATTTTTGAAAACATCTTTTCTGCAAGAACCGGACAAAATAACTTTTAATGCAAAAACCGGACAAAAACTTAACCGGTTCTTCCAAAACAAATGTATTTATCCGGTTTTTGCATTCAAAATTTTAACAAACTGCCACTGTGGGAACGCAGCTTAGATCAAGTTGCCCTTAACCAAAGACATCATATTAACAAGATATTCAGCTCTCATATTTCCCGAACAAATCATTGGCAACATCCTTTTTTGCGAGCATGGAGCCCTCAGACGAGTCCGCATCGAATCTCGTACATAGAAGCAGGGGAGAGAAATGTCACCCAAGTAGCAAATGTAACTTATTGAACTTTCAAGATGTTTTACAATTGATTTAGAAATGTTGTTTATGTTAGATATGTTTAGAAATATATATTAAAATTGGTTGTGCTACTTATCACTGTTAAGTTTCACAATACTACCGAAAAAATCACTGTAGAACAACTTCAAGTACATCAAAACAATTATGCAGTAGAAGCTCTACAAAAAATTTCACATTTTCATGTAAAACGGGAGTAACTATAACAATAGTGCAACTTATCAAAAACTTAAAAAACGGCTGTAATATTTGTTTCGGACACAATATACGTCGAAATTGCTATAAATCTCTTGTGGAAGAAAAATTAGGAAATGATTGATGCTCTCCGCAAGGCAAAAAATGCTAAACCGAATTGATAACCTTGCTGTAAAAAATATATTTCTGCAGAGTCCGCATTGTTTTTGCTGCCTCATGACTTTTAGATCAGTGTGTGCAGTTTTCTTCAGTTTTAGAACAACTTTGATATAAAATTCAAAACTTGCGAAAAAGTTGTGCAAGATTTATCTGTTTGACTTGAACGCAAAACTTGCAGACATGAGATTATTATCATAAAAGTTGCAGGAATACAGCGTTATATACGCAATGAAAACAAAAATAAATCAGATAATTTGTATTCGGTTTTCATCTCGCGAAAAAAAAAAAAAGCAAACCTGACATCACTTTTTAAGGATATTGAACGAAAAGTTAATTTCATCATAGTTACTCCCACAGTTATATATTACCGCTTGTGCAACTTGTTTTTGCAACTCCAGCACACGGACTCACCAAAATAATACCTACAGTGGGTATCACAAAAGTCGGAACCGCTAAGATGAATGACTATATTGCATTGTTGTTTAATTCAACTAGAAGATTGAAACTGAAAAAAAATAAAACGTAGAGCATTTCTTTCCGAAATATTAGCATGTTAATGTTTACTGTTATTTAGATAATATATGTCATTACGTTGGGTGAACCATTTTCTATTCAACTCACTGTTATCATCGAGGCCATATTGGAAAATACTCAAGCAAAATTCATTTCGAGATTTTTCAGATTTAATTACACATTAGTTTGATTGGAATCGACTGAAAATCTGAAGAATGTTTGAATACATGTAGTTTAAACACCATTCCAATGATTCTCATTAAAAATAATAGACTGTTATTTTCACAGTAATTGGTGCACAATCAGTAAAACACGTTAATTCAAAGGCGCTTGAAAATTTCGGCCGTACTAATACATATTTCTACAAAAAATTCAGTTCGTTGTCGACTTTTCAATTACAAAAACACAAAAGATCAATTCTTCAATATGTAGGATTATCATTTTTCATATGCAGATTATTTTACGAGATCCAAGTTTGTGTTAAGAGCCGTTATATTGAAAATCAAATGTGAAACTTATTCATTCGAAATTAAGTTTGCATGTTTTTGTAAACGTCATTCCATTTTTTGTTTACATTACGTAGTAGTTCTCACGAGTTTCACAATTGTTTTTTCGTTGATTTTATTACTGCCTTTGTGATGGGATCGAGGAATGAGTTTTTTTATCAGTTGCACAATCGTTGTGAATAAATGTTCATAATAACGGATGGACTCAAAAATATGTTGCACAACACAGAAAAATTGCGCTTTTTCCATAACATAACAGTTACTAGAATAGTGATATAAACTAACTTGATAAATTGCACAATCAATTTGTGCGCGCCAAAATAGCAGCACTGCGCACCCATACAATTGACATGATATGTTGAATGCAAAAACCGGATAAATACATTTGTTTTGGATTACATTCTTACCAGAATGTAGAAGGTTTGTTTTTTCAATGGGGAATACTCTATTTCGTCTCTACTCAGTATTGTTCGGCAAATCATCATGAATAGGTTAATTCCAGAGTAACACTACCATATCGTGGAAATTTAGTTTTTAAATCAGTCTTCAATTAAAACTGTTTAAAGCGCAAAATGCACACATTTTTTTATAATGGCCAATAAACTATTCATCAACATTCACTTTGAAGAGTAATTTCGAATGACTCGGCACTCGCTGAGAGTAAATCATAATAATAAACGGTAGAGAAAAGTTTTCTCTTTCGTCTGGTGTTAAATTTAATAGTATATTTTTCATAGCTCGCCTGCTATATCTTTCAAAAGAGATAGTTGAAAGGTGGCTTATTGGCCGTTATAAAAAAATGCGTGAATTCTCCTCTGTGATGAGGCGAAGTTTTGGTTCAATGGATACATCAACAAGATAAATTTTCGTGTTTGGAGCAAAGATAATCCACACGCCGTTCGAGAATTACCGATAACAGCAGATGCATTGATTTTATTGCAATACTACTATAGAAATTGAAAATAAAGTACTCACTAAACTCTTCAAAATAATTGATTTTTCTTCCAAGAAGACCAAAAAAACACATAGGCTGGGCCTTCTGTCCTTACAGTTTTATTGCGTTTTCGCTTGAGTTAATATCAATCCCAGTTCTGAGGCTGTCAAACGGCTATTCGAGAAAATTTATTCGGATTCGACCTGGAATTGTAGCGGCCTTAGTTTCAGTTATCTTCAAGCAATTCTTGTTAGAATTACTTATAAACTTATCACAGTGTATTGAGTAATGTCTTAGTTGAACCGTTGACTTATATCGAAGTGTGTAGCCTAGATGCAGAGAAAAATAAAACATTCCGTTTTCCGATTACCACAGTAACGCACGCGTTTTCTTTCTCCGTTTTCAGGTTATGGGCCCAGCCCTAACCTCACAAAAAGTTCGCATTAAGTCGAATAAAAATCACGATTTGTAATGGACGAGGACAAGAGGATTTATCTTTTTGACGGATCCAACTATGCCAACTGGTGTTTTCGGATGGAAATACACCTTGAAGAGTTGGGACTAGTAGAGTGCGTGCATGGTGAAGCAGAAAATGTTCCGGAGTTGCAGATTCTAGCCGAGGATGATGCTGATACCCAGCGGAACAAGGAGAAGCTTCTATCTTTGCGTCTCAAAAAGGATGTCAAATGTAAATCAGTACTCGTCCGTAACATCGCTGATACGCAATTGGAATACATAAAAGGAAAGCGCACACCAGCTGAAATTTGGAGAACACTTGAGACAACTTTTGCTCGAAAAGGTATTTCCGGCCAGTTCTACCTGATGAAGCAATTGTCCACAATGAAATTTGACGAAGGAAAGTCAATGCAAGCTCACTTGTTGGGATTTGACAGGACGGTTCGAGATTTGGATTCAGCAGGAATCAAATTGCATGAGCACTTGATAGTGTTTTATCTTCTTCAAACGATGCCGAAGTCATATGATCAGCTGGTTACTGTGCTGGAGACACTTTCTACACAACAATGCACATTGGACTTTGTGAAAGCTCGTTTATTAAGTGAAAGCGTGAAAAGGCAACATAATAATAACATCGAAGGAAACGAGACATCTACAGCGTTTGTAGGTGGAAGTGGTAAAATGAAATTTAAATGCTTTTTATGTGGAAAGTTGGGACACAAACGCGTTGATTGTCCCCAGCGAAACGAAAAAGACACAGCCAAACAAAAATCGACGAAGAAAGTCAATGTAAAGGAAAAGGCACACGTTATTGAATCCGAAGTGACATTTCTCAGCAGCTGTTTCGACGACGAGAAGACTAACAATGGTTCTTTCGAATGGATACTGGATTCGGGTGCATCGGATCACATGATTTCTTCAAGCGACTATTTGAGGGATGTGCAACAGCTAGAAAATGAAGTATTGATTAAAATAGCTTCGGGTGAGGTTCTACGAAGTCACCACAGAGGTAAAGTGGATCTTATGGCTCGCATCGGAAAGCAGCAAATTAAATGTGTCGTGGAAAATGTATTGTATGTTCCGGGACTGCGCTACAATTTATTTTCGATCCGTCGTTGCGGAGAGCTTGGTATGGAAGTAGTTTTTAATAATGACATGGTAAAAGGAATTTCGCTGAATAAGGATGCTGTGTTGAGAATGGAAATTTGCGGTCCATGCTTGGAAGGTAAGCAAACTAGGAAACCATTCGAGAATATGGTTCAACCACGAAGCTCTAGACCACTGGAATTAATTCACAGTGACGTCTGTGGCGCGTTGAAACCGGCTGCATGGAATGGTAAGCGATATTTAGTGTCATTTACAGACGATTACACTCATTTTTGTGTTGCTTACATTATGCACACAAAAGATGAAGTGTTGGAGTACTTTAAATCATACGTTGCGATGACTGAAGCCCATTTCGATAGCAGCATAAGTCGCTTGCGTTGTGACAATGGTGGTGAATACGTCGGTACAGCATTTACCGAGTTCTGTGATGGCAAAGGAATTAGGATGGAATATACTGTACCATATACGCCACAGCAAAACGGCGTTAGTGAGCGTCTTAATCGTACAATTCTTGATAAAGCACGTTCAATGATAGCTGATTCCGGATTAAGTAAATGTTTATGGAATGAGGCGGTACAGACAGCAGCATATCTAATTAACAGGAGTCCAACGTCAGCATTGTCGATGAACAAAACACCATACGAAATGTGGTACGGTCACAAGCCAAATGTTTCACGGATGCGAATTTTTGGTAGCTTGGTCATGAGTCTAATTCCAAAAGAGAAGCGTAATAAACTGGAATCTCGTAGCAAATCCAGCTACTTTGTAGGGTACGGGCTGAACGGATATCGACTTTGGGACGGGAAGAGAATATTCATTGCTCGTGACGTGGTTATCAAGGAAGCACCGCTACCTCCTTTTGGTAAGGATATGTGTAATCAGCCGCAAACTGTACAATTAGATGCAGATGATCGCCAATTGATCGGACCAGTTGAACGGGACTTGATTGAATCTTTGGAAGATGATGAGTCTTCTGATAAAATTGGAAACGCGAATGATTCTTCTAATGATGCAAGGATAACACCTTCGTCTTCATTATTACAAAATCCTCGTCGTTGTGAGCGCATTCGCAAACCTCCTACGAAATTGAATGACTACATATGCACCGCGTTTGCACTCAATGCAGAAAATTATGTTGGACACATTCCGAATACCATCGATGAATTGAAACAGTTAGATGATTGGCCAGAATGGAAACTAGCAATTGATGATGAATTAAGATCATTGGCAGAGAACGACACATGGCAGCTGGTGGACTTACCAGCAGGACGGAAACCGATTGACTGTAAATGGGTTTTTCGAATGAAGTTAGACTCTAATGGAACTGTGAAAAGGCGGAAAGCCAGATTAGTTGCGAAAGGCTTCACACAGAAATACGGATTTGACTTCTCTGAAACTTATGCGCCGGTTGTAAGAATGTGTACTGTTCGAGCAATGCTTGCATACGCTAATCAGAATAATCTATTTGTGCATCAAATGGACGTAAAGGCTGCGTTTCTAAATGGTACAATAGTCGAGGACATTTACATGAGGCAACCGAAAGGATTTGAGGAGGGAGATAAGGTTTGTAAATTATCCAAATCCATTTACGGATTGAAACAAGCATCGAAAGCTTGGAACGATCGCTTTAATGAGTTTATGGCCAAATGCGGATTTAAACGATGTGAACAAGATAATTGCCTCTATGTTTGCTGCAATAGAAACGGTAATGTTTATCTATTGCTCTATGTGGATGACATCTTGATTATAGCGGAGAACTTAGGAAATCTGGCGATGGTTAAAAAAATGCTGCAGGCGGAATTTAGAATGTTGGATCTCGGAGAAGCTAGATTGTTTTTGGGATTGCAGATTGATTGGAACAAAGAAGAAGGTGTTATGAAGCTTAGTCAGCCATGTTACATCAATTCAGTGTTGAAGCGTTTCAGCATGGAAGACTGTAAACAATCACGTACTCCCATGGAACCTAACTTGCAACTCGAGAAACTATCTGATATTCAATACCTGAACAAGCCATATCGTGAACTCATTGGATGTCTCACATATCTTGTAGTAATGTCACGTCCGGATTTGAGTGCTGCAGTATCGTTCTTTAGCCAGTTTCAATGTAATCCTTCGGAGCAACATTGGGTACATGCGAAAAGAATGTTAAGATACCTGGAAGGGACATCGAATTTTGGTTTGATTTACAAAAGGAATGAAGCAAATTGTCAAATTGTTGGATTTGCGGACGCTAGCTGGGCGAACGATATCAATGACCGTCGTTCTACCACCGGCTATCTGCTCCAGATTTACGGATCAACAACAGCGTGGAGTTCTAAAAAGCAAAGAACAGTAGCACTGTCGTCCACCGAAGCAGAATGTTATGCTTTAGCCGACTGTATATGCGAGATTTTATGGACACGTAAGCTCTTTGAAGAAATGAAACTGTTGGACTGCCAGAGCGTAAAAATATTTGAAGACAATCAGTCTACAATATCCATCGCTCAATCTGATGGACCTTGGAAAAGGTTGAAGCATACAGAGGTAAAGCTGTCATTTATCAAACAGTGTGTGCAAGAAGGTGAAATAGAATTGGTTTACGTATCGACTGCAGATCAGGCAGCAGATGTACTTACAAAGGGACTTTCGTTTGCATTATTTGAAAAACACAGATTAGAGCTAGGTGTACAAGAGTGATATGTTTAAGGAGGGATGTTAGAATTACTTATAAACTTATCACAGTGTATTGAGTAATGTCTTAGTTGAACCGTTGACTTATATCGAAGTGTGTAGCCTAGATGCAGAGAAAAATAAAACATTCCGTTTTCCGATTACCACAGTAACGCACGCGTTTTCTTTCTCCGTTTTCAATTCTCGCTGCTTCTTTCTTGAAGGGTACAAAAGCCTCTTCAACAGCTTTCCACAGATCCACACCAATAATATCAATGTCGTCCACCAAACCAAGAAGCATGTGAAACTTATTGATGATGGTTGCGCTCCTCTGCACGTCAAATCTTCGTATCGCACCTTCGAGTGCTATATAGAACAACAAAATTGAGAGCGAAAATCTTTTTAATCACATCACAATAATCAAAAGAGAGAGTGATTAAAGAGATACTGTCACTTGCTTACGGACGCAGTCTGCTGAACAGAATCCTAGAATATACCTTGTAGGAAGTATTGAGGAGTGCTAAGCCTCGATAGTTTTTACAATCAAGTTGGTGTTGATTGTTAATTTACTTTTAGAAAAACTCAAATATTGAGCTTTTCCACATTTTCAGAAAATGTGAAATCGGACCACTTCAAAGGATCCAATTTATTACCATTATTCATTTATTACCCAAAAAATCTACAATTTAAATTTTCATTATTTTACATTAAATTGGACCAGTATCTAACTTGGAAAACAGACGGAAAAACTGATGCGAATGAATAAATCCATGTAGTAAGGCTTTTCAAGGAACATAAATAAATGGGAAGTCGCCGTATTGGATTCCGAAAGGACCTCAAACCTCGTTTTCCGGAATCTACTATTCAAATCCGTTCCAAAAATATCCATATTGTAGTGGTTTCTATAGAATATCAATCACCCGAAAATAGTTTTCATTTTATGCAAAATCTCCTTACGAAATAGATTCGCAAAAAAAACAGTTTTTTTAACCTTCTCTCGAAATGAAAGAACGAAAAATCCCGTTTATAAGAGAAGCAAGATTCGTGTTTTTAAAACGAAGGTTAAATGTGACATTGTTTGAGGTTAACAGAAAATGTATTTTTTCACCCTTCCGACCGTAAGCGGTGAATTGTGTTGACCCTCTCGAATGCAATGCGAAAGTGAACTGTACTTGAGGTAATCAATCAGTGTTTAGAGTATATTTTTTCTTCTTCAACAGTCAGAAATTATAAAATATTGAAAAAATATGTGAGACAACGTAGACTTTCAGGAAACTATCCCCTTGCCCTAATGAGTCTTCGTAGTTTATGTATTTTTTTGCATGGTAAAAAATATTTGTGTGTACTCTTCCATCACGTAATTTATAGGTTCCCAGCCTACTGCAACTTTGCGTGACAGCGAGTATGACGCACCTTCTCTATTATTCAAAATATTGCTTGAATTAAAAAACCCTTCTTAATCCACCTAGTGGTGTGATAATGCCTTTCTCTTCTTTCATAACAGTCTCATGAAAATATGTTTCATACATTTATTAAATAATTTTAGACGCCAATTGATTCAGATTGACTCGAGTAGTTCACAAAAGCATGCTTCAGTGTTTATGTCACACAGTCAGCATCATTTTTCCAAACTAGTGCTTGACATTTGCGTTGCCTATTTGTATGAGAACAATGATGCTAATCTAAAAAAAGCCTTCTTAGTCCACTTAGTGAAATTTTCATATATCTTGAAAAATCACCATAGGGGGGAGTACATGAAATTTTCAAAATCGAAAAAAAAATTTTGATGCCAAAAGGCTTAGAATTGCATGAAACGTCGAGATTTAGTGTCATCTCGAAAAAAAATTTTTTGGAAAAAATCGACTTTTTGGGACTTAGAAAAAATATGAAAATTTTTCTAAGTCCCAGAAAGTTGATTTTTTCAAAAAAATTTTTTTTTGAGATGACACTAAATTTCGATGTTTTATGCAGTTTTAAGAGTTTTGGCATCAAAAAAAATTTTCGATTTTGGAAATTTCATGTACTCCCCCCTATGGTGCTTTTTCAAGATCGATAATTGTCAAACCTTTACCACCGGGCAGCACCCCTTAAGCATGTCCGATTTAGGTCAAATTTTGCATGAAGGCTTTTTTCGAGGTGCTTAAACTTTTGAGCACTAGAACTTTACGAAAATAGAGTTGATCCCAAAATTTTGGCACCCTTATATATACAAGAGCGGTAAAAATCAACGTGTTTTGTCGGTTACGTCACTTATACCATCATATATCTGGAACCAAAAGTCACAACCATTTGATCTTCGAACTTGATCAACGGCCCGACAGTAGCTTTCAAACGAGCCCAAGTTTGTTAAAATCGGATCAGCCATCTCTGAGAAAATTGAGCGCGTTCAAATACAACGCTTTTTGTCGATTACGTCACTTATACAATCATATCTCCGGAACCAAAAGTCACAGCCATTTGATCTTCGAACTTGATCAATGGCCCGCCAGTAGCTTTCAAACGAGTCCAAGTTTGTTCAAATCGGTTCAGCCATCTCTGAGAAAATTGAGCGCGTTCAAATACAACGCTTTTTGTCGGTTACGTCACTTATACAATCATATCTCCGGAACCAAAAGTCACAGCCATTTTATCTTCGAACTTGATCAATGCCCCAATAGTAGCTTTCAAACGAGCCTAAGTTTGTTAAAATCGGTTGAGCCATCTCTGAGAAAATTGAGCGCGTTCAAATATCTTCGAAAAGTGCACACACATACACACACACACACATACACACACACACATACACACACACACACACACACACACACACACACACACACACACAGACATTTTCCGATCTCGTCGAGCTGAGTCGAATGGTATATAACACTATGGGTCTCCGAGGCTCCGTTCGAAAGTCGGTTTTTCCAGCAATTCTAATACCTTTCTATAGAGAAAGGCAAAAAGCCTTCTTAGTCCACTTAGTGAAATTTTCATATATCTTGAAAAATCACCATAGGGGGGAGTACATGAAATTTTCAAAATCGAAAAAAAAATTTTGATGCCAAAAGGCTTAGAATTGCATGAAACGTCGAGATTTAGTGTCATCTCGAAAAAAAATTTTTTGGAAAAAATCGACTTTTTGGGACTTAGAAAAAATATGAAAATTTTTCTAAGTCCCAGAAAGTTGATTTTTTCAAAAAAATTTTTTTTTGAGATGACACTAAATTTCGATGTTTTATGCAGTTTTAAGAGTTTTGGCATCAAAAAAAATTTTCGATTTTGGAAATTTCATGTACTCCCCCCTATGGTGCTTTTTCAAGATCGATAATTGTCAAACCTTTACCACCGGGCAGCACCCCTTAAGCATGTCCGATTTAGGTCAAATTTTGCATGAAGGCTTTTTTCGAGGTGCTTAAACTTTTGAGCACTAGAACTTTACGAAAATAGAGTTGATCCCAAAATTTTGGCACCCTTATATATACAAGAGCGGTAAAAATCAACGTGTTTTGTCGGTTACGTCACTTATACCATCATATATCTGGAACCAAAAGTCACAACCATTTGATCTTCGAACTTGATCAACGGCCCGACAGTAGCTTTCAAACGAGCCTAAGTTTGTTAAAATCGGATCAGCCATCTCTGAGAAAATTGAGCGCGTTCAAATACAACGCTTTTTGTCGATTACGTCACTTATACAATCATATCTCCGGAACCAAAAGTCACAGCCATTTGATCTTCGAACTTGATCAATGGCCCGCCAGTAGCTTTCAAACGAGTCCAAGTTTGTTCAAATCGGTTCAGCCATCTCTGAGAAAATTGAGCGCGTTCAAATACAACGCTTTTTGTCGGTTACGTCACTTATACAATCATATCTCCGGAACCAAAAGTCACAGCCATTTTATCTTCGAACTTGATCAATGCCCCGATAGTAGCTTTCAAACGAGCCTAAGTTTGTTAAAATCGGTTGAGCCATCTCTGAGAAAATTGAGCGCGTTCAAATATCTTCGAAAAGTGCACACACATACACACACACACATACACACACACACATACACACACACACACACACACACACACACAGACATTTTCCGATCTCGTCGAGCTGAGTCGAATGGTATATAACACTATGGGTCTCCGAGGCTCCGTTCGAAAGTCGGTTTTTCCAGCAATTCTAATACCTTTCTATAGAGAAAGGCAAAAAGCCTTCTTAGTCCACTTAGTGAAATTTTCATATATCTTGAAAAATCACCATAGGGGGGAGTACATGAAATTTTCAAAATCGAAAAAAAAATTTTGATGCCAAAAGGCTTAGAATTGCATGAAACGTCGAGATTTAGTGTCATCTCGAAAAAAATTTTTTTGGAAAAAATCGACTTTTTGGGACTTAGAAAAAATATGAAAATTTTTCTAAGTCCCAGAAAGTTGATTTTTTCAAAAAAATTTTTTTTTGAGATGACACTAAATTTCGATGTTTTATGCAGTTTTAAGAGTTTTGGCATCAAAAAAAATTTTCGATTTTGGAAATTTCATGTACTCCCCCCTATGGTGCTTTTTCAAGATCGATAATTGTCAAACCTTTACCACCGGGCAGCACCCCTTAAGCATGTCCGATTTAGGTCAAATTTTGCATGAAGGCTTTTTTCGAGGTGCTTAAACTTTTGAGCACTAGAACTTTACGAAAATAGAGTTGATCCCAAAATTTTGGCACCCTTATATATACAAGAGCGGTAAAAATCAACGTGTTTTGTCGGTTACGTCACTTATACCATCATATATCTGGAACCAAAAGTCACAACCATTTGATCTTCGAACTTGATCAACGGCCCGACAGTAGCTTTCAAACGAGCCCAAGTTTGTTAAAATCGGATCAGCCATCTCTGAGAAAATTGAGCGCGTTCAAATACAACGCTTTTTGTCGATTACGTCACTTATACAATCATATCTCCGGAACCAAAAGTCACAGCCATTTGATCTTCGAACTTGATCAATGGCCCGCCAGTAGCTTTCAAACGAGTCCAAGTTTGTTCAAATCGGTTCAGCCATCTCTGAGAAAATTGAGCGCGTTCAAATACAACGCTTTTTGTCGGTTACGTCACTTATACAATCATATCTCCGGAACCAAAAGTCACAGCCATTTTATCTTCGAACTTGATCAATGCCCCGATAGTAGCTTTCAAACGAGCCTAAGTTTGTTAAAATCGGTTGAGCCATCTCTGAGAAAATTGAGCGCGTTCAAATATCTTCGAAAAGTGCACACACATACACACACACACATACACACACACACATACACACACACACACACACACACACACAGACATTTTCCGATCTCGTCGAGCTGAGTCGAATGGTATATAACACTATGGGTCTCCGAGGCTCCGTTCGAAAGTCGGTTTTTCCAGCAATTCTAATACCTTTCTATAGAGAAAGGCAAAAAGCCTTCTTAGTCCACTTAGTGAAATTTTCATATATCTTGAAAAATCACCATAGGGGGGAGTACATGAAATTTTCAAAATCGAAAAAAAAATTTTGATGCCAAAAGGCTTAGAATTGCATGAAACGTCGAGATTTAGTGTCATCTCGAAAAAAAATTTTTTGGAAAAAATCGACTTTTTGGGACTTAGAAAAAATATGAAAATTTTTCTAAGTCCCAGAAAGTTGATTTTTTCAAAAAAATTTTTTTTTGAGATGACACTAAATTTCGATGTTTTATGCAGTTTTAAGAGTTTTGGCATCAAAAAAAATTTTCGATTTTGGAAATTTCATGTACTCCCCCCTATGGTGCTTTTTCAAGATCGATAATTGTCAAACCTTTACCACCGGGCAGCACCCCTTAAGCATGTCCGATTTAGGTCAAATTTTGCATGAAGGCTTTTTTCGAGGTGCTTAAACTTTTGAGCACTAGAACTTTACGAAAATAGAGTTGATCCCAAAATTTTGGCACCCTTATATATACAAGAGCGGTAAAAATCAACGTGTTTTGTCGGTTACGTCACTTATACCATCATATATCTGGAACCAAAAGTCACAACCATTTGATCTTCGAACTTGATCAACGGCCCGACAGTAGCTTTCAAACGAGCCTAAGTTTGTTAAAATCGGATCAGCCATCTCTGAGAAAATTGAGCGCGTTCAAATACAACGCTTTTTGTCGATTACGTCACTTATACAATCATATCTCCGGAACCAAAAGTCACAGCCATTTGATCTTCGAACTTGATCAATGGCCCGCCAGTAGCTTTCAAACGAGTCCAAGTTTGTTCAAATCGGTTCAGCCATCTCTGAGAAAATTGAGCGCGTTCAAATACAACGCTTTTTGTCGGTTACGTCACTTATACAATCATATCTCCGGAACCAAAAGTCACAGCCATTTTATCTTCGAACTTGATCAATGCCCCGATAGTAGCTTTCAAACGAGCCTAAGTTTGTTAAAATCGGTTGAGCCATCTCTGAGAAAATTGAGCGCGTTCAAATATCTTCGAAAAGTGCACACACATACACACACACACATACACACACACACACATACACACACACACACACACACACACAGACATTTTCCGATCTCGTCGAGCTGAGTCGAATGGTATATAACACTATGGGTCTCCGAGGCTCCGTTCGAAAGTCGGTTTTTCCAGCAATTCTAATACCTTTCTATAGAGAAAGGCAAAATGTAATAGTAATTATTAGGTGGAAAATAGTAACGAATAATTCCATGGCACATTGAATCGATATTGTATTTTTTTCGGCACTGTTCGAGAAGAGTTTAACAAGCAAATTTTACTTTTACTGTGTAGTTTATGTTAAATTCCATGTGGCACTAGCAGCTCAATATAAACTGCTATGCATTGATGAATCGAATACGAAGCGTAATAGAGCATAGAACGTATACTTGCAAAAATAAACTCTAGAAAAGAGATATATCCAGGCTTGAACGAAAAGCAGTCCTTTTGTTTAATACGCTGATGACTACAATATTATAATTTAAAACAAAAAAAATCAATTCGACTCCAAAATCAAAAAGGTAGTCGAAAATTTTCTTTATACAGGATACTACTTAATGTCCAACATACTGAGAGCTGTGTTGGAGGAGGACATTGTTTCAACTAATGTTTGAGCTTTGGTTCGATGACAAACTGCAACCCAAACATTTATTATAATTTTGTACTGGCACCTCTTCACTGTTTCTTCTCTCTCTTGAAAGCATTTTGTTGCTTTGATTGATATCCGGGTGCTGGCTGAGACACGACTATTGTCTACCCAGTAATGGTTTTTAATATTTTTCCTTTTTTGTAATACCATAATCTTCTTCTTCTTCAAGGTGCACACATCTTTCTTTGGAGACGGTCCTTGACAAAGATTGAGAGAGACTTATCGGTAATACTATTATTACCCGAACTGGAGGGTTAATCCATTTGATCCTATAAGAAAGCAGACTACCTATTTTAAAGAGCAGTGCTGAAACAGTTTTATAATGAAATGTTCGCGATAAGATTCTAGCGATTGATTGGATTATATGTATTCGTCGATGCAGTAGAAGCTAATTTGTGTTATTGTTATATCTGCTAGACACGACAGAATATGAGAAAATCATAACAAAACATGACGATGAAATTAACTCAAAATCAAAATTACGTATCGATAGATCTAATTTGATAAACTTCAAACATATATTGCATGCAGCAATTCACTTTTATGGTAGTCTGATTCCTACAATGTTAGATGGCTTAACCCACCAGTACGGGTGTTGTTTAAAAAACTTTTCTGGTTCCTTACTCCCAGGAACAACAGAAAAATATCCATGACTGGTACGATATGAATCAATTTCCATTACCAGCCGACGGCGGCCAGGATCCAATCCATTTCGGAAGAAGAAGGTACACACACATACAAGAAGGAAGACACAACACTGTTCTTACTGCTCTGGATCCATATTGACAGTGTGAAATTTTCTCCAGCTGGAAGAAAAAGAAACACTTGTAATATGAATAAAACACGTTCGTAATCGATAAACGAAATAAAAATAGCACATTGTATTGGAATTAATTTCGACTACTTTTTTTCTAGCGAAATGTAAATTATAGTTCTATGTTTTCTTATTAGATTTTTTCCCGTTCGTTGCCTTAATCTAGTAAGAAGTTATTTTAACTTTATGCTATTTATAACCCTTTAAATGATATGTTCTTGTTGCTTTATTATACACCGTTTCTGATCCATCATCTTCCACTGCCGGCGAGAAAGCTCTATAAATATAGCAAATAAATGTCTCTTGACAGGCAAGGATGCCAGGACTAATATTTAAAATATATCAACTACACGCTCTTTGAACATAACTCATGGTTTGAGTTGCGTTTACTCAAATTCATAAACTGGTACAATATGCCAAAATTTGAGTAAGGATTTGAGTAAAAATTATTCAGGCCATGAGTTATCTCGCATTCATTCTTACTTTAGAGCAAACGTTGCGTTCTAACTGAGTTTAAACACTCGAATTTTGACAGCTCCGTCCCTCAAATAAAAAAAAATAGTAGATAGGTGATAACTCAAGTTAAGAGTGTGTGCACTTTTTATGAATTCGAGAGGTGTATCAGTCAAATTTGAGTTATATTCAATTAAGGGGGTAGGGTAGAAAATTGACCTCATTTCATACCTTATCGAAGATACACATTTATTTAATTTGTTAAAAAATAGCTAGATTTGTGGCATCATTTGAATCTCAAGCAGAGTACACTATTCTAGGCTTCTTCCGGCACCGGAACCCAAAAACCGGTATATTCGAAATCAATTTGTATGACCATCAACATAACGTACAAACTCTACTAGTTTCTATTCATTTTTGCCTTTCTCTATAGAAAGGTATTAGAATTGCTGGAAAAACCGACTTTCGAACGGAGCCTCGGAGACCCATAGTGTTATATACCATTCGACTCAGTTCGACGAGATCGGAAAATGTCTGTGTGTATGTGTGTGTGTGCACTTTTAGAAGATATTTGAACGCGCTCAATTTTCTCAGAGATGGCTGAACCGATTTTAACAAACTTGGGCTCGTTTGAAAGCTACTGTCGGGCCATTGATCAAGTTCGAAGATCAAATGGCTGTGACTTTTGGTTTCGGAGATATGATTGTATAAGTGACGTAACCGACAAAAGGCGTTGAATTTGAACGCGCTCAATTTTCTCAGAGATGGCTGAACCGATTTGAACAAACTTGGACTCGTTTGAAAGCTACTGTCGGGCCATTGATCAAGTTCGAAGATCAAATGGCTGTGACTTTTGGTTTCGGAGATATGATTGTATAAGTGACGTAACCGACAAAAGGCGTTGAATTTGAATGCGCTCAATTTTCTCAGAGATGGCTGAACCGATTTTAACAAACTTGGGCTCGTTTGAAAGGTACTATCGGGCCATTGATCAAGTTCGAAGATCAGATTACTGTGACTTTTGGTTCCGGAGATATGATTGTATAAGTGACGTAACCGACAAAAAGCGTTGTATTTGAACGCGCTCAATTTTCTCAGAGATGGCTGAACCGATTTTAACAAACTTGGGCTCGTTTGAAAGCTACTGTCGGGCCATTGATCAAGTTCGAAGATCAAATGGCTGTGAATTTGGTTCCGGAGATATGATTGTATAAGTGACGTAACCGACAAAAAGCGTTGTATTTGAACGCGCTCAATTTTCTCAGAGATGGCTGAATCGATTTTAACAAACTTGGGCTCGTTTGAAAGGTACTATCGGGCCATTGATCAAGTTCGAAGATCAAATGGCTGTGACTTTTGGTTTCGGAGATATGATTGTATAAGTGACGTAACCGACAAAAGGCGTTGAATTTGAACGCGCTCAATTTTCTCAGAGATGGCTGAACCGATTTTAACAAACTTGGGCTCGTTTGAAAGGTACTATCGGGCCATTGATCAAGTTCGAAGATCAAATGGCTGTGAATTTGGTTCCGGAGATATGATTGTATAAGTGACGTAACCGACAAAAAGCGTTGTATTTGAACGCGCTCAATTTTCTCAGAGATGGCTGAATCGATTTTAACAAACTTGGGCTCGTTTGAAAGGTACTGTCGGGCCATTGATCAAGTTCGAAGATCAAATGGCTGTGACTTTTGGTTTCGGAGATATGATTGTATAAGTGACGTAACCGACAAAAAGCGTTGTATTTGAACGCGCTCAATTTTCTCAGAGATGGCTGAATCGATTCTAACAAACTTGGGCTCGTTTGAAAGGTACTGTCGGGCCATTGATCAAGTTCGAAGATCAAATGGCTGTGACTTTTGGTTTCGGAGATATGATTGTATAAGTGACGTAACCGACAAAAGGCGTTGAATTTGAACGCGCTCAATTTTCTCAGAGATGGCTGAACCGATTTTAACAAACTTGGGCTCGTTTGAAAGGTACTATCGGGCCATTGATCAAGTTCGAAGATCAAATGGCTGTGAATTTGGTTCCGGAGATATGATTGTATAAGTGACGTAACCGACAAAAAGCGTTGTATTTGAACGCGCTCAATTTTCTCAGAGATGGCTGAATCGATTTTAACAAACTTGGGCTCGTTTGAAAGGTACTGTCGGGCCATTGATCAAGTTCGAAGATCAAATGGCTGTGACTTTTGGTTTCGGAGATATGATTGTATAAGTGACGTAACCGACAAAAGGCGTTGAATTTGAACGCGCTCAATTTTCTCAGAGATGGCTGAACCGATTTTAACAAACTTGGGCTCGTTTGAAAGGTACTATCGGGCCATTGATCAAGTTCGAAGATCAAATGGCTGTGAATTTGGTTCCGGAGATATGATTGTATAAGTGACGTAACCGACAAAAAGCGTTGTATTTGAACGCGCTCAATTTTCTCAGAGATGGCTGAATCGATTTTAACAAACTTGGGCTCGTTTGAAAGGTACTATCGGGCCATTGATCAAGTTCGAAGATCAAATGGCTGTGACTTTTGGTTTCGGAGATATGATTGTATAAGTGACGTAACCGACAAAAACCGTTGTATTTGAACGCGCTCAATTTTCTCAGAGATTGCTGAACCGATTTTAACAAACTTGGGCTCGTTTGAAAGCTACTGTCGGGCCATTGATCAAGTTCGAAGATCAAATGGTTGTGACTTTTGGTTCCAGATATATGATGGTATAAGTGACGTAACCGACAAAACACATTGATTTTTACCGCTCTTATATATATGAGTGTGCCAAAATTTTGGGATCATCTCTATTTCCGTTAAGTTCTAGTGCTCAAAAATTTAAGCACCTCGAAAAAAGCCTTCATGCAAAATTTGACCTAAATTGGACATGCTTAAGGGGTGCTGCCCGGTGGTAAAGGTTTGACAATTTTTGATCTTGAAAAAGCACCATAGGGGAGAGTACATGAAATTTTGATGCCGAAACTCTTAAAACTGCATGAAATATCGAAATTTAGTGTCATCTCAAAAAAAATTTTTTTGAAAAAATCAACTTTCTGGGACTTAGAAAAATTTTCATATTTTTTCGTAGTCCCAAAAAGTCGACTTTTTCAAAAAAAATTTTTTTCGAGATGACACTAAATCTCGACGTTTCATGCAATTCTAAGCCTTTTGGCATCAAAATTTTTTTTCCATTTCGAAAATTTCATGTACTCCCCCCTATGGTGATTTTTCAAGATATATGAAAATTCCACTAAGTGGACTAAGAAAGCTTTTGTTTTTAGATTAGCATCACTGTTCTCATACAAATAGATAACGCAAATGTCAAGCACTAGTTTGGGAAAATGATGCTGACTGTGTGACATAAACACTGAAGCATGCTTTTGTGAACTACTCGAATCAATCTGAATCAATTAGTTTCGAAATTAGTATCCGAAATTATTTAATAAAATAATGAAATACATTTTCATGAGACTGTTATGAAAGAAGAGAAAGGCATTATCACACCACTAGGTGGATTAAGAAGGGTTTTTTTTACGATTTTAGCATCGTACTCTAAACAACGGTGTAAATTTATGTTCAATCCGAAAATATGCAGTAATTTCGGTAGGGCTATAAGTACTTTCATTTGACCGTAAGATTGGGAATATTGGTTCCGCAATCTCTGAGAAAAGTTAGTAAGATCCATTTTTGAGCATATGATTATTATCTCCGGTAGTTAAACGAAAACCGGTTTTTTTTAGCTGCTTGCTGATATTAGCTACCGATTGGTGTTGTACTGAGGCCAGTTTATAATTTTTGTACGGTTTTTGTTTCGCTATTTTAAGTGACGATGTAATTTTTGTTAACAAACTTTTCCCTACAAATCCGGAACCGTAAGTTGGATCCAGATGAAATTCAGGAATTCTGTATAGCACCACGAGACCTTTCATTTGAATCTTAGTTTGTCAAAATCTGAATGTAGAAAGTTTATACGCTTTTATTTTTGTCGTGAATGTATAGATAAAAATAAGAATTACAACCAATCGCCTTGAACTAAATGCGGGGTTTGTCTCTATGATTTATGAAAATTAAATTTTGTGATTCATGTTTATTTTTGTATAAATCTATTTCGTTGCGTCAAAACTTACGTGCATAACGTTCTGCAAATGAATCAGAAAAGTCCATCATATTTCCTCGTTTTTTTTGGATTTCGAAATTTATTTGGTGTCAATAAATGCTACTATATTTTGAAAATTACACTTAACCCAAGAAATAATAAATCAGATAGCTCACAACAAATGTGATATAAATGTACTTTAGAACCATCGTAATTTCTCTGAGTGAAACTGTTATCAAAAAAAAACGCACGCACATTAAACTAGATTTACGAAAGAAATAAACTAAAAATAATGTTTTAAAGAGGATGTTTGAAAACAATATTAAGCGTGTATGCATGGATTTATGCTACACTCAAAATAATAATCATATTATAGTTACGTGGAAAGTTTTGAGAATATTTTCCACCCTACTTTCCACGTAGTTTTCAATGGCCTGGCATTTAAAAGCTGTTTAATGCATAATCCAGTAAAAGTTACGTGTTTCATAGGTAAAATGTAATGTACTGATCATATCACATTTTGCCTATCAGTTCATATCAAATTTAGATACCAGAGATTTATATATATATACACAGCAAAAAATTTTTAAATTTACCGGTGACGTAAATCCGCATAAGACTCAAATCATAAAAACGTAATTCGTAAAATGACTGAATTTTACAAGAATGATTCACATATGTGTCGAACATACACTATTTTTAAAGAAGACGTGTAAATTTACAAGCTTCAGCACTTAAAAATATGTCAGAATGCAATAAATATGTGTTAGATCTAGTGTAAAAATGAGTCATTTTTGACGCTCGTATATGGCGTTCTCAGAAGACGTAAATTTACACGATTTTTTCTAGGTGTATATATATATATATATATATATATATATATATATATATATATATATATATATATATATATTGGTTGAAGTCAAAAGGGAGATTTCAGATTTTTAAATAAATCTATGAAATGAAAAATACCATGGAAAATAACTCATTTATTTCAGAATATTAGCATATAATTTCATTAGCTTAAAAAGCAACTAATAGCGTCGTGGTATCCCAAATCGACAAGCCTCCAGAAATCGTTTTTGTTGTCACTGGCATCCAACCGAAGTCGAGATCCGAGAACTCCCACAGCACTACCGATGCAGGTTGAAGTGGCATTATATGGGTCCAGTGTCTCTAGCTTCATACCGATTTTGAACTCGTTTTTCGGTGGACCCACGGCATGTTTGAAGCATTCGGCAGGAGCGGGAAAACTTCCGGACTCACGCAGGTACTCGGTCCAGTTGAACACATGGAAACTTTCATACTGGAATAGTCCGGACGATGTAGTGAAAAATTGTAATTAAATAACATTTCTCGCAAATATTTACCCTACTTACACTTTAAAGGGCCACTGTTCGCCATTTTCAAAATCGAGCTTTTTCTACGTGAATTTGTAGATTGTTTGATTCACGTGAACCTTATGTGATGACTCAATTCATTTTATGATATGTTCGTATAACATTCATTTTCGTCACGTGAAATGTTCAATTTGACATTTGAAATCATTTTACGTGATTTTTCAAGTGAATCGAACGTGAATTTTTATTTGAGTGTAGTACAAGTAGTTTTATTTTTAGTTCAGTTGTTGGTCAGGGTAAAAAAATTTGTAGAAGCTTTAAAAACTATTATATTCGCGACTACGAAGTTGAGTTTGACAGCTTATGTGTGTGAAGTGGAGGTAAACAAGAAAAGATAAAAAAGTAATAAATTTTGAAACGTACCGTTTTATGCTATTTTCGCTACTCAGTTTGAAATGGTAAATTGGAATGTTTTTAAAAATTTTTGACGATACTAATTTAGTTGATAAATATAAAATGAATACAATAAGTGATGCTTATTTTCCCGAGTAAAAAACAGCTGTTGGTATCTGAAAAAAAGTAAACAACATTTCAAAACAGAAATTATGAATTAAAATCTATTCATATGTTTAAAATTTTTTCTATGTGCTTTAGAACTGGATGTTTTCTACTCATGGTGTAAGTTTTTCATCAAAGTGTTTACTTTAAATGAGATAACAATCTATTTTTCGAATAATCATTAGGAGCCATTATCAAGTTATACGTATGGTGTGTTGGTGAACTTGCCGGATGTTTTCAGCTTCGCTGCTGGAATTAGCAATTTGGTAGTCAAACGCCAACGGGTATTCCAGGCTGGTTACCTCCTGATAGTTGCATTAGATGAGGTATACAATGGGGGATTTGGTGCATTTCCCTCTTGTTTATGTCATCCTCTTTAAGTGCCGAACCGCGCACAATGAAAATCGCTGCAAAAACTACTTCGGATATATATCAGGCCACAAGATTGAGAGATCTGTTTCGGAAGAGTTGGGAAACTCTCAAATTTGGAACCATTTCGTGGGAGGTGATTGCAAGTTCGGTACGATTTTTTTTTGACTTGATTTTACATTTTCAGTTTTCTCAGGTACATGAGGTAACCGAAAGTTGAAGAATTGCTGATGCTGGGAGAAAATAATTACTAAAAAATAAAAACTATATCAGGAATTAAAATGTTCTAAAATATTTTATTACATAATATATTCGACATATCAACAATTTCTCAAGCGATAATCATGAGCAAACGGGCAGAAATCTTGAGTCCACTTTAAAACTGAAAA
This sequence comes from Malaya genurostris, assembly GCF_030247185.1. Taxonomy (NCBI): domain Eukaryota; kingdom Metazoa; phylum Arthropoda; class Insecta; order Diptera; family Culicidae; genus Malaya; species Malaya genurostris. Next base: position 26,104,388 of record NC_080571.1, on the reverse strand, counting down.
ACAAAAATTCTTAATCATTGATACGTACGTTTCATACTTGTAAATAGACAGCGAGTAACGCATGTCTGGGTTTGATTCTTACACTTACTTGATGGAAAATATAATATATTGAAGGTGTAGTGAAATAGAAACTACACACACGCACAGTATTCGTTGGCTCAATTTTGAACATAGTGTCTTGACATTTTCGGGATGGAATGAAATGATATTCCTGGCGGACACTTGTGTTTGTATTCTTCCTTTCGTTAATGCCCTCGTCAGCATCAGAAACATTGTCAAAAATCGTTTTTGCGTAATCATCAAAACTGCTTTTCAGATCCATGTTCTACTATATTCAGAGAAAACATAATTTTACTTAAGTCTCGATAAACTTTTTTTGTAATGTTACGTACTAGCTCGTCATATAAACATACCGTAACGTAATGATTTTTTCACAAAACATCATGTGTGCTCTTACCTATGCGTGTTACCAGCGCCGGAATAGAAGTTTCATTATCGTTTTTTCTAACACAAAACCAACTTCAAAACACAACTAAACAAATTGAAAAGTCTAGGTAAGAGCCGTTATCGGTTTTTTATATTTTTACATGCACAAAATCACTTTAAAAAACAGAGAAATAATGCATTTATTTAAGCGAAAAAGTTCTATATTTTGTTTACATTCTCTTCACACACAGACTAAACTTTGATAGATGGCAGCACCGCTCCTTCTATGTCGCGAATTACTTGTCAAAAGAGGCACTAATTACAGCTGTCATAAAATTGGTAGTGATTGCAGAATCAATTACAAAATTTTATGAAACATAATCAGAATCATATGGCATTTGAATTGTTGCCCGGGATTGTACGTGACTAATCGCTTGGTTTATATAATATTATTAATTCAATAATGTCTTTTTGTCGCACAAACGATGGAAAGTATATTTCGTATAAAAAGCATACCGAAAACCTGATAAGATTTCAGAATCTGTGCAACATATTGAAAATGTTCGATTACTAATTTATCTGTACATCTGGCATTTCTGGCAATAACTATATTCTCGACGGCGAATTCGGTGAGCTTTTCTCAGCGAGGGCTAACTTAGCGCACTGTACGCATATGCCCGATGGTAAATTCCCATTGAAAAGGAAAATGTCAAGTGTTTTGGAATAAAATCGTCTAGTTAGGATGAAAGTGATTATAATTATGTTTTGTTATTCGAAATCCTTCAATAACGTACCTGCTTTAGTATTCAGTTTATAAACAAAATCAGCAGTGTAATAGAATACCGGCAAATATAATTACTTAAGGTAAGCTATAAGCTGCATTATTTACATATCATTGTACGAATTGCAACATTCGGACTGACAAAAACAAAGCAAAAAGCAATGAAACAAAACTATAAAAAAGGTAGTCGAATTATTTCTACATCCATGATACTGTTAGCTTTCAAAGCCTGATTTTTAAATTATTCCTTGAAAACTTTTCAAAACGCCTGAGCATTTACTCGAACTTCACCACCACCGTGTGTTTTTGTTTTGTTTATTTTTTTAGAGGCAGTTTAGTTACACGAATTGCCGCTCAAACGTTCGTAACTATTTTGCATCGAGCGATCCCTCACCTTCTCTTGGTGCTCTCCGCTCAGCCGGTAAAACCGAACACGAACGAAAAGCTTGGAAGTAGGCTGGTAAAAGTCCAAAGTTTGCTGTCTACCAGTGATGGGTGTGCTTTCTAAAGGATTTTATATCCATTAGAAAGAGGAGTTGAACACATATTTTTCATCAAACACCTTTTGTAAGAGGTGGCTTTATAAGTGAATGCTTTTTCGAGTGAAAAAGCTCCTGTGCGAATCCCGAACTGGAGGGTTAAACCATTTGATCTGATGTGGAAGCAGACTACCCAGCGCCTCTCGCTACAGTGATGCTATTTTATACGAACATTATTTCGTTTTGGATCTAGCGATGGATACATACAATTTTTTTCTACTTTTCAGGTAGTGTGAACCAACAACAGGCAGAAATATGAGTTCCATCGTACGATGATGAATTCATATTAAAACAGTATTCCTGTTAGATTGACGAATGCGGTAAAAACGGTCAAGTTGACTGGTGTCACGAGAAGGATATAACTCTACACCTTGTAGTACAGTATTTATTACCATTGTATTATTTCAGATAACACTGACTCAACGACTACTGAATGATTCGAGTGTAAGAAATCGTGGAAAGCAACCAAAACAAAAAAAATCGATATAGTAGAATCTTCAACCATCCAATAAAGAAATATCTTGAGGGATTGGATTAAGGTTATTAAATAAATGGTGCAAAAAAAGGTAGTCGAAATATTTTTTCACAAGGATACTGTTTGTTCAAACACTTAATTTATTTTTTTGATCCTGTTTTTCCTAAGAAACCAACTAGCGTTTATTCCTATGAAACACGAATCTCTAGGAATTGCAGCAGTGATTTCTTATAGCAAATTTTGCTTGGAGCGATTCCACACACTCTGCTGTAACTCAGCGCGAGTAAAAACACACACTCGATTTGGTTGTGGGTGTTTTAAGCTCGTATTTTGGCTGGTAATGGTCACTGTTAAGCTGTCGTACCAGTAATGGATGGGGTGAGGAGAAGGAATATAGGAGAAAGAAACTCTCTCCCTCCTCTCTCTGAGTTTTGTTTGGATTTTTCAAAAACAGCACACTACAGCCTGAAACACCTTTCATAAGAGGCATCGACTCGTGCGACTCTATTCCCGAACTGGAGGGTTCAACCATTTGATCACTTGTGAAAGCAGACTACCCGGTTCTGCTGAATAATTCGTCTTTATTTTATACTGTCTAGTTCATGTTAAAATTCTATCGATGCATAATCGTAAGGATAGGATTTTGTTCCATTTCCCTTCGCATGAAGCTCGTCTGTTCAAGCATTTGCAATGCAAAAACCATTTGAAAACATTCTTATTGCAAGCAAGAATTTCCAAAACTAAGTTGAACTTAACCAATTTTAGCATTCAGTCGGTCAATTGCACACTAACCGGTTCCATCAAGAAGCCATAAAATTTTGAAATCTATCAAAATGAGGTTAAGTTAATTTAATTTGCAACAAATTGCGAACAAATCGCGTATCCTCTTCGACTCGTCAACGCAAAACAGCTTAAACTGACCCGGTAATGCTCTTTTAGTAGTTCAACTAGAGTCGCTGATCAGCCGTAAGTTTCGAATCGAGTTGAATATCATATTTTTGGTTGAACTGTACAACAATATATTTTTTGGAGTGCCAGCCAAGTTTCTTTTGTTTTAGAGTCGATTTAAAACGACCAGTATATAGGTTAAAATTAAATTTAAATGACTAAAATTTGGTAAATTTACTGACTGTTGTTGATTTTGATTTTTTATGCTGGTCGCTTAGCAACAGAGATGCCATTTATCTATATTATAGAGATTTTCAAATTTGCATGCAGATTACAAACTATGCACAATGAGAAATGGAGCTTGTTTAAAACAAAACATATTGCGCGTCGAACGTGCAAAATTTCCGCTCCTGTCAATTTTTTTCGATATTTAACTTTTTCTTTATGTAGAAGTTGTATGTAGAAGTAAATTTCGGTTTATTTTTCGTGACATATGTTCGAACTACGAAACCTATATTGTATTCATAAAGACTGGCTCGTTGAGCCTTATTAACATTATCCATATTCTGTGTGTTAAATTGGTTGTAGAAATAGTGATCATGAAGATTGGACACCCGATTTTAGAAATCCTAGATGGCTAAAAACTATTTGTGAAAAATACAGATCCCCACTTTGTTTTACTTTTGTGTGTTTTTATTTATTTTTTCTTAATGTATGTATGTATTTATATATGTGTGCATGTGACAAATAATGTCACTCGATTTTATCAGAGATGGCTGAACCGATTTTCACAATCTCAGATTCAAATGAAAGGTCCTACGGTCCCATAGGTTGCTATTGAATTTTATTCCGATCCGACTTCCGATTCCGGAAACAAAACTTTCAAACTATCATACAAAATGATGCAAAATCGGTACGTGCTGGTACGGAAGAAGTAGAAAACGAACCCGCCTAACACACAGCGTGCTTTGTTCAATTTTGTATAGCGGGTAGGGGTTGCCACATTCATATCTATATTAACTTGACAGAAATGTTTACAAATTAATAAGATGATGGTAGTTTATACCCGAAGAAAGTTTTTGATTTTATTTAGGTTTGAAAAAAAAACCTTGACAGAATCCTCTAGAGATAATTTTGAAAATATAAGTAATATGAGAAAGGCATCATTACACCACTAGGTGTATTAAAAAAGGTTTTTTTGCTTTGTTTTTGTGTGTTCCGTCTTACAATTGTACCGTTACATTTATGCACTTACTTAAGCTACTAACTCAGAAGACGATAGCACTAATGGGAACCTTTCGATGACACATATTTTCATAAAAAATTACAAGAAATTGTTTAGTAACAATTATTAAAATATTAGTAATATGAATCTTAAATAAAAACAGTACATTCGGTTGTGAAACAGCATAACCTTTTCGATTCGTGAGGTGTTGAGCCAAATTTAGATGATTTTTTTCTATTTTTCGTACTGACGATACGCTGAAAGTTTAATCCCTCATCATCTAGTAATTCCTAAACCGTAAGTTGGATCCAGATAAAATATCTTTCATTTGAAACTAAGTTTCTGAAAATCGGCCCAGCTATCTCTGAGAAATCGTAGTGAGCTTCGTGTGGGAACAATGAGCAACTTTTTCCGGTACTTCCAGAACCGGAAAATGGAGAACGGTACAGTCAAAGTAAGTTCGATTGGTCATAAACTAACGTGGGTCACATCCTGAAATAGTCCCGAAGAGTTTTTATATTATTTGCATCGCCACTTTAAATTTTTACCATTCATCACCCTATAATATCGGAATCAGAAGTCGGATCCTTATGAAACTCAAACCTAATTAAAGTTTTGTTAGTGGAAATCGGCATCACCTAAGAAATTTAAGTGAGTTTCGACTTAAAGTTATTTAATTTTTATACGTCTTAAAGTTATTTATTTTTTATCAGGTTCTTTCGGAACCAAAAACTGGGGACCGGAATAGCTGAAGGAAGTTTATTTGGCCATCTGCTAACAAGATCTAAGCACTAGAGATATTTATGAATAATTCTCCAGGAAATTGCAGCTCTTTACATGGTCATTTCCAAAAAAAGACCTCTAAAACCATAATTTCTACACTAATCACCCTGTAATTCTGGAAATGTTATATGAAGATGAAACTCGGAAGTTTTGTGTTGCATTTTAAGACCTTCCATTCGGATCTAAGTTTGTAAGAATCGATACAGCCGAAGTCGGATTCGAAAGAAATTCAGGAACTTTGTATGGAACCACAAGACCTTTTATTTAAATCTGCGTTTGAAAAAATCTGTTCAGCCATCTCAAAGAAAATTTAGTGTAGAAAAATGTTACACACATACAGACATTAGCTGATCTCGACGAACTTATTCGAATGGTATATGACACTCGGTCCTTTGAAACTTGGATCAAAAAGCGGTTTTCTTAGTAATTGCATAGCTTTTCTACTTGAGAAAGGTAAAACACTTAATTTAAAAGGTGCTACCGAAAAGAACATACAGTGAACTCTTAACACCTCATTCGGACACGAAAATTACCCTTCTGTTTGGACAGATTTCGCTACCGATCCGAAATGGCGGGTGGGCAATGTCAGAGACATAACTGGATACCGTGAATACGAAACAAACCGACATTCTTCTTCCACACTTAAAAACATCAATAATCGTACGGATTTGTTGATTAATTGTGTGAATTTTGCAAATTTATAATGCTTTACTTGCAGAATTTTAACGGTTGCGTCAAGTACGACCTATTGATGGCAAAATATGAAGTACGACCTAATGATGACAAAATAATCTACCACACAATTAAATGAAGTGGAATAAAATAAAGCAAAAAATTACGAGGTTGTGTATGAGACACTACCGTTTGTTTGCTTCCTAGATGATTTCTAAATGACGGTTAGGAATTAATCTGATATCAATTTCACAAATTTACTTTTCAAATCGATCCCGAAAGTACCAATTATATAGCGATTTGATAGATTATCAACAAACCGAAAGCCGCCATCCTAGATTTCAAGATTTCTGCAACTATAAATTATATAACACATGGATCAATAAGTCCCGAGACTAAAGCAGAGATGGCGCTCGTAGTAAACCAGTAACCACGTCTTTTCAGAGTACTAACCTTTGCTTGAAACGGGTCAAAATTTTAAGTCGATCCGACCAGAAACAGCTGAGTTATCGAGGTTGGAGTAAAGTCGTTTTGTAGTTTGTTTAAAAAATGGAAAAAACCGAGTTTCGTGTTTTGATAAAACATTGTTTTTTAATGGGTAAAAACACCGTGCTACGAAACAATGGATTGAAAAATGTTATCCGGACTCTTGTCCATCAAAAGCAACGATTTGTCGGTGGTTCGCCGAGTTTAAACGTGGTCGTACCGACACAAATGACGCGGAACGCTCGGGTAGACCTGTGGAAGCCGTTACACCGAAAAATGTGTGTGAAGTGACAAAAATTATAATAAAAGATCGTAAAGTGAAGCTCCGTGAGATTGCTGAGATGACACAGATATCATATGGAAGTGTATTCACTATGCTTCATGAAAAATTGAGCATGAAGAAGGTTTTTTCCAAGTGGCTGCCGCGATTGCTTTCGATGGAACAAAATGCACCCTGCCACAAGTCGATGAAAACAATGGCGAAATTGAACGAATTGGGCTTTGATCTGCTTCTCCACCCTCCATACTCGCCAGATTTAGCTCCCAGTGACTACTGGCTCTTTGCTGATCTTAAAAAAATTCTCCAGGGAAAAAGATTTGGCTCAAATGAGGAGGTCATCGCTGAAACTGAAGCTTATTTTGAAGCGAAAGATAATTTTTTGTATAAACATGGTATTGAAAAATTGGAAAAACGTTGGAACCATTGTATCACCCTAAAAGGTGATTATGTTGATGAATAAAAAAATTTTTGCAAGAAAAATGTTGTTTCCATTGTTAGTCTCGGGACTTATTGATCCATGTGTTACAACAATGTTCGTAACAAAAAATGTTTGGCGTTTGTTATTGTGTAACGTTCAATGCGCTCAATAATGTAACGCTTCGTAACTTACTAAAACGTAACGCATTTAACGCCTATGACTTACAAAAAAGTAACGCTTGTAAAGCTTCGTTTTGTCCATAACTCACGAAAAAGTAACGCTCGGTAACACTTATAATTTACTCAAAAGTAACGCATGCAACTCCTATGACTTACAACAAATTAACGTTCTAATGCTTCATTATGTCTATAACTCACAAAAAAGTAACGCTCCGTAATGCCCATAAATGTCTATAAAATAACGCCTATGACTCATAAAAAAGTAACGCTTTGTAATGTCTATAACTCACGAAAAAGTAACACATAACTCACAATAAAATAACGCATATAACGCTTCTTACCGCCTACAACTTACAGAAAAGTAACGCCCCGTAACGCCTACTACTTGAAAGTAATGCATGTAACGCTTCGTAACGCTTATAATTTATAAAAAGTAACGCCTATAATTTACAAAAAGTAACGCATGTAACGTTTTGTAACGTCTATGACGCATGTAACGCTTTGTTACGCCTATAACATACAAAAAAATGACGCATGTAACACTTCATAGCGCCTATAAGTCACAAAAAAGTAATGCTTCGAAACACCTATAACTTACAAAAGAGCGACGTATATAACACTTCGTAACACCTTAAACTTCCTTAAAAGTAGCACATCGTAACTCGATTACTCGATTAACACCTTTACTCAGGCGTTGTTGACTCAGATAGGCCTAAAAAACTGCGTAACTTTTTATATAGCTTCAAAAACTCTTACTATTTTATGTATTGTTATCATTCTCATTTATTTTACCCCGGTTTCGTCCTCCATTTTACGTGGTTTCGACTCTGTTCTGCTTCATAGCGCCTACCGCTGCTTGCTTGCTTTATCTGCAGTGGAGCTTTGACCATCACGTAACTCTCAAAACCTCTATCTTACGGTGTACATCTACAGGATCAACATCCCCATAATATTTCTCTTTTTTCGCTTCTGTTTCTGATTTCGGGAGCAATTTCTTCACGGTCATCCATCGATAGAACTTAAAATTAGGTCTGGTCATATAAAAACTCCAGTAAAACGGATCCACGTGGGTAGTCTGTTTCCATACATGATAAAAAGGATTTACCCACCAGTACGGGTTTAAAAAGAGAGAGAGAGAACTCCTTCACTTTTCACATGGCGCTGAGCCTACAAACACAGAACAACCATGTGGAAATGCTGCTGAGAGTGAGTCAACAACCGTGCGCGCGGGTTTGTGTGGTTTGATTGAAGTTTATCATTCCTACTACCTTCTCTGAGCGCGCGCAGTGTTGCCATTACTGGAATGGCGTTTTCGATTCGAGGTCATTGCCAGCTTTATAATTACTAGTAGTAGTAGTAGTAGTCAACAACAACAGCAATAACAACAACAACACAACAGCAGCAGTAATAATACAATAACAAATCCAGAGTTTAGTCACAGGTGTCCACCCACCACCCGCTTTCTCGGACGGGGGGGGGGGGGGGGGAATTGTGGCAAAGCGTGCTCTCAGACTCTATAAGCACCTCTAAGTTTATACACAACTTATGAAAGTGTGTGAGGAAAGAATCAGTATGGAATAAATTAGACTACCTTTTTTGTTGCCTCTGTCCTTATTGCTCACAAATGTGACCTCCGTTGGTGATAAAATTTCAGACGTTCCAGCAAAAAAAAGTTTCTAAGATAATACTCCAACACCTACTTTGCCTTTCTCATATAGAAAAGTTATGCAATCACTGTGAAAACCAACTTTTTAACCGAGGTCTCACATCGGATATACCGATTTCCGGAATCCGGTACCGGAAGTACCGGAAACAGTGATTAAAATCTGCAAGATTTCTAACTCATTTTTCTTCGCGACAATTCGACCGATTTTCTTAAACTTAGATTCAAATAAATTACGGTCCTTTATTAGAATCTCTGAATTTGATCCGGATCTGATTCCCGTTTCCGGAACTACAGGATGATGTGTGCTTGAAATTTCCGATACTACAAAACACAGAAAAAAAATACGATGAGTATCCTAATTGCATTTCTCATGATACTGCACAGAAAGAAAATATAAAACTTACTCGACATGTCAAACAATAGTACTATTAAAAAACCTGTCTTAATTCACCTAGTGGTGTAATGATGCCTTTCTCATGTACATATAATATTGTGGTATTCTATTCAAAAATTTTCTCTTCGATTTTTGAAAGAAACCAAGTGATTGTTTATGCATAACATACAGAATAAAACAGTGCTTTGATTGCGTAAGCCATCCTTAAGGGACGAAATGGGTTCACTATTATATGCACTTCCGGCACCGGAACCCGAGAACCGGTATAGTCAAAGTCGGTTCGTACGGCCACCAACTAACATGACACACAAACTCTTCTAGTACGCACTCTATAACTCCGGATTCGGAAGTCGAATCCGAATGAAATTCAGGAATTCCGTATGGGACCGGAATACCTTTCATTTGAATCTAAGTTTGTGGAAATCGGTCAAACCATCGTTGACAAAAGTGAGTGAGATCCATTTTGGTATATATGACCAATATTTCCGGTACTTCCGGAACCGGATACCGGGAACTAGGATAGCCGGAATCGGTTTGATTAGTTGCCTACTGATAATGACTATCGATTTGTGTAGTTTTGAGACCAGTTTAGAAATTTATTTACGTGTTTTGTTTCGCCGGTTTAGGTGACGGTGTACAATGTTGAACACACTTTACCCTATAATTCCGGAACCGGAAGTCGGATCCGGATTAAATTCAGGAATTCCGTATGGGACCACGAGACCTTTTATTTGAATCCTAGTTTGTCAAAATCGGTTCAGCCATCTCCGAGAAAACCTAGTGAGATTATTTGACACATACACACACACACACACACAGACATTGCTCAGCTCGATGAACTGAGTCGAATGGTATATGACACTTGGCCCTCCGGGCCAATTTTCACTAGTCGGTTTTTCAAGTGATTGCATAACCTTTCTATATGAGAAAGGCAAAACCCTTCTTAATCCACCTAGTGGTGTAATGATGCCTTTCTCTTCTTTCATAACAGTCTCATGAAAATATATTTCATACTTTTACTAAATAATTTCGGATACTAATTTTGATACCAATTGATTCAGATTTATTCGAGTAGTTCACAAAAGCATCCTTCAGTGTTTATGTCACACAGTCAGCATCATTTTTCCAAACTAGTGCTTGACATTTGCGTTGCCTATTTGTATGAGAAGAGTGATGCCAATTAGCATTAGCATTATCATTAGAGACCGCCCGTGTGTTGCTACTCCGTTATTGATCTGGACCAATTGAGATTGCAAAATGATTTTTTGAAGTAACATGTTTGGGAATAACACATTGTTTCACACTGTGCAAACTGTATTGAACCATGCATGCTGATCAATACCGACGCCGGCCACGTCCGAATGCAGATCTACTTGGGAGGGGAAGGATTGTTAGTTCGATGCATGTTGCTACTAAGAATCGAGGAATCCTCTGCATTCCCACATGCATCACAGGAGAGGATACTTTGTTAGTAAATGTTTTAATAATGTTATCATGTGTTTATTGCTCTGGGTAGCCGGCTACCAAGAATATTTAAAGTATTATCGTTTTATGTGTTACTTTGTGCTGGCAATATAATGCACGAAACAGTCAATCTCCGAAATTGAGAAAACTCCGGACAGCCGGCTGTCGAGTATGCAGTCACTCGTTTATGCATCTACCTTTCGCGTTTTTTTTTTAGTCATGCAAAAAAACACATTCGGATTGAAAAAAAAAGGTATCATCTCACTGCTAGGTGGATTAAGCACGTTTTTATAAATGAAACTACGTGATACAAAATAAACGAGCGAATAGGATTTAGACAAAAAAGTTGATTCATTGCATTGAAATATTCTAAACAGTTATTATAAAATCATTTTAAATCACCAAACAAAGGTCAACTAAAACTTTTCTTCGAAGCTAGACGGAAATTGATAGGTTGAATAAAGAGATGATTTAGTAAAATAGAGTAATCAGAAGTAAAACATTGAAAATATCTGATAACTGAAAGGAAAAAGAAACTCCTGCAATTGTCGCCTTTTACGACATGGAAGCAGGAACCCAGTGGATCTATTCTTGGTTCATTTTTTTCCGCCGGATTCCACACGGCATCTAGGCTGGTACAGTCCGGAGAGAGCTAATAGGTACTATCAATATCCTAGTGGACCCCAGCCCCTTTGTATGAGAAGAGTGATGCCAATCTAAAAAAACCCTTCTTAGTCCACTTAGTGGAATTTTCATATATCTTAAAAAATCACCATGTACATGGAATTTTAGAAGTCGAAAAAAATTTTTGATGCTAAAAGTCTTAGAATTGCATGGAACGTCGAGATTTAGTGTCATATCGAAAACAAAATATGAAAATATCGACTTTCTGGGACTAAAAATAAAAATATCAAAATTTTTCTAAGTCCCAGAAAGTCGATTTTTTCAAAAAAATAATGGTTTTGAGATAACACTAAATCTCGACGTTTCATGCAATTTTAAGATTTTCGGCATTAAAAAAAATTTTCGATTTCGGAAATTTCATGTACTTGATGCATTTTCATGATCAAAAATTTTCAATCTTTAACCGCTGGGCAGCACCCCTTAAGCATGTCCGATTTAGGTCAAATTTTGAATGAAGGCTTTTTTCGAGGTGCTTAAACTTTTGAGCACTAGAACTTAACGAAAATAAAGGTGATCCCAAAATGTTGGCACCCTTATATATATAAGAGCGGTAAAAATCAACGTGTTTTGTCGGTTACGTCACATATACCATCATATATTTGGAACCAAAAGTTTCAGCCATTTGATCTTCGAACTTGATCAATGGCCCGATAGTAGCTTTCAAACGAGCATAAGTTTGTTAAAATCTGTTCAGCCATGTCTGAGAAAAATGAGCGCGTATAAATATCTTCGAAAAGTGCACACACACAGACATTTTCCGATTTCGTCGAACTGAGTCGAATAGTATATAACACTAGGGGTCTCCGAGGCTCCGTTCGAAAGTCGGTTTTTCCAGCAATTCTAATACCTTTCTATAGAGAAAGGCAAAAAGCATTTTATGAGATTCATAATAACTAATTGGATTCTTCAATTCATACAGTTGTAGGGTATTGTTATGAATAGACAAATTTTTGCTACTCGTATTGTCTATTCGTACTACCATGTATCTGAGTATCAAGAAGTTTGAAAGGAATTACGTAGACGTAATGGTGACCTCTAGGTGTAAAAAAATCATTTACAGAGGATTTTGGTTATAAATTGAATAACTAAATTTACCGCCTTAAAAAACATGCAAAAATATCCCTCCCTCATATTAGTCAATTAAAAATACTCATGGTTTATAACCATCCATAGTTAGTGTTTGTTTTACTATCGAACAAAACGTGTCCTAAGCCCATAGCACTAAATCACTGAAAATACTCCTTATTTCTATCTGTCGGTTTTACGCGATACGCTTTGTGCGATTCGTTCAATTCATATATCTGGAGTTCTGCTCACTGAATTTCACCTTAATGCTCGTTCATACCAAACATTCTAGAAAACTTCAACTTTGAGCTATTTTTGGATATCTCATTCTACTGAAAATTCTATAATAAATTGCTGAACATATTTCCGTTGGTATGAAGAAGAAATTGTGTTACTGCGTTGAATACAACAAAAGATATTCACGATTAAGTTCTACCCATTTTTGTACAGGTTAAATTTTGAAAAGGCGCTCCATAGTAAAGTTAGTCGTATACACGACAAAAAATGGATTATCTCTTGGCAGAATTTGATAATATGACTTATCAGTATGTTATTGTAATGCCCCTACTAAAATATATGATATACGTGTTATCTTTGACGCAAGCTCCATGCAAACGAGTTTCACTTTAGAAGACATTATCTTGAAAAATCTGGCATTGTTCCAGGAAAAAGTTGTTCATTCCAACCAGTTTATCAATGTGGCGTGCACAATAAAACTTTAAACATTTTATTTATTTCAATAATTTATTGTCAAACAAATGTAAAGCCTAACTTTTAGTCAAAACATGAAATTCGAATATTTTCTCGTCAGTGCTAGATGGAAACCTTATTGAAAATTACATACATTTTTAATTTTTGACTTGAAATTACATAGTAAATTTCTAGATTTGTACATTTCTGAAAATGCAATTCTTAAGAGAAACCATAGATTTGTTTCGTTTTCCAGTATTTGATAAAATCAGGAAAAAGGACGAAGGAACTTGTTTTTATGCACTCATTGTTGACATTAGCTATACGCTAGAAAACTGTTTTTCTCCATAAAGAAATTTTTTCACGCGCATACAGATTTCTAAAATTCAATACAAATTTATAAAGATTTCACCAAAAAGTAGCCAAAAACCAACTTAAGCTTTTTAGCTTAAGAAATCCTTAACGAATTGGTAGAAGGGACATGATAAATGTGTATTGATTATACAAATCACAATTTATTTGGAAAATTGATATAACATTGGACAGATATTTGATAGTTAGTATAGAATTATATTTATATTATTATATTCGGAACTTAGACTTATACAAAATGATATTCATGAAACTAATCGGATTATAAAACTTTTTTGTCAGGCTGAGAGTTATATAACCTGATTCGAGGGTGCAGCTGAGACACTGTTATTGTGTTTTAATTTATTAGGTAGATATTTTCAAAATGTTGAAAGTTTTAATATTAAAAAAATCGTAAATATAAGATAAAATATAAGAATGTTTAAAAAATAGCAAATATAAGATATGATGAATGCTAGTTGAATTCGTCATTTTAATAATGTATGAAAGCAACATTGCATTTCTCTTCACATCACTAAGTTTCTAGTGAATATTACAGACTCTAATAGTAACAGACTGGCGAATACAAAAGTCATAAATCTGGCAACCGAGTGTCGAAAGAAATTGCATTTAAAATGTGCAAGCTTGTGAGTAGCGGCCCTTACACGAGTCATTAAAAATGTCATTTCTAAAAAATAATATCATTTTAATGAACGTGTAATGGTGCAGTAATGACGATTTTTCTATCAAATTTGAAATACATCATTACTTAGTCATCATTAAAAATGACAAAAATAATGCTCGTGTAAGGGCCGCTAGTGATTGTTTTTATTCGTGTGTCAGTATTCGCGCGCGAGCAAGTATGTTCCGATTTCAAGATGCTCGAATGCATCACTAAACTCACGGACTTCCCATGTGCACGTTTCAACAATATCCGAACTGAAGTCCCGGGAAGTCTTGATTCAAAATTCTTATTCGTGAAAACTGAAGGAAAATCCGAAATACTATCGCGTAACGTAACGTGAAAACCTCCTTTTTGCCTTTCTCATATAGAAAGGTTATGCAATCACTGTGAAAACCGACTTTTGAACCGAGGCCCGGAGGGCAAAATGTCTGTGTGTATGTGTGTGTGTATGTGCGTATGTGTGTATGTAACGTTTTTTTGCACTAACTTTTCTCGGAGATGGCTGAACCGATTTTCACAAACTTAGATTCAAATGAAAGGTCTTGTGGTCCCATACAAAATTCCTGAATATTATTTGGATCCGACTTCCGGTTCCGGAATTATGGGGTAAAATGTGCAAAAAATTGTGAAAATAAGTGCACTAACTTTGCTCAGAGATGGCTGAATCGATTTTCACAAACTTAGATTCAAATGAAAGGTCCTGTGGTCCGATGCGTTATTTCTGAATTTCATGCGGATCCGACTTCCGGATCCGGAAATATAGTGTGTTAAAAATTGTACACCATCACCATCACTGAAAATGGGGAAAAACCTTAAAAATTTTTCTAAATCGACCTCAAATTTTTTCCAATTTGATGGTTTTTATCAGTAGACGGTCAAACAAACCGATTTCGGTTATTCTTTTAAGAATCGAAGAAAAATTTTTTTTTCGCCTTTTTTGGTTAACGTTTGAACCGAGGCCGGGAGGGCCGAGTGTCATATACCATTCGACTCAGTTCGTCGAGTATGTGTGTGTTTGTGTGTATGTGCGTATGTGTGTATGTAAAGTTTTTTGCACTAACTTTATGGGTTCCTGTGGTCCCATACGTAATTCCTGAATTTTATCCGGATCCGACTTCCGGATCCGGAAATATAGGGTAAAGTGTGTGAAAAATTTTATACCATCACTGAAAAGAGCGAAAAACCGTAAAAAGTTTTCTAAATCGACCTCAAATCTTTTCCAATTGATAGTTTTTATCAGTAGACGGTCAAACAAATCTATTTCGATTATTCTTTTAAGAATCGAAGAAAAATAATTTTGAAGAATACCACAGTATTATATAGATATGATAGTATGATTGATATGAGAAAGGCATCATTACACCACTAGGTGGATTAAAACAGGTTTTTTCTAAATGGAAATACCTGCTACGAAATAAACGAGTGAATAGGTTTTAGACAAAATAGTTGATTCATTGTAGTGACATATTCTAAAATTTTTTATAAAATTATTTTAAATCCCCAAACAAAGGTCAACAGATTTCACGCGCGACTTGAATGTTTGTTTTTTCCGCTACCGAGAAAAAAAAGATT
The DNA here is from genome assembly GCF_030247185.1 of Malaya genurostris. Classification (NCBI taxonomy): domain Eukaryota; kingdom Metazoa; phylum Arthropoda; class Insecta; order Diptera; family Culicidae; genus Malaya; species Malaya genurostris. The sequence goes on along the minus strand of NC_080571.1, from coordinate 26,088,665 downwards.
AAGTTATCAAAACAAACAAGTATTTTTTACTGTTTTTCAATATACCTATATATGTTATCTATGTTACTTTGTAATATTAAAGGATTTGCACATTAGTTGATTTTTATCATTCAATTTATAATCTTGAAAGACATGCAATAACATGGAAGAAGAAAACATTCAAAATAAAACTTTTCTCCGAAACTAGACGGAAATTGATAGGTTGAGTGAAGAGATAATTTAGTAAAATATAGTAATCAGAAGTGAAACGTTGAACATATCTGATAACTGAGAGGAAAATGTAACTCCTGCAATTGTCGCCTTTTACGACATGGAAGCAGGAACCCAGTGGATCTATTCTTGGCTCATTTTTTTCCACCGGATTCCACACGGCATCTAGGCTAATACTGCCGGAGAAAGATAATAGGTACTATCAATCTCCTAGCGGAGATTCATAGTGACAAACTGATAAACTTTCTTTGATAATCGTTTGCTAGTAGTTAGCAGATATTATACAAAAACGAATGCTATTTAAATTAATAATAAACGTTTCATTTTACTTGTTACGCCTAATATTTCAAAGCTCATTTCGAATTCATGTTGGAAAATGGTTCATAAAAATTAAAACATCATTGAAAACTAATAACGCTTCCTAATTGGTTGAAATGATTTCCAAGAGGATCATCCTTTATTCCACAAACCCATATCTGATTGTGATGGGCTGCTTTTGTTAGTTCCACGTTTCGAATGAACTTCTGTTTTCGTTCTAAATTGAATCACTGCTGGTGCACAATTCTATGCAGAATAAGACTAATCCATCATTAGATACAAGAACCGCATTACAAACAATGAACGTTTCACAATGTGTTTTCTTCTGTATACTGTTCTACTGGCAGCAGTACCGTTTGGTCTCGAAATTCGACCAGACGAGAAAAAGTTTAGCCGAAATTGTTTTTGCAAGATAGTCACTGTCAACTTTTCCAACAAGGGGTGGACTCTTGGCTTGTTCAGTTATTTAGTTTTAAAATTAACGATCAAAAATGACATTCCCTTCATTTTTATCGCGACAAACATATCTATTTTTATGCACTAATTGCATCTAAATCAAATTATCTAGACATTTTCAGGATAGATTTTTAATCCATGCTTCTGAGGGCGAGATATTCAATGAACAAGTTGAAAGACAGCGTTTTCAGCTATGCAATTCTTTCTTCAGAAAAAAGACTTTCCCGACCGCTAAAGTCAATGAATCATTCTGAAACACACACTGGCCTCAGCCCTTAATGGTTATTCACCGGGGTGACTCAATAAAATAATGAATCGCTTGAAGACGGATGAATCGCAGTAGGCGTGTGCGTCTAAAACGAATAATTAAAGTTTTTCGCGGTAAAAAATTGTCGTCGAAATTTGATAATTTGAATATTTCTGTATATTATTTTTTATTTTATTTCGTTTCTTGCTCTGACTGTTTCAACAAAAAAGATTATTGACTTGTCTCATATGTCTGTTGATTTTCTTATAATCATATAGACAAACAATGAGATATTAATTAATAGAAAATCTAGTTCCTATTCTCTCAAGAGATTTAGTTCACCCTTTTTTTCTTGTTCACTAAACCGACGATGGGTGTGGCAAATATTTTTTTTCCCTTGGTACGCCACTGCTACCAACTAGTTATAAGATTCTGATATTGTTTTCTGCATAGGACAAGGTAAAAAATCCTTTGACTAATCTTGTACACGTATTCCTAATACTCGCACATTGAATCATCTTTCGAAAATTGAAGCCTGAAGAAATTTTTCGTATGTTAAAGAGTGATTAAAAGAAAATTGAAACATCTCTTCTTCGACCGTATTTTGACGAAATGCTTTGATCGATGACGAACGCATAATACGTCGAACACGATTTTAAGCAAATTTCCGGTCAAAAAGTTTACACCACGACTGAACGAGTTGTTAATACAAGTTTTATTGCTTAAACATTGTTTACATAGTGAGAAAAAGACAACGACAAGTGAACAACGTTGGGGAACACTCAGCCATTCTAATGCTGTAAATGTCATTTTAAGAATTACTTCTTAGCAAATCGAAAGCAAAAATCATCATTTTGGGGCAAATCTAGAATAATTTGATTAGCTTTGTGTAAGTAAAGCTAACATTTGGCTGCCACGCGTACGAGAAAGATGCTCCTTACAGTGTTTAATATCGTGGAGAATTCCGAAATTTGGCCCTTCTGAAAGTTGGAAATGAATCCCGCACATATGCAAATATTAAATGAAATAATCGACATCAAAATTCTATATGTTGCTATTCTTGTGGCCGTTGGAACCACGATTTTGTGAAAAAGTTACAAACGAAAAGTGAACAACGGTGGGAAACATTCTACAAAATCAGCCCTTCTAAGGGCTTTATATGCTGTATAAAAAACTATAAAGATTACCTCTCTGCAAATTGGAGATATAAATCATCAGTTTAGTGCAAATCTGGAACCATTTGATTAGCTGTGTGCAATTTTCGCAGTGCGAAACTCGCACCAAATTGAGTGTAAACTAAATGAAGTTAGTATTTGGCTGCTTCGTATTCGAGGGAAATGCTCCAAGCAGCGTTCAATATGGTAGAAAATACCACCTTCACCGGAAATGAATCCGGCAATTACATCATTCAGCTGCTGGTCGTTTGCGTTCGTATAAAATTCTCCGAAAAGTGAATGGCAACAGAAAAACCTTATTCAATCCACCTAGTGGTGTAATGATATCTTTTTCATATTACTTATATTTTCAAAAATATTACTAGAAGATTCTGTCAAGAAATTCTTTTCAAGCTTGAGTAAAATTAGAAAATTTCTTTGGGTATAAACTAACATAACGTTTTCAATTTTGTAAACAGTTACGTCAAGTTAAAGTGAATGTATTTCGGCATACTTTGTATATTTTATTCCGGCCTAGTCCTCTTTGTGTACCGGGAGTTTTATTTGTACACACTCCAGTCACTGTTCTAGTCTGTGTGTATGTGACAAATATCACTCAACTTTCTCGGCGATGGTTGAACCGATTTTAACAAACTCAGATTCAAATGAAAGGTCTTATGGTCCCATATACCGATCCGGCTTCCGGTTATGGAATTACAGGGTGATATGCACCAAAAAATGGAAAAAAAACTTGTCACTCAGATGGCTGAACTGATTTTCACAAATTTATGCCGTTTTTTCATTGAACAACACTGGTGGCGTGGATCGCTACGGTTTTGCACTTTCGAACAGAAATGGCAATTAAACAATATAATGCTTTTCTGCTCGAAAGTGCAAAACCGGAGCAATCCACGCAACCAGTGTTTTTCAATGAAAAACGGCATTAGTTTCAAACGAAAAGTCCTATGGTTCCATAGCTTGCTGTTGAATTTCATATTTCCTCGATTTCCAATTTCGAAATTTTAAGGTAATATGTGCAGAATGCATATTCAATTTTCTCAAAAATTTCTCAACCGATTTTCACGAACCAAGATGCAAACAAAAGGTCTTGAAATTCTTCAAAAAGTCTCCGAAAAGTTTATCCAGATCCGACTTCCGGTTCCCGTATTATAGCGCGATAAGTGGAAAATTTTCAATTTCAAAAGTTTTTTTCACGAGCAATGGCGAAACGAGGTACACATTTTTATTGAACTTACTGGTAAATTCATCTACTAGTTCCCGATTCCCGCTTCTGAAAGCACCGATAATAGTGAAGAAAAAATCCATAAACGGAACTCACATCGATTTTTCAGCAACCGTTAAACCGATTTTAACAAATTAAAGCTTTTATTGACTTAAAAGATACTGTGCATTTTTTTCAGATCCGATGGGGAGAGTTGGCATCACTGGGAGTGCGACGCGGTGTCTTGGTGCTGCTCTCAAAAAAGCATAGTTTCTATGTGTTGTTTTATACGTATAGTTAAAAATTTGGTCGAAATAGATATTTTGAGTGATAGTGCAGGTATGGTAAGTGTGTGTTTAGTAGTGAGAGTGCTATTTATTGAATAATATTAATCCGCGAAACTAAAGATGCTCAAGCGGCGGAAACTGAGAATTTACTGCCCCAAAATTCAACGATGTTAACCTGTTAACCGATCTAAGCGCCGTCTGCATGTCATTGTCGGTGTTATCGGATTTCTATGGAATGTGTAAAAGTTTACAAGTCGATCGTGTCATTCAGACTGAAGGTCTAGGGTTGGTCTGCAGAGGACCCATTCGCGAGTGTTTTTATTTTATTCTTTCAGTGGTCGTGTTTCATCTCGCGTTGCTGACAGCAGAGCGAGCAGGAGAAAATGGATACTTGTGAGATCGTTCTTTGGAGATATTTTATATTTTTCTTACATATTATATTCCTCCTGAGTATCGAAAATCAGGTTTCGTTGAGATCGTATTGTTTAGCAAAACTTATCTGGATCTCTTTCCCTCCCTACTAACAAATCTTCTATCCCGTGATGGTCATGGAGATACAGTGATATCCGCGGTCTCAAGAAACAACGAGTATCGGACTAACATTCCTTCCTTTCCCTTAGTAGCAAGCGTCGTTATTGATCATTTAATAAAAAATTAGGAGTGAGAAGGTATGTACAGTGAAAATGATTTACTACTCCCAAGCTCCATTTTCTTGGTTCATTGTACATTGTACAAGGAATCGTAAATTGCTTCTCTGTGCTATATATATATATATATATATATATATATATATATATATATATATATATATATATATATATATATATATATATATATATATATATATATATATATATATATATATATATATATATATATATATATATATATATATAGCACAGAGAAGCAATTTACGATTCCTTGTACAATGTACAATGAACCAAGAAAATGGAGCTTGGGAGTAGTAAATCATTTTCACTGTACATACCTTCTCACTCCTAATTTTTTATTAAATGATCAATAACGACGCTTGCTACTAAGGGAAAGGAAGGAATGTTAGTCCGATACTCGTTGTTTCTTGAGACCGCGGATATCACTGTATCTCCATGACCATCACGGGATAGAAGATTTGTTAGTAGGGAGGGAAAGAGATCCAGATAAGTTTTGCTAAACAATACGATCTCAACGAAACCTGATTTTCGATACTCAGGAGGAATATAATATGTAAGAAAAATATAAAATATCTCCAAAGAACGATCTCACAAGTATCCATTTTCTCCTGCTCGCTCTGCTGTCAGCAACGCGAGATGAAACACGACCACTGAAAGAATAAAATAAAAACACTCGCGAATGGGTCCTCTGCAGACCAACCCTAGACCTTCAGTCTGAATGACACGATCGACTTGTAAACTTTTACACATTCCATAGAAATCCGATAACACCGACAATGACATGCAGACGGCGCTTAGATCGGTTAACAGGTTAACATCGTTGAATTTTGGGGCAGTAAATTCTCAGTTTCCGCCGCTTGAGCATCTTTAGTTTCGCGGATTAATATTATTCAATAAATAGCACTCTCACTACTAAACACACACTTACCATACCTGCACTATCACTCAAAATATCTATTTCGACCAAATTTTTAACTATACGTATAAAACAACACATAGAAACTATGCTTTTTTGAGAGCAGCACCAAGACACCGCGTCGCACTCCCAGTGATGCCAACTCTCCCCATCGGATCTGAAAAAAATGCACAGTATCTTTTAAGTCAATAAAAGCTTTAATTTGTTAAAATCGGTTTAACGGTTGCTGAAAAATCGATGTGAGTTCCGTTTATGGATTTTTTCTTCACTATTATCGGTGCTTTCAGAAGCGGGAATCGGGAACTAGTAGATGAATTTACCAGTAAGTTCAATAAAAATGTGTACCTCGTTTCGCCATTGCTCGTGAAAAAAACTTTTGAAATTGAAAATTTTCCACTTATCGCGCTATAATACGGGAACCGGAAGTCGGATCTGGATAAACTTTTCGGAGACTTTTTGAAGAATTTCAAGACCTTTTGTTTGCATCTTGGTTCGTGAAAATCGGTTGAGAAATTTTTGAGAAAATTGAATATGCATTCTGCACATATTACCTTAAAATTTCGAAATTGGAAATCGAGGAAATATGAAATTCAACAGCAAGCTATGGAACCATAGGACTTTTCGTTTGAAACTAATGCCGTTTTTCATTGAAAAACACTGGTTGCGTGGATTGCTCCGGTTTTGCACTTTCGAGCAGAAAAGCATTATATTGTTTAATTGCCATTTCTGTTCGAAAGTGCAAAACCGTAGCGATCCACGCCACCAGTGTTGTTCAATGAAAAAACGGCATAAATTTGTGAAAATCAGTTCAGCCATCTGAGTGACAAGTTTTTTTTCCATTTTTTGGTGCATATCACCCTGTAATTCCATAACCGGAAGCCGGATCGGTATATGGGACCATAAGACCTTTCATTTGAATCTGAGTTTGTTAAAATCGGTTCAACCATCGCCGAGAAAGTTGAGTGATATTTGTCACATACACACAGACTAGAACAGTGACTGGAGTGTGTACAAATAAAACTCCCGGTACACAAAGAGGACTAGGCCGGAATAAAATATACAAAGTATGCCGAAATACATTCACTTTAACTTGACGTAACTGTTTACAAAATTGAAAACGTTATGTTAGTTTATACCCAAAGAAATTTTCTAATTTTACTCAAGCTTGAAAAGAATTTCTTGACAGAATCTTCTAGTAATATTTTTGAAAATATAAGTAATATGAAAAAGATATCATTACACCACTAGGTGGATTGAATAAGGTTTTTCTGTTGCCATTCACTTTTCGGAGAATTTTATACGAACGCAAACGACCAGCAGCTGAATGATGTAATTGCCGGATTCATTTCCGGTGAAGGTGGTATTTTCTACCATATTGAACGCTGCTTGGAGCATTTCCCTCGAATACGAAGCAGCCAAATACTAACTTCATTTAGTTTACACTCAATTTGGTGCGAGTTTCGCACTGCGAAAATTGCACACAGCTAATCAAATGGTTCCAGATTTGCACTAAACTGATGATTTATATCTCCAATTTGCAGAGAGGTAATCTTTATAGTTTTTTATACAGCATATAAAGCCCTTAGAAGGGCTGATTTTGTAGAATGTTTCCCACCGTTGTTCACTTTTCGTTTGTAACTTTTTCACAAAATCGTGGTTCCAACGGCCACAAGAATAGCAACATATAGAATTTTGATGTCGATTATTTCATTTAATATTTGCATATGTGCGGGATTCATTTCCAACTTTCAGAAGGGCCAAATTTCGGAATTCTCCACGATATTAAACACTGTAAGGAGCATCTTTCTCGTACGCGTGGCAGCCAAATGTTAGCTTTACTTACACAAAGCTAATCAAATTATTCTAGATTTGCCCCAAAATGATGATTTTTGCTTTCGATTTGCTAAGAAGTAATTCTTAAAATGACATTTACAGCATTAGAATGGCTGAGTGTTCCCCAACGTTGTTCACTTGTCGTTGTCTTTTTCTCACTATGTAAACAATGTTTAAGCAATAAAACTTGTATTAACAACTCGTTCAGTCGTGGTGTAAACTTTTTGACCGGAAATTTGCTTAAAATCGTGTTCGACGTATTATGCGTTCGTCATCGATCAAAGCATTTCGTCAAAATACGGTCGAAGAAGAGATGTTTCAATTTTCTTTTAATCACTCTTTAACATACGAAAAATTTCTTCAGGCTTCAATTTTCGAAAGATGATTCAATGTGCGAGTATTAGGAATACGTGTACAAGATTAGTCAAAGGATTTTTTACCTTGTCCTATGCAGAAAACAATATCAGAATCTTATAACTAGTTGGTAGCAGTGGCGTACCAAGGGAAAAAAAATATTTGCCACACCCATCGTCGGTTTAGTGAACAAGAAAAAAAGGGTGAACTAAATCTCTTGAGAGAATAGGAACTAGATTTTCTATTAATTAATATCTCATTGTTTGTCTATATGATTATAAGAAAATCAACAGACATATGAGACAAGTCAATAATCTTTTTTGTTGAAACAGTCAGAGCAAGAAACGAAATAAAATAAAAAATAATATACAGAAATATTCAAATTATCAAATTTCGACGACAATTTTTTACCGCGAAAAACTTTAATTATTCGTTTTAGACGCACACGCCTACTGCGATTCATCCGTCTTCAAGCGATTCATTATTTTATTGAGTCACCCCGGTGAATAACCATTAAGGGCTGAGGCCAGTGTGTGTTTCAGAATGATTCATTGACTTTAGCGGTCGGGAAAGTCTTTTTTCTGAAGAAAGAATTGCATAGCTGAAAACGCTGTCTTTCAACTTGTTCATTGAATATCTCGCCCTCAGAAGCATGGATTAAAAATCTATCCTGAAAATGTCTAGATAATTTGATTTAGATGCAATTAGTGCATAAAAATAGATATGTTTGTCGCGATAAAAATGAAGGGAATGTCATTTTTGATCGTTAATTTTAAAACTAAATAACTGAACAAGCCAAGAGTCCACCCCTTGTTGGAAAAGTTGACAGTGACTATCTTGCAAAAACAATTTCGGCTAAACTTTTTCTCGTCTGGTCGAATTTCGAGACCAAACGGTACTGCTGCCAGTAGAACAGTATACAGAAGAAAACACATTGTGAAACGTTCATTGTTTGTAATGCGGTTCTTGTATCTAATGATGGATTAGTCTTATTCTGCATAGAATTGTGCACCAGCAGTGATTCAATTTAGAACGAAAACAGAAGTTCATTCGAAACGTGGAACTAACAAAAGCAGCCCATCACAATCAGATATGGGTTTGTGGAATAAAGGATGATCCTCTTGGAAATCATTTCAACCAATTAGGAGTGATTTACTACTCCCAAGCTCCATTTTCTTGGTTCATTGTACATTGTACAAGGAATCGTAAATTGCTTCTCTGTGCTATATATATATATATATATATATATATATATATATATATATATATATATATATATATATATATATATATATATATATATATATATATATATATATATATATATATATATATATATATATATATATATATATATATATATATATATATATATATATATATATATATATATATATATATATATATATATATTATTTTTGAGACCGCGGATATCACTGTATCTCCATGACCATCACGGGATAGAAGATTTGTTAGTAGGGAGGGAAAGAGATCCAGATAAGTTTTGCTAAACAATACGATCTCAACGAAACCTGATTTTCGATACTCAGGAGGAATATAATATGTAAGAAAAATATAAAATATCTCCAAAGAACGATCTCACAAGTATCCATTTTCTCCTGCTCGCTCTGCTGTCAGCAACGCGAGATGAAACACGACCACTGAAAGAATAAAATAAAAACACTCGCGAATGGGTCCTCTGCAGACCAACCCTAGACCTTCAGTCTGAATGACACGATCGACTTGTAAACTTTTACACATTCCATAGAAATCCGATAACACCGACAATGACATGCAGACGGCGCTTAGATCGGTTAACAGGTTAACATCGTTGAATTTTGGGGCAGTAAATTCTCAGTTTCCGCCGCTTGAGCATCTTTAGTTTCGCGGATTAATATTATTCAATAAATAGCACTCTCACTACTAAACACACACTTACCATACCTGCACTATCACTCAAAATATCTATTTCGACCAAATTTTTAACTATACGTATAAAACAACACATAGAAACTATGCTTTTTTGAGAGCAGCACCAAGACACCGCGTCGCACTCCCAGTGATGCCAACTCTCCCCATCGGATCTGAAAAAAATGCACAGTATCTTTTAAGTCAATAAAAGCTTTAATTTGTTAAAATCGGTTTAACGGTTGCTGAAAAATCGATGTGAGTTCCGTTTATAGATTTTTTCTTCACTATTATCGGTGCTTTCAGAAGCGGGAATCGGGAACTAGTAGATGAATTTACCAGTAAGTTCAATAAAAATGTGTACCTCGTTTCGCCATTGCTCGTGAAAAAAACTTTTGAAATTGAAAATTTTCCACTTATCGCGCTATAATACGGGAACCGGAAGTCGGATCTGGATAAACTTTTCGGAGACTTTTTGAAGAATTTCAAGACCTTTTGTTTGCATCTTGGTTCGTGAAAATCGGTTGAGAAATTTTTGAGAAAATTGAATATGCATTCTGCACATATTACCTTAAAATTTCGAAATTGGAAATCGAGGAAATATGAAATTCAACAGCAAGCTATGGAACCATAGGACTTTTCGTTTGAAACTAATGCCGTTTTTCATTGAAAAACACTGGTTGCGTGGATTGCTCCGGTTTTGCACTTTCGAGCAGAAAAGCATTATATTGTTTAATTGCCATTTCTGTTCGAAAGTGCAAAACCGTAGCGATCCACGCCACCAGTGTTGTTCAATGAAAAAACGGCATAAATTTGTGAAAATCAGTTCAGCCATCTGAGTGACAAGTTTTTTTTCCATTTTTTGGTGCATATCACCCTGTAATTCCATAACCGGAAGCCGGATCGGTATATGGGACCATAAGACCTTTCATTTGAATCTGAGTTTGTTAAAATCGGTTCAACCATCGCCGAGAAAGTTGAGTGATATTTGTCACATACACACAGACTAGAACAGTGACTGGAGTGTGTACAAATAAAACTCCCGGTACACAAAGAGGACTAGGCCGGAATAAAATATACAAAGTATGCCGAAATACATTCACTTTAACTTGACGTAACTGTTTACAAAATTGAAAACGTTATGTTAGTTTATACCCAAAGAAATTTTCTAATTTTACTCAAGCTTGAAAAGAATTTCTTGACAGAATCTTCTAGTAATATTTTTGAAAATATAAGTAATATGAAAAAGATATCATTACACCACTAGGTGGATTGAATAAGGTTTTTCTGTTGCCATTCACTTTTCGGAGAATTTTATACGAACGCAAACGACCAGCAGCTGAATGATGTAATTGCCGGATTCATTTCCGGTGAAGGTGGTATTTTCTACCATATTGAACGCTGCTTGGAGCATTTCCCTCGAATACGAAGCAGCCAAATACTAACTTCATTTAGTTTACACTCAATTTGGTGCGAGTTTCGCACTGCGAAAATTGCACACAGCTAATCAAATGGTTCCAGATTTGCACTAAACTGATGATTTATATCTCCAATTTGCAGAGAGGTAATCTTTATAGTTTTTTATACAGCATATAAAGCCCTTAGAAGGGTTGATTTTGTAGAATGTTTCCCACCGTTGTTCACTTTTCGTTTGTAACTTTTTCACAAAATCGTGGTTCCAACGGCCACAAGAATAGCAACATATAGAATTTTGATGTCGATTATTTCATTTAATATTTGCATATGTGCGGGATTCATTTCCAGCTTTCAGAAGAGCCAAATTTCGGAATTCTCCACGATATTAAACACTGTAAGGAGCATCTTTCTCGTACGCGTGGCAGCCAAATGTTAGCTTTACTTACACAAAGCTAATCAAATTATTCTAGATTTGCCCCAAAATGATGATTTTTGCCTTCGATTTGCTAAGAAGTAATTCTTAAAATGACATTTACAGCATTAGAATGGCTGAGTGTTCCCCAACGTTGTTCACTTGTCGTTGTCTTTTTCTCACTATGTAAACAATGTTTAAGCAATAAAACTTGTATTAACAACTCGTTCAGTCGTGGTGTAAACTTTTTGACCGGAAATTTGCTTAAAATCGTGTTCGACGTATTATGCGTTCGTCATCGATCAAAGCATTTCGTCAAAATACGGTCGAAGAAGAGATGTTTCAATTTTCTTTTAATCACTCTTTAACATACGAAAAATTTCTTCAGGCTTCAATTTTCGAAAGATGATTCAATGTGCGAGTATTAGGAATACGTGTACAAGATTAGTCAAAGGATTTTTTACCTTGTCCTATGCAGAAAACAATATCAGAATCTTATAACTAGTTGGTAGCAGTGGCGTACCAAGGGAAAAAAAATATTTGCCACACCCATCGTCGGTTTAGTGAACAAGAAAAAAAGGGTGAACTAAATCTCTTGAGAGAATAGGAACTAGATTTTCTATTAATTAATATCTCATTGTTTGTCTATATGATTATAAGAAAATCAACAGACATATGAGACAAGTCAATAATCTTTTTTGTTGAAACAGTCAGAGCAAGAAACGAAATAAAATAAAAAATAATATACAGAAATATTCAAATTATCAAATTTCGACGACAATTTTTTACCGCGAAAAACTTTAATTATTCGTTTTAGACGCACACGCCTACTGCGATTCATCCGTCTTCAAGCGATTCATTATTTTATTGAGTCACCCCGGTGAATAACCATTAAGGGCTGAGGCCAGTGTGTGTTTCAGAATGATTCATTGACTTTAGCGGTCGGGAAAGTCTTTTTTCTGAAGAAAGAATTGCATAGCTGAAAACGCTGTCTTTCAACTTGTTCATTGAATATCTCGCCCTCAGAAGCATGGATTAAAAATCTATCCTGAAAATGTCTAGATAATTTGATTTAGATGCAATTAGTGCATAAAAATAGATATGTTTGTCGCGATAAAAATGAAGGGAATGTCATTTTTGATCGTTAATTTTAAAACTAAATAACTGAACAAGCCAAGAGTCCACCCCTTGTTGGAAAAGTTGACAGTGACTATCTTGCAAAAACAATTTCGGCTAAACTTTTTCTCGTCTGGTCGAATTTCGAGACCAAACGGTACTGCTGCCAGTAGAACAGTATACAGAAGAAAACACATTGTGAAACGTTCATTGTTTGTAATGCGGTTCTTGTATCTAATGATGGATTAGTCTTATTCTGCATAGAATTGTGCATTCGAAACGTGGAACTAACAAAAGCAGCCCATTAAATTGCTTCTCTGTGCTATATATATATATATATATATATATATATATATATATATATATATATATATATATATATATATATATATATATATATATATATATATATATATATATATATATATATATATATATATATATATATATATATATATATATATATATATATATATATATATATATATATATATATATATATATATATATATATATATATATTCCTCCTTATATTAGCAGAGATGTTCGTACTATTGAGTCCCATATCGCATCAGTCCAAGAGCTATGCGACACAGGTTCTACCGAAGATATGGTTTTGGTCTGCGGAGATTACAACCAACCACGGTTGAATTGGGTTTCTATTGATAATAATAATTGATAATTTATCTCAGCTATCACCTTAAAAAATTTCTTAAATCTCAATCAGTTCAATTTACATGCTAACAACCTCGGGCGTGTCCTTGATTTGGTTTTCGATTCAACTGAACAAAAATTGTGTATTGAGGAATCAACTGCTCCTCTCCTGCCGATTGAAATCCACCACCCCCCCATTGGTTATTTCGATGCAACCACCTACTGTTGAACCTCCTGTATGAGCCGTAGCTAGTAATGCCCGGTCTCTGAACTACAGAAAGATCGATTTTTCAGCGTTGACAAATTATTTACTCCATCTTGATTGGCAAACATTGTTTGGACCATCTGATATTGACACAATGATATTTCAATTTTGTAATGTATTACAAGGCTGGCTTGCTGCAAATCTTCCCGTTACACTTAGACAGATTTCCCCACCTTTGGGTACACCACTACTGCGTTCTTTGCGCCGAAAGGGTTCTGGAACTTCGTTAATTCGAAAAGGAAAACATCAAATGTACCTCCTAATGTCTACCTTGAAGAAGTGCAGCCACAGCTTGAACTGTTTGCAAAACACTTTGCCTCTGTGTTTATTTCGTGCTCTGCATCTGACTCTGAGTTGACCTCAGTATTAACTAATGTGCCGCACAACGTTGCCGATTTAAAAGCTTAAAAGCTCATTCTCTCCTGGTCCTGATGGAATTCCTGCTGATATTTACCGCCGCTGTGCAGCTGCTTTATCGGTACCATTATCTCAAATCTTCAACCAATCGTTCAATGAGACAAAGTTTCCCGATATTTGGAAACAATTCTACATGTTTCCTGTGTTTTAAAAATGGAGATAGACGGAATGTCCAACAGTATCGTGGAATTACGAATCTTTCGGCAGGAAGTAAAATATTTCAATTCATCGTCAATCAATTTATTCTCCGTCGTATCGCTAGCTACATTTCAACTGATCAGCATGGATTCATGCCAGGCCGTTCTGTTTTAACGAATTTACTGCAATTTACGTCAACATGTATCGACCAAATGGAGAATAAATTACAGGTGGATGTTATATACACTGACCTGAAAGCAGCCTTCGATCGTATCGACCATGAAGTTCTTCTACGCAAATTCAGTCTGCTCGGAGCCACACCCAAGCTAACCACTTGGCTACGGTCTTTCCTTACCCACAGAATCATTCGTGTAAAACTGGGTTCTTGCGAATCGTCCCCATTTACCAATGGATCAGGAGTACCACAGGGTAGTAATCTAGGTCCCCTGCTTTTCATACTCTTTTTTAATGATGTAGCTTCCGTTTTAGGTACTGGATGTAAACTAATATTTGCTGACGATCTCGAACTCTATTTAGCAGTGAATTCGACTGAAGACTGCGTTCGATTGCAAACACTATTGAATATCTTCGTGGATTGGTGTCGAACAAATCAGCTGACCATTAGCATTCATAGAAAGAGCGATCCGATCATCTTCAGTTACAGCATTGATGGTATACCGTTACGTAGAGTCAATGAAATCAGTGATCTTGGCATTATATTGGACCACAAACTGAGCTTTAACTCCCACATGGCTCATATAACTAAAAAAGCGAATCGACAACTGGGATTCATATCTAAAATATCCCGTGACTTTACGAATCCATACTTCAGCATTAGCATTAGCATTAGAGACCGCCCGTGTGTTGCTACTCCGTTATTGATCTGGACCAAGTGAGATTGCAAAATGATTTTTTGAAGCAACATGTTTGGGAATAACACATTGTTTCACACTGTGCAAACTGTATTGAACCATGCATGCTGATCAATACCGACGCCGGCCACGTCCGAATGCAGATCTACTTGGGAGGGGAAGGATTGTTAGTTCGATGCATGTTGCTACTAGGAACCGAGGAATCCTCTGCATTCCCACATGCATCACAGGAGAGGATACTTTGTTAGTAAATGTTTTAATAATGTTATCATGTGTTTATTGCTCTGGGTAGCCGGCTACCAAGAATGTTTTAAAGTATTATCATTTTAAGTGTTACTTTGTGCTGGCAATATAATGCACGAAACAGTCAATCTCCGAGATTGACAAAACTCCGGACAGACGGCTGTCGAGTATGGAGTCACTCGTTTATGCATCTACCTTTCGCGATTTGCTTTAGAAATAAGTGTAACATGTAGACATCGCACATTTAGACAAGCGCCCATTCCAAACGCGATCCTGAACCACGTCGAGTCTGCTTTCCCAAACGAATATTTCAAACGCTAAATATTACCTATTGTTCGAACATGATTCACGTGCTTTATGTTAGGTTATGAATCCCTAGGACAGAGCCTGAAAACTGGCCTGTCCAGAAAGAAATGCATCTTCCTACTTTTTACCTGTGATGAGTTTGAAGAATCGGCCAATGTTTCAGGAATTAAAGGGAGGATTAAAATATTCAACGCAATTTGAATTACAACTCATATGAAAGATTCAATCTGTAGAACTTGTTTTATGAATTTTTGATTTTTTAAATTTTTTAACTGTTTCGGTTGCAAAACAATGCCCTGCACTTCGCATCTAATTCGTTCTCAGATTATAGCACAACATACGAAAGAATAAATGTCGTTATAATCTAAGCTATAACGAGTGGAAAATATTAGCTACAAATAAAGAATAATTCCACAAAAAAACTACTGGAAATAGCACAAAGACAAATTGATATTACTGGCAGCGCTGTTTGAGAGAGATCTGGCATGACAATCAGCTCTTTAGGGATACATTTCGTAGCCCTTTAGAAATATATTATTAGAAAAAATACTCCCTTGTATGGCGGCAGTCATTCCTGTGTGGTAAAATATATCCTTCCAACCACGCCAGTCGCACCCTCAACCAAACCTTTATTCAGCACGACTTCACCATCACTGAAAATCAATAATTAAACTACTTATTTCACTAGAACTTTCTGAAATCACTGAAAAAAAAACACTTTTTATTAGAGCAACACAGAAGCACTGTCTATTGTCTTTCATATGTCCCCGTGACTTTACGAATCCATACTGCTTAAAATCTCTTTATTGCTCCTTAGTTCGGCCAATTCTTGAGTTTTCATTGCCAGTTTGCAATTCGTATCAGTTAACTTGGTGCCTAAAACTAGAAAGAGTTCAGAGAAGATTCATACGATTAGCTCTCAGGAATCTACCTTGGCGTGACCCGCAGAACCTACCGACATATCAAGATCGTTGTCAGCTATTAAATCTTGAATCATTGGAACGTCGTTGTCGTATTCAACAAGCCTTAACAGTTATATTCTGAATGGTGAAATTGATGCACCTGAACTACTATCCCGTTTGGATCTTCGAGCCACTAGAAGAACCCGCGATGTTATTATCAACGAGGTTTCATCGGACGAGCTATGGATATCACGAACCAGTCTCTTCAATGATACGTACTTTTTCACGAGCAGAGGGTACCTTCGAGTTTGGTGACTCATCAAAAAAATTTGCATCCTCTATACTAAGACTGCAATTACTGTTATATTTTTGTATACTATTTATTGGTGTTTGTATGATTAATGTATGATGTTTGTATAATTTTATTTATTTTTTTTTTTTCATAAATACGTTTATTTCATAGGCAATATACATAAGTTTTTCTTCGCACTGGCATCCACAATACGTAGTAGTTTAAACCTAATACATTTCGAATATCATATTAGTATGTTGGTACTCATTAGTTAATCTAAACACTGTTTTTATCAAGCGAGTTGCTATTTTAAATTACATTAAATAAAATACATTTATTTTGTACATGATCTTATAACTATTTCAGGTTTGTTTGTATCAGTTCACCACTTATATTCAATATCCTATAGTTGGCTATTGGTTGAACTCATGGAAGAGAAAACAGTCTAACATAAAATGAAATTCAAATTGGAACTCTAATGGACTATATGAAGTAATAAAGAAATTTCATGTAAGGAACGTCACGACAAGCAAGAATGTCGGGAACTGGAACATTGTATAATCTACCTTGGGTACGCAAGGAATTTATTAGTTGAGATCTGACATCACGATACTCCACGCATGTCCAAACGACATGGTCAATATCGCGGTAACCTTCGCCACAAGCACAATGATTAGTCTCGGAAAGTCCAATTCGAAGGAGATGTGCCTCTAACGTGTAGTGATTGGACATGAGTCTGAACATCACACGAATAAAATCTCTACTCACATCCAGTCCCCTGAACCATGCATTTGTCGATATTTTAGGAATAATTGAGTGCATCCACCGACCCAGATCATCTTTATCCCAAGAAGCTTGCCAGCTGGCAAGTGTTCTTTGGCGAGACGCGCTATAGAATTCGTTGAAAACAATCGGTCTCTCATAAATCTCACCCTCAATAGCACCACGTTTGGCTAAACTATCGGCTCTTTCATTGCCTGGAATGGAGCAATGAGCCGGAACCCAAACTATTGTGATTTGATAATTATTATTCAATATGACGTTCAGGCACTGTTTTATTTTGCCCAAGAAAATAGGTTCATTTTGGCAAGCAGCGTTTGAGCGAATAGCTTCAATTGCACTCAGACTATCTGTGAAAAGAAAATAATGGTTTGGAGATAATGTGACGATTACACTCAAACTATAATGAACTGCTGCTAACTCTGCTATATAAACAGATGCAGGTTCTTGAAGCTTGTGTAAAATATTTTCTCAGAGTCAATATGCCTGAACTTACTTGTAAATATTTTTGGGATTTCCGTCGAGCGTAGATGATCCGGGATTCCACGCACTTCGCGCTGCATGGATGTGTCGAAAAATAAAGTTGAGTCAGGGACATTTAGGAGGCTGACACGGATAGGAATATATCTTGAAGGGTTGATTTCCTGTGACATATGATTAAAATATACTGTCATGAATCTTGTTTGAGATTGAAGCTCAACTAGCCTTTCGAAGTTATTAATAACCAGGGGATTCAGTACCTCACATCTTATTAGCAGTCGCGATGAAAGCTCCCAAAAACGATCTTTCAATGGAAGAACTCCCGTCAGAACTTCAAGACTCATTGTATGTGTCGAATGCATGCACCCTAAAGCAATTCGCAAACAACGATATTGAATTCGCTCTAATTTGATAATATGAGAGTTTGCAGCGGAACGAAAGCAAACGCATCCATATTCCATCACTGAAAGTATCGTTGTCTGATACAATTTTATTAGATCTTCCGGATGAGCACCCCACCAAGATCCTGTTATTGTTCGAAGAAAATTTACTCTTTGTTGGCATTTTGTTATCAGAAACCTAATGTGTCCTCCCCACGTGAATTTTATTTATTAACAACGACAATTTCGTATGTATTATGTGTAAATTTTAGTGTATTGGAAAAGATAGTGGTTTTTATGCCTCTTTGAGAATGGTGCCATTGAAATGTTTTGGTACACTCGAACGGGCTTTTCCCCACTCATATCATTTAGACGGTAATGTCCGATGATAGTAAATAAATAAATAAATAAATAAATAAATTTCGACTCATTCGGTCAGTCACGAAGAGCAACTACGGGCGATCTACTTCAGCTCAGCTCAGCTCACTGTGCATTTTTTTCAGATCCAACTTCCTGTTCCGTAATTATGTGGCGATGAGTGTCAAAACTTTCAAACCGTCATACAAAATGACGATGCAAAACCGGTACTATATTTTTTCGGGATTCTGTAAATATGTATCGGGAGATCAGTCATCTTATTAGAAGAAATTGTAGAAAATAAATGTGCATTTTTAAAGTAATCTACAGGTTTTTTCTGTCGAGAGAAGGATGCATCTGAAGTGACAACTCAGCCATCGAGAAACAGAAAAATACTCTTTTGAATAATATATTTCACCTAATAAGCAAACTGTAGAACCACTTGGAAAGATTCTTCTTAGAAATATTATAATCTGCATATTCAATCTATTCAACTGTAAATATTTTTAATTGGTTTACACAAAAATTGTGTCAGAAACTGCACTCACTACCAATACTTTCATTCTCATCATACACTTGCTTCATGATAAAACCTAATTTTTAATGGAACAAGATCGAAAATTATCAGAGGGACCGAATGTCTCGCCATCACGGTAACTGCATACAATACTTTCACTCCGTCATTTCTAGGTAGTTGGAACCATCGCAACCGATGGGATGGGATTGCCACTCATTCACGTGATGTATGTCACACAAAACAATTCAGTATTACCGAAAATTCCAAACAAAATCAACCCTCCTATGAGCATAGAATGGAACAAGCTTCTTGCGGTGGTCGATGGTCTATGGAAAGGCACCGCCCGGAGTGGTACGTTTGTTCGTTCATTAAACCCTCTCTCCATTCTATGCCATCCTTGTACAGCACAAAAATCCCCCTAGCCTGCAGCCATTTCAGGTGAAAATACCATGCCATTTAATCCTAATAAAGTCACAGTAGGAGCTTTTCGAGATAAGTATCACTCAATGGATGCAAACGAAATTTTTCGCTTACAGGGTTAAGGGTCACACTCGAATGGTGCTGAGCTATGTGTGTATGTGGATCCTGTTCAAGGCAGACTATAGACGTACATGATGACTCGTACTGCGAGAAAATTTGTTAAAGAAAACGAATGAATACAAACAGTAACAGTAGCGAAAGTAGTAAGTTCAACGAGGAAAATCGATATCAATCACATGCGAAATACGATTACTTACTCGATCAATCGCACAGTAATCATTCCACGAAGGTACCGCCAGGTTCCATCTCCTATATTTGATCCTTCCGTAATTTAGCGACTAGAATAGTGACCGGAGTGTGTACAAATAAAACTCCCGGTACACAAAGAGGACTAGGCCGGAAAAAAAATATACAAAGCATGCCGAAATAATCTCCTAACAAGCAACCGCACACGTTTTTAATCCTCGCTTCGATGCAGCCAACGTTCCTCGACGCGGGTGGTAGCTTAATCCTTACCGATTTCTGTTTTAGGGCAGTGCACTTCATTCAGGAAATTGATAAAAGTGGACCACCGCCCGACTTTTGCAATGTTAACGAGAATAAGATTAGAATCTTGATGGAAAGTCCACTGTGTTTGCGGTGCTCTGTGATGTAAACTAGTAAAAGAGAACCTGCAGAATCTGTTTATTAGTGATAGTTTTTAGTTAGGTCTGTCAAATGTATGTTAAATCCAACCAACGAAACGGAGCGTGCCCTTGTTGTTCCTTGAATGTTTTAAAAGAAGCACGTACATGGGAAAGTATATATATAGTTCTCTTAAATTTTGAATGACAATCAAACTATTTCAGATTTATGCTCGTTGTCAAAGTGGCATTTCACATTCATTTTCTTCCGCTGATTTTATTCGGTGCATTCAGTTGTGAGTTACAAGATAATGGACATAGCATTACATTCTACAGTTTTTCTTTGACAAAACCAAAAATGCTATTCATACAATTGATATTGTAAATGGTATTTTTAATTCCGATTCCGAGGTACACTGTCAGAGTGACAATGTACTTTAACGAATTTTCTATAGATCTAGCAACGCTGAATAGTAAAAACTAGAGGTGTGCGGAACAGCTCATTCTGGTGAACAGCTCCGAACCGATCAACTCACCAAAGTGAGTCGATTCGATGTATCAGCTCATCAGCTCTTTTAGTTTGAACTTAAGGTTCATTTTGTGTGCCATTTTCTTATGCACCGGTTTTCTTTCATATGCATGATCGAAGTTGAATCATTTATTTTCAATGATACAATGCATTCGATGCGAATTAATTTATCTTTAATTGATGTCGACTAAGTTGAATCTCTTAAAGAGCCGAAGATCCGATCAGCTCGTAGCGTGTTCCCTTCGTCATAATGCAGTGATCTGGATAGCAAATGAGTGAGCTGGTGAGCTGCGGTTCTTTTGAAAAGAGCTGTGAGCTGTCAGCTCACTTCAATGATTCGATTCACTGGAACAGCTCAGGAGCGAATTACCCATCTCTAGTAAAAACTAGTTCACCATAGTTACTGTTTATTATTATTATTATTTTGATTTGTCTGTTAACAGACGGCTTAGAATACACAAGCGACGTCGGAAGAGCAGGACGAAATAGTAATATTACGACCTGCATACTGTTTTATAATCACTCGGATATGCTTCTTTAAGAAAAACGATGGATTGTAAGTGAACTAATCGATTCTCTTATTGAGAAACAAATCAAATATCATCGTTTGTCTTTCAGATAATTCCATACCGTATGAAGCTACACAGGCTCATCTGAACATTTTCCGAATGTTAAATTACTGTGAAAACGAGGCGTATTGTCGTCGAACTCAACAGCTGGACTACTTTGCGGAACATTTTACCCACCAGGAGTGTTTGGAAAATCGAGCCACTGCTTGCGACAACTGTCTAATGCAGGGAGAGTATAAAAGTGTCGATGTTACGGATGAAAAGCTTATGAATTTGGAAGTGTGGTAGTGGTGAAAAAATCACGGTTGGTGAATAAATGATTTGTCTTTTATTTGTTCGTCGTTTATGAACTGTATGTTTCCATAATAAAATTTATAAGTTATCAAACAAAAAATAAAATATTTTTAGATTATCTGAACCGAACGGTAATCGAAATGAGCAAAGCATATGAAGAAAAGTAGATGTTAAAAAAAGGTTTTCATACCGAGAATAACTACTTAAACAGTGAAGTAGGAAAAGTTTTCCGATAGCTTTAAGGGATATGTAGAATTTAAACAATATACCACTAAATATACGACCTAATCTCATTCAGGCCATCTTCGGACCTGAGCAGCTCTCGAGGAATCCTGAAAGGAAGTTCTTTCTTATTCGAGTGGTGATATCGGTCAGGCATTCGCTCAACGCACTAAACATTCACGTCAAGAAGTAACCTATGATGTGGGAATTATCCGTTTAATAATCCCGCGTATATAGCGTGACACAGAAATATTTTTATTTATATTACTTTTCAAAGCTATTATGACGAAACAGTAAAACAGGCTGATCATTCTGTGAACCAAGCATTGGCGCTCCGAATACATGGGACCTAGTGGTATTATTATTTGTATTTGCTGTATCAGTCCGTTCAATTGAGAAATAAAAGAAATAAGCTATCAAAAAGCACCTCGCACAAGTAAAAATGTCACAACACTATTAGTACTAAATCAGTTTCAAATCTTTAAATTTGGTTGTCACACCAATTGACCGGAATGGAAATCGAGCAATTTGTTAAACGAGTGACTTTGTCAGAAACTCCGAAGGCTTGGCTGAGAAGTATCGAAGCATCCACTATATAGTTCGGTCCTGGCACCAAACGATTATCATCTTTTTCTTGAATGGCGAAATTTCCGTACTGATAATTAATTGACACCAAGAGAATACTATGGGAACCGATTACTAGAGTGTTTCGTCGACAGGGACTAAGATTTGTTCTAGAGCTACCCTTAAAATGAACACAAATGACAGAATAAAACGTTGCACATTTAACCTCAATCGGTTTATCCGAAATATCCGTGGAATAAAGTCGTTCTTTATATACGCAATCGACTTTATATACGCAATCGACTACTACGACGTTATATAGAAAGCTTAAGGTTGCTGTCAGAGTGAAAGCGTCACGCGAAGCGTCTGGACGCGCGTGAGAGCTAGTTACATTTGATCAAAGCAAACTTGTCAGAGTGAATGCGATACTAAAACAGATCCAATACGAGATCGCTTCGCTTCGGTCCGCGTTCCGCGCTCACTCTGACATCAACCTAACTTTTTCCAAATCATTCTCTGTTTGAATCGAATCAAAATACTAACCATAATACACGACAAAACTACAAGAAATGGGTAGTTCGAACTGTTGACGTGGGACCACACAAATATTGTCAAAATCACTGATTTTTTTTTTCGAATACTTAGGCAGCAGTTTTTTTTGGTGTTCCACATATACAGGGTCCGCCATGTAACTTTTTTTTAAACATGCAATAAAACACAAACTGTTCATCCGTTTTCAAAATTTATTTTTTCATATTAAAGTACAATCCTTCCGGTTAGTTGTGGAATATAATGTCATTCAAATGGCTGCCTTGGCTGGCCTTGCAGTACGCCATACGGTTGGTCCAGTTTTTTAGTACATTTTCGATTGTATGCAGCTTTATTTCAGCTATGGCTGCACGAATGTTGTCCTTTAAGGCTTGAATTGTCTCTTACTTGTCCACATAACACTTATCTTTGACAGCCCTCCAAAGATAATAGTCTAACGGCGTCAAATCACAGCTCCGAGGCGGCCAAACGATATCCGAATTTCGACTGATAATTCGATCTTCGAAGACTGTGCGCAGAAGATCGATCGTAGCGTTGGCTGTGTGGCACGGAGCGCCGTCTTGTTGGAACCAAATGGTGTCCAAGTCTTTCTCTTCAAGTAACGGGAAGAATCAATCGCTAATCATGGCGTGGTAGCGCTCGCCATTGACTGTGGCGGCGGCTCCTGCCTGATTTTCGAAAAAAATGGCCCAATGATGCCGCCAGACCAAAATCCGCACTAAACGGTCACTCTCTGAAGATGCATCGGCTTCTCCATGATAACGTGCGGGTTTTTCGTTGCTTATTAACATACCCGCCGAGATGAAAATGTGCCTCATCCGAGAAGATGATAATTTTCGCACACATTCCGCAACATTACCATGATTTTCAAAGTAAAGCTGCACTATTTTCACGCGTTCCTCAAGCGTATTCACAACCATTTTCGTTCAGCGGAAGGATAAAACTAAGTTTCTGTCGAATCAGAAGTGACATTAAGGTTACCAATGTCGAAAAAACAGCTAGTTAAATGGCGGACCCTGTACTTATTTAATAATTTTTTTTACGAAATCTGCTTTCAAAAATAATGCTTTGTGAATTTTGGATGTCATGAAAACGATCGTTCAGAAAGGTTATCTAACTGTTTTTCCTAGAATGCGAAGAATCAGCTGAATTCCAATGAAAATGAAACTAATTGCACAAATGATTCACTTGCTGATGTCAACAGAAACCTTCTCCACAGCGTTATTGAGCTGTACAGAGTGTATATCGGTTCAATACTAATGCACTAATGTTTCAAGTGTCAGATTTTAACCAAAAGTTAAAATTAACCACGAAATGGTTCACAGCCTAAGGAAGACAGAATGTACTGATTAGTGGCCCTTACACGATCATTAAAAGTGTCATTACTAAGTAACGACACTTCTGCTCAAACGCTCGTCATTACTGCATTACTGTACATCATTACTTTTTAGCATTACACGTTCATTATTAATGATGAGTATTTGTAACTACTCCAGCAATAGCAATATTTTTATTTTCGTTTAGCTGAAAATAAATTTGATTTGCCATTGAAACGTTAAGGTTAATGAAATATTAACAATTTAAATCTACACTTTGTCATTTTTTCGCGTATAGTTCTAAAGATATTCATCACTTCCACACAAAAAATAAGAAGAAGAAATAATGTTGGTAATGATGGAAAATCCACAATTCCATCATTACTGAACTCGTAGACCTTACACGATCATTAAAAGTGCCATTACTTTTTAGTAATGACACTTTTAATGATCGTGTAAGGGCCGCTATTGAACAAGATCAGTTACACTCTATCTATGCTAGAGAGCCCGTGTCAACAGACGCACTATTTAGTGAATGCAACACCTATTTCAACCCGGCGACCGTGTTCTAATTTCGTTTTGTTGGCTTCACATGACACGGCAACACTGGGATCAAAACAACCGGAGAACGGGTAAACCTCAAGCCACATGTCGGTGCGGCTGGGCAAAGCCGGGTTGATGCTAAACATTTTATGTGCCATCAATTTTCTTCCCCCATGCTGAGGTGGTTGGATCAGAAATTACCCGTACCACATCGTGGTCGAGGGGAGAAATTGTGTACAATTCCTATGCTTAGTACTGCAAGCAAGCAGCTATCATCGAACGTTCAGCTGGAAGTTCTGTCAGTGGTGAGTTAATGTAACACGCATGTTCCTTTGGGGCCTGTTGTTGTGGTTGTGGCCTACTACCGAGCGGTCTGCACCGAACGTTGCGAGGAATACTTTCCCGGTCCCGGTCTACTCACTACCATCCGTGAGATGCTGAGGGGACTATAGGGAAATGAAAGTGAAAAGATCGATGGACTTTGCAACCAACCAACCAACAACTGGTGAGCCGGCGGCGGAAACCGCAAGGGAGTAAGAAAGAAAATCCCTCAACCGCACCGCAGTAGGCTGTGCCGGTCGATCGGACAGGGGAAAACAAGAAAAATGAATTCATTTTGGGTCAAAATCCCGTACGGTATTCATTACTTTCCTAATTTGAAATTAGTTGTTGTTTTTTCTCGCCTGAATGCTTGTTGATCAATCGAATGCTGAGGGAGAAATGAATTGAGTGAAGGGGAGTGCGTGAAACAACTTTTAGTGAAGTTTTGTACATTGATTACCGATTAGTTTGCTGTTCCAGTTGTGGAAGTTTTACACTGCGTAGACAGAAAGTGGATTTATTGAGTGTTTACGTGTTTATTCGTATGTTTACAAACCATCCGATGGTTCGGGAAGCAAAAGGTTCAAACTTAGGGGCAATTCTTAACAAAAGGTCGTCCGTTGCCTTGACGGGGCCACATTTTCAGTATACTATGAACAACTCGAAAGACGAAACGCTTTGCAATGTGAAACTACTTGGACTTGTAAGCCCGGTACAATGGTTTCTTGTTACACTTTCACACTCAACTATCTTTGCTCAAGCACTGTCGGTACACATATAGCAAAAGTGGCTTCCCGAGTTGCAGATATAAATTACATGACATGCCTGAAAGTGTAACTCATTTCTAGATGGCGCAAAACGAAATCCAATAAGATAACTGTCTCGTCTGTATACGTCTACACGGAATGTACGCATCGAATGTCGAACCCCACTCACTCACCGGGGGCCGTCTCGCCGGTCGCGTTACAAAAACTGATTACATCAAAACTCACTGAAGCATTAGGTGTAATAAAATTTATCTATAAAAACATAAAACCAGAAAAATAACCACCTAGCAAAGAACAACGAAAACGTATCAAGCGCGTAGGAAAGCTTCCATTCTGGCGTAGCGAAGGAAAGGGAATACGGCAATGGTAAGCATTATCAGCACGTGCTTTTTACATTATTACATCTCTGAGACGCTGGCCTCACCCTTCCCAGAACGCTGGCGACGCCTTGTTGCTGCCAGCAGTTCGTGTCCTAGGAGAGACCGTATCATATCTACCCAAGTGTGGAATTCAGGATTAGTATCGTAGCGTGGAGATCAACATTAAAAAACATAAAACATTACTTCGCACCCCATACCTTCTGATGTTTCTTGTTTCTAAGCTTATTGGATGAACTATGTTTCTCTTATGTTATCACGGAATGTTTGTTTCACCGTTTCTGTGCATTATCCAGGTAAGGTCATTATTTTCAATGTTGGATTATCATAAAGCCAATGAAATATATACACTGATGTAACCAATTTTAGTAAAGTATTCTCAACACTTGTGAATACAAATGTGATTCAAAAAACGAGACAAAAATGTCAGTTACAACATTCAGTTCGATGAAAAATGTAATTATGGTTTATTTGAGGAGGACGATACTTAAAAATTGTAGGTACTTGCGCAACTATTTCCGTTGAGTCTCTTCGCTTTTGTTGTGGTAATTTTTTAACAATCCCGATAAATAAGTGCCGATGATCTGCTTTCGGCTCCAAAATTATGAGGGTGAGGCGCACGAAAACAGTGAAAATAATGCAACCGATTTTCATGAACTTAGATTTAAATGAAAGGTCTCGTAACCCCACACAAAGTTCCTGCTTTTTTCCGAATCCGACTTCTGGTTCCGGAATTACAGGATGATATGCGCAAAAAAATGAAAATAAGTGCACTTACTTCTCTCAGAGACGGCCAAACCGATTCTCACAAACTTGGATTGAAATGAAAGGTACAATTGTCCTGTACAAAGTTCCTGAATTTTGTTTTGATCCGACTTCCGGTTCTGGAGTTACAGTATGAATAATTAAAAAAAATTCTTATCCCAAATGACTTCCTCACTTTTCTCAGAGATGGCGTGACCGATTTCAACAAAGTCATCATAGTCCCACACAAAACTGCCGGATCTGACTTACGGTTCCGAAATTATAAGGTGAAGTGTGTTAAAAATTGGATACCGTTACTTGAAGCGGCGAAAGAAAACACGTAAAATAAATCTTAACTTGTCTCGAAACTATTCCAATCGGTAGTCATTGACAAAATACAACCAAATAACTCGTTTCCGGCTATGCTGGTTCTCGTTTTCTGATTTCGGAAGCACCGGAAATAAGAAGTAAAATAATTTCTAAAGTTGCTCCAAAACTATTCCAATCGGTAGTCATTGTCAGTAGACGGCCAGACATTCATGTGGCTTTCCTTGTTCTTGAGTTTTTGATGAACGACCGAAGATTGTAGCCATAGACTCAAAAATGGAAGTCACTTTTCTCGAACCAACTTCCGAACTACTGGTTCCCAGATTCCGGTTTCGGAAGTACCTCTTTTCGTTTCCTCTAAGATGGTCTAACCGACCTGAGTACTGTTTCACTCTGTAGGTTATACTAGTCTATGAACAAACCTTTTTGTTTTTAAGAATCAAAGAAAATTATTTTGAAGAATACTACACATTTATATATGAGAATATGTATGATATGAGAAAGGCATCATTACACCACTAGGTGGATTAAAACCGGTTTTTTTTTTATTAAGTAATCATGTCATGAGCATAGCAAATTCTTTATGACAGTCTTTGGCAAATTCTATCATGACAGTCTTTGAGTAAATCTTTCTACATGAATTATTTTGGAGTTCCCATTCCGGCTTTGTAATAAAAATAAGGTTCTGTAAACACCAACCTACACATATGGGGTATGTACACTGCCCATACTCGCATACTAGTCCCATGTGGATTTTGGCCACTTTTGAGCTAGCCCAACGGATAATGTCTATTTTTACCCTACTTTAAGAAATTGCAAAAAATAATGTTGGGTTAGTTCAGTGAATTTAACCAAAAAAAATATCATTGCGGGTCTGTTCCATATGGAAAGTACTCGCATATCTGTCCCACGAATTAAAAATCACGTTCTAGTAACTAGAAAATGTACAAGTTGGGTTAATTTCAGTTCCGTCGCCTATTCGTTTTGCTCGGGACGTCAGAAAGGACATTGCGCTTCGATGCAATATAAAAAAGTGTTTCGCAAATAGCGTTAACTTTACGTCTGCTTAGCGGTTCAATTTGAACTGCTCTGCACTGACGAGTCGAAGACGAAATGTAAAGAATAAGTTGATTTCTTTTTTTCCGGTCACTGTACCAAAATATTTAGAGTTGGCTGTGCATGCAAAAAATTAGATAATGTAAGATAAACTATTTTTGAATCGATCTTTGGATATAGCCGGTACGATAATTCTTCTTGGATATCTTGATCTCGTTTCGATCTCAGTTCCTCGCCAACATAACTTCTTTCAGAATCAAACGTATTGCTCCCATTTATACTCACAATTTCATCCTCCGAAGCAACAACTTTTTTTTTCTATAACTTTGACCAACATCAGATATAGGCATATGCGAAATATGTATTCAATTTGTCGATATTGATTATGGTACTGATATGCAAGTATAAGCAGTTAACAGGTCCTGCATAACCGGCTCAACTTTTATTGGTAGCAACGCTGCCAACAATACCGATTTATAACGAATAAATGAAAGCTTATACAAGGTTCATCCGAATCCGACTACTAGTTCCAGATTTACAGGGGAATGAATGTTTAAAAATAGAAATAATGTAATTCACTTTTCTGAAAGACGGCTCAACCGTTATCCGCCATTTCTGATTCTATAAAGAAAAGACTCTAGATACCATATAGCTGGACCGATTTTGACCAAACTGGTTGCCTATGAAAGTTCTTGCTTTTGTTTTTAGCAGGGCCGGTGAAAGAGGTGGGTACGGTGGGTAGTACTACCCACCTGAAATTTCTAACGAAAAGCAATGGTAATATAAGTATTATTCATGAATATCAAAGGTTTAAGAATAAGTGTTATTAATAACAATAAGAATATTTTTAATATAACTCGGAATAATAAATAAAATCAAAATAATAGAACCCTAGTACTCAGCTAGTAGAGTAATGGTGTGAAGATATACAGCAGAAAGGTAAGATATGACAAGGATCATTTGAGTAAGCAGAAATCTTTTAGTAACTTAACTTTTACTTTTTTCCAATCAGAAGAGACGAGCTTAAGCATCTGATCAATGAATCACTCGTATATTGGAAAGTACCGATAAAAAAAAATAAAATTACTCAAAATCTTTTGACTGTACAAACAGTGGTTTGAACATTTACATCTCAACCATTTTTAACTGATTTTCGATATCATTATACATACTGCTTGGATATATTTTTACGCAACGATTCGAGTAGATAAATCTATATATTTTAGATAATTGGTGATTCAAACTTCAATGTGTATCGAATCACGTCTAATTTTTCTTGTTTCCCAAAACATTTTATCAGGATTTCCCCGGTTTTCATAAGATTTCTGCTATTCAATGAGTACGTTCCTCTTCCATAACATCACCATCACCGCCCACGGAAGACCGCTCCAGTCGATGACCAGCATGCGGGCCACCCGCCGGGCCTTCGTAGGACAAGTAGCCGCTGGAGGCTAGGTTATTAAGAATATGGTGGGTGAGGAAACAGAACGATTGTCTTGGTTAAAAATGGTTTTTTCGATGTCGCATTACAAACGCATAAATAATTCAATGTAATAATCACTTTAGATGATGCTTTTTTTTTTCAATATAGTCGATGTTTATTATACCTCGAGTATCTGAAAACTGACGCCATGATTGTTCCAGCTACCTGTTACATTTTCAGGCGACTTTCTCCATATGAATGCTAATATGACTCCGGAGGAAAATGGTGGATCCAAGTTTCGTTTATTGTTTCATAGAAACGAAAGAAATCCTTTTTATTGCGACCTAACAATGCCAAATAGCTCTCTCGATCGTTAATGCTTTGTTGCTTTTGTTCGATTGGAAAAAACCTTTTATATGCCCAGATTTTCGCGTAAGATCATAAAAGTTAATGTCCTAACCATTTCAGCATATTCAAATTTACGAACTTGAATGTTTCGTTCATTCATCGCGATTATCAAAACTTGCTTAACTTTCTCTGACGATTGCATCATTTGGTCCCGTTTGAAATCAGAATACACTTTATTTCAATGGATCCGAGTGCGGGTAACACCTCTCAAACCGATGCTATAGAAACTATATAGAACTCGTTATTTCCATTTTTTCATAAGTGAGCAAGTAACGCCACGGTGAGATCCAGGTGAAAATTTGACATGTGAAGGTTGGTTCTTTCGAAAAATGAGGTAAGTTTGACATTTGGATCAGTCTTGGGACTTTTTGAGCAATGTGTTATGCACATCAGCGACTGGACTGTTTATAGATTTGTTTTATGCACCGTTCGCTTCGCACGATACATATTCCGATCGAAAATCGGCAGGATGACAGAGTAACTAAAATTCTCAAAGAATTAATTTCGAAAATTCGCACACACAAATAAGTTTATATGGAACAAGACAAGGCCACTGACCTAATACTCAAAACAAATATTGGCAGTGATTTTGAATCTAGTTGGGGAGTCCTATGCAAATTAATAACGAAACAAAATATTGTTAAAAAATCGAAAAACTACCCACCTGGGCTTAACATGTTTCACCGGCCCTGGTTTTTAGCTCTGATGATTACTTTCCGAGTTATACCAAAAAAAAGCTGTTTCATGACAACATCTGTCACAATTGATCTTGTAAACAAAATATGTTTTGGGATTTAAATTCTACACGGTAATGGCTATCCAACATGCAATAGATTGTTAAAATCCGTCCCTTTTTAACGTGAGTTAAAAAAGTAATTAACTTTGAGTAATTGAAATAATGATTGTTCTCTTTGCTTCTCCAATGAAAATAGAAAAAAAATCAAACTCTTTAGAAGAGTGTACACATTAACTGCGTGTTTTGAAACGTTGAGCATTTTTTTAGGTCTGCGAACAGCCAGTAGTCGCTGGAAGCTAAATCTGTCGAATACGGTGGATGTGGGAGCAATTCGAAGTTCAACTTATGTAGTTTTGCCATTATTTTGATTGACTTGTGACACGGTGCGTTGTTTTGATGAAACAATTTTTTTTCCTTTGCCATATGCGGTCGTTTCTTAGCAATTTCAGCCTTCGAACGCTTCATTAGCTCTATATAATATTCACTGTTAAGCGTATTACCTTTCTCAAGATAGTCGATAAACCACGCACATCCCAAAATACTGAGGCCGTAACCCGATTGTTGGGCTTTCGGACGCTTTGGACGAGGCTCACCAGTTGCTGTCCACTCAGATGACGATCGTTTGGATTCCGAAGTGAAGTGATGAATCCATGTTTCATCCATTGTCACATATCGACGCAAAAATTCCGGTTCGTTACGTTTAAACATAGCCAAATACTGTTCAGAATCATCAACACGTTCTCGTTTTTTGGTCAACAGTGAACATACGTGGCACCCACGTCGAACAGAGCTTTCTCGTAGTCAAATGTTCATGCAATATAAAGCCAACACGTTATTTTAATAGCTTTACGATGACAGCTAACTCACGCATTATTATTTTTCGTTCATTCAAAACGATTTTGATGATTGTTTTCGTTTTCTGGTGTTACAGGCTCATTTGGACGTCCACTATATTCTGCATCATGGGTGTCTCTACGACCATACATTACATACATACATTCGAGATGTTTAAAGAAGTACACAGAAGGGAATAATTATTAGTAAAAATGTCAAAACTATTATTGAATTTATTTACAACGAAATATAATTTTAGGTTATATTTTTTTTTAAGGACATACAAAATTTCAGAAGAACGAAAGAAAAGTTCAATAAAGCCAGTTCTTTTGGTAGAACTATAAAGATCAATCATGATATCACTCTAGCGAAACTCAACCGTATTGGTTTCTATGGTGGATTTCTCGGTTGGATAGAGTCGTATCTTATTGAGCGCAAAATGTCGGTGAAAATTGGTGACACTATTTCTAACTCGATTACTATCACCACTGATGTTACACAAGGTAGTCCTTGAATCTATTCCTGCTTCACATCAACTACTGTAATCTCTCTCTATGAAGTGCTTGAAGCTCTCGTATGCAGACGACTTCAAACTGTTTTCAAAATTTGATAGCCAAAACTATGCTAAATTTCTCCAGCAACAACTTGATCGGTGTCAGGTCAACAGGATAGTACTAAGGGCATTTTCAGTAGTGTTCTAGTTCTAGATGCATAATTTATGTCAGTTTTGAAATTTAATAACAAGAAAAGCTGGCAGCCCCAGTAGTGTTTTACTCGTGTTTCAAATATAGAGAAAATAAAACGGTATCGTATGCCAGTGTTAATTTTGACAGAAGAACTGGTCGAATAAATAAAACTAGAACGGCTTGCTGGGGACACGTTCGTTCCAGTTTCTGTTCTATTATAGATCTTCTATATAGAACTTTTAACTGCTGAACTCGCTCTAAATACTTCAAAGTGTTCTATAATATATATTTTATATTTTCCTGCATAATCTTCCAGATTCGAACTGTAATCTAATTGGACTTGGGTTGCTTAGTGATCGACGCAATGTTTGTTTCCGATTCAATTCTGGAGAACATCGACTACTTCAACCTTCTCGTCAACTCGATATAAATATCAGACGCAGATCTCTTGTAAGTGTCTGCGGGCACAGAAGATGAGGAGGTTTTATGCCTGCTAGAAAGAGAGAACTAGTAAGTATCCAGTGGATTCTCCCTGCTCCAATTAAAAAAATAAATAACTAAACATAAATAAATGAATACATAAATAAATAAATAAATAAATAAATAAATAATGAATAAATAAATAAATAATAAAAAAATAAATAAATAAATAAATAAATAAATAAATAAATAAATAAATAAATAAATAAATAAACAAATAAATAAATAAATGAATAAATAAATAAATAAATAAATAAATAAATAAATAAATAAATAAATAAAAAATAATTAAAAAAAATAAATAAATAAATAAATACATAAATAAATATATAAATAAATGAATAAATAAATAACTAATTTTGTATTTTTTATCTTTATTTATGTTTGGAATTCGAATCCAGAGTTATGATTCAGGAATTCAACCTCAGACTTCTGACACAAAACTCTAGACATGAATTTCATATATAGATTCTGAAACTAAATTTTAGAACTCTGAACCTGAATTTTGAAACTGATTTCCAAAAAAATTAGTTCCAGAATTCAGCTTCAGTACTTATAAGAATTCATTCCCAGAAATCAGAACGTGCAGCTGGAACTAAATTCGGAACATGGATCCTGGAACTAGATTTGGGAACTGAATTCAGTTCCTCAATTTGGGTACGGAATGCTGGTTCAGAATTTAGTTCTAGAATTAAATTCGAATTTCAGAGGAGTTTCAGAATTCTAGAACAAATTTCATTAGCTAAATTTTTGATCTGGAAAACGAACTTGTAGTCTGAGTCAGTCCCACACTGAGCTAAATTCTCATTTTCACATTATCTGATATTCTAATATATTTGCACTATTGGAAATTCCAATAAAAATTATATGGTGTATCGATATCATGTCAAACATATAAGATAGTCATAAAAAACATAAAACTTTTCTTAAAGTTATTTTCATAAGAATTTCATATAGCTAATGGAATTTCCAGACTCAATCAAATTTATTAGCACCCCCTGTAATCTATATATATATATATATATATATATATATATATATATATATATATATATATATATATATATATATATATATATATATATATATATATATATATATATATATATATATATATATATATATATATATATATATATATATATATATATATATAAATGAAGAGGCCATCCTTTGTAATCGCATCACTTAAGAATGGATGGACGGATTTACATGATTCTTTTTTTGTTTGATCAGTTTTTACTCCCACCGGGTTCGTACATCAAAAAAATTAGGAAAATTCTTCGGAAGAGTGGGAAAAATCCATAAAGTTGTTTTGTATGGACAATGGAATTTTCCGTTGAAAAATTCGTCTATGGTTGCTAGATCATCGATAGGTGTTTGGCGCATAACGAGTTGCATAAGTGTTTGGCCGTCAAAGAAAGGAATATTAGATCGTTGAACGAAACTTTTGGCGCGCAACGAGTTATTTTGTGTGAAATTTTCACATGCATACTTGATTCATGTGATTCGTCATTACGAGCCACGTGATTAATTGGGTATCAACATCATTGTTCGCAAAATGACTTGGTGGAATGCATATGACTGCTCTAACTGATCCAGGGTAGTTTCATCAAACAGACACTTTTCACGAAACTGTGTTGGGTCCACACTTAGTAACGGGGGTTTGAGCAAACCTGGTATAAAAACCAGGTTCGAAACTGACTCGATTTTCAGTTCAACAACATTGAAACTAGGTTCGAAACTGATTTTAAACAAACGGTTTGACAAAAGTTGGGGTGGAGACTGGGTTAGGTTTAGAATCAAGCGAATACGACATTAATGAATTAATGGCTGAATGCATATGACTGTATGATCACTGTAGGCAAAAGAAAAAGTTCTGATATCGTTTACCAGTTAATTGATTGTGTGCGATGAAGTCAAATGAATAATATTGGCCACTTGAACGTACAGAAAAAGTTCTGAGAACACTTTCTCGCTGTTTAAAAACTGTAATAGGAACTGCTTCAAAGTTTGTTTGTTGCGTCGGGTGAATGAGCTATTCTTTAAAAACGGGCTCTTCAGAATGCTTTGTATGCTGCTAAAGCCAAATCTTTTTTACGAACGTTTAGTTACTTGGGCTAAATACAAATTGTAAATATATCCTAATCTACCAAATGAACAACTCTAGAACAGAAACTCGTTAAATTAGAGATGAGAATCTGTGGATTTGCTCGATTTTTGCTTAACAGAAGTATTGCACATTTTCACATTAATTTTTTGTGATATTTCTTTTCGGGATAAAGCAAATGTGTGTCAAATTCCGTTGATTGTAGGTTAAGTTTTCAGAAAAATAATGGAGAGAAACTTTAACCACTTAGTCGTTTTACAATCTTGATGTCCGAAAACATAAATTCGAACAAATTTTTGGGCGAGACGAAGTTCGACGGGTCAGCTAGTAACTATTAGATAATCACACAACTTATATATTGGGACAATTTATGAAATGCATATTCTATTCAATCAGAATTTATATAGATAGATTCATGTAAAACATATGGCTTGTTGTATAACATTTATTAATAGCCTTTAATGCAGGTCATTATAGTTCCATATACCAGTAATATATAGATCAAATGATTACTATTGACTTAAACAAGTGATGCGAATATGCAGTATTGTTAAAAACAACGAGCTTATTAATTTAAGAGGAATTAAAAGCTACAATAAAAGATAGTTGCATTATTATAAAAACTTTGTTATTTATTTTTATCATTTCAAAATAATTTCGTTTTTACACTTACGTCTATCGGTGATTTTCTGTTATCGCGCTGTTCTTTCAGGATTCGAGCTTTACTACTGGTGAAGCCCTGGAAGCACTCTCTGATATTAACGGTAAAGAAGTGTGACCCCAAAGCTATTAAATAAAAAATAAATCATTATACTAGTCAGTAAGGAAAAAAATGAAACATAACTTATTATTTCATGATTCGTAAATATATCCTTAATGGGAGTTGAAAGAGCTAACGTGTCTGCGATTATAAATTGCTTTATGATGCAGAAATCCTAGGTGATTTGCCTGAAGCAGCTGATGAATATCGAGGACTCACCACATACATTATGAAATGGGATAAGTTCTATCGAGTTTTCATATAAATTGTATGTGATATTCTTATCAATTCATTATTGTTACACTAATTTAGACTTCATATACATTCCTAATAAAAATATAAATTTCCATGTGGCTTCAATGAGTTATACGATGCATACGATTCATATGACGAATCTGATGAATATAAAAAAGATTTTTATTTCAGTGTAGTAATAGCAGTAACTTGAGAATTTTATATCCTTGTATCATGTTACCGAGCAAATCGTTTTACAAGTTCAATTTGAACCGCTAAGCAGACGCAAAGTTCAAACTGTTTTTGTAATACTTTATGGATATGGCACCAAAGTTTCCCATTTTTTTAGGTAAGGCAAAAATTTACAACTACCCACTCGGACCAAAAATATTCTGCCGGTCCTGAAAGTAAGCGACACTCATCCGATTCTTACATTATGAGTATTTTTCCGATGTAGACACAGTTCCTTTAGATGTAATAGCAACATTTAAAAAAGGCGATTATTCGAAAAAAAAAAATAAAACAGATATGACCTCGATATAATCAGCCTTTAGATTTAACATAACCTTCCGAAAAGCGAACTTCGATTTATATTCCAACAACCGCTGCAACCCTGACACGATTCATAAATTACCACAGTATATCACTGCAACAGTAAAAGAGAGCCGCCGTCTTGGATGAACTCTCACATATCTGAGAGCTGGGGAGAAAACCGAACAAAACAAACTCGTTCTCTCGCATTTTGTCCTGTTGCATATCCCGTTTCGGATGCTACGACGTGCTGGGTTCTATGTTTGGTCGGTGGGACCATCAACAGTCAGTCAGTCAGTCGCTCTCGACATATTCGCTTAATATAGTAAGCAACAGAGTCAGCCTTGCTTCAGTCTGGTGGAAGTCTTCTCCGTGAGTGGTTTGGCGCGAATCGTCGGTCTTTTCAACGGAAACCAATCAACTCACGTGCGTGGTGAGAGCATTTCACAAATTGAATTAATTCGTTCGTTCGGAAGTTATTAAAAGTTTGACCACAGAGTTTTTCGCTACCGGTGTCGAAAATAACAAAAAAAAAACTTTTTCTTCGCACGTTTCGCGGTGTGATGAAAATTAGTTAGTGTGAATTTATGAGGTTAATTAAGACCGGCTGCACTTGGGCAGAATCGTTCCCTACGTGGGTCTAGGTGCCAAAAGCGCGTAAAGTAAAAATTCTCGTTAAGAATATCCCAAAACAGTCATAAAACGTGCGGTAACTGGAGCGGAACCGAGGGAAAATTGCACCTTTTCAACGCGTATCACGGTCGGAAAATTATCAAAACAGAGATTTTTATCGCCGTTATTACGTGTTTTTCCAAGCGTTTATGACTCGGTCGGCCCTATAAAATCCGGGAAGCGGAAAAACGATGGCCCAACTGTGACGAAGAAGTGAGGCGAGTGCGTACGGTGGAAAACTGAAAGCATAGTTGCGGGAAGAAAAAATTCATCAATTATTAACTGTGATCCGGCAGAAGAGCCCTTCGGGACAAAATGTTGCGTTTTGGATTACTCAAGTATAAAAAGCTAAACAACGCCGTGTTTGCCTCCGGGGACCCGGTGCCGAGTGAATTCAGTGACGATTGTGGCCAACAGCCTTCCACCGCAAGGACGATGACGACTGCAGCACCTGTGCACCGAAATCATCATCTTCTGATTCACAATGAGCTGAGTGGGAGCACCATGAAAAATGTAAGAGCTTTTTGTTGTTTTGCTTTGTTTTGCCTAGATTGTTTTGGAAGTGGTTAGCGAGATGCCGGGCTCGAAATGCTTTCTCGGCTTTGATGGTCCTCGGAAAAAAAAATTTGTCTTGTTCCACTCCAATTGAATTATTCGCACTCGGTTCGGTACTTCTCTGAAATATGATCCGGAAAATCTGTTCAGAAGTTCAACCGAAAATTTCGCTTTGTTTATTGAATCAGTTGTTCCACTTTAATAAACTAATGAATAAACGTCCTCCGGTGTAAACATCAAACCATTATAACCACTAATCTCCCCTCCGCCATCATACCAGCAGCCCTCTCGACAAGGATGATTCTATCCCAAATAACTGGCGGCAAACTTTCGAGAATTGTATTATCACTCACCGGAACGAATCCAAAGAAAGCATCATAATTTGCATTACATATTTTTAACAACATAACCCTCCGGCAAAATTAATTTCGATTGAATAATCGTAAACCGGTACGTGCAGCTTTCCTATCAAGACACAGAGTTTGTGGAAATTTTCCCAGTTAGATACGAGCACAGCTCTGCTCTTCTCTTTAACCACACGAAAAAAAAACCGCTTGTTTGCTTTCAGAATGCTAGAATATTCGGTGTGTTTGTAATAAAATTCCGACCGAGTGAAAGCACGGGCAAAACAAAAGTATCAAATTTGCTCGTTTGTTTGTTTCTTTTAAATAATTGCAAATACCTAATGAAGTCGGGCAACTTTCCGAGGGTGGGTTTCTAAACCACTTGCGCCCATGGTATTATTTTCATCCGCAATATCTGTTTACTTGCGCTTCTCGGTAGGTACTGCCATTGTTATACTTTTGACTCTAGCAAGATATTATCAGAGTTTAGGCACAGAAGATTATTTTACTTCAATGTGCTTTGACTACTTTCTGATAAATGATGGACTAGAGCAGAACTCATGTTACTTTGCGTTGTAGCTGTTGATGCTCTTTACATTCTGTATGGTGTACTCGAAACAACTCGATTTTCCATATTCAAAGACATATTCATGAGCTATCAAGTTTGGTTACAAGTAACCGGCTTCATCTTCAACTCAACTGCCACGCCACTCAGTAGATTAACATGAACTGCTATGCACTGATGAGTCGAAGACGAAACGTTTGAAACTGAAAAAAACTTTTTGCTACTTTGGGTTCAACAATCAGACATTTCCATCATCGTTTCGGTTTGGGTACTACCTTGCGTTAATGATCATTTGTGGAGATTAATGTAGTGAATGAATTTCCTCTATTTAAAGCATCTTCACTAATCCGTCAAAAAATTCAATTCATTTATGAACCCAGAGATCATATCGAGCACATCTTCGACATATGAATCTTTCTAAGGTAAACGGTTGCCGGTACAGTTTTCTTTTAAACACACTTCACGATAGAAGCTCAATAATATTGCCAACAAAATGAAATATTTGGCGGATAAAACCATTCGACAAGACGGCTTTCGGTAAAATGACCCTCAGGAAAATTTCTTACAGTGAAACGTCTTACGGAAAAATGACTTAGCAAAACGGTTTCCAAACCATTTCGCTAGGAGGCCATTGCGCCGAAAATCGTTTCACCGAATTGGTCATTTCGCCGAATCATTTTGTTGAAAATATCTGGCTCTGTATCCGAATTGCTTTACGGTACAGGAATCAAAACAAAGAGAAAATTAACTCGAAAAACTATTGTTGATACGATGAATGGATTATTTCTGTATGAAATGTTCAAAACGACGAATGTAACAATGAGAGATTCTCTTTATTTACAATCTCTTTCGATTATTGCGAAACATTCCTGCTTTTTTTCGGTAATTTCTTAAGGGCTGAGGACAGCACAGTAAAGTGGTAGGTTTTTTGCTATTTTCCCGTTTCCAATTATATTTCTTGGAAACGGTTCAGAATATAGAAAAACCCACCTGACAATGTCTTCGAAATTTAGTTGAGAATATTCTGTGAAATTTTCAGTACGATTCATTGAGTTTAGCGGTCGTGTTGTATTTTTTTCTGACTGAAGAACTGCTGAATATTGGAACACTCGGAAATGCATATCTCTACTTGTTCATCGAATATCTCGGCTTTGAATTTTTCTGTGAAACAAAGTCAATTTCAATGCATCCGCCATTTTTTTTCGCTTTGGTTTCCTGATAGCATTCTGGAAAAGGAGAGAGAAATAAAATTGGCTCGACAAGGCTGCAAACACACACAGACATTCAATCTTTGTGAAAGTTGAATATCTTTTCATTGTTCATTGGAATCCATGTAATGTCCAACCCATACGATAGATTAATGTGATAAAACTTCTCATCAAAATTATAAAATGTATGCTGGCAACCCGGTACAGTTTGCTCGAATACGAGAGAGTACAAGAGCAATACGATGCGCAAAGGGAATTGAGCGAGCCACGTGGTCGATTTAAAACTCAACACGTGGCCCTCTGTCCTCAGACCTTAAGGTGAAATGTAGCGTCATAAAATGCGCGCAAAATTTTATCCGCTTCAGTTGAACGAACCGTCGCACAAAGCATATCAAGAAAAACGGACACATAGAAAGAAGAACTTTTTTCAATGATTGAGCGCAGTGGGATTACCTCTCGTTATTTGGCTTGTAAATAAGACTGGACGTAATGGATTTTTGAATCCTTCACACTATGAATATATGCTAATTCAATCGTTATTGTTAGTGATTACTCTTACACTAGAGCTATAAATCATGAGTAAATTTGAATGACTAACATGAGGTTATATGTATATGTATTGTCCAACTTGCTAACCATGTATATGACTGTTGTTTATCAATGTTTATCACATTGTTTGTATCACGATAATACTTGGATTGTATTTCATTCAGTAGATTGTCAATGATGAAGTTATAGTTTTGCTATAAAAATTGCTACAATCTAAAATAATAAATGTTATACGATATCACACAGCCAGGTTTAATTGCTTCAGCAACATCAATGTATTGAACTCATCAGAATTGGACATTATTAGCATTATAAATGACAGTTACTTAGAAAATAAACAATTTCTTACAATACCCATGTCATTAT
This sequence comes from Malaya genurostris, assembly GCF_030247185.1. Taxonomy (NCBI): domain Eukaryota; kingdom Metazoa; phylum Arthropoda; class Insecta; order Diptera; family Culicidae; genus Malaya; species Malaya genurostris. The sequence goes on along the minus strand of NC_080571.1, from coordinate 26,047,800 downwards.
ATTCTATTGTATTGTATTCGTTTTAATTTCAACACAAAACCCAATACTGCTTAAATTCGTGTGATAATTTTATATGTAATTTTTGCTCACGATATAATGCCACCGTGCATTTCTCACACCACCTCAATACGAAACAGCACATCGCAAGCAAATAAAAAAGATGCGGAAAAGTTTATGTAAACTTTTTCAAATTTCGGTTGTTTTAGCTAAAATTTTATAATTTTGAGTTGCATTTTCAGATTCTTTGTAAAATTCTGCTACAAACACTACTTTTCAGTTCTAAAATCATCCCCGTGGAACGGAACAGTAACCGTTTATACATTTCAAAAACCAATTACGGCTCGGCAAAGCAAAATTTCAAAATTCTAAGAATACTTAGTTATGAAAAATTTGATTTCGAAAACTTAAGTGTTTTTGGTTTTTCGAAAATCGGTCTAGTTTTTGAATAATTGATCAAAAACGCGATTTTCGCATTCCGCTACATTTCACCTTAAGTGCAGATTCAAAGATGATAGCTTTAGTTATTATTATCGGTGAAGGATTGCTAAGAGTACCGTAATAATCCAAAAAAAAAGTAAACAAAGAGATTCTCTCATTGTTACATTCGTCATTTTGAATATTCCATACAGGTTTATTTATTTAGATCGAGAATTTTTGAAATTCGGCTGCAACTTCGTCTTCTGAAAATAAACCCGCGTTTTTGCTAAACATGTCGTCGATAAACACGATGTAACACTGGTTTTCACAACGAAAGTTAAGCTCTCTAGGGTACAGATGTTAGTTCGAATTGATAATCATCTGCAGCTCTTCTGCTATTCCACTGACAGTTGTTTCGCCGAATGTCGTTGTGTCGATAATCGAGTTTTACAGACTACTACATTTGACTAAAATATCATAAATATATCAACTGACTGACAGGCCACTTTGCAAGCAAGGTTGAGATTCATCCGCAGCCTACTTCTTCCAATAACTGGGGGAACTTGGATGGGATTTTGGCATCAAGCGAAAACGGCATAAAACAAGAGTTGACAAAATTACGTTTTTGGTGAAATGATCTTTTCCTCTTAGGATTTGATTACAGTTTCTAGTCGATTTTTCAACACGAGATTTGTAGGATTTTAAAACTTTTATGTTAGAATTTCAATGACAAGAATAAACTAGAACTATTCATTCAAATTCAAACATGTTCGACTTGTTGAAATTATCACTCATCACCAATGTTTTCTACAGTCAGATTAATTCTCGAAAATACTGCTATCAGCACAGCTTGATAGTCACAAAATGAATCATTGATGGAAACATTGGTTGATCATGGATTGCTTCGATTACGCTTTAAGAACTTCCTAATTTTGCAAACACTGATTACGACGCTGCATTTATTATGTTCCATAATCATCAGGCGAAGCCAGAGTGAAAGCGACACCGTTTATTTAGTTCTTGCGAAAAAATGACATTTATGTTAGACTGGACACAAAAGTGGAAATGCCAGGTGAAAATTTCAAATATCTTCCGTTCAGGGTTGAAAAAGTCTGTGAACTCGAAAAATAGTCTGGTCTCAAGTTCTCTATCAAGAGCAACTCAAGTTGTCTATCGCGACGATTTTAAAAGTCTGATTTATCAAGTCATCGACCACGACGATTATAAAAGTCTGTCATTTTTTACGAATGTCTTCGGTAATCTTGATTTTCTACACTTTGCAATAAGAACATGTTTGCAGTTTATTTTAGGAATCGGCAGATTCGCGGACAAATCTGTAGATCTGGCATCTCTGGACTGATGAACAACAAACACAGTGAAAAGTGACAATGGAATTGACAATAAAACAAGAAGTAATATCTGATTTTAAATCTATTTTTCACTTGTTTCGGAAAATTGTATTTTTCAATGATATGAATATGGCGAGAATCATAATAACCTAAACAGAAAAATCTTTAAAAACAAATCATATACACATGTACAAAACGTGATCGACAGAAGAGTAGCACAATTCTATCATCGATATTTCGACTAAGTACCAGAATATAACCGTGTTTGAACAGTCTTAAACCCGATTCTCGAGTTGGGCATAATGAAATGCCAAGTCAGATCGGCAAAATAAGATCTTACTGACTATTCAGAAATTCAAATGCTAATTTCAGAGATTCGTTGGAAGATTTTTTTAAATCACGATAAAGTGCATTTTTATGTATGGAATAATGATTTGCTAAACTAGCCTGTGAAGAACAAACATGCCGAAATCAGATCACTTTTACCGAGGTTTCGATCAGTGTGTTAGCTTTTACCGAATTTCGGCTAAACATTTGGCACTTGAAGATTTATCATCGGACCACGACGCTATTTTTCAACAAACTGAAAAAAAGATAAAATTGTGTGAAGGAGAAAGATTCCGATATTTCTCAAAAAGAGAAACCAAAAAAATGAGCACTTTCTTTTCATATATACATTTCGATATCCACTTATTTCCTGGTCGTTTAGGCACTGTAAACAAATGATTTTAGCCGCATAATTGTATTTGCGTTTGCAAGAAACTTATGTTTTATGTTTTGCTCCTCCTGAGCTCGCTTAGCGCTTTTGCTAAACCAACCGCAATAGCCGAACGCATGTTGGTGCAAATCTCTGCAATTTGTTTGCCTAAATTCGGCAATAAAATTTGAATCAGCGTACTAGCGATCGGAGTTCATTCCCAGTGGGTATCTTTGTCACTAATTGGAGCTTTAAGAACAACATAAATGTAAAAGTTATCAATGTAATCAACATATCAAGCAAGATTCCGGCTGAAATAATATCGTTCATAAACGCAAACAGATATTGCATTGTTAGACAGAACTCTGCCAGAACACTGGAAAAAATTTCTTGCTGAAACCTCGTGTCTTCTAAAGAAAAAAAAACTGCCTGCTTCGATCCACTTCGAATGTGCAGTAAACATCACCGCCAAACTCTATGACGTTTGACCTTTACACGGCAACTGAAAAACACCGGTATAATCACGGTTTCGTGTCTTAGCATCATCGGATAGAAAAAAAATTTAGTTCACCTTTTTCAAGCGGCAGCCGTGTCCAAGATCCCGAGAGGTTTTCTTCTGTGACCCAAGATATCGGTATCGGTGCCTCGCATTCCCGCATCGCACATCGGAAAGGGCACTCAAGCACAAGAGTGCTCCTACCGGCAGAAGACAACAAAAACAAGTGTTGTGTTTTTACTTTGTGTGACCTTCAAGTTCGCGATAGGAGAGCCACTGAAGTAATAAGAATCCACCTACACAGTGCAGTTGGCCGTCAGCTGATAGAATACAACACAGGAATAGTGTGCTTTAACTTGCACGGAGATGATTCACCGAAGAATTATGAATGTTTGATGGTATATTTTTATTTTTTGTTCGATGTAGTTGTGAGAACAGGTGACAAACGCCATCGGCGGTGCAGCGATTTCACTGGAACGAAATTTGTTTGCATAAAATATGATGCGATGTCAAACAGCACTCGAGAGGCGATGTCATTTTCGGTTCTAGAACTTTTCCTACCTTCATCGCAGCAGTTTATATTGATAGTCCACTAGGTGATAGTTGTCACAATGATCATCCAAACCTATGATAACAATAAAATCAATCGTACAAAATAGAGTCTACGTGATTTGAGAGTGGATAGCTCGTTGCATTTTCTCGCAACGAACAATACCGCGAAAACGATTTACGGTCGTTGATTGTTATGGAAACGGCACCCGCAATCTTAATAATGGACTCACATTAGCATACTACTGACTAGAATCGTTCAGCGTATGCCATTGCTGGAAAATGTATGAATGCTGCAGTCTGGAATGCATCAGTTTAACGTGGTGGCAGAAACAATGAAATGTATGGAAAAATATGTAAGGATTGTGTACTTTCAACCAATAGAATGCTTTATTTTCCACATGTGTTTATCAATCCATCAGGTTGATGTGAACGGAGATCGATTGATTTACAATTTCTATGAAAACGGTACACCAATGAAAACAAATTATAATACGGAATGATCCGGCGAATTTTCGAAGACACATTTTATGATATGCGGTACACTGCCAGCGTGACAGGATACTGTAACAAATTTCCTATTCAACAGGCAACTCTGAACATCCAAATATCTAAACAGCTGCGTTTCCGCCTGGACACTATTTATGTTCTGCACAATGTATAGCATTATTTTAAACTTCGAAATAATTTGTTTTCAGACACCAAGAAGTAAAGAAATTGATAAATTTTAGGATTATATTGAGTATCAAATCATCACATGTGACTGATGGTTGTGATCACCGTTTTGAAAAAGCAATTTCCACAAGATTTTTATTACTGCATTACGCTTCATTCCTGTCATGAGTCCATCCATAATCCATAATTGATGTAATTATTAGATTTTCTATTACGCTCTATTCAACAGATACGTTTCTTTCGGATCAGTCATCTGTATAAAGTGTATTATCATCCCGCATCGCACAGAAAGTATTTAAATTTCTATAAATGATGAGGTAAAGGTGAAGAATCTTCGGAACAAAAATGTAACATGAAGAGGTTCACTTTATTAAAACAAAATATAAAAAATCTACTTATAATTCAGGGTAATTCTTTGACATGCCAAATTTTTAAATTCAAAAATCAGTCGATAGTCCTGATTTCGCTCATGTTTCCATAAATAATGTTCGAGTGTTCTCATTGTCCGACTGGAAAAAGTACTAGCGTAACCAGCCAAAGCATAGAACTGCTACCTTAATTTAATAATTTTTTAAAACATTTACTTCATCTGCATGTATCTAAATACTAATATTTCGGAGTTTCAGGGGCATCTTCAAAAATACCTTTACAAACAAACGAAATTAACGAAATCAGTATAACCATAGCAACATCAAATAAAGTTGCCAGTTATGAATATTTCCGGTGACTCTTACCTGTCAAAGCTGAATGAAAGAGAAGGTTCGACTAAATGTGTTTGTATGGGAACTACTGGTATTGCGATTTGTATTTGATTTAATTTTCATTTTAATTGTCCATTTTCACTCAACAGAACTCGACAAACTGTAATCATTGGACATTTACTCAATGATTCTCAAATATTCTAAACAATTGTTTCAATATGTAAGATGAATGGTGAAGATGATATGATTGACGGTACGGCTAGCGAGTATGGTTGTTAATTCCGTCAGGTCCGCAGATCGCCTGCCAGATTGAATAATTCCAAAGGCTGGCTACAAGTGAATTATTATGCGCAAAAAGACCTGTAATTCGTGATTAATTTAGTAAATAATTGCTTCACTGTACTTTTATATAAATTTCAAAGTTGCAGCCTTAGATGGTTACATTTCTCTAGTTCGAACGAAATCCCGAACCTTCCTCTTGACACGGAATCACTCCATTTTTTTCCATTTTGTCCGCATTTTCTGGATGTCTTTGACTGTCTCGCCGGCTGCTTCGAAATTGCTCAGTATTTTTCAATTGAATCTTCCCGACCTGTTGTTCTTTCCGACAACACAACATCTTCTGAAATATAAATAAAACACCTTTATATTTTAGGCAATAAATTTTTAGTTCCTGCAGAATATTCGGGTTGACAGAAAGGCAAAAAATATGTATATGAAAGGTTTTTACGTTTAGTTTTATCGTCTACACGGGCCCATTCCCACACCTGTTGTTTAAGCGCAATTATTTCTAGAGTGGAATTGAGGTTGGATATTTTAAGTTTTAATACAAGATAATTTAGGGGTTAATTTGACCTTTTGATTAAAATCTGACACTTGAGTGGTTATTTTGTGTCGAGTAGTTAAATTTAACTAAAACTGCGGCCCATTTCAAAGTTTGACGGATGGAAAGTTATTTGGGTTTATTTTGCACTAGGAATAATGTTGACTAAACAATTGCTTTGGAATTTTCTTTGCAAGATTTATTTCAGTTTCGGAAATAACCATCGATCTGTCAAAAATAACCATGCTTTCGAGTAGTGTTATTTTGGACAACACCAAAATACACGCTTAAAAATAGTTACTCAAAAATGAATAAGATCTCACTCATCTACAGAAAAAGTGAAACAACTCTAATTTAGAGTAACTCCGAAGTTACTCAAATTTGAGTTCTTCCACTGGAAACGATGTTTGGGTAAAATCTACTCATTTACTGAGTAATACTTTATTTGTACATGTGCCAAAAAATAGAGCAACTATCACTCAAATTTTGAGTGAAATTTTATTTCACATTTACCAAATATGCAAAAAAAACTCCTTTTCTGAGTGTATTGTATTAAAATATTAAGTAATTGAACTCAATACTATATCAAGTGGTGGTCGCTAGGAGTAGTGTGTCAATCGCAAATTAACATACATGTTAGTTATGCTCAGGCACCAATCAAACACTTATTCCTCATAAATGACATTTGAGCATATTCGTCTAAAGCACAGCACGAAGTTTATCATTCCGGTTTTTGCAGACACAACACCGTTTGTGTTGAGCGACTCACCCTCGAAAAACGCGATCTCACTAACAAAAAATACATACGAATACGATCTCACTAACAAAAAATACAACCTGTTGCTACAAATAGTTACCCGGGTTGGCGGTTCAATGCATAGGGCGCTGGTCTTACAACCCAGTTGTCGTATGTTCGAACCCCGACCTGGAAGGATTCGTAGTGTCAGTAGAATCGTAGCACTAGCCATGCAATGGTTCTGTACACTTTGAATCGGCTGCGAAGTCTGTTGAAACAGAAGGTCAAATTCCACTACAGGAATGTAATACCAAGGCTTTGCTTTTTTGCTACAAATGGTTAATACAACTTTTAGACTGATCTTGCGAATAGTAACAAAAAAAACGAGTTCTTGCGTTAAACTCAAATTTAGAGTAGGAGTTACTCAATATCATTGATGATAACTACTCAATTTTTGACGTTTCCATGTATCATTTGAAAATGAGTAACTAGTACTCAAACTTTGAGTAACTTTTTCTAAGCGTGTAACACCTTGAGTGTCAGATTCAGAGATGCCGTTTATACAGATTTATTTGTTTTATACAGATTTTTACATGCGCATACAGAATACAGACTCGATACAGATTTTCTAAATTTAATACGGATTTCCCAAGGAGCAAAAAAAAGCTTTCTCGCATGAGCAACCTATTACTATTTGAATGCAGTGAAGAGAAGCAAAGTCTTGGCATTACATTCCTTTTGTGAAATTTGATTTTTCTGTTCCAATAGACAGATGGAAAGAATTATTGCTCATTGAAATTTAATTTTATTAGTGAATACAGATAAATACAGTTTTTTTTATACAGAGTAATACAGATTTCCTATGAAAAAATCTGACAGATTTCAACCAAAAATTAAAATTAACCTCGAAATGATTCACAGCTTTAGCAGGATAACCGAAAATAGTTCAATCAATTTTTTGTACCTTTGCTTTAGAATTATAACTAGTAATAAGGAGCGGCTTTTAACAGTTTCACAGAAAACCATATGTTACACGCTTTCCTACACTTTCACTACGTGACTTGCTTGTTTCTAGTTTGACAGTTGTATCCATGCCAGGTCTTTTTTTCTACAATCTGTGATCAAGCCAAAAAATTGTCTGTGCAAAGTCTTTGCACGTTTCCCGTAACATAATAACTGAAAGCGGAATCATTTTAGCGAGCAAAAAAAAGCATACATTATTACCGTACCTTTACATCGGTTATTTATTTTTCCCTAGCAAATCAAATACTTTTTTGTGCTCATCTGTGATTGATTTCAGAAATCTGTAAAAATCTGTAATCGATTTCAGAAATCTGTGAAAATCTGTCATTTTTAAATTCTGTGCAGAAAATTGAAAATCTGTGAAACACAGATTAATCAGTGAACAGGGATGCCAGCCTGGTTGTATCGTCTCCCGCTTGTGAGGAATTCTGGCAACCGTCAGAAGGCTGGCTGCATTCCGGCTGCTGTCAAAATTGTCCAGGCGAAATTGCGTCATTATCTCGTCGTACGAGTCTTGTTTATTTCCCTCCACCTTTTTTTTCTTTTTTTTTATTCGACTTCATTTGATATTCGTCAATCCCGCATGTACATACAAAAAACGAATCTTGAGACGAAGTAAATGAGATTGAAATATGGGTATGTTTGGTAGTGAGAAAGCAATGTTATTGACAATAACATTTTCCATAATTAGTATATATATTCTGGCAGAATTCCGACAAAAATGGCTGGCAGACATAGCCAGCCGTCTGGGGGGAAATCTACCCGCCGCGTACAAGTGGGCTCCCTTTAAGTTTTATTGGCGTAGTAACCTTTTGTCAGCTCGATGGGGGCACCATAAACTGACGAGAGAATCATGTTCGCAAAAGGCGTAACGCGGCCCATCTCCAGGTAAATGTAAAAAGCGTGTTTGACCGTGTTTTGATGAATCACAAGGACTGCACTTTGATCGATGACGAAACATACTGCAAACTCTATTCGAAGCAGCTTTCCGGTTTAAAATTTTACATCGTGACTAATGTAAAATTTTTAACCGGAAAGCTGCTTCGAATAGAGTTTGCAGTATGTTGCGTCATCGATCAAAGTGCAGTCCTTGTGGTTCATCAAAACACGGTCAAACACGCTTTTTGACCACGGAATTTTATTTCATATATCGGTTCGGATGTTTACTAACTCGTTGCGGCTTGTATCCTTCCCTGACATGGATATTCCGCACTATTTAAAAGTTGGTGTTGTTCCTTCTGGCGACATTTCACACCGAATGACCGGAGTTGACTTTAATGCACCTCAACACCTTGCTTGCTGACGATCCCTGGTTCCATTTTTTCGTAGGTCCGCTAATTTTCTTCCACAATCAGGACTTCCCGGTAGGTTTTGAGCACTCGACAAACTGTAGTGGTCGACACCTTCAGCACTTTAACCAGCTCCGGATATTCCAGGTGTTTGTGCACAATATTTTCTTCTCTTTAGAGTTCCGTTTGACGTTATTTCTGAACGCGATCGGCTACTTTGATCACACATGCCTTAGTTTTACTCTATGGAAATGTAAATAAACCACTGTCAAAGTAGTTCGATTTCCAATACAAAAGAGGCATTTCTGTTCATTTTACCAGATTGATATCTCGGGTAATTTTTCAAAAGGGCGTATAAGCAAGTGACAGTTCCTCTTTTAACACTCTCTCTTTCGATTATTGTGATGTGAATAAAAACATTTTCTTTGATATCACTATTCTGTTTGAAAGTCGAAAATTTCGGGTATCATTTCATGCAGAGTTGAGTGATAAACGTGGAAACCGCTTGGTAATTAATAGAAAAGAAGAATAGAGAAAGTAAACAAACAGAAACTGTCACTTGCTTATACGCCATTTTGAAACATAAACCGAGATATATCATTACCAAAACTCTTCTGGGAAGAGTCACTGTAGTGGAACTAACGCAATTTATTCTACGCAATCGATAATTTTCAACTCGTTGGGATGCTGGATCACTGAATTACCGTATTGCAATTACGTTCGCCCATTTACCGCAGCACCACTATCAATTTTCCGCATTAGAATCCGGGTCAGACCCAAAGAGCATTACGGTACATTAGAGAGAGAAGAAAAAAACAGTCACAATTGTTTAAGTGCATGCGGGGCTAAAAACACTGTCGATTTTAATTACTCGTGTAGTCACAGAGGCCGGCCTGTTCTCCCGTAGGAATCAAACAAGGTGTCCACCTCATGTCTCATATATGTACGTTCCATCGGCGCATAATTAATGTCATGCTGGGGTGGCCGGCAGAGGAGCTACGTGTGTGCCGTCGTGTTCTATCTATAGCTGTGTGGTTGCTTTTGCTGTCGGTTAGTCGGCTTAGTTTTCTCGCTGTTCGGTTCACAAAAGGGCGGCACATCGACATACCGCTACAATATCAAGTAAAAAAAGCAACCACGTCACAAGCACACTTCCGGATCCCATTACCGCGAGACGGGCTCTGACAGCAAACCAGCCGGATCACATATCAATTACCCTTAATTGGTGTCCCCGGGCGGCACCTTTGGCGTGCAGCTAACCTGACGGGCGGGATCCGTAATTCCCAGCACGCCTGGATAAACATGATCCATTTGGTAATGCGATCGGTGAAAACCATAGTTCGGCTCAGGTGCTAGAGTCGTCGTTTCGGTGCGGTTCCCGATTTGGAACATTAAATCCCCGTTCGGGCCATTATTAGTGGAATCTACCTCAGCAGTATCCTCAAACTGTCCCAGTAGAAAATTGTTTGATTTGTTCATCAAATATGCGGATCAGTGCAGTGAATCGGCAGGTCTATTGTTTCTGTGTCCAACCATGTGGCAGAATCGATTGAAATATATGTAAGATTGATGATTCCTACTCATTGGGGTGTGAAATTCGATCAGCTCGAGGGAGGCGTTTCTGTCTACACGTTAAGAAATTCACTTGAACTGTATCACTAGAAACTGTACTCTTGTTTATTCGACGTAGAAGGCCTTGCCTAAACTGACAGTCCGGAAAGCGTAGATACAGCGTGTTTATGTTGTGGAAATGACGTACCATTCGGAATCTGCACCCCTTGCCAGGAGTTTAATTTAAATTCATATGGTAAAGCTGTTGTGTGAAATTTGAACGAGCGACTGGGTTATGACCTATAAATCATGTTTCCCTCTCGAGTGGAGCATCCGAACAGGCCAACCAATCTTCATCAACCAACATTTTCCGATTCTAATTCATTTGTTAGGCAACTCGGAAGGGGGCTCGCATACCGCAAGCGGCGAAGAATCGCTTTGTTATCAGAATCCTGGAATCGCATGCTGATTGAGTGTTTTCCATTTCGTTTCGTTCCGACCGGGGATGAGTTTTTGATGCTGGTTTTCGGTTGTCTGTGCCTTGTTGTGTTGGACCTGATGGCTAGGAAAAGTGTGAACTCATCCGAATCTGGATGTGCGGTTACGGAATGATGTTGGTTAATTTGAACATCATTAAACCTCCAAGAGGACCCCCCGCCGGTGAGCTATGACGATTCATTTGCTTCGAAAATCGAACCTGCATGGAACAAAGCAAAGCGGGAAAACGACGAGAACGTTTCGATCACGACGAACATCTGCTTCGGAACGTAGGGAATTCGAAACGGATCTGTTGTGCTGATTGCCGCGGTCTGTTGAGGGTGGTTTTTGGAAACGTTCAGAGCTTAGTTTATTCACTGGGTTGGTTTTTTGACACGCATTTTATCTCACTTTGATGAGTGTATCATACACGCAGAGAAAAAAATTGTAAATATAACCGAGTTTGGGTTTCACGCAACTATTTTTTTTTGTTAAAATAGTGACAAAAGAAAATCTGGTTAGATTTAGAAAACATTGCTGCTTGAAACTACTAAACATGATAATCAATTTTACTCAGTGGGTTAGTTTGTTTCGAACGACATTTTGATAAAAACAACAAATATTTTACTTGTGCGTTCCTGTCAATTCCTTGACAAACAATTTCACAGTGAATTCAAATTGAAAATTTTTTTATGAATGAACGAACTTTAGATAAAGTTGAGAATTGTTGCGCTTTAAATTCACAAACATTTTAGTTGAAATAAATTACCTTAAATTTAGCTATTTCAACTAACGCTTTTGTTTGTTGAAATCATACATTTTTGTTTGTTTTTAAGAATAAAATGATTTCTTTCAAACTAATAATTTACAAGGTAGTTTTTGATACTACTTTTATTTATATTTGTATTCCTTATTAAATTCCTCAAAAAAAAAACAATTATTTTCAATTGTGGAATTTTTTAAGACGTTTCGTCAATGCCGTTGCTAGATGGTCGATTGACATACCATAATTCGGTTCGATGCTCTATCAGTCCGGCCAAAATAAAGATCCTGTATCGAATAATTTATGTAAAGAAAATGTGTTATGTAATGATATACAAATTTCTAAAATATTCTTAATTATCAATACGTACACTTGAATTGTTGAAAACCTCCTCGAAAATGAAAGAATCCTTTGGTTAATGCGCGCGAGAAAAAAATGCTCTGGTTTATATGAAAAATAAAACTTATATGGTCCATTTAAATAGTAAACTTAGTTGTATTATTACACAAATAAGATTTTAGATCAATTGAACCAAACTTTTTCTTCATATAAATGTATAGAAGGATAGAGTCAACAAGGACATTGCCGATAAAATTAACTCCACTTTGGTTGACATGCAATAATTAGTTAGTTTATTTCAACAATAAACTTAGCCTGATCAAATATATTTTTCGTTTGGTTGAACCAAAATTATGATTCAAATCAAACAGAGATCATTGTTTTTGTTGAAGGGAGAAATTGGTTTGTAACAATCATATTCTAGCTTGAAATGAATATAAATCAAGTTTAAAAAACTACTAACTGTTTTGTTATTTTAAACATGTTCAATTTCTCTGCGTGTACTTAGAAGAGCATTAAAATTTTTGTTCTTTGTCCTGTAGGAAAAATTCAAAACTACAAAATGTCATGAGAATCACCTCAATTCAATGAATTGTATTCAAATTTTCACCTATTTGATTGATGGTACCGTAAAAAAACCCTTCTTAAGCCACCTAGTGGTGTGATAATGCCTTTCTGATTTTTAATTTTGAGAAAAGAGATACCAATCTAAAAAAAACCTTCTTAGTCCACTTAGTGAATTTTCATAGATTTTGAAAAATCACCATTTACATAAAATTTCCGAACCGAAACAAAATTTTTGATGCCACATGATTTGGCTGCGTCCTGTTGTTTACACTCTTCTCTAACCACTTGTGCAGTTGTTTATTCGTTTTCATTAGTTTGTTTCGAAATGCTTCGGAGTAAGCGAAAAAGCCGTCCGAAATGCAATCAGGAAGTTCGGTGAGGATAACACCTTTGAGGAACGGGTCGAAGAAAAGGTCCTGCTAACCTTCAGTTGAATAAACGTATACTGAAGCCGTTTGAGCAAACGAAGGAGGTTTCAGTTCGGGATGTGGCCAAAAAAGTGGGGACTGCTAAGGAATGTTTGAATCTTCGAACCTATAAGAAACAAAAAAACCATAACGTAGTACGAAACAAGAAGCATCGATCACGCAGAGGGTTCGAAAGCTGTACAATACGATTCTTGCTGGAAATTTGAACTGCATAATCATCGACGACGAAACCTACGTGAAACTCGATTACAAATCCTTGCCGGGACCACAATATTATACGGTGCGAGAAGGGCAAGTGTTAAACCAGTCCGAGACATCGATTGAAGTCGAAAAATTTGCGGTAAGATTTCGAAACCCTTCATCACCACTGCTTCAATGAACAGCGAAATATACATATGTTTACAAAAACGACTTCTACACATGATTCGAAGCCACAAGGATCCTTTTGTTCTGGCCAGATCTTGCTTCTTGCCACTACTCGAAATCAACGGTAGAATGGTATACTACCAAAAATGTAACTTTCGTCCCAAAAGACCACCAAATTGCCCACAACTTCGACCAATTGAGGAATTTTGGGCATTAACGAAGGCACATCTTAGGAAACATGTCTCGGCAGCCGAAACCATTCAACAGTTCGAAAAAGATTGAAGAAATGTGTCAAAACTTGTCGCCAAGAAGCCTGTACGGGGCGAAATCAAAGTGCGTCCATACTTTCTGGGACATACCTTATGATAAAAAAAGAACCGGAATTTTCATTTTAAAATTCCCGCGCTGGTCCAATCGGTAAACTTTTATTCTCTCAACGTTGGCAACACTTTTATACACATTCTGTCAAATTTTGACGCATATCGTACGATTAGTTTTTGTTTGGCGTCTATACAAAGAAGTTGAAAAATTTTCGTGTGGCGATTTTTGTAATGGATGAAAATTTAGAACAACGGCTCACCTTCGAAGCGCCATTGTTGTGCGGTTTCGACGTCATATTCATAGATCCACACCTCATCACTAGTTACGATGTATTCGATGAATGTGGGGTCACTATCTGCGTTGGAAATCATCTCTTTGGCCACATCAACTGCTGTTTTTGAATGAAATTCAGCTTTTTTGGCACCAGCCGAGAAGCGACGCGTTTCAAACCCAAAACATCAGTTGAAATGTGTTCGGCTGATCCATAAGAGATGCCCAACAACACAGTAATCTCTCTAATCGGTACAGAACGATTTTGCAACACGATTTGCTTCGCCGATTCAATGTTTTCTTCAGTAACAGATGTTATTGGGCGGCCAGGAATCTCATCATGACCCAAGCTTGTACGACCACCTTTGAAGCGTTTATACCACTCGTATGCCTGTGTTTTTTCCTGGACACGATTCACCAAAGGCCTTTTCTAACATTTTCAACGTTTCGGAACACTTAAATCCATTTGCAACACAAAATTTGATGCACGCACGTTGTTTTAAATTTTCATCCATTATAAAAATCGCCACACGAAAATTTTTCAACTTCTTTGTATAGACGCCAAACAAAAACTAATCGTACGATATGCGTCAAAATTTGACAGAATGTGTATAAAAGTGTTGCCAACGTTGAGAGAATAAAAGTTTATCGATTGGACAAGCGCGGGAATTTTAAAATGAAAATTCCGGTTCCTTTTTTATCATAAAGTATTCTTTATATAATTAAGATAAATTGCCTTAAATTGTATTACATTTTAATATTTTCCTTAATTTTAAAAAGAAAACATGAGTGAAAGAATTCGAACTTTCCGACATTTCGAAATCGAATTCAAATTGTACGAAATGACAATTTCAAATCATTCGCTTGTGCGTCGCCTACTTCGATTGTGCAGTGATTGTAACGTTTTCTCTGGGCTTCCTTTCCTACACTTCAATCAGACTCGTGTTATGTTTTGGCGTAAAATCGTTCGTTTTTTTTCACTTGACAGTGATCAAAACATTATCAAAATTGACATAGTCACTAAACAAAATTATACCGAAATACACGAACAGCCGCTCCCTCGTACAGCATCCTTCTACCGCCGTTCGAACCACGGTTGAGAACCTAACGAGGAATGCTGGGTGCCAAACCGAAACCGAAGCGATTGCCTTTGACAAGTCCCCCATCTGTTTCTTCAGACCGGGCGCTGCTAAGCACGGTAAGCAACGACCCAAAAACAACTTTTCTCCGGTTCGTGTAGGTTCCATCACCTTCGCAACGGTAGAGAAACGGAACGTAACAAATTAAATTTAGCCAAAATCTCGATTTAATAAACAAAATTTCGACGCCAAATGAAACGGAATCGATGCTTACCGGATCCCACGTAGTGGGGCGCCTTCGACGCCATTTCGTTTACCCCACAAAACTTGGGATGTTAATATTGTTATTACTATTATTATTATTGTTATTACTGGTAACAGGCAGGAAAAACCCTGGAGGGAGGGCCGAACACGTGTTTGCCATACAGATTAAGGTTGGAGGTATTTTACCTAAACTTTTCACCCCGGAACGAAACAAACATCGTTATTGTACCAGATTTGTGTTCGGCAAATATAAGACAACTGAAATGGGAGTTGCGATGTTAGAATCGTTGTAATATTTGGCATACATAATTCAATCCATGACTTCTCATGAGACGGGATATTCAGCAGCAGTTATTGGAACAAACAAAGGGTTCCTTCTGCAAGCAGATTGAAACTGTTTTTCGTGCGTTAAATTTATCATCAACGTAACTTTGAATTGGCAAGCTATCTGGTGCTGCAGATGAGTAATTACTGCTGTTCAAATTTGAATGCTTGCTGCATTTAATTCAATTCTAGAAACGAATTCAAAACACATAAAAGTGGAATCTTCTTGTAACTATTTTATTTTCATAGAAACTATTATCGTAAACTTCGCTGTGGATCACATTTTTCTATCGGGTAAAGTGTTTTTCGTAGAAGAAAAGCCAATCAATCGAACGGCTTGTACCTCCATCACAGCACGCCACATCGAACGACGATTAGCGTAACGAATTGAGGCATAATTTATTGGATCGAGAGTTGAGAAGGGTGCTCGAGTCGGTTCTCGGTACGCTAGATTTCACTGGACCAGTGCTGAAGCGTTTACGCCGTATCATTGTTCACTTTCCGTACGCAACCACCCTCCGGAGCGGAGAACCTCTAGAGGCTAATAAGTGAACAAAACGAAAACGGAAAATCTATAAAAAAAAAATAACGATCACCCTTTTTTCTGTCGTATTCTTTATCCTTTCTCACTTATATAGCTCAAATGTAGCATCTTTTTTCCAAAATAAACTAAAGGGGGTTCGTACCTGTTTTTGACATCGTCTAGACGCTTCCATCGGACTAACAACACGTGAAAATTTCGGTGCACATACCCTTCCTGTATCAAAGCACAAGCACAGAAGAAGATTTCAATCGTTTTGGGAAAATTTCAACGACTTGTGGATTGATATAGAAACTTATCTCCTCTGCCTGGTCGTGTCGTCGAGTCGCCCGAATTCGACCGTCTCCACCGGTCTCAGCACAGACCGACCACAAATTTAGTTGCGTCACGATGAATCACCCCGAACAGCTCGAACATTTTCCTTTTTATTTTTCGAGGAAGATCAAGGGTAATAAAAGCACTGCCGTCTAGTAGGCGTTTGCGTCCCATACGTGTATGTATGCATATGCACGTGTAGGTCGGGGACCCATTGTAGGGCCCGGTTAGATTCGAGATAAGGAATTCCCCGGTATCTTTGATTTTTATTACCCTTGACACTTTGCTTGCTGACCCGAGAATTGTCATGGCACACTGCACCCCAGACACCTTTCTACTCTTCGCCGGGAGGTGATAATTTCCCTTTCCAGACGTCTAATTTATTTGTGGTTGACGTTCGGAAATTAGTCAGGAATTTTCGTTCGAACCCAAGGAATAGTTATTTTTATCTAACCAAGCGGACAATAAATTGTCCGCAGTCAAAACAAAGACCCAACTCTAATGGACGCATTAAGATAGGAGACGGCAGACCACGTGCTTTATTGGCTGCATCAGAGAGAGAGGAAGGCTTCGTATCTAATTGGATGAGCTGCAGCTAATCCGAAAACTAAGCAATGGTTTTAACACCTTGCAAGTGGCGTAGTTCCCATTAAAAATATTGTGCCATCGTGATCGGGCAGCCAAAATGGACTTCCGAAGCAAGCGTTCTCACCACAGACAAGAAGATATCATCATTCAGTAAAAACCATTCAAGCGAAGAGGTTGTGTTTCGATTGTACTGGCTCGTGAGTTAACGGCTGCTACCGAGACAATTCTAAGCTTCAGGTAGTTAAACTGCCCATAGCAAACGCAATATTCGGGGCGTTTCCCGACTGGAAAGCTAGCAACGAAGGCCATCCCGTTCATACGCACAGAGGTGTAGAGACACAGAGGTGCGAGAGCATAGAAGTGACGAGTCACAGAGGTGCCATCGCATAAAGGTGCGAAGACGAAGGGGTGCAAAGGCACAGAGGTGCTAAAGCAACCCAGTGCTGATCTACCAGGTACCAGAATTTGTACGCTGCGTAGGATCAAAAGAGACGGCATATATCGCGAGGTGCTACACTGCAAGCATCGCATTTGATCGCCACCAAGAGCAAAAGCACTGTACCTGGGGTCAGGTACAGCAAGTGCAGTGGTGTTCACAACGACGGCAGAGCAACTGAGATAGCAGTAAACGACAGAAGACTGCCAATTGGAAACAGCAAAAGACTGCCAATTGGAAATCGTTGGAAGAGCTTCACGTCGTTCTTCACGATAAAGGAACAGAGACATCAGCTACAAGGTAGATTTAATTTAATTTATTTTTTATTTCTTATATCTGAAATTTTACTAAACATAAGTTTTTATTTTGGTATTATTAATTTACAAAAAAAATTTAATGTAATGGATGATCTCATGGAAGATCATCCGAATCCGATTCCGGATACTAGTAAAAGTTTAAATACTCCGAGGGCTAAACATTATCCACAGGGTACCACTGGGCCATGGATAGTCTATCTTCGAAAAAAAGAAAAGATTTTAAACTTGATGCAAATTACAAAGGATTTGACATCACATTTCTCTGAAGTTAAAGAAATCTGTAAGGTTAATAGAGATAAAATTCGAGTTGTAGTTAACGACTTGAAACAGGCAAACGATATTGTAACCTGTAAATTATTTGCTATTGAATATCGAGTTTACATTCCATCGAAGGAGGTAGAAATTGACGGTGTTGTGACTGAAGCAAGTCTGACAGCAGATGATTTACTTAAAAATGGAGTTGGCCGTTTTAAAAACTCCATGCTTGAGGGAGTTAAGATACTCGAGTGCAAACAATTGTACTCAGCATCTATTGTCGATGGAAAAAAGTCTTATCGTCCCTCAGATTCGTTTCGCGTAACATTTGCCGGATCTGCATTGCCTAGCCATGTCTATATCGATAAAATTCGTCTTCCTGTTCGGCTTTTCGTACCGCATGTTATGAATTGCACGAACTGTAAAAAATTCGGACATACAGCTACTTACTGTAGTAATAAGTCCAAATGTATCAAATGTCAAGGGCCTCATAAGGATAATCTTTGCGATAAAGATGTTGAAAAATGTGTTTATTGTGGGGAAAGCCCTCATGATGATCTTTCAGTGTGCGCTGCATTTAAGCTGCGTAAAGACAAAATGAAGCTTTCTTTAAAAGCACGGTCTAAGCGCACATATGCAGAAATGCTCAAAACGGTCATACATGTCTCCCCTTTGGAAACCGAAAACGGTTTTTCAAATCTTGCGGAGCCAGAGGAATCTGACTCTGACGGAAATAGTGAAGATACCTCGTTTGTCACTCCTCAAGGGTCTGTTAAGAGGAGATTAACAAACCACAAAATACCAAAAAAGACACCTAAAATTATACCTTCAAAAAAAGATCCCCGTGTTAAAGCTAAAAAGCCAAATTTAAAACCAAAAACTGTGCCTCCTGGTTTGTCAAATTCACAAACCAATCCAGGAACTAGCTCAAGAAAAGACAATAATCCAGTGGGCTCCATTTCACATTCACCAACAGGATTACTGAAATTTTCGGAAATTGTAGAATGGATTTTCGCTGCATTCAATATTTCTGAACCTCTAAAGACCATCATAACAGCATTCCTTCCAATAGCTAGAACTTTTTTGAAACAGTTATCAGCTCAATGGCCAGCTCTTTCAGGTTTTGTATCATTTGATGGATAATTTATCATCCGCCGCAAATGATTCAATCACTGTCCTGCAGTGGAATTGTCGAAGCATCATGCCAAAACTTGATTCATTTAAAGTTTTGTTGCATAGTCAAAAATGTGATGTATTTGCTTTGTGCGAAACATGGCTTACATCAAACATAGCCTTAAATTTTAATGACTTTAACATTATACGTCTCGACAGAGACTCCCCGTATGGTGGAGTGCTTTTAGGAATTAAGAAATGTTATTCCTTTTATAGATTAAACATTCCTTCGACTTCTAGTATAGAAGTTGTTGCTTGTCAAATAAACATTAAAGGAAAGGACATTTGCATTGCTTCGGTATATATTCCTCCAAGAGCTCAAGTTGGACAACGACAGCTTAATGAAATTGTCGAAGCCCTTCCTGCTCCACGTTTGATTTTAGGAGATTTCAATTCGCACGGAATGATGTGGGGTTCCGTTTACAATGATAGCAGATCATCTCTAATATATAATATTTGCGACAATTTTAGCATGACGGTACTAAATATGGGTAGCATGACACGGATCCCAAGACCTCCTGCACGTCCAAGTGCATTAGATTTATCTCTTTGTTCGACTTCAATTCGACTAGATTGCACCTGGAAAGTATTTCCTGATTTACATGGTAGCGATCATTTACCAATCATCATCTCAATTAGCAGTAACAAAGGCATTGCTAATTCAGTTAATATTCCATATGATTTGACAAAAAATATTGACTGGATTAAATACCAAAGTAATATTTCAAGTGTCTTAACTTCAATGGAAGAGCTTCCCCCACTTGAAGAATATGACTTCCTCGTTTGTTCGATTCTGGAGGCCGCAGAACAAGCCCAAACCAAACGATTTCTTGGTCCATCGTCTAACAGAAGACCTCCAAATCCTTGGTGGGACAAAGAGTGCTCAGATGCTAAACACGCGAAACAAAATGCTTTCAAGACGTTTTTAAAACGAGGAGGAGGAACTCCTCAGAATTTTGAAAAATTCTTGGTTTTAGAAACCAAGTACAAGAACATACTTCGGGTTAAGAAATGCAGCTATTGGAGACATTTTGTGGAAGGTTTGTCAAGAGAAACCTCAATGAGCACTCTTTGGAATACGGCCAGACGAATGAGGAATCGTAACGTAGGAAATGAGAGTGAGGAGTACTCGAATCGATGGATATTTGATTTTGCGAGGAAAGTTTGTCCAGATTCCGTTCCTACGCATAGCATTGTTAGGGAGTCTTCTTCAAATGATGATTCCATTGATAGCCCCTTTTCAATGATGGAATTTTCCATAGCACTCATGTCTTGTAACAATAACGCTCCTGGATTGGACAGAATTAAATTCAACTTGGTGAAGAATCTGCCCGACCTCGCAAAAAGACGTTTGTTGGAATTGTTCAACAAGTTTCTTGAGCAAAATATTGTTCCACCTGACTGGAGACAAGTGAAAGTTATCGCCATTCAAAAGCCGGGGAAACCAGCTTCCAATCACAACTCATATAGACCCATTGCGATGTTGTCCTGCATCAGAAAATTGTTCGAAAAAATTATTCTACGACGTCTCGACACTTGGGTCGAGACGAACGGTTTGTTGTCAGATACTCAGTTTGGCTTCCGTAGAAATAAAGGGACGAATGATTGCCTTGCATTACTTTCGTCTGACATCCAAATTGCCTTCGCTCAAAAGCAACAAATGGCATCTGTATTTTTAGACATTAAAGGAGCATTTGATTCAGTTTCCATTGATGTTCTTTCAGACAAGCTCCACCAACATGGACTCCCAGCGGTTATAAATAATTATTTGCACAACCTTTTGTCAGAGAAACGCATGCATTTTTCACATGGCGATTTGGCAACAATCAGAATTAGCTACATGGGTCTCCCGCAAGGCTCATGCCTCAGTCCGCTCCTCTATAATTTTTACGTGAATGACATTGACAGCTGTCTAGTAACCCCATGTACACTAAGACAATTGGCAGATGATGGCGTGGTTTCAGTTACTGGATCCAAAGCTATTGATCTGCAAAAACCATTGCAAGATACCTTAGATAAATTGTCCGTTTGGGCTGTTCATCTTGGTATCGAATTCTCTGCGGAGAAAACAGAGCTGGTCGTCTTTTCAAAAAAGCATGATCCCGCGCAACTTCAGCTTCATATGATGGGAAGAATAATCGAACAGGTTTTGACTTTCAAATACCTCGGGGTGTGGTTTGATTCCAAATGCACGTGGGGAGGACACATTAGGTATCTGATAACGAAATGCCAACAAAGAGTAAATTTTCTTCGAACAATAACAGGGTCTTGGTGGGGTGCTCATCCGCAAGATCTAATAAAATTGTATCAGACAACGATACTTTCAGTGATGGAATATGGATGCGTTTGTTTTCGTTCCGCTGCAAATTCTCATATTATCAAACTTGACCGTTGTTTGCGAATTGCTTTAGGCTGCATGCATTCGACACATACAATGAGTCTTGAAGTTCTGGCGGGAGTTCTTCCATTAAAAGATCGATTTTGGGAGCTTTCATCACGCCTGCTAATAAGATGTGATGTGCTGAATCCCATGGTAATTAATAATTTCGAACGACTAGTCGAGCTTCGATCTCAAACAAAATTCATGACAGTATATTTTAACCATATGTCACAGGAAATCAACCCTTCAAGATATATTCCTATCCGTGTCAGCCTCCTAAATGTACCTGACTCAACTTTATTTTTCGACACATCCATGCAGCGCGAAGTGCGTGGAATCCCGGACCACCTACGCTCTATGGAAATCCCAAAAATAT
Source organism: Malaya genurostris (assembly GCF_030247185.1). Taxonomy (NCBI): domain Eukaryota; kingdom Metazoa; phylum Arthropoda; class Insecta; order Diptera; family Culicidae; genus Malaya; species Malaya genurostris. The sequence continues at coordinate 26,025,915 of NC_080571.1, read as the reverse complement.
TTTCAAGTAAGTTCAGGCATATTAACTCTGAGAAAATGTTTTACACGGACGGATCGCGAATGGAAGAAGCGACAGGGTTTGGTATGTTCAACAATAATGTTTCGGCCTCATTCAAGCTTCAAGAACCTGCATCTGTTTATATAGCAGAGTTAGCAGCAGTTCATTATAGCTTGAATGTAATCGTCACATTATCTCCAAACCATTATTTCCTCTTCACAGATAGTCTGAGTGCAATTGAAGCCATTCGCTCAAACGCTGCTGGCAAAAATGAACCGTTTTTCTTGGGTAAAATAAAACAGTGTCTGAACGACATATTGAATAATAATTATCTAATCACAATAGTTTGGGTTCCGGCTCATTGCTCCATTCCAGGCAATGAAAGAGCCGATATTTTAGCCAAACGTGGTGCTATTGAGGGTGAAATTTATGAGAGACCGATTGCTTTCAACGAATTCTATAGCGCGTCTCGCCAAAGAACACTTGCCAGCTGGCAAGCTTCTTGGGATAAAGATGATCTGGGTCGGTGGATGCACTCAATTATTCCGAAAATATCGACAAAGGCATGGTTCAGGGGACTGGATGTGAGTAGGGATTTCATTCGTGTGATGTCCAGACTCATGTCCAATCACTACACGTTAGATGCACATCTCCTTCGAATTGGACTTTCCGAGACTAATCATTGTGCTTGCGGCGAAGGTTACCGCGATATTGACCATGTTGTTTGGACATGCGTGGAGTTTCGTGATGTCAGATCTCAACTAATAAATTCCTTGCGTACCCAAGGTAGACTATCCAATGTCCCAGTTCGCGACATTCTTGCTTGTCGTGACCTTCCATACATGAAACTTCTTTATCATTTCATTAAATCCATTGGAGTTCCAATTTAAATTTTATTTTATGTTAAACTGTTTTCTCTTCCATGAGTTCAACCAATAGCCAACTATAGGATATTGAATATAAGTGGTGAACTGATACAAACAATCCTGAAATAGTTATAAGATCATGTACAAAATAAATGTATTTTATTTAATGTAATTAAAATAGCAACTCGCTTGATAAAAACAGTGTTTAGATTAACTAATGAGTACCAACATACTAATATGATATTCGAAATGTATTAGGTTTAAACTACTATGTATTGTGGATGCCACGGCGAAGAAAAACTTATGTATATTGCCTATGAAATAAACGTATTTATGAAAAAAAAAAAAGAAGATATCATGATTCGAAGGGGAAAAAACCAAATTGAATCAAACCAAAGTTTACGTCTGTTAGCGCCGTGCGTTGGCGTCTCCTCTATCAACATTTATAAAATACACACCAGCTGGAAAGTAAATATTATTAATTTCAATTTCATTTTTTTACGACCCAATGCTCTTTACATGCGCTGAAGATGCTTTCAAGTGTACAACGGATGATCTCCCGCGAGAAATTCCATTAGGAGCACAGCAGCACTGGTTGTGCGGAATGAAACAATCTGGTTCAAATACGTCGGTATAGCATCTATTCTCGGGGAAACGACGGACGCACGCGAACTGCAGCGCAATGGCCGGGGAATGCTCTTAGGAAAAACTTAGAATTTATAGATATGAAATGAGAATGGAAAACCCTCCGATCTGCCGTCGGATTAACCTCACTTGTGTTGGCAACCGAAGTTTCACTTGAATTCGATGTCGAAATAAATAGGTTAGGTCATAAATTAGTTTTAATCCGAAAGAGTCATAAAAACCTCACTCTACACTAATTGGGGTCCATTTGTTACTGCCACATGATAAATGCATATATTTGAGAGAGCGAGAGAGAAAAAAAACCCTCGACTTGAGCGAAGAATATCGTGGGATTAAATACCTAATCTCATCTGTAAATAATCAGGCTTGTCCCGAACCCATCAATGTGCCGGTGACAGCTCTAGTTCTAGCATACTGTTTATTTACATCACGGATTAGCATCGTTTTCTTGCATCAGAACTGGTATCCGACCGAGCGATCGGGATGGGGCAATCCGATGAGATCAAAGAATGCTGATGTGTGATGAAAAACCTGAGCTAACTGACTTTGAAGAAAAATAAACATTGCCAGCAATCGCGTGTTCGAACGATAGAACCCGGGTGGCGTTGTCCCTTTGCGAGGGACAATCGTCATCATCATCATCGTCTTCATAAAAACGAAGCCAATTAGTCACCGTGTTCGGTTGAGCAAACAAATAAGAAAATTTCGGTAAACATATCATCAATTCAACACGGGCGGGGTGTTTAAAAATATGTCATCATGAAAATTGCATCCATGTTTCCTTCTTTGTAGAAGCAACAAAGTAGGCCGAACAAACTTGCCATGCGAGATCAAGGTTACTACGGATACGGATTTCATTCGTCTCACATCGCAACCCGCTGTCACCCATTCGAACGACTGCAGATAACACCACGCTGAATCGGAAAATCCGATTGGCAATCCTTTTTCCTCCTGGGAACGCCTCCTGTCGAAATATTAATGGAAATTCTGACGATGCTACACGTGCTCCCCCATCCACTCTCGAAATCCAATCTCGAATGGTCCACGTTTCGTCTCGATCGATGTTGTATCACCTCACATCTGAAAACGAAGTGTAAATATGAACGTAACGTTGTAAATTTATTTTTCCTACATCATAAAACTAGTCGGGAAACGCAGACAAATAGGGAAATGAAACCATTTAAGAATTTAGTCAATCGGGTGTGAACCATGGATACAGGCTAGTCACTAGAGGTCACTAGTCTGACGTTCACTTATGGATAGGTGGTTCATACTCGTTTGGCTTTTGTTAAACAGTTGTAACGTTAAACGAAAATGAAAAATTATATTACTGTTCAAGCAAAGATACTGTTACATAAATTCAGACTTTTGAAATGCGAGAAATTTTACCAAAAAACTGAAATTTGTTGAGTTTGCAATTACAGGGTGCGCCACCTGAATCTGGTAAACGAAAAGATTCTTGAGCTGTACCCCGGTGAACGACCAAAAGGTTAAAGCCTTGGTAAAATGACCTGGGTAATATGACCGGCAATTTATGATAAAATTTTCAACGGTGTGAGATAACCATTAATGACTCTAGAATTTAGTTTTCTCTAACTTTTGAAAACAATTAGGAAAATTTTATCTGGTTCATTGCATTCAAAGTTCTTGAATTCGGTTCTTCCAGAAAAAGATATTTTTAAACGATTTTGCACTGTAATATTCGTGTCCGATTTTTATACTCAGTGTTTTTATCCGGGGTTTTCCACTCAAAGTTCTCCTGTTCGGTTCTGCCAAAAAAAATATGCTTTTAAACGATTTTTGCATTGCATAATTCGTATCCGTTTTTTGTCGTGAATACGACTTACTTTACTATGGGGTGCCTTTTCAAAATTTACCCTCTGAGAGAGTGATAAGTTTTTGATCGTGAATATCTTTTGTTGTATCTAACGAATCAACATAATTTTTACTACATGCCATCGGAAATATGATCACAATTTTATGATAAAATATTCAGTTGTTTGACATAATCTCAAATAATTCAAAATTAAACTTTTCTGAAATGTTTGGTATAAACGAGTGTCAAAGACGGTAATTCGTAAGGCGCGTTTGCCTTTCTCGTATTTTTAAAGCTCATAGCTCAGTGAACTGTGAAAGGATTTATATAATCTAACTACCAAAAGAATTGAAATTTTTCAATTTAAACGTGTAAAGAAAAAGCTTTGAAGTATTTCAATAGTACACTATTGAAAAACCTGTCTCATTTGACCCATGTCAACACCAGCCAATCAGAACGTTTTCTGAGGAAGAGAACAAAATATCTGCTTCTGTACAACAAATCGTTCGAGAAAATGTTCCGAAAAGTGTTTAATATCGTATTGAGTTCCACAATTTGGTCCTTTTGAAAGGCAGGAATGAATCCCGTACAGCATCCGGATAGTTTCTTCCGTTTCCGTTAGGACCGCCCATTAGTGAAAAAGCTGCAAACGAAATCCGGTAAAAACAAACCTCTTAACAAAAATTGGTTCAGTTTGGATTCTATCGCCACTGCGAGCAGATGTATTTTGTGTCGTTTGCAAAGCAAGTTTCGCTTCCGACAAGAGCGATTACGTCACAGCTGCCAGTCATTTGCATTGGTGAAAAAGCAACGGTGGAGAGCATTACACAAAATCAGCCGTTCTAATGGCTCTAAAAGTTTTTTATAGAACTATTAGGATTTCTTGCTCGCATATCAAAGGGAAATATCCTCAGTTTAGTGCAAATCTAGAACTGTTTGATTTGATTTTTGCACTTTTCGCTGTATGACATTCACAGTAATCTAGATCAAGTGAAGCATTCCTTGTTTTTGCGAAAAATGTGGAAAAGGGGAATGCTTGCATAATTCATACAATTGATCAACTAATTGATATTCGGAAGTGTTAAGGAACATGTCAGTTGTTTTCGTATTCACGACATCCAGTTATGTCTCTGACATTAACCACCCGCCTTTTTTCACACAGTGTTTTTATCCGTTTTTTTTTTGCATGTCCGGTTCGTCAAGAGAAAGATGCTTTTAAACGATTTTTGTATTGAAAGATTCGTGTCCGGTTTTTGCACTCAGTGTTTTATCCCGGTTTTCGGATCAGGATCATTTCGCCGAAAGCCATTTTACCGAAATCTTCATTAGTCTTAATATTGAAATTGGAATTGATTGAATTGATAAAAAAAGACAAATAAAAAATGACAATGTTTACTCCTTTCTTGTTGACCTACAATCTTACTTCTGATATGATCCAGAGACTTGAATAATTTTTGTAGGGTTATTTATGATCCTCAGAACGGAATTATTTTCACCCGACAAAAATGGCTTTCTGCGAAATGACCCACTACCGGTTTTCATACTTGAAAATACTCTAAAGCCGTCCAAATATCATTTATTAATCAATGAATTCCGTTTTTTGTAATCATTCTTCAATTTCGTTATTCCTTCACATACCTACTTTTCACTGCAGTATCTCGACAAAATGGCCGTGACTTGACCAGTTTTTGCTTCGAATTTCGGCAATAATTGACAAATTTAGGCCTCCTTAGATTAACGATAATAATGCAATTTACCGAGATCTTGGTAGTTCAGTTATCAATTTGACTTTGTTGGATATATCGATTAACCTTCTTCGTCTTTCTTTTTACGAAATATCAAAAAAATATTATTTGCATTGATCAGTAGTTATTCTTTTCTTTGGAGCCAGAAAACGGTTGAATTGTAGCATGAGTTTCAAAAAGAAAAAATCACATTGGTTGATTGGCGCGCTCATTTATTCTTCATTTTTTCACATACTAACAACGGGTGAAATTTTCTCGCTTGTCAATTTGTCAATTTCGTTGGCCCTTCCAACTAGCCTACTATGTTATATGAGAGAAAATGCGTAATGAATAAATTGAAGATTCCAGCCAACTCCTGCGCGAGTGCAGCGTAACCTTTGAATCAAGCAATGATGATGATTTTCAGATGTTGGCGTTTTTTTTTCAAATTTCTTTTCATGAAGATTTCTCGGAAGTGCGGGTCTCTCAGACAAATAGAAATAGGCAAACGATTTATTTATAAAGTTGCCCAATTGGCAGTTTTATAACCAAATCGTTTGCCTATTTCCATTTGTCTGAGAAAGCCACACTTCTTCCGATAAGGCATATCTTCTATCACTAAAATCAAATCTGAGCTGAGCTGAAGTAGACCGCCCGTAGTCGCACTTCATGATCGACCGAGTGAGTGAAAACGAACAATGAATCAAGAAAATGAAGCTTAGAAGTATCTAATCATTATCACCGTGCTCAACACATTTGATTAGATGGTCAATAACGACCACCGGCCACAACCAAAGGCAGGCCCGTACCCAGAATTTCATTTCGGGAGGGGCCCAAAGATTAAAAAATAATGTTACTGAAGATTGCTTATGTACCTAATTTTCGGTGTGCCTTTTACGGCTGTTTTTAACATACACTTTAAACTTTTCCACTGGAACTGATATTGTATTACATTTCATTGCGTTTACTGTCTTGTTATTTCGGTAACACATGTCTGAGACATTCTAAATAATTATATGTTTTTTGATTTCGGGAGGGGCCAGGGCCCCTCGGGCCCCCCCTCTGGGTACGTGACTGACCAAAGGCTTCTTCTTCGAATTGATCGAAAGCACGACCTGCTAACATACTTCGATGTTGAATGGTTGAAGTAGAAAAACACTAACTGGATTTTTAGCTGGCAACTCTTGCTTGCCTCATATTAATTTATGTCTACTTCCCTAACGAGTTCCAATGAAACTTCCATAGTTCCATTCCTGATTACTACCAGTCCAGTTAATGGTCGCTATTATGAACAGCGCCTAAATGACTTATATTCAATGTTACGCAAATTTCACACTTCTATCCTTCCAATTAACGTGATTCACCCACTTGCGTTTGATTTTTACATAGAAACCCGACAGAATATTACATTCTAAACGAACAATATTGCTATTAAACGATGTTTAAACTCTGTATACTCTGATACTATGATCACACTCTCAGAAAATAGCACGTTTTAACGAAGGTAATTTAAAGTTAAAACCGAACTGCTCACAATTGGATTGGAAATTGATTACAAGCAAAGTGCAAACATATTTATGACGCAGAAATTAAGCACTTGTGCTGCGCTTTTTTATTAATCAACGATTCGATACAGGTACTTTTGATGAATATATATCCGTAGAACATGTAGTTCGATCTTAATTAAATCATAAAAGCATTGGACATGTTACATCATTTTCGTCAGAATCTTAGAGAGTAGTTTGAATATCATAGTATTTTCTTTGATTGTGTTTGAAGCTGGTATTGTTGCACGTATTCTTATGTACCAAACTTCAAACCTAGGTTTCAGCAGCCATTTAAATAGTATATATCTTTCTACAAGTTCTACTAAGAATTGATTGAGAAATATGTCGAAACCGGAATTTCACATCGAAAAGTAGTAATGTATACTAAAGGCTAATAATATATTTCTTTATTTTACAGATATAAATTCGGACTATAAAAGTTAGAAGTCTGGGAAGAGGCCACGATTCACAAATTTACGAATCGTCTCTTAATGAAAAACCAGTGGTCGAAAAACCCATTAATCAACGAGCTTTTTTCAATTCGATTGATAAATTATTTATGGGGAACAAGAAATGAATGGATTTTACTGTACAAAGGCCAAATCGAAAGTGATCCCTCCGAAGGACCGATGAGTGGCTCTTTTCTCTTTTCTGAAAGGCAGAAATCATTATTTTTTTCTGAACTACTTTTACTAAACTTTACTTACTTAGTGAGATTGTGAATTTTCACTCTTATTTCTTCAGGTTCTACAAAAAGCCTCTTTTACCAAGGTCATACTTTATTTCTTCGTAAATATGGCTATTCTTGCGGCTGACGCGCAGTTCTGATATTCTATCTGCCCACAACTCCACCAGCAATTCTATGTGGGCTTGGCTCCAGTGAGTTTTTTTTAGATTTTTGTCGACACGGTTCCGCTGTTTTATTCTAACTTTGTTCAATTTTTTCAATCGGATCCATTTTCACTTTCCTTCACTAAAAACTGATTTGAAGGATTTGTTTTATGATGATTGCATGGTTACTTTGATTAAAATACGGGTTCGACACAGGCTTGTCAATCGACACATTCAAAATTGACAGAAAGTGCTGAGAGGATTGTTATTGACTGACGATTATGTCGTGTTTTTTTTAGGAATACATGTTTTAATGTGATGTTTTTTGAATATGAAATAACGTGATGGGAAAACATGAAATCGGAGTTATAACAAATACAAATAAGAATACCCCTAAGTCCCATATAAACGAATCGCCAATGTTTGGTTCACAGCATGAACAAGTAAGCCTAGCAAATATCTCCCTTTCGTTGCGATAGCGTGAAAATGTGAAAAGAGATCGTTTCTGGCAACACTTTATGCTAGTTGCTACGGTGCAAAACAAACTTGTTTGTTTATCGTTGCCGTATTAAACTGCAACAATCAGTCTAAATATCGCCGGCTAATAAACCGAGAAGCTTCCGAAATGGTGAGAAGTGGCTTAGTAGAGGGATGTGACACACGAACAGGGTCATCCGAAATTTCGCTCCATAGTTTTCCTAAGGATCAAAATATGTAAGTAATATGTTTACATATTTTTCACTATAATAAACAGTAACTATAGTGAACTTGTTCTTACCCTTCAGTGTTGCTAGTTTTACAGAAAATTCGTTAAAGTACATTGTCACTCTGACAGTGTATCATGAGAATGTATCGCACGATGCAAAATGTGTCCTTGAAAATTTGTCGGATTACTCCGTATTATAATTTGTATTTGGTTATAACATGTTTTAACGCGTAGTATGAATTTCATTCAAAAAACACATTTCATTTCGAAATAATACTATGTTCACACCTGCACAAAATAACATGTTTCAACGTTAATAATATAAAATTAAAACCGAACTGTTCACACTTGGATTACGTAATCCGCATGACATATTATTTGTTATTGAGTTTGTTTAGAAACAAACTGCAAAAATGTCCACCACGCAGAAATCAAGCACTTGTGTGTGTTGAATTTTCATCCCTCTTCAAGAGAGAGAGAGTTCCGGTTGATCTTTATTTTTTTGGGGTTCGGAAATTTCGTAGTATAGTTTGTAATACTTCGGAATAGGAATATCTACAAAGAAAGAATTAAAGATAGCATTTCCGGCTTGAAGAAGCGTGGTTTTCCACGATACCTCGAAGCAATTGGTATTACTATTAAGTAAATCGCTTTTTTCTGCTCATAAAAAAGCCTTTTTTGGTCATACGTTGGTTTCAAATATTTATGTCACGTTAATAGCCGACGTCTCGAAGATTTATTGCATCGAAACGTTAATTATTTAGGTAAAATAACTATTTTTAAACAACAAATGACCAGAAGTCATAATACAAAAAACAAAACGGTTGTACCAGTTTCCAGTTTTATTTCATTATTATTACACGGCTACTTTGATGCAAAACAGATTCGACAACAGCTTGTCAATTGACACAGTCGAAAAATGACGGCAAATGCTTGTAGGGATGTGCTCGACTGACAATTATATCATGTTATTTATGGAAAAGATGTTTTATACTTTGTTCACACCGGTAGAAAATAACATGTTTTAACGATAGTAATATAAAGTTAAAACCGCACTGTTCACACCAAGAAAAGTGGTTGGACCTATCTGCGTTGCCAGGTCATTTTTCCAAAAATCTGTATTCGGCTCAAAAATCTATCTGTACCATATCGGTATTAGAACCTCTTCTACATAAGTAGTAGAAAATGTCACCACGACCAAGACAACCTTTTCTCATGTCTATTCAAGCTAAAAACCAAAATCGGTACTTATCTGCATGATCCGTGAGTTATCGGTATTTTGAGAGTACATATCTGTATTGTGGTATAGAGGTCAGAAATCTGTATAAATACCGAGAAATCGGTATACCTGGAGACGTTTGTACCAGTTTTCAGTTTTGTTTTATTAGGATTACAAGGCTACTTTGATGGAAAACTGCTGTTGTTGAACAGCTTGTCAATTGACATAGTCGAAAAGTGAAGGAAAATGCTAGCAGGGTTGTGCTTCACTGACAATTATATCATGTTATTTCGGGAAAACATGTTTTAATGTGACGTTTTTGATTATGAAATAACGCAAAAGGAAAACATGTTATTTAGTTTAAAACATGAAATCAGTGTTAAAACTCGTTTTAACTCATAGTGTGAACATAGTATCAGAACTAATAAAAGTAATTTTCATTGACGAAAATGACGAGAAATCCATGTCCAATCAATGACATAAGTGGGACAGTAGTTTCAAAATTGTGTTTTTTCTTTCATTTGCCCTTTCAGTCATTTGAAGCTTTCAGTGAAAATCCCATAGTATGCAGTGTCGATAATCAACCGAAGCTGAGAAAATGGAAAATGACAGAAAAAGGTTCCACAATAACATTTACCTGTTGGTGCTCGAATTTGTAGTCGTTTTGGTTTCCAAAGAGACAAGCGTCACAGATTTTCAATACATCGATGAAAGAATGAGAATTGAAATTCTGCTGATGCTCCCTGAAGACGTTAGTTTGGTCTCGTCTTGTCATAGAGGGAAGAGTGACGTTGGCAATTATTCTCTCTCATTTTTTCAATGAGAAACGAAAATGCTTCGTCTCTCTTCGTTTGTTCTGGTGTCTAAAATATTGAAAATGATGCTGTTTTTTGGATTGGATTGTTTCATTGAGAATGCGTGACAACTTTAAGCTCTGCATAGTATAATGCAAGAGTGAAAAAAAGTGTTGACCATTTTACACGGCGCCTACTCCGATCGTTTTATCACATAAATCAAATGGGTATGTTAACTGATAGTTTCCAAATTCATCCTTAATTCCAAATATATATATGGGACAGAATTAAATCATACGTTTGAAAACAACACGTACACAATTTTTACCCATATTTGTAGGGTTTTGCCAACTGCATTCGTTTAAATTCAAGTTAGTTGAAAAACAATCTCGTGGTAAACACGCCGATTGGATTCTTCAATTAGAGGATAACAGATTTCTTGTAATGATGATTAGGGCCTGGTAGAACAATGAACATTTCAGATTAGGGAAGCCTTTCCAAAAACAAAAACAAGTACAAACTGCGAGCAACAATTACCAGCACTTTTTAATCCTATGTACATCCTTACTGCCGCTCTGTCACGCCATATATTTACCAACAGAACAGAAAAGTGCGTCCCGAGCACTGCTCCAAATTTGAAGAGTGCACGTGACGGAACATCGCTCGGAGCATCGTTCCACTAATTGCAAACAGTTGAAACTCGAGAGATTCCATAATCAAGTTATCAAATAATTAATCATACTTTGTCTGGCTGAATGCCAATACATTTTTCTTGGAAAAGTTGATGAAAAGAGAACACTGCGTCTGGCAGGTCATACGCACAGGCCGCTCGAAACCGACATTTGTTTATATTTTCCCTTTCGTTGCGCACTTCGACTTGCAGCGATGTGGTGGTACAATCATTTAATTTAAAAATAACATCTGATCCTATCATTATTTATTTTCTCTTCATCGTTCAAGTAAACATAGCTACTTGAGCCTAATGGACCGCTCCTTTCTGGCAGGGAACCCCGGTCCCTTCCGTATGAAATTTCAGTGCAGAAAAATTGTTCGCATAACAATCGATTCCTTTTCCTTTTAGCAAAACCTACTCGAAATTGAAAAGAGGATATAGAGACCAAGAGACCACTTAGACCATGTTTTCCCCTACAGCCGCCGGTTGGCTTTGTTTTGTTGTTGATGCAGTTTGAAATGCTGTGTGTGCAATACCCTTCGATTGATTCCCGTTCTGCTTTTGGGCTGAATGGATTCGAAAGGACCACCACAGCTGCTCTAAAGTGGCAACCTCTTGTTCTCTATTATTATTGCCGGGCTAAATAGATTCGAATCGAATCGATTCATATTTCCACAATTTATTTGGACCGCGCCTTCTTGGACGTCTTGCTTCATTTCGCCGTGAACGGGAACAAACTCAGCTGCTGCACTTCCCAGCATCGGCTTTTAGCGTCACCGACCGTCGTCGTCGTCGTCGTCTTTATGGTGTCGTGGTGGCACTTCGAAATCTTACCTTTGTATGCTTACACACTTTACACAATAACGAACCGTATAGGCAGGAATATTTTTATTTGCTTACCGCAAACATTCTATTCCCTAAATCTATTTCGAGGAAGCGCCTTCATCAAATTTCGCTTTTTTGCTATGCACCGCACGTCCCATCATCATTCCGTACCGAAAGGAATGCTGATGCCCCTTTGTTCGATTCTGTCGATTTTCTTTCGGTGCCAGTTTCCGCCGGGACTCGGGCTTTTCACGTGCAAGTCTCGTTCGTCCGTTTACTTGAACGGCAGTAGGCCTTGAGCCTAGTTCGGCCAAGTAATGCATTTTTAACCTTCTTTCCCCCCCGCCAAAGAAGGTACTACACTTCCGCGGTCGGTAGCCTAGGCAAGGCACTCATCTTGTTGAAATGTTTCATTGTGAGGACGATCGAACCACCGGAACCCTTCGTGGCAGGAGAGACCAAAATAAAAAGCTGCACGTGGTACCGCGATACAACTATACGATTCGGTTTTCTTCGTTGGGAAAAAAAAGAAAGATTTTATTCCTACCGGTTCCTGGTATTGTTCCATCTTCCAAAAGTCAATCAACTTTAGTTATCCCCTTGCGTGTGGCGTAAGGTATTCTTCTACGGTTCTCCTAGCCATCCGAATCAGTCAGAGGGTGAATTCGTTTCCAAGCTGTGGGATGATGAGGCAATAAAAAAAAACTACGAACGGAAAAAGCTGCATGATTTGATTGGGTTGAGTTTATTTTGACAGTTTACGTTTCGTAGATAATTTGATCGGATGTTTGCACCTTGTTTTTTTTTGTGCTGCAGAAATTGCTGACATCGTCTTATTGAGATATAGTTCTTGTTAGCCTCGGGGTTTTACAATTGGAATTAGGCCTGTTTCCAGTGGTGGAATTGTATTTATTTGGATTTATTATATTTTTTTAGATAAAGTTAGTTGAGCAGTACGAGTAAATATTCAAAACAACTTAAATAATAATCAGTTTTTCTAACCTATAATGTATTGCTTAGTTTGTAGTTAGTCTTTCTGAATTTCGACCGAGAAAAACACCAAGTCTTGAACTAGTTCAGCTTCAATAGACAGTAGAATTAGGTCTGTCTTGGCCCGTACTTGCGATCAACACGATTTATACCCCTTTCAAAAAGACCAGTCTGCAGCGGGAACATTAAAAAAAAATCCGTAAAGCAATGTCTGAATTTGGATAAACAACACAAAGATTCCACAAATAACTAGCGCGGAACGTAAATTTTCCGTGTTTAATAAGGAATCTTAGAGTTGATAGTTTAAATGAATACTCTATGAATAGCCTCTTTCAAGTCTATTTATTTTATTATCAAAAAATTTAAACTTTTGTAGAGCTTTTGATAGTACTAATTGTACACTCCGAAAATGAAGCACAGACTAACAGACATGACAGTATGAGTAAATTCTTATGAAAATAATTTTTCGTGATGCACTAGTTCCATCTATATTGTACTGCGCGAACTATTTACTATCTGTACACCCCTTGTGTTATGTAAAAGTTTTTTTTACTAGTTGGTTTCCCCTCGTTTGTCAACACCGATCAGCTGCTTGCAGGGATGCCTGATTTCATCAAAATATTGGAAAATGAATCGTCACTATAAATTATTGGATTACGTTGATAATATATTTAACTTTTTCGCGATGTTTTAAGGTAACCATTTATTTGACTCAACGTTGTTCATCTAGACTATTATTTATTGTGTTGGTAGTTTTCACCCGAAATTAAATGACGGCAGACCAGAAGCAAGTAAATATTGTAACAAAACGGGTTCGATTTTGTATTGCGTAAGAGGATGAGAAGTAGGCACAATTATGTATTTAGTTTTGGCAATATGTATCCTGCATGAAATTCGCATGGAAGTATACAAATCAATACATTACAGGTAATTCTGTATGAATGGCAACTCTGTTGGTAAATGAAAAAAATAAACACAGTCTAGATGACAGACAGGATGTTTTTGATAAGGTAACGTGGCGCCATCATGACACATGTGAGTACTGTCCCGAATAAAGGAATATTCGAAATGACCGTTAAAATGATTGAAGAATCTAATTTGAGTGTCCTGTCTGTTAGTCTGTGAATGAAGGTTAGTCCAAAAATTTTCATCTTCAGACAAAGGTGTTCTTTCATTTACCTATAACTCGTCGTCATTCTGAGCAGACAAACGAGTTTGAGAAAGACTTTTAAGTCCTAATCCTGTATGATGTACTAAGATCTCCCAACGATAAGAAGTGTATCAAAAATAAGCTATCCAAAAAAATTTTCTTTCAAATTATGATAAAAAACGATATTTTATTCAAACTAAAAATTGATTTTTTTGTTGTACGACGTTAAACTTGAGCATAATGGAAACCGGATGAAATTTAAGTTATTCCTTCACGAATTTTCGAACTTTTGATCGAACGCTCTTCATCAAGTTCCGAACATCGCATTTTTTTGACGCTTGAGCCCATTTTTTTTTTAATTCCTGCATGTTCCCAGCTGCCTTACCAGTCTTCTTGAAGACCCTCTTAACGATTGCCCAGTAACGTTCGATGGGTCGAAGCAGAGGGCAATTTGGCTGATTGATATTTTTCTCAACAAAATTTATACCCTTTCCCGCAAGCCAATCGAGAGTGGTTTTGCCATAGTGAGCCGACGCTAAATCCAGCCAAAACAGTGAAGGTGTACTATGCGTCTTATATAAAGGCAGCAATCTCTTCTGGAGACACTCAGATCGATAGATTTCTGCATTTATAGTGTAAAAAATGGTTGACTTCAATCCACAGCACCATATTGCTTGCCATACCAGTACCTTTCGACCGTATTTCTTCTCTTGAATCGACCTGTCCGCATTGCTCACATCCTCCCCAACGACGACAGTAAAGTATTGTGGACCTGGAAGGGTTTTTGAGTCCTCCTTCACATAATCGTCCAGCAAAACGCATGCATCCGAACACTGCAGAAGATGCGAATACAAATTCTGGACCCTTGTTTCTGCTCGCCTCTTCTGTTCTACACTTTGTTTCGAGATTTTCTGCTTCTTGTAGGTCTTCAGGTGATTTCGTCTCTTGATACGCTGGATCATTCCGACATTCGTTCCTGCTTTTTTGGCCAAATCACGCATTGACATGGATTTGTTCCTCATGATTAGAGATACCACTTTCTGGTCCAGTTTCGGGTTGAAAGAACCGGGTTTTCTGCCTCTTCCTGGTAGCTCATCCAAAGAATAGTGTTCCCCAAACTTAATAATGATGGTTTTAACACTGGCATGATGAATTCCAAACCGGCTCGCCAATTTTCGCATAGTAATACTCTTCTCACTAAGCCATGTGTTCAGAACCTTCATGTTCACTTCATTTACAATACGCGACATTTTGAAAACGCAGAATTACAAGTAAACAAACGAAAACTGACAGCCAAACGCACAGCATGCTGTGATCTGAGCATAAAAAGCGTTTTAAAAAACGTCTGAATCAGAAGCGAAGATCCGGAAATAAGCCGTCAGGTCAACGAGAACGAATCAAAATGTCTCAGTGCGAGACGTAAATAAAACGTTGCATATGAGCAAGATTTTCGTGCAGTATACCTAAACTCGAGCTAGACTACATACGTTTAGGGTTAGGAAGTCCTCAAATCGTGACGAGAAATAGAATATTGTTGCAGAGTAATCGTTCCCGGAAATTGTACGAAACCACACTACTGTGTAATGGATGACGAGATATATGTGAAGGTAGGCTTGTACTAGCTTTCAGGAAACATGTATATGACTACCAAGGATAAGTGGGATGTTTCCTAGAACTCTGAATGTACTAGTAAAACGTGGAGTTTACTTCGTTACGGCAGGAACCATGAAAGGATAGGTGCATTTGAAAGAGTTTTAAAAAATGCGAATAATTTAGATATCCAAGTGATATTATTAATTTTAATAAATACTTGTAGTAATTTTATAGTGTTACTTTGTAAATTTTGCTTAAGAAATTTGAACTCTGCAAAAATTTACTGATTTTTCCAGTATAGAATTTCATCATCGAGCTGTTTCATTTGGGCGTTAATCAACACGGCTTTGAACGACAGTTCATACTTTCCAACAACTAGTGTTAGTTTTGTGAAAATTTTCTGAAAAATTCATGAGCTTCGAAGCGCACTTTTCAGGTTTTTTTTTTCAATCTCGAAACCCTTCACTAGTAAAAGTGACTAGTTGTTTTACCACTTCTTCCAAATGGTAAACATATCGATCTTTTACTTTTTCAATAGATTAAATAATCACGACGTTGGACTTCTCCTTTTTCAAGGTACATTGAAATAAACATTGCTTGAATTTTTAACATCCTTTATTTTATAGTTGACCGCTCATAGTTACGTAATGCCGTGTTTCTTAAGCTATATTCCATACAGAAAGATTACTACCCACATGAAGTATCCGCATCTTCTGTTGAAAGGAACTCAACGGCGTTTCATTTGTATCTGCATCTTGTGCTAAAGAAAGATTTTATTTTACTCCTTCGTTATTTTGTGCTGAAGTATAGCCTAATTCTGGCTAAAAACTAAAATATATTGAAAGAGAGAAATTACTAACAAGTACTTACAGAAGATGACACTTGATGTTTACTGATCATCGTTTATTCATTCTCTTGAACTTATTACAGTTGTCATTAATTATTTTTGGAATTTTTATCAGTAAACCATCTTATTTTGAAGATTCTTGTGCCTTTTTTGCGATATTCGGCGACGCTTAGTTTTTACCGTTTACTACTAGTTGTTAATAAACAAATAAAATTTAGAATCTCGACAACTATAATTTAAAATTTCTGTGGATATGACAAACATCTATTTTTTTCAATCTTGACAAAAATTGATTTTTTTTTTTCGAAAAATTGGATATGATTAGAAAAAAAATTCTATTTCCAAACGAGAAGTGAAATTTTAAATAAATTTTTCAAACGATTGATCAGTTTTACAAGCACTCTCAGAGCTAATAAAAGTCATTTTTATTGACTCAAAATAGACGAAAATCACGAGAAATTACTGTCACTCGAGAGCGAAATCCATATCCAGTCAATGACATTTGCCCTTTCAGTAATTTGCAGTTTTCAGTGTAAATCCCATAGTACGCAGTGTCAATATTCAACCGAAGCTGTGATAATCGAAAATGAAAGAAAAAGGTTTCACAATAACTTTTACCTGTTGGTGTTCGAGTTTGTAGTAGTTTTGATTTCCAAAGAGGTTCTGGGATATAATTACTTCGATTTGTCATCGATGAAAGAATGACTATTGAAATTCTACTGATGTTCCCTGAAGACGTTAGTTTGGTTTCGTCATGTCATAAAGAGTGACGCTTAAGAAAACTGAAATTGACAATGGTAGTTTCATCAAACATACACTTTTCATGAAACTGTGTTGGTTGCGCGCTTAGTAACGACGATTCGAGCAAGCCTCATAAAAATCAGGTTCGAAACTGACTCGATTTTCAGTTCACAGCCACGTTGAAATTAAGTTCGAAACCAGTTTCCAACAAACGGTTTGACAGCAGTTAGTGTGGAAACTGGGTTAGGTTGGGCCAAATACAAATAATAATACGCCCAAGTCTCATAACAACGTATCGTCAATTTTTGGTTCACCAAATGATCAACTTAGCCTAGGCCCTTTCTTTTTTAAACCTTGACAGGTCGTAGTTACCAAAAGATACACTTACTGGCAACATTATTTGATATTGCTATGGTAATATTTGTTTGCTTAGAGATCCATAATAAATAAGAAGTCACTTCAAATTATCTCAAAGAATGGCAATGTCCATCATAAAATCAATTATTTTGAGCTCTCTCTTTCCAACTATGGTAGTCGTTGTCAAGCATCGAACTTGGATTTGTTTTCTTGAACGATCGACGAAAGAATAAAAGTTACCATAATCATATTTGCACAAAGATTTTATATGAACTTTGTGATAGTCCATACGAATGCGTGTCTTTTTCTTTTAAAACCGCCAATATCAGATATTGACTGGTAGGAATGCGATGTCCCATTCTTTTTTTCTTAGATTTTTACTCGGCTTTGTGTTCTGAAAGCCTTGAAACTCATACTTCAGAAACGATCGTTTTCGCTAATAAGTCTGATGAAATATGCAAGGTAAAAAGGGTCTTGTTGCCAATTGAGCTCAATAATGTTGATCATCTCGAGTTTAGATGATGATTTCAATGATGCTGACTGTTTTGGATTGGTTAAAACCATTTCTCTCCGGTGTAGTTTTGTACATGAGCGTATGTTCGGGATATTTGTATACATTTTTATCCAGTTTACGTTCGATTCAATTTTTCAACTGAGTCAGGCATGAATAAACCCGCACAAAAAAGCTATTCACGTCTACTGTAGAGTTCCGGCAAAAAATTAATCGACTAGAACACCAGACGATCAAAGAATTTACCACCAGTGATAAAAAGTTCAGTCACTTCGGATGTAATAAACTTAGCAAAACTAATTATTTTTCAAGTTCTAGATGGAGAAAATTTGGTTTAATTACGTTTTGTATTATTAGATGAGGGCTATGACTTTGTGTTACGGTTTGTTTTATTGCAGATATGTTGTTTTAAAACATACCCTATACAATTTTCTTTGGCATTTCAATTAAACCGCGGATGAGCTTTTGGCTAATTGCCTATCTCAAACATCTCAAAATTTGAGTTCCTTCCTTCGTATCCTAAATGCAGAAAATCATTTCTTGTTTTTACTAATTATTGAAACCTATAAAAACATTTGAATGAGATTTATGGGAGCGTCCAGTCTCCATTATTAAAAAAATATAATAATAAACAGTATCCATGGAGAATTGATTTTCAGCATTCAGCGTTGCTAGGTCTACAGAAATTTCATCAAACTACACTGTCACTCTGATAGTGTACCATAACCGGTGTACTGCATAGTACAAAACGTGTCCACGAAATATCATCAGAGTATTTCGTATTATAATTAATTATAATTAATTATTATAATTAATACAATGAGCAAACTTATTTCCACCGATTTTATTCAAATGGATAATCATGCAAAAAATCTTGTGTTGATAATTTCAACAAAATTAGTCACCTAAAACAGGGTTTTAGCTAGGAACTTTTATATTAAATTTGGTAATTCGGGTCCGGGTCGGAATTACAGTTGAAGCATTTGAAGTCGGCAAGGATCTACATATCATAGTTGTCCCATTTTACATGGAATTAGGCGAGTTGTAAGAGCCAGAATAATTGGAATCCGAAAATTTGGTCTGCTGTGAAGCAGAACCCATCGTTTGTCGGAACAAGTCAGTTCAGATTTTCCTTCGTTCACAAACTGCTTGCCGAATAAGAAAATTATGGCAAAGCCACGGTAGAATAAGTTTTGAAAAGAAAATTTTCACCTTAGGTACGAAAGTTACATTTATTGTAGAAACCCTACACTATAAGAACGGCTAAAAGTTTAACAACTTCAAACCCAATAGTCACCATGAATCACGAGGTTCGATGAAGGATAAAAGAACACCCCTTCTCACAGAAAATTGAACCAAAACTAGTTTTCAGTTATCCTTCACCATTCTGCCAAAATAGCACTTAATCATTCCTCTGCCTTTGCGCTCTGTTTTTCCCTTCCACAGACAAACTCACGTGCCATTAATTCACCAACCGAAAGTGCCAAGGAACACAAACTTTTCCAGCAAGCGGAACCGAATGACGGAGGAAAAAAGTCCAGTTCAACCCCCGAGCTCGACCGATCGTCTCCCAAATTACGGCTCAGTGCGGTGCAGTCCGTCCTCCCGTCGGCCGATAATTACAAACCACTCGCCAGCAGCCCGACAGTGACCAACCCCAAAAGGCGCACGACTACCGCCACCACACTCACCTGCAAGGCTCGGATCTACAAGTGTATCAAGAGGATGCTGAAAAGGAGCAACTTTTCCAAAGAGCAAAAGGTTCACCAACCACAACAACAGCAACAGCATCAGCAGGTGCGGGATAAATCAAAAGTTGACTACAGAGAGATTAAAAGTCTGCTTGAAAAGGAAAAACCGTCGCTGGATTACGACGTCAATCTGGCGAAATGTGTGGATAAACCAGCCTTAGTAAGTTACCTTTTGAAACGTTGTTAGTACGGCTAACTAACTAATAATTCCTTTCTGTTTTTTTCCTCCTTTCTTCTACCTTCCCTCAGATTAGAAAAATCGCTTTGAATTTGATGAAATCAGCCGAAGACGAAGGCAGATCTCTAGTGATAACACCGGAACAGCTTTCGGAAACGACGTCCGTGCAGAGCAATCTCGACCAGAAAGCCGAATACCAGAAGCTCTGCAACGAATCGTGGTACCACGAGAATCTACCGCGGGACCTATCGCTGGAACTGCTGACCAACAAAACCCCCGGCCAGTTCATCGTGCGCAAAAGCACAACCCAACAAGACTGTTACGCTCTCTCGTTGCGCGTACCACCTCCAGGACCAAAAATCGCCCACTACCTGATCGTACGGACGGCGAACGACGGTTACCAGATCAAGGGATTCCACAAGGAGTTCACCTCACTGCGTGCCCTCATCGTGCACCACTCGGTGATGCCGGAGTCACTTCCGGTGCCGCTGGATGTGCCACGGCCCGCCAACCTGGCTGTGAAAACTAAATGCGAAGATGACTACGATACCGTCTTCGATTTACCGGAAACGATCAGTGCGTGAAGACTACATCCTCGTGTGCTCAAAATTACCAACTAATTACACGTTAGGAAACTTTTACCAAAACCTTATTGTTACCTACGACCATAGTGTGTAAGCTATTATTAGCTATATATATTACATAGAGAAATATAAATTATTTAACAAAAAATTAACAAAGATCGGTCTGGTTTGCCTTTCCTTTATCCGTGATCACCTTCCAAGCGCAGACAAATTACCCGATCGGTCAAATTATCGTCCGCCCACTTGTTTCGGTCTGGCAAAGTGTACCGCAACAACAATCAACCCTCAACCGAAATACGGTGTAAGCAAAATCATTCGTGATCCCCTCATTATGGCGAAGACACCCTGTCATTAAAATAGGATAAAACTGGCGCCATCGACGTTGTCACTGACCGATCCGACGGCTAGTCCATAAGAAGATTTCGAACGAGAAATGATAATAAAGAGATGAAAGATAGAAAAAAAAACCGGAAACCACAGCCACTGAACCTAGAATTCATCGAGAATGTTTGGGTTTGTATTTCGGTCTAATTATTTCAACAGTTTCACAACATGGAAACAGCCTGTGTTTCCGAAGGGGGGTTAATTCAATTTTAATTGATGACAATTTTATGATTTGGGTAAACCTCTTCCGGCTGTGTCCAAAAAATAATATTTATAAAACATTAGTATTAGTATTTATTTTGCCGATCACACTGTGCCACAAAAAAGTGAATATACTTCAAAAGTGACATGGTAGAGATTGTCTATCTGGTCGAACACAACACAAAACCGTGTTAGAAATGTTTGTAACACCCTAAAAATCTTTATTTATATTAAAAAACAGTGTTTCGGTACTTTTTTCGATTAAAATTTCTAGGGTTTCCTCCAACAATTTCTAAATTTTCGGCTTTTGTTTTGTTTTTTTTTTTACGAAAAAGACAATTTTTTTACTTAAAAAACTAAATTTTAGTAATTTGAAAAGAAAAGGAAAAAAATTAAATCCGAATTTTGGTCTTTTTTCGTGTTTTTCCTATTTTGTTGTCATTTTTTTTGCACAGCTCACAAGAATTGCTTGATTTAGAACACATAACGTTGTTCTCCAATCAATTCTGAACAAAACTAGACAAATTTAATTTTCAAATAATAAGTAACGTTTTTTCAAAATAAAATTTCAGCATTTAGAATGCTCCGGAGTAACAGTGTGTAAAGTTCAAAAGCCAAAAATCTCTGTAATTATTTCATATTTATGCTTAATTTGCCTTGCCCCACATTGAGAACTGATTCACATTTATTGAAAATGAAATTAACTTCAAAAATCAGCTAAAAACACTTCTGATACGTTCACTCTTCTGTTCCTAATTTCATCTCAATGGATTTTTTTTCATCCTATTAATTAGTAATTGCGACAACAATCAAAACCAAATATTGAACTATTCAGAGATGCCAGGTCATTTTTTCAAAAATCTGTGATCAAACCCAAAACCTGTCTGTGAAAATCTGTGACCGTTTTCCGTACTCCAATAGCAGTTTAAAAAAGGTCTCACCACCCATTTTCTGTACCATTTCAGCTGATCGAATTCAATTTAGTGAGCAAAAAAAATGGTCTCACTACCAACACGCTCTGTTCCTTTTTCCTCAACCACTCTGTACTTTTTGGTGCTAAACTGTACTCGATTTCCAAAATCTGTGAAAATCTGTGATTTATTCAAGAATCTGTGAAAATCTGTGTAAGTTTTAAAATCCGTGCAGAAAATTCCAAATCTGTGAAACATAGATTAATCTGTGAACCTGACATCCCTGGAACTATTGCACTGTCAGGTTTAAAATGTCACAATTCGACGTGAACATTTTAAAAGGGTCTAAAACCAACTGACAGTTTTTCTTTGTTTATTTTTTTTTTCTTTCAACTACACTGATAAAAATTTGTAAAATTGATTCATATGTAAACAACACTTCAATTTAATGTGCTTTTTCATTTCAATACATAACCAAAGCGATTTGTTTTAAGATTTCATGTGCAAATTCACTATGATGGAAGGTGAGATTATTTTTCACCTAGTTTCGATATGTTTTTCGTTTGGATGTGATGTGTTTTGCTATTGAATCGAACTACATGTGGTAAACACTTCATTTTCAAGCGGAAATGAGTACAGCACAAATGTATGCAGTGTTGGTGATTGCCGAAAATTTGACAGAAGCTGCTATATTGCTATCTATATTGTATACAACATTTTTAATCCGGTAGAAGATGCTACAAGAACTCGAGTCTCTCAATGCATGAACCGTGAGAGAATTTTTCTACATTTCTTCGCTTCACTTCATACTCTGAGTGTTTCACGGCCCTTAAAAAAATGTACATTCTGATAATGATCGGTGCTGTGTGGAATTTCCCAAGAGAGAATCGCAAGTTGACAATTATCGCAGAAAATCGAATCGATGATTCAACTTGATGATTCTCATACTAGGTTACAATATTTCAAAACCCTTGTGTGGAGCATTCACAGACATTTTCATAGACACAACTTACACAAAGGTTATATGCACATAGTAAGAATAAGCGGCAATAGTAAAATGATTCTATCGCAATTATCAATTGCCTGTACAGAATCGGATCGCGAAACGAGAATAAGAGACCGTTTGTTGCTTCAGAGAGGATCCCCACAGCAGCGCGCTAACCTTTGATTCTCAGAAATGTCATCGAGAGCTCTCGCACTGGTGTCTATTCTATGTTAAATGAGCCATGCCGGGTTTTTGTTGTTGCGATGATATCCGTCTATCTTTGATGGCACTGATTCAATCTTGTGAAGAGTTGCTGGTGAGCGTTCTTTGATACGATAAAAGCCATCCTTGAGATCAGCTTTAATCTTAATTAAAGTGTACGTTAAATCTAAATAGACGTTACCATAATGAAAGTTATTAGAATATTCCATATAATGTATATTGAAATCCGATGAAACCAAACTCGTTACATAATTTATATTCATTGGATGTGTCTCATGAATCGTACGCAGATGGTATTTCACAAAAGACATATGACAACTTATGACCTTTAATGGAACATAAAATCTAAATGATGTTCAATACATTTTATATCTTCATAATCTTTATGATATTGATAAACATACCATATACAAGTTATGCGAAAAGTCGATAAAACTTAAGCCAATATAATTTTAATATTCATTACATTTTTCTATTAATCGCATGCTAATTATGTTTAATAAAATTCATGTGAAAACTTATAATTTTCATTGGAAGCGTACATCAAATCTGCAACAAGGAAGAAAACGAGACAACTCAAGAAAATAACAAGAAATAATATTTTAACTTAGACATAGAATGAAGTTTGTTTTTACAGAAGAATAGTTGTGAATCGTACTACTTGAAGCTGAAGAAAGAGTTGTGTCCTCGATATTCATTGACTGCTGCAGACAGTTTTTTTTGAAGTTCTGTTGTTTGAAATCGCTGACAAGACAGCTCATTCAACTTCGTTCAAGGATATGCCCCTGAAATAAATATCCGGTACGTTTCATTACTCTCTGTCTAGTATGAGGATTTAAATTTTTCATTTATAGTTTCTGGATCCCACGTCTCCCTCGCAAATATCAAGAGGAGCTCCTTTACGGAACTGATGACTAGTATAGCTTGAATCCTCGATAAAAGGAGTAGTTTCCGATTATCAGCTTTTCGGAGTGCATATGATTCGTCTGGTGACAGTATATATCCGATGAAACCAGCCAGTCCCAAAGAAGTAAGTGTAATTAAAATTTAAAAATAATATTTTATTATGAAACTCTTTATATACGAAAAATATATCAATAAGTTTTTGATAAGACAATTATATTTATTGTTGTTTTTGATTTCCTTAAGCACCATAATCCGAGTTTTTGGTTTATTTGGATCTTACATGTATCACTTATTCAATCAAATAGCAATCATTTGATCTATATATAACTGCTATATACAACTGGGATGACCTCCATTAAAAGTTATATATAAATTTTATAAAATTAGACATATGGTATAGATGAACCTATCTATATTTATTCGAAATGAATATAATATGTGCTTCATAAATTTTTTCAATGTATGTTGTGTGGATATCTAGTAATGGTTATAGGGTGTGCAATAAATTTGACTCAGACTGGAAATTTCATTCGTTATATGATAGCTATCATTGGAAATGCTAATAGTGAAAAATCATTAGAATATCATATAATGTGAAAATGAAAATTTAGCTCAGTGTACGTCACATGGCGATCTTCCATTTAGAGATGGTCGGGTATCGGGTATTTTACCCGAAACCCGACCCGTACCCGTACCCGACGGGTTTTTGGTCGGGTACGGGTAAAAATTTTTATTTACAATCGGGTACGGGTCGGGTACGGGTAAAAAAATTTACTGCTCACTCGGGTACGGGTCGGGTACGGGTAAATTTTTTTTTCTGATTGATTACCCGACCATTTGTACTTCACATAAATATGTTTACACGTTGACGAGAATTTTTATTGCAAAACAGTTCTTCCGAAAAATAAACAATTTGATTGAAAGGGTTTTGACATTTGCGCCTAGAACCAGACCTGAAAACTGGCATCTTTTTCCAGAAAAAAACATTTCTTTTCTTCATTAAAAAAAACGATCAATCATAGTTACGTGAAAAATTATGTGAATATTTTCCACCCTACTTTTTTATAACATATTTAATAAGACACACTGCCTTAGCTCTAAGATGTTGCGGTCAGACCCTACTTTTCACGTAGGTTTTAAAGGACTGCCATTCTAAAGCTGTTTAATGCACAATCCAGTAAAAATTATTTGATTCATATATAAAATGTAGTGTAGTACTCATATCATATTCAGATACCAGGAAACTGTTATTTTAAATATTGGTTGGAGATTTTCAAAATTTTTATATAAATCATTAGGATTCTAACCACAAAAACATGAACATTTATTTCAGAAAATCTGCCTAGAAGTTCTTCTTTTCTTTTTTCACTTCTGGGTGGTGTCACCTCACTTGAAATGACACCGATTGATGGCACAGCAAGTTGGGCTATATTGCCAGTTAATTTACGTTTCTTTTCACTGAAAATCTCGATGCGTGACAGTCGCAAAAGTACGGGTGAAAATCTTTTCACGCGAAATGCTCAAATTTTCACCGTGTTCACTCGTTGATGGTTCAATGGCTGTAAAAACCACTAGCTACGCTTAACATCGTTGGTGTGGGTTCTGTGAGGCTTACAAAACGGGCATATTTGACAGATTAATTTCAATCAAAATCATAATTCATTTTGCTTTGATGTAAAAAAATGTAACCAAAAAAAATTTCTCACGAATGTTCAAACTACTTACACTTGAAGGACTCACAGTTCACCATTTTCAAAATTGAATTTTTCACACCGGGAATACACGTCCATTATTTGATGCTTGATCAATTCACGTAAACGAACCGATGATACTCTATTCATTTTAGGGGATGTTCGAATAACATTTATTTTCGTCACGTATAATATTCAATTTGACATTTGGAATCATTTTACGTGATTTTTCAAGTGATTCGAATGTGAATTTTTATTTGTGTGTCAAGATAATGAGCACGCTTACTTGTGGTTCTAAAGAATGGGATCAAAAGTCGCGCTGTTCCGTAAAAACCATGCCTACCCAAAATTGAATACAACGGGTATTACAACATTTTGGGTAAATATGCTTCTCGAAAAATTTGAGTAGATATTACTCCCTTTTGTTGACATTTGTAAATGAGTATAAAGTACCAAAGACATTGGAAATCTATTCATGCTTCACAGTGTATTTATATGTTTAAATGTAAACAAGCATTTTAATGTATTTTACTTTCCAATTAGAGCCTCATACGGCTCGCTATCTAAAACACTTTATTTTTCCATCCTGAATTTTGGTAAACTTTTTACTACTCATTCGGGTCGGGTACGGGTACAGGTAATTTTTAATCGGGTACGGGTCGGGTACGGGTAAAATTTTTTATTTTTTATCGGGTACGGGTAATTTTTTTTTATTATTGATCGGGTACGGGAAGGTACGGGTAATTTTTTAAATTTTTAATCGGATACGGGTAATTTTTTTTGCTGATCACTCGGGTACGGGTCGGGTTCGGGTATAAGAATTTCTATACCCGACCATCTCTACTTCCATTATCAGATTTTTCACAGCATCGATGTTTTCTGGATAAATAACTGATTCCGGACGACCTTCCTTGACATCATCGGCAAGCGAACTACGACAATTGAATTCGTTATACCAGTGTTTTACAGTCGCATAGGATGGTGCTACACTGCCAAAATCCGCACTAAGTTGATTGAAGCACTCTTGTCTTAATAATCCACGAAGAAAATCGTAAAAACTCATTGCAAGAAAATGTTCACGATTAAATTCCATTTTTGCTCGAATTCAAACCATATTTAGACTGCAGAATTATCAAAAGACTTAAATTATATGTCGAATTCTACGTTCTCCTAAAACAATTTTATCGAATAACGTTGTTTTGAAGTCAATATTTTATGTATATATTTATCTTTATTTTCTATATAGGGGTGCAAATCAGAAACTCAAGGAGAACTACACGTAGAAATGTGGTCAGGTTTTAAACACTCAGTCTATTTTTAAAACTCAGTCTATTTTGTATCAATTATTAATATTATTTCATCATTTGAATGGAAATATTTCTATGTTTCGATTTGAATGTATGCCACGTATTTTCAATTATATATGATTGAAATTTTGATTAGTAGCGAGCAGTGTCCTATTTTGTCTGCTAAAAATCTCCGACATACCGGATTTCCCTGCCATAGACGACGGGTTTGATGGAGTAAGCGATATAGCAAAGAAAAAGTATCGCTCTGATTGGTCGATCGATGCAAAAGCGAAGCTTTGGAAGCACGTGAATCTATAAATAGAAGCGAAATTATAGCAAACGTTTCAGTCTTAGCATGCTAGAGGTAGGTTGTTGCTAGATAGCAAGACAAAAAGTGTCATAAAACGATTTGAAGCTTTAATTGTTATGCTCTTATCTTGAGTTATGCGAGTTCGGATGAATTTCCTGGTTATGCCGTTGAGAAATTTGCAACTACCTCAGGGTAAATTTTGAGTGGTTAAGTTTAATTTCTAATTTATATAATATGAACTCGATTGATACTGAGAAAAAGTTTATCACTTCAACCGGAAACGCAGAATGGTAGAGAAACTTGAAGATATAAAAATAACTGCTTGCATACAAAACTTGAACACATACCCTTGGCATCTTAGAGCTTAAGCAGTGTGCCTTAATATTATATTATATTATTGAATAAAAAAAAAAAAAACTTGAACACAAGCTTGGCTAAGAGAAACTCAAATATCAAAATCGCAAGTATGTACAAAGGTATAATTGCATATATTTGGGATATTGGTGTAATTTCATCGGCTATAAAACAAATGCAAATCAGACAAACAATGTTCGGCGTTGGTTCCTAATCAAGATCAATCTAAGCAGACTCTCGTGCAATTGCGGATTCAAAAGTGTGACTGTTGATTGAACTTTTTGATTGTAGATCATTAAAAATTTTGGTTGCCTTGTTCCACATTAATGACTCGAACAACCCCATGGGGCTGATCCTTGTAGTTTTTGTAAAACATGTAAAAATTATTGTTTTTGTAATATATGTATAGGTTCAATAACAAAAACGGTATAAGCGTTCAAAATTATGACGGAAGAAGGTTATGCGTTTTTTTGCATTTTTTTAAATTGACACCCAAGCCTCGTACAGTGAAGATTTAGCAAAAGCGACAATCCAATGAGCGAACGCATATACAATCTAGTCATCACCTAGCTGGACGAGCTACTTGTTTCATTCGCAGTCAAGCATCAACTGAAATCAGGAAATGATTTACAGCATATATTTATAGATTTCTCTTAACACTACGCAGAATTATGCGGTGTTTTTATGCATGACGCAAAGCCTCCTATGCCAAACAAGAAAATGACGTCAATTTCGTCAGCTGGGATTGGTGGATGAAAACATATGTCAATTCTAACCATTTTTTCAATAATATGCTATTGAAATACTGAAACGACGTTGCCATAAATGTTTAAGTTAAAAGTTTTCGAATCGATTGGTTGTTAAATTATATCAATCCATCAACAAATGACTGAGTTATTAACGTTCGAAATTATGACGCAAAAAGATTACGCGGCTATTTTTGAAACTTTTTATTGACACCCGGCCCCGTATAGCGAAGAGTGAGGGATTTTTAATGCCAAAAAACTTTGGCACAAGTGTATTGGGGCCGAGGAGGATTACTTCGAGGAGGACGAAATAGATTTGAAAGAAATCATGAACAAAGTTTTTACTATTTTTTGCCCACATTAGTACATTCTCTACGGAAGCAATAAAATAAAACTCCAAGTACCCAAGCTTTAAATAATGTTTGAGAGTTTAATTGTCATTCAAAAATGTTCAAATTTCGAACTGTTACTCTAGATCAGGGGTTCCCAAACTATTTTGGGTCATGGACCCCTTTACTAAAACTAACTTAGGCCTCTGACCCCCACCAACAAATTCCTTTGAAAATACAATTTCTTGCTTTTTTATTATTTATGTAAAATACTTACCAATTTCCAACCAAATCAAACAATAGGGAGTCGATTTCTAGACCTCGTCGACCCCCATGGTCAGTTTTCGTTTACGTCGAACACCGCAAAAAGGATATCGACCACTTTGGGAACCCCTGCTCTACATTGTCTAGTATTGTCGCGCGCTGGTGGGCTGTAAGGATCAACTTGGGAGTCAGCATTTTCTAACTATCGTGTGTTTCTTGAACTATACCAGTTCGAAGCACATCAATGCCAGATCTACTGTCAGGAGAAAGAAAAAAAACCCTGGTACTGTATTCCAAAGTTAAGCTCTTGTTCATCAAAACATCATTTGGCTACAGACACGAACGTTAATAGACTTGTTTCCCAGCTGATGCACGAATTGGCTATTGTCGATGGGTAGAATAATCCTCCTCCATCCCCCTGATCAGGCCCAGGAGCCAGGATATGAAATCATCGTGGCAGGAGCAGAATAGCCAAGAACAGCCGGCTAAGAATGAAACCCATCCTATTTATTTGTATAGGAAAATTTCACCCATCGGTGCCCCGGCAGCCGACCGGCTTTCATTCTTTTCAGAAGCGTGGAGCTGTGGATGTGCTCATTCCATGCTGCACCTCGCCTTCAAATCTCTCTCTCCCTCGCATTCCGAACCGAACACTATTGTTGCTTTGTGCTAATTCTTGCTTGCTTTTGCTCTGGAAAACTTTGAAACCTTACAACTCGTGTTCGTATGCAGGCCAAGTCCTATTGTAGGTTATTTGCTCATTCCTGTTTACCAACGTCGTTAATAGAATTTTAAATAATATGCCATTGAACTCGAATATTATGCTTTTGGTCGCACGCACGCACACACACACACATTGAGGATTCCGTTCTATTTATTAACAACAAACGAAAAGGGTCTTATGGTCGGGATCCGTGCCGTTGGTGAGT
The DNA here is from genome assembly GCF_030247185.1 of Malaya genurostris. Lineage (NCBI taxonomy): Eukaryota > Metazoa > Arthropoda > Insecta > Diptera > Culicidae > Malaya > Malaya genurostris. The sequence continues at coordinate 25,996,049 of NC_080571.1, read as the reverse complement.
CAGAGATAGTTGGAAAATTGAAAACCATAATCTTAACAGCAGTAAAACATGTCTCGATTCGAAGAATATATTATGTGATGATAACAAAACCCACAAGATGAGTTGCATGTCGGAACAACCCTTACAAAAAAAAGGCACAACAAATGATTAATCCCTGTCATGATAAATTGGCTGTAGGAAAAACGATGAAATCCTTTTTTAGATTCTGGTTCCCAGAAGTACAACAATCATATTTTATGAAATTTAATGAAACCTTGACACACAAACAAAACTATCAAATTTGACTGTAAAAAACCAGTAGCTGTAACTAAAACCAGCACCTCAACTTTCCGGACATATGTAAATAAACCTGAGTGACATGCCGCAACAAACCCGTATCAGGAATCAGAACAAATTGGCTCAAATGGCACGTTCCCCTTGATATTTGGAGATTTGTGCCTTTTCTGTGTTTCCATTGAATAGCCGAAATGTCGTCGTTATGTCTTCCCCTTGTCTACTTTATCGGACGGATTTTTTTCCCAAACATTATATTTTACAGATTTTTCCATAAAGCATACGAGTTTTTTTTTCCTTCCTTTCGGTTGAAATCAGAAGGGGACACGTTGGCACACAAAGAACCGGCAAATGTCTTTATGGATCTTTGACGGCTTCAAGTAGATGACTCTATGGATTATGCTTATATCTTCGAAGGAAACAGAAGGAAACGATAAATCGACATGATGGAGGGATCTTCGGCGAGCATTCTAATGATGGTTTCATGAGACTGGTCTCTATCAGGGAGTCATGATGTGCCGGACAGTTTATGTTTAGTCATTTTTTGATGTTTAAGGATTTCCCAAAGATGATTGATGGCTGTTTGTGTGATGTTCGACTCATGGTTTCCGAATATATTGTTAATTAAATATGAAATATTAACTATATTCGACCCTGGCCCGTTTGTCGAAACGAGCCAATAGATTATGGCTTTGATCTGAATAACTTACTCATATCAATAATAGACAAAGTCAATTCAACATAAATGGAAAAGAGAAGGCTTCTTTATCATATTATTTTTCTCCTGTGCCCTCATAATTCTCACAACCTTATATTTTATTAGGACTTCGACCTAGAAGGACACTCAGTATCTATAGAATCGTTGCATTAGCCAAGCAAGAAATCGACTGCGAGGTCAGTTGAAGCAAAATGGTCGAATTTTACAAAAAAAATGTAATACCAAACCTTCACTTTTAGCCTTTAGGCTTAAAGACTGTCCTAGAAAGTATGGACGCACTTTGATTTCGTTGTAAATAATTCACAAGTGTTAGGCATTCAAATTTTATTCGAAATACTGATAATATTAGACTACAACAACAGAATACTATTCTCAACATTTGCTACTTAGCCATTGTAGACTAGCTGGCGAACCTTCTTGCGAACGTTCCTCATTAAATTCCGTACAGACAAGTTTTGACACATTTTTCCAATCTTTTTCGAGCTGTTGAATGATTTTGGCTGCCGAGACATGTTTCCTAAGATGTGCCTTCGTTAATGCCCAAAATTCCTCAATTGGTCGAAGTTGTGGGCAATTTGGTGGATTCATGTCTTTTGGGACGAAAGTGACATTTTTGGGTAGTATTCCATTTTACCGTTTATTTCGAGTAGTGGCAAGAAGCAAGATCTGGTCAGAAGACAACAGGATCCTTGTGGCTTCGAATCATGGATATAAGTCGTTTTTGTAAACATTCCTTGATGTATATTTCGCTGTTCATTGATGCAGGGGTGATTAAGGGTTTTGAAATCTGACCGCAGCTACAGATTGCTTGCCAGACTATAGCCAGGTTTAACACTTGTCCTTCTCGCACTGTATAATATTGTGGTCCCGGCAAGGATTTGTAATCAAGTTTCACGTAGGTTTCGTCGTCCATGATTATGCAGTTCAAATTTTCAGCAAGAATCGTATTGTATAGCTTTCGAACCTTCTGCCTGATCGATGCTTCTTGTTTCGGACTAGGGTTTGGTTGTTTCTGCTACTTATAGGTTCGAAGATTCAAACGTTCTTTAGCACGAAAAACATTTGACTTCGAAGTACCAACTTATTGGTCACATCCCGAACTGAAACCTCCTTCTTTTGCTCGAACGCCTTCAGTATACGTTTATTCAACTGAGGGTTAGCAGGACCTTTTTTTCGACCCGTTTTCGGTTTATCCTCAAAGGTGTTATCCTCACCGAACTTCCTGATTGCATTTCGCACGGCTTTTTCACTTACTCCTTCCATTTTTGCTATCTTTCTCAGTGACAGTCCGCGTTCTGTGCACCATTCGTACACAATTTTTTGACGTTGTTTTGCTGAAAGTCCACGCATTTCGAAACAAACTAATGAAAACGAATAAACAACTGCACAAGTGGCTAGAGAAGGAGTAAACAACAGGACGCAGTCATAAAAATTGACAGATTCTGAACCATTGCGAAATGGCAGCGGTTTTTGGTTGCGTCCATACTTGTAACGCTTCGTAACATCATAACTCACAAAACAGTAACGTATGTTACGCTTCGTAACGCCTATAACTTACAGAACAGTAACGCATGTGACGCTTCGTAACGCCTATGACTCAAAAGTAACACATGAAACGCTTCGTAACGCATGTAACTTACAAAAACGTAACGCATGTAACACTTAGGAACACCTGTAACTTACAAAAGAGCTACGTATATAACACTTTGTAAAACCTATAATTTCCTTAAAAGTAACTTATTTACCGCAAGAATCTCATCCTTATAACGGGTTTTAACATTCATAATTTCCACAAAATAACTCATAAGGAGTGTATCGAAAATAAGCTATCCACATACATTTGTGTTGTACGCATGTATTTGTGATGGTTTTTTATGCTCAGATCACAGCATGCTGTGCGTTTGGCTGTCAGTTTTCGTTTGTTTACTTGTTTGTGTGATTGAAATTATGCGTTTTCAAAATGTCGCGTATTGAAAAGGAAGTGAAAATTAAAGTTTTGGGCACATGGCTAAGTGAGAAGGGTATTACCAAATACAAATAATAATACCCCTAGGTCCTATACAAACGAGTCGCTATTATTTGGTTCATCAAAAAGAACAAGTTAGCCTAGCTCAACATTCTATTCAGCTTTGACAAGTGAGTGTTACCGAAAGTATGTCTAGTTGGCAACATAATTCAATGTTGCTATAGTTATACTGGGTGATTTTTTAAGAGCTTGAGAACTTGTTTAAACAATAAAACGCTTAAATTTGCAAAATCTCATCGGTTCTTTATTTTAAACGTTAGATTGGTACATGACATTTACTTTTTGAAGATAATTTCATTTAAATGTTGACCGCGGCTGCGTCTTAGGTGGTCCATTCGGAAAATCCGCTTTTTTATCGACAAATTTTGTTCAGCGATGAGGCTCATTTCTGGTTGAATGGCTACGTAAATAAGCGAAATTGCCGCATTTGGAGTGAAGAGCAACCAGAAGCCGTTCAAGAACTGCCCATGCATCCCGAAAAATGCACTGTTTGGTGTGGTTTGTACGCTGGTGGAATCATTGGACCGTATTTTTTCAAAGATGCTGTTGGACGCAACGTTACAGTGAATGGCGATCGCTATCGTTCGATGCTAACGAACTTTTTGTTGCCAAAAATGGAAGAACTGAACTTGATTGACATGTGGTTTCAACAAGATGGCGCTACATGCCACACAGCTCGCGATTCTATGGCCATTTTGAGGGAAAACTTCGGAGAACAATTCATCTCAAGAAATGGACCGGTAAGTTGGCCACCAAGATCATGCGATTTGACGCCTTTAGACTATTTTTTGTGGGGCTACGTCAAGTCTAAAGTCTACAGAAATAAGCCAGTAACTATTCCAGCTTTGGAAGACAACATTTCCGAAGAAATTCGGGCTATTCCGGCCGAAATGCTCGAAAAAGTTGCCCAAAATTGAACTTTCCGAATGGACCACCTAAGACGCAGCCGCGGTCAACATTTAAATGAAATTATCTTCAAAAAGTAAATGTCATGTACCAATCTAACGTTTAAAATAAAGAACCGATGAGATTTTGCAAATTTTATGCGTTTTATTGTTTAAAAAAGTTCTCAAGCTCTTAAAAAATCACCCTATATTAGTCTTGTTATTTTTATACAAACAATCTGCGAATTCAACACCAGAAATGTATGCTGTTGTATGGACGCATACACTGAAAGAATTTACCGGCCACAAGCTGAATGGTTTTTGCTTCATCCGATCCCCATAACGATTTTCAGATGGTTTTAATAAGTCGGCCATTCAATTTCCCCTCTGTCAAAAACAAATTGATATGTATGAATATCATTGAAAATTTGTTTGAAGCACATACACTTATAAATTGAACGAATCCAAAATGTAGATGATTTTCGTTTCAAAATTAATCATCACAGCAGCCATGTAGAAAATACTATTCATTTTTAGTGCGTATGATGTTCGTACATATAATCGCATACCATAAACCGAGTGAATTTAATCTACACCAATCATCGGATGATATTAAGGAGATTTTCATGTAGTTTTATGTATTAGGGAGTCCTTATAATGTGGATGATATTAAGAAGAAATAATATTGAAATTGTACAGCTGGAAATGAAAATAAATTAAAATGCAAATGACCTACAATTGAAAAAAGTTTTAATTATTCTCCACTTCCATTTTAAAACATTTCTATGACAGTTAAATTTTTTTACAATTGCACTGGAGTTCAATGAGTATGAATAAGAACTGGTCAAAGTGTCAAAAAGGTGTCACAGTATATGGATATTTTTCAAAATCGAGGAACTGATATGTAAGTGCTCCTAACAAAGGTGGAAATGATCAGATTTGATAAGCAAAAAATAACGAAGAATGTCCCACACACTTTCGTCAACTAAGATGTTGGAACGGATTTTGGCGTATACTATAGTTTACAAAAATTGATAAGATTATTCGCAAGAGGCTGGAACCACAGGATGCCTAATAAAACTATGAAATATTGTACGAATAATTAAGTTTGGGCAATTTCAATTTATTTTATTGAAATAGTAACAAAGTCATAAAAAAGTTAATTTAATGGATAGAATTGGTTGAAGCTGCAATTTGTTTTCCTTTAATGGATTCAGATTTTTTTAAAAACATTTTCTCTGAATTAATAAAAACAATAACATTGAAAGAAGAAGAAGATACAAATAACACTGAAGATAAAAATCATTTATTTAACAAAAATAAATATATATTGGTTCAAATTTAAATTTGGTTTATTTTCGCATACGTGTTATTATAATTATAATTAATATATTTCAAATCGATCAGCACTATCACCCGATTCATCTGGAAGGCTTTGCTTCTAACCATTACGACGACAGTTTTTTCATGTTTTGATCTGCTTTTTGAAGTTGGTCGTATTTTTGTTGTTGATAAAACGGTTCATAATAATCGAATGATTTGTTGCCGAATTTATGTAAATCCACTTACACTGATTACACCAGAAATAACCGAGCGTGCTATTTTTCTTTGAAATAAATTCCGAACTGCAAAACATGTCGCAACATTGGTCGTATGTATGCGGATCAAAGATAGTTTCTTCTGGCTTCTTGCCCTTGACTAAAATAACTGAAAGAAAATTGGTTGAATAGTTGATAATGTTTCAAGAAACTTGCCTTCCCACTCCATGGTAGTAAAAATAATATATTTAATGAGGCACTCTGGTTTAGTTTTAAGATGCCGAGAGCAAGGTTTTCACATATACCACTTAGACACCTGAGACAATGTTGCAGAGAAACCATAATATTTATTGTAACATATTCATTTAAACTTTTCCATTGAACATAAGTAGACATTTCAATATTCCGTATAAACTATGCTGGAGTCGGTTGAGTTATCGTACTAATTTCCGTCAGGGTATTCAATGGATTGTACACAAACTTTTTACAATGAAGTGTGTAGGTTGTTAAGTACCGTAACAATTAAAGGCTTAATTTTCCCCCTCAACAATTTTTCGGAAAAGAATCAAGTGTAAAGTTTGAATATATTCACCATTTAGCAGCAGAAACCAACATAAGAAAAACATATTGCTCTGTGAAAAATATATTTTGTCATCAAAATACAATAAATTGTATCTAACCGAATAGTTCCGATCGAGAATCACTTATTTCCGCTGTGGAATTGGTTGGTCAAATGAAAAATATAATGGTTTATTTATTAATATAAGAAAATGTAAGAAAACTTTAAAGTTGAAAGTATCAATTTCATATAAAATATCGTTTGTTGTGAGATATACGACTTTTCCGTTTCCATTCAAATGCAAATTATATTACTGTTGAAAACCGTTATAACCTTTTCAAACGATTTCACACTAAATTCATTTAAGCAGCCAGAAAAGTTAAGTTTGGATAAAGTAAAAGCTTCTATTTTTTTTGTTATTTGTTGTCTGTGAAAGTAAAGATTTAAAAAAAACATTCCCAGATTATTCAAAATAATATTTTTATTTACAATAAAATTGATTGATAGTAAGAACATGATTGACTTGTACACTAAAAATCTGCAGCAAAGTATGCAGATGATCAAGTTCTGCATTGCAATATAGTTACAGAGATTTGTTGGTTTCCATCTCCATAGCAATCCTGGAAAAAGACGCTTGTAAAAAGAAAAAAACTCAGATTTGATCCATTCCAAGAGTATGCAGTAGATCCATGGTAGAATGAAAACTTTCTTGTTAAATTTTGAGCATGTTTAATTCTACTGATTAAATCTGAGTTTTTTTTCTTTAAAAAGCGTCGTCATTCATTTTGATTCAGTTGTTTGGCTCGATTTTCTATTAAACATAAGGGTCGGAGGTCGGAGCAAGTCTCCTCTTATCAAACTGATTGTTTAAGATAGTATATACAATTAAATATAATTGATCCGATATACGGATTCAAAAAGGTTTTGAATTTATTAAATTAAGGGGGCAATATACAATCCTAGAAAAATAGAATTGGCCACAATAATTGTTTGTCTAAAGCAGAAATTGCCCTTACATTACGTGAATTCTAAATCTACTACAGACTCTTATTTCACTGAATACTCACCAAAGTACTCTGACACCTGGTTTTCCAATATTTCCATCGAGCACCATTCTTAATTACTGATTTCGTATTACCACCACAGTACGTATTAAATAAAAACCTCAATCGTATAACTTCGGTTAAAAAACGCGTTTTGTTTACATTCTGTCATTGACTTTTCTGACAAGATATCCACAAATATTTTAACCATTGGAGGAAACGCACTGATAATTAATAATAAAATCATGCTATGTCATTTTTCCTTCAACATTCATCAAAGTTTCATTCAAATTTCGAAAGAAGAAATTCTTCTGTGTTCGATTGTAAAACACTGCAAAATGAAAATAATACATGCATGGAAAGATTTTTGTTACGGGAATATCATATAACAAATTCATTTCGATTTTATCAATTTTACATACAATTGTAATACAATTCCATATATTTATGCCAATCATATAAATGATGGAAGAAAATCAAATAAAAAGGAGTATGAAACTCGATTTTCACTCATCATAAAATTATTCGAACTGTTCTATAATTCATTATTAGGAATAAACTCTTCTCAGGGATTAAATGACAATGGGTAACATACATTCAGTCTGATTCATGATGATTAACACACAGTTCACTAACATTTCAAACGTAACTGACAGTCATATAATATATGAATGGTAATCACACATATAAGAAGTAAAACTCACTGAATATTGATCATATGATCATGCAGATTGTTCTATCATTCAATAGTCGGAATTCTCAGTTATTTATCGCATTGAATGAAATTTTATTCAAAATACGGCTGGCGTTTTCTTTCAGTGTAGGTATGCTGGTTTCGTTACTTGCAAGTAAATTAAAATTTTTTAAATATTCTCTCATTTTTCGGGCACAAAATTATCCCCGCGCTATCTGGAAGGACAATAATGATGAAGACGAATATATAGAGGACCAATTCATGAATCTGTACTCTGTTCATATCCACTATGACCTAGTTCCACATTGATCTTAAAGAGATGGATCAGGAAGTTTACAGCGATATTCACAAAACGGATCGATCAGCAGGTGAAACAGAAATTGAACGTCGCGGGAGATGGTCTTCAAATGATCTATGACAATAAATATCCCACATGATGAAGAATGTGAAAAAAGATCACCTCTATCGTCATTGTTCAGAAAACATATTTCGCTAACTTTCGTCATTGTTCAGAAAACAGATTTAGCTAAGATTCGGAATAAATGCGTAGTACCATTTGTTTCAACACATTGTTCGGGATTTCAAACATTTTGAATAGGGTTTCTGGTTAGCAATATGCTAGCATATTATTATTATAATTTATTTCTTGCTAGAAACTTCATTCCAAATGCTTGAAATTAAGGACAAAGTGGTTAAAGAAATGGCGCTCAGCATTGTTCCTACTGATCGATCAACGAAGTTCGTGTTCGTATATTGCAAGCTACCTTAGGTGAGAGAATTACGCACGTTCAGAAAATTATCTTTGAATCACTTCGTTTTCAGACTAATCATCGAGACAGGATACATTTTTATTACGATTATGGTGTTAAAGTTTTATCGAAGCGAAAATAGTTGTTATGGAAAAAATGTGGTCCACACAACAGAAATATTTTTTTTTTTTTTTTCATAAATACGTTTATTTCATAGGCAATATACATAAGTTTTTCTTCGCCGTGGCATCCACAATACATAGTAGTTTAAACCTAATACATTTCGAATATCATATTAGTATGTTGGTACTCATTAGTTAATCTAAACACTGTTTTTATCAAGCGAGTTGCTATTTTAAATTACATTAAATAAAATACATTTATTTTGTACATGATCTTATAACTATTTCAGGATTGTTTGTATCAGTTCACCACTTATATTCAATATCCTATAGTTGGCTATTGGTTGAACTCATGGAAGAGAAAACAGTTTAACATAAAATAAAATTTAAATTGGAACTCCAATGGATTTAATGAAATGATAAAGAAGTTTCATGTATGGAAGGTCACGACAAGCAAGAATGTCGCGAACTGGGACATTGGATAGTCTACCTTGGGTACGCAAGGAATTTATTAGTTGAGATCTGACATCACGAAACTCCACGCATGTCCAAACAACATGGTCAATATCGCGGTAACCTTCGCCGCAAGCACAATGATTAGTCTCGGAAAGTCCAATTCGAAGGAGATGTGCATCTAACGTGTAGTGATTGGACATGAGTCTGGACATCACACGAATGAAATCTCTACTCACATCCAGTCCCCTGAACCATGCCTTTGTCGATATTTTAGGAATAATTGAGTGCATCCACCGACCCAGATCATCTTTATCCCAAGAAGCTTGCCAGCTGGCAAGTGTTCTTTGGCGAGACGCGCTATAGAATTCGTTGAAAGCAATCGGTCTCTCATAAATTTCACCCTCAATAGCACCACGTTTGGCTAAAATATCGGCTCTTTCATTGCCTGGAATGGAGCAATGAGCCGGAACCCAAACTATTGTGATTAGATAATTATTATTCAATATGTCGTTCAGACACTGTTTTATTTTACCCAAGAAAAACGGTTCATTTTTGCCAGCAGCGTTTGAGCGAATGGCTTCAATTGCACTCAGACTATCTGTGAAGAGGAAATAATGGTTTGGAGATAATGTGACGATTACATTCAAGCTATAATGAACTGCTGCTAACTCTGCTATATAAACAGATGCAGGTTCTTGAAGCTTGAATGAGGCCGAAACATTATTGTTGAACATACCAAACCCTGTCGCTTCTTCCATTCGCGATCCGTCCGTGTAAAACATTTTCTCAGAGTTAATATGCCTGAACTTACTTGAAAATATTTTTGGGATTTCCATAGAGCGTAGGTGGTCCGGGATTCCACGCACTTCGCGCTGCATGGATGTGTCGAAAAATAACGTTGAGTCAGGTACATTTAGGAGGCTGACACGGATAGGAATATATCTTGAAGGGTTGATTTCCTGTGACATATGGTTAAAATATACTGTCATGAATTTTGTTTGAGATCGAAGCTCGACTAGTCGTTCGAAATTATTAATTACCATGGGATTCAGCACATCACATCTTATTAGCAGGCGTGATGAAAGCTCCCAAAATCGATCTTTTAATGGAAGAACTCCCGCCAGAACTTCAAGACTCATTGTATGTGTCGAATGCATGCAGCCTAAAGCAATTCGCAAACAACGGTACTGAATTCGCTCAAGTTTGATAATATGAGAATTTGCAGCGGAACGAAAACAAACGCATCCATATTCCATCACTGAAAGTATCGTTGTCTGATACAATTTTATTAGATCTTGCGGATGAGCACCCCACCAAGACCCTGTTATTGTTCGAAGAAAATTTACTCTTTGTTGGCATTTCGTTATCAGATACCTAATGTGTCCTCCCCACGTGCATTTGGAATCAAACCACACCCCGAGGTATTTGAAAGTCAAAACCTGTTCGATTATTCTTCCCATCATATGAAGCTGAAGTTGCGCGGGATCATGCTTTTTTGAAAAGACGACCAGCTCTGTTTTCTCCGCAGAGAATTCGATACCAAGATGAACAGCCCAAACGGACAATTTATCTAAGGTATCTTGCAATGGTTTTTGCAGATCAATAGCTTTGGATCCAGTAACTGAAACCACGCCATCATCTGCCAATTGTCTTAGTGTACATGGGGTTACTAGACAGCTGTCAATGTCATTTACGTAAAAATTATAGAGGAGCGGACTGAGGCATGAGCCTTGCGGGAGACCCATGTAGCTAATTCTGATTGTTGCCAAATCGCCATGTGAAAAATGCATGCGTTTCTCTGACAAAAGGTTGTGCAAATAATTATTTATAACCGCTGGGAGTCCATGTTGGTGGAGCTTGTCTGAAAGAACATCAATGGAAACTGAATCAAATGCTCCTTTAATGTCTAAAAATACAGATGCCATTTGTTGCTTTTGAGCGAAGGCAATTTGGATGTCAGACGAAAGTAATGCAAGGCAATCATTCGTCCCTTTATTTCTACGGAAGCCAAACTGAGTATCTGACAACAAACCGTTCGTCTCGACCCAAGTGTCGAGACGTCGTAGAATAATTTTTTCGAACAATTTTCTGATGCAGGACAACATCGCAATGGGTCTATATGAGTTGTGATTGGAAGCTGGTTTCCCCGGCTTTTGAATGGCGATAACTTTCACTTGTCTCCAGTCAGGTGGAACAATATTTTGCTCAAGAAACTTGTTGAACAATTCCAACAAACGTCTTTTTGCGAGGTCGGGCAGATTCTTCACCAAGTTGAATTTAATTCTGTCCAATCCAGGAGCGTTATTGTTACAAGACATGAGTGCTATGGAAAATTCCATCATTGAAAAGGGGCTATCAATGGAATCATCATTTGAAGAAGACTCCCTAACAATGCTATGCGTAGGAACGGAATCTGGACAAACTTTCCTCGCAAAATCAAATATCCATCGATTCGAGTACTCCTCACTCTCATTTCCTACGTTACGATTCCTCATTCGTCTGGCCGTATTCCAAAGAGTGCTCATTGAGGTTTCTCTTGACAAACCTTCCACAAAATGTCTCCAATAGCTGCATTTCTTAACCCGAAGTATGTTCTTGTACTTGGTTTCTAAAACCAAGAATTTTTCAAAATTCTGAGGAGTTCCTCCTCCTCGTTTTAAAAACGTCTTGAAAGCATTTTGTTTCGCGTGTTTAGCATCTGAGCACTCTTTGTCCCACCAAGGATTTGGAGGTCTTCTGTTAGACGATGGACCAAGAAATCGTTTGGTTTGGGCTTGTTCTGCGGCCTCCAGAATCGAACAAACGAGGAAGTCATATTCTTCAAGTGGGGGAAGCTCTTCCATTGAAGTTAAGACACTTGAAATATTACTTTGGTATTTAATCCAGTCAATATTTTTTGTCAAATCATATGGAATATTAACTGAATTAGCAATGCCTTTGTTACTGCTAATTGAGATGATGATTGGTAAATGATCGCTACCATGTAAATCAGGAAATACTTTCCAGGTGCAATCTAGTCGAATTGAAGTCGAACAAAGAGATAAATCTAATGCACTTGGACGTGCAGGAGGTCTTGGGATCCGTGTCATGCTACCCATATTTAGTACCGTCATGCTAAAATTGTCGCAAATATTATATATTAGAGATGATCTGCTATCATTGTAAACGGAACCCCACATCATTCCGTGCGAATTGAAATCTCCTAAAATCAAACGTGGAGCAGGAAGGGCTTCGACAATTTCATTAAGCTGTCGTTGTCCAACTTGAGCTCTTGGAGGAATATATACCGAAGCAATGCAAATGTCCTTTCCTTTAATGTTTATTTGACAAGCAACAACTTCTATACTAGAAGTCGAAGGAATGTTTAATCTATAAAAGGAATAACATTTCTTAATTCCTAAAAGCACTCCACCATACGGGGAGTCTCTGTCGAGACGTATAATGTTAAAGTCATTAAAATTTAAGGCTATGTTTGATGTAAGCCATGTTTCGCACAAAGCAAATACATCACATTTTTGACTATGCAACAATACTTTAAATGAATCAAGTTTTGGCATGATGCTTCGACAATTCCACTGCAGGACAGTGATTGAATCATTTGCGGCGGATGATAAATTATCCATCAAATGATACAAAACCTGAAAGAGCTGGCCATTGAGCTGATAACTGTTTCAAAAAAGTTCTAGCTATTGGAAGGAATGCTGTTATGATGGTCTTTAGAGGTTCAGAAATATTGAATGCAGCGAAAATCCATTCTACAATTTCCGAAAATTTCAGTAATCCTGTTGGTGAATGTGAAATGGAGCCCACTGGATTATTGTCTTTTCTTGAGCTAGTTCCTGGATTGGTTTGTGAATTTGACAAACCAGGAGGCACAGTTTTTGGTTTTAAATTTGGCTTTTTAGCTTTAACACGGGGATCTTTTTTTGAAGGTATAATTTTAGGTGTCTTTTTTGGTATTTTGTGGTTTGTTAATCTCCTCTTAACAGACCCTTGAGGAGTGACAAACGAGGTATCTTCACTATTTCCGTCAGAGTCAGATTCCTCTGGCTCCGCAAGATTTGAAAAACCGTTTTCGGTTTCCAAAGGGGAGACATGTATGACCGTTTTGAGCATTTCTGCATATGTGCGCTTAGACCGTGCTTTTAAAGAAAGCTTCATTTTGTCTTTACGCAGCTTAAATGCAGCGCACACTGAAAGATCATCATGAGGGCTTTCCCCACAATAAACACATTTTTCAACATCTTTATCGCAAAGATTATCCTTATGAGGCCCTTGACATTTGATACATTTGGACTTATTACTACAGTAAGTAGCTGTATGTCCGAATTTTTTACAGTTCGTGCAATTCATAACATGCGGTACGAAAAGCCGAACAGGAAGACGAATTTTATCGATATAGACATGGCTAGGCAATGCAGATCCGGCAAATGTTACGCGAAACGAATCTGAGGGACGATAAGACTTTTTTCCATCGACAATAGATGCTGAGTACAATTGTTTGCACTCGAGTATCTTAACTCCCTCAAGCATGGAGTTTTTAAAACGGCCAACTCCATTTTTAAGTAAATCATCTGCTGTCAGACTTGCTTCAGTCACAACACCGTCAATTTCTACCTCCTTCGATGGAATGTAAACTCGATATTCAATAGCAAATAATTTACAGGTTACAATATCGTTTGCCTGTTTCAAGTCGTTAACTACAACTCGAATTTTATCTCTATTAACCTTACAGATTTCTTTAACTTCAGAGAAATGTGATGTCAAATCCTTTGTAATTTGCATCAAGTTTAAAATCTTTTCTTTTTTTCGAAGATAGACTATCCATGGCCCAGTGGTACCCTGTGGATAATGTTTAGCCCTCGGAGTATTTAAACTTTTACTAGTATCCGGAATCGGATTCGGATGATCTTCCATGAGATCATCCATTACATTAAATTTTTTTTGTAAATTAATAATACCAAAATAAAAACTTATGTTTAGTAAAATTTCAGATATAAGAAATAAAAAATAAATTAAATTAAATCTACCTTGTAGCTGATGTCTCTGTTCCTTTATCGTGAAGAACGACGTGAAGCTCTTCCAACGATTTCCAATTGGCAGTCTTTTGCTGTTTCCAATTGGCAGTCTTCTGTCGTTTACTGCTATCTCAGTTGCTCTGCCGTCGTTGTGAACACCACTGCACTTGCTGTACCTGACCCCAGGTACAGTGCTTTTGCTCTTGGTGGCGATCAAATGCGATGCTTGCAGTGTAGCACCTCGCGATATATGCCGTCTCTTTTGATCCTACGCAGCGTACAAATTCTGGTACCTGGTAGATCAGCACTGGGTTGCTTTAGCACCTCTGTGCCTTTGCACCCCTTCGTCTTCGCACCTTTATGCGATGGCACCTCTGTGACTCGTCACTTCTATGCTCTCGCACCTCTGTGTCTCTACACCTCTGTGCGTATGAACGGGATGGCCTTCGTTGCTAGCTTTCCAGTCGGGAAACGCCCCGAATATTGCGTTTGCTATGGGCAGTTTAACTACCTGAAGCTTAGAATTGTCTCGGTAGCAGCCGTTAACTCACGAGCCAGTACAATCGAAACACAACCTCTTCGCTTGAATGGTTTTTACTGAATGTACAGAAATATTTGTCTTTGAAAATAGAATATTTATAGTAACTGTTTTTATCATGCGACAGCTAACTCGTGATCATTTACCTTACATACGCTGAGTAAATTGAATGTACAGAGTTAAAATGTAATAGTGACACATGATTGTCTTTGAACTAAAGTAAATATTGATGCATGAAATCTGAAAAAGATACACTGATTTTTCAACGCTTTTATTTTGCTTAGTAGAAATATACAACTTTTTGAAACCAAAATTTATATTAATGTTCTCATTTTGGTATCGTACAGTTTCCTCACCTTTGGCATAACTCCAACGAGAAGTTCTTCTATGTCCGATTTTTATACCTTGAGAAATCAAGGGCGTCTGAATAATCCCTGATTACTATTTTCGGTTTTTTCCGAATCAAAGCTGAAAACACGGAATGTTATATTCTATCAAAAAAATGTTTTAATTACTAAATTACTAAGAAAATAATACGCTTTTCAACTTACTTTACAATAATAAACAATCCTGATAGCAAAATTTTTCTGATATAACCTCAGGGATCAGAATAATAAACAGTAACTATGGTGAATTAAATTGTACCCCTCAGCGTTGCCAGTTGTATGGAAAATTTTATAAAGTACATTGTCACTCAGACAGTGTACCTTAACAGTGTACCACATAGCGTAAAATGTGTCCTCGAAAATTGGTCGAAGTATTCCGTATTATAATTTGTATTTGGTATTACTATGCGAAAATTGGCGAATCGGTTTGGAATTCATCATGCCAGTGTTAAAAACATAATTAATAAGTTTGGGGAACACTATTCTTTGGATTAGCTACCAGGACGAGGCAAAAACCGGCTCTGGACCAGAAAGTGGTATCTCTAATCATGAAGAACAAATCAATGTCAATACGTGATTTGGCCAAAAAAGAATGATAGAGTGTCGGAATGATCCAGCGTATCAAGAAATCACCTGAAGACCTTCAAGAAGCAGAAAATCTCGAAACAAAGTGTAGAACAGAAGAACGAGCAGCAACAAGACCCGGCAATTGTTTTCGCGTGTTTTGCAGTGTTTTGGATGGACGATGAGACTTGTGTAAAGGAGGGCTCAAAAACCCGTTCAGGTCCACAATACTTTACTGTCGTCGTTGGGGAGGATGTGAGCAATGCGGACAGGTCGATTCTAGTGAAGAAATTTGACCGAAAGGAACTGGTATGGCAAGCAATATGTTCCTGTGGTTTGAAATCAATCATTTTTTTACACTGCCGGAACTATAAATGCAGAAATCTATTGATCTGAGTGTCTCCAGAAGAGATTGCTGCCTTTATATAAGAACCATAGTATACCTTCACTGTTTTGGCCGGTTTAACGTCGGCTTACTATACCAAAACCACTGTCAATTGACTTGCGGAAAAGGGTATAAATTTCGTTGAGGAAAATATCAATCCACTAAATTGCCCTCAGCTTCGACCCATCGAACGTTACTTGGCAATCGTGAAGAGGGTCTTCAAGAAGACTGGTAAAGCAGCTGGAAACATGCAAGAGTTCTATAAAAATTTGGACTCAAGCGTCCAAAAAATGCGATGCAACACTTGTCCGGAACTTGATGAAGAGCGTTCGAACAAAAGCTTAAATATTCGTGAAGGAATAACTTAAATTTCATCCGGTTTTCATTATGCTCAAGTTTATCCTCGTACAATAAAGGATCAATTTTTAGTTTGAATAAAATATCGTTTTTTATCAAAATTTGAAAGAAAATTTGTGTATAGCTTATTTTCGATACACTCCTTATGATTTGTAACCCTCAATTTAAGAAAATTGTCGTACTAAACGCTTTCTAGCTTTTTTAACTCAACGTAACGCTTCCTATTTCACGTTAATATTATGTGAAACGGTTCGTTGAATGAAATATTTGTTTCCATATTGGGGACGGGTATAGCGTGATGGGTAATTCGAAGCCTTTCACCAGACCCTGTCAGCTTGGAGCGACATCAATATTCAGTTCAGCAACGCCATCGCACGGTATTACATTCAACATATCATGTCAATTGTATGGGTGCGCAGCCCTGCTATTTTGGCGCGCACGAATTTGATATTTATTTTCCCTACTTCTATGTACGAGATTCGATGCGGACTCACCTGAGGGCGACATGCTCGCAAAAAAGGATGTTGCCAATGATTTGTTCGGGAAATGTGAGAGCTGGATATCTTGTTAATATGATGTCTTTGCTTTCACGCAACCCACCTAGGTTCGATTCCCAACCCCGCACATAGGGTCAGAAAGTTTTCTAGCCCGTAGAGGCTAATGACCTTGAGGTTAAAACCTCAGACGTTGTCTCAGATAGGCCTCGTAGCGTATATGCTTCACAAATTAAACTACCATTTTATGTATTATTATCTTCATTTCTTTATCCCGGTTTTATCCTCCATTTTATGTGGTTTTGACTCAGTTCTGCTTCGTAGGGTTCGCCGCTGCGTACTTTAACGGCAGTGGAGTTTTGACCATCACGTAACTCTCGAAACCTCTATCTCACTGTGTAATCTACAGGATCAACAGCCCCATAATATTGCTCAAACTTTTTTTCGTCTGTTTCTGATTTCAGGAGGGGTCAGGGCCTTGGGTACGTGACTGCTATTATTACAAAGTAAAAAACAAAAATGGTTGAACCCGTTTGCAGATTCACAATTGATTGATTTAATTCACAACAGTTTGATTTAATTCACAACAGTTTGTCAATTGACATGGCCGAAAAATGACGGAAAATGCTAGCAGGGTTGTGCTTGACTGACAACTATATCATGTTATTTAGGGAAAACATGTTTGAATGTAAATATGAAATAACGCGAAGGGAAAACATGTTATTTCGCTTAAAACTTTCAATTCAGAGGTAAAACTTAAGAAGTTGATTGCTAGATTCCGGCACTAGTAATGCTATCATGAAACACAATGTGCAAATGTCAAAATAGAAAGACCGAAAACAGCTTCTCTAATACTAATAAACATATGAAGTTTGTTTTCAAAAAAAACGTTTTTTATCCTTCATTATTAACAAAACTAAAATGGCGAAATGGAAAATGGTATGGTACCCGTCGAAGGTATTTATTGATAGTCCATTTGGCTCCGAAAGTATCAATTGGGTAGGACATTTAGATCCTATGATTGATGTTTTATCTTTGAGGCGTCTCGAACTTAGAAATCTTCTCTTGTCATTTTTTGTTGAAATGCTGCTTCTTCTATTTAAACCGTGACAAACAAATTTGAGTGAAGTAACCGAATAGACAAAAACACTAAATGAATTTTTACTGCCTTAAACCACTACTGCTTGTAAATTTTATATTAGCGCTTTATAGTCATATCGAGCGAACTTTGATGCTACGTTACTGTAGTGTTTTTATGCACTTAGTTGTCAATTGATTTTTAATAAAACAGAATAAATCTGCGCCGAGTAAGCCAACGAAAATATTTTGTGTTACAAACATTTGCCCTCCCTAAATCCAATTACTGTTCAGCTATTTTTTCCGTTACCACGATAGCAATCTACAAATTTCGCCTGCAGGCCACCACAATAGTGCCGAGTGACGATAAATGACAGATAAGATCGCTTCCAGCGATTCCCTCCTGGAATTAAACGCATGAAGACGACTCGAGTGGTTTCATTCTGTTTGCGCTCTGGGAGTTGAAAAAATACTAATCGGGCCAACCTTGAGCTCGAGTGCAACTGCTTCCAAACGACAAATAAGCCCCGTAGGTTGCCCATGTAAAGGCGAACCGTCGGGTGATATATGACCCACTTCAAACTTCATCTTTTTTCGTTTGCATTTCTATGAAAAATATTGAGAAGAATAGAAAAAAAACTATTTTTCGTCTGAAAACGGAAAATGAAGCAGTATGAAAATTCTATTGAATAGCAAATAAATTGGAATCGAACAGCACGAATAGTAGGTGAATGCGCCAAAGAGCGAAGAAGGGTCACGGCTCAAGTGGACCATCTTCCCAAACAAATCTGCAGGTATAAAAACATAAATCTGGACCCAAGGAAGCAGAAAAGCAGATGAAAGCTAACCGTATTTCATGACCGTGAACCATTCGAAAGCAACCTCAGAAAATCGCATGGAGGTCAGTTTTACGACTTTTGATCCTTTTTTTCTGTTTCTTTCTTGAAAACCCAACTAGGATAGGCCCTGACATTGTTATAGTCCCAATTGTTGCGCGCAGCTAAAGTGAGGGAAAACGCAGATGTAACACTTCACCAGCATCCAAACGATGATCGCATTTCTCACATTACTGAACAACTTTTTTTTCCACGTCGAATACAAAGAATTGTAAGGGGACCAAAAGTCTGGGACGATCATCTTAAGACCATTATTTATTATGACATCTCCCTACAACAAGGAGCTTCCCGATAACTGAACGCTTTGAATCGAGTATCGATTTGATAGTAACCGATCGTCTTTTCCCAACTCCGTCGGTGCTAATCCCATCAAGCGTATTTCCCGCCGAAACAATGTTTCTGGTCAGTCAGTCAGTCCGATCCGAGAGGGAAAGTCAGTGCAATTACATAGGTTTCTCACGAGTTCCCTAATTTATGGCTTTACCTATGCCTGCAGACACACCTCAATACAATCGAAACCAATCATAAATTATAACTTTATATGTGCGTAATATGAAGCCAGCAGACAAGAAGGAAATGAAAGTAAGAAAGATTAAAAACACGTTTTTTTTTCGTGTATAGCAGGTTGTTCTACAAACAAATTTTCCAAATTAACATATATATTCCCCAGGATAATTCCGTCCAATAAAACATAAATGCAATAAAGTCTATGACTTCGATAAAAGGATCGGTAAAATAATGCAGACAAAATATCTCCAAGGAGAGCGGACATTGCGCGTTGACTGTTGAGTTGGACAGGTTACACGCGGACTACATGGGTTCGATTCTTCTCACTCGCATTTGGATTTTTTATCTGGTCCAAAAGATGAATGATGAATATCAAAAAGTTGTAATTATCAAAATAATATTGTGGTTGAAATGTTCTTTCAAAGAGTCGATTGTTTCAGCCGCACGATGACAAGTGGCACCATCCTAATGAAACCACGTTTTGTCCACATTCATATCTTGAAGATTTGGCAACAAAAAATCATTGATCATAGTTCTGTATCGATTTCCATTCACGATAACGCGTCGTCCTTCCTCATTTTTAAAGAAATAAGAACCGATGATTCCACCAGCCTATAGATCACACCAAACAATACATTTATCGAAATGCATCGGTGATTCTTGAACGGTGTGTGTTTTGTCTTTACTCCAAATACGGCAATTTTGCTTGTTGACGTATCCATTCAACCAAAAATGCGCCTCATCACTGATGAGAATTTTGCGCTATAAACAGTTTTTATTGAACACTGATTTTCAAAATAAAATTCCACGATTTGAAAACTTTATTCATGATGATTCGTCAAACAATACTGAGTAAAGACGTCACTTTACACTGTCGAAACAACTTTCAGACAGTAGAGTAATCCCTATTGAAAAATCAAACCTCCTTAAAACCACCCGTTATTACTCATCTCAAAATCTGAGTAAGCTGGGCATTTAAAAAAAATCCTCAAGTGAGAGATTGTGTTCGCTAATTTCCAATTTATGACACGAATTTGATTCTCGCTTACAATATATTCTATAAAACCAATTGCAATTAGTTTTACCAGTTGAAATCTGCCAGTTGCAGTAGACAGCAACACGCAGAAAAATGGAGCTTGTTTGAAAGAACAAAACAGTTAGTAGATTTTTAAATTTCATTTCTTGTAATTTCTATCTAGAATATGATTGTTTCAAACCAATTTCCCCCTTCAACATCAACAATGATTTCTGTTTGATGTGAATTAAAATTTTGGTCTAGCTAAACGAAAAAAATTACTGTTCCAGCTGATTTTATTGTTGTAATAAAATACCAATTTTTTGCTTATCAACAGAAGTTGAGTTGATTTTATTGGCAATATCTATGTTGATTCAATTCTAATATATCGTCATGTTAATAAAAAATTTGATTCCGTTTATCTATTATCTAATGTGTGTAATGACACAGCACGGTTTATTGTTGAAATGAACCTTGTCACTTATATTTCATATAAACCAGAGAAACTTTTTCAACTGTGAATAAACAAAACAGTTTGTACGTGTTTCAAAAAGTAAAATTTCATCTGCTCATTTCTTTTTCGTGGGGCATTTCAGCAATCCAAGTGTAAGTATTGATAATCAATAATATTAGAAGCTTCATAATATTACACAACACGTTTTCTTTACAAAACAAATTGTTATAGGATATCACTATTTTGACCGATCTGCAAGGACATCGAGTCATGATTGTGGTTTGGAAATAATAGTCATTTCATAAATGTAAGTAATTAGAATTGCCGAAATAAAATAAATCGATAAAATATGTATCACAAATATCCCTCCAAATTATTTTGAAAAAAAAAATCATTTTACACTTATTACCAAAAAAAGGATTTTGAGAAACAAAAAACGTAAGTAGAAATAATAATCATTTTAGGTTTCTATCTTATCATTTATTTCAACTGCCAAGTTTATAAATTGAAATCATTATAAAGATTACCTTCATCTATAGATAGATCATTGTAAACTGATTTTGCAAGTTAAATTTACTATGGAATTGTTTGCTAAGAAACTGGCAGGAATGAGCAAGTCAAATATTTGTTATTTTTAACAAAATATTTATTGAAATAAACTAATTCACTGAGATCAAATATCTAGTTTTGTAATTTCAAGCAACAATATTTGCTATATTAAACCAAATTTTCTTTTGTCACTATTTCAATAAAATAAATCGTTGCAAGAAACCAAAATTTAGTTACTTTTACAATATTTTTCTCTGCGTGAACGCGGTCCGCAGCAAGCTGGATACATGTGACCTATTGCCACGGTAACAACCAGTTCGTTCAGCAAACTCAGTTTGCTTAGTTTTTGAGAGGTAATTAAACCGATTTTATCAAGTTTTTGAGAGGTAAATCAACCGAATTTTGATAAAATTTTATCGAAATTCCATCCAAATTCGACTTTGGGTTCCAATTAACGGGTAACACATACAAAAATGAGCTGGAGTGTAATGAAATGGCGTATGTCGTCTAACTTTTACACTAACATATTCTTAAAATAAACGAAATATCAATGACATTTATCACTGTCAATCGGGTTGATCGAGCATCCAGAAACGAGCAGTTGATTAAGAATTCATTGCTCATCCGTCATCTCGATAATGTGGAAGCAAGAGGAATGGATTATATATGCTAACTAAGATAGGCCTTTTTGTTAATTCCCAGCTAATTTCAACAGGTTATGCAGGAATTCTATGAAAAATTGGTTATTTACTAGTTCTAGATATCCGAAAAACTTGAAGATTTAAAATTTGAATATTCAGTTATATCTGTTTACATGAGAAATAAACTGAAAATCAGCACGAAAACGTGCAAAATCGGGAAAGAATAAGAAGAAAACGAATTGACAATTCAGTTCTCAATTCCGATAGATTTCCGAACCAACCGGTTGGAGGCGAAATTAATTCGCTATCGGTTGTTGCTCTGGAGTTGGAATTTATTTGGAATCCATTATGATTTCCACCTGGAATTCCGAATGACAATTTCTCGCCGATTAGGAATTCATTCGAATCTAATAATGTGAGTAGGAGCCTCGGCCACTGCACGATTTGCTCTGGCAACCAGGCTAAATTGATGAACTTCAAATCACTTTTTGATTTCGAATTAAAAAAATCTGTGTCAGTATTGAGTTATTATTATATTATGTAACAATGATTCGGAACTGGCTTCAAACAAACGGTTTGACAGTAGTTAGAGTGGAAACTGGGTTAGGTAAGCACAAAAGACATAACTTACTTCATATATAATTTAAATCGCACAATTTCCACAAACTTTAGATTACACATGAGAGCCTAACCTAAATCACGCCGTATTGTGGTGCCGAACTCGCTGTGCACATTTTTGCGCTCCGAGAGCATATTTCCATCAATTTATATTTGAACGTGCATATTTTCCGCATGACGACTTGTCATCTTTTAGAATCACTTTCATGGACCTCCAGCATGTTCAAGTTCTCAGGGTGAAGCCAGAATGTAGGCGACATGCGACGCGATGCGAAACTTGAAAGATTGCACACTCTTAAAAAAATCGCAGAATTCTCTAATTATTTACCGAATTTTCATCAGCTGAACGTTCGGTAATCCGACCCAATGAGTTTTTTTTCTATTTACGCTTGGTTTGAATAAAGTTGAGCACTAAGATGTGAGCAATATGTGTGTGTGTGTGTGTGTGTGCTAAAGTTGTCAAAGTTTCTGATAAATACATCATTTTGTAGGAAGAAACCTGAAAATTTTATTCATGAATTAAAACTATCTGACAATTTCAATGGAGCGTTCATCTTTTTCCAGGAGCTGATCCATTATCTGATTTTTTATATTACTTAAACCTTTACAACATAACCACAATACGAATGAGCGTAAAACACGTTAGCAATCTTCGCCATATGAAAGCAAATTATATATAAAAATAAAGTTATTAAATTTATTTAACTTTATCTTCGGTATTCTTTACCGTACTTGGCTACTATTAGGATTTACCGTATAAATTGTAATTTTATTTACCGGATTCAGTAAAAAAGATTGTGTATAAACGATTTTTCGTTTGTAAGTTCCAGTTTCAGTAAAATAAATTGCGTTTGCCGTAAAAACGGTTATATCTGATGATTACCAAATGTATTCGGCAAAAGAGAATGATATAGAAATACATGCCAAAAATAGTCGCTATTATTGATGCTGCTTACTACAAAATATATTTTTTGGTTCTAATATTATTTTTGAAGAAATATACAATGTTTCAGAAGAACTTTCAGAAGAACTTCAGAACTAGATCTTTCGGTAGGACTATCAAGATCTGAGCGGTTCTTTAAGAAGAATGGGTTTGCTCATCTCTAGTCACGATGTAAATACCACTATTCGAACCAGAGAAAAAAATGCGAAGTTTCAGAGTTAAGCGGTTTTTTTTATGCGAAGTTTCAGAGTTATGCGGTTTTTTTTTATGCGAATTTTCAGAGTTATGTGTTTTTTTATGCGTTTTTTTTTTATGCGGTACGTGAATTCGCATAAAAAAAGACTTCAGTGTATTGATGATCCGATCTGTGGAAGATTTCAGCATAGATGTCAGCTAATAATTTCAAATATCTTCAGACAGGGTTGCAAATGTCTGTGAATCCAGAAAAAATGTCAGCAGGCCTGACACATAAAACTACACTCAAATAAAAATTCACGTTCGATTCACTTGAAAAATCACGTAGAATGGTTTCAAATGTCAAATTGAATATTTTACGTGACGAAAATGAATGTTATACGAACATCCCCTAAAATGAATATAGTCATCACATAAGGTTTACGTGAATTGACCAAACGTTGTAGCCCCTCGACTTGCTCAGTGGGTGGTTAGAGGGGAAATTATGTTCACAATCACTACTACTTGTTTGAGCCTTGCATATACTCACCACGGTACTCACTTCTAACGGGAACCGTATGAAACCGAAACACCGATAACCGTCGAGAACCAGGGTGGACAACCAAAAGGTTGATTCAATATTTTAGTTTTACTCAAAGGCGAAACCAGAAGGTCTTCTTTGGGAGAACACTCGAAGACGAGGGATGGCGACTCCTTTAGAGTCCGGAGAACGAGATCAAGAATGGTGTACTTGTACTAATTTCGCTCATTATGTAGAAACTAGGCTAACGGTTCCTAATTAACATTTTCAACATTTATTCTGACTAACTGAGTTTAACTTAAAGCTAGTGACGTCACTTTATGGGTTTTTCTACTTGCGCTTTTGCTCGGTTTTTGTTGGTGCAGGTCTGGTGGGGAAAGTTTGGCGATCCCGGATGTATATTTCCTCGAAGTAATCGGTGATCTGGCTTTCCTGACAGCTCATAGCGCGACAACCGTCAGCGATGGTAATGGCGCCGGAGCTAGTAATGGCGTTGAGAATGACCATGGACGCTGGAATTTGTAATGGCGTCTTCGATGACAATGGCTTCTCCGATGACAATGACGTCGTTCGATTAATAGTTTTATAATTGCCCTTCGCGGTGAACTTAATTCCGGATTAATCGTCGCTCCTCGCTCGAGACATTGTGAGCCTGCGAAAAGAAACTCCGAACAACGTTCGAAGCCCAAGAATAAAAGGCCCGTTGAGGACCTGCCCAACAGATAATTAGCATAGAGCGCATGTAACTCCTAACCTACACCAACTTTACACCCATATTGATTTTAGAATTTTACCTTTTATAACGTTTTAATTTGTATAAATGTTGTGTATGTCTTCCGTATTTCTATCGGCTTTTTTTATCACTATCTAAAATATATAACTTTTTTTCTATTTTAATAATTATGACATTTTCAATCCTTGACTTACTAAACGTACTAACACAATTTTGCGTAATTTAAGAACTTTTAAATCTCGAACTTTTACTTTCCTAACGTTATCTACAAAAATGAAACACTATTAATACTTTACACCACTTTACTAGAATTAAAATGAAAATACAATTAAACTACAAATACCGCGCGCACTTCTGACTTCTTCAAGCGTTCACATGCGAAAGAATTATTCTGGCACTCTGCCGAGTGAAGATAAATACCGGTAGTATCAAGATAAATGTCATCGTTATCCCAATACTATCAGCTCTGACAATTATGTTATCAAATATTGGCAGCCCTTTTCCTGGCTGCAACCGCCATAGGTGACATATACCGTAACGCAATGTTCACACCGTCATAATGAAACACCCTGGTTGAGTACATGCAACACTTTCCGTGATAAGTGACCCATCCGTCTCAGCCATAAGACTGGACGTGGAAGGCTATCACCCACACTGTGACGGTAATGATCTGAGTTGGGTTCAGGAATCTGGGAACTCGAGCATGTGTCTTCGCTACATTTGGATTGTGGCGGAGCCAACAATTAATCAATGTAACATATGGTTACAATACCCCACTGTCCCCCTCCCCAAATACAAAAAGCTAAATGCAACTTCTTGATTAATTTAGTGTACATTCTATATTTAATAGTTAAAAGGTTGCTCCCTCAATAATTAATTTCAGAAAACTGAAACTATTCTAGGAAAACAGAATACGTCACTTTCAAAAGGTGTTCTAAATACCCATTTCACTCAACGAAGTGGGGAAAGAACTCACCACACCTATACACCGTTTTGGTGAGAGCTATCAGCCATTGATCGAGGATGTTGGCTAAGATATGTCGCGTGTGCTTGAAAAACTGATTATTTTTTCCGATTTCCTATCCACGAATCAAATTCGCGTGCTAAAACTGCGTCGTCGTCGGGAAACTTTCGCGGTGCACCTAAAGCAGTGAGATTTTTTTGTAGCTTTTACCGGTTATCGTATCATTCGACGGTTTTGTGGAAACACTGCTGGGAGAAAGCTTCGCGATGGCAAGACAATTTTTCCGCGTTATTGTTTCTTGTTTCAGGTAAGTGAATCTAGATCGTTTAACCGTCTGCTAGTGCTGACAATATTATCCCGTTCTCGTTTTACCATGCAAAGGTTCCACCCATTGAGGTCCGGACCGCTCAAGGGTTTTCTATTTACTTCCAAAACACTAGTTTTGAAGAGTAATGCTATTTTCGTTTCATTTTAGGTTTCTGGCTTCAAATCAGTCACCGAAAAAACACCAATCGGCTTACCCGATTCGTTTTCTAATTCATACGAGCTGGTGCCTACTCTAGCACGGACTATACAAGGAATGTATAATGCATCTAATTTGGCGTTATAGGCTTCCGGAGCGGACGATTGTTTGAAATTCCGGCGGAATACCCTCTGGCCTACACAGTACACAGGAGCCGAGGTCCTCGATCGCAAATTATAGTCCCTAATATGTTTTTCGTGGGCTTTTCGTAAATTTTTTGATACTATAGAGTAAATTTTTGTGTTTAACTCCACTTTCCTTTCCATTCTTTCCTCATCCGACACATCCCTCTCGTCCCTATCTATTCGGTGTTCGTCTGCTCTTTCTACTATTTCATGTCCGAAAAGAACTTTATATGGAGAATAACCGGTCGCGCTATGGGGAGTGTTATTAATGCAAAATTCAATCTCGGATACCCGGGTGTCCCAGATTTTCTGATTTTCTTTAACGTAAGAGCGTATGCACGAGTTTATCGTTCGATTTAACCTTTCGACCGGGTTGGCCTGACTGTGGTGCCTCGAATTGGCCCAATGTTGGATACCATATTTTGACAAAAGAGCTTTGAATTCGACTGATAGAAATGTTGACGCGTTGTCCGTAATTACGTATTCCGGGACCGAGTATCTACGGAACCAAGATTCTTCTAGAATTTTGGTAATTTGGGGCGCGGAGATTCTTTTAACTGGGACCAACAAACACCATTTAGAAAACAGGTCCATCACTACGAGTAAGTGTGCGTTGCCGTTTTTGCTTCGCGGGAGAGACTGAATGAAATCTAGTGCAATGATTTGGAACGGTTTTGTCGTTATGCGCTGTTTACCGGGTTCAGGCATTTGAGAACGATTCGCGGGTTTATTTTGCTTGCAAAGAGTACAGTTCTGTATGTGTTTTCTTACATCTTCAGCCATTTTTGGCCAGAAGTACTTCTTCCTAATTAAAGCTAGCGTTTTCTCGGCACCCAGATGCATTTTATCATCATGTGCTTCAACGAATATTTTTTCTCTAGCCGCGATTGGTACACAAGTTTTCCAAGCAAACCGATAATCGATAGAATTATCTCGCACTGAAACTAATTTTTGCAATATCCCCCGTTCACATCTAAAATCTTTATATTTTTCAGGATTTTCTTGGATTTTCCGTAACATGTTAGAATACCACCCGGTATTATCTGCGGACACCACCATTTCCTCTACGGATCTAGATAAGGCATCCGGGACATAGTTTTCCGAACCTTTTCTGTGCAAAATCGTCATATCGTGGCGTTGAAGGTCCATGCTCCAGCGACACAAGCGAGATGACGTACGCCAACTACTTCGCATTATATATATTAGCGCAGATGCGTCAGTATAAACGGTGAATTTAGATCCTTCGATATAACATCTAAATTTTTCGATTGCCCTAATCACTGCCAGTCCTTCTTTTTCTGTTGCGAAATACCTTTGCTGAGTAGTGCTCAACTTTTGAGAGAAAAATGCTATCGGTTTTTCCGCTCCGTCTAACGTCTGCGTAAGCACACCTGCAATTGCGGTGTCGCTTGCATCACAGTGTATGGTGAAAGGCAATGTGAAATTCGGGTTGGTGAGGATTGGTGCGCTAATCAGGAGTCCCTTAATGTTGACAAAGGCTAATTCTGCCTTATCGTTCCAAACTACGGTTTTTGGTTTATTTCTAAGAAGCTCTGTGAGAGGTTGTGTAACTTCACTATAATCGGCTATGAACCTTCTATAGTAGTTACACATCCCCAAGAACCTTCTTAGAGCTTTGAGAGAAGTCGGTCTTTCGTAATTCACGATAGCGGAAACTCGATCGGGGTTGGGTCTTAAGCCTCCTGGGCCTAAGATATAACCGAGATACGGTACTTCTGCTACACAAAAACGAGATTTATTTATGTTTATCGAGAGATTGGCGGCGTTCAATCGTTTCGCCACCTCTTCTAATAACGACATATGATCCTCAAACGTATTTGAAACCACAATGATGTCATCTATGTATACAAATACGCTGGGTTCTAATTCACCCCCGCCTAACACTCGATCCATTAGTCTCGATAGTGTTGCAGGGCTATTTATGAGACCGAAAGGCATTCGCGTAAACTGAAATAAACCCCGTCCTAAAACCGAAAACGCCGTATATTTACGAGACCTTGGATGCAAAGGAACTTGTAAAAATGCATGAGAGAGATCAATAGTACTAATGAATTTTGCTTCGCCGAGTCTACTCAGTATGCGGTCAGCGTGTGGGAGTGGGTAGCAATCCCTGACCGTGCGTTCGTTAAGCTTTCGCGCGTCAAGACACAGACGTACAGAACCATCAGTTTTGTCTACCGGAACCAGACGTAAAGCCCAGTCACTGTAGGACTTTTCTATAATGTTACTTTGCAGCATTCGGTCCAATTCTGCATTGATTTGTTCCTGTCTTCTCGGTGAAGTTGGAAACGGATTGACTCGTGCGGGTGAAAGTTTTTTCGCTTCTTCAGATAACTCTATGCGATGGCTAATCAAGTGTGTCGTGTCTAGGATGTCGTCAGCAGATTTAAATTTGTTTTTAATTGATTCTAGTTTCTGTACCTGATCTACAGACAATTTTATTCCAACATCATCGGTGTCAAAGCCGAATTCGTTAGAGACTGTCTTGGATTTTTCACTAAGATCGATTTCTTCAACTTTTGCATGACCTATGGTTGGGCGAATTTCAAAAATTTTCCAGAAATTCATCCCAAGGAGAAGTCGCCTCTTCAGAGAGGGAACTACGAGCGCTTCGACGATTTTGGTAATGTTATTAAAGGTGATAGGAAGATATACTACCCCACATACTGGCAGTCCTTCGCCATTGGCAGTTTTGAGATTAACATCGGTTGGAAATACTTTTAAATTGCACGTTTTTATTAGTTTTTTCGATCCCATACCTAGGATGCTCAAGTGAGCCCCACTATCTAGCAGACCTACTAGTGGCATCCCTAAGACGGTTGTTTTGACGAATGGTCTTTCGTCATTTTCAAGGTGTATAATCGATTCATTAATTTCGTAGTTGGAGGAATGGATGTAATCGGGATCACAAACTTTATTAAGTCCAATGGTTTGCAATCTTTCCCCACAATCCATTTTCGACAGGGACTTTACGAGTTGACTGGCCTGCCCTCGGGGACAGTCTTGTTTGCGTTTTTTTCGCAGTAAGGACATGATTCGGTATCTACCTCATGAAAACCACATTTTAGACAATATTTATGTCGTGGTCGCACGCACTCACGAGCATGGTGGCCCTTGAGGCGACAGTTAAAACAAAAGCCATCTTTGGGAACTTGATAAGTGTCCACCAGTATTTGTAATCCCCGTGACTGATCCTTTGGAGGATTCGATTTAGAATTTTTCGCATGTTTCGATTCTTCATCTGAAACATTCGCGCGCGATTTGGTGTTATAAAAATTACGTGATTTGAACTGTTCGTTCTCGGGTTTAACTTTCTGTTTCGGTTTCGCGCCGGTTTCGATTTCGTTTACTTGTTTTCCTCGCGGAATGTTCTCCGCTGCATGTGATTGGTATTTATACCAATACGTGGCATCTAACTTTCGACCAAATTTCTTTAAATCGGCCAAATTATCAATTTCCGACGATACCGCATGGCCTTTATACTCCGCGCGCATATTACGGAACACGATTTCGAACTTTTTTCGTTCAGTCATCGGCTTGGTAAGAGAATTGAAAATTTTCTGTATATCCAGAAAATAATCTTGAAATTTTTCGCGGGGACCCTGCTTTCTCGCGATCGCCCGTATTTCATTTGTATGATCATGGTCAGGACTCAAAAATTCTTTCTTGAGTTCCTCCTTAAGCTCATCCCAAGTCGCAAAATCTTCATTTTCGAAACCCGTCATATACCATGTTTTCGCCGGTCCACTAAACAGATGAATCGCTGACCGGAACAATTCTCTGGTGGACATGTTTTCCGATTTCGCGTAAAACTCTACTTCCCGTAAAAACTTCATCAATAACTGTCCATCATCCGAACCGTCGTATTTTAAACGCCAATCCGAAACTGGTCTACTTTTTTCAGATTTTCTCGACCGATAGTTCTGACGACGATATTCTAAATTCCTATTCGATTTACGAGATTTGTGTGTCTCGTCTGACGAGCTACCGGAGTCAATTTCCGACGACGATTGTTGCGAAATTTGTGACACATTCTTCTTTTCATTTTTTCCTAAATTCTTCCTATTTTTATCCTTAGGATCACTCCCCAGGTCTACTTGACTGGACACCTTATCTTTTTTCCCAAAATGAAGCATTTTTCGAACCAACCCATTAGGCATTTGTTGGGGACCAAACCACCAAGGGTATGCACCTGGATGCATCATAAACGGAAGCCAACTGTTTGAAGGCATATTCCCTTCAGTGGGTAATTTATAAACTGATTTTAAATTTCGTTTTAAATGTTTTCCTGGCGTAACGAACTCATCATTATCGTCTTGACTAGACGAACCTGTAGACTTTTGACCGCCGATCAAGTCTTTCGGATCGATTGACAAATTCGTCATCGATTCATTCATTTGGTTTACTAACTCTTGCTGCCCAAGGGGCGAGAATAAAGAAAAATGCATATTATACGCGCCGCGAATACATGCCACTAACGTATCTAAATCTGTTAAATCATCCTCGTTATCCGTATTCTCCGATGCCCGCTTTGCCCGTGCAAAGTAGTGCACCAATCGCGTTTTTAAACTTTCGCGATTGCCATCATAATTTTTGGGGTGAATAAGGTAATCTTTAATTTCCTTAACTTTCGTATCGATAATCTGAATTTCAGAATCTACCGTCAAATCAAGACGATTGTAATCAATATCAAGGTCATTTCCCGATTTTAATTTCTCCTTCAAGCGTCTCGCAAGGGCCGCGCGCGTTTCCGTTTCTGTAAAATCGATTCCGCGGATCGCGAGCTCATACGCGATTTCATCCCTATCCAGGTGATGGACGAGCAAATGTTTGTATTGCATGTCAAATTCAATCTCCATATTCGAAATGTTAGTAGCTTTCGTTCAGAGGACGAAGCAAATTTTAATTAACAGCGTGCTGTTTAATACTCCCTCCGTAGGGATTTTAAGAAAAAAAAACTGTATTGTGGATTTTTAATGTTGGGCGCCAATTTGTAGCCCCTCGACTTGCTCAGTGGGTGGTTAGAGGGGAAATTATGTTCACAATCACTACTACTTGTTTGAGCCTTGCATATACTCACCACGGTACTCACTTCTAACGGGAACCGTATGAAACCGAAACACCGATAACCGTCGAGAACCAGGGTGGACAACCAAAAGGTTGATTCAATATTTTAGTTTTACTCAAAGGCGAAACCAGAAGGTCTTCTTTGGGAGAACACTCGAAGACGAGGGATGGCGACTCCTTTAGAGTCCGGAGAACGAGATCAAGAATGGTGTACTTGTACTAATTTCGCTCATTATGTAGAAACTAGGCTAACGGTTCCTAATTAACATTTTCAACATTTATTCTGACTAACTGAGTTTAACTTAAAGCTAGTGACGTCACTTTATGGGTTTTTCTACTTGCGCTTTTGCTCGGTTTTTGTTGGTGCAGGTCTGGTGGGGAAAGTTTGGCGATCCCGGATGTATATTTCCTCGAAGTAATCGGTGATCTGGCTTTCCTGACAGCTCATAGCGCGACAACCGTCAGCGATGGTAATGGCGCCGGAGCTAGTAATGGCGTTGAGAATGACCATGGACGCTGGAATTTGTAATGGCGTCTTCGATGACAATGGCTTCTCCGATGACAATGACGTCGTTCGATTAATAGTTTTATAATTGCCCTTCGCGGTGAACTTAATTCCGGATTAATCGTCGCTCCTCGCTCGAGACATTGTGAGCCTGCGAAAAGAAACTCCGAACAACGTTCGAAGCCCAAGAATAAAAGGCCCGTTGAGGACCTGCCCAACAGATAATTAGCATAGAGCGCATGTAACTCCTAACCTACACCAACTTTACACCCATATTGATTTTAGAATTTTACCTTTTATAACGTTTTAATTTGTATAAATGTTGTGTATGTCTTCCGTTTTTCTATCGGCTTTTTTTATCACTATCTAAAATATATAACTTTTTTTCTATTTTAATAATTATGACATTTTCAATCCTTGACTTACTAAACGTACTAACACAATTTTGCGTAATTTAAGAACTTTTAAATCTCGAACTTTTACTTTCCTAACGTTATCTACAAAAATGAAACACTATTAATACTTTACACCACTTTACTAGAATTAAAATGAAAATACAATTAAACTACAAATACCGCGCGCACTTCTGACTTCTTCAAGCGTTCACATGCGAAAGAATTATTCTGGCACTCTGCCGAGTGAAGATAAATACCGGTAGTATCAAGATAAATGTCATCGTTATCCCAATACTATCAGCTCTGACAATTATGTTATCAAATATTGGCAGCCCTTTTCCTGGCTGCAACCGCCATAGGTGACATATACCGTAACGCAATGTTCACACCGTCATAATGAAACACCCTGGTTGAGTACATGCAACACTTTCCGTGATAAGTGACCCATCCGTCTCAGCCATAAGACTGGACGTGGAAGGCTATCACCCACACTGTGACGGTAATGATCTGAGTTGGGTTCAGGAATCTGGGAACTCGAGCATGTGTCTTCGCTACATTTGGATTGTGGCGGAGCCAACAATTAATCAATGTAACATATGGTTACAACGTCAAACAATCTACGTGAATTTCCAGTGTGAAAAACTCGATTTTGAAAATGGCGAGCAGTGGCCCTCGAAGTGTAAGTAGTGTAAATATTTGCGAGAAAAGTTATTTAATTACAATTTTTTACTCCATCGACCAGACCATTCCAGTATGAAAGTTTCCATGTGTTCAACTGGACCGAGTGCCTGCGTGAGTCTGGAAGTTTACCCGCTCTTGCCGAATGCTTCAAACAGGCCGTCGGTATGAAGCTAGAGACACTGGAACCATGTAATGCGACTTCAACCTGCATCGGTAGTGTTGTGGGAGTTATTGGATCTCGACTTCGGCTTCGGTTGGATGGCAGTGACAACATAAACGATTTCTGGAGGCTTGTCGATTTGAGATACCACGACGTTATTAGTTGCTTTTTAAGCCATTGGAATTATATGACAATATTCTGAAATAAATGTTTTATATTTCATGGCATTTTTCATTTCATAGATTTATATCAAAATCTGGAATCTCCTTTTCGACTTCAACCAATATATAAAATAGTAATTTTCTGGTATCTAAATTTGATATGAACTGATAGATAAATGTGATATGAACAGTACATTACGTTTTACCTATGAAACACGTAACTTTTACTGGATTATGCATTAAACAGCTTTTAAATGCCAGTCCATTAAAACCTACGTGAAAAGTAGGGTGGAAAATATTCACATAACTTTTCACGTAACTATAATATGATTATTATTTTGAGTGTAGCTTGGCGAGCAAGCGCTGTGTCAATCAGCAGGCGGTGATATTTCGATCGGAATAGGTTGATACACTGGAGGTTGCATTTATTCGGAATTCCGTATGAGTTCCACATTCCGCTTGGACAGAATTCCGGATGGCATTGAAACAGCGTTGGCAAAATCGTGGACATTTTTTGATGGTCAAGCCTAGCGGTTTCTGCTGTCCTCCATTTCTTGTTTTTTTTTCATTTAATTCTCATCATGTCAAATCTCAATTCGTTTTCGATCAAAATCTCTACTCGTTTTGATCATGTTTTATTCTCACGTTTAATTTGTTCTAGACGCTGTTTTTGCATTCCTACTAGAGTTTTGTTCAAAATTTCAGCTGAATTTCATTAGGATTTCATGCTACTTCTATTATAAATAAAATATCTGAAGATGAAAACAGTGGAAATTATTTTGGAATGTGGTAACCTAAACAGCTTGGTTTCAATTTCATGTCTTGTTTCCTTAATCCATCAAAAGTCTAGGGGGATGTCCATAAAAGACCTCACGTCGCAAGGGGGAGGGGGGTGTTTCATGAAACGTGACCTTTTGTGACAGGGGGAAGGGGGAGGTTTTTGGAATGTGACGTCCAATGTTTTCAATGAGCGCATTTTTGAAATACCTATTATATTACTTATTTTAATACTCCAGTATTATATTACTGCTTTGCCCTATTTCCTGAAAAAATCTCCACAATAAACGTTTACATTCTATAGGAAAACGTGTATTTGTTGATGTAAAAGCTTCTTCTTGTAAATTCGGAAATGATTGATGCGGGAAATCATTTATGTTGTGATCAGCAAAAGTGCACGGAGGAGCGAGTAAATTAGCGAAATTAATAAATTTTGCCTAATATGAGTAAAAAAGAAAAAGATGCCTTCAAGTGGTTTAACTTAAGTTATGCACTGACAATTTTTTCAGTAATTTGATTTTCTAGCATTGATAATAGTATCATAAAAATTTCTCTTATCTGATTCTGATGCAGTTTATTCAATTGTACTCCATTTGAAAAAGGGCGAGAGATCAACGATTTCAGACGTAGATCATGTCTTGATCATATGTGATTTTCCTCCACCAACATCAAAGCTTATCGAATCATCCAATGATTGAACTTACATAAATCAAGAATCATTTTATCTCAAAATCACTACCCATTGTGTGACGGAAGATCAGTACCGATATTGATAGATGTGATTTAAAACTCACTGATCAACTGATCTTGAAAAGTTTCTTCGGCAGTGATCTCGTTTTGATAAGGTTTTGGTCTTCATTTTCTCAGCCCTGTATGCTACACTAAGGAAAAATTATTCTTTGCCTAAAACAATAATATATCTGTGTACCCCTAGGAGGAATAAAACAGATGATTTAAATGTTTCATCAATTCCAACCAAATACTTTTGTTAATTTATATCTAATTAATCTAATGACAGCATGTAACAAATCGATTTTTCCCTCATATTTGTATGATTTGTCATACATATTGAGAATGTATTGAGATGAATTTTATTTATTTTGAATTAGTGACATGTGACATAGGGGGGTGGGGGGCTCTTTGGTTCTGTGACAATTTGTGACAAAGGGGGATGGGGAGTCAAAAATCGTCAAAAAAAGCGTGACGTCTTTTATGGACAGCCCCTAGACACATCCTAGCACACTAGATCATGATTTGGTACCCGAGTCAGGAATGGTAGAAAAAGAAGACCCTCCGGTATTTTTCGACAAGGTTTTCGGTAATATATTTCTCATAGGTCGTTGGTTACTTACTCTATTCTTTTGCATAATTTTCTTAATTAACGCTTGAAAATTACACTTCCTAAAACACTTCAACGTTTGTGGGTCAGACAGAACCGCTGTAAAATTGGAAATTTCACACATTCTTCTTCCAAGCTCTCGGAAAACTCATAAAACCCGTACGCGACAGTTATCATATTTCACATCCCTTAACATGTTCGGAAAAAAAATTAACCGATGGTGGGAAACTGAGAATCGAATGTATGAAAAGAAAACATCTGCAAGTTCAAGTAGGTTCCCGCGTACCCTGGCACCAGCAGTATGTAAATTGTGTTTTTCTTTTCTTTCGGCACCCTGCGTCTGGTTCTAAAACACTGTCCAAAATCTTCAACCAGAATGAGAATTAAAGTAAAAAAGGGGACAAAAATATACACGATGTCAGGCAATGTGCAGCATAAGGAAACTAAGTCGCTTTAGTTCCCCTGGCCAGAGGGAATCAAAGGACTGCATCATTTCTCCGAAGCTAATCTGGATACTTGAAAACACATTTGTTGCTACTTATGGCTTTTCAAAAAAGCGACCACAAATGCATTGCAGATTGTCGTCTTTTCGGGTCTCTTTCTTTTGACATCAAGCTGAATTCTGCAGCCGGTGTGGTGTTGGGAATTAGGCACTGATGTTTCGATTTTGGCCTTTCAACGGCATTTAAATAGTATGAAAATGTGTACAAATTAGAGTTAGATTTGTACTTGATTATCTCTTGAGCTTTTATCACACATTTTATGCGATAATCCGTATCGATAGATTTTGAACATTCAAACTTTGTTCCATGTTCTGTGGAACACCTTAATTACACATAAAGTCGCTATAGGTCTATTGGCAGCAGGCGCGTATACAGGGGGAGACAGGGGCTAGACCGGGCACGTGGTTAAACCGGACAGCTTAAATATCTTATAAACCTGCTATTATTTCGATTCATGGATAAGCAGGAAAAGACTATCGAACTGTCTAAAATAACCAAGCTCTCGAGCGGGGTAATTTTTGACCAGAAATGTCAGGTAAAAATTTCAAGTATCTTCAAACAAGGTTGCAAAAGTCTGTATATCCGAAAAAAAATCTGCAGTATTGCTGGCAGCCATTTCTCTATAAAGTATGATACGCTAAACTGGTTTGGCGAGCAAAAAGAAAAAGTCGCGACAATTTCAAGTCTGTTAATTTTGACGAAAGTCTTCAAAAAACTCGATATGTCTGCAGCAGTATGTACGAAATCTGCAAATTTACAGATTGTTTTTGACAGTGATAAATTAACTGCTCGAATGTCAAATTAGAACTAAAAGTTAAAATCATTCGCGAAATGGTTCACAGTCTGAACTGTGAGATTGAAACAAAAAATTTACATTATCTCCGAATCCGAATCTGGATCACTGCCTGAGTGATTATGATGAAATTGATTACAATATATTACTAATCATATCAAATTTAATTAGATAAACTTCGAAATTATTCTCAAAATTCTTTTCCACTAACACTGTAGACTTTCGAACATCCGAAATAATCCCTCCTAAACATTTCTAAACCCGCTAATCTCTGCTAAACTTTTATGAACTTGCTACCCCGCACAATTCCTTCTAAGCAGTGGCGTACCGAGAAAATTTGACGGCCGGAGTAAAATAAGATTTGCCGCTCTCATCGTTGGTTTAGTGAGCAAAAAAATGTTGAAGACCATCTCCGAAAGATGATTTGGACGAGCAAAAAAAAAGGTCCCAAGGATTGGTTTACCAACCCCCCCCCCTGAAAACCTTGCACCCGGGGCGAATAACAGCTTCGAATTATGGTTTTCTTTTAGTTGCGTGTACCGCTTCCAATTCACTTTTTGCAGTGCGTGTATCGAATTGACTTGAAATTAACTGTAATGTGAAAACGGAAATTAATTGTCATTTTTGCGAGTTGGCTATGAATTAAATGTGCATTTTCAAAGTGATCTGCCCTTTGCAGTAAACTCACTATGATTGACGGTATCTCCATTAGAATGGGACGAGGTTGTATGAGAACATGATAAAAAAGTTTATTTCTTCGCTCCACCAAACTTTTTGAGTTCCAAAACTATGAAACTATGAAAAATTTTAGTCCGATCGGTAAAACTAAATTTTCGCGGCCGAGTTTGAAAGTATTTCTATTTTCGTCATAAATTTAACGAGGAGGACACCTTCGAAGACCACAAAAAAATCCGATATTTGTAGAAGAAATTATTAAAGGAAAACCGACACGCTAATTTCTAATATATCTAGCACCACTGCTGCTAGTGATCGTAATATAATTTAATTTTCTTTTATAACGGTTGATGTGAGTTATTTGAGGTCTTCACGATAGTTACTCAACTTAGTATT
The DNA here is from genome assembly GCF_030247185.1 of Malaya genurostris. NCBI lineage: Eukaryota > Metazoa > Arthropoda > Insecta > Diptera > Culicidae > Malaya > Malaya genurostris. The sequence goes on along the minus strand of NC_080571.1, from coordinate 25,958,012 downwards.
GTAGATTATTCAGATTAATACGTTCATGATTGAAGTGCAGCCTAATTTTTTTTTAATTCGTCGGAATGAAGTTTACAAAATTCACTCATTTTTCTCTTAAGGAAATCGAAAAAACGAACAGCGGTAAACATTCTATCAAAACTATTTTTGCAAAATTTAGCACTTCATTTTAATTCATTATATTCTTACTCTTATAGAAAGTCAAACCGAGAACTGATTCGAATTTTCGAAAATTCGTTTTTAAATTCGAAATCAAAGTCATCTGGTTGAAAAAGAAAATCAGAACAAATTGGCTCAAATGGCACGTTCCCCTTGATATTTGGAGATTTGTGCCTTCAACTGATATTTGGAGATTCTTTGAAATTCATAAACTGAAACAATATGTTAAAATTTGAGTATGGATTCGAGTAAAGTTTACTCAGGCCATGAGCTCTCTCACATTTTTCATACAATAGAGTAAGCGTCAAGTTTTCAAACATTTGAGTGTAAAAAATACTTCTTGCAGTTCACTACGTTTTCATTCTCGGAATATTTGAGATCCGGTTCAATTTTGACTCCAAACCAGTCAAAAGGAAACGGTTTCGAATCACTTTTTTGCGCTTCCTATTTAAAAGAAACAAGAATGACAAGGATTCCATGTATATAAACATTAACGAAGAAGAATTTCTTTATCTTGAGTGCAAGGAACTCGAATTTTGAATTAAGCTCACTACAATTTTTAAAAACAATATTTTTTATTTTGAGTAAAAAATACTCAACTTTTGACAGCTTTGCCCCTAACTGAAAAATGAGTAGGTAGATGGTAACTCAAGTTTAGAGTACACTCAGGTAAAATGAGAAGTGAAAATCATAAGGCAACTCTTAAGATACATCAAAAATCACCATATCAAAAGAATAATATGAAAAATATACCTCTATTGTAATTTAAATGACTCTGCATTATACCAGACCCTGTCAGCTTAGAGCGAAATCAATCTTCAGTTCAGCAACGCCATCGCACGGTGTCACATTCAACATATCATGTCAATTGTATAGGTGCGCAGTGCTGCTATTTTGGCGCGCACGAATTTGACATTTCTCTCCCCTACTTCTGTGTACGAGATTCGATGCGGACTCGCCTGAGGGCGTCATGTTCGCAAAAAAGGATGTTGCCAATGATTTGTTCGGGAAATATGAGAGCTAGATATCTTGTTAATATGATGTCTTTGCTTATACATAACATCTGTCACTATTATAGTTTTCATACGAACTAATTATGAATTGGCACAGTATATGAGAGAAGTTATGTTTGTCATAGAAATTTCGCACAATGTTCCTAAACATTTCGTATTAATTTCATAAAGCTTTTTATTGAAATTCAAGTTTGCGTAATTTCATAAGGCGGCCTTATGTTTCGGTTACGATATTCGTGTGACCAAAAACCATACGATAGTATTATGAACTTCCATATATTTTTTACCTCAGTGTACGTGCACTTTTTATGAATTTGAATGGTGTGTCACTCAATTTTGCGTTATGTTCAATAAGGGTGCGGAGCTCCAATTTGACGGATTTTCTTTTCGCGCGTTTCTAAATATAAATTATCAAGTAAACTTTGTGAAAGTCTTTTTAGGGGCCCTTAGGCGAGCTTTACACGAGAATTATTAATGTCATTTCCTAAAGTAATCACATTCCAAATTTATATGGAGAATTCATCGTTTTCTAAAAATGACATTACTTTCTAGTAATAACACTCTTAATGATCGTGTAAGGGCCGCTTTACCCACGATGACAAATGGACATGTGGCGAGATTTTTCTATGTGTGAGTGTGATTATCAATTTTTTTGTTAGGAAAAAAACAGGAAGATATGGGAAAGAAAAATTTAATCATTGAGTGTTTCAGAATCATCGTTCACGTTGAGTTGCTATAACCGAGAACAAAGTTTTATTTCATATTTACCAAGAAGAGAATACTTAACTCAAAAAAAAAATATATGGAATTTCATGTTGATATCATATGGTTTTTAGTCATAAGAATATAGTATGCGAATATAGAAGTCAGGAAAAATGGAATACCTTATGAAATATACGCGCCTGATGAAAATTATTATAGTGATGGATGAGATGAATACTGCAGAATCATTTACCGGAGAGTTAATACCTTGAACAATTGCTAAATACTCGAAAACGCTACCTAGTAGCTCTGAAATAGAATAATTTTGAGTCATGTTTTATTCCGATTTTTATTTGCGTCGATCCCGGCTCCCATATATACGTAAGAAAATTATAAATACAACCAAAACTGCCCTATCTCGCCACCAGTGTTAATTCTACATTGTGCTTTTGGGCTGACATCATCCAGAGCTGCCGTTTAAAAATTTGCTTCCTATTAAAAAATTCTGTTCATCATCTGTGATATCTATTTTCTTTACAAATCTTTGGAAATCTATGAGAAACGTTCTAAAAATCTGTCGATTTTGAAAAAATCGGTAATTATGTGACTGTGACAAATTAGATGAAAAAAATTTGTTTTAAAGAAAAATCTGTGAATATGGTAACCCTGAGGCCTGATCATTGGTTCATTTTTTAGGTTATGTGAAGTTGAAAAACCTTGAAAAATCATCGCTTTAGATCGGTAAAAATTCAGTCATCTCGCCACAGATTGGTATTATTTAGGACAGTGTCACTATTTACCAACAATTTTACGTTTTAAAAGCGTAAGTGTTTAGTTTTACTAGTAGGAAAAAGTGTAGAAAGTTGGTAGGCTTTGCAGGTACATGGCATATTAACACTTCCGAAGATTTTCTTCTCTGTAGATTCTAATGGAACCGGATTTCACCAATCCTGCTTTGAACCATGTGAAGTTTGAATTTGATGATTTTTATGAGGACGATCCGGTACAGAACTTGTCCACCCCGGTGAAGCAAGAACCTAACGATTTCTATTACGACGAGGAACATAAGTTCGAACATTGCTTCGATGAAAATATTGCGCAAACCACAAATTTTGCGTGTGATTCGAGCTCACAAATTGAAGAACTACCGCGGCAATATACATTAGAAGAATTGACTCCTACTTTAAAAGATCCTCGCTGCGATCCAGATTGGAATTTGGCAAGCCTTTGGCCCGTATTTGTTAGCAATTTTCACTGCCACTCTAGAGCACAGCTTGATTACGCAATTCGAAGCTATTTTGCATCGAAAGGACTATTCGTACGTTGGTGGTTTCATCAAACAGATGATTATTTTCATGAATTTCTAGCTGTTGCCGGATTGTACGATATGCTAGTCTATTTTGTATCGGAGAAAGATGCCAATCTGGCTATTAAAAGATGTCACAGGAATGTCTTTGGAGGTTATTCGTTGAATGTGTTTGATGGACGCGATCCGGCCCGTTTTCCCATAAGCAACAGCATTTACTTCCAAAATATGAAAAGCGGAAGAGTGTTTAGTGAGCTCTTTTTCGGAAGGCATATGAGTCGTTTTGGTGATGTGGCATGTGCCGTAAAATACGATCTAAAAACCGGAGCTGTAGAATATTATAACTCTATAGACAAGCAAACGGCTGTAAAAAAAGTACGCTTATGGAAGCCGCTTTTACTTCCCCGTGATCTGAAAAAGCAGCGATACCTAGAAAATGATGTGAAAAGCGACATTTTACTATGTCTGCAAAACAACCCAGATGCATTGACATTGAGAATGAATAAAATAACACAGTCATTTCTGAAAGGAGAACCGATACCTTTACCAAGAGAATTATTTGAGACAAAAAGGCCGCAACCGTTACGACGGGGTCCAACCAAAAATCAAATGATGAAAAAACTACATGCTAAGACAAGAAGTGACCGACAACGAATCCGAAAATCTTTAGCATCCGGTAAAACACCGAGATGCTTCCAAAAACATAAGGAGGCTAAGAAACGGTTCCATAAGCTCGTCGAACAGGTCAAACGAGAAATGGGTATTCCAAGTTGAAGAAGCATTCTTTCGAACAATTTGTTTCGCAGGGCGACATTTGTTTTTTTATTGTATAACGTTGAACTTAAAAAGAATTTAGGCTGCGACACCAAGTTGAACTCATATTAATCTTTTCTGTTTAATATTCGGACTGAAGAAATTGGTTATTGCCTAAATTGTTGATCATATTTTTAATAACTTCAATACCCAATTGCATTTCATATGCAAACTCACAAGTAAACTAAGTTACTGAATTCTGATACTGCAAAATAAATTGAATTGAAAAATTCCACGTTTTGTTTGGTCTTTAATAAATTGTGTCCATTGTCACGTCTAACAACTCGCAAAACTCATAGAGCTTCTTAATAACGATCACCCTCATCGGTTCTTGCATCGAAATTCGATCATTCACGGTTATAACTAATAAACCAGCTTGAGCATGGCAAACAACTGTCCCGGGCTAACGGGACTCATTCGAATGACAAACGAATGCGAAATTCATCACCCCATTCATGCATAATTTCGATAATTTCTGTCAGTTTTAATAATTGTTTCTGGAAATTATACAAGTAGTGGAAAACCTTCAAAACGAAACTCATTTTGCTACGAAATGGCTTGACCAAATTTCTTGAACTGATTGAAATGAAAGGTATTACGGCTCTTTACAAAATTCCTGAATTTTACCCGGTTCCGGAATTATAAAGTGATGAGTATTTGAAATGTATACAGCAACGCTTCCTCTAAATTGCAAATAGTTCCGTTCCAATGCTTAGTCCACGTAAGTTGCTTGTCATATGAACCGACATCGGCTATACTGGTCCCCGAAAAGCGGTTTCGGAACTAACGAAAATTGGAATCAAAATCTCCCAAACGTAGCCCACACACATTTTTTCCGAGATATGGCTCAATCAATTTCCAAAACCAAAGTCCCAAATATAAGGTATTTCGGAACTACAGGAACCAGTCGGTTTTAAATTTCAAACCGCCATTTAGTCCGATGCTGCAAATAACTGGAGAAAATCTTCCAATTTTGACTCGAAATTATTTCGATTATTAGGCTGTACCACAGAAAACAGATATACAGGCTCTAACAAAATTTTTCAAAATCCTGTGTAAATTTCAAATTCGCTATACGTTGGAAACACTACTGCCACCTACTCGACTATTCGCCGCGATCATTCAAAAAGTTCCACTACATTCCGGAACGATAACAATATTCTCCTGCCTGTTATAGAAATATTCCAAATAACAACAATTTTCACACGATTTCCCTAAGTGTTAGTTAGAGAAACTTGGAAAACAAGTCGCATAAATCACACGAGAATTCGGTCGGAATAAAAAAAAAAAATTTATCATTTCAACCACAGAAAACAGATATACAGACTCACATATGAAGCAAAGCTTTGGTATTACATTCCTGTAGTGGAATTCGACCTTCTGTTTCAACAGACTTTGCAGCCGATTCCGAGTGTACAGAACCATTGCATGCAGTGGCGTACCGAGGAAATTTGACAACCGGGGCAAAATAAGATTTTTGCCGCCCCGTTGGATTAGTGAGCAAAAAACAAAAATCTGGAAATCCGCAAAGATCTTTGGAGAGCAAAAAAAAAGGTGAACCGAAATCCGGAAATCCGCAAAGATCTTCGACGAGCAAAAAAAAGGTCCCAAAGATGACTTTGCCGCCCCCTGTAAATGTTGCGCCCGGGGCGAATTCCCCCCCTTCGACCCCCCCCCCCCCTACGCTACTGATTGCATGGCTTTGAGCATGAAACAGTCAGTAGATTTTAAAATATGATTTCTGTTGATTTCAAGCTAGAATATGATTTTTTTGAAGCAATTTCTTACTTGTACATCAACAATTATATCCATTTGATTTGTAGACAAATTCTCATCAGCCATTTATTACATGTCAATAAAAGTTGAGTTGAAGTTATTGGCAACGTATTTGTTATTATTTTTACGTTTCGTCTTTGACTCAGCAGTTCAATTTGACAAACAAAAATGTATGATTTTAACAAACAAAAGCGTATGTTGAATTACTAAATATTTTAGGTTTGAATCTTATCATTCATTTCAACTGCCAAGTTTATAAATTCAAAGAACTAATAATATTATCTAAAGCTTGTTCATTTTAAACTTATTTTGAAAGTTAAATTCACCAAGGAAACGTTTGTCAAGAAATTGACAGGAACGCGCAAGTAAAATATTTGTTTTTTTTAACAAAATATTTCTTGAAACAAACTAATGCACTGAGCAAAATCAAATATCTTGTTTTGTAGCTTCAAGCAACAATATTTGCAATTTCAAATCAGATTTTCTTTTGTCACTATTTCAACGAAATAAATCGTTGCGTGAAACCGAAATTTAGTTATTTTTACAAGATTTTTCTCTACGTGTATAGTTGATTTTATTGGCAATATTTATGTTGATTCAATTCTGCCTTATCTTTATGTTAAGAACAAAATTCATTCGTTTTATCTGTTTTCATATTCTCATAATTCTAGAATTAAATCTAGAACTAAAACACTCCTGAACATTGGAGCGGAACATTGCGCCGAAAGCCATTTCGCCGAACGCCATTTCGCCGAAAGTCGTTTCGCCGAAAGGGTAATTTCGAATACATCAAATTATTTTTTGTGTTATTATGTCTCCTGTATAACTGATGATGCGCAGCCACATAACCGAAGCCAAGATGGCTCGGCGGCATAAAGCTGGCGAGGCGACGCCGGCTGAGTTGGCCGCCGACCTGCCGTCGGAAGCGGAAGCCTCATGCATACAAATCTGTAACTGCCTCTTTGCCCGGTCTACTCAAAGCTAGGTTTCTTTGCTTTAGTTAGATCCGAACGAGCGGTAGCGAGGTCGGACAGCACACGAATCAAATCGATGTGGCGAAGCCGCATTGGATATTTCTTTATTTAGTAAACGGAAAATACCACATACATTCGCTTTGTAGACACCTATGGAATTGCTTTGATGATGATCGATGACTCCTTCTGAGGTTCATGAATCAATCTTTATTCAAGAAGTACAATAACGTTATCATCTTTAATTTGTCTTTATTTTAAATCGATTCCCATTACGATTTTAAGACAATTGCAGGAATCGGCGAAATGACCCTTTCGGCGAAATGACATTCGGCGAAATGCCATTCGACGAAATGACTCTTTCAGCGAAATGACTTTCGGCGAAACGGCTTTCGGCGAAATGGCTTTCAGCGACATGACCCTGATCCCCTCACTTAAAATAATAATCATGTTACACTCAAATAAAAATTCACGTTCGATTCACTTGAAAAACCACGTAAAATGGTTTCAAGTGTCAAATTGAATATTTTACGTGACGAAAATGAATGTTATACGAACATCCTCTAAAATGAATAGAGTCATCACATAGGGTTTACGTGAATTGACCAAACCTCAAACAATCTACGTGAATTTCCATTGTGAAAAACTCGATTTTGAAAATGGTAAACAGTGGCCCTGAAAGTGTAAGTAGTGTAAATATTTGCGAGCAATATTATTTAATTACAATTTTTCACTACATCGTCCGAACCATTCCAGTATGAAAGTTTCCATGTGTTCAACTGGACCGAGTGCCTGCGTGAGTCCGGAAGTTTGCCCGCTCCTGCCGAATTCTTCAAATGCCGTTGGTCCACCGAAAAACGAATTCAAAATCGGCATGAAGCTAGAGACACTGGAACCATGTAATGCGACATCAAACTGCATCGGTAGTGTTGGGGGAGTTCTCGTATCTCGACTTTGGCTTCGGTGGGATGGCAGTGACAACAAAAACAATTTCTGGAGGCTTGTCGATTTGAGATACCACGACGTTATTAGTTGCTTTTTAAGTTATTGAAATTATATGCTAATTTTCTAAAATAAATGTTCTATTTTTCATGGTATTTTTCATTTCATCACGGAGAAAAAACTATGGTACTATCAACCATATTGAAGGTTACTTCAACCGAATTTCTACATTGAAATTTGCACAAACATGTTTTTGATTTACTTTGACTGACTATGAACTTCGAAATAAACTGAAATACAAGGTTGTTTTTAGCTCCGATTTCAAGGTATTTTCAACAAATATTCGTTTGGAACAGCTATAATGGTGGTTGTTCCAGTTTATCAGTTGAAAACTCTTAGGTAAATTCAATCATACTTCACAACTTATTTCAAACAAAGTTTGGATTACACATACTGAGATTTTTTTCTAAAATGACCTACAAAATAGTGAGTGCAATCATCACTTCTTGTTGATTCAAAGAAAAAATTTGTTCGAAGGAAATGATAAGTTTTGAGGTAGAACGCTCTATTTTTGGTTAAGGGAAATGAAGGGAATTTTATTTTTACGTTTATATTTTACACATAAATACATAGATCCAAGTTTTGTAATTACATAGTCGTAAATAAGTGGTCCCTTCTAAATTATGTAGATCTATAACATTACTATTATTATTTCATTCATTTGGCTTCTCCAATATATGTTTCCGCTCAGTCATTGCAAAAACTGAACTTAGTTATGGCGGCTTTACGTCAAACAACTAAAATTAATAAATCGTTATTACTATTATTGTATTCAATGTTACTTACTACTACTGATCATAGCTGTAGTGCTTATTTCACACGATTGCAAGTGTTTTTATTTTATATTTCTCGCAGAGCAGCAGAAGCTCATTATCGTCATTGAAAAATATTTCCGTTATTTTGAAAATATCAATGGTATCGCTGTATATTGTACTACTTTCAAAAAACAATTCCCTGATTGATAAACACATTTGCACATTTCAACTAACACTTTTTACAATATAAAATCACTTCAAAAACAATGGAAACTGAGATGATACGAAAACTAAACACAACCGAGAAGAAGCGAGCTAACGATAAAAGCAACCGAAGCAAACTGAAAAACTATTTTGTTTTGACTTAATCGTCAGGTTGGTATTCACCGAACCGAAAATTTAGGTTATTTATACTCAACACATATGTTGATTCAAAGTGATATATTATATTGAACTGATGTGATATGTGCATCATCCAACAAGCTGAATTTTGTTTGGAACAACTTCGAATATGATTTAAAATAACCAATTTTTTTGGTGTAATCAAACATTTTCAATCTTACAACAATAATATTAAATGAGTTGAAATTTACTGTAATAATTATTTGGATCAATATGAATCTTTGGTTTGAAACAGACAATTTTTAATTTGACTCAATAAACATTCGACATTGAATGTCAACAATACAATTAGTTGTTTCAAACTAGGCCAATTCCTCTCTGTGATAGATTCAAATAAAAATCTGAAATCTCCCTTTTGACTCCAACCAATATATAAAATAGTAATTCTCTGGTATCTAAATTTGATATGAACTGACAGCTAAATGTGATATGAACAGTACATTACATTTTACCTATGAAAAACGTAACATTTACTGGATAATGCGTTAAACTGCTTTTAAATGCCAGTCCATTAAAACCTACGTGAAAAGTGGGATGGAAAATATTCACATAACTTTTCACGTAACTATAACATGATTATTATTTTGAGTGTATAGTTACGTGAAAAGTTATGTGAATATTTTCCACCCTACTTTTCACGTAGGTTTTAATAGACTAGCATTTAAAAGCTGTTTAATGCATAATCCAGTAAAAATTACGTGTTTCATAGGTAAAATGTAATGTACTGCTCATATCACATTTATCTATCAGTTCATATCAAATTTAGATACCAAAGAATCACTATTTTATATATTGGTTGAAGTCAAAAGGGAGATTTCAGATTTTTATATAAATCTAAAGAATGAAAAATGACATGCAAAACAAAACATTTATTTTAGAAAATCAGCATAGAATTTTAAATAAAAAATAAAAAGCACTAATAACGTCGTGGGATCTCGAATCGACAAGCTTCCAGAAATCGTTATGTTGTCACTGCCATCCAACTTAAGCCGAAGTCGAGATCCGAGAACTCCCACAACACTACCGATGCAGTTTGATGTCGCATTACATGGGTCCAGTGTCTCTAGCTTCATACCGATTTTGAACTCGTTCATCGGTGGACCAACGGCCTGTTTGAAGCATTCGGCAGGAGCGGGCACACTTCCGGACTCACGCAGGCACTCGATCCAACCGAACACATGGAAACTTTCATACTGGAATGAACCGATCGATGTAGTAAAAAATTGTAATTAAATAACATTTCTCACAAATACTTACACTTTGAGGGCCACTGTTCGCCATTTTCAAAATCGAGTTTTTCACACTGGAAATTCACGTAGATTGTTTGACGTTTGGTCAATTCACGTAAACCTTATGTGATGACTCTATTCATTTTAGAGGATGTTCGTATAACATTAATTTTCGTCGCGTAAAATATTCAATTTGACATTTGAAACCAGTTTACGTGATTTTTCAAGTGAATCGAACGTGAATTTTTATTTGAGTGCTGAACATGCCCTTACAAGCAAACAAAACGTTTGGTAAGCCTCAATCACTGAAAATTATCCTGCTTTCTATGTGTTGGTTTTGCCTGTTATGCTTCGTGCGACGATTCGTTCAACTTTTGCGAGCTTTTTTTTTTGACTACATTTCACCTTAAACACGTGTTTCAAAATGACGAATCACGTGGATCAAGCATGCATGTAAGGTCTCCACCCAAAACTACTCGTTGCGTGCCAAACAATTTTCCAACGATCTAGTATTCTTTTCTTCAACGGCGAAACACTGAGCATCTCGTTGGGCGCCAAACATCAATCGTAGATCTAGCAATCAGTGGTGACTTTTTTCAGTGGAAAATTCCATTTTCATACAAATCAACTTTATGGGTTTTTCTCACTTTCCCGGTGAAGTTTCTCAATGGTATGTTTATATTAGAAAACTGAGAAACATACTTCCGGATTCTCTACGAAAAAAAAATTGTCTTTCTTATCTATTTGATGCATTCCAACATTAGAAAAAAAAAAACATATCATAGTATGAGTAATAGCTTTTACTTAACAATTTATTTACTGTTTAAAGAAAATTTGCTTCGATGTTAACAAGATTCAAAGATTTTCGATACAAAATATAAAAATTACCGAATATTTTTTCTTGAAAACGGTATCATATAGAATAATTTTCAATGACACTTTTTTCATTGTAAATTTAGCGTTTTTTCATAAAGTTTTGTTGATAAATAGAAAAAAAAATTTCGATTTGTTAGTATTTTATATCCGAAACACTCTATTCAGTCTTCTACAAGTACTTCGGCTTTATGTTAAACATTTAAACTTGAATGCAATCCAGTACAAAACGAAAACTTGAGGTAAAATAAACATGATAATCATGCGATCCTTCTAAATATGTTAAATGCTTTGTGATCAGTTGTATAATGTCTCATAGAAAACGTAGCTTTTTTGTCAATTTTTAACCACTGTGCGAGGTATCAGACGAAAACAACAAGGACAACTACAGAGAATAAAAGAAACGGTTATTTATTCTTTCAGTTATATAGTTATATTTCTTTTAATATAAAGTTCTCTGTTATAATTCAATCCAACAAATATGCTAAAAGTTCACTTGGTCAAACTCTTCACTGGTTTCTCGTTTTACATTACCTTAATCTTCATTACTTCGACGGCTTCATGGCAGGCATTCATGAATTTCTGATAGTCTCCGCTTTTTATGTTACCGGCAGTATTGCGCGTTTGCTCAAAATAATCACTGGACATCATCGGTGGAATCGAGGTTCGATCGGTAGCGAAATTGAACCATTGCTTTGGTTTAACCTGCCCATCCAGCAAGCAGATTCCGTATTGCGTCCAATCGAATTGGCTCCAATAGTTGAAGAAACCTCTCATCAAAGTAAGCAGATCTTTCGGTCTGGTGGCATGGCCGACTGGGATGCTCCGACGGAAGTTGGTATTGAACGACCCGTTCTGTATGATCGGACCTACGAGAAGTTTATCGACCGGTGGAAGATACTGCTTTTGCTGCATAAAAAATACAATCAACATAATCAGCATATGATTTGCAAAGTTCAGGCTGATCTCTGCCAATTTCTTCCATTCCTTCAGACAAAAGAACAACTTACTAGCCAATGGCTGTAATTCTAAGAAATATTTTATGAGTTCGGAATTAGCAACCACATAACAACTGCCAAATGTCAAATCCATTTTAAGATTCAGCGATCGCACATTAACTCGTATGAGCGTCGGTCTCTCAAAGATGTGAAATATTTCTCTAACATCATCCGGGTTGGCCGAAGCCCATGCGATAGCTTTATTCAAAGCCGTTTTATCATTCTGTCCGGACTGAGACTTAATCCACACATCAAGATCAGCATCCGCTTCGGCCAATCCAGTTACGCGTGAACCAAAGAAACGAACCGTCATGCCTCCCAATGCTTTCGACAGATGTCTCTTCAGATAGCTTTCAACCGCTTCGAACGGAGTGCTGAGTGCGATTTGCCTTCCCAGGACACTCTTTTTATCCAGTTCCATTTCTTTAACTGCCAGCAAATACATGGCTGCCGCGTTTGAGTTATTATTCAGCTCACGTGGCAACTCAACGTGATCCAGGGGAATTTTACGAATACTGGTAGCATGCAGTTGACTTTCCAGGTGTAGTATTGGATTGGCCTTCAGGGTGCTGGCGTGGATCATGTACCACGCTATGGCACCATGTAAATGGCAGCGCTTGACACCATCATCGGCACACGGACGGCACGTGTAATCGAACACAACTTTCCATTTTCGGAAATGTGTCCGTACGAAGAAATTCTGCGCCACCGCGTTCACACAGACCGGCTTGCGTAGAATGCAACTGATGAAGTCGGCTGCCTTGGCCAGGTATTCGGCCGTTAGCTGATCCACGCACTCGTAGTTACTGTCGTAACGAACCAGAATGTCGTTCATCGTCTGTATGTACAGGTTGAACATGATGAGCTAGAAGAAAGGGATAGAGTTAAAAACTGTATTCATTTTGCATCATACCTCGTCTGCTATTTTTTTAATAAGTTCAAAAATTATCACAATAAACACGTGATATCTACAAGAAATTCATTTGTATAATTTTCACAAGCTTTTATGATGATTTATCAGGTACTTTTTTCCGTCGGTGTATAACTTAAATCTTTCATGCAAGTTCCATCGAGCGACTGAAGAAGAAAGTAAGCTCGCTGATTGCCTCACTGAAAAGCTCGATGCTCAACCTATGCGCCTCCTGTCGGCGGTATTACGGTACTATTCCAAATTATAAACAAACAACAGTTGTTTGAGAGCCGTATTCTCAACTGAATCTTTTTGCCGGTAAAAAGGTTTCATTGTAACAAAAAAAAAACGAATAAAAATGCTAGCTGATATTTTAGCACAACTGGCAAGCAATCGGACAATTGGTAAATTTGCTTATACTATTATGTCAGAATACATTGGATGCCGGACGGGGAGAGTATCCGATTTCAAAATTCAAATGTGTCATTCTGATGTTTTCATACAAGGATTCACATAACAAAGCGCTTCTTTGAGAACAGTCAAATATATATGTAGGATCATTTCAAGTGGATATTGAACAACATAATTTATTACTCACCAGGCGTTTCGCCCCGTCGTCTAGTGCGCAGTCAGCATGATCACCGTTCAGCAAGTGTGGAATAAGTGCACTGGTATGCAGCAGAGCTTTCTGCGTTCAGGAGACGAATCGTACATAAACAAAACAAAAAAATGCTTAGTCGTAAAATTGGTAAACAAACTGCAGTAAAGGGACATTAAGGCCCTAGGGCGAGATCATAGAAACTTTGCACATGTATTGAAAACAATCTTCCAATCACTTTTATTTCTTTGCTCTTTTTACGGCTGAGACCAAGTACAGTCCATCCCGCCATTAGGTAGTTAAACATTGGAAAAAATTCTGCGAAGCGTTACTTATAAGCGATTTCAGGAATACTTGAATAGTTTTGCACGTTCGCATGAATCACTATCGTGGACTGTCTCGCACCTGTCCCTAATAACCACTAATAATCTAGCGGAATTCACTTACCCCGCAACACTCCACCGGTCGAAGGAAATGCAAAATGTCTTTCTCGAACGCCCAATCGTAGAAGACCTGCGAGCGGGCACTACGGATGCGTTGTTTGGAACCCATTTCCCGGACCGCACGTTGCAACATCTGCAACGGTTCTACGGCCGGCTCAGCAATCCAACTCACCCGGCGCAGGTAGTCATCCGCCAAATCGTTAAACCGTCGTACGAATAGTTGCAGATGTAGAAAAGCCATGTTTGCCGTTTGCCGCAAGACGATTCTCCAAACACGACCAACCGGAGAGCGAGAAGCCCAAAATGTAAACCACCAACGGATGAAGTTCGAACAATACTAAATACACTACGATGACGCCAAGATTCTATGCGAGAGCGTGCGACACTGGCATAACTACACTCGAGAGCACTCAAGCAAAATCTACATATAGAGGATTCCAGAAAATTTATTTTATTGATTCAAAAATCAAATTATGTTATACGCTTGCGCAATCCTTAGTTCGAATTTTTCAAATATCTGAAATTTTTGAAATTTAATTACAATTCACATACATCCAAAAGCATGTTCTTTTGTATTTCATGGGAATTCCGTACATTTTTGATAGAACTACATAAGTTTCATCAAATATCATACTGTTTCCTTATAAAACGAATTTATGATTCTTATACTAGATCGATTCAGTTAAATAGCCAGTACAAGGGAAAAATCTGTTAATTATTCGTCGAAAGGTACAAATAACAATTCAAACGATAAGTGGTCTTTCAAAAAACAGAACCTTTTTGCAAATATATTTGAATAGGGAATGTGGATGTTTTTTGAATGGAAAATGATTACTTTAAACAAGCAAGCTATGGTTTACTGTTCGAAGGGTTATTATGATTGTCACTTCACGTGTACAATTTCAAAAATCTAGTAGTCCATGAGATCTCGCATTATTCATTTCGACGTAAATATTTCAAAAGGGCATACAAGCTAATGACAGATTTTCATTGTTTACTTTCTTTTTGGCATATTTCTGCTTTCTCATTCCCATATTCATTATTTGTCCCATTAATCCCAAATTCCGGGATAACGGACAATAAGCCAACTGTTAATATCCACTTTGAAGAGGAATTCCGAACACTGCGGAAAACGCAATAAAGCGGCCCTTACACGTGACAAAATTATTGTCAATCCAAAGTACACTGAAGTCTTTTTTTATGCGAATTTACGTACCGCATAACTCTGAAAATTCGCATAAAAAACCGCATAACTCTGAAAATTCGCATAAAAAAGTCGCGTAAAAAATTGCATAAAAAAGACCTTAGTGTATTGTCAATACCGTCAATCCAACTGACTTGGTAACTTGAGTCCGCATTTTTCGAAAAAATCAAGCGTTTAGCGGTCCTTAAGCGACTCTTACACGAGACAATGTTATTGTAAATACAAGGAGTATTGACAATACTTTTGATCGTGTAATGGAAACTTCATTATACTTCATTAAAAATGTCATTACTAAAAAATAATATCATTTTAATGAACGTGTAATGGTGCACTAATGACGAGATTTCTAACAAATTTGAAATACATCATTATTTAGTCATCATTTAAAATGACATTTTTAATGCTCGTGTAAGGGCCGCTATTGGATTGACGAAAATATTGTCAAAAAAATCAAAACTGCTCATCAATCCCACAGTTCTTTCTCTCCAGAGATAAACTGTTAAATATGTGCAATGACCTCTTCTCTCAATATTTTAATGTTCAGTTGAAATATTTAAAGCTCCAAGCGCTTGATTTTTTTTTTCGAAAAATACGGACTTAAGTTACTAAGTCAATTAAATTGACGTTATTGACAATACTTTGAATTGACAATAATATAGTCACGTGGGCCGCTAATGGAACCAAACGATCCGTCAAACGTTAAACCAAACGAGTAATGTGAATCAACATTGTTTGTTGCTGAAAATTGAAGAGGAATATTGATATCAAAGCTAAAAAACCTGTTTTAATCTACCTAGTGGTGTAATGATGCCTTTCTCATATCGATCATACTATCATATATAATACTGTGGCATTCTTCAAAATATTTTTCTTCAATTCTTAAAAGATTAACCGAAATCGATTTGTTTGACCGTCTACTGATAAAAAAAAATATCAATTGGAGAATATTTGAGGTCGATTTAGAAAATGTTTTACGTTTTTTTGCCCTTTCATTGATGGTATGAAAAATTTTAACACACTTTACCATATATATTTCGGGATCCGGATGAAATTCAGTAATTCCGTATGGAACCACAGGACCTTTCATTTGAACATAAGTTTGTGAAAGTCGGTCGCGCCATCTATGAGAAAAGTAAGAACACATATTTTCATTTTCTTGCATATTTTACCCCATAACTCCGAAACCGGAAGTCTGATCCGAATGAAATTCAGGAACTTATTATGGGTTAAAGAACTTTCATTTGAATCTAAGAATATTTTTGCTGTAAAGAATATTTTTCTGCTCAGTCTGTATAGTTTTTTTTTCATGCATTTTTGGGGTAGTGTCAGTGGCGTACCGAGGAAATTTAGCGCCCGGGGCAAAATTAGAGTTTTGCCGCCCGCATCGTTGGATTAGTTAGCAAAAAACAAAAATCCGGAAATCCGCACCCCGCACTAAATTCCAAACCAGAATTCGGGAACTGGATCCTGGAAATGAATACAGAATCAGGGTTCTAAAAATGAAATCTGTAGCTGGGGTTTGAAACTGAATTGTAGAACTGTATTTTGCACTATATCAATTGCCGGATCTGAAACTTGAAACGGGTCAAAATTTTAAGTCGATCCGACCAGAAACAGCTGAGTTATCGAGGTTGGAGTAAAGTCGTTTTGTAGTTTGTTTAAAAAATGGAAAAAACCGAGTTTCGTGTTTTGATAAAACATTGTTTTTTAATGGGTAAAAACACCGTGCAAGCGAAACAATGGATTGAAAAATGTTATCCGGACTCTTGTCCATCAAAAGCAACGATTTGTCGGTGGTTCGCCGAGTTTAAACGTGGTCGTACCGACACAAATGACGCGGAACGCTCGGGTAGACCTGTGGAAGCCGTTACACCGGAAAATGTGAGTGAAGTGACAAAAATTATAACGAAAGATCGTAAAGTGAAGCTCCGTGAGATTGCTGAGATAACACAGATATCATATGGAAGTGTATTCAGTGTATATATCCTTCATGAAAAATTGAGCATGAAAAAGGTTTTTTCCAAGTGGGTGCCGCGATTGCTTTCGATGGAACAAAAACAGCAACGAGTCGATGAATGCAGTTTTTGTTCCATCCATGGCGAAATTGAACGAATTGGGTTTTGATCTGCTTCCCCACCCCCCATACTCGCCAGATTTAGTCCCCAGTGACTAATGGCTCTTTGCTGATCTTAAAACAATTCTTCAGGGAAAAAGATTTGGCTCAAATGAGGAGGTCATCGCTGAAACTGAAGCTTATTTTGAAGCGAAAGATAATTTTTTTTTATAGACATGGTATTGAAAAATTGGAAAAACGTTGTAAAAATAAAGTTGTAAATGTGCAGTGATATAATGCATATGGTTATTTAGGTAATGTCCAACGAAACTTACTAACGGGTAAAGTTAAAATTTTCAGGACGGCTGTCACGCGATTTGAAACCAAACTAATTTAAAATCGTACCTCAAAACGTGATATCGAAGACAATTTTTTTATGAGGTAACTTATTCATAGCAGACGTCTGATTTAAAATAGTCGAAATGCGTTGGCTAATTTCTAACAAATAGTTTTTTCCTCAGTCTCTAGGCAGCCGGTTACCGGGAGATAACTTTAGAGTTATTTTAATTGACAGTCAATAAGTTCTAAACTGAGGTTGTATGATAATTCTAAAAGAAGACGATAGTTTGCTTATTTGATTTTTATTTATTTTCGAATGAGCCGATTCTTACGAACAACTATCGCTCTAGCTTAGCGATTCTTAGTTTGTCTCACAGTGAAACTTTATTTTCTGTAGTTACTCTCATCCTAACAGTTCCAATATAAATTTCTAGTTTGCCTTGATCTTCTACCTGTCTGTCACAGTAAATGCCCAGATAGTTCCACTATTTCAAATGAAAATATCTAAAACAACCAAGACGTTTGAACCAAAAAGAATTCAGCCTTGGCCATTCTATTCGAAGGACCTACATAGACTATTTAAATCGTAAATCACCTGGACAGATTGGTCACACAAACACTAAACAAAGTATTAAAACAGCATGCATTATAAAACTAAATTTTTAATGAATGAAATAAATAAAGAAAACTATAAACAATAACTAAACGGAACAATTTTGATGGAAGCACCGCTAACGAATCCCACCTTGAGAATAAGCGATGAGAAACGCTTATGAATTGAGCTCACCACAACCTATAGTATTTAGGAATGAGAAATAAGTTTTCTTCCAGATTAGATTATCCTTCAATTGTATTGAAAAATTAGGAGTGCATAATAGTGTTTATTTAGTTGAACCAACCAATGGTTTATTTATAAAAAAAAATGTGCTGGTAACATAAAGTAGGAAAAGAGAAATTCCTGTGGCCTTTTACGGCATGGAAGCAGAAACCCCTATCTACTTTTGGCTGCCGGATTCCATTTCCATTTGTTATGACCAAAGCATTCAATTTTATCGAACTCAATATTCGTTGTGAGGCGCAAAGCGTTTCTTCTCCTAGAGCTTCTTCCTGGCATGTATGTTGTTTCCGACAAAATTATAGCCTGTCCTATTTGCCTAGTTTTGACAGTCTGTTCGGTGTATGTTTCCATCATCATCTCAAAGTTTGTTTATTTGTTTATTTATTTATTTAGGTATAATCAACAGACACAATATGGTCCTAATGATAATTTCTAGTAATATATAAAAAAATTTCCAAGTATCCTACTGCGTGATAGATTGAAGTCAAATCCTGATGAAACGCGGTTGAATGATCTCTGCAAGCCAATAATAGCATTGTTAGCACCGTAGTTAGTTCGTCATAAAGGAAGTCGAAGAAATGCACTGTTGCGAAGAGCCCGGGGTCGGACATTGATATTAATTTCGCGGAGCAAAGCAGGGCAGTCAATCCTATCGGTCAGAACATCTGCTATCAATAAAGCACGTGCAACATCTCGACGAACTTGTAGTGTATCGAGACCGATTAATAACCCGCGACTTACGTAGCTTGGTAGTTGGTGAGGATTGTTCCACGGTAAGCGCCGTAGGGCGAAACGAATGAATCTGCGTTGTATCGATTCGATTCTATGAGCTCCGTTTATATAGTGAGGGTTCCAAACGACAGAACAGTACTCCAAGGATGAACGAACAAGCGAGCAAAACAGAGATTTTAAACAGTGCACGTCTGTAAAATGTTTAGCCATCCTCATTACAAATCCTAGGTTGCGAGAAGCTTTAGAAACGATATAGCTAATGTATTGCTTGAATGTCAGTTGTTCATCGAGAAAGACACCAAGGTCTTTAACACACGTCGTTCTGACTATCGGGGATCCTTCCTGAAAGTAATCAAAATGAAATGGCTCTTCCTTCTTCGAGAACGTGATGGTCGAGCATTTGTCAGGATTCAATTTCATACGGTTTACTTTACATCACTCGGCGAAGCTCAACAATTGTCGTTGAAGAAAACCTGCATCTTCTGGTCTTCGAATGTAATAGTAGATCTTAACGTCATCGGCAAACGATAGACGAGGGCCCTCTAGAGTAAAGTTGACGTCGTTGAAATACAGTAAAAATATTAAAGGCCCGAGATGACTACCCTGCGGAATTCCGGACGAAGCGATACTTATTGGAAACGTGATCGCCGATTTTCACTGCTAAACGACGATCTACAAGATATTACTGCAGCCACCGAAGGATGTTAGAGCCGAATCCAAGTCTTTCCAATTTAGCAATTGTTATATTGTGATTTATTATACCAAAGGCAGCAGAGAGATCCGTGTAAATAGCGTCTGTTTGTAAGCCTTTTGACATACCATCAGTCACGTAGCACATGAATGACAATAGGTTGGTGGTTGTGGAGCGCTTGGGCATAAAACCATGTTGAGTGTCAACAATAGATTGCTTGCAGTGGTTGAAAATCGGTGTCAGAATAACCTTTTCAAACAGTTTAGGAACTGCACTAAGCGATGTGATGCCACGGTAATTGTTCACGTCTTTTTTGTCACCTTTCTTATACACTGGAAACATAAAAGAAGATTTCCATAAGTTGGGAAAAACTTCTTTAGAGAGTGACATCCGAAATAGTCGACAAAGGGGAGCAATTACACCAGTCGAGCAATTTTTCAATATAACTGCCGGTAAGCCGTCAAGGCCAGAGGAGGTAGACGACTTCATGCAAGCGATTGCCGTCCGAATCGAGTCCTCGTCAATATGAATGAGATTTAAAGAATTATTAGATTCTGGAACGTTGGGCGCAGCGAGTGTAATTTGTTGCGGGCTTAAGGTTTCGTTTGTAAAGGCACGAGAAATTTTTTTCCGAAAAAAGCTGGCAGATTTCCCGCTTACACGAACCAGTAAACTCTCCAAACTTCATTATTGAAGGTAACTCAGACTCCTTCCTTTGCTCGTTCACGTGTTTCCAAAAAGACTTCGGATTGGATTTCAATTTCCGTTGTACATTTTTCAAGTAGTTGACATGACAACGCTTGACAGTTTTCTTATATAATTGATTGATCTGGACATATTGATTACGCAGTGTGTATCCTCCATGTTTTGAATACCGTTTTAGGGCGGCTCTTTTAGTCGTTTTCAGTTGTCTCACTACGGTGGTCCGCCATGGTGGATGCAGGGAAAGCCGTTTGGATCGTTTTGGTACAAAGAAGTCAATCGCGTAGCTCATGACGTTAGAGAACGTTTGTACAGCAGCGTTGACATCATCATTGTCGAGAATTTCCTCCCAGTCAATATGTATTAGAAAGTCGGTCATTTTAGTGTAGTCAGCTTTATTAAAATTATAGCTGATGATGTCGGTCGTGTTGTAGCCATCTGGTGGAAGATTAGAGTTGAGCACAATATGAAGTGGCGGGTGATGTCGAACAGATTTGACCAAAGGAAACGGTGAGGCACTAATTATAGGTGCAACATCTGCTCTGCTCGAGAAGCATAGATCCAGCATTCGGTCGTTTTCGTTACGTTACGTGTCACTTTCAGATTTCGCTGCCGATTCTTGAAGTATAATTGCGTGGCTAGTTGCTAGCCGAACTTGAAACTCGTCCAGAATGGCGTGATCGATTAGAGAAATACTGTCGCATAATATGACTTACTACGTATGTCCATAGGCTAAGGCCAACAGATTTAAACGAGTACTTAGAACTCAGCACGACGTTACACTTGACACCCGAACAAATATTCAAAACAATTAAATTCACGCTAGTATTTTATATTTGAAAGTAAACTGTAGATGATTGAATTATATCGTCAATTACATGTAGTCATATTGAATTTCATTTAAAAGTTCTTTCCTCTTGGCCGCTGCCTGTTCCGCCGTATCGCAGCTCTGCTTTGATCTTTTAGCCTGTTAACCGTATCTCGTGACATCGGTGGCGCACCATGTCTTTGGAGGAACGAATTGACAGCTTCTAATGTCTCCGCTCGCGCTTGTTTCATCGATTTCTGATTCTCCGGCGGATTTCTAGCCGGTTGGGCTTGTGGAGTCGGCTTCGGTTCATCTGTGTTCGAGGTTTTCTCATCAGGCTCAGGATTATTGCCAGCCCTTTTGTTTTTTCGTCTTTTTTGTAATCGGCGAATCAAGAAACGTGTTCTTTCGCTTTTTTTCTTACGAAACTCAGCTTCGAATTTTGATCGTTTGGGTACATCATGATTCATCCAGGTCGTGTCAACCAAGGGCCGTATTCCTTCGTACAAATATTGAAGTATGATTCGTCTAGGTTTCATTTCCATGAACGAAGGATTAGATTTTAATACTTCATCAATCTCCGATTTGACGTCTTCTTCGATGAATCGTTGTTTCATTACACTGGGTTTCACTTGTACCGGCTTGTACATAGACTGGCTAGCGACAGCAGCAAGCATTGCTCTCTTCGAACCGAACTCAACCATCGTTCCTTGTAAGGAATCTTTCATTATGTACCTTACATCACCAAAACATGCTAACGCTTGTTCGACAAATGACTCCGACATATGATGCATTTTGTAGGAATTGTGTTCAAATCTAACACTTATGGGTGGTTGAAAGTATTGTGGCTTACGTCCAGAGAGCACATTCAACTTGTGTCCGTAATACGAATCTCTATGGCAAAGTGATATCGCCATAGACGCATCTTTTTGCGACGTGAAATAAACAAGCATGTCTATCAACTGATTAGTCTTCTGGAACTCAAAAAAAGGATCACTTTCCGATTGGTGAAAGTAGACCATCCTTGTTAGCAGTCCTTTGTAAGCGAAGTACGTAGACACTTGCTCATACCAGTTGTTCTCATCCCAAGAAAGTACTTTAAAATTGCCGACATACACTGGATGATACAGATCAAGCGGCCAGGTTGGCACATAAGAAGCAGCCACCGTCGGATAAAGATCTTCCGGCTTGTAGCATCTACCTAGTGGAACACGTTCTAGCTGATCGTCTTCGGAATCATCACCGTTAGCCGGTTGGTTGCAACTTTGACCATCAGTGAAATCCGGCTCCTCGTCACTGTTGCAGGTTAATGTTTTCAGACCACCCGATGAATCGCCTTAGGATGAAAATTAGAACATCAAATTCATGGTTTTGATTAGAAAAAAAAACTCTTGGTGAATTAATCGAATATTTACCTTGCGGCATTTCTGTTTTCTCCGTACAATCCATTTGTTCGACAACTTAGCAAGCAAATTCTGAATGCAGATTCTGAAAACTGATTTTGATCGAAGACAGAAATGGCTACGATGAAAAGGCCTTTTTTAGATACGTCAATCCCAAGCGCTGTGTCGCAGAGATGCCATTTATACAGATTTATCTGTATTATACACTCAAAAAATAAAACAGATCATATTTGCGTGAAAAGTTATGTGAATATTTTCCACCCTACTTTTCACATAGTTTTTAAAGGAATGACATTTAGTTTCTATTCAATTCATAATCTAATAAAAGTTACATGATTTTCACATACAATGTAGTGGTATTCATGTAATAACTACCTGCTCGATGGATGATTGTTACTTTGAATGTTGATAAATAATATATTTAATGAATATATGTTTTACATATCATATAGGTTACATTTACCTGAAGGCATATAAAAATTGTAGGAAATTCATGTAAAAATCACATGCAAAATAGGTAATTTTTACTTGATGTTATGTAATGCCTACATAACCCAAAAATAGTTTCTAGTTGGTTTATGCATTAATCGTATCTAAAAGGATGTGATATTCATGACGTGAAAGATAACTCACATTATTCAGTTTTTTTTTTATTTTAAAATACTTGATTTTTTCTATTCAATATCCTCATCAGGAATCATTCAAATGAATTTTTCATTCTGAAAAGCATTCTTCTTCCTTTTAGTTCATCGTTTATAGTACGATTAGTGATACAAATCGAAAATGGTGGTTTTGTGAAGTAGTCTATACAAATAATTTCAACTATTGAGGTAGCACCAATGCCTGATAATGAATATGGAAACAGCCAACTTTCCACACTTGTAAAATCAAATTATTTTTTTTATCTAACAAAATGATTTCTATTATCTCGTACAATAAAACTGTATTCGAAAACAATTCTGCAACAAACTGACCAGTTTTATAATTTGTGTGACCAGTTTTATAATTAAAGTCTGAGGCAATGTTTCATTATACATTACTAGTTCTTGAATTGAAACTACTGATTTTTTTCCTTTTTGAATGGTAACGGTAAGCCAGAGTTTGACTTAATATACTTAAACAGTTTGTAATCGGAATTTATTCCACTGAAAAGAGATTTCATTTTACATATTGTATTCTTAAACTTAAAATCCACTTTTGGATTTGGCGAAGCTACGTTCAAATCAATAATGTTACTTGAAAGTACTGTTAGTAACTCTGATACTTCACTTTGTACAGTGTATATATTTTCTAGTGAAATTGCTTCTTGAGTGTAATTTTAACGTAAAATTAAAGGCAGCCCTCTCAATTTCATCATAACTACTTGTGCAATGAATATTATCTAAATCTTCGTTTGGTTCAGTTTTCTTATTACATATTACATCTGATGATACATAAATGCCATTTGAGTCTGAATTGAGGTGAGGTTGATTTTGTCTTTTGTTCTTAGTAAGAGTTGGTAGATGATTAATGGTATGTTTTTGTAAGGGAAAAAATTTGACCGCATTTGTCTTCTGTACATATATATCTGAATGAAGTTGGTATCAAGTGAATTTTTTTCAAATGATTAAGATACTCATGAGCGTTGTTAAACGAACAGGTACAATCCTTCAGCATACAGAGAAACATTTTTATGGTTGAGAACAATTTGTCGTCGATGAATTCGCATCCAAAAAGTGGCGTATCTGGTCTATGGCTGCGTACGATTCACGTTGAGGAATTTTATATACAACTCCACTAAGAAAATGCCACACCAGCTTAGACAATTTCGAATACGGTAAGTTAAGAACTGCTGTTAACTTGATGAGCACGTCCGTTGCTCTAGCCGCCGAGGAAAGTTCGCAGCGTAGATTATCGTAAATAACAAGATATTTTTGTAAATAACAAGATATTTTTGCGCTACAGTAATCGTCGGTTTGTATCTTGCAGCGACGGAAATAGGAGCCAACACAGTGTTCAACAAAAGCAGTAAGGCGCAAATTCTAGTATCTGAAAAAAAAATACAGAAAGCACTAGATTAGAATTTAAATTTGATTAGTTATATACTGAGACTATTCCAAATTACACCTATAATGTTACTTATAGATGTTGTTATATTGTTTCAAAACATATTGTTACTCTGTGTCTACATAATCGCAAGTTCGATAATTTTACAGTTGAATATGTGGATGATATTTTTTAAAGCAACGAAGCCTACCCAGAATAATTTTAACAAAACACAGTAAACTTATAATTTTAACTGTACTATTGATTAGTATTTACATTCACGAAAAAATACACAAAACAGTGAACTTAATAGATAGTTCGGAGCTAGTTATAGATTTTTCTTATGTTTAAAACTGTTCAAGATGCATTTTTTTAGGGTTTGGGGACGTGGTTGATCATAGATACCGGGTATTTTGTTCGAAAATCTGTTTTAGTCACAAAAATCTATCTGTTACATCTGTGATAAAAAAAACCAACTGTGACTCGATCGTTTTAATGCGTAAAAACACGATTTCACCAACACCTTTCGTCAATTCAACCCAAAGCAATATTTATCTTTATGAAAAATGAAAAAAATAGTAAACAGTATTTTATTAGAACATTGGTATACCTGGCAAAGTTGCGAGTGATAGCAACCAGAGTTACCATATTCACAGATGTTTCTGTAAAACCACAGATTTTTTAGCCTATTTTGCCAAGAAGTCTATTTTTCAAGTTAACATACTTTTTCAATCCTG
The DNA here is from genome assembly GCF_030247185.1 of Malaya genurostris. NCBI lineage: Eukaryota > Metazoa > Arthropoda > Insecta > Diptera > Culicidae > Malaya > Malaya genurostris. The sequence goes on along the minus strand of NC_080571.1, from coordinate 25,932,530 downwards.
CCTGAAGATATTTGATATTTTCACCTGGCATCTCTGCCCCCATTTTTCATTCACGGACAGCGTTGTCAGGTCATTTGTCCAAAAATTGTATTCGGCGCAAAAATCTATCGGTATCAGAATTTCATAAGCACATGGCACCAAAGCTCATTAAGGTGAGCGAAAAAAAAGGTTCCTTGACAACATTTTCTCATGTCTAAAAACCAAAACCGGTATTTATCTGTATGATCCGTGAATTGTCGGTATTTTAGGAGTACACCCAAGTAACAATTCGAATGCCTTATGGTTTTGATTATAATTTATAGGAGTTTTGTAATTGCTTGTTCAATCACTACTTGTTTTATAACAACTATAATAAGTGTCGCTTTTGACAAGTAATATCATAGTTTTTAAAGCTTCTATAAAACCTTTTACCTAGACTAACAACTGGACTAAAAATAAATCAATTTGTACTAGAATAAAAGCATGCAAACACTCTAAATATTGCTTTAAAAAAATTTCTTTAAAACATTATTGTCAGTTAAATTCTTTCATAAATCTAGTTTTGTGTGTGTGCGTGTTCATTTAATGACAGTTCCACTCAGAGCAAATTTGAGGGTTCTGAAGTACATTTATGACACTCTTTTTGTGGGCTATTTGATTCATTGCTTCTTAGATTAAGTGTAATTTGCATTAAAGAAAATTTCATGGCCGCCATTATGATGTTCTTTGCCGTAGCCTTTATTGACACCAAATAAACTTCGAAATGCAAAAACGAGGAAATATGATGGACTTTTATAATTCATGTTCAGAACGTATGCACAAGTTTTACCGCCACGAAATAGTTTTATACAAAAAAGACGATGAATCACAGAAAATAATTTTCATAAATCATGGCCCTTTTGTCGTGGAACTATTGATTTATTGTTATGTCGAGACTTATAACATGATTTATTCTTAATATAATAGAAATAATCATGAACCTATTTCTGAGGATTATTTATTTGGACTCTTGGATTTGATTCAAGGTATGTATCTTTCAAATTTAGTTAAATGTCTATGAAATTTGGAATTCTGGATTTCAGTTTATCAAATAAAATATATTTCAACAAAACATCGGTTTGTTTCATTAATATGAAAAATCGAGCAAATAAACAATGACATCATAACAAACCTAATCGATGCTGATTGGAGTTGCCAAAGGATATGTACCAAAATTAGCATGTGTTCGTTTTTCATTTAGTTCTAATGAATGGTTTATCAATAACAATTTGGATAACTGACGAAATATAAAAATCGTCATCGATGTAACACATACATTTGGGTACATTTATTTATTTGATACAACAAACAATACTCAGATATTTTAGTGTACTTTGGTTTAATGATTATGCTTTTGACGCATGTTTATTTCAGATTGCGCAATACATTGGATTCATCAATATAGCGTTGAATGGCACGTATGTGATTTTTCTGTATACTCCAAGTTATGAATGATACAACAATGGTTAAAACCGGGTTAAATAAAACCTATAACTGACTAAGTTGTAAACAAGCACCATTAACTTGGAAATATAAACTAACTGCCTGTTGAGGGCTGCTATAGCGGAATGGGTAAATTGATCACGAAACACGCAAGAATTCAACCCCGCACATAATGTCAGAATATTTGGCTGTTGTGAGGATAAAACCTCTATAATCAGACCGATAACGAAACACCGGTGCCATATTACATAAAGCAAGCCATGTATACGAAGCATAATGTAATGCACTAATGTTATATTTATATACCTATTGTGAAGTTTTATTACTCGTGACAAAAAAAAAACAAATTTGTTGGGAGATATTTAACAACACGTTGGTAAAATAAAAGAAAATTGAATAACAGTTGTTTTTAACGTCTAATGTTACTGATAATTCAATAAGTGAAAATGCTAACTCATCACATCTAAATCTTAGTATATCGTTGGATAATAAGTTGTACATACCTGCATTTGAACTTTCAAGATAATTTCTCGGCCGATGAATCGTACGATTTTGTTCTGAAGTAAGGCTTCAAGGTTTCTGCAATCGTTTTTAACTCCTCGATTCCTTTGGACGCATCAGGGAAAAGTTGTAGAAAATCTGAATCGATCTATATTAAGTATTAAATAACATTCATCTATTAAATAATAATAAATATGTTAACGTTTTATCAAGTTATTTTTTAACATAACCGAAAATGTCAGTATAATGCGGAAATGTTTTTAATAATTGCGGCACAACTTTTAAATTTTTCAGCATTCCCTTCCTGTCTTCAAAGCGCATCGACCATTTGTCTAGAACAGTAGACCACGGCTGTTGATTCGATACTAGCCACTCGGTTGCATCTGAATTAATTGTTGTTTCTTCAACACTGACACGACGTTTCAAGTTTTTCAGATATTTTTCTTCTCTCGATTCGCTTTTCCTTCTACTTTGTTTTAAATTGCCAATTTTATTGGCAATTTTTCCGCCAGAGTTTTTCCTATCACCGCCGTGCGGTACATAGTAATTTTCCTGAAAAGTTTCTTTTTTAGAACAATTTCATAAATTTAGCTTTATATCATACTACCTTTCTTTCAAATTGAAAAAGTGCTGTGACTGCCAAGCTATAACACTCTAGGTCGTTTTGGGTAACTTTTTTTTTGAAAAATATGATACTTAGCAATCACTTCTGCTAGTTTCAATTGATTCGGGACGGATAATTCACCGTTCTTGGATCGGTTTATGATGTTCTTACCGGTTTCACTCTTTTTTAACAGTTGAAACAAATAATTCGGAGTGAAACATTTACTGGGCTTATCCAAGTGTACAGACTCGTCGGCTATTTGATCCTCCTCGATGAAATTCGATAACTCTGTTGAGGAATCCTCGAGAAGTTCGGCGACCGCCTGTTCGTAGCTTCGGCAAACCTTTAAATCAATGCTGTCATTTGCACAGATTTTCCCAACAGCTATTTTATAATTACTTACGCTATGAGCACTCACACTGTTAGCCATTTTGAAAATTAAATTTTCACACCTGAAATTCACGTAACTTATATGTGATAGCTATATGCATATCAGGGGATGTTCACATAATATTCATCTTTGTCAGGTAAAATGTTCACATTAACGTTCAAAATCAGTTTACGTGAAATTTCAAGTAATTCGAACGTGAGTATTTATTTGAGTGTACAGATTTTTACATGCGTATACAGATTTAATACAGAGTACAGATTTCTTAAATTTAATACAGATTTATACAGATTTCACCAAAAGCATGAATGAAGAACACAGATCCATTTATATTAAAATTTGTAACTAAATTGAACTTAGAGTTAGGCAAGTCTTGGCATCATGAAACATTATTGCCAGACTGACTGTTGTATTACCTAACTTGACGTTGTATATTGGGTTTTGGAAATCCATCTCAACTTATGAAGTAAACATTTTCAAATTAGATATGTATATGGAATCATAATTTAATTGTTGTTGATAGAAAAAAAACTATAAAATTTCGTCGTTGAATATTCTTCTGAGCATCGCAATGACTTACGAAGCTATGAAATTGAATCTACCATTCTATGACTATGATCTATTGGAATAACACCTTTTAACATAATTGTATTGTAGAAATTTCATTTTGTTAGCGAATACAGATAAATACAGATATTTTATACGAAGCAATACAGATTTTCTATGAAAATATCTGGCATCTCTGCTGTGTCGACTCACGAATGTTTGCACTGCTAAAAATCAAAACTTTTTTTCAGAAGTGTTTCTCTAAATGAATTCCATGTTTCTAGTCGCACTAAAAAATCAAGTACGTTCTATTTGTATTTCAAAAGTTGAACGCATAAACATAAAGTGTGTCGTCAAATGACACGTGCAGGTTTCGTCGCTTTTAAATTTAAAGTGTGGAGATATTGATATCGAATGCTTCGAACATAAGACTAAAATGTGTAGCTTTATGATTTAGATAAATGTCCTAACATGTCAGTTTGAAGGGTCACTGTATCGATATTTTTATTTGTTCTCAAAAATCTTTATATTCTCTGATAATTGCGGCAATATTATGTGCCAAACATATGAGTTGAAAGGTTTCTCTTGCGATTTTCTATCTCCGCAGGAAATAAAACGCGACGCAAATAATGTTCCTGTATCCAATTATGCTTTGCACTCGATCAATATAGACGAGGAATCGATACAAACGGCAATCGTTTGTATGAAGGCTTCCACCTCTGCAGACCCAGACGTCATACCAGCAGTCATCTTAAAGAAATGTTCAACCTCTTTACCGTTTATTTAATATGTCACTAGCTATGGGAGTATTCCCCAACTTATGGAAAGCTTCATTCATGTTTCCGGTCTACAAGAAAGGTGACAAAAGAGATATAAACAACTACCGTGGTATAACTTGTATATGCGCTATCCCCAAGCTGTTCGAAAAAGAAATACTGACTCCAATTTTCAATCATTGCAAGCAGTATATCGATTATTCCCAACATGGATTTATGTCTAAGCGTTCCACAACCACCATCCTATTATCCTTTACATCTTACGTGACCAACGCCATGTCAAATGATTTTCAGACGGGCGTAATCTTTCCCTCGCCTTCGATAAAATTAACCATGACATCACAATAGCAAAACTGGATCGACTTGGTTTTGGTACAAACGTCCTTCGATGGATACAGTCATATCTCAGGAATCGTCATCTTGTGGTTAAATTTGACGATTGTGCTTCGGAAGAATTGGCCTCAAGATCTACCGTGTTATTCGCAACTCAGAGGATGCGACGTTTCTTCAGCGACAAATGGCAATCTTTTCGGATTGGTGCAAATTGAATCACATGACCGTTAGTCCAGAAAAATGCTCGATCATTACGTTTACAAGAAAAAAAGTGCCTTTGAAATTTGAATACTTTATTGCGCGATTCATGATTGGTAGATCGACGTACATCAAGGACCTCGGCGTTTTTCTTGACGAGCAGTTAACATTCAAGCAACACACCATCTACATTGTGGCTAAAGCTTCTCGCTGCCTTGGATTCGTGATGAGAATGGCTATGTATTTTACGGATGTTTACTGCTTGAAATCCCTATACTGTTCACTCATTCGCTCTACTCTGGAATATTGTTCAGCTGTTTGGAACCCTCAATACCTCAATGGCGTTAATAGAATCGAGTCGATTCAATGTAGATTCGTTTGATTCGCTCTTCGCCGTTTATCTTGGACCAATCCTCATCAACTACCGAGCTATGAAAGTCGCGGATTGCTAATCGGTCTAGACACACTGCAAGTAAGACGGGAGCTATCGCGTGCTTTAATGATAGCAGATGTTTTGAATGATAGGATCAACTGCCCCACTTTGCTCCGTGAAGTCAACATCAATGTTCGTCCTCGAGCTCTCCGCAACAACGCTTTTCTTCGACTTCCTTTACGCCGCACTAACTACGGAATAAACGTTGCGATTATCGGCTTACAACGGTCATTCAATCGAGTGTCATCTGAGTTCGTGAAGTGAAAGAGTAAGTAAACAAAAAGAATCTGTCACTTGCACTTGGGACCTTTTCTAATGTTAATCGAAAAATCATTGGCAACATCTTTTTTTTGCGAGGATTGGCACATTGTCGCAAAGCTGATTTACCGGTAGCGACACCTGCCAATGAAAAATGGAACCAAGAAAAGGAGGATTCTTTTGAAAATTTTCATATCGGCAGTGTTGATTTGCAACAATTTTATCGTTTATTCAATAGTACAAATAGATATCAGCAATAAAAGTACACTCGGAGTAGAAGAAAATCGATTTCGAAGTGATTACTACTACTTTTTTTTAGTGTAAACTACGATTAAACATGGAAAATCTTCAGAAATGTGTGAAATTGGGTAAGGTTAGGTATTTTCGGATCAAAATTTTTTGGAACAGAAACCAGTGTAATGTTGATTTTTCGAGTACTAGAATGTATAGCGATCGAGTACTATTTATTTTGGATACTTTATTTGTGTTTTTTAAAGCATTTGAAAAATGGTATCAAACCAAGTTTAAGGCTTTAAGGACTATTCACACATGTCCGGTCCGGTTCAGTGCCGGCACGACACCGTGCACGGATACTGATATTATTTCATTCGTTTTCTATGCGCGCATTTACACCTATCCGACACCGTGCCGTTTCAGTTCAGCTCGCCGTCAGTGTAGCGTCCGTCCGGCAAACTCAAATTCGTCGTCACCGATATTTTTTTATTTTCACTGAAGTCGGTATGTAATTCCATTGGCTGTGCCGGAACGGAATCAGCATGGAAACGGAACGGAAGGGTTCCGATAAAAAAGAACACTGACGGCGCACTGAATGCACTTTCACTGAACCGTCACGGAACTGAAATGTGTGAATAGTCCTTTATTCTGAATAAACGGTACCTTTCGCACAATGAACTAAGATCAACATTACCACCTCAGAGTAAAAACTTTTTCTTCAACTTCTACTATGATTTTTCAAATGAATTTGCCCGTTTTCAAAAGAAATCGTTGAAAAGGTGGAGTAATTAGAAATTTTCCTACCGATTTGACAGCTCTTGCTGAGAGTATCATCTCTAAACAAGCAGTGCCTCTACATTTCAGTTTTGCGACAATATGCCAATAGCACTCTCACCCACATTATCAGATCCGAATGGATTCCGAATCGGCGAGAAATTTTCATTCCGAATTCCATGTGGAATTCCGAATCAATTCCAACTCCAGTGCAACAATCGATTCCGAATGAACCGGTTCGCCTACAACCGGTTGATTCGGAAATCATTCGGAATTGAGTGAGAAGATGCGGACTGAATTGTCAATTCGTCTTCTTCTTCTTCTTTCCTGATTTTGCACGTTTTCGTGCTGATTTTCAGTTTATTTTTAAACGAAAACATTATATAACTGAATATACAAATTTAAATCTTCATGTTTTTCGGATATACAGAACTAGTAAATAACCAGTTCTTCTTAGAATCCCAATATAAACTATTGAAATTCGCTGGAAATTAACAAAACGGCCTACCTTAGTCAGCATCATCCATTCCTCTAGCTGGAGTGTAGTGAAATGGCTTAAGTCGCTTAAAATTCACACTAACACATTCATAAAATGAGCGAATATTCAATGACATTTATAATGTCACTGTCAATCAGGTTGATCGAGCAGCCAACTCAGGCCAAAATTCTAGCACTGAACCGATCGAGCACTAAAAAATCATGCAGTCGAGTAAGAATTCATTGCTCATTCCGTCATTTCGATAATGTGGGTTTTCGTGCTGATTTTCAGTTTATTTTTAAACGAAAACATTATACAACTGAATATACAAATTTAAATCTTCATGTTTTCCGGATATACAGAACTAGTAAATAACCAGTTCTTCTTAGAATCCCAACATAAACTGTTGAAATTCGCTGGAAATTAACAAAACGGCCTACGTCAGTTTATTACAATTCTGAATCAACCAGTTGTAGGCGAACCGGTTCATTCGGAATCGGTTGTTGCACTGGAGTTGGAATTGATTCGGAATCTATTATGATTTCCACATGAAATTCCGAATGAAAATTTCTCGCTGATTCGGAATTGATTCGGAATCCATTCGGATCTGATAATGTAGGCTATAGCTGGAGTGTACACTAACACATTCATAAAATAAGCGAATATTCAACGACATTTATAATGTCACTCTCGATACACGCTTAAAAATAGTAACTCAAAAATGAGTAAGATCTCACTCATCTACAGAAAAAGTGGAACAACTCTAATTTAGAGTAACTCCGAAGTTATTCAAATTTGAGTTCTTCCACTGGAAACGATATTTGGGTAATATCTACTCATTTACCGAGTAATACTTTATTTGTACATGTACCAAAAATAGAGTAACTATCACTCATATTTTGAGTGAAATTTTATTTCACATATACCAAATTTGCAAAAAAATTTCTCCTTTTCTGAGTGTATTGTATTAAAATATTAAGTAATTGAACTCAATACTATATCAAGTATTGGTTGCTTGGAGTAGTGTGTTAATCGCAAATTAACATACATGTCAGTTATGCTCAGGCACCAATCATACACTTATTCCTCATAAATGACATTTGAGCATATTCGGTTTCATTCTAAAGCACAACACGGAGTTTATCATTCCGGTTTTTGCAGACACAACACCGTTTGTGTTGAGCGACTCACCCTCGAAATACGCGATCTCACTAACAAAATATACAACCTGTTGCTACAAATGGTTATTACAACCTTTAGACTGATCTTGCGAATAGTAACAAAAAAACGAGCTATTGCGTTAAACTCAAATTTAGAGTAGGAGTTACTCAATATCATTGATGATAACTACTCAATTTTTGACGTTTCCATGTATCATTTGAAAATGAGTAACTAGTACTCAAACTTTGAGTAACTTTTTCTAAGCGTGTAAGGTTGATCGAGCAGCTAACTCAGACAAAAATTCTAGCACTGAACCGATCGAGCACTAAAAAATCATGCAGTCGAGTAAGAATTCATTGCTCATTCCGTCATTTCGATAATGTGGGTTTGTGCTGTACTCATAGCATAGCGAAGAATAAACAATTCTCGCATTCTATTGAATTTGCACATGAAATCTTGAAACAAATCGCTTTGGTTATGCATTGAAATAAAAAATTGAAGTGCTGTTTACATATGAATCGATCGTGCAAATTTTTATCAGTGTAGCTTGAATCTAATCGATGAAATTTCTGTCGATTTTCTATAGGTTATTAATCGACTAATCGATCAACATTCCGCCATCCCTAATCGTGCATTTTATCAACAATTGCTTGATAAACAAAGTTTTTTTTTTGCTTTGCTGTTGTCTTCTCTGGCTAAGACAGTTAATCCATTTGCCGAACAAAGTTTACAGAAAAATGCATCGAAATCATTTTGAACGTGAGCCTGATTTTACTGATCCTGTAGGTACATTAATTTTAACAGCTGCCAATGAAGCTACCGAACAAGAGCTCGATTCGGAAAACTATCTTCGAATGCCAATTCACCGGAAAGTGTACACTGATGCCGATTTGTGTCCGACGGAAAAGGATCCACGTTGCGAACCAGACTGGCCATTGGCTTGCTACTGGCCTGTTTATGTGAGCAACTTCCGGGTTATTGCGTTTGCTGATTGGTACAAACATATCTTTCAATACTTCGCATACAAAGGCCTATTGGTGAAAACAGCTTTACTTCGTGGTCCATCCGATAAGCATTTCAAAGTAGTTCAGAAAGAATTCTCCATCATTGACACGTTGGTTTATTTTACCAGCAAGGAGGATGCCGAAAATGCGATTAGGTATTGCCACCGTGAAATCTACTACGGACATCGGTTGAACGTTCTGTCCGGCAGAGATGCCGATTATTTCGATAACGATCGGAGCCTCCGAGTGAAGCAGCTAGCCAAATCTAGTTTCTACAAAACAGACTATTATTATGAGCAAACACTCTCGAAATTCGGCAAAGTCGAACTGGTGGTCCAGCATAGCGCCAGTGAGTTCCTGGTTCAATTTATCAATAAAGCTGCTATGATATCGGCCCTATGTAAAGTTGCCTGGATGGTACCGAGTCCACTTACCGGACGTATTCGTAAACAGCGCTATCTCGAGAAGGATGTACGGGCGCAACTGATTAATAAAATTCATTATGAAGAGTTCTTGGAGATCAAACCCGAAAAGCACATACTGCGGGCCTTATTGAAAGGGGAAATTCCGCCGTGCGGCCTCGACTGGCAGGGTCACACGGAACCGATGCTCTCGCGTAGACAACTCGCAATGAAAAACAAAACCAAAAAATTTCTGGCAAAAGCGGACCAGCAGAAAAAACCTGCTGATGCAGAAGATGGTATATCTAGCGAGAAGATGAAAGCCAGGAAAAGGGAAATTGAAAGGTCTTCAAAGGCATTTCTGGCAAAGATAGGCGTGAGTCCCTCCAAGCGACGAGTTTGCGAAAATACATCATTCAGAGCATCCGAACACTGGAAAAAGATAAAACAAGGATCGTCAGTTTAGGGGCAATGGTATGCCGTTTCAACACCTTGAAATACATTAATTTGTTAGCAAACTATTGTTTTATTTTCAGCATATTGTTTTCCATCTTCGTCTTGTATTCCGATGCAAAACATGACCATACTCTTCGTAGTCGATTCTGTGTGTCACAATACAAAATGCTACGAAATCTTTCGACAATGGATCTGTTTTTTTAAACTGCACTGAAATTATTTTTATAATTAAACTTAAATTTTCCCCTTTGCCTATTTTTAGAGTTAATTTGATCTCTAATCGCTGGATCCACTCCTAAAATCCGAAGAAACCATTCGGACTCTGGAGTAACGTAATATTCTTGCAGTCCTCGTCGTATGTCTTCCTTTCGTTGTTGCCTTATGCGTTTAAAATACTTTGCTGTTTCTTTTAATTGTTTAGAGTATCTTCTTCCAGGTACTGGTCTAGAGTGACCTTGCCAGCTGACATCGACGTCAACTGTTTTTCTATCCAGCAACGCCTGTAGGACTTCCTTCCTAGGCTTCATTTCCATGAATTCATCGTTCGACTTGATTTTATCCAGTAGTTCCTGTTTCAAATCGCTCTCCAGATATCTCTGCTTGGAAACACGCCCTGTCAAAGGAACAACAATCATGTTGACAACGTTACAAGCCGCCGAAACCATTTCATTTTTGTTGGCGAACTGGAGGACAAATTCTTTTACAGCGTGTAGAAACACACAATCCACCTTGTTATATCTGGCAAATTTAGTTTCGAACAACTGTTCAGTTTTCAAAACACTCTTATTAGACAAGAGTTTTATTCGGAAACTTCGCTCGTTGTCAAAATTATCAGCTTCGCGGCCAGAGACAACATTCAATCGGTGTCCGTAATAGTTCTCGCGATTACAAAGCCTTATCGCATCCATCGCGTCCTGTTGGCTGGTGAAGTAAACTAGCATATCCGGCAGAAAAGTATAACGTTGACATTGCTTGAACACATCATCGCTCATATCACGAAAATGCACCATTCGAGCGAGTAGACCCTTATAGGCGAAATAATCCGATACCTCCAGGTGCCAATCGTTTCTGTTGCCCTTGCATTTGAAGTTACTAACGAATACCGGCCAATAGCACGCGAGAGGCCAATCTGCATCACAGCGCGGATCTCTTTGGGTAGGATTCAGATCTTTTTCGGTATACTTTCTCGGCTTTGGCGGCGAACGGTCGTCCTTGCCGTCTGATGACCGCAACATCGAATCGAAGTACGATTTGTCTGATGACGGGTTAGTAAAATCGGGTTCATAATCACTACCGTCCGAGTACATTGTTTAAACTAGAACTCAATTATAAATTAATTTTACATTCGAATTAAGAAGGTAGGTATCTGAATTTCCATACAAAGTAGAGATGGGCAATTCGCTCCTGAGCTGTTCCAGTGAATCGAATCATTGAAGTGAGCTGACAGCTCACAGCTCTTTTCAAAAGAACCGCAGCTCACCAGCTCACTCATTTGCTACCCAGTTCACTGCATTATGACGAAGGGAACACGCTACGAGCTGATCGGATCTTCGGCTCTTTAAGAGATTCAATTTAGTCGACATCAATTAAAGATAAGTTAATTCGCATTGCATTCATTGCATCATTGCAAATCAATGATTCAATTTCGATCATGCATATGAAAGAAAACCGGCATAAGAAAAACGGTGCACAAAATGAATCTAAGTTTAAACTAAAAGAGCTGATGAGCTGATACATCGAATCGATTCACTTTGGTGAGCTGATCGGTTCGGAGCTGTTCACCAAAATGAGCTGTTTTGCACACCTCTAACAAAGTTTATTAATGGTAAGCTCGCGTTTGCATCGTAAAACCTTACAACAGTCTTATACAGTGTTGCCTGGTCTTTAAAAAAATGTTTCGTCGCTGAATCCCAGTTAAGGACTATTTACACAATTCAGTTCCATGACGGTTCAGTGAAAGGGCCTTCAGTGCGCCGTCAGTGTTCTTCTTTTGTCGGAACCCTTCCGTTCCGTTTCCGTGCCGCTTCTGTTTCGACACAGCAAATGCAGTGACATACCGACTTCAGTGAAAAAAAAATATCGGGGACGAAGAATTTGAGTTTGTCGGACGGACGCTACACTGACGGCGAGCTGCACTGAAACGTCACTGTGCAAGATAGGTGTGAATGCGCGCATAGAAAACGAATGAAATAATATCAGTAGCCGTACAGTACAGTTACCATATGCACAGATGTTTCTGTAAAACCACAGATATTTTTGCATATTTTGCCACACAGAACTCAGATTTTTTTCAAAATTCACGGATTTCTACAGATTTCTATGAATCTATATATCTATATCTATATATCTATATCTATCTATCTATCTATCTATCTATCTATCTATCTGTATACATAAAAATGCAGAGATCATTCTTTGTAATCGCATCACTTAAGAACGGATGGACGGATAAATATGAATATTTTTTTGTTTGATAAGTTTCTACCCCCACCGGGTTCGTACATAAAAAATATTAGAAAAATTTGACGGAAAAGTGGGAAAAATCCAAAAATTGTTTTGTATGAACAATAGAATTTTCCGTTAAAACCGCCTACGTTGGGGACAGAAGAAACCAAGTACAGTATTGTGTAGTGAATAATAGACCTCGAAAATGAGTGAACCAAACGAACAAAAGCTACCGTCGGTACGAAAGAATACAATTATTGTTGACTTCAGACAGTGCAAAATTCGACCTTCGATACGAGAACTTGAAGGTTTGCTTAAGGAGCAAATTAAACTTGACATTAAACGTGTGCATTTACTTCAATGCAATAAGACCAATAATGTAGTTTATATCCAGTTCTATAAAGAGTTGGATGCAATTCAATTCGCTAAAGACAATAATAATGTGCACTATGTGGAGTATGAAAATATCAAGTACAACATTCCAGTATATATGGAAGATAGTGCTATAGAAGTGCGTGTGCATGATCTTCCCTGATCCTTATATTCGCAAAACTATGTCTCAATACGGAGAGATTCTCTCTATCGAAAAAGAAAAGTGGAAGAATTTTTTCCCCGGTATTCTAAATGGCGTACGTTTGTTACGCATGCGCTTGAGGAAACCTATACCTTCTTATGTGACATTCGGTCAGGATACAAGAATACCGTGCAAATCACTTGTTACCTATGACAATCAGATGGCCACATGTCAATATTGCCAAAAAGCTGTTCACTACGGTAAGCCATGTGATAAACCGGACAAGGAGACAACTATACCAAAGGACAACGGTGCTTCCTTCACATCAACCCCAAGCAACCCCAGTACACCTGTGACAGTCACCAACAACAGGGAAGTATCCCCTTCAACGAAACCATCCAGCGTAACCCCTATAGAACAAAGTACACCAGCTGCAGTTAACAGCTTACCATCCAACCAACCAGCAACTGCAAACAATGTACAACAAGACGCATCTACAGCAACTAGCAACGAAATCAACAACAATACTACGGCAATGGATGACGAGACGAACCACGAACAAAATGCCCCTCAATCCTCGCAGGAGGAAAATGGAAGCTCCTCTCCCCCTAGAAAACGGGTGACAACGAGATCCAATACAAAAAAAATTATCTAAAAACTCAGCTAAATCGGTCACGTAAAGCTTGTACGCAAATAGGCCTGAATAAAATATCTTTTAAATAAAAAAAAGTTCTGAGAAAACTTTCTCGCTGTTCAAAAACTGTACAATTGCTAGATCTACGATTGATGTTTGGCGCGCAACGAGTTGCATAAGTTTTTGGCTCCCATTCGTATCCGAGCAGTCGTCCGCGATACACTTGTTTTTTTTCTGCTCCGTATCAGGACGGTATTAATTACAAAATCTCGAGTGCGAAGGTGTTTCCCTAGCAAGGGCTAGCGGAAACATTTCTGTTGTGAGATCTTTCTTAGATCTAATAAGTGATCGGCAGTGATACACACCGGCAGTGATACACACCGGCAGCAGACAGTTGTGTGCTTCAGCGTTTCTACCTGTCGCTTGAATAGCATCGGCACCAGCAGTGGTTGATTCATCAAGGTCACGCGAGGGAAACAATCGAAGCGAACTCATCTATCGGCTCAACAAACCATACCGGTGAAGTAGTTTTTTCCTTATTTTTATCTTTCTATTTCTTACTACCCTATCTATTTGCTCTATTTATCTTGTTGTTGTGGGAGATATGTCTTCCGATGGGGGGAACCCCGGGGAAGATGATGATGTACCTGAAGAGGTGGAACATTTAGATGAATACTCTTATGGTGACACATCTTACATGGATATCCCCGCAACCCCTTTGGAAAAACCACCCCTCCGTCGGAAGGCCTATCAGGATGACGGATCGGTTGGCCCGTGGGTGGTATACTTCCGGCCCATAGCTAAATCTCTTAGAGTCCTTAATATAGCTCGAGATCTGTATAAGTACTACTCGGCAGTGAAACACATTGACAAGGTGTCACCAAATAGACTGCGCGTCGTCGTGACTGATCTGAAACAAGCAAACGATATTGCTAGCAATGAGATCTTCACGAGGGAGTATCGCGTCTACGTACCTTCTCGGATGGTGGAGATCGACGGTGTGGTTCGCGAGGAGAGTTTAACGGTTGAAGATCTTATGAAGGATGGGATTGGCCGCTTCAAGAATGTCGATCTTCAACCAGTGAAGATATTGGAGTGCAAGCAATTGCACTCTAAATCGGCACAAGATGGGAAGTACTACCCATCAGACTCTTTTCGTGTGACCTTCGCCGGTTCTGCACTTCCGAATTACGTTTTAGTGGGAGGGGTTCGTCTACCTGTCCGGTTTTATGTACCGAGGGTAATGCACTGTTCGAACTGCAAAAAGATGGGACATACGGCACCATACTGTTGTAACAAACCACGGTGTGGTAAATGTGGCGAGGGACACGGGGATGACTCATGCAGGAAAACGACCGAAAAGTGTATTTACTGTGGCGAGAATCCGCATGATCTTTTTGAATGCTCCAAGTACAAACAACGCGAGGAAAAGCTTAAGCGAACCGTAAGGGAGCATTCTAAACGATCTTACGCGGAAATCCTCAAACGAGCCACTCCCCCTACCCCTAACAATCCGTTTGCTCTTTTGTCGACTGACGCTGATGCTTCTTATGACCCCGGCGTAGGACCTTATTCTCTTCAGCTAGGAACAAATAGGAAAAGACCAATTATGTCCTCTCCTAACCTTCCTCGCAAAGGTCTAAAAGTACTACATCAAAATGAAAATAAAACATTAAAGTTCAACCAGAAAAATTCCGTTGAACCCAAGCCAATACCGCCTGGATTTCTAAAATACAACCAGGAATTTCCTGCGCTTCCAGGGACACCGAAAAACCCAGGTGATCCCAAAACACAACCAGAAAATCCGACAAACTCTGGATTACTAAAATTCTCTGATATCGTGGACTGGATATTAACAGCCTTCAATATAACTGATCCTCTTAAAAGTATTCTAACGGCTTTATTACCAACAGTAAGAACATTTTTAAAACAGTTGACAGAACAATGGCCCCTCCTTGCAGCGATCGTATCTATCGATGGCTGAAATACCTACAGAAATCGAGAATATGATCACTATACTGCAGTGGAATTGCAGAAGTATCATCCCAAAATTAGATTCTTTCAAATTTTTGATAAATTCGCGTAACTGCGACGTATTTTCATTGTGTGAAACATGGCTCACTTCAAATATAAACTTTGACTTCCACAATTTCAACATTATACGCCTGGATCGAGGAGACTCCTATGGAGGGGTTCTTTTAGGGATCAAAAAGTGCTATTCGTTTTATAGAATTAACCTCCCCTCGATCCCGGGCATTGAAGTTGTTGCTTGCCAAATCAGAATTAGAGGCAAAGATCTTTGTATAGCTTCTATCTACATACCTCCCAGAGTCTCGATAGGGCATCGACGACTGGCAGACATCATTGAGCTTCTTCCCACCCCGCGGTTAGTTTTAGGAGACTTTAACTCGCATGGTACGGGGTGGGGCTGCCTATATGATGATAACCGTTCTTCGTTAATTTATGATCTGTGCGACAACTTCAATATGACAATTTTAAATACGGGTGAAATGACACGCAATCCAAGACCGCCAGGCCGCTCTAGTGCGCTGGACTTATCCCTTTGCTCGACATCACTACAGCTAGATTGCAAGTGGAAGGTAATCCCTGATCCCCACGGTAGTGATCACTTGCCGATTTTGGTTTCAATATCCACTGGTGCACAAACACCGACATCAGTCGATATGACATATGATCTCACGAAAAACATCGACTGGAGTTCCTACTCGACCGCGATATCCCAAGCTCTCGAAACGAAACAACCAGATTCGCTAGAAGAAGAATACAAATCCCTAGCTGACTTGATCCTCAACGCCGCGATTCAAGCCCAGACCAAACGAGTACCCAAAACTACAATCACTACGCGACCCTCAACCCCATGGTGGGATAAAGAGTGCTCGGAAATATATAAAACAAAATCATCCGCGTATAAAAAATTCGGGAACAGTGGCAAGCGCGAAGACTACGAGAAATATGCATCACTAGAAAAGACCCTGAAAAATCTGATTAAAGCAAAAAAAAAAAAGGTTACTGGCGTCGGTTCGTCAATGGCCTATCTAGGGAAACATCGATGACCACTCTGTGGAATACAGCCCGTCGTATGAGAAATGCAACCACTAATAACGAATCCGTAGAATATTCAAATCGCTGGATATTTGACTTCGCCAAGAAAGTTTGCCCGGATTTTGTTCGCGAATCGAATGTCTATCGCGTCGCGTCCTCTCGATACAGTGAAAACGATTCCCCCTTTACGATGACGGAGTTTTCTCTAGCCCTCTTATCGTGCAACAACAATGCCCCAGGGTGTGATAAAATTAAATTCAATTTGCTTAAAAATCTTCCCGATATCGCGAAAAAACGTCTGTTAAACTTGTTCAACAAGTTCGTCGAACAGAACTTTGTTCCTCAAGACTGGAGACAAGTGAGGGTTATCGCTATTCAGAAACCGGACAAACCAGCCTCCAACCACAACTCGTATCGGCCGATTTCAATGCTTTCCTGTATTCGGAAACTGCTGGAAAAAATGATTCTGTTTCGTCTCGATGAATGGATGGAAACAAGTGGCTTGCTTTCAGATACACAATTTGGCTTCCGTAAAGGCAAAGGAACGAACGATTGCCTTGCGCTGCTTTCTACAGAAATTCAAATGGCATTCGCTCACAAGAAGCAAATGGCATCAGTATTCTTGGACATAAAGGGGGCTTTTGATTCAGTTTCCATAAAAATTCTCTCGGAGAAGCTGCACAAGCATGGTCTTTCCCCACATTTGAACAATTTTTTGCACAACTTATTATCGGAAAAGCACATGTTTTTTACACATGAAGACTTGACGACCTCACGAATTAGTTACATGGGCCTTCCCCAGGGCTCATGCCTCAGCCCCCTTCTTTATAACTTTTACGTCAATGACATCGATGAATGTCTTGAAAATTCTTGCACGTTAAGGCAACTTGCAGATGATGGCGTGGTGTCTATTACAGGATCCAAGTCTACCGACCTGCAAGGACCATTACAAACTACCTTAGACGCTTTGTCTACATGGGCTCTACAGCTAGGTATCGAATTCTCCACGGAGAAAACTGAGTTGGTAGTATTTTCCAGGAAGCGTGAACCTGCACAACTACAGCTTCAACTAATGGGTCAAACCATAGCTCAGGCCTTCACATTCAAATACCTCGGAGTCTGGTTCGATTCCAAAGGTACCTGGGGATGTCACATTAGGTATCTGAAACGAAAATGCCAAAAAAGAATCAACTTTCTCCGTACAGTGACCGGGACTTGGTGGGGAGCTCACCCAACAGATCTTATAAGGCTGTACCAAACAACGATATTGTCAGTGATGGAGTATGGATGTTTCTGTTTCCGTTCAGCCGCGAAGATACACTTTATCAAGCTGGAGAGAGTCCAGTATCGTTGCTTGCGTATTGCCTTGGGTTGTATGCAGTCGACTCATACGGGGAGTCTCGAGGTACTAGCGGGAATTCTACCGCTGAAAAACCGTTTGTGGGATCTCTCATATCGACAACTCATTCGATGTAGCGTCTTAAACCCGTTGGTTATCGATAACTTTGAACGGCTAGTCGAGCTTAATTCTCAGACCCGATTTATGACATTGTACTTTGATTTCATGTCACGTAACAATTATTCTTCTTCATATAATCCTCACAGTGTTCGTTTCTATGATACTTCTAATTCTACGGTGTTTTTCGACACATCCATGAAAGAAGATATTTATGGAATCCCGGATCACGTATGCCCTCAAGTGATCCCAAATATTTTTAATGACAAATTTAGAGAAGTCGACTGTAATAAAATGTTTTACACTGACGGATCACATCTCGACGGGTCCACTGGCTTCGGTATTTTTAATGAAAATTTCACCGCCTCCTATAAACTCAGTGATCCGGCTTCAGTTTACGTCGCAGAACTAGCTGCAATTCAGTATACCCTTGAGATCATTGAAACTTTGCCCACAGACCACTACTTCATTGTATCGGACAGTCTCAGCTCTATCGAGGCTCTTCGCTCAGTGAAGCCTGGAAAGTACTCGCCGTATTTCCTGGGGAAAATACGGGAACAACTGAGTGCTTTATCTGAAAAATCATATCGGATTACCTTGGTTTGGGTCCCATCACATTGTTCCGTAAGGGGCAATGAGATGGCGGACTCACTGGCCAAGGTGGGCGCATTACAAGGTGAAACCTATGAAAGACCAATCTGCTTCAATGAATTTTTCAGTCGTTCTCGTCAAGAGGCACTCGTCAGCTGGCAAACCTCCTGGAATGATGGATATCTAGGACGGTGGTTACATTCCATTATACCGCAGGTATCGACGAAAGCTTGGTTCCGAGGGTTGGACGTGAACCGGGACTTTATTCGCACAATGTCAAGACTTATGTCCAACCACTCTTTGCTCAAAGCGCATCTTCATCGTGTTGGCCTTAGTGAGAGTAATCATTGCGTTTGCGGAGACGGTTATCATGACATCGAGCATGTTGTTTGGGTGTGCTCCGAGTATTGCGACGTCAGACTCCAGCTAATTGATTCCCTTCGGGCCCGAGGTAGACCACCTTATGTTCCAGTCCGTGACGTTTTGGCAACCCGAGATCTCCTTTACATGACCTACCTCTATAACTTCCTCAAAGCTATAAACGTGCAAATCTAGTGCCCTCTCTTTCTCTTTCTTTCTTCTACAGTGGTCCTACCCCAAATGAACTAAACACTGGTCAAGCTGAATTGCTGGAAACCATCCATAAATGACACACCGACATCAAAGTACACCAACAAAGCATCCGAGTCTAGTACAGTCTCTTCCTCGTTACAATCTGGAGAACGTCAAGAACTCGGAAATGAAAAGTGTGTTAAGAAGATGCAAGCTATTAATGAATGATTTGTAATACCAAAATATGTTCAAAATCAATACAGTATAGGTCCCACCCTCCTGACACTCCTTTACTAACTTTAGGGGAGCAGGTCGCCCCATAATACGGCTTCCACTCATATCCACCTAACAACAAGATAATCGGCCACGTTAAGCTAACGCAAATGAGCCCAATAAAAATTTTATTATAAAAAAAAAAAAAAAAAGTTTTTGGCCGTCGAAGATAAGAATACTAGATCGTCGAAAAAATCGTTTAGCGCGCAACGAGTAGTTTCGTGTGGAGATTTCACATGCATACTTGATCCAAGCGATTTGTCATTTTGAGCCACGTGCTTATTCGTGTATCGAATTTTTTTCGAAATTGAACAGATGGTACTGTAGCTGCGATAGGCTAGAACAGTAATAAAATTTTCTTAGTATTTTGCTTTCAAATAAATATAGATTACACTGAGTGCACATAATAAGTGGCATTTAAATACGGATGTTTAACGTGATTAGAAATAATGGATTAAGACTGGAATTTTAATCAATCAATATCGAATTGAAATTGAAGCGAAGTCTCTTCAACCCACCAAAAAAATCCACAATATCTGAAAAACAATTAATTTTCTTACTGCTTTACAGTACTCATGGACTTTTTGGCAACTTGAACGTACATAAAAAGTTCACATTCAAATATGAACATTTCCTTTAGAACGGGCTGTTTAGAATGCTATTCATTAGTTTTGTATGCTACTCAAGCCAAATCAATTTTCTTTTTTTACAAACTTTTGGTTACTTAGGTTAATACAGATTGTTAATAGGTCGTACTCTACCGAATGAGCAACTCTAGAGAAAAAACTCTCCAACATTATGTTATTTTTTTCAATACAAAATTCTGGTTCAATAAAACATGTATTTAAATAACGGATTGCAAAAATTATATCTGAAAGAGCAAACGTGGCGCCTTATATTCATTATGTCGAAACCATTAGAGCCAACCATGCATTGGCCGAAAGGATGAGATGACAACCTGTGCATTCGCTTCATTTTGTGTCACATTCCGTTGATTGTTGGTTAAGTAATCAGAAAAATATTGGAGAGAAATCACTTAGTCGTTTGACAATTCTGCTGTTCGAGTGACCAGCTAGTATTTAATAAAAATTCAATTTTCAAAACATACATTTTTCAAGTTGAAGCACAGATTTTAAAATGGCACTTCTGGCACAGTATAGTGCGGTGCTGAACCGGACCAGATATGTGTGAATAGTCCTTTACCTCGTCAGGAATTTGCCAATCCAATTCCAAACGAGTTGACTGTGATCATTCGGAAACGGTTGTTGCACCTGATTAAGAATTCTTTTGGAAATCATACTGAATTTCGAATCAAATTTCCGACAAGGGAACTGAGCAGCGTTGCCAAATCATTTTTTCCATTTTTCAAAAGGGCGTATAAGCAAGTGACAGTTTCTCTTTGTTGACTTTCTCCTCTATTAAGTACCAAGCGGTTTCCACGTTTATCACTCAACTCTTTGCATGAAATGGTACCCGAAACTTTCGACTTTCGAACAGAATAGTGATAGCAAAGAAAATCTTTTCAATCACATCACAATAATCGAAAGCGAGAGTGATTAAAGAGAAACTGTCACTTGCTTATACGCCCTATTGAAAAATCAACCAAGATTTCTGCTTATTAAGAGTAAATTCAGCAGCTGGAAGTTTTATATTGGCGATCTATAATAGAACTGAAACTCGAACAAGGTATCTCCAGCAAATCGTTTTAGTATTATTTATTCGAACAGTTCTGCTGTCAAATTTAAAACTGATATATGCTGCCGTTCTACATTTTGTTTTTTTTTAAACAAGAGTAATGTACGATTCACCGTCACCAAAACGTCATCTTTCGTCAAAATTAGTTTAATACTTTCTTTACCGAAACATTCACACGCTCCGTCCGTCAAGACGTCCTGTAACGGTGACGTTACGTGTGATTGACTCCATAAGAATTCATGTAATTAATGTTGACGGTGACGGAAATTGACTGCGACGGAAGAAGACGGATCGTCTGAATCGTACATAAAACCATAAATAAAATAAACCTACACGGAACCGCAAATCAACCTAATTTTAAGTACATTCCACCCAATTTGGGGGTTTCGTTCAATAACCTAATTTTAGGTAAAGTGGCTCTAGGTAGTTTTCGTAAGACACGTGCAAAAAAATACTCAAAGATGAGTTATATTTACTCTATAGTTGAGTCATATTGACTCAATTTCAAGTTAATACGGTTTACTTAATTTTAGCTTATTGAACGAAACTCTCGCTGTTGGGTGGTTTTGCTCTTTGTATTTTGACAACAATTGAAGGAGCGAATGAAAGGAAGAACTCAAAATTAAGTAAAAAGAAGTCAAATAATAGGTAGTTTTTATTTTCCGTGTAGATTCCCAAGTGTAACAGTACTGTAGCTGAGCAACCCGTGACACCATGAGCGCTGTCTGGTGTAGAATGGGTGCGTAAATGCATGCATAAAGTAGCCTGCGCATGTATTTTTTTTATGACAGTAGCTAATGGAAAAAAGTACACCCGTTTCTCACTTGAAGCGATGTCTGTGTCACCGTACAGTGGAAAATCTAGGTTTACTTAGGCTGTGAAACATTTTAACTTTTGGTTGAAATCTGACACTCGAGTGGTTATTTTGATGTTGTCAAAAATAACCCTGCTCGAAAGCATGGTTATTTTTGATTGATCGAGTTTTAGTTCAATTTAACTACTCTACACAAAATAACCACTCAAGTGTCCAAAAGTTAAAATTAACTGCGAAATGGTTTACAGCCTTAATTTACCATAAAACGCTGCTGTGGCTGCCAGTTTTTCTTGTTATAATTTGCCGATTTAAATTTTAAAACTGACATAAATTATGCATCTAGAACTGGAAAACTCCTGAACACGCCCTAAATACCAGCTTTATTCGGCCCCTGTCACGACCAGAGATGCCAGATATTTTCATAGAAAATCTGTATTTTTTTTTTTTTCATAAATACGTTTATTTCTTAAGGCAGTTTACATAAGTTTTTTTTCGCCGTAGCATCACTTTTACATAATATTCTTATCCTAATTTAATTCTAACATAGTCACAACGTTTTGCATTTATTAAAACATATTCTCTTATTACTTAAATATCATCTTAGGTAACTCGTCATTAATTATGAAATCTACTCGGAAATATTATTTGAACCAAACGATTAACTTCTATAAATTATAAAATAAGCTGTTATTTTCAGACATTTTGTTAATAATTTCATAAACTGTTTCGAGTTTGTTTGTATCATTACATTATTTTTATTCTAACTTAGCTATTGGTTGAACTCATGGACGCAGCTGGGATCAGAACTAAGTCTTGAAAGGGGCCTTTATTAAATTGAAACTCCAGTTTTCTTTATGAAATGATAAATAAGTTTCATGTATGAAAAGTCACGACAAGCAAGAATGTCTCGAACTGGGATATTGGATAGTCTACCTTGGGTACGCAAAGAATTTATTAGTTGAGATCTGACATCACGATACTCCACGCATGTCCAAACGACATGATCAATATCTCGATAACCTTCGCCACAAGCACAATGATTAGTCTCGGAGAGCCCAATTCGAAGGAGATGTGCATCTAACGTGTAGTGATTGGACATGAGTCTAGACATCACACGAATGAAATCTCTACTCACATCCAGTCCCCTGAACCATGCCTTTGTCGATATTTTCGGAATAATTGAGTGCATCCACCGACCCAGATCATCTTTATCCCAAGAAGCTTGCCAGCTGGCAAGTGTTCTTTGGCGAGACGAGCTATAGAATTCGTTGAAAGCAATTGGTCTCTCATAAATTTCACCCTCAATAGCACCACGTTTGGCTAAAATATCGGCTCTTTCATTGCCAGGAATGGAGCAATGAGCCGGGACCCAGACTATAGTGATTAGATAATTATTGTTCAATATGTCGTTCAGGCACTGTTTTATTTTGCCCAGGAAAAACGGTTCAGTCTTGCCAGTCATGTTTGAGCGAATGGCTTCAATTGCACTCAGACTATCTGTGAAGAGGAAATAATGGTTTGGAATTAATGTGACGATTACACTCAAACTATATTGAGCTGCTGCTAGCTCTGCTATATAAACAGATGCAGGTTCTTGAAGCCTAAATGAGGCCGAAACATTATTGTTGAACATACCAAACCCTGTCGCTTCTTCAATTCGCGATCCGTCCGTGTAAAACATTTTCTCAGAGTCAATATGCCTGAACTTACTTGAAAATATTTTTGGGATTTCCGTCGAACGTAGATGATCCGGGATTCCACGCACTTCGCGCTGCATGGATGTATCGAAAAATAAAGTTGAGTCAGGGACATTTAGGAGGCTGACACGGATAGGAATATATCTTGAAGGGTTGATTTCCTGTGACATATGGTTAAAATATACTGTCATGAATTTTGTTTGAGATCGAAGCTCGACTAGTCGTTCGAAATTATTAATTACCATGGGATTCAGCACCTCACATCTTATTAGCAGGCGTGATGAAAGCTCCCAAAATCGATCTTTTAATGGAAGAACTCCCGCCAGAACTTCAAGACTCATTGTATGTGTCGAATGCATGCACCCTAAAGCAATTCGCAAACAACGATACTGAATTCGCTCCAGTTTGATAATATGAGAGTTAGCAGCGGAACGAAAGCAAACGCATCCATATTCCATCACTGAAAGTATCGTTGTCTGATACAATTTTATTAGATCTTCCGGATGAGCACCCCACCAAGATCCTGTTATTGTTCGAAGAAAATTTACTCTTTGTTGGCATTTTGTTATCAGAAACCTAATGTGTCCTCCCCACGTGCATTTGGAATCGAACCACACCCCGAGGTATTTAAAAGTTAAAACCTGTTGGATCATTCTTCCCATCATATGGAGCTGAAGCTGCGCGGGATCATGTTTTCTTGAAAAGACGACTAACTCTGTTTTCTCCGCAGAGAATTCGATACCAAGATGAACAGCCCAATCGGACAAGTTATCTAAGGTATCTTGCAATGGTTTATGCAGATCAATAGCTTTGGGTCCAGTAACTGAAACCACGCCATCATCTGCCAATTGTCTTAGTGTACATGGGGTTACTAGACAGCTGTCAATGTCATTTACGTAAAAATTATAGAGGAGCGGACTGAGGCATGAGCCTTGCGGGAGACCCATGTAACTATTTCTGAGTGTTGCCAAATCGCCATGTGAAAAATGCATGTGTTTCTCTGACAAAAGGTTGTGCAAATAATTATTTATAACCGCTGGGAGTCCATTTTGGTGAAGCTTGTCTGAAAGAACATCAATGGAAACTGAATCAAATGCTCCTTTAATGTCTAAAAATACAGATGCCATTTGTTGCTTTTGAGCGAAGGCAATTTGGATGTCAGACGAAAGTAATGCAAGGCAATCATTCGTCCCTTTATTTCTACGGAAGCCAAACTGAGTATCTGACAACAAACCGTTCGTCTCGACCCAAGTGTCGAGACGTCGTAGAATAATTTTTTCGAACAATTTTCTGATGCAGGACAACATCGCAATGGGTCTATATGAGTTGTGATTGGAAGCTGGTTTCCCCGGTTTTTGAATGGCGATAACTTTCACTTGTCTCCAGTCAGGTGGAACAATATTTTGCTCAAGAAACTTGTTGAACAATTCCAACAAACGTCTTTTTGCGAGATTGGGCAGATTCTTCACCAAGTTGAATTTAATTCTGTCCAACCCTGGAGCGTTATTGTTACAAGACAAGAGTGCTATAGAAAATTCCATCATTGAAAATGGGTTATTAATAAAACCATTATTTGGAGGAGATTCCCGTATAATGCTCTGCGTAGGAACAGAATCTGGGCAAACTTTCCTAGCAAAGTCAAATATCCATCGGTTCGAGTATTCATCACTCTCATTGTCCACGTTACGATTCCTCATTCGTCTGGCCGTGTTCCAAAGAGTGCTCATTGAGGTATCTCTTGACAAACCTTCGACAAAATGTCTCCAATAGCTACATTTTTTGGCTCGAAGTATGCTCTTGTACTTGGTTTCTAAAACCATAAGTTTTTCAAAATTCTGAGGAGTTCCTCCTCCCCGTTTTAGAAACGTCTTGCAAGCATTTTGTTTTGCGAGTTTAGCCTCTGAGCACTCTTTGTCCCACCAGGGGTTGGGAGGCCTTCTGTTAGTCGTTGGCCCAGGAAAGCGTTTAGTTTGGGATTG
The DNA here is from genome assembly GCF_030247185.1 of Malaya genurostris. Lineage (NCBI taxonomy): Eukaryota > Metazoa > Arthropoda > Insecta > Diptera > Culicidae > Malaya > Malaya genurostris. The sequence continues at coordinate 25,906,811 of NC_080571.1, read as the reverse complement.
TTCTGCTGCCTCCAGAATCGAACAAATGAGGAAGTCATATTCTTCAAGTGGAGGGAGCTCTTCCATTGAATTCAAAATACTAGAGATACTACTTTGGTATTTAATCCAGTCGATATTTTTTGTCAAATCATATGGAATACTAGCGGAAGTAGCAATGCAATTGCTACTGCTAATTGAGATGATGATTGGTAAATGATCGCTACCGTGTAAATCAGGCAGTATTTTCCAGGTGCAATCTAGTCGAATTGATGTTGAGCAAAGAGATAGATCTAATGCACTTGGGCGTGCCGGAGGTCTTGGGATCCGTGTCATGCTACCCATATTTAATACCGTCATGCTAAAATTGTCACAAATGTTTTGTATTAAAGATGATCTGCTATCATTGTAAACGGAACCCCACATAATACCGTGCGAATTTAAATCCCCCAGAATCAATCGTGGTGCAGGAAGGGCTTCAACCATTTCATTAAGCTGTTGCTGTCCAACTTGTGCTTTTGGAGGAATATAAACCGAAGCTATGCAAATATCTTTGCCTTTAATGTTTATTTGGCAAGCAACAACTTCTATACTAGAAGTTGAAGGGATGTTTAATCTATAAAAGGAATAGCATTTCTTAATTCCCAAAAGCACTCCACCATACGGAGAGTCTCTATCGAGACGTATAATGTTAAAATCATTAAAATTTAAAGCTATGTTTGAAGTAAGCCATGTTTCGCATAAAGCAAATACATCACATTTTTGACTATGCAATAATATTTTAAATGAATCAAGTTTTGGCATGATGCTTCGACAATTCCACTGCAGGACAGTGATTGTATCATTTGCGACGGGTGATAAATTATCCATCAAAAGATACAAAACCTGAGACAATTGGCCATTGAGCTGATAACTGCTTCAAAAAATTTCTAGCTATTGGAAGGAATGCCATTATGAGGGTCTTTAAGGGTTCAGATATATTGAATGCTGAGAAAATCCATTCAACAATTTCCGAAAACTTCAGTAATCCTGTTGGTGGCTGTGAAATGGAGCCCACTGGATTATTATCTTTTTCTGTACTAGATCCTGGATTGGTTTGTGAATTTGACAAACCAGGAGGCACAGTCTTTGGTTTTGACTTTTTTTGTTTAACACGGGGATCTTTTTTTGAAGATGAAATTTTAGGTGTCTTTTTTGGTAATTTGGAGGAAGACTTCTTTCTCTTAACTGACCCTTGGGTAGTGATAAACGAATTACCTTCACTATTTTCGTCAGAGTCAGAGTCCTCTGGTTCCTCTAGATTTGAAAACCCGTTTTCGGTTTCCAAAGGGGGGACATCAATGACCATTTTAAGCATTTCTGCATATGTGCGCTTAGACCGTGCTTTTAAAGAAAGCTTAATTTTGTCTTTGTGCACTTTAAATGCAGTGCATACTGAAATATCATCATGAGGACTATTCCCACAATAAATACATTTTTCAATTTCCTTGTTGCAATCATTATCTTTATGAGGCCCTTCACACTTAATACATTTTGGTTTATTACTACAGTAAGTAGCTGTGTGGCCGAATTTTTTGCAGTTCGTACAATTCATTACATTTGGAACAAAAAGCCGAACAGGGAGGCGAATTTTATCGACATAGACATGGGACGGCAACGCAGACCCGGCAAATGTCACTCGAAACGAGTCTGATGGGCGATAAACTTTTTTTTCCTCTTCATGAACTACTGAGTACAGTTGTTTGCACTCCAGTATTTTCACACCCTCAAGCATAGAGTTCTTGAAACGACCAACACCATGCTTGAGTAAATCATCTACCGAAAGACTCGCTTCGGTAACAACACCGTCAATTTCGACATCTTTGGAGGGTATGTAAACTTTATACTCTTTATTGAAATGTTCCGAAGAGACAATATCATTCGCGTGTTTCAAATTATTTACCACAACACGAATTTTATCGTTATTTACTTTTATGATCTCTTTGATTGAAGAGTATCGTGATGTCAAACCTTTATTAATTTGAAAAATGTTTAATGGCTTTGATATACGTCTAAAAAAGACTATCCAAGGCCCAGAAGAGCTCTCCTGATATTTTTTCGTTCGTGGGGGTATAGGATTCATGCTAGGATTTACGTCCATGGATTCATCCATTACATTAATATTTTTAACTAAACTTTAAAATAAAATTTGAAACCAACACTACACAGTATTCAATCAAAAGGAAAAGAAAAAACTTCTACCTTGAAATTGTTGTCTATCTCCGTTGCACTGCCGTGTAGATCCTCGTTGCTCTAGATGTTCTTGTTGGATGTATCTGGACGTTGATGCAATGCTGAAGCTCACTGTAGCGATAGAATATGATGTGATGCTACTGCTACCTGACATCCAGCACCACTCGAATTCCGATTTGCTTTCGTCTTCGCCAGCTGTAACCAGCGCAGGTCACCGGTGTATACCTGCGTGTTGTATGGCAGTGGAAAGACCGAGTTGTCTTGTCTCCTTCTTCCTAGTGCTCCGCACCGATATGCTTCTGCACCGGAGTGCCTTCGCACCGGTGTGCCTTTGCACTCTCCTGCTTCTATGTGCCTTTGCACTCTTCCTCTTCGATGTGCCTTTGCACTCTCCTGCTCAGCACTTGTGGCTGTATATTGCGGCCTGGGTAGAGTTTGGGAAACGCCCTTTGTTGTTTCCTTCACCAGCTTGGCCCAGCACTAGGGCTCTCTTATGCAGCACGACTATACGTTTTAACGGCTGCTGCCAACAGGTTTCTACCTGTAGTTCAACCGTTGTCGTATTTAACGCGTGTAAACCAACCAGCGTTATTAAACTGTACGCTTCTATACACAACCTTCTCGGTTGAACGGCTATTACTGAATGAGAAAATCTGTATTGCTTCGTATAAAAAATCTGTATTAATCTGTATTCACTAATAAAATCAAATTCTTACAACAAAATGATGTTATTCCAATAGATTGTGGTTATAGGATGGTAGATTTGATCAGTCATTGCCGCGCTAACAAGAATATTCAACGACGAAACTTCATAGTTTTTTTTATCCAGAACAATTGAATTGTAATTCCATATAATTATCTAGTTGCAAATTGTTGACTTCATAATTTGACATGGAATTTCAACGCACAATACGCAACGTCAAGTCGGGTCATACAACTCTCAGTTTGACAGTAAAGTTTCATGAGGCCATTACTTTCTTGAATATCAGTTCAAATTGGTTTCAACATACAATATAAATGGATCTCACAACAGATTTACATATTCATTTGTGATTTGTCCGTTGATTGAAAGACTTTTATCTCATCACTGGAATCAAATACTTAAACATAGCTCAGACAGATCAGAGTGAGATCTGTATAAATCTGTATTAAATTGAAGAAATCTGTATAAAATATGTACTCTATATTGAATCTGTATGAGCATGTAAAAATCTGTATAAAACAGATAAATCTGTATAAATGGCATCTCTGATCACGACACCATCTTGGTGAGATCAAAATCGGAACTTCAAAATCAGCTGATTGCAACGTAAATAAACAATTAGTAATGCAATCGTTTTACGGTTTTACGGTTAACTTGCTCGAAAATTAGAGATTTTTAGGTCGATTCTCTCACAATGACCCCGATTCTGTATTTCGTTCGAATCGGATCGTTTCGATCGAATTCGTCGAATTTTGCATTCTGTAGCTCGATCGAGTTCGAGTTTTCCATATAAAAGCATCACTCGATCGAATTACAGAATACAAATTTTTACATTCGTTCGATAAAATCTGATTCGATCGAAATACAGAATAGGGGTGAATAACTTGTCGGAAGTAATTTTCACAATTTGAGAGTCGCAATGAGTATTAAAACATCGCAGTATTCGGGGCCCGAAACACGAGGGGCCCAACCTAATCGGTGTACTTTCAAATGGCTGGTGTTAGCTTACCGGTATCAGATGACTGGTTTTCTTAGCCTCACTTCAAATAAATGGTTTACAATCGTGCAACAAATCGGAAAAACGAACATGTGTTCCAAGAAAAACATTGCACCACAGTGTAATTAGAAGGAATTCAATGTACTGACGAGTCTAAGACGAAGCACGAAGAAACAAATGGTACTTTTTAGTTGATATATTTGTAGACAGATTTTACCAAACTTTGTCTTCCGAAATGAACAGATTTTATTTAACATTGCGCATCGCTGATAGCCAGTAAATCCAAGCATCGTACACGAAAGCTTTTGATTGCTTTTTGAGCAAGTTCAAAGCTTACATTGTGTATCGCTAGAACAAAAGACTGTAGATATACTAAAGAAAGAAGCACGATGAATGCCTTATACTTAGGGGAGATAGTTTGTCTGGCTCTTAGAGGCGAATGACTCTATGGTTAAAGCCTCTATGATTGAAATATAATAAATGTCCAATGCTCTTTTTCACCCTGTCGGGAAGGTGTTAGCTCGAAATAGAGGTGTGCAAAACAGCTCATATTGGTGAGCAGCTCCGAACCGATCAGCTCACCAAAATGAATCGATTCGATATATCAGCTCATTTAGATTGAACTGATGGTTAATTTTGTGACCCGTTTTTCTTGCGCCGTGAGAGGTGAGATTTCTTACTGATAATGTCTCATTTAATCCGTTAAAGAAGGACAAATGCAGGCATGTTAGAAACAACGAAACTGGGAGCAAACATTTTTTCTCGTTTAGAGCTCGCTCTTCAAGAGCCGAAGATCCGTTCAGCTCGTAGCTTATTCCCCTCTTCACAATGCGGCTCTGGGTAGCAAATGAGTGAGCTGGTGAGCTGCGGTTCTTTAAAAAAGAGCTGTAAGCAGTCAGCTCACTTTTATGATTCGATTCATTGGAACAGCTCAGGAGCGAATTGCTCATCTCTAGCTCGAAAGTGCCTTATTTGGTATCTCTTCGCTCTTTCCCGCTTGTGAGAAATTGTGGCATGAAGTGATGAAGTGGTTCTGAAAATAAAACGATCTGATATTGTGTATTCATACCTCTAGAATCACGCATCATCATCATCATCATCCCTCTGAATACATGTGGATTGATTTCTAAAATCAAAAATTGTTATACTTTTTAGGAAATGTTGGCGAAATTTTTGAAAATGATAGTATCTTACACCGTATGTATAGTATTTTTTCGTACAATGCATATGGAGAAATGTTTGATATATTTAGGGTTGTTCAATTCAGTGTACTGATTGAAAAAGATGTCATACGTGTATTAGTAACCTTTTTTGCCACCGCATTGTTACTGTGATGCACCTCGTGAATCGCAAGAGTGATCCATATTGAGGAATACTTTCACCCTGCACCCGGGGAGCAATTATATGGGCGCCTTTCTCAATTCTTCTACCGTGATTCTGCGCCCTGGAATCATTCCTAAGGTGCCCTTTTAAATTATCCTTGCAAGATGTCATTTGTTTAGCTTGAAAATAAATAATGGTTTGAGCCCTTAGTAGGCTTATTTATTGTATTTGAAAATACTCTCATTCCTTAGGCGCTCATTCGAGTTTCGTTATGCTTGAAAAACAAATCTGGGTACTTGAAACAGTCGTTATCAAAATTTCCAAAAACTCGAAACTTTTCTCGGTTTCTGAGAAATTGTAGTTTCATGAGCAGCACTAATACAGTACTGAATTCATCATACCAATAAGTTAATACCGTTCTGTTTACAAAAGTTGATAAGCTTTTACGATTTCGTTACTAATTTCAGAGCCTGAGAGTTAGTCGTCAACAAAGAGTAAAAGGAAAAGGAAAGATTTATTATTCGTCTAGTGAGGAAGTTTATACTGTACTTGCAATGGTTCGTCGACAATTTATCTTCCTAGAGGATGTTGGCAGGTAGTTGCTGTTCACTGAATATTCGAATAAATTCTGTATGAAATGTTGAAAACGACGAATGTGACAATAAGAAATTCTCTTTGTTTACTTTCTCTTTCGATTATTGCAAAATATCCCGGTTTTTCTCGGTAATTCCTTCAGTGCAGATTAAAAGATGATAGCTTTTGTTATTAGTATCGGTAAATAATTGGAGGGAAGGATTGCTAAAAGTATCATAATAATTGAAAGAGAAAGTAAACAAAGAGAATCTCTCATTGTTACATTCATCGTTTTGAAGATTTTATACAGATTTGATAAATATTTTGCTCGACTATTTTAACTGTTGTCGGTAACTTCGAGCATCGTAGATTCAAGACATTTCTCGGTTGATTTTTCGGAAGGCCGTAACAGCAAGTGACAGTTTCTCTTTGTTTACTTTCTCTTCTATTAATTACCAAGCGGTTTACGCGTTTATCACTTAACTCTTTGCATAGAATGATGCCCGAAACTTTCGACTTTCAAGCCGTTCTGTGAAATCCAAGAAATTCTTTTTAAACACATCACAATAATCGAAAGAGAGAGTGAACAAAGAGAATTTATTTCAGCTGTTTTCCAAAGAACGGCGAATCTAACATTGACAGCAAATGGAGAAAAACATCGATGAATGTTTCAACTTTGGTTTCAAATCGTATTTAGAAATCATCGTCTATTCTCAGATCAATTTTTGATTAGTCGATGATCTGTTCGTTTATCTTTAAAAAGTATGCAAATTTTACCACTTTCCTTCTATATCTACTGAATAAATCAACATAAAAAGAGTTTCGCCCTTTTTCGATTTGTTTACTTTTATGCTTCCTGTGTGAATGATGAAGTTACGCCCTTGCGCATTTTTTGTGAAATTAGTTGGTTTTCGTGACGAAGATAAATATTCGGGTAATTTTATCGTCTCATTTATTATTTCCAGTAGTAAAAGGTTCGGAAACTATCAAAAATAAAGAAAACAAATAGTTTCGCCCTTCCTTATTAGGAATTGAAGTATCGCCCTGTTTGTTTGCATGGAACACGGAGGGCGAAACTTTCGTAAACAAATGGAATGACAGTTTCGCCCTTTATAGTTCTTTGTATTACTAAGATTGAGATTTTTGTAGAATCCGATTTTTTAGCCAAAATTGTAGGATTTTGAAGAATTTATTGGTAGGAGAGAGAAACTCGATTTGTTTACTTTTGTAAGATTCGTCCTTCTTTGAAAAACAGCTGATTTTGTAACAGCGGTGTCATTTTTAATGATTGCTAGGTAATGACATTCCAACTTTGTATGGATATTTTATCGTAACTGCCTCCATACGTTCATTAAAAGTGGCATTACTTGGTAGTAATGGTATTACTCATTCTCGTGAAAGTTGGCAACTCTGGCTAACACGTCAAACACATCGCGTAGAAATTGCTAAGACCTGATAGAAATTTAATATGAACCAGTAGGTCTGAGCCATCAGAGAGAGAGAGAGAGAGATAGAAATTGTAATTTTTTTTTACCATACTCATTCAACTCATTCGATAGTGACTTTATTTCCCGAATATGTAGTCATGATGCGTTCTTTTCGAAAAAAAAACATATGTGTAGTCTTTATTATGAGCTTTTTATCACCATAGCAAAAAAAAAATCTATACCAAAGAGTGTGACAATTGATGATGTTCTGCCGTGCCCTAAAAAGTTAAGTGGTGAAACTGTATCTGAAAAAAAAACTTCGATTCAAATGACGCAAGGAACTAGCCTGATAGAAATATTTCTTATCAAAGCTTGGAAGGAGAAGCGGCGGCATCCGGTGCGGAATGTGCTTAATACTTTATTTCCAATCGTAGTGGTAACGCTGTACGTCTTCAGCCGTTCTGGATATCAACGGGGCGGTGCCAGGAAGAGTGCTCCAGAGACTCCGGTTCTGCTAGCGGACGCGATTTCCCAGGTGAGATTTTTTTTTTGTTTCGGACTGGTGGCTCTTCTCGAAAATATCTGTCAAATCAAGCAAAGTCATCAAAAATAGAACAAAATTAACGGTATAATAATTCACAGAGATAACGGGGTTATCATTATTAGTCACCGGACGTTTTGTTTTTGTTTCATACACTAGGGCAAAGCAGAATGTTTTAATACATCAACATACGAATCTATGTATTCGGTGCAGCGTTGGAGTAGTGCTACACAGAAAAAATGCGACATAAATAAACCGCAATTGAATGAGAACATTCACCCTTATTCCAAATAGCTGCGCATTTTTTCGACCGAATCCTAGCTACCTTTGATTTTGCTAGCGTTATTGGGAATACAAATGAACTACGATCACAAAATTCAATACGTCGTTATTCAGAATAAGGGTTAATAATTCTACTCCTTATACTTCCAATTTGTAGAGGTTTGTATTCTTATTTTTTAGTAATCATACAGCGTTCTAGATTATATGCAGGAAACCATTCCGCATCAGCATTCTTATGCAATTTGTTAAAACGCGCTACCAATACAGCACTCTAAACTGTTTAGAGTACTTCATTCTGAAGTGGAACTTGACATTCTGTTTCTACACTGAATAGGATAATTCCTTAGCGCGACTATACTGATACCAAGAATCGTTCAAGATTGCTGTTCGAACATACGAAAACCGGTCTGTGAAATACTACTAATCAGCACCACACATTCAAAACCAAAAACAAAAAGAAACGCAAATCTCTGCAGTACATAATCGGTGTCTATCGCACAAATACCAACTTCCTGCTTTATATTTTTGCTCTCCACGGAAACACTGGTCAAAACAGAGAATATTTACATGTTTCAATATCAGTTCAGAACGATGCAGGATTAGTGACATTGTCAAATGACCTAATGACTAACAACTGTTGGTGGCAATTTAAATGACGTTCGGTGAAACGGGATAGAACAACAATAAACAGTTGAATCAAATGAAAGGACTTTTCGGATTTCTCACTAAATATTCTTTACGGCGTTGGAATAAAACTAACTTGCTGTACTCTAGCAGAATAATTTTTATCACTTTTGTAGATCAATTTTCTTGCCGTTTTGCCGCTCAACATTACTGTTGAACTGCCATCTTCGTCTAGCAGTTCGATTTAAACTGCTAAGCAAACGCAAAGCTAACACAATTTATGTGACGACTTTTAGGATATTGCATCGAGTGAATAGTGTAAACTTTGCGTCTGCTTAGCTTATCTTAAGTTGAACTGCTAGGCGGAGATGGCAGATAAATTTGGGCTGCTTTAAGCAATGATGAGTACTGATTGTGAAGTACGCCCATACACATTCAGTTTTCCGGACAGTTTTTTGTCAATCTGAATCGTAATGGTCTTATACCGAAATAAATCGTCCGAAATTTGATAAGAAATTCATTACAATTTCTAACTGGATTCTGGCTCCTCAAGTGCAACTACCGATTACAACTAGAGATTCGCGAATCCATCTATGAATCGTCATGAACTTCGTTACAAATTTCGTATGGTTTGACAGCGTTTAATTCGGTTTCGACTCAGATTGACAAAAAACCGTCCGTAAAAGTGATTACGAATGTGGGCCTCTAGGGCATGCCCAGGAGTGTTCGAGTTCTAGATGCATATTTTTTTAAAACTGTAATCTGGAAATTATAACAATAAAAACTGGCAGCCCCAGCAGCGTTTAACTTGAACAGAGTTATCATTTATACAGGTTTTTTACATGCACATACGGATTTCATACATAATACAGGTTTCATACAGATTTCCTTAATTGAATACAGATTTCACTGAATCATAACGATGTTGCGTTGCGTTGCGTTGTGACGATGGTTTGCACGGATTGCACATTGATATTATCAAAGATAAACTCAAGATTACTAAAACGGTAAACTTGAAGGACCTAGAAATAAATACTATTGTGGTACTGCGAAAGTTAGTAGGAAAATAATCTAGAATTTGATTAAATTAACTGACCAATACAAATACAAATCACCATCTTGTTCATCTTATTAACCTATACGTGATTATAAAGTATCTTAGTAATTTATCTAGATTCTGAGGTTGTGCACTTTTATTTGATCCTGGGTGCATTATTCTAAGAATCCAACAAAACTGCACTGAACCCAGAATGTAGGTAAATTATTGAAAGACTTTTTAGCCAGATATAGGTCGAAAAGATTAACAAGAAGGTTATTTGCTCTTATATTCGTGTAAACTGCATCTAATTCTAGATAATTTTTCTACTAGCTTAGAGGTCAGAGGTGTTTTGATTCGCCCCTCAGTTTTTAAGATTCAGTAATAGCCTGTTTATTTATTTATTTATTTAGGAGCAAGGGAAAAGCCCAGTGGAGCTGAGATGCTATTTTTTCCTTCTCCATCAGGCATAAAACCTTCCCATTTTTTGTACCAACAGATTACATTTATCCAAATGATACATATTACACGTTATCGTAAACTAATCTATTATACTATCTTCTGTAAATATCTATAATGTAACTCTCAATTCATAAGGAAAACTGGCTGGCGAAAAATTTTGAAAATAATAATAAAAACGGCTTTGGAAGTATCCCGGCAAAATGATAACAAATCAAGGTGGATGGGCCTACAACGATTTTCGCAGCTTGGAAGGTTGGCTGCATCCTCTCATCTTCTCAGCTTCTTTTCGCAGCTTATCGGTACGATAATATGGTGCCCAAACAACGACAGCGCACTCAAGTGTAGTGCGGACTAAAGCGCAATAAAGCGATTTCAGGAGGCAATATACGTTGTTGAAGTTTTTTGAAATGCGGAACATAAGTTCTAGCATCTTAGAAGCTTTAGATATAATATACTCAATATATTCTCTGAAATTGAGCTTAGAATCTGAAAACACTCCTTAATTGACTTCAACACGATTGATGAAACCCGTTCCAAGACCGCTGTCGAAATAGAGTAGTCATACGTGATCGTGTTTCGTTTGCGAGAGAAAGAGATGACGGAACATTTTGAGGCGTTTTGTACCATATTTAACGTTGTTAACGTTGCACCAGTTATAGAATACATCTAACTGGGTTTGTAAGAAAGTGGGATCTTCAGAATCCTTGATGAGATGGAACAATTTGAAATCATCGGCAAATGATAGCTTCATGCATTTCAACGAAAAATCGTCAAGTCGTTGAGGTATAATAAGAATATGAACGATCCCAGATGGCTTCCTTGTGGAACTCCGGAGCTCGCAATGGATGGTGAAGTGACGTTGTCTCCTATTTTCACAGTCATTTTGCGTACTCGACGAACTAAGTCGAATGGTATATGGCACTCGGCCCTCCGAGCCTCGGTTCAAAAGTCGATTTTCACAGTGATTGAATAACCTTTCTGTATGAGAAGGGCAAAAAAATAATTTATGAGTTTTCATTATCTTTACGTTTCGTCTTAGACTCGTCAGTTCATAGCAGTTTATGTTGAATTGTTATGCAACCTGCAATTCAACATAACCCGTTAGACAGACGTAAAGTTATTGCTATTTACAATTTGTTATTATATAAGTCATTTAAGGAATGACCTTTTTTGCCTTTCTCATACAGAAAGACTGCAATCACTGTGAAAACTAACTTTTCAACCGAGGTCCGGAGGGTCGACTCAGTTCGTTGGGTACGCAAAATGTCTGTGTGTGTTCATGTAACAAAAATGTGCACTCGATTTTCTAGGAGATGGCTGAAACGATTCTTCAAACATAGATTCAAATGGAAGGTCTCTTGGTCCCATGGGTTCCTATCGAATTTTACCCGGATCGAATATTCGGTTCAGGAGTAACGGGGTAAAATGAACAACAAAAAATAAAGAAAAAGTGCACTCAATTTTCTCAGAGACCGCTCAACCAATTTTCTTCAATTTAAATTCAAATTAAAGGCCCTATAATCCCATATGTTCCAATCGAAATTCATCTGGATCCGACATCCGGTTCCGGAGTTACGGGGTAAAATGTGTAAAATTAACTAAAAAACTACAAGGATCAGCCCCATGGGGTTGTTCGAGCCATTGATGTGGAACAAGGCAACCAAAATTTCTAATAATCTCCAATCAAACAGTTCAATCAATCGTCACACTTTGGAATCCGCAATTTCGCGAGAGTCTGCTTAGAATGATCTTGATTAGCAACCAACACCGAACAACCGAGCCGACGAAATTACACCAATATCCCAAATGTATGCAATTATATCTTTGTACATACTTGCGATACGATTTTGAGCTTCTCTTCGCCAAGCTTGTGTTCAAGTTTTGTATGCAAGCAGTTATTTTTATAGCGTTAAGTTTCTCTACCATTCTGCGGTTTCGGATGAAGCGATAAACGTTTTCTCATTATCAATCGACTTCATCTTATATAAATTAGAAATTAATCTTAAGCACTCAAAGTTTACCCTGGGGTAGTTGTCAATTTCTCAGGCGAAACGACATAACATGTAATTTCATCCGAGCTTGCATGGCACAAGATCAGAGCATACCAATTAAAGCTTCAAATCGTTTTATGGCACTTTCTGTCTTGCTGCCTAGCAACAACCAACCTCTAGCATGCTACGCGTAGGACTGAAACGTTAGCTATAATTTCGCTTCTATTTATAGATTCGCGTCCTTCCAACAGCTTCGCTTTTGCATCGATTGACCAATCAGAGCGATGCTTTCCGATTGACATATCGCTCACTCCTTCAAAACCGTCGTCTATGGTAGGGAAATCCGGTATGCCGGAGATTTTTAGCAGACAAAATAGGACACTGCTCGCTACTAATCAAAATTTCAATAATTTATAATTTAAAATACGTGGCTTGATACATTCAAATCGATACTTAGAAATAATGAAATAATAATAATAATTGATGCAAAATTGGCTGAGCTGTAAGTGTTTGAAACGTGTATTTTTCCTTGAGTTTCTGATTTGTCTTCCTATATAGAAAATAAAGTTGTGTTCCACATCAAAATTGCCTTAGATTTTGTCAGAGACCGCTCGTCCAAATTTCACAAGTTTGGGTTCAAATGAAAGGTCTTACAACCTCATATATCTTTACCGAATTTCATCTAAAGGCCCTGATGCTTCCTCCCATTATGTCCTCTTGATAAATGTTTTATTTTAATATAATACAATGTAATACTGTATGATATAATGTGATATAATATAATATAATATAATATAATTGTATTTAAATATTATAATATAATGTAATATAATATAATGTAATATAATGGAATATAATATAATACAATATAATATAACATAATAAAATATAATATAATATATTACAATGTAATTAACTACAACCTAATTTATTATTTAATTTAAGAAATTTAAAACGTGCTATTTGAAAAAATAGCAACAAGGGACGCGGACTAAGTGAGCTCGCAACCACCAGCTCCCGGTGCTGAAAATAGTGGTCAAAAACTCAAAAAACGGAGCTCTCTTCATTTTCTCAGAAACTACTGAGTCAATTTTCACGAACGTAGATTCAAATAAAAGTGTCAATGTCTATAGAAATAGACTTTGGTTTGAATCTCACTTCCGGTTCCGGAACCGTCATTTAGAGCGAAAATGCAAAAATTGAAAAGGTTATGCTAATGTATGTCCAACTACACTGTTCGGTAGTCCAATCTCCATGATCACTAGTTCAATGTAATTACCAATTTAACATGCAGAAAACCGGTAATGGTGATAACACTTCATGAACCAGCTTCATGAATACAGCATAGGTTTCATAATTCAAATTACACGTCTCCACACGAAAAAGGTGGGTGGGTAATGTTAGAGACATAACTGGATGTCGTGAATACGAAAACAACTGACATGTTCCTTAACACTTCCGAATATCAATTAGTTGATCAATTGTATGGGCCCTTATTACCGTTCTCACTTCCACTTACACATTCACTTCACTTACATGTCACTTCACTTGATTTTCCCTATTACCAGTATCACGCATAGTGAAGTGATCACTGTAGTGGAAAAAACTCATTTTTTCAACGAAATGTTGGTGGCGTGATGTTCATAATGACATCAAGTTCATCAAAATAATTACTTTTGTCTTTGGAGCGACTTCCGTGCTAAGGACCATGAATTATGCAAGCATTCCCTTTTTTAACATTTTTCGCAAAAACAAAGAAGGCTTCACTTGATCTCGATTACTGTGAATTTCACACAGCTAAAAGTGCACAAATCTAATCAAAATGTTCTAGATTTGCACTAAACTAAGCATATTTACCTTCGATTTGCGAGCAAGAAATCCTAATAGTTCTTTAGAAAACTTTTACCTGATTTTGTGTGATGCTCCCCACCGTTGTCCTCTTTTCGTTGTTTTTTCGCCAATGCAAACAAATGGCAGCTGTGACGTAATCACTCTTGTCGGAAGCGAAACTAGCTTTGCAAACGGCACACAATACAACTGCTCGCAGTGGCGATAGAATCCAAACTGAATCAATTTTTGTTAAGATGTTTCTTTTCACGTGATTTCGTTTGTAGCTTTTTCACTAATGGGCGATCCTAACGGCTATAAAAATAGTGGCATATAGAATTTTAATGTCGATTATTTCATTTTGGATTTGCATTTCATTGAAAGAAACTATCAGGATGCTGTACGGGATTCATTCCTGCCTTTCAGAAAGATCAAATTGTGGAACTCACTACGATATTAAGCACTGTTTGGAACATTTTTCTCGAACGATTTGTTGTACAGCAGCAGATATTTTGTTCTCTTCCTCAGAACTCGTTCTGATTGGCTGGTGTTGACATGGGTCAAATGAGACAGGTTTTGCAATAGTGTACTATTGAAATACTTCAATGATGTTGCTATACACGTTTAAGTTGAAAATTTTTGATTCTATTGGTAGTTAGATTATATAAATTCTTTCACAGATCACTGAGCCATAAGCTTTCAAAATACGAGAAAGGCAAACGCGCCTTGTGAATTATCCTCTTTGATACTCGTTTATACCAAACATTTCAGAAAAGTTTAATTTTGAATTATTTGTGATTATGTCACACAACTGATAATTTTATCATAAAATTGTGATCATATTTCCGATGGCGTGTAGCAAAAATTATGTTGATTCGTTAGATACAACAAGAGATATTCACGAAATCTTATCACTCTCTCAGAGGGTAAATTTTGAAAAGGCGCCCCATAGTAAAGAAAGTCGTATTCACAACAAAATAAATTAAAATTCACTTCTGCTTAGCATAGAACTCATAATCACAAAAGCTTCCTTTTATTACATTTTCTATTGAAATGAGAAAAGGTTGTTTTGAAACATTTTGACGGGAGTGGACTTTTTTCACGCCTACTGCGACCGTTCTTCACACTGAACGACATTAACCATTCAATCTTATGTCGCTTCCGCTTGATGACAAACCACCCTCACTGCTGTCAAACCGTTCGTTTGTAGCTAGTTTCGAACCTAGTTTTAACGTTGTTGAACTGAAAATCGAGTCAGTTTCGAACCTGGTTTTTATATCAGGTTTGCTCAAACCCTCGTTGCTAACTGCGAAATCAACACAGTTTCGTGAAAATTTTTTGTTTGATGAAACTGCCCTGGGTCAGTTTCAGTTTTCTCAAGCTCATTAGAAAACATTAGAAATTCATGCATTCTAATTCAAATTATGTTCTGTTGATGAAATATTACAAACTTTCTATGTCGTTGTTATAGAGTGAGATATGAATAGGAGAAACGCTAATTGAGTTTCTTATTATGAGTCCATGAAATGTTGGAATAACGTATTTTCAACATCATTTCTAGTTTATTTCTTTATAAAAAAAATTCACTTTAATAGTGAATACAAATTTTTTTTCAAAGCAATACAGATTTTTTATGGAAATATCTGGCATCAAGCCTAAAACGGCTGGCTGGGGACACGTTTTTTTTTTTTTTTTTTTTTTTTCAAATAAAATTTTTATTAGGCTCATTTGCTTTAGCTTAACGTGGCCGATTGTCTTGTTGTTAGGGAGAGAGAAAGGGATGCCGTATTACGGGGCGGCATACTCCCCAGTTAGTAAGGGGACATAGGGAGGGTGGGACCTACACAGTATTGAATTGAAATTTGAATACATCATTGGTTTGTGGCATACATCTTTTAGACACATTTTGCGTTCGATGAATCTTCATGTTTTTCAGCTTGTAGCAATGAAGAGATTATTCTGGATTGGGATGCTTCGTTGGTGTGTTCTGACGTTGATGTGACGTTTTTGGATAGCTTCCAGCAACTCAGTCAGTTCAAGGCAGGTGCATGCTCCGAAGCATCGTTTACACAGGCCATACTTCCAGCAACGTAAAGAAGAGTGCGGTAGAGCTGTAGACGAGAAAGAGATAGGGAGAGCACTAAATTTGAGCATTGATAGTTTTCAAGAAGTTATAGATGAGAGTCATATAAGGAAGATTTCGAGTTGCCAAGACGTCGCGGACTGGTACGAAGGGTGGTATACCTCGGGCCCGAAGGGAACCTATGAGTTGGGACCTGGCATCACAATACTCGACACATGTCCAAACAACATGTTCGATGTCATGATAACCCTCACCGCAAACGCAGACACCACTCTCAGCGAGCCCCACACGACGGAGATGCGCGCTGAACATATAATGATTAGACATGAGCCTTGACATTACACGAATAAAGTCTCGGCTCACGTCCAACCCCCGGAACCAAGCTTTCGTCGATACCTGTGGGATTATTGAGTGTAACCATCGTCCCAGAGTTCCACTATTCCATGTATTCTGCCAGCTAGCTAGAGTTTTCTGACGACAGCAACTGAAAAATTCATTGAAGCAGATTGGTCTTTCATAGATATCACCTTCTAGTGCGCCCACCTTGGCTAACGAGTCCGCCCTCTCATTGCCCCGTATGGAACAATGTGAGGGGACCCAAACCAAGGTAATCTGGTATGATTTTGCAGATAAAGCACTCAATTGTTCCCGTATTTTCCCCAGGAAATACGGTGAGTGCTTTCCAGGCTTCACTGAACGGAGAGCCTCAATGGAACTGAGACTGTCCGATACAATGAAGTAGTGATCTGTGGGCAGAGTGTCAATGATCTCAAGGGTATACTGAATTGCAGCTAGTTCTGCGACGTAAACTGAAGCTGGATCACTGAGTTTATAGGAAGCGGTGAAATTTACATTGAATATACCGAAGCCAGTGGACCCGTCTAGATATGATCCGTCAGTGTAAAACATTTTATTACAGTCGACTTCTTTAAATTTATTATTAAAAATTTTTGGGATCTCTTGAGGGCGTACAGGATCCGGGATTCCACGAATTTCTTCTTTCATGGATGTGTCGAAGAACACAGTAGAATTAGAAGTATCCACAAAATGAACACGATTGGGAACAAACGAAGAAGGATTTATATTCTGAGCCATGTAGTCAAAATACAAGGACATAAAACGGGTTTGTGAATTAAGCTCGACGAGCTTTTCAAAGTTTTCTATCACCATCGGATTCAAAATGTCGCATCGGATTAGCAGTCGATATGAGAGATCCCAGAACCTGTTTTTCAACGGTAAGACGCCCGCCAGCACTTCAAGACTCATCGTATGGGTTGATTGCATGCAACCCAAGGCAATACGTAAACAACGATACTGAATTCTTTCCAGTTTAATGAAATGAATATTCGTAGCGGAGCGGAAACAGAAACATCCATATTCCATTACTGACAATATCGTCGTTTTGTACAACCTGATCAGGTCTCCTGGGTGAGAGCCCCACCACGTTCCGGTTATTGTACGAAGGAAATTGATTCTCTGTAGGCATTTTCGTTTCAAATACCTAATGTGACATCCCCAGGTACCTTTGGAATCGAACCAGACCCCGAGATATTTAAATGTGAAAACCTGAGCTATGGTTTCACCCCCTAGTTGAAGCTGTAATTGCGCAGGTTCTCGCTTCCTTGAAAATACAACCAGCTCAGTTTTCTCCGTAGAGAACTCGATACCCATTTGAAAAGCCCATGTCGACAAGTTGTCGAGGGTATCTTGCAATGGTCCTTGGAGATCGGCAGCTTTGGGTCCTATAATAGACACAACACTGTCGTCGGCAAGTTGTCTTAGCGTGCAAGATGTGTTGATACATTCATCAATATTATTTACGTAAAAGTTGTATAAAAGGGGGCTTAAGCATGAGCCCTGAGGAAGACCCATGTAACTGAATCGCTTTGTCGTCAAATCACCATGCTCAAAATGCATGTGTTTCTCGGACAATAGATTATATAAAAAGTTGTTCAAAACTGGTGAAAGACCATGCTGATGCAACTTCTCAGATAGAACGTTAATGGAAACTGAATCGAATGCCCCCTTGATGTCGAGGAAAACTGATGCCATTTGTTCTTTACGAGCAAATGCCATTTGAATTTCTGTTGAGAGCAACGCTAGACAATCGTTCGTTCCTTTGCCCCTGCGGAACCCAAATTGTGTACCTGAAAGCAATCCATTTGTTTCGACCCAATTGTCTAGACGGAAGAGAATCATTTTCTCCAACAATTTCCGAATACAGGAAAGCATAGCAATCGGCCGATACGAATTGTGATCGGAGGCTGGTTTTCCAGGTTTTTGAATAGTAATAACTCTCACTTCTCTCCATTCGTGTGGGACAATATTACCCTCGAGGAACTTGTTGAATAAATTCAACAAGCGCCTTTTGGCAGAGTCGGGCAGATTTTTCAACAAGTTGAATTTAATTCTGTCTAACCCCGGGGCTCTATTGTTACACGACAAGAGCGCAAGTGAGAACTCTACCATCGAAAACGGTGTTTCGTTTGTATTCAATGTCGCGACGCGGGATATCTTCTGTTCCGGAACAGAATCAGGACATACTTTCTTAGCGAAATCAAATATCCAGCGGTTAGAATATTCCTCGCTTTCGTTCGCGTGATTTCGATTGCGCATGCGACGGGCCGTATTCCAAAGAGTGCTCATTGCTGTTTCTCTCGTTAATCCGTCAACAAACCTTCGCCAGTAACCGCGTTTCTTAGCTTTAATCAGACTTTTCATTTGAAATTCTAACGCCGCGTATTTCCGATAATTATCTGGAGTTCCGTTCCTTCTAA
This sequence comes from Malaya genurostris, assembly GCF_030247185.1. NCBI lineage: Eukaryota > Metazoa > Arthropoda > Insecta > Diptera > Culicidae > Malaya > Malaya genurostris. Next base: position 25,887,957 of record NC_080571.1, on the reverse strand, counting down.
ACGAGATGAAGGCTGAAGCTTTTTTCGTTTTCAGCTCTGAGCACTCTTTGTCCCACCATGGGTTGGGAGAACGCATACTAGTTTGCGCGCTAGGTACTCGTTTCGTCTGAGCTTGAATTGCGGTGTCAAGAATCAAGCCAGCCAAAAATGTATACTCTTCCTCCGGAGGAAGCTCCTGTGATGTTTCCAGTTTCTCAGACATCGAGCTCGCGTAACGTTTCCAATCAATGTTTCGTGTGAAATCGTACGAAACATTGATTGTTTCCGATGGTCTTCCACGGTTGGTGATAGAAACTATGATCGGCAAGTGATCGCTACCGTGAGGATCACAGATTACCTTCCACTTGCAATCTAACTGTAGCGAAGTCGAGCAAAGGGATAAATCCAGCGCACTTGGTTGTGCTGGTGGTCTAGGGTTCCGTGTCATTTCTCCCGTGTTTAGAATTGTCAAATTGAAGTTGTCACACAGATCTTGAATTAACGAAGAACGATTATCATCATATAAGCAGCCCCATCCTGTACCATGCGAGTTAAAGTCCCCTAAAACCAGCCGCGGTGAAGGAAGAAGTTCTATGATGTCTGCAAGCCGACGATGCCCTATCGAGACTCTGGGAGGAATGTAGATAGAAGCTATACATAGATCTTTGCCTTTAATATTAATTTGGCAAGCAACAACTTCAATTCCCGGTGTCGAGGGGAGGTTAATACGATAAAATGAATAGCACTTTTTAATCCCTAAAAGTACCCCTCCATAAGAGTCTTCTCGGTCCAGGCGGATTATGTTAAAATTATGGAAGTCGAGGTTGATGTTAGAAGTAAGCCAAGTTTCACTCAAGGAGAATACATCGCAATTATGAGTATGTATTAAGTGTTTGAAAGAATCAAGTTTTGGGATGATACTTCTGCAATTCCACTGAAGCACAATGATCATATCTTCGATTCTCAGTGGTAAATTATCCATCAAAAGATACGATCGCTGCAAGGAGGGGCCATTGTTCAGTCAACTGTTTTAAAAATGTCCTTACTGTTGGCAGTAGAGCAGTTAGGAAGCTTTTCAGAGGATCAGTAATATTGAAGGCTGTTAATATCCAGTCCACGATATCAGAAAATTTCAATAATCCAGCGTTTGTTGGATTTTCTGGTTGTGCTTTGGGGTCATTCGGGGTTTTTGATGCCCCAGGAAGTGCTGGGTACTCCTTATCATCCCTAAGTTTTTTGAACCCAGGAGGTGTTTGCTTCGGTTTTGAGTCAGCACTTTTTGTTTCCGTTTGGTTCTTTTGTGACGAAGAGGACAGTCTGAGGCCTTTACGAGGAAGCCTGGGAGAAGCCAGATTTTGTCTTTTCCTGCTTCCTTCAACCTGTGTGTAGGAAGGTCCTTCGCCTGGGTCGTCAGAGGTATCCTCTTCAACTGGCAAGATTGCAAACGGGTTCTCAGGGGTCGATGGAGTGGTTCTTTTTAAGATTTCCGCATAAGAACGTTTGGAACGTTCTTTCACGGATCGCTTCAATTTCTCCGCACGCTGTATGTACGTAGGGCACACCGAAAGATCATGAGGATTCTCCCCGCAGCAGCAACACTTTTCCACTGCTCTTCTGCAGAGATCGTCCTCATGGGCCTCTCCGCATTTGCCGCATCGCAGTTTGTTGCAACAATAGGTTGCCGTATGACCTAGCTGTTTGCAGCTTGTACAATGCATTACCCGCGGTACATACAGCCGAACAGGTAGACGAACTCCACTCACTACCAAATAATTTGGAAGTGCAGATCCGGCAAAAGTCACGCGAAATGAGTCCGATTGGTAAAATTTACCATCTATCGATTTGGAGTGCAATTGCTTGCACTCCAAAATTTTCACTGGTTGAAGGTCGGGGTTTTTGAAACGGCCTACCCCGTCCTTCATCAGATCTTCGATTGTCAGACTTTCGTCACGGACCACACCGTCGATCTCCACCACATGAGACGGGACGTACACGCGGTACTCCTTCGTGAACAACTCGTTGGTAGCAATCCCGTTTGCTTGCTTCAGGTCGGACACAACAACGCGTAACTTGTTTGGCGAAACCTTATCTATTGTTTTTATTGCCGAGTAATGTTTTTCCAGGTCCCGAGCAATATTTAAAACTCTGAGAGACTTTAATTTGGGCCGGAAGTATACCACCCACGGACCCCCCGAGCCATCGTCTTGGTAAACTTTTTGGCGAGCAGGCAATATCTTAAAGGGAGATGGAGGCATCGGAGAGGGAAATGGCATCGGAGAGGGAGATGGTATCGGAGGGGGAGATGGTATCGGAGGGGGAGATGGTATAGGAGGAGTAGATGGCATCTCGGAAGCAAACTCAGCCTCTAAATGTTCTTCGTTCATTCGTTCAGCTTCGCCCTCCTCCGAGACACCCCCACTGTCATCAATATTCATATTTAAAGTGCGGGAGTAAAGAAGTCTCCCGCACTTGAAATGAAAAAGAAAGAAATAAAATGAAAAGAAAATATATGAATAGTAAAAGTTGAAAGAAAAAGTTTGAGAAAATACTTAACAGTATGTCACGGTAAGCTGTTAGGTGAGTTGCTCCTTCACTCCTTCGTTGTGCTTCAGCGTGACCTTGACTCAGGATTTGGCTGCTGCGATGCGGGTAGCAAACAATAGAAATAACTGCTGCCCGAGGATAGCACAATAGCGTCTACTGTCGATACCGATACAAAACCGGTGCACAGACAGAACTCACTTGCGGGGATGCTACTTTTTATCACTTTTATTTAATGCCTATACTACAGCCTCTGCTGTGATAGGCACCTTCGTCTTACCGATGTCGATTGTTAAAAAACGCGTGTGCTCACTTCGAACATTCGGTTACGAATGGGGGGACACGTTTCTTTCAGTTCTATTACACAACTCCCATATAAAACTTCCTTCAGCTGATTTTTTTTTCTTAAATTTCATTAGTTTTTATAGTTTTGAGCTGCTATTTACTGAATTAATATTATTATGATTATTAATGTGTCGTTTATTCAACCCAGGCTTTAAACAAATTGTGCTCGTTTACCGGGTGATCATTTACTGAGTATTGAAAGATGAAACCCAAGAAATACTTCAAACTTCAAAAACAGTCAATTCTACAATAAATTTTATCATGGTAAATATTTCTGCTCAATTTATGATTTAGTTTTAGTGGTAATGAATTAAGTAATTCTGTGAAAACCAGTGTCGTTGATGCTGTTTTTTGTAGGTCGTAATTCACTCTTGGAATTAAGATAAAAATTCGATTCAAGGATTTCCAACATTTTTCCAAGTAAACTCTATCGAAGAAATAGATAAAGCTATCAGGTAGCCGCGTGATCTATGTCCAATGGTCAGATTACGTAAAGTTCAACACGCACCAATGATAAGGCGAACTGGACTGGATTAGTTTTTTCTTTTTATTTGAGATAGGTCGTCTTGATACGGAAAAACCTGTTTTAATCCACCTAGTGGTGTAATGATGCCTTTCTCATATCAATCATACTATCATATATAATACTGTGGTAATCTTCAAAATTATTTTTCTTCGATTCTTAAAAGAATAACCGAAATAGATTTGTTTGACCGTCAACTGATAAAAACTATCAATTGGAAAAGATTTGAGGTCGATTTAGAAAACTTTTTACGGTTTTTCGCTCTTTTCAGTGTTGGTATAAAACTTTTAACAGACTTTACCCTATCACCCTTATTCTGAATAACGTCGTATCGTTTTTTCCCTCGTATTTCATTTGTATTCCCCATAACGCTTAGCAAAATCAAAGGTAGTTATGATTCGATCGAACCACATTCGATCGAAAAATCAATACGTCGTTATTCAGAATAAGGGCGTATATTTCCGGATCCGGGAGTCGGATCCTGATGATATTCAGGAACTACGTATGGGACCACAGGACCTTTCATTTGAACCTAAGTTTGTGAAAATCGGTAAGGCCATCTATGAGAAAAGTTAGAACACATATTTTCATTTTTTTTTGCACATTTTACTCCATAACTCCCGAACCGGAAGTCGGATCCAAATAATATTCATGAATTTTCTATGGGACTTCAAGACCTTTCATTTGAATCTAAGTTTGTGAAAATCGGTTCAGCCATCTCCGAGAAAAGTTAGTGCAAAAAAACGTTACATACACACATACGCACATACACACACACACAGACATTTTGCGTACTCGACGAACTGAGTCGAATGGTATATGACACTCGGCCCTCCGGGCCTCGGTTCAAAAGTCGGTTTTCACAGTGATTGCATAACCTTTCTATATGAGAAAGGCAAAACAATACACTGTTGTGTTTAGGACACAGTTAGTGACTGACGTGCCTTGAACACAGCCCTATGTTTGTTTTTCGCTCCGACGTACCTTATTTAGTTCGTGCTGGAGTGTTAGCAGTTCTACTCTCCCGATTCAAATCGTTTGGTTTTTGAAACAAAATTTTAGGATGCATTTTTCAAGAATCATTCGTAGTCCAATAATGATGCCGTGAGCTCTGTATTTATTACGACGCAAACGCAATCGGAGATGCTTTTTATTCCGAGAAGATCGAAAGTTGTCTTCACTGGGAAGCCCTGGGTAATCGCGGTTATTCATATAATAAGTAGTAGTAGTAGTGAGACAAGTCTTGCCAAACTCGCACAGTTTCGAGTCCGATAAGGAGCTGCTGGCTCAGTCGTTTGTGAAGAAATACCCCAACATTCTTGACATAGGTTTATCAGTCTTTGCTTGTCGAAAATGATAATTAGTAAATAGGTTTGTTTTGTGTGTGTAAATTTTATTATCAAACATGTACTGATGTCATTCGATTAACCTCACATCGGTCCAAAAAAATAAAAATAATTGACACTGAAGAAATAATGCAATACGCAGTACCGATTAATAATTTAAGTACCAAATCCTAAAACAAAGTTAAAACGGTAAATTCGAGCTGTCATAGCTCAGCTGTTTCTCAATGAATTTCAATAAATTTTACACCCTCGAATTTTGTGCTGTTCGTAGATTGATTCCAAAACTTTGTTCCCGTTCCAGGATTTATTTTCACGCGCAAAATATGCCCTATCTGCATTTCTGTTTTCTTTCGTTTGTCATCAACATAGCGAATATAATATTGAAAACTTCAATTTTAGTCATAACTGTTGGTAATCATCTGATTTTCTATTACCTTCCAATGGTGAAACAAAATTCCGAAAATCTATTGATTAACATCAAAGTTATGACTCTGTAAACTTGAAGTTCTTAATATTCTATTCTCGTTGTTGGTGCCGCATAAATGCAGATAGGGCATATTTTCAGCTCGAAAAAAAAAACTGAACGGGAAAAAAATGTTTTCATTAGTTTTTTTTCGTATCCGATCCTAACGAAATTCGAGGATATGCAATTTATCGGAATCGATCTAGTGACAGCTGAGCTATGACAGCTCAAAGTTACCGTTACAACGTTTTTTTTTGGCTTCATGCTTCGCGTAACTTTTCTAGGCTTGGTATTAGAACTAATTTAGAAGTGTTAATAGTTAATTTGGTTTCGTAATGACGCATAAAGTCACCATCAATTTAGTTTACGACTGGAAAAAGACTGATGAATGAAATAGTAGAAATGAAAATTTGCGATAAAAATTACTCGAATCTACAACTTGCTTCTATCCTAGGGAATGACTTTTTCAATCGAACTACAATGAATGTGATGAAATACAATGCAGAAAGAAACCCAATTGTGTAGAACTCCGTACATATCCAGTTTTTGCATGACCAGGGCTTGGTTCGATTTTCAGTATCACCTCTGTTTCATACTTTCGAAATGAGAACTCAATCAGTAATCTAATTTGGCTCCGCTGAATAGTGATATGTGACATTTACTCAAACGGAAAAAGGCACAATAAAAATTTTACATATCAGCACTTAGCGGCCAGTGTCCACTTTTGGAACGATTGAACAGGTGTGAGATGGAAAATTGAACCAGGGACTGGTCGTGTAACATTTGACCAGTTACGGAGGTTCTGCATAATTGGGTTGCTTTCTGAATTGTGCTGCATCACATTCAGAGTAGTTCCAACGGAAAACAGTCCCGTCTCTGAGTAATTTTTTTTTTCACAAATTTCATCGATCAGAAAACTAACTGCAGAAAAGTTCAGTACTGATTTTTTGGGAATATGATTCTCACTGAAATTGATTTCACATGACAAAAGTACAGTTGTGAAAAGTTCACTAGCGAACATTCTGCTCGATGATGTTGAAGAAAAAAGTTCGCACATTGAATAATCTGATACGATTTTTGAAAAGAAGATTTTTTGGAAATGAAATTTCATAGCCGTTGTTTCTCAACCCCTTGCAGAATACACGATGAATAAATTCGCCGATGAACAAAACCTGAACCTTTCTGAAAATGTGCTGTGTGCGTAGGGTGGTTGAAAAGTGAATTAATAGTGGTGATGTAGTTGATATTTATTCGGCACTACCGTGGTGGTGGAGTAATATCATTAAAAACATCAGCAAATGTTGTGATAAATAATAGTTATAATGATAGTAAAAACATTATATAAAACCAATCAGAAATCATGTTATGCTGCTGATTGAAAATATTACCCAGTTTAACTTGAATATCGTACCCAGAAGTAACAGGAGCGCAGGTTATCACTACGCCTATTCAAACGCGTCAGGCGAAGGCGCAACCGTTCGAGTGTTTCAGATATGCTGACAATGCTGCGCTCTTGTTACTTCTATGAATCAAATTCATGGTAAATAGCTTTTTTTGGTTTTAATCTAAATATTGCAATATAATCAGCCAGCTGGGCCAGTTCTCAGTTTTGTGGAGGCTCGTTCCATGAATAAGAATTTCGGAAGTGATTTTTTCAGTCACTGAGTTTTTTTAGAGTCTCCTGAACTGACTTTCTCACGAGTGATACTGAAATGAACTTTTTCTGATCATGATTTTCCCAACACTGACATCAACAAGCAAAATTGCCGTATCTGGAGTGAAGATCAGAAGCCAAAAGCATTTCAAGAACTACCAATGCATCCTAAAAAGTCACTGTTTGTTGTGGATAATGGACCAGTGGCATCATCGGGCCGTACTTGTTCAAAGGCAACGACGAGCGGTACGTTATTGTGAATGGCGAGCGCTACCGATGATTGACTTTTTTTTTGCCCAAAATGGAACAATTGGGCAAGCCTGACATGTGGTTGCAACAGGACGGTGCCACATCCCACACGGCACGCGAAACAATGACCGAATTGAGAGCCGCCTTCGGTGAACAGTTTATCGCACGTTTTGTGTTCGTAAATCGTGTGATTTAAAGCTTTAGAACTATTTCTTGTGGGGCCATGTTAAGGCTCATGTCTACAAGGATAAACCTGTAACGATTGATACACTGGAAGTCAATGTTGGAGCTTTTATTCGTAAAATACCGGCCGATATTTCCAGCATAGTGTGCCAAAATTGGACCTTGTACATCTAAAGTGGAGCCGCGGCCAACATTTGAATGAAATCATCTTCAAACATTAAATTGTTATGATCGTTCTATCGATTCCAATAATAATTTAATCAATTTTCTCAATTTTTTTGTGTTTTTTTAAATCAAATCGAAAAATCACTTTATTTATCAAATAATTTCAATTGGAATAAGATTGTTTTAACAGTTAATCATACTTACGTGTACCTGTCATTTTCTTCTCACCACGTTTAGTTATTTTCCACGTTATGTTTGAGAGTTATATTAGAATCTATCTTAAGCAATTGGCTTGGCTCAAAATTACTTTTAGAACGGCTTATCTTTCGCTTATAGGCCTCATTTCCAGCGATAATGCCTTCATTCGTGCGAAATTTCTTATCGGCGAGCATTTTTTTCAGGTCTGCGAACAGCCAGTAGTCGCTGGGAGCCAAATATTGCGAATACGGTGGATGCGGGAGCAATTTGAAGTTCAATCCATGTAATTTTGCCATTGTTTTGATTGACTTGTGACACGGTGCGTTGTCTTAATAAAACAACTCTTTTTTGGCCATATGCGGTCGTTTCTTTGCAATTTCAGCCTTCAAACGCTTCAATAGCGCTATATTATATTCACTGTTGATGGTGTTTTCTTTCTCAAGACAGTCGATAAATATTACACCACGTACATCCCAAAATACCGAGGCCATAAGCTTTCCAGCTGATTGTTATGCTTTCGCTTTGGACGAGGTTCACCAGTTGCTGTCCACTCGGACGACGATCGTTTTGATTCCGAAGTGAAGCGATGAATCCATGTTTCATCCATTGTCACATATCGACGCTGAAAATTCCGGCTTGCTACGTTTAAACATGGCCAAAACACTGCTCAGAATTATCAACACATTCTCGTTTTTGGTCAACATTGAGCAAATGCGGCACTTTGAACAGAGCTTTCTCATAGTCAAATGCACATGCAATATATAGCCAACACGTTCTTTTGATAGCTTTACGATGTCAGCTAACTCACGCAACTTCACTTTCCGATCATTAAAAACGATTTTGTGGATTTTTTGTATGTTTGCTGGTGTTATCGCCTCATTTGGACGACTACTGCGTTCTGCATCATCGGTGTCTTTACAATCACGTTTGAAGTCAGCAAACCAACGTATTACTGTTGTTTCTGATGGAGCGGAGTCTCCATAACACTTTTCAAGCCATTGATTGCTTCGCTTGAACGGTATTTTTTCCCATCAAGAAGCAGTGTAAAATTAAATCTCGAATTTTTTTTTGATCCTTTTTTCTGAAAAACAAAAGTAGCGTCACTCTTAGCACAATAACTCAAAAACTAATGAATAGAATATAATGTATTTTTTACAGCTGTCTTTTGAAGATTAGTATTAACTGAAAAAAAGATGACTGCAATAGAACTAGCGCCATCTATGGGTTAAGAGTGGGACTTTTCAGCCCATGTGTGATATGATCAGGTCTCTTACGGTTCCTGTTTTGTCTGCCTCTGGTGGAGATCAACTGCTTTTTTAGTTGCACTTTGGGATCCTTCTCGGATTCTCTTGTGTATTTGATCGCGGTAAAGGATGGGCGTCTGTGAATGAAAAGAAAATAGAACATTCAAATTATTCGTTCGTGGAATGAGTAGAAGGTGCAGGATGCTTCACATGCTTTGAGAGTAGGAAATAGACTCAAAATTGTTGCGTTTTTCATTCCAGTAAAACAAACTATTCACTAGACAACAATAAAACATCACGAATAAAATGAATATTGTACTGGTTCAGATCCTGGATGTGGAACTGAGTTCGTGAAATGGATAATCCTGATCCGGGTTCCATTCCGGATACTGAATTTGATCAGTACTATAACACATGGTCTGAAAAGTCCCTAGATAGCACTAATTCAAAGTGTTCAAAGTGATAAAAAAAAATTCAATCAAAACAAAGAAAAAACTACATGAATTGAACTTCGAATTGTTTCCACATCCACCGTACTCGCCAGATTGGGCTCCCAACAACTACTTGTTGTTCGCAGACCTGGAAAAAAGTTTTCGCCGGTAAGAAATTTCGCACGAATGAAAAGGTTATCGCTGGAACTAATGCCTATTCTGAGGCAAAAGATAAATCTTTCTACAAAAGTGGTTTTGAAATGTTAGAGCGGCGTTGTTCTTGATGGAGATTACGTTGATGAATAAAGTTAATTTTGAACCAAAAAAATCGTGCTCTCTTTGCTTCGCTCGGGAGTTTTCAGACCTTGTGTTAGTAAGTTTACATCCAATTCCAGGTTCAGATCCAAGACCTGGATTCGGAGTTACAATGTGGTAAATTCAGGTCTTGGACTTGAATCTGGACCTGTGCCGAGAATATGGTAAGTTGAGATCCGTGGATGGACCTGCATCTGAGCTTGACTTATGGATCTGGACCTAGATCTACATTCTGGGTTTGAATTTTAGCTCTGGATTCTGGAATTCTAAACCTGAAATCTGACTTTGGATTCTGAATTTTGCAAAGGGATTCCGGACCTGAATTCTGGTCCTGAATTTTGGATTCCGCATTCTGAACCTTAATTGGATTCTGAATTGGAATTCTGAAACTAACTTCTTGATCGGTATTCTGTAACTGAACTCTAAAGCTAAATTCGGGACCTGGTTTCCAGACCATGATTCTGGTTCTGAATTTTGGACCTGACCTATAATTCTTAGTCTTAGGCTTAGATTCTGATCCTGGATTTTAGGTTTGAATTATGATAGGAATTCTGGTTCCGAATTTTGGAACTGAATTCTTTAGACGGATCCAAGTACTGAATTTTGGGACTCACTTCGGAACTTAGGGTTCTGAGCCCAATCTTGAGTTGAGGGTTTGGATTCCAATTTTGGACCAGGGTTTCGAACCTACAATTCTACACCTGAATCCTGGACATGAGCTCGAACTCTGGATTTTGATCCTGGATTCCGGACCTGAAATTTTGGATCTGAATTCTGGTACTTAGCTTAACTACTTCTGGACTTAAATTTTGGATCTGGATTCTAGTCCCGAGCTCTGTATCTGTAATTGAGTTCCTGAATCTGAATTCTGGACCTTAACTTAAGACCTGGGACTGCATTTTGGGTTTCTGAGCCTAAATTCTGATCCTGAATTTTAGAACTTTCGAAACGATCTGAATTCCGAATCTTGAACCTAAATTTAGAGCTAAATTCTGAACTTGGATTCTGGATCTTAGCTTTGAAACAAGATTCTGAATCTGGAATCAATGTTCTGGTCCCAAATTTCAGGTCTGCAATAACTAAATCTGAATTTCTGAATTGCAAATTTTATATCAAAACATGGACCTGAAGTTTGAACCCTGGATTCTGGACAAGAAATCTGATTCTGAATTCTATACCTGAGCTCAAGATTTAAAGTCTGGAACTGAATTCTGAACCCGAATCCTGGACACGGGTCTTAGAGCTGAGTTCTGGACCTGAATTCTGGACATTAGCTCAAGGTATGCATCAAAATTTTAAGTCTGGATTCTAGACCTGAATTCTGGTTCCGAATTCTGGAACAAGATTCTATAGCGGGATCCAAGTCCTGAATTTTGGGTCTCAATTTCGAACTTAGAGTTTTGGGCCCAATCTTGAGTTCAGGGCATGGATTTTGGACCCGGATTTCGAACCTACAATTCTGAACCAGAATCCTAGACATGAACTCGAACTCTGGACTTCGATCCAGGATTCCGGACCTGAATCCTAAGTCTGAATTCTGGACTTTAATTTTGGATCTAGAGTCTGATCCCGAGCTCTGTACTCGAAATTAAGTTCCGAACCTGGATCTGAATTCTGAACCTTAACTTAAGACCTGGGACTGCATTTTGGATTTCTCAACCTGATTTCTGATCCTGAATTTTGGAAATGAATTCTGAATCTTGAACCTGGAGTTAAAGCTGAATTCTGAACTCGGATTCTGGGTGTGAACTCTAAACCAGTATTCTGAACCTGGAATCAGTATTTTGAACCCAAATTCTAGATCTGGAATTTTTGGCGAGTTCAAAATATGAATTTCCGAATTGTTTGCATTTATGTAAAGACATGGACCTGTAGTTTGAACCCTGGATTCTGGATCTCAAAATGAAGTCTTACCCCGGATTCTGGACATGAAATCTAATTCTGAATTCTGTACCTGAGCTTAAGATCTGAAGTCTGAACCTAGAGTTCTGAACACGGAATCTGGTCCTCATTTTTTAAATCTGGATTCTAGATTTAAATCATGGATCCAAATTTTAAATCAGGATTTTGGAGCTAAATTTAAATCTGGATTCTGGGCCCGAGTTCTTAACCTGAAATTAAGTTTCGGACCTGGTTCTGAATACTGCACCTAAACTTAAGATCTAGACCTGCAAGTTGGGAGTTGGATGTTTAGATCTGAATTCGGGATCCTTGATCTAGATTCTAGTGAACCCGAATTCTAAATCAGGAATAAACCTGGAATTGAGTTCAAAACGTAGACTTGAATTCTAGACTTGGATTCGGATTCTGGACTCTGCACCCCGAGTTCAGGATCTGGAATTTTGGAGCTTAATTTAAGACCTGGACCTGTATTTTGGGCCTCCAAACTTTGGATCTGAACCTGGATTTCTGAACTGAATTCTGAATTCGGATTCTGGACTAAAATATTAATTCGGGAATCTGAGGGCGAGTTCTAAATCTCGATTCTGAGCCAGAATTGTGGCCTGGATTTTGGATCTGAAATCTGGGCATCAAGACCTGCGTTTGCATGTTGGGTCTGGACTCTGAGCCTCTAAAAATGAACTTCTGAATTTTAGACCTAGGCTTTGATCTAGATTCTATCTCTGGATCTGGATTATGGACTATGTTCTGGAGTTGGAATTGAGTTCAGAATCTGAACCTAAGTTCAGGATCTGGACGTGAATTCGCAACTTGGATCCGGAAGCTGAATTCTGGATTAAGTTCAGGATCTGGAACTCAATTGTGGACCTTAACCAAAGACCTGGATCTGTGTTTTGGACCTTAGAGCCCGGAATTGAACTTTGGACCTGAACCTGGATCTTGGAGCTGAATTCTAAATTTGGATTCTGGACTAAAATTTTGAGTCAGGAATCTGGGGGCGAGTTCTAAATCTAGATTTTGGGCCTGAAATTGTGTTCAGGGTCTGAATTCTGAATCTGAAATCTGGGTATCAAGACCTGGGCTTGCATGTCGGGTCTGGACTCTGAGCCTCTGTAAATGAAGTTCTGGATTTTATACCTAGACCTTGATCTCGATTTTAGTTCTGGATTGATGACTAGGTTCTAGAGTTGGAGTTCAGAACCTGGACCTAAGTTCAGGATCTGGACCAAAATTCTGAAACTGGATTCCGGATTAAGTTCAAGACCTGGGCCTGCATTTTGGGGCCTCTGAGCCCGGAACTAAACTTTGGACCTGAACCTGGATCTTGAACCTGAGTTGAATTATGAATTTGGATTCTAAACCTGTATTCTGGACCTAAAACTTTGTTCAGGATTCTGGATGTTGGGTCTGAACTCTGAGCCTCTGAAAATTATGTTCTGGATTTTAGACTTGGAATTGAGTTCAGAATCTGGACTTAAATTCGGAACTTGGATCCTGAAACTGGCTTCTTAGTTTGAATTCTAAACCTGGATTCTGGACCAGGATTCTGAGCTTGAGTTCAGGACCTAGATCTGAATCTGGTTTTTGGACCAAAACCTTAATCTGAATACTAGTGAACTCTGCACATGTCGGAATTATGGAATTGAAGACTGTATCTAGTCTTAGATCTGGGTTCTGGTCCTGACTTGGATCGTATTCCGGGGTTCTGAATATGAATTTTAGATCTGAATTCTGAACCTGAATGCTGAACATGGGTCTAAGAACTGAATTCTGAATTTTGAACCTGGATTCTGCACCGGAGTTCTGAGTCTGGATTTGTTTGGAAGTTACTACATTGCTCAAGTTCGAAGATCAACTCGATATCACATCCGGCTCTGAAAATATAATGGATTAAGTGACGTAAACGACAAAAACTTCCGTTTTTAATCACTCAATTTTTTCGGATATGGATGAACCGATTTCAATAATTTTAGGCTCGTTCTAGACTAATACCGTGTTGTGAATCGAGTTTGAAGATCGTATGACTGAAAATCGCAAGAGTGACGTAACTGACAAATCATTTTTTTTTCTATCGCACAATTATTTCAGAATGTGATCATATTGAAATGAATTATTTCTGATAGTTCTGGCTTGAAGAATGTTATTGAATGTGTGACATAAGCTCTGAAGCATGCTTCTGTGAACTACCAGATTTAATCTGAATAATTTTTTGTCAAAAATGAGCTCAAATTCGTGTGAAAAAATGTTTCAAGGAGACTATGTCCATGACAAGGGAATCATCTAAAACATCCTAGATTTTTTTCAAATTTTCTGGTTTCTCTAGAATTAAACAAAATGAAAATCAATAGAACCACCCTAGCTCCGCCAATATGATAGTTAAAAGGTTGAAATGTTGGACAAAATGCGATAAGAATTCCCTACGTGACAAATTTAACAGCCTTTGTGTAAAAAAAAAAATCAAAAGAAGAAAATCTTTTGTAGGGAATTATTTATATAACGGGTGTATTCGATCAAAATGGCATACCGAAAATCTTCGGTAACTTTTGAATCGTCTGAGTAAAAATCCGAATAATTTGAGTTATTCTTGTTCAAAGTATATTGTTTACTTTATTGAGTTATTCTTGTTCAAAGTATATTGTTATCTACCAAAATATTTATATAGTAATTCCCGTCATGTTGTTTTAACAAGAAATTGTCAGTGAAAAATATATCGTCCATTTACAATCCAAATCCAAAGGCGTTCCACCGATGGATCCGCTAAAAAGTTTGAGATCACAAATAAAACTGTGTCGTGTGAAATAATCAGCTTCAAAACGAAAGCAATGGACAGATAACCCGTCAACTTTCTGGGCAAGTAGCTTTCGATGCCAATGTTGTCAGATCGATGTTCGAAAGCAGGAATATGCAAAAAAAAAACTCCTGATCTGGCAGGCGATTGACGAATGTGGCGGATCACTTTCGAAACAATCAACGGTGCGATTTACATGAAATAATGTCTTAACATTCGTCTCTTCCCATTCATAAGGAAACACAAATAATCAATGGCGATCTGTTTTGGTATGATCTGGCATCCTGCCACTGCGTTCGTATTGTGTTGGAACGGTATCAAATCGAAAAATTCTGAGCAATTGTCAACACGGAACTTCACAAACGTCTCAAAACTATTACAATAGAGCGTAGGAGTGAAGGAAATTTGGATAACTACAACAAAAAAAATCTAGGAAAATCGGTTGTACAAAATGGGACTATAAACTGAATAGAATAAAAAATGTTTTGGTATTTCGTGAGCTTATGTTTCGTCTCTGACTCATCAGTGCATAAGCAGTTTATTTTGAACGTCTAACGCCACCTAGCCGTTCAACACAAACCGCTAAGTACCTAAGTGTTATGTCTTTACAGAAAGCCGTCACTTAGATTAGCATTTCTTTTTCTTATCTTTCAGCATTTCTGAAAATTCCAAGAAAATCCGATAATCGGTTTAAATTTTTCTGCGTAGATGCATGTGTGCCATTTTGATCGAATAAACCCTTTAAGAAGCGGGTCTTTGATTTTGACTTGACTTTGTGTCAAAAACAAATACATTATCACGCTCGTGGCGTGATAAATTTCCAAGAATCGTGTCAATAAAAAAAGATAAGATGAAGTAGAAACGCAATTGAAAAAAAACAATACTAATTACATGTGATTTCAAGAGCAAAAATAACTTAACTTATCTTATCAAAGAGAAGTGGTCAGGAAAACAAAAGCTGATACGATAAAAGCACAATGAAAATGTTTCTATAAAAGGTTGGATGACTTTCGACGGAATTTGTCACTTCTGGATGTAACATTCGAAAGCAGTCCTGTAGCGGATGGTCTGTTCTCGAGTTCTATGCCCAAAAATGACCAATTTCGTTGGAATGTGCATTTCAAACGATTCGAATGGTGTTTTACCACGCAAAAAAAAATCACTAAGAATTTCACATTCGATAGAAATGTTCCGAACCGCTCGAAATGCAGAATCGGGTAACGTTTCGTCGATTGTCATTCCGTTGAATGAGCTTGCAATCATTTTCCGTAATAAACATGTTCTAAATTCGGTACTGATGCCACCTCGCGGATCAACATAAACCGCTAAGCTGACCGAAGGGTATTACTATTTGCGACACTCTTGTGTTGCACCGAAGTGCAATATCATTTCTGATGTGTGCTAAAAGAAATAAAACCAATTGAAGGCTATTCTGGTCGCACTTTAGCTCAATGAGGTATCAGAACCCCCAAATGACCACTATCTATTCGTGAATAGCCATCAATTGGATTCATTTCTCTCGGCACGTCGGATATGACATTGCACTTCGGTGCAAAACAAGTGTGTAGCAATACCATTACGTCTGGCCAACATAATCTGCTAATGCACTGATGAACCGAAGGCGACACGTAGAACAATTCAATTAGGTTGCCAGCTAAAACATAAATCGGTAATGTAAGTAGCATTAACTTTATGTCTGCTAAACGGTTTTTGTTGAACTGCTAGGTGACCTAACATTTCAACACAAAAAAACTGCTATGCACTGATGAGTCGAAGACGAAACGCAACTAAAAAAAATAATGTTCGTGTGTTTTTCTTCAACTACCGTACCATTTATTCATAGCGTGATTCGCCAGTGACCCACCATTAGAAGCACATTTGTCTAGATTTAATCGTTTTTTTTTCACGGTTTGATCAAGCGGAGGTCGGATGGCTAATACAGTAAATCATAAAGTTACGATTTTGAATCAGTTCCCTGTGAAATTTCCAAACTGGCGACTGTCACTGTTGAATTCTCTGGTGTTTGAAAAAATATGGCTCAAAGAACAAAAGAAAAACTCTTTCACCAGTGTACTGAAAAAAAAACACAACCGATCGAGGCGAGTGTTTGGTTACAACTGTTTGGATTTTACATGCTATCGAATGGCTTCATACGTTATCAAACTTATCGTTTTTGTGTTAACCATTTGTCGATGGAAGTTGCGAGAATGAGTTCCTACTCTCGTGATTCAACGAAATGTTTCAGTTACTTCACGATTCTGGTTTTTGTTCCGCAAAGAAATAATCTGATCAAGATTAAACTTTTATTTCA
This sequence comes from Malaya genurostris, assembly GCF_030247185.1. Taxonomy (NCBI): domain Eukaryota; kingdom Metazoa; phylum Arthropoda; class Insecta; order Diptera; family Culicidae; genus Malaya; species Malaya genurostris. Next base: position 25,871,320 of record NC_080571.1, on the reverse strand, counting down.
GTTATTTTTACTTTCATTTTCGTCAGATACTATGTTTCGTTTATTACTTGAAGCGTTCTGGGTTATATGATGTCCCCATTAGAACCCTGTCTGCTGTGGTGGTCGGCAAAAAACTTGGATGAACCGGCTAAGTTTTTTTTTGGCTTTTGCATTCAAAGTGTATATAATTCCGGATCCGGATGAAATTTAGGAGTTCTATTTGGGACTATAAGACCTTTCATTTGAACTCAAGATTGTAAAAATCGATCACACCATTTCTGAGAAGGATTTTTTTTCACTAATCACACTGTAACTCCGGAACCGGAAGTCGGGTCAAAACAAAATTCAGGAACATTGTATGGGACAATTATACCTTTCATTTGAATCTATGTTTGTGCAAAAAAATGTTATATGCATACGCACACATACACACACATACAGACATTTTGCGTACTCGACGAACTGAGTCGAATGGTATATGACACTCGACCATCTGGGACTCGGTTCGAAAGTCGGTTTTCACAGTGATTGCATAACCTTTCTATATGAGAAAGGCAAAAACCTTTTTTAATCCATTTTAATTTTTCTTATTGAACGCAGTTCATCGGTAATGGCAAAGAATGAAGATGGTAGAATTCCTCTGCATATCGCCATTCAGGAAAACGCAAATCGGGTTATCGAAATATTGCTAAAACATGAATCAGCAACAGAAGTGCTGCTGAGAAAGGCAAAAACCTTTTTTAATCCACCTAGTTGTGTAATGATGTCTTTTTCGTATTACTTATAAAGGGTGATTTTTTAAGAGCTTGAGAACTTTTTTAAACAATAAAACGCATAAAATTTGCAAAATCTCATCGGTTCTTTATTTTAAACGTTAGATTGGTACATGACATTTACTTTTTGAAGATAATTTCATTTAAATGTTGACCGCGGCTGCGTCTTAGGTGGTCCATTCGGAAAGTCCAATTTTGGGCAACTTTTTCGAGCATTTCGGCCGGAATAGCCCGAATTTCTTCGGAAATGTTGTCTTCCAAAGCTGGAATAGTTACTGGCTTATTTCTGTAGACTTTAGACTTGACGTAGCCCCACAAAAAATAGTCTAAAGGCGTCAAATCGCATGATCTTGGTGGCCAACTTACCGGTCCATTTCTTGAGATGAATTGTTCTCCGAAGTTTTCCCTCAAAATGGCCATAGAATCGCGAGCTGTGTGGCATGTAGCGCCATCTTGTTGAAACCACATGTCAACCAAGTTCAGTTCTTCCATTTTTGGCAACAAAAAGTTTGTTAGCATCGAACGATAGCGATCGCCATTCACTGTAACGTTGCGTCCAACAGCATCTTTGAAAAAATACGGTCCAATGATTCCACCAGCGTACAAACCACACCAAACAGTGCATTTTTCGCGATGCATGGGCAGTTCTTGAACGGCTTCTGGTTGCTCTTCACTCCAAATGCGGCAATTTTGCTTATTTACGTAGCCATTCAACCAGAAATGAGCCTCATCGCTGAACAAAATTTGTCGATAAAAAAGCGGATTTTCCGAATGGACCACCTAAGACGCAGCCGCGGTCAACATTTAAATGAAATTATCTTCAAAAAGTAAATGTCATGTACCAATCTAACGTTTAAAATAAAGAACCGATGAGATTTTGCAAATTTTATGCGTTTTATTGTTTAAAAAAGTTCTCAAGCTCTTAAAAAATCACCCTTTATTTTCAAAAATATTACTAAAAAATTTTGTGAAGATTTTTTTTTCAATCTAGAATAAAATAAACTTTTTTTGGGTATAAACTAACATAACCTTTTCAATTTGTAAATAGTTATGCCAAGTTAATAAGAATTTTTCTTTATTTTGCATCGTCGCACTAAATGAATAAACACACTTTACCCTATAACAGTTCGGCTGAAAAGTTCGTATCGTTTAATAGAAATACACATTTTTTGCCAAAATTCGTTTTTATTATTCAACATAATTGCCATCAGAGGCGATACAGCGATTATAGCGATCTTCCAACTTTTCGATACCATTTTTGTAGTACGATTTGTCCTTTGCCTCAAAATAGGCCTCAGTTTCAGCGATTACCTCTTCATTGCTTCTAAATTTTTTACCAGCGAGCATTCTCTTGAGGTCTGAGAACAGGAAAAAGTCACTGGGGGCCAAATCTGGAGAATACGGTGGATGAGGGAGCAATTCGAAGCCCAATTCGTTCAATTTCAGCATGGTTTTCATCGACTTGTGACACGGTGCATTGTCTTGATGAACCAAAACTTTTCTCTTCTTCAAATTAGGCCGTTTTTTTTAAATTTCGTCCTTCAAACGCTCTACTAACGCTACATAATAGTCACTGTTGATGGTTTTTCCCTTTTCAAGGTAGTCGATGAAAATTTTACCATGCGAATCCCAAAATACAGACGCCATAACCTTACCGGCCGATTGTTGAGTCTTTCCACGCTTTGGGTTCGGTTCATCGCGTGCAGTCGACTCAGGTGACTGTCGATTGGACTCCGGAGTGAAGTGATGGAGCCATGTTTCGTCCATTGTTATATATCGACGAAAAAAATCGGTTTTATTTCGATATAACAGCTCCAAACACTGCTCAGAATCATCAATTCGTTGTTTTTGATCGATTGTGAGCTCACGCGGCACCCATTTTGCACAAAGCTTTCTCATATCCAAATATTCGTGAATAATATGTCCAACACGTTCCTTTGATATCTTTAGGGTGTCAGCTATCTCGATCAACTTCAGTTTACGGTCATTGAAAATCATTTTGTGGATTTTTTTCACGTTTTCATCGGTAACAGCCTCTTTTGGACGTCCACTGCGTTCATCGTCTTCGGTGCTCATATGACCAGTACGAAATTTTGCAAACCACTTAGGAATTGTTGCTTCGCCCGGTGCAGAGTCTGGATAACACTCATCAAGCCATTTTCTGGTATCGGCGGCACTTTTTTTCATCAAAAAGTAGTGTTTCATCAACACACGAAATTCCTTTTTTTCCATTTTTTTCACAATAACAAAAGTAGCTTCACTCAAAATGCAATATCTCACAAACTAATAATCAGACAGCTGTCAAATTTATACACGTATCTTTTGAAAGTTGGTACTAACTGAAAATGGTATGGATTTAATTCTAGTGGCGCCCTCTCATAGAAACGATACGAACTTTTCAGCCGATCTGTTAGTGGATATTTTTCAAGTACTGTGGATTTTTTGGTTGCTTGTAGAGACGACGCTTAAATTTTAATTTGATATGGATCTTACAAATTTGAACATTCTTCTCAGAATATGAAATATGAAATGGCAGTCTCAATCCATTATGGTAATCATGTTGAGCATTGATCTAATCGCCACTTATTATGTGCGCTTAGTGTAATCTAAATCATTTGACAGCAAAATGCACGGAAAATCGCTTCATTCGACTTTAGCGCTTCTACAGCACAATCTTTTCATTGATTCATTCAAAAAATTTATTTATTAGGCTCACGCTCACAATTACCAACATTATTCATTTTTCAACGATCTAGTATCCTTTTCATCGGCGGCCAAACACTTATGCAACTCGTTATACGCCGAACACCTATCGATGATCTAGCAAGCATAGATAATTTTTTCAATGGAAAATTCCATTGTCTATACAAAACAACTTTATGGATTTTTCCCACTTTTCCGGCAAGTTTTCCTAATTTTTTTGATGTACGAACCCGGTTGGGCAATATATTTTCCACTGCCTACGTGCGCTGCTCAGAACAGTTGCATCCACTGAGGCGTACCCCACTCGTGAATATTCTCGTGCGCAGCTACCAAAGCTCACGTCTCGTACACACTTTCGGTTTTCTTTGTCACGCCCACAGGAAAGATATGCGACACACACAGTTTCGGGGTGCTCTCTCCGTCCCATTTGTGCACGCATGAGAATTCGGAAGGCCTGCTGTCAAACTGTATGACACTGCACACGCTCGTTCAATGTTACTCTAAAGTGAGTACAATTTCACTCACTTTCGTTAAAAGTGGAACTACTCTATAGTGAGCAAAGCTTGTTTACTCACTTTTGAGTAAATATGGTATTTGTCAAATTCTGAGTAACATTTACTCAGTGCTACAAATGGTAAAATTAGCTCGAGTGAGTAAATATTACTCAATATCAAGCGAATTGAATAAGGGATTCGAATAAGGAATGCTTTGCTGACTTACTTCCAACGAATGAAGGAAGCCGTTACCTGTTCATCGCTCATTGGAAAGGATCCGTCTGCCTTCCTCCGTTCCACCTCCGACAGAGGGAAAAGTTCCGCCTTCCGACAAAGGGAAAAGTTCAGTGCACGTAAATTTTCACACAACGTTTTCAAAGCTCTGTGAGTAAAACTTGTTGTCAATTTAGAAACTGAGTCGAAGTTACTCATTCTTATAAATCAATATTACTCACTTTTTGACATTTGAACCAAATAAGCAAAAGTGAGTACAAATGACTCACTTGAGAGTAATATTGAATGAGCGTGCAAAAAAATGTTTTCTTGCAAAGGAACAGCTGTTGTCTCTCTCATCAAAGCTTTCGTCTCCCTACTCTAGGTTCCACAACACATGTTACGATCAGGGATGCCAAATGCCAGTGAATTCTAATTGCTTTTTTACTTCTCTTCTTCGACTCGTTAGTAGTTAAGATCTCGTGCATGGCAACTGTGAGCCTCACACAGACGTAAAGTTTGACTCAACTTTTTTTTTGTGTTGTCCTGGGGACGGCTAAGACCGATCACGGTCCATCTCGCCTATATTTTGACTCAACTTGAGCGAACATTTGTAGTTATGCTGTAGCTGCGTAATGTCTTTACAGGAATTTATTCTCGATGTTTTCTACAAAATTTACAAAATCTGGAAAACAGATCTGGTTTGTTAGAGTGTCTGTCGAAATAAGAAAAATCTAGCAAATGCCAGATAAATCGGGAACATTAGCAACTCTGGTTACGATAATGCGTTAGATTTGTCGATTTCGCCCGAAAGCGTAAATGTTTCTTTCGCACATAGAGATAAAAGTACCTTGCTGCCATAACAAGCTCGACAAACGTGACACATGATCAGAGATGCCAGATATTTTCATAGAAAATCTGTATTTTCTTATCTTCAAAATCTGTATTTATCTGTATTCACAACTAAAACGAAATTTTCACAATAATAACACCATTTCACGATTGAAGATGAATATTAGTAGATATCTGCAATCATTTTAAATATTTTCTCCTTCAATTCTTACTATCAGCAATCCCTCTCTCCAAGTCTTTGAACAGTATAATGAGCTTTGCAAAACTTTTTGAATATGCGCTCAGCTCTTTGAGTTATTGAGTCGACATGGCATTTTAGTGCCTGTAAATTCAAATCAGGTCATAGTTTCTCAGTTTGATAATTACATCGATTTGCAATTCAAATCTAAGTTCCATATTTTCATATACCAGATGTGTCAGAGTCGTTTTGTTGTCAACATATAGTGATAAAATCTATTCGTTTCGTTTTTTGTTTGGACCCCACTCTTCAATGCGGGTATTTTTATTTATGTGGTATCGAGAAAAAACTTGCTATAATTTTGTATTAACCATGTCGAATTTCGAGCCAAATAAAAGCATTTGTGTGGCACGATATGATATTGTTGTTCATTTAGGTGAAAAGGGTAACGAGTTCTTGTTGAGACTCATGAGGATCTTGTTGCAACTGTCAAAGCTTGTGAGCTTTAGTTTCAACATTTCAAAACAGGTTATTTTTAAGTTTATTGACAAAGAACTTTAAAATCGACCACAAATGTATGTAGATGACGAACTACAATTATCATTGGACTAAAATGATACAAAAATAAAATAAATTATGGCCTAGCATTTCAATTTCATCCTCAAGCTATTTCTGATAGTCTAAGAGCCTTGGGAAAAATTTGAAATGATTTGTAAATGGGTTCCACACAAACAGAATGAATATGCAAAAACCCAGTGCGAAAGGCTCCTTTCACGCTTCTAAAGAAAACTGCATTGGATTGTAACTGTCGACGAAAGATAGGTATATTTGGGAACCCGAAACGCAGAAATCATGGATAACGCCAGGACAATCATCAACATCGAGTTAAAGATCGTATAGTTTTGGTAAAAAAAATGTTATGTGTCTGATGGGTTTAGGAATAGTAAATTACGAACTTTATGAACCCAGCGAAACAATTAATACCGTCCACTCCAGGTAAAATACTAATACTTCAAATAAAAAACAATTCGCCATCGTTTTTGAAAAACTCGATTTTTTCTTGAAGAAAAAGACATTTACAATTTTCGCAACTTTAAATCAAATTTTGTTCTTTGGTTACGAAACTTTTATCTTATCTCTAGTACTAAATCCTAAACAATGCTTTAGGCCAAATAAAGAGAAAAAATCGTACTTTGTATGAAATCTGTATAAATCTGTATTAAACATACGAAATCTGTACAAAATCTGTATTCTGTATAAAATCTGTATGGACATGTAAAAATCTGTATAACATAGATAAATCTGGATAAATGGCATCTCTGCACATGATCCTCATGAACCAATTTTCAATTACGGTTTAATTCTACAATTTCTTCTATGATACACAGATCGAAAGATCATGGTTGTAGTCAAATAAGCCGAGCGACTGTTTATAATTTCGTAATAATCTTAATGCCCCGTTCACACTTCTGCTGGCTGCCAGCATGCTGATGCCAGTGTACTGCCCTCTTATGTAGCGTTTACACTATTGCAGGTAATTTCTTGCTGGCCAAATTTTGAAAAACGATTAAAAACAATGAAATATTTATATATATTATTCCTAGTTTTGATATTGAACTCCTTCATACGAATGAATGCTTTCAACTGAGAAAAACATGAAATAAGTACGAGATGTTCAAGATTTTCATTCCGTTGCCATCTTGAATTTCTTCTCCAGTATCGCTTGCCAGCATGAAATTTAGAACGAGCAGAAATTTTCATGCTGGCAACAACCAGCAGCTGGCAAGCGTTTACATTGTGCTAGTAGCGTGCTGGAGCCAGTATACTGGCACCAGCATGCTGGCAGCCAGCAGTAGTGTAAACGGGGCATGAAGAATAGCAAACGAAAAGAAACTGTCAGTTACTAACGTACTGGTACGCACACTTGTTCAAATGAAAACTTACCGAAGATTGCGCAACGTCATAAAGACGAAAGGAAGACACTCAACGAACAATTCTCGGTTGATTTTCCAGAAGGCCGTAACAGCAAGTGACAGTTTCTCTTTGTTTACTTTCTCTTCTATTAATTACCAAGCGGTTTACACGTTTATCACTCAACTCTTCGCATAGAATGATGCTCGAAACGTTCGACTTCCAAACAGAACTGTGAAATCCAAGAAAATCTTTTTAGATCACATCACAATAATCGAAAGAGAGAGTGAACAAAGAGAAACTGTCACTTGCTGTTACGGCCTTCTGGAAAATCAACCGAGAATGTGTCTTGAATCCTTTTCGTTGGTATTCACTCTCTCGTCAGAGTGTACTAACACCACCACTAACTGGACGAATGTTGTTCCGATTTACTTCAATTCGAACTTCTGTTTGAGTCGTTTATTCTTCAAATTGAAGAAAAAAAACATCACAGCACTTCACAACACTTTTGTTCTTCAATGAAAACCGATATTAAAACCACTCTGTCATGTAATTTAACAGAACGTCAATGTTATAGGGACTGCCTACCCAGTAAATCCGAGCATCGGACGCATCGTGCAAGAAAGCTTTTGACTGCGTTTCAAGCTTACATAGTGTATCGATAGAACAAAAGAGTGAAGAAATACCAAAGCAGAGAGCGGATGTCTTATACACAGAGGATGGGATATATCGGGGTTGAATTTTCAACTCCGAACATAGGGCCAGAGTTTTTCTGGCCCTAAGAGGCGAATGACCTTAAGGTTAAAGCCTCTATGATCGAAACAAAATAATGTTCAACACTATTTCACACCCTATCGGGAAGACGTCGTCTTGAAAATGCCTTGTTTGATATTCCTTCGCTCTGTTTCTCTAGCGATACATAATGTAAAAATAAAGCTTTCTTAGGACGACGCGGTTGATGCAAATGGTGCAGAATTGTCCGATGACGGGCCGATGGAAGCGCTACGATCGGCCCCATATCGTGCTCAATCGGTCCGATAATCGGGCCGATGATCGGACCGATACGGGTCGACAAATTTCATAGGGTACTATGATCTACTAGCTCTACGAAAGTATTGCGATCCTGGTATTACCTGGATAACCAAAACCCAGAACTCCACAATGTTATATTCAGACCAATTCTGACAAATCACTTGCACGTGAGAGAGAACACCAATGAAACTGTTGACGATTAGAAACGTGAATCACGGCTAGGCCCGGAACTGCCGGGTGCCTACAAATAATTGCTGTTAGTGTTAGAACTTACTTTTGAGTGCGCAGAATTTTTCTAAAACTGTATACCGATACTTGACATTCCGAATTTGCTTCGATCTCTGCTTCAACGCCAAAATGTTCCAGACGTTCTTGGTGTGACACGACATGCATATAAGGACGATAAGCATGCTCTAATTCATCATGGGCAACTCGATCGACCGGGTGTTCGAAAACGATGTTATTTGGCTACTTTATTTGCCATTACACGATTGTTTTAGCACTACGTTTACACCATTTAATCCAATCCTTCGGTGTAGCACAGTGTAACAATATAGCACATCACACACAAAAAAAAATCAGACCGTTTCTCCAAACGCACGCGTCAACTGTTAATCGCTTCAATGGTTGAGTTGGACTGGACAGCAAGCAAGCGACGAACCAACAACGTCGTGCGAGTGTTGGTTTTATTATTTTTTGTTTTGTTTTATTCACAGGATACGAATACGCTGCCGATTGACGAAAAAGAGATTTTTGAAATTTTATCTTTGCGTGAGTTGGAGGGGAAAGAAGAGAATTTGGTGGGGAAATAAGTCAGTCCGATGGTAGACGAGTTAATGACGGACTAGTCTATGCGGGTGACCTGCAGCGATGTCAGATCTACGGAAATATCCGTAGATCTACGGATTCAAACATTTTCTACGGATCTACGGATCCGTAGACATAATCTACGCAAATTGGATTTTTTCTACGGAAATTAAAATTTATCAACGGAGAACTACGGAAACTAGCTTTGTCTTGCGAGCAAAAAAAAGCTTTCCACAGCGAAAGCTTCCAAAAAATGCCAATCTACGGAAATGACACTACTACTATCTGGCATCGCTGGTGACCTGATCGCCATGGGTTGGGGTAGCAACAAGACGTTATTGGAATGTCACGTCACGTAGGGATGGTACTCGGAAGGCAGTGTCGATACCTAGGGTATCGGGATACCGAAAATTTGGGTATCGATACAAAGTACCACAAGGCAATAAACTATCGATACCTGTAGGTATCAATTGTTATTTGCGCAGCAATCATTTCAAAACAGAATAAAATTTTCGACTGTGGCATTATTTTATGATGTACAGAAAGGTGCTTCCAGGAATTGTAACAATCTCAATGTGATTATCAATCGTCCATCGGGGACGGGATTAGTGTGATGCCTTTCACCTTTGTTATTCCACCTAGTGGTGTAGTGATGCCTTTCTCATATTACTTATGTTTCCAAAAATATCACTAGAAGATTCTGCGAAGTAATTTTTTTTAAATCTTGAATAAAATAAGAAACTTTCTTGAAACTTGAACTAACATGACCTTTGCAATTTTGTAAACAATTATGTCAAGTTAATGCGAATTTTTCTGTATTTTGAATCGTCGCACTAAATGATTAAACACACTTTACTCTATAGATCTGGAACCGGAAGTCGGACTCGGATGAAATTAAACAGCAGCCTATGAGACTATAGAAACTATTCTTTGAGCCTAAGTTTGTGGAAACTATGTAACCTATTATTGTGCTTTATTGTATCACTGAAAAGTGACTATTCGTGTGGTTTTCAAATCTAGCGGTTGGTGACGTAAATATATAAAAAAAATTGCATTTAGTTTGGTGAATGGTGTATTTTGAGTGCGAAATGGTTTGACAGTAGTAATGGTGTTATTCTGCTTCTACTGAGTGGTGTTTTTGGTGCTTTCCTGCTGGGTGCTTGGTTCCGCGGCGAAAAACAAGGTATGCTATCAAAATAATTCTACACTGGCTTGGTACGTTTATTCGCACACATATGTGGCTTAGTCGTGGAAGGCAAGGGCCAACTTCGCTGCATGCTGTTATGCTCAATAACGGGTATGTATACAGAGGTGGCTGTGGTCGCAGAAACGACTGATTTAGAATAAGCTGAACGAATAGTTGATTTTAGTGCTATTTTAGTAAGTATTGTTCACTCATTTGTGTTTCGCTATTGAGAGGCAAGGACCACTTTGCGGTATTCGGTTATGCTCAGATAACTTGCATGCATGTCGAGGTGGTTGTGGTCCAAGCAATAACTGATTCAGCGGGGACTGACAAACGCTGGTGGGTTAGGTGGCATAGTAGATTTGATGCTGTGGGATCCTTGAGTGAATGGTTACTAACTCAGTAGATTATTTTCTAGCGGTTTTCCATCAGCACTCTCACTTTTCACCGGAGTTCCTACTTGTCGAACTATCGGATTGACTCTCCATACACGCCTAAACTTATGTTACGTGTGTAATAACACGAAATCGATTAAATATATATATGTATCAACCCTAGTCCATTGTTAGCTATTAGTTTTTTTTGTTTTCCTTTCCTTCCTAACCAGCTATGGAGATGAATGGTGACAACGTTATCTGTGTGGTTTGCAAGAAGCTGGTACCAGATTCGAACAAGGTGATTTCGTGTATGTATTGTTTCTCCGCTGCTCACTTCAAGTGCAGAAATATTATAGGTAGGGGTATTAGTAGAGCGAAGGCAAACATGTATTTTTGCACCACCAACTGTTCAGACATATACAAAAGAATTGAAGAGATGCAAAATAGCAGATCATCAATGGATGAGTATGTTTGCATCGGAATTGAAGGACACTGTTGCCAGTATTGTTGCTGACCAAATGACATATGTTAAAGCCGAAGTTTCTAATCAAATGTCTCATGCAGTTCGCTCGTACATCTCAACCAAGTTAGTCGATAAACCAAAACCGCTTACGTTCGGGACGGAAGAATCCAAGTACAGTATTGTGTAGTGAACAATAGAACGACCTCGAAATGAGTGAACCAAACGAACAAAAGCTACCGCCGACACGAAAGAATACAATTGTTGTTGACTTTAGGCAGTGCAAAATTCGACCTTCGATACGTGAACTTGAAGGTTTGCTTAAGGAACAGATGCATCATGACATTAAACGTGTACATTTACTTCAATGCAATAAGACGAATAATGTTGTTTATATCCAGTTCTATAAAGAGTTGGATGCAATTCAATTCGCAAAAGACAATAACAATGTGCACTAGGTGGAGCACGAGAACATTAAGTACAACATTCCAGTATATATGGAAGATAGTGCTATAGAAGTGCGTGTGCATGATCTTCCCTCAAGCGTCAACGATTCTTATATTCGCAAAACTATGTCCCAACACGGAGAGATTCTCTCTATCGAAAAAGAAAAGTGGAAGAACTTTTTCCCCGGTATTCTAAATGGCGTACGTTTGTTACGTCTACACTTGAAGAGGCCTATACCTTCTTATGTATCACTGTGCAGCTGGCCAGCAATTGCTGCACCAGTCAGTGACGGAATGAGGCATTGATGTCGCGATTCTCTCGGATCCCTATCACACACCGGTAGATAACGGGAACTGGGTGTCGGACGAATCCAAGACGGTGGCGATCTTGACGACTGGTCGATACCCAGTGCAAGAGGTGGTGAAAACACAAGCGGAGGGAGTAGCCATCATAGCTAAGGTAAACGGAGTTTACTATTGTAGCTGCTACGCTCCACCGAGATGGTCAATAGACCAGTTCACTCGGATGGTCGACATGTTGACCGCAGACCTGGTGGGTCGGAAGCCGGTGGTGATAGCCGGAGACTTCAACGCCTGGGCAATGGCTTGGGGCAGCCGCTTCACCAATAGGAGAGGACAGACGTTACTGGAGGCCATCGCCAAGTTGGACGTCGTGTTAGCGAATGATGGACTGAAAAGTACCTTCCAGCGGAACGGAGTCGAGTCGTTTATCGACCTGACTTTCTGTAGTCCCGGCCAAGCTGGAGATCTTAATTGGAGAGTTGATGGTGGCTACACCCATAGCGACCTTCTAGCCATTCGCTACACGATCGGCCAATTGGCGAGAAGCACAAGGAGGAGTAATACTCCCAAAACTCTAGCGTGGAAGGTGGCTAACTTCGACCGCGAAACGTTTTGCGCTGCCCTTGAGTTGGACGAGCACAACGCGAACCTGAGAGGGGACGAGTTGGTCGCTATCTTGTCACGGGCGTGTGACGCGACGATGCCTAGAAAGGCTCAACCGAGGACCAACAGACCACCGGTCTACTGGTGGAACGAGCAAATTGCACACCTTCGCGCATCCTGCCTCAGGGCTAGAAGAAGGATGCAAAGAGCTCGATCAGCGGAGATGAGGATGGAGAGGAACACGGCGCTCAAAACGGCGAAGTTAGCACTAAACAAGGCCATCAGCGCAAGCAAAAGAGCCTGTTTCGACCAGCTATGCGAGGGAGCCAACTCCAACCCATGGGGTGATGCCTACAGGATGGTAATAGCCAAAACGAGAGGGGCGCTAGCACCCCCTGAACGTAGTCCGGCGAGGTTGAAGGAAATCATATCGGTTCTCTTTCCCCACCACGACACGTCCCCCTGGCAGCCAGCTCCGCTACCTGCGAATGAAGTCGAAAAGGTGACGAATGAGGAGTTGCTCACAGCGGCGAGATCGCTCGATACAAAGAAAGCCCCGGGGCCAGACGGTCTCCCGAACGTGGCTCTAAAGGCGGCTATAATGACACAACCAGACATGTTCAGGGAGGTCATACAGACATGTCTGGACGAGCGTATGTTCCCAGACATTTGGAAAAGGCAAAGGTTGGTACTATTACCGAAACCTGGGAAACCCCCAGGGGATCCATCGGCGTATAGACCAATCTGTCTGATCGACACTGTGGGTAAGCTCCTTGAGAAAATCATCCTCAACAGGCTAGCCCCCTTCATAGAGGAGGCAGGAGGACTGTCCAGCCAACAGTACGGGTTTCGCAGAGGCAGGTCGACGGCGGACGCCATAACATCGGTGGTAACCACGGCGGTGGTAGCTATACAGCGCAAACGACGAGGGATCCGCTACTGTGCGGTAGTAACGCTAGACGTCAAGAACGCGTTCAATAGTGATTGCTGGGCAGACATTGCTGATTCCCTACTTCGACTAGGAGTACCGGAAGGGCTGTACAAGATTCTGGAAAGCTACTTCCAGAACCGAGTATTGCTCTACGAGACCGACGAAGGCACACGTAGCACTCCAATCACGGCTGGAGTACCACAGGAATCTATCTTGGGCCCGATCCTGTGGAATATAATGTACGATGGAGTACTGAGGTTGAGGTTCCCTCCGGTTGTCAAGATAGTCGGGTTCACGGACGACGTCACGCTGACAGTCTACGGCGAATCCATCTCACTCAATCTGCTTGGTGGAGGACTGGTTGCGTAGCAGGAAACTGCAACTCGCGCACCACAAAACAGAGGTGATGGTGGTAAACAACCGCAAATCGGAACAGGAGGCGTTGGTACATGCCGGAGATTGCGTGATCCCCTCCAAGAGATCACTGAAGCAATTGGGTGTGATGCTTGACGACAAACTCAGTTTCAGCAAGCACGTTGAATACGCCTGCAAGCGCGCATCAACAGCGATCGCGGCGCTCTCCCGTCTGATGGCCAACAGCTCGCCTGTGCGCTCCAGTAAACGAAGGTTACTGGCAGGAGTGGCAGTTTCGATCCTCAGGTACGGCAGCCCGGTATGGGCGTCGGCACTAAATGTGGAACGCAACGCACAGATGCTGGAGAGTACGCATAGACTGATGTGTCTTCGCGTAATCACTGCATACCGCACTGTATCGAGGGATGCGGCCTGTGTGGTTGCAACTTTGATGCCTATCGGTCTGATAGTGAAGGAAGACGCGGAGCGCTACAGCATGCGAGGAGACAGGAACTCCAAAGCCGCTTCTCTACGCAGATGGCAACAAGAGTGGGACAGCTCAACCAAGGGCAGGTGGACACATCGGCTCATACCTAGGGTCTCGAGTTGGTTAGATAGACTCACGGAGAAGTGAACTTCGGCCTGACGCATTTCCTCACAGGCCACGGGTGCTTCAGATGGTACCTCTACAGGTTCGGCCACGCGACATCCCCTGTATGTCCTGGCTGCCCAGACGAGATCGAGACGGCTGAACACGTCTTGTTCGCATGTTCCCGTTTCGCGGCTCAAAGGAGTGAGCTACTGGAGGCATGCGGCATGGACACCACACCGGAAAACCTGATCTAGAGAATGTGCCACTGCGTAGAGAACTGGAACGCAGTGTCGACCGCGGCATCCCAAATTGCGGGCATATTGCAGCGGAAATGGAGTGCGGATCAACAACAAGCAGCCGCGACCGCTAGCCGCGTGCAACCGTAGTAGGCTCAAGAGAGATCAGCGAATAAACGTCGGTCCGGGAGAACCTTCTTCGCCGGGAAGCTCTTCATCGGAGTAGTCTAGATCCATCGTCGGGGACTAGACGAGTAGTACGTAAAACTGCTAGGATCGTCGGGGCGCCAGTAACCCGGAAGCTATCCTCCAACCGGAATCACTGGATCGACCCAGGCATCCTCTCGGTCGGGCGTTGACGGGTATCGAAAGCGTCGGTTTCAGGAGGGCTTCCTTCGTCGGGGAACTCTCCGTCGGTGTAGGCTAGATCCTTCGGCGGGGGCTAGTCGAGTAGCCGCCACAACACCGATTCGAGTCGTCGAGGCGCCAGCGAACCGGAAGCCATGCTCCAACCGGAATCGCGGGACCGACCTCGACTCTCCATCGGGTGTCCCGTGTGGTGTAAGAGACTCGGTGTCGGGAGATTCTCCTTCGCCGGGAAACTCTCCGCCGGAGTAGTCTAGGTCCTTTGTCGGGGACTAGATGAGTAGATCGTCGCGTGGTACCGCTAGGATCGTCAGGGCGCCAGTGAACCGGAAGTCACGCTCAAACCGGAATCATTGGATCGACTTAGGAATCCTCTCGGTCGGGCGTTGACGTGTATCGAAAGCGTCGGTTCGGGATGACTTCCCTCGTCGGGGAACCCTCCGTCGGTGTAGACTAGATCTTTTGGCGGAGACTAGTCGAGTAGTTCCGCGACGTAGCATCAGTTTTGGGTCGTCGAGGCGCCAGTGAACCGGAAGTTATCCTCCAGCCGGCATCACTGGTCCGACCCCGTCATCCAACTGGTCGATCCCTCGAGAGCAGGATGCTGATCCCCATTCTGCATAAATCTGGGGAGGGTGCTGTGAGCACCAATAGCCGCATGTTTACATACTCACGTTTTCCTGTTTTTTTTTCTAGAAAAACTGACAACCGCACTTATGCAATCCATTTTCCAACGCTGATTTTGTATCTCGAATCACAGATTAGGTAGTTTTATGGTTCCGTGTAGTAAAGATTCGAGTAAAGATACACGCAGAGAAATGGAACATATTTAAAAATAACAAAACTTAGAGCAGATTCAGCTGCTGGAAGTTTCATATGGAGGATTTATAATAGATCTGAAACTGGAACAAACGTATCCCCAGCATGCCGTTTTAGTTTTATTTATTGAAAAGTTCTTCTGTCAAAGTTAAAACTGGCAAACGCTGCCGTTCTATTTTTTTCTATATTTGAAACACGAGTAAAACACTGCTGGGGCTGCCAGTTTTTCTTGTTATAATACTCAGATTTAAATTTTAAAACTGTCATAAATTATGCATCTAGAACAAGAACACTACTGAATATGCCTCCACGTCTTCGAGGCTGGTCCTGTCTAGATACTAGATACTATCACTTCAGCTCCTGAACAAAAAATGAACATACAGCACGATACTTTCGAATCAATATCTTCAAAACAGTTTATCAGTGCAGCCGACGACCGAAAAAAATCTTTGGGTTATATATTCCACAATATGTACCCCACGTCATGGAAAAAGTAAGACTAACCGTTTAAATTATAAAGTAAGATGGCTTTTTTTGGTCATTTGTTGCTTTTAGAACATTCATTTCACGTTAACGGCCGTTCACGTTGGCATGTTTTTCACACGCCACTTTCCGTGTAGATAAGTGTAAACGTAACGGAGTATACAGTAGAAAACAATCACGAAAGGTAACACTTAGCTTGCGATCTTTAATCAAAGGATGTGTAAAGATTTTCTGAAGAGGAAAAAGCACAATCTATCTATATATATATATATATATATATATATATATATATATATATATATATATATATATATATATATATATATATATATATATATATATATATATATATATATATATATATATATATATATATATATATATATATATATATATATATATATATATATATATATATATATATATATATATATATATATATATATATATATATATATATATATATATATATATATATATATAAAAAAATGCAGAGATCATTCTTTGTAATCGCATCACGTAAGAACGGATGGACGGATTGAGATGCTTTTTTTTTGTTTGATCAGTTTTTACCCCCACCGGGTTCGTACATCAAAAAAGTTAGGAAAACTTACCGGAAAAGTGGGAAAAATCCATAAAGTGGTTTTGTATGGACAGTGGAATTTTCCACTGAAAAAGTCGCCAATGATTGCTAGATCATCGATAGGTGTTTGGCGCATAACGAGTTGCATAAGTGTTTGGCCGTCGAAGAAAGGAATACTAGATCGTTGAAAGAATCTTTTGGCGCGCAACGAGTTGATTTGTGTGAAGTGCATACTTGATTCATGTGGTTCGTCATTCCGAGCCACGTGCCTAATTGGGTATCAACATTGTTGCTTACTAAATGACTGGTGGAATTCCAGAATGTGTGTAATGGAGTCAGATGAATACTATTGGTCATTGTGAATCAACGAAAAGTTTGTGCTCTAGAAGCGCTGAGGTCAAACTAAGAGATTTTTCTTGCATTTTGCTTTCGAATGATTTAGATTACACGAAGCGCACATAATAAGTGGCAATTAGATATCAATATTCAAGATGGATTGATACTTTTTCTCTAAATTGTATACAACATCGTCAATCTGGTAGATGATAAAAGAACTCGCTGCCTCTCAATGCATGAACCGTGAAAGATTTTTTCTACATTTTTTTGCTCCATCTCATACTTTGAGTATTTCACGGCTCTTACCAAAATAGATACAGTTTTGCAATAATCGGCGCTGTGTGGAATTTACCAAGGAATAATCGCAATTTGACAATTATCCCAGAAAATCGAGCCGATGAATCAACTTGATGATTCTCATACTAGGTTACAATATTTCAAACCCTTGGTGTTGAGCATTCACAGATGTTTTCAGACACAACTTATGCCGAAGTTATATGTACATATTCAGAATAAGCGACAATAGTAAAATGATTCTATCACAATTATCCACAACCCGTATAGAATCGGATCGCAAAACGAGAATTGCTTCAGAGCGAATCCCTACCCCAACGTGCTAACCCGTGATGCTCAGACAAGTCGTCGAGAGAAAATCGTTTTCGCACTGGTGTCCATTCTGTGTTAAATGGACCATGCAGGTGTTTTGTTACTGAGATGATATTCGTCTCTCTTTAATGGCACTGATTGAATCGTGTGAAGAGTTGCTAGAGAGCGTTCTTTGATACGATAAAAGCCATTCTTGCTGAGAAGAATGTTCAAATTGGTAAGTTCAATATCAACTTAAAATGTCGTCTCTTCAAGGCACCAGAAGTTCCTTCGTATCTAAAAATATCCACTTTATTAGAGCTCTAAAGTACGTGTGGTACTTTTTGGCAACTTGAACGTACAGAATAAGTTGTCAGAAAACATTATCGATGCATAAAAGCTGTACACATGTTCACATTAATTTTGGGTGATGTTTCTTTTTTTGGGCTAAAGCGAATGTGTGTCGAATTCCGTTGATAGTCGTTTGACAATTCTGCTCTCCGAACACATAAATGGGAACAAATTATTTTTGGGCGAGACGAAGTTCGACGGGTCAGCTAGTTGTCTATATTATTTGTAACCAATGGCACTTTTCACCTATAGCGGCTGATCACAACGCGCAGCTTTATGCATTGAAAACGAAGAATTATGTTAATACGATAGCTAACGAAATTTTCACTTTTCTACTGTTTCTACGAAAAAAATGAGAATTAATTCCTTCCGCTCTAGCCCACAGCCTACTCAAAGACGGCAGCGGCGAGGGGCTAAATTGGTACGCACACATAGTCACAACACATGTCACTTACAACAAACAAGTTCGACGGTCAATCGAGAGAAACTAACTCAACCTTTCTGTCACGTTTGCCGAGTTCGATGTACATATTGCTCACGACGTAAAATACACTGGTGGCGTAGTAAGACAGGTTTGGTTGTGTTGGTAATTTTCTCACGAAATTAAGTATGGCGCGCCGGGATTCAAGCATGTAAACATAAACAAACGACCAGTTCAGATCGGGATTTCACTTCTAAGTTACTCCAGTTGTCGCGCAGCCTTGCGAATCTTTGGCACTTATTGAAAATCTGGACATTTTATCTTCAAGGGCTTGCAAGGTAACGTCGAAATATAGAAAATTTTACACACATCCGATTCTGTTCATTTCGTTGGAGGAAGGATTTCGCGGATCGCACTGTGGTATCTATTACAGTTATTATGGATAATGGAGTGATTGTGCTGTTGGTGGCATTTCAAATGCAGGTGATGA
Source organism: Malaya genurostris (assembly GCF_030247185.1). Classification (NCBI taxonomy): domain Eukaryota; kingdom Metazoa; phylum Arthropoda; class Insecta; order Diptera; family Culicidae; genus Malaya; species Malaya genurostris. Next base: position 25,852,456 of record NC_080571.1, on the reverse strand, counting down.
AAACGATTGAAACATCCCGGAACAAAACACCGCATTTCACTGTCAATATTTTCGCAAACAGAATCAACTCTAAATATTTTCATAAAAGCAACTCCCGAAACGTCATTTGTTTATGTTTTTCTTCTTCACGTCTCTCTGTTATTCCAAAATAAAATGACAACCGCACTAACACATACAAAAACGTGATCACCAGGTATTTTACATCGTGCATATTGCTTATCTGTTCGTTGGCAAGAACTCTCTCGCCGAAACTGAAAGCTCCCTAAAGCTCGAGGAAATTCCAACTGTTCCTATTTCCGTTCTGCAGTCATCAATTTGTTCCTCGAAATTTTCCCGCTTTGAAGACTAACAGTAAAATGGCCGCCGAACAGAAGGTCAACACTAGGACAGGACCTGACAATTGTTAATCCACTTTTAGGACCAATTTCGGACCAGCTCGTGATTGGTTGAAATTGACATAAGCAAGTACAAGTTGTTGAAATCAATATTACTGCAGGGTGGTAGAAAAAGTGTTGTCAGTATCGTCGGTAACAATGTAGCTTGATATTGGATATTTTATTTTTCGGGTCATCTTTTCAAAATTATTAATTTCAATAGGATTTAAGTTCAATTTGTTTTAAGTCCTGTCAATGCGGAAAGTATTCGAGTACATTTAACAATCACTGGATAATACAAAGAGAAAGCCTGAAATCACGAAGTGTGATATGGACGAGAATATTGATTATGTTGGTTGAAAATAGCACCGAATCTTTGGATACTTCTGTATGTTATTATTTTTCTCAAATAGAATATGTTGAATACTTTAGTTAATAAAGCTGCAAAAATTAATTACCCAAAATTGAGTGTTTTAGAAAAATTTTATTAAGCTGTTTCAACTAAACGTTTTCTTCAAAACAAACATCTGATCAAAATGAATCCAGAACTATATTTTTCACCGATATAACATTTGTCTAAGTGTTTTCAAATGATAAATAATTGCATGTGATAAGGGGAGAAAGTTTTGAGAATGAATAATCATCTCTACTGGCAACAGTGATCCCGAGGCATTTATTATTTACAGCAGGGAGCAACCGGAATAAGAAGAGAAATATTTTTCTGGAAAAAGAAGCCAGTTGTCTGGTCCTGTCCTAGGGTCAACAGAGCGGTATTTGATAGCACTGATTTCACAACACTTTACTATTAGAACCGCTCTTTGAGCCACTCTGTCATGCAATTCACCAGTGCGTCGGAATCTAAAAATAAAGTCATGCTGTTGAGCATAGCTGCATCTAATACGTACCTCTCGATTGTAGTTGTAAAGCTAAACTTTACTCGTGTGTTTTGCAATTCGGTGACGTTTCAACGATAAAGCTATCAGTTTACTATCGTCACAGCTAACTTCGATTCTCTTGTTAGTTTATCGATACCGGCCCCTTAACAAGACGCCATCTTGATGAGATCAAAATCGGAACTTCAAAATCAGCTGATTGCAAGTAAACAAACAAACAGCAATACATTTGTTTTACGCGTTTACCTTCTTTAGTGCACGAAAATTAGTGAATTTTGGGTCGACTCTCTCACAATAACTTGTCGGTTTACCTAAAATACAGCTGGTAGTGTTTTGGGACATCAAGTGGAGATAATTTTCACAATTTGAGAGTCGCGATGAGTATCAAAACATCGCAGTGTTTGGGGCTCGAAACGCGAGGGGCTCAACGTAATCGGTATACTTTCAAATGGCTGGTGCTCACATACCGGTGTCAGATGGGTGATCGATACCCACTTAGAAAAAAACGTTCAACGGTGGTCCTTCATTGGTCCAATACGTTGGATCATTGGTTCAATGAAAGTCCAATCAATCATTCAACGGGAGGCCAACACGGGACCTTCGTTTGCCGATTTTGAAACAGACCGTTGAACCGAATGCCATTTGTTTCGTTCAACAAACCCGACAGACAGAGGTCCATTGTTGAGCCATTTTTAACATGAGGAGTTGGAGCCCTGTTGGACTAGTTTTACTGAAGAATTTCTGAAGTTTTTCCCACTTATTTGTTTAAACTAACACTACATATCTGCACAATACTTCTACTTCTCGTAAAATAACAACAAATTTTCTTTCTATATAAAGGTAACACTTCATTTTCACACTATTTTTGTAAGAGAAAAAAACAACAACAAACCGTTCCAGCAAATTTAACGAATGTTTCGTGCAATATGTCGTTCAACAAGCGCTCAAAAATCAACAAAATTGAACGGCCTGCTGAGAGGGTACTGTTTAGCTATATGATGTAAGTTAGAGTGACTATAATCAGAGTGGCGACAGCTGTTCGTTTGGAATGACAGCTACCAGTTCCAAACGAGCAAACGACCTGTCAATTCAATGTAAAGCTAATGGAATGTTTTGAATTGTTGCCAGCATTACGGATGAGATGTCGTCACTCTGGTTATAGGCACTCTAATGTAAGTCACTAGGCAACGCATCGTGTTTTTTTTCCTGGCATCTTCCTCAATAACATCACTTCGTTTCGCGTGTGCCGTCTTCGCACTATACAGATCACTAATCTTCGCACTATACAGATCACTAATCTTCTTCATTTATCACGTTCGGTGACTGTTGATGCTCTTTATATACCTGTCAAGGCATCCAAAAAGTTTCAAACGTTCAAATGTTACGATCAAACGATGTAACTTAGCTTGTTCACTTTTTTTCCACGAGCCCCCCTATATAATCTACCATTACTTAACGTCATTCGCCGAACGAAAAGGACTTCGCACAGACACCCATCGCAAAAATGCACTTATTTTCGTTGTCCAAAGCAATCATGACTAATCTAATGCACGACGCAAGAACACACGCGTGAGGAACTGATAGAAAGTTTTTTGTTTTTCCTTTTGTTCGACATAACTCGCGTGATAGTCAACTCCTACTAACCACCTGTCAACCACTGCCAATGCATGAGGCTCGTGAGTTGCGTAGTTCATCTTTTCGGGCTCCGAAGTCACCCGAAAGGCGAAGATTATTGATACGTCATCAATCGAATACTGTGTTTGTCTCTTGTACTGTGCTATGAATCACGATGTAGACATACCACTACCGATTTTTCCATGTGTGAGTAGAGTTTTCATCTTAAGTTTTCCGTTCTCGCCGACAATGACCATAAGTCATTGATCGCGTACACGGGAGCTGAATCCGTTCGTTTGTTAAGGACAAAGATGACGCAATAAAGCTTAGCTTTGTCTATCAGTATTTGAGCTTAACTTGTTTGTCGGCAAGCCGAATTTTAAATAATTGCGGGTTGATTTGCACTGCTTTTGATGAAGGCTCTTTTGTTTTTATGCGATTATTTTTATCTGTTTTCGTTGTGCAACTCGAATTGTGTACGTTTCTGGAAGCACAAGTCTACAATTGATCTTAGGATAAAAGTCATTATTGTAAAACGAAAACAGCATTACTCAACTTTGGCTCTTTATGGATCTTCATGGCACCGACATAGAAATCGACTTACCTCCACAAAAATAACTCACACTTCATTTTCATCGCGACAACATATAACTCATCGCATCTAAACTAAATTATCTAGACATTGTCAGGATAGATTTTTGATCCATGCTTTTGAGGGCGAGATATTCAATAACAAGTTGAAAGACGGCGTTTTCAGCTAAGCAATTCTTCCTTCAGAAAAAAAACTTTCCCGACCGCTAAAGTCAAACAATCATTCTGAAATGTTCACAGAATAATATAAACTAATTTTCTAAGAGATTGTCAGTTGGATTTTTTGATATTCGTCACCGTTTCTGAGAAAATTAGATTTAAAGCGTGAAAATAGCCCTCTAAAATGCCCTAAAACACACTGGCCTCAGCCCTTAATGGCTGCCAGAAAAAAACGCTTCAACAATGGCTATAATTCTAATTAATAAATTGAAATCTAATAATCTAATAATTCTCAAACGTTTGAACAGCAATATTCGCCGACAAACAAGTAGATAAAAATAAATAGCATGTTCACACATTAGCGCTGATATCGAGTGTTATGATATACAAATTTTTGGATATCCGATATTGTCACTCGACTTGATACCCGGGATATCCGGAACGATATCATATCACAAGTTTCGATTGATCACACGGCTTACGACATTGCAAGTCATTTTGGTAGTAAATATTATGAGACATCAATCAGAATTCACTCGTTCGCAAATGTTGACATTTAGATGTGAGATGGTGCTTATCATTTGGGTATGTCAAGTGATATGATTTTAAACCATCCTGCTTTAAGGGGGTTCATTTGAACGTTTTTTCCTGGAATTTTTGTTAGAAGAACTAATTCGAAAACTACAAAAAGTTGAACGTTGTTTTGAAGGTTGGTGCAAGTTTTTTTCGAAAAAAAAAAGTAATCCAAAGGCTTGTATTTATTAAGGCCATTGAACGTGAGCCCTCCGAAAAGGAATACCGAAATTGTGCTCTGCTTGAACCAGTTGTATAAAATAGTAAAAAGCTGGAACTGTCCGGATTGCAGATTGCGCTGGTCTTGTGTCCGAGCCCTGGACTGGAAGAATTCTAATCGTAGCACCAGTTATGCAATGGTTCTGAAACAGAAGGCCAAATTCCACAAAAGGAATGTAATACCATTCATAAAAATAATCATTTTCATGTGTTTGCCTTTCTCATATAGAAAGGTCATAAGGTCACTGTGAAAACCAACTTGGATATGGATTCAACAGCAGTTAAGGTCTGAGGACAGAGGGCCACGTGTTGAGTTTTGAATCGACCACGTGGCTCGCTCAATTCCCTTTTGCGCATCGTATTTCTCTTGTACTCTCTCGTATATGAGCAAACTGTACCGGGTTGCCAGTATACATTTTATTTTTTTGATGAGAAGTTTTATCACATTAATCTATCGTATGGGTTGGACATTACATGGATTCCAATGAACAATGAAAAAATATTCAACTTTCACAAAGATTGAATGTCTGTGTGTTTGACAGCCTTGTCGAGCCAATTTTATTTATCTCTCCTTTTTCAGAATGCTATCAGGAAACCAAAGCGGAAAAAAATGGCGGATGCATTGAAACTGACTTGGTTTCACAGAAAAAAAACAAGACTTTATTTTTATCGCGATAACATATATGTTTTTATGTACTAATCGCATCTAAACTAAACTATCTAGACTTTGTCACGGTAGATTTATGATACAAGCCTTCAAAGCCGAGATATTCGATGAACAAGTAGAGGTATGGATTTCCGAGCGTTCCAATTTTTAGCAGTTCTTCCGTCAGAAAAAAATACAACACGACCGCCAAACTCAATGAATCATTCTGAAAATTTCACAGAATATTCTCAACAAAATTTCGAAGACATTCAGCTTTCATAATGCACACCAGCCATAAATAAGCATTATCTATGAATAGCCGTATATTTTGCCAATCTCGGCCATAATTCAATCTCAAGTGCGATTGAAATGCCAATTAGCAATTATTTGCTGCCATTATGCGGCATTAGCTTATTGGTAACCGGGGAGGTTTTTACTCAATTTATCTATACCGTTGTGTAGCTTCAACCTTCAGCTACCATTCTCAATTGATGACTTGGAGAAACATGCATTAGTTTTCGTACCAAATTACGATAAAGTGACCAGCCCAATATTTAGGAACCGCAGGGCTAAGCCGGACTATAAAGTTTCACACAAAAACACCTTTAAAAAATCATTTATTTTCTTCTTTGTATGTTCTTATAGTAAAACATTTCCAGAATATTCTGTGAAATTTTCAAGCCTATCGGATCAGAACTCAGCAAGTTATTGGCCTTTATCTTTGCTTATCTCATACTGCGAAGAAGTAAGAGCTCGACGCACAGGCCCAGGATTTCTGCTTCGATTGACTTAAAAACTTCACAAAACATTCTTAAAATGTTTCATTATAACAAATTATAAAAGAAAAAAGAACATTTTTTGAATATGCTAGACCCTTGAGTAATAAATTGTTTCCATTGATACTATAGACAAAAAACTTTAAACGCGTTTTTCTCGAAAGCAGGTATTGAAAGTCCGTGTCCATCGTCATTCAAAAATTACTGCATCATTTTTTTTTCAAATTTTGCACACACTTTCTGCATATAAAAACCAGACCCCAACATTTTCCTTTTCGTTGTTTGTTACTTCGGGGAGGTTTTACAGCTACAAAACCGGCGAATGTTTTCGTGAAAAATCGCAGTTTTCACTTTGAACATACACCAAAAATTTGAAAAAGAAAAAACAGAAACGTCTAGAAAAAACATCTACTCGATCTGTGCTGCTTTGATTTGTTCACTTCTGATTAGTCTGCGCTGAGATACAGTGGCCACCGCAAATCATGGTTTTTAAGAAGCGTCCTCAAAAATACCTCTTCACCGACTTATTTCTCGATATTTTTCCACGAAAAAATTACAAAATGTTGTTCGAATAATGCTTTTTATCATGCAAAACATCATCACATCAAGCGCGTTTACAAAACCAATCCATGGCTAGCCCCGGTCTCCCCTACTATGTGACCTTTTCTCGGAGATGGCCGAACTGATTTTCACAAAATTCGATTCAAATGAAAGGTCTTATGATCCCACAAAAAATTCCTGAATTTTAACTTAATCCCACTTCCGGTTTCGGGTATTACAGAGTGATTAGTGCATAAATTCCAATTGCAAAAGACCTATTCACTTTTCTTAAAGATGCCATGACCGATTTTAACAAACTTATATTCAAATGAATGGTCTTCAGGTTTTTTACGAAACTTCTGAATTTCATCTGGATCCGACCTCCGGGTCCGTAATTACAGGATAAAGAGTGTAGAACATTTCCAGTAGTGATGCAAAACACAGAAAAATTAAGTTTCTGTCGTCGTTCCAGTCGATAGGCTATATTCTGGCTGTATCAGTCTATGGATTCTGATTCCGGAAGCACCGGAAATCGTGGTCACTAACCCTAAAACGAAACGAACTTACTTTTCTCAGCGATGGCTTGGCCGATTTTCTACAAACTTAAGATTTCATACGGAACTCCTGAATTTCATCTGGATCTGACTTCCAGTTCCAGAGTAACAAGATGATGACTGTCCAAACCTTCGAGTCGTCTTATAAACATACAATTTTTTTTTAATTTTCAAATTTTCGTTGTTTGCGACCATGTGCCTCCATTTTTTTATGGTGATTATAATATGGACACATTCTTACTTCTTTTAGATTGTAAAACAGGCCAATTGGTCTACCTACCATGAAAACCATTAACCCTTTCACGACCAGAAGATGTCCAGGACGAAACATGTCAGTACAACACAATGTTTTGGGTGTAAAGTAAGAGAATATCACCAGAATAACACAGCAGGGTGCATCAGTTTCCTATAATTCCAGGGAAAATATTTTTCCCTGTGATCCTCAGACATAAATAAACGAAGAGTTGGACGTTGCACATAACACATTCATTATGTGTTCTATTTTATATACGTCGTTTTCTTTTTTTTTTTTTTGTTCGTTCAGAAACACATTTGTCATCTTGGAAATAAGTTTTTTTAACATTTAGTAAAAAAACATCGATTTAATAATAATTGAAGGATCAACAGCGGTTATTATAGAAGGGAAACATGTATCTCTTGGGCGTTAAGGGGTTAAAAGGGTCATTTGTATGACGTCCTAAAACAAAATATTTCAACATATTTTTCCCGAAAACTGCAGACATTTCTTGATAAAAATTACGACAAATTAGCGGAATCGGTCGAGTGGTTCAAAAGTTATAAATTAATCAACAACATCTTTTTTAAAGAATCGCCAATTTTTGGATTTGTTATGTAAAACTGTTTCAGCTTCCAGAAAAAAATACAAAAATGACATAGTGCCCAACCGGGTGGATGTGAATAGCAAAAAAGGAACAAAATAATGACAAATTTTACCATCATATCTTATCTTGACTCTTTTCGGGTGATAGAATATTCACCAGCTGAAAAATTCGGCTTTTATTAATATTTTTTCTTGCTTTGATATTACAATGACAGAATTTGATATTTTGTTGCTATTTTATCATGCAGATTTGGTTATGGTTTTCGATATTCTAACTCTTATTTCAAACTAAATAATGTTAATTTCTATAATAAAGATGTTTGGTTTTAAGAATAAAAATTATTATTGGTTTGCAAATCACTTCTACCCGGGCATTGGTCGCGAATTGTGAAAACTGTTAAAAAGTTATACAATTGACTTTTTCAAACATAAAACTTCAACCTTACAATATTTGCATATTTTTCCAACAAACTATAGGCATTTATTAACAACATATCCAAAAATTAGCAGAATCGACCGACTGGTTCAAAAGCTATGATTTAAAAAAACATTTTTTAATCCACCTAGTGGTGTAATGATGCCTTTCTCATATTACTTACTTTTAAAACAGTGAGAGCTTTTATTTGAATCATTTGTGAAAATCGGTTTAACCGTTGCTGAGAAATCGAAGTGAGTTCCGTATTGTAAATTTCCTTCACTATTACCGGTGCGTTCGGCAGCGGAAACCGGGCACTAGTAGTCCCAAAGTAGATTTAAGGAGTGTATCGATAAGTAGTTAGCAACATTCAAACAGTTATTACTCTGAAATGGCTTAATTTTTTGCAGCGTGTTTTGCGGTGACATGTTTGTTTACATGCCAATAACAGCTGCGCTATCGATTGGTTTCGGTACGGTTTATCGTTTCAATGATGAGTCGAATTGATCCAGAAACGCGAAAGAAAATTCTGCACACTTGGTGCTCAGAAAGTGGTGTCACGTACAACGAAATTGCAAAACGGGTGAAAGAGCACCAAACCAGTGTCAAAAATATTATCGAGAAGTTCGGTAAGACCCTTTCCATGAAGGATTTGCCCCGATCCGGTAGGAAAACGGGTCCCAGTCAGCCCGACCGGGACTTAAAAGTGGTTGAGTACATCAGGAAAAACCCATCGGCGTCGACGCGAGATTTGGCCAAGTAGTTCAACACCAGCATCGGGATGATTCAACGGATCAAAGTTCGGAACTCCCAGAAAACGTACAAGAAACAGAAGGTGTCGAAAAAGTCCCTGGTACAGCAAGTTCAGGCTAAAACAAGAGCGCGAAAACTGTATAACCGGATTCTACAGAATAAAGACGGATGCATCCTGATCGACGACGAAACCTACGCCAAGGAAGACTCTCGAGCGCTGCCCGGACCGCAATATTATACGAAATCGGTGTACCAGGACCTGGACGGCGCTGACACCACGGTGGCGATGGAAAAGTTTGAGCAAAAGGTGTTGATCTGGCAAGCAATTTGTACCTGTGGTTCGCGGTCGTCGATTTTCTTCACGAAGGGCACAATTAACGCCAAGGTATACGAGGAAGAATGTTTGAAAAAGAGAATGCTGCCACTGTACAGAAAGCATAGGGCTCCTCCTCTCTTCTGGACGGATTTGGTTTCAGCCCACTACGCCAACTCCGTTCTACAGTGGTTGTCAAAAAATAATGTACAATTCGTGGAAAAGGACATCAACCCACCGAACTGCCCGGATCTTCGGCCAATTGAAAGGTATTGAGCAATTGTCAAGCGGCACTTTCGGAAGGAAGGTACAGTGTCCCAAAACATGCAGGAGTTAAAAAAAACTGGACAGTTGCCACCAGGAAAGTCACAAAAGTAACTGTGCAGAATTTAATGAAGAATGTTCCAAGGATTTTCTTCAATATAATCAGTGAAATGCATAAAAATGTAATTTTTCTACAATATAGCGAAAACTGATGTCAAAATATGTTTTTTTTTAGTTATAAAATTCATATAAATGTTTTTTTTTCGCGTTTTTATTCAATAATCAATGTTGCTAACTACTTTTCGATACACTCCTTATATTTCCACCAGCTAACAAGGTCTGTCAACCAGTGAATTTACCAGTAAATTTTATAAAATATGTTCAACTCGTTTTGCCATCGCTTGTAAAAAAAACTTCACGAAATTGAAAATTTTTGCTAATCTCACTGTAATACCGGAAGTCGGATTTGAAAAATCTCAAGACCTTTCATTTGCATCATAGCTTGTAAAAATCGGTTGAGAAATTTCCGAGAAAATTGAATGCGCATTTCTCATAGATTTGCACATATTGCCTTGTAATTCCGGAACCGGACGTCGGATATAGATAAATATCAATAACGATCTGTGGGACCATAAGACAATTAAGCAAATTATTTGATTCTTTATGTCCAAGTGATGACATTTTAATGCAAAAAAAGTATTCTACATGACAATTATGTGTAAAGACTGTTCAAATTCAAGTATTCCGAATATTTTATATGTATTTTTCTGACTATTCGACTGTAAGTGCCAAGCCAATTAAATATTAAGTGTCATACATTCAAATTCAATCTGCGGTTTGGTTGATGGAATGTTAGTCTATTATCCATAGAGTTTATTGTGATTTCATATTAAAAAAGGTTTGAATTGATTTACACTTGCAATTAAAGTGTCGAATCAAATGCGGCAAAATTAGGTGTAAAACAACGTGTCGATTTTTATCTGTGTAGCTATTTTACTTTTAGTGAGATGCAATGAAATTTATAATTCAATGATAAAGCCCGAATCTTGCTAAGTTGTTAGTCTGCAAAGGGTTTTATAAAAGCTTTATGATCAATTTAAAAACTACTGATCAAACGAGACATTGATTATAGGTAGTCTGAGATGCTAAATCAATCACAAAACCCTTATAAATTATAATTGAAAACCTGAAGCCATTCAAACGGTTAATTGGGTTCACATATAAATCATTCGTACCTATGTTTATCAGTGCCGGACAAAAATTGACGTCCGTCTTAAGCGTCGCCTACTCTGTTTCAGCTTTTGTTATCATTCCGGGGGAACGCGAGAAAAAGCTGTATTAGGCAAAGGTAATCAGTTATTACATGTGCTAAAGGACTGAGTATACCTAATCGCGGATTTTTTTCATATATTCGATTTGATTTTTGCCATATATGTTGGATAACAGTGAAGGAAATGAAATGTGGTATTCTGAAACATCAGCGTTCGATTTTGCGTACAAAAATTACCATTGTGGACAAACTCGAACGCAAAAGCTCATAAGCTCAGCTCTACAGGCGAATTGCTACTCAATGATCACTTTACCAAACAGTCGTAAAATTTTTTACCCACATTGAGATCTCTACTTTGATGTCTGTTCTCTGTGATCGTAGCATAAATTTCTACATCGTTTCGATTATGATTGTCTCGCTTGGTTTATCAGCACCGACTGTATCCCGAAATTATTGCAGGGTTGTCATTGAACTTGTTTGCAATAACGCTAAGACAGTGGATGGGCTATTTATTATCAAGTGACATCGTGTCTTATCGTTTTCAATTGAACCTTGTCTTGTCTGAACTATTTTTTCCGAACATCAAACGTTACACACCTAGAAAAAATCGTGTAAATTTACGTCTTCTGAGAATGACATATTTGAGCATCGGCAATGACTCATTCTTACAGAGACTCCCCGTATGGTGGAGTGCTTTTAGGAATTAAGAAATGTTATTCCTTTTATAGATTAAACATTCCTTCGACTTCTAGTATAGAAGTTGTTGCTTGTCAAATAAACATTAAAGGAAAGGACATTTGCATTGCTTCGGTATATATTCCTCCAAGAGCTCAAGTTGGACAACGACAGCTTAATGAAATTGTCGAAGCCCTTCCTGCTCCACGTTTGATTTTAGGAGATTTCAATTCGCACGGAATGATGTGGGGTTCCGTTTACAATGATAGCAGATCATCTCTAATATATAATATTTGCGACAATTTTAGCATGACGGTACTAAATATGGGTAGCATGACACGGATCCCAAGACCTCCTGCACGTCCAAGTGCATTAGATTTATCTCTTTGTTCGACTTCAATTCGACTAGATTGCACCTGGAAAGTATTTCCTGATTTACATGGTAGCGATCATTTACCAATCATCATCTCAATTAGCAGTAACAAAGGCATTGCTAATTCAGTTAATATTCCATATGATTTGACAAAAAATATTGACTGGATTAAATACCAAAGTAATATTTCAAGTGTCTTAACTTCAATGGAAGAGCTTCCCCCACTTGAAGAATATGACTTCCTCGTTTGTTCGATTCTGGAGGCCGCAGAACAAGCCCAAACCAAACGATTTCTTGGTCCATCGTCTAACAGAAGACCTCCAAATCCTTGGTGGGACAAAGAGTGCTCAGATGCTAAACACGCGAAACAAAATGCTTTCAAGACGTTTTTAAAACGAGGAGGAGGAACTCCTCAGAATTTTGAAAAATTCTTGGTTTTAGAAACCAAGTACAAGAACATACTTCGGGTTAAGAAATGCAGCTATTGGAGACATTTTGTGGAAGGTTTGTCAAGAGAAACCTCAATGAGCACTCTTTGGAATACGGCCAGACGAATGAGGAATCGTAACGTAGGAAATGAGAGTGAGGAGTACTCGAATCGATGGATATTTGATTTTGCGAGGAAAGTTTGTCCAGATTCCGTTCCTACGCATAGCATTGTTAGGGAGTCTTCTTCAAATGATGATTCCATTGATAGCCCCTTTTCAATGATGGAATTTTCCATAGCACTCATGTCTTGTAACAATAACGCTCCTGGATTGGACAGAATTAAATTCAACTTGGTGAAGAATCTGCCCGACCTCGCAAAAAGACGTTTGTTGGAATTGTTCAACAAGTTTCTTGAGCAAAATATTGTTCCACCTGACTGGAGACAAGTGAAAGTTATCGCCATTCAAAAGCCGGGGAAACCAGCTTCCAATCACAACTCATATAGACCCATTGCGATGTTGTCCTGCATCAGAAAATTGTTCGAAAAAATTATTCTACGACGTCTCGACACTTGGGTCGAGACGAACGGTTTGTTGTCAGATACTCAGTTTGGCTTCCGTAGAAATAAAGGGACGAATGATTGCCTTGCATTACTTTCGTCTGACATCCAAATTGCCTTCGCTCAAAAGCAACAAATGGCATCTGTATTTTTAGACATTAAAGGAGCATTTGATTCAGTTTCCATTGATGTTCTTTCAGACAAGCTCCACCAACATGGACTCCCAGCGGTTATAAATAATTATTTGCACAACCTTTTGTCAGAGAAACGCATGCATTTTTCACATGGCGATTTGGCAACAATCAGAATTAGCTACATGGGTCTCCCGCAAGGCTCATGCCTCAGTCCGCTCCTCTATAATTTTTACGTGAATGACATTGACAGCTGTCTAGTAACCCCATGTACACTAAGACAATTGGCAGATGATGGCGTGGTTTCAGTTACTGGATCCAAAGCTATTGATCTGCAAAAACCATTGCAAGATACCTTAGATAAATTGTCCGTTTGGGCTGTTCATCTTGGTATCGAATTCTCTGCGGAGAAAACAGAGCTGGTCGTCTTTTCAAAAAAGCATGATCCCGCGCAACTTCAGCTTCATATGATGGGAAGAATAATCGAACAGGTTTTGACTTTCAAATACCTCGGGGTGTGGTTTGATTCCAAATGCACGTGGGGAGGACACATTAGGTATCTGATAACGAAATGCCAACAAAGAGTAAATTTTCTTCGAACAATAACAGGGTCTTGGTGGGGTGCTCATCCGCAAGATCTAATAAAATTGTATCAGACAACGATACTTTCAGTGATGGAATATGGATGCGTTTGTTTTCGTTCCGCTGCAAATTCTCATATTATCAAACTTGAGCGAATTCAGTACCGTTGTTTGCGAATTGCTTTAGGCTGCATGCATTCGACACATACAATGAGTCTTGAAGTTCTGGCGGGAGTTCTTCCATTAAAAGATCGATTTTGGGAGCTTTCATCACGCCTGCTAATAAGATGTGATGTGCTGAATCCCATGGTAATTAATAATTTCGAACGACTAGTCGAGCTTCGATCTCAAACAAAATTCATGACAGTATATTTTAACCATATGTCACAGGAAATCAACCCTTCAAGATATATTCCTATCCGTGTCAGCCTCCTAAATGTACCTGACTCAACTTTATTTTTCGACACATCCATGCAGCGCGAAGTGCGTGGAATCCCGGACCACCTACGCTCTATGGAAATCCCAAAAATATTTTCAAGTAAGTTCAGGCATATTAACTCTGAGAAAATGTTTTACACGGACGGATCGCGAATGGAAGAAGCGACAGGGTTTGGTATGTTCAACAATAATGTTTCGGCCTCATTCAAGCTTCAAGAACCTGCATCTGTTTATATAGCAGAGTTAGCAGCAGTTCATTATAGCTTGAATGTAATCGTCACATTATCTCCAAACCATTATTTCCTCTTCACAGATAGTCTGAGTGCAATTGAAGCCATTCGCTCAAACGCTGCTGGCAAAAATGAACCGTTTTTCTTGGGTAAAATAAAACAGTGTCTGAACGACATATTGAATAATAATTATCTAATCACAATAGTTTGGGTTCCGGCTCATTGCTCCATTCCAGGCAATGAAAGAGCCGATATTTTAGCCAAACGTGGTGCTATTGAGGGTGAAATTTATGAGAGACCGATTGCTTTCAACGAATTCTATAGCGCGTCTCGCCAAAGAACACTTGCCAGCTGGCAAGCTTCTTGGGATAAAGATGATCTGGGTCGGTGGATGCACTCAATTATTCCTAAAATATCGACAAAGGCATGGTTCAGGGGACTGGATGTGAGTAGAGATTTCATTCGTGTGATGTCCAGACTCATGTCCAATCACTACACGTTAGATGCACATCTCCTTCGAATTGGACTTTCCGAGACTAATCATTGTGCTTGCGGCGAAGGTTACCGCGATATTGACCATGTTGTTTGGACATGCGTGGAGTTTCGTGATGTCAGATCTCAACTAATAAATTCCTTGCGTACCCAAGGTAGACTATCCAATGTCCCAGTTCGCGACTATCTTGCTTGTCGTGACCTTCCATACATGAAACTTCTTTATCATTTCATTAAATCCATTGGAGTTCCAATTTAAATTTTATTTTATGTTAAACTGTTTTCTCTTCCATGAGTTCAACCAATAGCCAACTATAGGATATTGAATATAAGTGGTGAACTGATACAAACAATCCTGAAATAGTTATAAGATCATGTACAAAATAAATGTATTTTATTTAATGTAATTTAAAATAGCAACTCGCTTGATAAAAACAGTGTTTAGATTAACTAATGAGTACCAACATACTAATATGATATTCGAAATGTATTAGGTTTAAACTACTATGTATTGTGGATGCCACGGCGAAGAAAAACTTATGTATATTGCCTATGAAATAAACGTATTTATGAAAAAAAAAAAAAATGACTCATTCTTACAATCGATCTCGGTCACATATTTAATTAATTCTGACACATTTTGAAGTATTGAAACATATTAGTTTAGATACATGCTGAAAATCACCTGTTGGCATTCCGTCCCTTGTTACATTCGGCATTAATGCTGATAGTCTCCTGTTAAGCCTGTTCTCTACAGTGCGTTACATTTTAGCCTAATTGTACGCAGTTCATACGGTGATTGTTCACGTAATAGAAATGAACTAGTGTGAATCTGGTTGGTGAAGCAGCAATATTTATCTTATCAAGTATGTGCCTTTCGTTCACGTGATGCCACATGTTTGATAAGAACACTAAAGTTTTGCTGTATATAAAAAGCAAGTGAGTTTTGATTGAGATCAGTTATTGCTTGTAAGTTTCTAGTGTAATTTATTTTGGTTAGTGAAGGTAATATTCGATCTAAGCATGGGAGTCTTGCGAAACCCGTTTATGACTTGGTATGGTATTTTATACTTGATATCATAACTTTTTTTGAAACATGTATTCTACACATTGACCTTGATTGTTGGACTTCTATCGAATCTCTAGATGCAGATACATTCGTCTAGTGTTTGGAAGTTAATCGAGTTAATCAAAAGCATGCGTGGCACAGTTTGTGAATCTTTGTTCAAATTTAAGTTTATTTATCCATGTGCATATTTTTCTGAGTGCCACGTGGAACTGCGAGTGATTTTTTTTATTCCATTCAGTTTGAAACAGAACCAATTACGAACTGGTTAGCCCGCTTAGAACGAAATTCATACAACCGGTCTAAATCGGATCAGACTTCGACAGCTGTCAAAATAGTTGTATTTTTGACACCCGTCAAAATGGCGTTGGACGTTATCTAGTCGGTCATGCTTTTGAAGATAAGTTCATATTGATAGAATACCAATTGACACTCACGACCAACAGTATCGCGTCAAGAAAATCAGAGCACAGTAAGCTGTGGAATTATTCAAAATCACGCATCAAATTAAATTGAAAATACGATACGATAATTATAAGGACCCGAGAATCATGTTTCAAAGCTATTTTCAAAGTTATGAAAAACTTACCAAGTTGTCAAAAACGGATCAAGGCCCTTTCGATGCAGATTATTCCACCGGAGTCTCAGCATGGAAGACATAATCAATGGCCGAATTGAGCGAAGTTGTTTTTACAAGCTAAAATTACACTGGATATGCAAAGTGTGTTTCAGCTTGTGAGAAAAAACGATCTTAACTATCTTCGAAACTTCAGGCCAGTCAAACGACATTCATGATTCACCATTGGAGATTGGTTGATGACGGGTTTTGAGAGGCATATTCATGATTCAAATGATTCAATTCTTCGAAAATATCCAGGAACTGGACCATTTGAATTAAGAGTATACTCCTGTCAGCGTTCTAATGAATTATATTTCCAAAAACTTGCGGCGGGGAGAAACGGATGTTTTCCTAACAGGGTACCATCGTTTAATCACAGCTGCCAGGAATACTTGAAATAATCTTCTAATTTTCTACACTCATCAGAGAACGTGATTGAACTTTTAAGAGTGACACAACAATAAAACATTCGCCAAGGTAAACGCATGCCAGACTCTCAAGATTCATACTATTAACCACCACCGAAAAATAAACAAAGACATAGTTCAACAAATATGTTGAAAGTGTCTTCCTAGTAATCACCAAATGCAAGAATCAAATATAAAAACTTATTTCATTTATTTCAAGAACATTTCGGTTCAAGTTCGGTTTAATCAATGGCTGTTAAACTGAATATAACTTGTACCACAAGATCAGTGCAATTTATATCCGGTTTTTATGTTCAAAAATAAATATGGTTGAACATCTTACAGCGCGAGAAAATAAGCCCATATCTTTCGATTAACCAAGAAGATGCAAACATGATTTTATTTCGATGAATCTTACTTTCAAATATCAATTAGTTGTATTAATTGTTCCAGTTTTCCCCTTCTTCACTATTAAAATTTGAAACGATGCATCTAAACTGAGTCGGTACCATGCATTCTAGCAGAAAGTTCCTACAACAACTACAAACTCCAACTGGTTGAAAAAAGGACCGTATATAGTACAGTAAAGTAAAATTCCGCATAGTTCTTTTGGAATATGTTGATTGTTCTAAAAAGAACGGATTCGAAGAATTCTGTAATTAGGGACTGGACATAAGTTCAAGAACTAAATTTAGAACTTAGAACAGGTTCAGAACTCAATTGCAGTGCATGAAACTAAATTCTCCTTCCGACGATCGAAGTACAAATGAAAGCACGACCTGAGCGTTTCACACTTGGTTTGTTCTTACTGATGTTGGTGAGTGAACCTCACCTCGACATCCAGTTCCGTCTGAAGCACTAGAAGAAATGAACGATTTTTTTTTGCATAAATATCTGTTTATTAATCTTATTTTTGTGTATTACTTACATCAACGTTTTACAATACAAATGTTTTGACCCTTTGGCCTTTCATCGTGTTGTTCATACGATTCGTTAATAATAATAGGTGTTTTAGTTACTCTTGTTTTGCATACTAATGTTTAATCATAATATTTATTTTAATTATTTATAAAATATCTACCTACTTATAACTATCCCTAACCTAATACGTACAAATTTTGAATTATTTGTATTACAGAGATTGAGCACCTCTTTTCAAATTTCGTGCAGTACTGTTCGAACTAGTTTTGGAGATCTTGAATGTGGAAACAAGATGACCTGAGTTTTTGCTGCATTGATCACAATTTTCCAGCTTGTAAAATATTCAGTTAAAGCGTCCAGACCTGTCTGTAGTTTATTCTTCAGAGCATTAATGACACGACCTTTGTAAAGAATGGCAGTATCATCAGCAAATTGTGACAGAACACCACCACCCGGAAGAGGTGGGATGTCTGATGTAAAAATGTTGTATAGAATGGGACCTAGGATACTTTCTTGGGGTACACCAGCAGGAATAGTAAATCTTTCTGAAAGTGCATTATTCAGAGAAACCTGGAATGCTCTATCTGTAAGATAATTTTTGATAATTTTAATAAGATACTTGGGAAAATTATACCGATACAGTTTAAACACCAGGCCATCGTGCCACACATTATCGAATGCCTTTTCAGTATCCAATATTGCCATGGCAGTCGTTTTGGACACTGATTTTTTTTTTTTTGCTGGATGACGTTGTTAACCCTTGTGAGTTGGTGGATGGTGGATCTTCCTTTCCGGAACCCAAACTGTCCAGTAATATATCCTGTTCATCTGCGAAAGCAAGAATTCGCCTTTGTATTGACTTTTCAAACAACTTGGATAGGGTAGAGAGTAAGCTGATGGGCCGATAGCTCTTGGAAAAGGAAGGATCTTTCCCCGGTTTCAAAACTGGGATAACTTTAGCTAACTTCCACTTTGAAGGGAAGTAACCATGCTCCCAGCACCTGTTAAAAATTTTAGCTAAGAAAACAAATGAGCGAATACTCAAATGTTTCAACTCAATGTTGAATGTGTTGTCGAAACCGGGGGCCTTCATATTTTTGGATTTTTCCACAATAGCCATCAGCTCATTCGCAGTGACTCTACTTTCCTCAGGAACCAAGCTGTCTGATTGGTCAACCTCAGCTACTCTATCTGCAACGGCTCTTTCATGTGGACTAACAATGTTAAGTCCTAAATTGTGAGAACACACAAACTGCTGGCCTAGCGCATTTGCTTTCTCTACTGGTGTGATTAAAGGTATTCCTTCAGCTGCGTCCTGGGGTGGCAGCAGAGGAGGAATAGGTTTCGGTTTTTTCTTAAGCACCTTCGTTAAGGACCAGAAGGGCTTTGAATGTGGGAGAATTTCTCGAAGCTTTTGGTGGAAGTTCCTGTTGCGAAGCTCAGATATCCTTTCCTGGATTATCCTAGTTAAGTTGTTATAAGAAGTCTTCCTATCTAGGATGCCAGTTCGTTGATACTGCCTCCGGTAGATATTTCGAAGTCGGATGAGTTTCTTGGTGACACTGTCGATTTGAAGAGAGGAACTCGGCATATGTTGTACTGGAACCGTCCTATCACGAGCGACTGTGCTTGAATGCTGGAAGGAAGATAGGGCTGCATCGATTTCCATCGGGGAATCAAGTGGCAGATCGATATTAATATGTTGGTCGGCGATTTGTTGAAATTGGACCCAATCGGTGCGATAATAGTTCCTCCGAAATTGAATAGGCACTGTTTCTGGTGAAGATCCCAACGTCAATATTACTGGAAAGTGGTCGGAAGATAGCTCGTTGAAAACAACCGGAGAGCTGTCTATGGCGATGTTGCTGATGAATATATCCAAAATGGAATGAACTCCCGATCTGGAAAGTCGCGTTGGTTGATCCGGAGCGAGGATGTTGTACTGTCCAGCTTCGTAATCTTCGGCAATTACGAATCCGTTTCGATTCTGTCTTTTGTTTCCCCACAGCTCATGACGTGCGTTCAGGTCCCCAGCAATGATGAATTTGTTCTGTCGTCGAGTGAGCATAGCCAGATCTCGCTTCAATGATGCACACGTACCATCTCGAAGATTTGTTTGTTTGGGGCAGTACGCTGCAATGATGATGATGGGTCCCATCGTCGTTGTAATCTCAATTCCGATGGCTTCTATAAGTTGCAATTTAAAGGCAATATCGGCATTCTTCTCTTGAAGAAAGTCGGATAACTCAGCAGTTTTGCTCCTGAGTGAGTAAGCATTCCAATTTACTACAACCAACTCATTATATTGCATATTCGATGATGAATTTGCCTAAGGCGTTTATTTGATCTAATCGCGTTCTGCAGTTTGGTAGTTTTGTTGTCATTGTATCAAAAATGACGATCAGTTGTTCAGCAGAGAATAAGTCACCAGAGTCATCCTTTGCTTGTAGTTGATTATTGCCCCACCCAGGAGGCACTTTGGAGGAAGAATTTTTTTGTGATCCAGCGGCTGAATCTTTTGGATTGCTTTGAGGAAGTGGCGGCAAATTTGGAATGTCCCTCTTCGGTGGGAGCCGTGGGAAATTAATTTCATCCTTCTGTGGTACATTCTTGCGCGTTGATTGTTTACGCGACGCTTGTTGTCGAATTTTTGTGAACTCAGCACGTTTGGGACACTATTTGTTAGTAGTTGGATGGTAGCCATCACAGTTCACACATTTTACAGCGATGTCATCTAGTAGGCTATCGTTGGTATTGTGGGATTCGGCACATTTCCCGCACCGACTTTTCATGTGGCAATTACTCGCTCCATGGCCGTAGTTCAAACAGTTCGTGCACTGTGTGACATCCCGATGCACCGGTTTATACTTTTGCCATTCGATGATTATATGAAATAATGATTTTATGGTTTTGAGTTGACTCATGGTGATGGAGCTGTTCTCCAGATGAACCATGTACAGTTGATCTCGATACTTTTTGTCCGTGTTGTGTCGTTTCATTTCAAACACCATCACAGGCTTTAGTCCAGCCTCTGACAGTGCCTGCTTCAGTTCGGCTTCCATCATGTCGGGTAGTCCTCGAAGTACAACCTTCATAGGTTTATTGGCGGCAATATCGTGTGTGAAGTATTCCGCTTTTGTCTGCTTCAGGTACAATTCCACTGCTTTGTAGTGGTTCAAAGCCGGAACAGTTATTTTGTAGCCTTCAGTACATAAACGGATTGTTGCCTGTAGTCCTTTGCTGATCAGTGTGTTGAAATCCGATCGTAGAGTTGGTGGGAAGCCCTTCAGGTAGAAAGGCGGAATTTTTTCCTTCTTCTGCAGTTCCTCTTCGACATCAACTGGCAGATCAGCGTATTGGTTGTTACTCAGCAAACGGTCGTTTACCTGGGGTGGCATTATGTATCTCGATTCGACTAAAATTTCATCGAATCGACCATGTTTCGTATTATGGTTCTCGATTCGAACTCGATCATTGTTCGACTTCACTCGAAGAAGTATTAGATTATCGAGAAGTTTTGGCATTATGAAACCAAAACAATCGAACTCGTAAACGACTAAATTCGATAAGAAATGGTCGAAAGCTTTATTGCTATCGACTGTGATTTTTTTCATACGTTCCGTTGTATTTAAAGGTAGTTATTGATAGCTTCACAGATTTTCATAAACATATTAATATTTTAAAACTTCAGTCTAATGTATTGTTTTATGTTTTTATGCGTTTGGCATATTATGTTTGATTCGGACCGTTTAAAAATCATATCAATTAAAAGCAGCACGGTGCTTAATTAATATAACAAAAGTATGTCGAAACTAAACTGTGTCCAGTAACCGTAGTTTGTTATCAAATTTCTGAAACCGGTGGACGGAAAACGTAACTAAAACGAATTGTGAAAAGAGGCGTAGGAAAGTGGGCGATGTTGAAAAAGATTTCCTAATGCAAAAAGTTGAAAATAGTAGAAAATTTTATTGACTCAACAATTTTGACTCATTTGTGTTACATTTAATGTTTGGCATGATAATTGAAAATTTTATTTAGATTTATTTCAATCTAATCCGAAGTACCTTTAATGTTTTGTGATTTTCTGCGGTATGTTTGATTAATATTATTCAAAAATTTATAAATGGATAATGAATTTCGAAGAATTGAGATTGAGTGTTGTTTACACAATTGCAAAATTCATAATTTTTAGTCAGTCTGCACGAGTTAGTTTTTAGTCAGCCTGCACGAGTCGTGATATACAAATAAAATATGTATGTGTACAAATAATATAAATTTTTTTCCGAAATTTTCAAATATACTGGGCAGTTTTCAATTATACGCTGTTATGTTTTTTTAATATTTATAAGGTTCTATAATCAGTAATCGTTATCGCTATCTCGTGATAAACACTCTGATGTGACTCTTCAATAGTACATAGATAGATTATAAACACTACAATGAATGCTGCAGAACCTAAAAACCTTTCATTAAAACTACAAATACGGTACGTCGTATCAAATTTGCCACAATACATGAAAAACACACAGTATATTTTATAATAATTTCAAAGGTTTATCTATAACTTGTTTATAAGCTCGCACTTCAAAAATTATTTACTCTTTCAAATAGATTGAAAACGTATCGGTATCTCAATTGAAAGAAATTGCAGAAATGTAGTCATATTATTCCAAACAAAACTTCATATTACAAACATTTTCCTTCTTTTCAGTACTAAAACCGCATTAATGTGATCGGAAATATCCAAACAATATTTCATAGTTTCATTTTTTTTCGTGATTGCAATATGTATTGGTTTGTTTATTTTATTTTTATTTGACAATTCGAACCGCGCCAGTCGAAATCTAGTACCACATTGTTATGATCTCGATCAAGAAGTCGAACGCGATACGTAATGCCACAAATTAGTCGAATCGACTTCAAAAATAATCGTTTCGAGAAACTCGATTCGAGATGCATAATGTCAGCCCTGTACATCACTTGGCTTCAGACGCTTAGCATCCTTTGGATCCTTCTCGGATCTATGGCGCGTTTTACCCATAGCTTGGATAGGTAGAAAGCTGCGAATAAAAGATAACACAAAATCAAAATTAGTCGTAGTAGGTTATTCGTCTATCCACATCGAGTGTTAGATGACGAATGATCGATTTTCGACCACGGTTGCCCTTTTATACGCAGTCAGTTGAAGATATGTGTCGGCTACCTCAAAATCGTCGTCCTTGCGCGAAAAGCCCAAGCAAAAGTAGAGTTTTCTGCGTTGTTTTAAAATTTTCAGAAAACCTAATTTTTGAGGAACTGCAGTAAGTACTCGTCAGAAGGGAGAAATTGAGGAAAAATGTTCCGAATTTTTATTTATTTATTTTGGAGCAGGGAAAAGCCCGATGGAGATGAAATTTGGCAATCTCTCTCTCCAGCAGGCATAAAACCTCCTCACGGTGTTGCGAGATAGGTGAAAATCGAACAAGTGAGAACATCGATCAAATAGACGGCACATACTAGAAAACGGTTCGTTTTAACCGTAATTAGTGCGAGCAGATTGAATTCTGAGAAATGGATGAGATCGAAGGTTGCGAAAATTGAGAGCTAGGTTTAGTTTATGTAACAATTCGTGGCAATCAGTTTGAGATTGTAACAAATCCGCCACGAAAATAGCTCTACAGATATCTCGGCCTACGAATAACAAGTCTAAATCGATAAGTTTACAGCGCTCACTATAGCTGGGAAGGTTGTTGGGATCCCTCCAAGGAAGACTGCGAAGGGCAAACCGAATAAATTTATGCTGAATAGCTTCTATGCGTTGGATGTCGAGTTGATAATAGGGAGCCCAGACGACTGTAGCATATTCGAGTATAGAGCGAACCAATGCACAATACAGTGCTTTAAGACAATGTATGTTATTAAAGTTCTTTGTAATGCGAAATATGAATTCTAGCATCTTGAGAGCCTTAGAGATCGTATATTCTACGTGATTCTTAAAATAAATTTTGAATCCAACAGAACTCCTAAGTTCTTGACAGTCGATTCTCGTTTGAGAATAGTCTAGAAAATGGTATAGTCGAATACAACTACTGTGCGTTTACGTGAGAAAGAAATTACGGAATATGTTGAAGCGTTCAGGACCATTTTGTTGAGGTCGCACCAACTGGAGAAGATATCTAACTGTTTCTGCAGGAATCTGGCATCTTCCTGGTCTTTAATAGGATGATACAATTTAAAATCGTCGTGATAGTTTTATTTACATTGCAGCGCAAGGTTCAAATCATTCAGATACAGCAAAAATAAAAAGGGTCCGAGCTGACTACCTTGAGGTACCCCCGATTTGCAATTTTGCGGAAATCGACATTTTTCGACAGGCACAGATATTTGTAACAACCAAAAGATGATCGTGAGTATATTTAGTACGCGTGGAAGGATAGCAAGTGTCGCTATTTCTCGACGAGCTTATATATTTATTGCAGAGGTGTATCAAAAAGGTGGAGTTTGTAACAAGTACCTCAGAAAAGGAGGATGTAATGTAAAAGTAATGTAATGTAAAAGTTTGTCTTATTTGTCGACAAACAACAGGGGGGTGGGGGGGAATTCGACTAGAAGGAGGGGGTTTAGAAAATCAATTTTCATCTCCCAAGAGAGGGGTAAGAATTTCAAGATCGTGCTAGAATTAAAAAAAAAATTTGTGCTCTTACCTTCCCGAAACATTTTCGAATAACGCCGGGTAATTCAGCTAGTGTATGATAATATGATTGATATAAGAAAGGCATCACACGACTAGGTAGATTAACACAGGTTTTTCGTTTTCTGCCACTTTTTTCCAGGACGAACTGATAGAATTCTATCCGACCGGCACCTACAACAAGCTGTACTATTCTCCAAAAAACGAGTTTACCGAGGAACTGATCGAACATGTCCGCCAGAAGCTTTCGATTATCATCGACCGTAAGTATTATGGAATTTCCTGTCACGAAAAAACGACGCGATCGTATGGTTTTCCCAATTTTTTTTTCAACCCACAGGAGTTGAAGGTTTTTCAACAACCGACGAAATGGAACACGTCGTACTGGCCAGTCAGGACTTTTACGCGATCACTTTCGGCAGTAATTCATCCGAGGCACGACTCTCATACACGATTCGCAGTAAAAACAACAACTTTCGCACGCAGGAAGTCTACTCGCGGGATCCTTACACGAGTTTCCTGAAAGATCGAAACGAGTACTTCGAAAGCGGTTTCCTTGCGTTGCAATATGCGATCGAAAAATCGTTCCTGGAAATACGAACGGGACTGGCGGATGAGTCCTTGCCGGAGTACCGGTACGAGCACATACCACTGGGCGGTGAACGACCGCAGGAATCATCGGAAATCTTTGTGGTCAATATGATACTGGCAGTGTTCATCTCTGTGGCCTGTACTTATCTTCTGTTGGTTCCGCTTGTGGAAGAGAAGGCTTCCGGTATGAAGGAATACCTAAAGATTGCCACTCCGAACAGCTACTGGAACGAGGTGGCAATTTTCGCGGTGAGTTTTATTCAACTGTTTGTGATCTCGGTGGTCTGCATGATTATCACCAATGTCGCATTGGTTTGGGCACTGACGACTGCCCAGGTTGTATGCTCCTACCTACTGCTGTTTTTGTTTGTCATCTGTACCATCATGTTTACATTCTTCATCAGTACCCTGCTGGAATCCGTCACAATATCGACGATCGTGGCACCAATCTGCTACTTTGCTCCGGTCATTTTCGCTTCCGCCCAGAAACGATTCGAAAGTTGCCTACTGATTTTCCCGATGGCTGGATTCAAAGTAGGCGTGTCGATTTTGCACGACTATCAAAACTCATGGCGCAGCTTCACAGCAGGCGATGCGTTCGCAACCGGATATCCCGGAAACGCTAGAAATAGTTTAGTCTGGGTAATGGTCATGCTGATATTCGGTACCATAGTTTGGGCATTGTTGTGGTTCTACATTTCAAATGTTTTTCCCGGAAAGTACGGTACCCCTAAAAAGTTTTTGTTTTTGTTCGAAAGAAGCTACTATCAGAAAAGTTCGAATAAAATCAACAACAGTCACGACCGCTCCAGTCTGACCGAAGAGGATAACAACGACAACGAAAAAGTGATGGAAAATGGTGACCATTTGGAGAAGGTTGTGAAAATCACCAAGCTTAACAAAACATTCAAAACATCGTTCGGAACGCGTACTGCGGTGAAAGATCTGTCGTTGAAAATATACAAAAACAGAATAACGGCTCTGTTGGGTCACAACGGTGCAGGGAAGACAACGACCATGAACATCATCACTGGAATGACTCCTCGAACCTCCGGAAGCATTGAGATCGATGGGGAGGAAAACTCCAACAACTATCGGCAACAGATTGGATTCTGTCCGCAGCACAATGTAGCGCTGAAATACATGACCTGTCGCGAACATTTGACTTTCTTCGGAGCTATTCGTGGCATCAACATTGAACAGGCTAAACTAGAGGCGGATGAGATCCTAGGGAAGGTGAACCTGTTGGAGAAAAGTGATGAAGTACTGTCCAACCTGTCCGGCGGAATGAAGAGAAGACTTTGCCTAGCGAATGCCATCATCGGTAGAACAAAGCTACTGATTCTAGATGAGCCGACTTCGGGATTGGATCCCGAATCAAGACGAGACATTTGGGATATTTTATTGAGACTAAAAAAGGATCACACTATTCTGATTACTACACATTTCATGGAGGAAGCGGATGTGCTCGGCGATTGGATTGCCATTATGGAGAACGGGGAATTGATTGCGTTCGGTACCTCCATGTTTTTGAAGCATTATTACGGAAAGGGGTACACACTGAAGCTTCTTAAGAAAGGTCACTTCAAAAAGGAAGAAGTTCTGGCCAAAATCAGAGATCATATCAGCGTGGATGAGGAAAAACCTTCCGTGGAACCGGTGTTTGCTGTCACGCTTCCCTACATTACCATCGAACAGTATGCGCCTCTGTTGAAAGATTTAGAGGAAAACAAGGAAACCTATGGATTTGATAGAATCAGTATTACGAACGCAACATTGGAGGAGGTGTTTTTGAAGTAAGTAGATTGGCAGTATTCATACATTTTCTGATACATTCTGAACCAAATCTTTCTCACAGTTCTTCCGCGAAAAATAAGGCACTGGAACAGAATGAAAGCTTCGACGTTCCAGATGGACCCAGCAGACTGCGAAGCCCAGCTTCGAGTAATGGGCAAGTCAAACAGACGGTTAAGTTCGACGAAAAGATATGTTGGCCTTTGCTGCAGCAGTTCTTTGCAATCAGCTACAAGAAATATATACACATCAGAGCAAATCTTCACATTTACGGTTTGATGTCGTGCTTACCAATTGTTACAGCAATCTTTTGCTTCATGTTTAGCAACAGCTTGGCTCTAATTGATTACGACTCCGTCGCGTTACATCATTCAGCGGTAGATCGTGCGTTTGTTGTGATCATGCTGAACAATAACGATCGTCCGATCGACGTTGAAACGCTCCGAAACAGTACTAGCTTTAAAAACTTGGACATAATACTAGCCGACGATGGTCGCATAGAGGACTATCTGGTACAGGAAGCTGGCAGAGATTGGAACCGTTATCTGGATCAGTTGATAGCGGCAATCGAGTTTAACGTTAGTGATCGCAGTCTGACCATACTGCACAATAATAATTTGCTGCACAGTGCTCCCATCGCCGCTAACATTGGAAATAATCTGCTGCTGAACTATTACGGTTATCCGAAGGCGGAAATTTCCGTGCGGAACAGTCCCATTAACCGAAGATCGCAGCTAGATTCGATGACGCCTTATCTGTTCACGGAGTCGATTGCTTTAGGTAAGTTACGAAAATTAAAATTCGTAAATTTCTAATCAAAAGAATAACATCAACATCTCTAGAACTATAAATTCTTGGAATGTATCATTTTTGGCATTAGAAATTTATTCGGTTGAAGAACAGTAATGGGACTCTTAGCCTCTTGTCATATAACTCCTATCCCTACCTCCCCGCGGTGCCGGCTGGGGTATGAGTAACCACAGGAAAGATCGGGTAACCCTCCCCGGTGGGACTTTGGTCGTATGCTGACAGGAAAAGATGTGGGGTTGCCTTCTCTTTACAGAGAGCGAGCCTACCCGTGCGTCTGTTCTCCATGTTGGGGCGGCTGATAACCGTCCTTGTGTCAGTGTGGGACTCTAAACAGTGCTGACACGTTAGCCCTCCGGTGAGACAAGAGGTTGGTGCAGGCCTAACAAGCTGCCCGGAAAACATATGTTACGTACAATCAGGATATAAATATGACTCGGAATAATCGGCAAAGACCTACGCGACGAACAAAGGACTAGGATTGGAAGCTTGGAACATGGAACTGCAAATCGCTTGACTTCCCAACATACGATCGAATGCTGCATGATAAGCTTCAAATCCGCGGCTTTGATGTCGTAGCACTGCAGGAACTTTGTTGCACGGGACAGAAGTTGTGGAAAAGTGGGCATCGAACGACTACCTTTTACCAGAGCTGTGGCACAACAAGTTTTCTAGGAACTAGATATGTAGTGTTGACAATATAGTGATAGGATGTGCGTATTTATGATCAAGGGCCGTTTCTTCAGTTACAGCATCATCAACGTGCACTGCCCACATGAGACGAGATCCGATGACGAAAAGGAAGCATTTTACGCGCATCTGGAACGAATCTACGACCGCTGTCCACGGCGGGATGTAAAAGCCACCAGGAAGATCAAGATCGCGAAGCGATGGAACAGCTGTACAGCGCAAATGACATGAAAGTTCTATGAGAAGGTGAACCGCTCACGTGAGGTGATCGACAGGTGGAAGCAGTACTACGACGAGCATCTGAATGACGGAGCACAAGATACAGAGAACGACACAGGAATCAATATGGGTGCATGCTCAGTCGACCCAAGATTCTCAGCACCTGACCTGTCGGAGATAAGTGAGGAGATCGGCAAGCTGAGGAACAACAAAGCCGCGGGCAATGATCAGTTACCAGGCGAGCTGCTCAAATATGGAGGAGAGGCACTGGCTAGAGCGCTACACTGGATCATTTCTAAGATTTGGGAGGAGGAGATTCTACCGCAGGAATGGATGGATGGAGTTGTATGTCCCGTCTCCAAAAACGAGCGATAAGCTAGATTGTTGCAATTACCGCGCAATCACAAGGTTATCCTTTGCCGTCGTCTATCACCAATAGCGAAGGAATTCGTAGGGCCGTACTAAGCGGGATTTACTGGAGCCCACGATATTCGCGATAAGACAAGTATTCCAGAAGTGTCGTGAATACAATGTACTCACGCATCACCTATTCATTGACTTCAAAGCGGCATATGACACAATCGATCGAGAACAGCTATGGCAGATCATGCACGAATACTGACGCTATTGGTCAAAGCAACGATGGATAGAGTGATGTGCTACCGTCAAGTATCTGGAACGCTCTCGAGTCCTTTCAAATCTCGGAGAGGGCTACGGCAAGGTGATGGACTCTCTTGTATCTTGTTCAATACTGCTTTGGAAGGTGTGATTCGAAAAGTGAGGATCAACACGAGTGGCACTATCTTCCGAAAGTCCGTACAACTTTTTGGCTACGCTGACGATATTGATATTGTGACACGTAACCTTGAGAAGATGACGGAAACCTACATCGGACTGAAAGCTGAAGCTAGGCGTATTGGACTGGTCATAAATGCGTCAAAAACAAAATACTTGAGAGAAAGAGGCTCTAGAGAAGAAACGCTACGAATATTGATAGACGGTGACGATATCGAGGTGGTTGACGAGTTCGTGTATTTGGGCTCACTGGTGACCGCCGATAATCACCCTAGCAGAAAATTGCAGAGACGTATTTTGGCAGGAAATCGTGCGTACTTTGGACTCAGCAAAACCCTTCGATCGAGAATAGTAAACCACCACACAAAATTGACCATCTACAAAACGCTCATTGGACCGGTTGTTCTCTATGGCCACGAGACCTGGACTATGTTAGCAGAGGACCAACGCGCCCTCAGTGTTTTCGAAAGAAAGGTACTGAGGATCATCCATGGCGGAGTGCAGATGGAAGACGGAACGTGGAGACGGCGTTTGAATCACGAATTGCAACAGCTGCTAGGAGAACCATCTATCGTACGGATAGCTAAAGTCGGACGTCTACGATGGGCTGGGCATGTCATAAGGATGTCGGACGACAGCCCAGTGGAAATGGTTCTTGAATCTAATCCGACTGGTACAAGAGGAGCGCAGCGAGCAAGGTGGATCGATCAAGTGGAGTGTGATCTACGAAGCATCCATGCCTTGAGTTGCTGGCGACGAGCAGCCATGTACCGAGTTATGTGGAGACGTATGCTTGATACAACAAAGGACACCGCACGACTATAGCTGTTAGGTAAGGTATTTGACTACGAGAAAGAAGCTCTGTTGAAAGTAGGTGCCGCGTTTGCTCACTGTTGACCAGAAACGAGAATGTGAATTTTGTTTCATCAAAACAATGCACCGTGTCACAAGTCAATCAAAACAATGACAAAACTACATGAATTGATCTTCGAATTGCTCCCACATCTACCGTATTCGCCAGATTTGGCTCTTGGCGACTACTAGCTGCTCACAAACCTGAAAAAATGCTCACCAGTAAGAAATTTCGCACGAATGAAGAGGTTGTCACCTTAACTAAGGCCTATTTTGAGGCAAAAAATAAATCGTTCTACAAAAGTGGTATTGAAATGTTAGAGCGACAATGGAATGATTGCGTTGCTCTTGATGGAGATGAATAAAGTTAATTTTGAACCAAAAACATCGTGTTCTCTTTGTTAGACCCGGAACTTTTCAGCCCATGTGTTAATGTTATTTTCAACAATCATGATGTAAAGTAGTTGACAAGGATGGCGACGTGATAGAGACCGGTATCACTGAATACAATCTCTTCATACTGGACCAGGATCGGCAGGATACAAAAAGGCGCATTAGTTGTTTGTCTACGGTAAAATCAACGGTAGTAGCCAAGGAAACCGCAGAGTTGGTCCGGTGGGTAAGCAATGTAATATCAGTAAATGAGGATGCCAAAAAGCACGAGATAGTTCACTCCGATATTTGCAGCCCGGTGAAGCTAAAGTCACTTGGAGTATACTACATTGTCTTCATAGATGAACGTCAATCAGGTTCGAAACGACACCGGTAAAAAGTATGTAAACCGAGGATTCGAAAGCGAATTTGAAGCAACACGGAATACGACATCAAACCACCAATGATTACACTCCGGAGCAAAATGGTATGACAGAGGCTAAACGATAAATTGTGGAATGAGCTAGGTGTGGTGTTTGAAGGATTACCGAAAGCATTTTGGGCAGAAGCTGTTTCGACAATCGTGCATCTGCTAAATCGATCTCCTATCCACGGTTACAAGGTTACGCCTGAAGAAGCCTGGAGCGGAAAAAAACCGCGCAAATAATAAACAAATCCGCACGAGGTCGTGCACTGATTCAGTTAGATTTCGAGGAATTTGTCGAAAATCGACCAGATGAAGACACAGATGAATTCTCCACCGACAATGAAACTACCGATGCGAACGAAGATCGGTCGGGAGCAAAAACTACCAGGCAAGTAAGACCGTTTTTCAACTATCGAGCAAATGTTCCAATTCTTCACAGACTGATGATGCATAAAGTCAACCTTCGCCCCAAGCCGATGTCAGAAACGATGATGATCCAGTCACGCACCAGGAGGCGTCCAGGAACGAACGATGAACAACGACACTTGGAAATACTCGCAGCGAAAGGAGGATGGACTACGACGAAACTTATTCTCCTGTTGTTCGTCACAGTTCACTGCGGTATCTGTTTGCATTTGCAGCCAAGTACAATCTGCAACTAGACCATATGGATGCCATAGCATCTGTTTTACAAGGCATGGAGTCGAGTTACGTGAGTTACATGAAATCATGAGAGCTCCGTCTGATTTGCCGCTTAAACAAGATACTGTAGGGACTCCAGCAGTTAAGCAGAGTTTGGAACACAACTCTTTTCGAATACGATTCATGTCTGTACTACTGGATGCAAGATGGGAACATTCTCCAACAACAAGGAATTGAAGAATGATATCAAGAGCAAGCTCAGCAGTACATTTCGCGTGAAAGATTCGGGACCTGCCGCAAGCTGTTTGGGCATCCGGATCGTTCGCAAATAGAACTCTGTTATGCGTCGCTTCAACATGCAGGATGCTAAAGCTGTAACCACTCCGATGAACGCCGCAGAGAAGCTGACAAAGGAAATGTCAACAAGGACGGTTCAGGAAGCTGAGATAATGAAGAATACTCCGTATCAAGAAGCTGTTGGATACCTGGTGTATCTTTCGCAGAGCACCAGTTAGTCAAGAATCTTCTACGTTACCTGAGAGGAACATCGACAATGGAACTATGCACTTTTACGAACGCCATCTCAAACCTTGACGGATATTCCGATGCCGACTGGACGTTAAACCTCGAAGACAGGACATCAACGCGACCAAACCACTCTAATGAATCAAGCTTGCTGGATTGCTAATTTGAAGACAACAGCTTAAGGAGAAGTGTTGGAGAACAGTAACATGTACCTTCATGATTATCGTAGTAGGCGTAGACATTAACATCTTGATAAAATAAAAAATCCGGGTGAGTAATGTCACAGACATAACTGGAACACGTAAACACAAATAAAAATGATAATCGCTCGTATTAGTTGATTGTGTGAATTTCGCAACTCTTACTGCTTCGCTTCCAGAATTGTAACGGTGCCTTTATAACAGTTCGGCTGAAAAGTTCGTATCGTTTAATAGAAACACACATTTTTTTGCCAAAATTCGTTTTTATTATTCAACATAATTGCCATCAGAGGCGATACAGCGATTATAGCGATCTTCAAACTTTTCGATACCATTTTTGTAGTACGATTTGTCCTTTGCCTCAAAATAGGCCTCAGTTTCAGCGATTACCTCTTCATTGCTTCTAAATTTTTTACCAGCGAGCATTCTCTTGAGGTCTGAGAACAGGAAAAAGTCACTGGTTGCCAAATCTGAAGAATACGGTGGATGAGGGAGCAATTCGAAGCCCAATTCGTTCAATTTCAGCATGGTTTTTATCGACTTGTGACACGGTGCATTGTCTTGATGAAACAAAACTTTTTTCTTCTTCAAATGAGGCCGTTTTTTAGAAATTTCGTCCTTCAAACGCTCTAATAACGCTATATAATAGTCACTGTTGATGGGTTTTCCCTTTTCAAGGTAGTCGATGAAAATTATACCATGCGAATCCCAAAATACAGACGCCATTACCCTACCGGCCGATTGTTGAGTCTTTCCACGCTTTGGGTTCGGTTCATCGCGTACAGTTCACTCAGCTGACTGTCGATTGGACTCCGGAGTGAAGTGATGGAGCCATGTTTCGTCCATTGTTATATATTGACGAAAAAAATCGGTTTTATTTCGATATAACAGTTCCAAACACTGCTCAGAATCATCAATTCGTTGTTGTTTTTGATCGATTGTGAGCTCACGCGGCACCCATTCTGTACAAAGCTTTCTCATATCCAAATATTCGTGAATAATATGTCCAACACGTTCCTTTGATATCTTTAGGGTGTCAGCTATCTCGATCAACTTCACTTTTTTTTTCACGTTTTCATCGGTAACAGCTTTTTTTGGACGTCCACTGCGTTCATCGTCTTCGGTGCTCATATGACCAGTTCGAAATTTTGCAAACCACTTACGAATTGTTGCTTCGCCCGGTGCAGAGTCTGGATAACACTCATCAAGCCATTTTTTTAGTATCGGCGGCACTTTTTTTCATCAAAAAGTAGTGTTTCATCACCACACGAAATTCCTTTTTTTCCATTTTTTTCACAATAACAAAAGTAGCTTCACTCAAAATGCAATATCTCACAAACTAATAATCAGACAGCTGTCAAATTTATACACGTATCTTTTGAAGGTTGGTACTAACTGAAAATGGTATGGATTTAATTCTAGTGACGCCCTCACATAGAAACGATACGAACTTTTCAGCCGATCTGTTAGAAGATAACTCAGATTCTTTTCTCTTTCACATGTTTCCGAAAAACTTTCGGGTTGGATTTCTATTTCCGTTGTATACTTTTCAAGTAGTTGACATTACAACGCTTGACGGTTTTCCTGTATAATTGATTAATCTGCACGTAAGAAATTATGCAGAGCATATCCTTCAAAAATAGAATACCGTTTCAAGGTGGCTCTTGTAGTCGTTTTGAGTTGTATCACTACGGCAGTCTGCCATGATGAATGCCGGGACTATCGGCTGGATCGTTTTTCTTCTCTACAGTAATCTACAGAGATTGCATTTCCGGTTTCAAGAAGCTTGATGATTCCATTTGTCTGGGGCCCAGATGTGTAATTTGTTCACATTAACCATCGTTGTCATCGACTTGTAAATCAGTGCATTGTGTTGGTGAAACAGACATATGGCTATGTAGTATTAAATGTTTTTCCTTTCTCAAGATAGTCGATTATACCATGTGTATCCCAAAATACTGAAGCCATGACATTCCCAGCTGATTGTTGTGCTTTTGCAAGGTTCGGACGTCGTTCACTTGCTGCAGTCCACTCAGATGATGATCGTTTTGATTCCGAAGTGAAGTGATGGATCCATGTTTCATCCAGTGTCACATATTAGCGCAAAAAATCTGATTTATTACTTGTTAACATGGCCAAACACTGCTCTGAATCATCCACACATCGTTGTCTTTTAACGTGGCATCCACACCGGAATAACATTCTCGAAGCCATTGCTGAGCTTGTGAAGTATGTTTTTCTTTCATCAAGAAGTTTACCCGCTAATTTGATTTAAATTGCTTTAAGCTATTGATTGCTAGACCTGTAGATTTGAGTTCTTGGACGACTGAGAACATCCCTGGAACAGATCAAAATAGACGAGCACCAGGCGCCATGTAGCTCCACGATTATAAACAGCAAACGTAACATATGCAAAAGCTGTTGTAGTTAATGCTGTAGATCACTGGGGCCCCTAAGGACAGTTCTGCAAGTAGTTTTTTATGTTTCGGATCATACAAAAATGTACCTGAATACTTCTGCGTATGAACGTAGCTAGATTTTGTATGCTATTTATACTAAAATTGAATGAAATAGTTAAATAATATAATTCGATTCACACAGGTGGAACAGCCAAATAATCAAGTTATAAAACAAACTGTAAGGTATTGGAATTTAATGCAGAGTAATTATAATAAACTCACCGGTAAAAGACACATTTGATTCATCGCCATATGTATCTAGTTTGAACTACACTTCGGTTCCCTGTTTCCTCTTTATTGGTTCATAATCCCCTACCTTTAGTTTTTTCTTCAGTGTGTGCAATGACTGAGTGAAAAAATGTATTGGAGAAGCCAAATGAATGAGAAACTCACAGAAAAGATGATTTTTTGGAAAAGATACGCTCAGAAACAGGACTCGAACCTGCGTTTTTATGCATTCCGTGCATATGCGCTACCATTTTCGCTACCGCTCTAAAATACGACTGGGTTTGGTAAAGCGTACATCGAACATAGACTAAATCCTAGCCGCCTCACGGCCGGTATCATATATCCAAACATCCTTTCTGTTCATCATACAACAAACACTAGTCTTCTCGTTCTATAACTATTCTTCCGCTCAAGCACTGGGTAGGAGAGTATGTTTATAATCACTTGCTTCCTTCTAAATTGTGCCAGTCGCTGGCTGGTTATCGCCAGCGACAGACCCCTATGAAGGATGTTTGATAAACCCTGCTTTTTCCTACCAGAAGCAGATTGGTACGGAAAATCAAACCGTAAGTGTTTTCAACGGTTTATTCATTTTAGCTGGTTTGACGTAAAGTCGCCATCAATAAGTTCAGTTTTGCAATGACTGATTGAAAACATATATTTTTTTTCTTGCCGGTTGTCTTTGTTAGATACACTTTCATCAGTGTCACTTACCCGTTGAATGTGCGAGAAAAATTCTGAATTGAAGTATCCACTAATCCACAAGACACTCACAAATAGCATTCCTACTTTCGAATTTTACGATTCCTACATTTTTGTTCTTGCAAATACGCACCGAAAACATAAAATTTGCCGTGAAACCTGTCGTATCCTTTGCGATTCGTCTCAATTTCACAAGACATCTTTCTCCGGCAACTGTTCTTGAATCACTACTCGATTTTTATTTTCCATATTTCTAATCTCTGTCATTGTTTTCAAATATAGCTTACTTCGATTCTCTTATGTCGTTTTCGTTTTTAAATTGCACTACACTGGTGTAGCGAAAGCTGCACTGAAACCGTTCGTTTTTACCAATTGCACTACACCAGTGCTACACTTTTTCTGCACCGATACCACTGGTGTAGCACTCATCAAAAGTTTGGTGTAGCTCTGTGCAATGGAATCGTTTATTGTAGTCAATGGTTACTGTTTATGTTTTCGTCATTTTTGTTCGTTTATTCATGCCTCAGTGTAGCACTGCACCGGTGTAGTGCAAATTAAAAACGAAAACGCCATTAGTCGAACGTAGTAAAGCTATCAAGTTTACTCCATCGTAAGAATACTTAGCATTTCACATTCATTCTTATAAATTTTATAACCCTTCTGATATACACTACAAAACCCTTATGAATGATTACTGGATTGAAAAATTTTCGTGATCACTACGTGCGCCTACTACGAGTCTCTGTTTTATTCTTTTACACAGAACAGTGTAACGTATGATTCAGACGATTCGTAAGCCTCCGTCAACGAAACGTTATCGTTCGTCAAAGTAAGTTCAATGTTACCCGCGAGCCAGCAGTGATCTGAATTGTCAACAGTAAACTCCCGTTGGAACAGAGATGAGAGGTAAAAATTTCAAATATCTGCAGACAGAGTTTCAAAAGTCTGAAAATCTGCAGCCAGCAAGCATGTCTTGCTGGTTGCAATTTCTCTATAAAGTATGACACGCAAAACTGACTTGGCGATTGGCGAGCAAAAAAATCTGACTTCTCTGCGTTGGAAGAATATTTCTCGGGTAATTTTTCAAAAGAGCGTATAAGCAAGTGACAGTTTCTCTTTAATCACTCTCTCTTTCGATTATTGTGATATGATTAAAAAGATTTTCTTTGATATCACTATTCTGTTTGAAAGTCGAATGTTTCGGGTATCATTTCATGCGAAGAGTTGAGTGATAAACGTGGAAACTGCTTGGTAATCAATAGAAGAGAAAGTAAACAAAGTGAAACTGTCACTTGCTTATACGCCCTTTTGAAAAATTACCCGAGATTTGTCGGAGTGCTGTTATTGTGTTGACGTTTGTGCAGTCAAAATTGCACACTTAAAAGAAATTCACTACTTACTAATCATTAAAACTGAATCTTACACGTAGGAAAAAATTGATAAAAAAACAAATACAGGGTCATTAGCAGCCCTTACACGAGTCATTAAAAATGTCATTACTAAAAAATAATATCATTTTAATGAACGTGTAATGGTGCAGTAATGACGAGATCTCTTTCAAATTTGAAATACATCATTACTTAGTCCTCATTAAAAATGACAAAAATAATGCTCGTGTAAGGGCCGCTTTCAAACGTCAATAAAAATTCTTATTTAATTCAACCAATGATTCAATGCAAGTGTGGATGCGTTGGATTTGTTGCTAGGCACCAGCTGATATGGAAAATTCCAGCAGGAATAAGTTGAAATTACTCATGGAACATTGACTGAGAAACTGCACTGTTTGTTTCGCAGTTTTTGTCGGATGAGGAATCATAACCATAAACCATAACCCGTAAGCTGTTAAATATTCGAAATTCCGCAAAATTAAGGTTAAGATCCTCAAAAGCTTGACATCTCGGCTAATCCGGAATTCACCTTTCTCAGTATCAAAGATCCTATACCCTTCGGGATCCAGTTCACCGGTAGAAGACACATCTAATCCGTCACAATATGTATCTAGTTGGAACTACACTTCGGTTCCCTTTTTATTGATAATCCTTTATCTTCAGTTTATTCTTGCCGATTGACCTTGTTAGTCACACTTTCATTAGTGTCATTTATCCGCTGAATGTGCGAAAAAAATCCTGAATTGAAGTACCCACTAATCTACAAGAAACTCACAAAACAGCATTCCTACTTTCGAGTTTCACGATTTCTACACTTTTGTTCTTCCCAAATCGCACCGAAAACCTAAAATTTCTCGTAAAACCAAATATGAATTTCGACGGAAGGAAAAAGTTTTCGGGAATGACAGCTTCCAGTTCCAAACGAGCAAACAACAACCTGGTTATAGGCACTCTAATCCAGACGATTCTTAAGCTTCCGCCAACGAAACGTTATCGTCCGTCAATGTGAGTTGAAGTCATGAAAAACATTTTATTAGTTACTTCAAAGCAGGGCTTTTTTATCGCTTCTCTCTAAGGGGTACGCTAGTGCACATTTTCACGATATCAAGATTTACGAAATGATAAGTATGATAAGCTTAAAAATATCCAGATAAGTCCTGTTTCAGAGTGAATGGGCTCCGGATCCGTTTCACGTCTTGTCGATGTACCGACACTGGAAGCGAAATCGACAACACTTTTCACATCAGAAATGTCTTCGCTATCATTTTCCAAACGGATGTGAGTTTATTATATGCCATTTCAGAACCTTAAAACTTTTGTATACAATTCCACATTTCGAACATTTAAACGGCAGTACTTCATTTTTGCTCGTAGTTAGGTTATGAATTTGTAGAAAATGAGTTTTTAACTCCCTCACGTATCCCGGAACGAAGGTTGCACAAATGTGGCAGCGAAAACCTCCAATCATGAAAACAGTAAAACTTAACGGCAATTTAGAAACTGAGTAGAAGTTAATCAGTCTTCAAAATCAATATTACTCACGTTTTAACATTTAAGCTAAATAAGCAAAAGTGAGTACAAATTACGCTGTTGAGAGTAACATTGAATGAGTGTGTGGGAGAATATTTGTCGGAGTGTTGTTATTGTGTTGACGTTTGTGCAGTCAAAACTCTTAAAAGAAATATACTACTTAGTAATCATTAAAACCATTAAAACTGAATCTTACACGCAAGAAAAAAAATGATAAAAGAAAACAAATACAGGGTCATTCAAACGACACTGAAGTTTTGATTTCATTCAACCATTCATTTATTCGTGCAAATTTCATCTGTGTGTTTAATATAGATCACTGCTGGGGTGAATGTCCTGTAGCTAATATAATCAGCATACCTACCAAGATATACTCCGCGAGAACTACGACATAATCCGTAACTCACCTTTCTCAGTATCAATGATTCTATACCCTTCGGGATCCAATAGCCGAGGAAAATGGTTTATCTTCGGATGTCTTATTGTAACGAACTCACCGGTAAAAGACACATCTAATCCGTCACCATATGTATATATTTTGAACTACACCTCGGTTCCCTTTTTATTAATAATCTCTCTATCTTCTGTTTATTCTTGCCGGTTGATCTTGTTAGGCTTATCACTTATCCGTTGAATGTGCGAGAAAAATTCTGAATTGAAGTATCCACTAATCCACAAGACACTCACAAACAGCATTCCTACTTTCGAATTTTACGATTCCAACATTTTTGTTCTTGCAAATACGCACCGAAAACATAAAATTTGCCGTGAAACCCTATATGAATGATTAATGGACTGAAAAATTTTCGTGAACACTACGTGCGCCTACTACGAGTCTCTGTTTTTTCTTTCACATAGAACAGTGTAC
Source organism: Malaya genurostris (assembly GCF_030247185.1). Taxonomy (NCBI): domain Eukaryota; kingdom Metazoa; phylum Arthropoda; class Insecta; order Diptera; family Culicidae; genus Malaya; species Malaya genurostris. The sequence continues at coordinate 25,812,981 of NC_080571.1, read as the reverse complement.
ACGCTCGTTCAATGTTACTCTAAAGTGAGTACAATTTCACTCACTTTCGTTAAAAGTGGAACTACTCTATAGAGAGTAAAGCTTGTTTACTCACTTTTGAGTGTATATGGTATTTGTCAAATTCTGAGTAACATTTACTCAGTGCTACAAATAGGAAAATTAGCACGAGTGAGTAAATATTACTCAATATCATTCGATTTGAATAAGGGATTCGAATAAGGAATTTTTACTTTAAACAAATACTGACTTACTTTCATCCAACGAATGAAGGAAGCCGCTACCTGTTCATCGGTCATTGGAAAGGATCCGTCTGCCTTTTTACGTTGCTCACGTACTGGCATTTTGTACAGCATTCGTACAAATGCTCTGATGTATTCTTATATAGAAAAAATAAATATAATACTTGCTATATGACTGAACACTTTCTTACCGTCTTCAACCTGCGCAATTTGCTTTGAGGTGTACAGTAAGCATTTCGATAATGTTCTGTTGTAACATGGTTCCGCCTCCGACAAAGGGAAAAGTTCAGTGAACGTAAATTTTCACACAACGTTTTCAAGACACTGTGAGTCAATTTAAAAATTGAGTAGAAGTTACTCAGTCTTCTAAATCAGTATTACTCACTTTTTGACATTTGATTTAAATCTAAGACAAGACCTGACATCTGGGGGGGCTGCTTTTATTCCAAAATGGACCAGTTTCTGATTGGCTGATTTTGATGTTGCTACCTGCACATTGTGAAAAGAAAAAACTTTTGCAGGGTACGCGAGCAATGATGCCAAGTATAAAGAAAATCAGAAAACAAATTATTAAAATGTATAATTTTAGCTCACCAATGAAAATGAAAATTTTCGGAGAATGTTTCACTTTTATTCAATCCCATTGGTAATAAATGTTTATAGTGGCAGGACTGTGTAATAAAAATAGGCATCAAGCCGTTTTTCTTTTTAGTGAATTAAAGTGTAACCAAAAAAGATTTGTTATATTAGTGTAAACTCGGAAGTGTGTTTAGTTTTACGAGAAGAATGAACTGTTGTGTTCCACACTGTGGTCGCATTAAGCATTTCTATCAATACCTGACTTTCCGGTTTCCAAAAGATCCGGTAATACGTCAACAATGGATTCGATTTTGCATTCAACATGAGATATTTCGTGTTTTGTCATCAAAGCTCAATTAATTGTTTTTAAGCAATAATATATAATAAAGAAATGCATTCACCAAAACATTTTTCATGTTTATTTCAAATCAAAAACCTAAAGTCTAAAAATTTAAATATAATTTTTTTTCCTAGCAAAGTTATTAAAAAATCTGTAAATATGGCTACACTGTAGCCGATACATTGGTATTTATTCCACAGGGCGAAAATGACGAGAAGGATGATTCGGAAGGAAGAATAAGAAGCCAGTTGTCAGGTCTTGTCTTAGATTTAAATAAGCAAAAGTGAGTACAAATGACTCACTTGAGAGTAACATTGAATGAGCGTGTAATGTATGATTCAGACGATTCGTAAGCTTCCGTCAACGAAAAGTTATCATCCGTTGATGTTACCCGCGAGCGAGAAGTGATCTGAATAGAAGAAATTTTCAATAGTTGCACTATTTATGCACCATTTAATTTCACTGTCACGTTATTACACCTTCACAAAGTCACAGCTCCGCTAACAGCTCCAGGTAAAATTAGTGAGAAGAAATTTTGTCGGAGTGTTGTGATGGTGTTAACGTTTGTGTTTATGTTTTAGTGGTATTAGCTGTCAAAATCGCAATCTCAAAAAATATAGCACTTACTAATCCATAAAACTGAGTTCTACACGCAGAAAAAATAGATGAAAATAAACAAATACATGGTCATTCAAACAATAAAAATTGTGACTGGACTCAACCAATGATTTAATGCAAGTGTTGGTGTGTTGTTACTGGGCACCAGCTGATCTGGAGAATTCCAGCGGGAAAAAGTCGAAATTGCTCATGGAATTGCACTGTTGTTTGCCTAGCCTGCTTTTACGTTTCGCCTTCGGTTCATCGGTGTATTAGCAGATAATGTTGGACTGCTAATGCGACCTGGCGGATCAACATAATCCACTGAGCCGCACTTGCTGTTGCACCAAAGTGCAATGTCTTTTCTGTCGTGCCGATAGATACGGAGCTTATTGACGGCTTGCTGGTCGCCAACAGATAATAGGTAGAACGAGTGTCCAACTGTTGATCGGAAGGGAAAAAGTGTTCAAAATGGATCTTCTTGAGATGTCTATTATAATTGTCTGAAACGTCGAGATCTTGTGTAAGCTCGAAATTTTTTGGAACTTGTCAAAATTTTGAGAATTCCGAAATCGATTTTTTTTATGCTGATCATTACCGGCATCGGCCAACTCCGAAAGCAAATCTAGTTGGGAAGAAAGGAATGCTAGTTCAATGCATGTTGCTACTAGCAACCGAGGAATTCTCTGCATTTCCACATGCATCACAGTTAGTGGTTGTATGTTAGTAAATTTTCGAATAATTTTATCAAGTGTTTATTCGACACGACCAGGCACTCTGAAGAAAAACCGACTTGAAAAATGTCCGTTGACGATTTACCATCAGTTACCAAAAATTGAGCGAGGAATATTCACGACGACACGACCAGGCACTCCGAAATTGTCTGTTAACGATTCACCGCCAGTTACCGCAAATTAGAGTGCCTTAAACCAGAGTGACGACAGCTGTTCGTTTGGAATGACAGCTTTGTTCCAAACGAGCAAACGACCTGTCAAATACAATACAAAGCGAACGAAACTGTCATCATCTCGGCTTAACCGTTTTGAGTTGTTGCCAGCATTACGGATGAGATGTCGTCACTCTGGGTATAGGCACGCTACCGCAAATATAGCGACTCCTTGATAATAATAAAAATAATCTTCTTGAGCAACACTGTTTAGGTTGCTACGAACTAGTTACCAAGGAGCTCCAAAGTAAATAAACAAACAATTTAAAAAAACGCAAAAGATACGCGAATGGTACACATTTTTACAGATTTTGTTCAATATTTCAGTAACTTCTACTGTGAAATCCAAAGAAGGTCACCTTTCCATTGTACGCAATGGAAATGCTAACCAGTCAACATGTTCTAGCTGCAATGGTTTCGTAAAAAATCAAATTCATGATCGAGAAATATAAACAATTTATCGATCGAGCATTTTTTAATGTTCTAACGGTAATGATGTAGAATACGGATACAAAAATAAAAAATAAATTTGTTCCCTGGGTTAAATTCTAGAATGTATCTCAAACATAGGTTCCCCCATTCTCGTGCGGTAGAATGGCGCTCCAATTTCGGGAAGGTCCCGGCACGACGGTTATTCAAGGTAGAACGTGTACAATCACTATCCTCCACAATACGGCCACTATGACCGGTACACGCTTGATAGTAGCTTCAAAAGAGATTGACGCATCGATCGGCGTTATTCACGAAATCACGTTCCGTATCATCGTACATAGGAGGTCCGAAAGAATCAGAAATCCGCATATCCTCTGGTTCACAGAAACAATTTGTTTTTGTTTTGAGATTATTTATATAGTCCGTTCCATTAAAAAACATACGTAGCCATGGTTATGGTAACTGTTATCTAAAATCAACAGTTTTCTACTTTTGTTGCCAGTTTCAATAGATTTTCAAGCAACTTCGTTTTGACATTACCAGTTACTGAGGGGTAGTTAAATTTTCGATACAGTTTAGATAGACGAGTGGCAGGTCGTGTCGTCGCCTTACCTCTATCAATTTTCAATTTTCAATCAACTTTTAGACGTTAAATATGTACGATACTTCTCCGGATGGTTAAGATGGGAGTAAGAGAACTAATATTTTTTGAAAGCACAGCGTGTAGGCGTAATACTTCGAAAGTTAATAAATTGAGGATTTATCAAGATACTTTATTAGACTAATGCGTATGTTTTGGGTTGTTATAATAAAATTAGAGTCCCTATAATAAGAGTGACGACTTTTCATTCGTAATGTTGGCAACAATTCAAAACATTTTATCCGAAATGTTGGCAGTGCTTTACATTGTAATTGACGGGTCGTTTGGAACTGGAAGCTGTCATTCCAAGCGAACAGCTGTCGTCACTCTGGTTAAACGTACTCTAAATAAAATGTAAATAATAAAAGTAACTAACGAAAAAACTCTTTGAAAATCGCCCTAAATTCGTGTTTGTTGTTTAATGTTTTCACGACTGACGAGATTTTGGAATATAGGGTTTTAATTTCTAATACATGTTCTAATAGGATTAAATGAAAATGCATTATGAGGAAATATTCCTGCATCAGTTGTTTCAGATTGATAGAAGCCTCTAAAGTGATCGTTATGATGTCTGGCTGTCATCGTCCTTGTTGCCGAGAAAGCGAAAAGATCAGCTCCAATTCAATAATTAATTTCACAGTGAAGTAGAATTTAAAAATCCCTGCAAAACATTGCGTTAGTTCATTGACCAACTTAAAGTAATATAACTTACTTCTAGTGAGCTAGCTTTCTATAATAATAACGGCAACAACGCTTAAATTCCAGTAACGTACAATCTGCTCACATTAATGTTAGGATTAGTATTTCTTAATTTCACACTAATTAAGAAAAATTCTCACCTTCAGGCTACCAATAGTTTGTATAGATTAGCCAGCAGAATAATGTACTATTAACAAACCTTTCTACTCTTAAGTAAACACTATTCAGTAGTATGTTTAGGTGTACATTTTAGTAGTTAATATAAATATTTTACTGTTAAATAAATTTCACTCAGCGATAATGCGAATAGCGTTCACTGATACTTAGCGTCGTTTTTAGAGTATCGCAATGGCGGTTTTTCTTCCGAGTTTAACCGTGTGACGCTTTTGTCGAAGACTATCCCTTCGTCCACTTCGTCCAGTGTTGCAGCAAATACAAATTATAATACGGAGTACTCCGACAAATTTTCAAGGACCCATTTTGCATAGTGCGGTACATTGTCATGATACACTGTCAGAATGACAATGTACTTTAACGAATTTCCTATAAAACTAGCAACACTGAAGGGTAAGAACAAGTTCACTATTAGGTTTTTTATCGTGACGACACAAATGAACAAGTATTCATCCTTGACAGTTCAGCGGTACTGTTTACAAACAAGCTTAAACAAAAATCGAAGAGCACATCTAAAACAATCGTCTTTACACTTTGCAACTAGTCTTTTTTATTTAATAAATATCAAAAACGAACCGTATTCAATCGTGAACAAATCTATTAAAACTTTATTTAGGCGATACGGACCGTAAATGGTCTGATCAAATTTGTCAATAAACAAACAAAAGAAATTTCTGTTTACAAACAGTACTGCTGAACTGTCAAAATGTGTTCATCCGATTGAGGTTAGCAGTGACGGTAAAAAACCTAATAGTTACTGTTTATTATAGTGAAAAATATGTAAACATATTACTTACATATTTTGATCCATAGGAAACTATGGAGCGAAATTTCGGACGACCCTGTTCGTGTGTCACATCCCTCTACTAAGCAACTTCTCACCATTTCGAAAGCTTCTCGGTTTATTAGCCGGCGATATTTAGACTGATTGTTGCAGTTTAATACAGCTACGATAAACAAACAAGTTTGTTTTGCACCGTAGCAACTAGCATAAAGCGTTGCCAGAAACGATCTCCTTTAACACTTTCACACTATCACAACGAAAGGGAGCTATTTGCTAAGCTTACTTGTTTATGCTGTGAACCAAACATTGGCGATTCGTTTATATGGGACTTAGGGGTATTATTATTTGTATTTGGTTGCAACATCAGATGAGGGCACCGAAGCACTTCTTTTCGATGTGGCGTTGTCAACAGTCCTAAATCACAAGACTTCACAGAAAACGTAGTCCAATCGTGATTCGATCAGTTCCTCCGTTAAGATCTTCACGACGCAAACTATTCGCTCAATTTTCTGGGCAAACTAATCCTAGAAGAAAAAAATGTCCCTTTTGTTCCAATACTGATAATTTTAGATTTTTTCCGATATGAACAATTGCGTTTGGGTTACTTTTCAGACAACTTTTATTTTTCAACATAACAACATTGGTAGCTAAGGTTCTGGTAACTGTTACTCGAAATCAACAATTGTAAGCTTTTGTTGCTAGTTCAACAATTTTCTAAGCGATATTGTTTTGACATTACCAATTACCGGGGGGTAGTTAAATTTGCGATACAGTTTTGATATTCCAGTGGCAAGTATATTGCTCTAGGTAGCCGGCTACCGAAAATATGTTGTAATTTTATCGCGTTTTGTATGAATATTTGCTTCCTACTAAAATATGATTTTTTTCGAAACTTGTTAAACTCCGGACAGCCGAAGAAATTGGACGCTTCACGATAGGCAAATTAGAGTTGAACCACTCTAACAACTGCACAGCCATACCATCCATACAACCATACAACGATTTGAGTTTAATAAAATATATTCTTCTTGTTTTTTAAATATCATATTAGGTATTTCGTTATTTATTATTAAATCTACTTAAGAACATTATTTGAACCAACTGATTACCTGCTACAAAATAAAAAATAAGCTGAAATTTTTATACATTTTGTTGTTGATTTCGTAACCTATTTTGAGTTTGTTTTTATCAATACATCATTTTTATTAAAATTTTGCTATTGGATGAGCTAATGGACGCAGTAGGAGTCAGAACTAACCCTCAAAAGGGTCAATTATTAAATTGAAATTTCAATTGTCTTTATGAAATGATAAATAAGTTTCATGTAAGAAAGGTCACGACAAGCAAAAATGTCTCGAACTGGGACATTGGATAGTCTACCTTGGGTACGCAAGGAATTTAATAGTTGAGATCTGACATCACGATTCTCCACGCATGTCCAAACGACATGATCAATATCCCGATAACCTTCTCCGCAAGCACAATGATTAGTCTCGGAAAGCCCAATTCGAAGGAGATGTGCATCTAACGTGTAGTGATTGGACATGAGTCTGGACATCACACGAATGAAATCTCTACTCACATCCAGTCCCCTGAACCATGCCTTTGGCGATATTTTAGGAATAATTGAGTGCATCCTTCGTCCCAGATCATCTCTATCCCAAGAAGCTTGCCAGCTGGCAAGTGTTCTTTGGCGAGACGAGCAATAGGTCTCTCATAAATTTCACCCTCAATTGCAACACGTTTGGCTAAAATATCGGCTCTTTCATTGCCAGGAATGGAGCAATGAGCCGAGACGTAAACTATAGTGATTAGATAATTATTGTTCAATATGTCGTTGAGGCACTGTTCTATTTTGCCCAAGAAAAACGGTTCATTTTTGCCAGCAGCGTTTGAGCGAATGGCTTCAATTGCACTCACACTATCTGTGAAAAGAAAATAATGGTTTGGAGATAATGTGACTCAAACTATAATGAACTGCTGCTAACTCTGCTATATAAACAGATGCAGGTTCTTGAAGCCTAAATGAAGCCGAAACATTATTGTTGAACATACCAAACCCTGTCGCTTCTTCAATTCGCGATCCATCCGTGTAAAACATTTTCTCAGAGTCAATATGCCTGAACTTACTTGAAAATATTTTTGGGATTTCCGCCGAGCGTAGATGATCCGGGATTCCACGCACTTCGCGCTGCATGGATGTGTCCAAAAATAGAGTTGAATCAGGGACATTTAGGAGGGTGTCACGGATAGGAATATATCTTGAAGGGTTGATTTCCTGTTACATATGGTTAAAGTGTACTGTCATGAATCTTGTTTGAGATTGAAGCTCAACTAACCTTTCGAAGTTATTAATAACAGGGGATTCAGTACCTCACATCTTATTAGCAGTCGCGATGAAAGCTCCCAAAAACGATCCTTCAATGGAAGAACTCCCGCCAGAACTTCAAGAATCATTGTATGTGTTGAATGCATGCAGCCTAAGGCAATTCGCAAACAACGATACTAAATTCGTTCCAGTTTGATAATATGAGAGTTTGCAGCGTAACGAAAGCAAACGCATCCATATTCCATCACTGAAAGTATCGTTGTCTGATACAATTTTATTAGATCTTGCGGATGAGCACCCCACCAAGATCCTGTTATTGCTCGAAGAAAATTTACTCTTTGTTGGCATTTCGTTATCAGAAACCTAATGTGTCCTCCCCACGTGCATTTGGAATCAAACCACACCCCAAGGTATTTGAAAGTCAAAACCTGTTGGATCATTCTTTCCATCATATGGAGCTGAAGCTGCGCGGGATCATGCTTTCTTGAAAAGACGACCAGCTCTGTTTTCTCCGCAGAGAATTCGATACCCAGATGAACAGCCCAAACGGACAATTTATCTAAGGTATCTTGCAATGGTTTTTGCAGATCAATAGCTTTGGGTCCAGTAATTGAAACCACGCCATAATCACCTTTTAGGGTGATACAATGATTCCAACGTTTTTCCAATTTTTCAATACCATGTTTATAAAAAAAATTATCTTTCGCTTCGAAATATGCTTCAGTTTCAGCGATGACCTCCTCATTTGAGCCAATTCTTTTTCCCTGGAGCATTTTTTTAGGATCAGCAAAGAGCCAGTAGTCACTGGGGGCTAAATCTGGCGAGTATGGGGGGTGGGGAAGCAGATCAAAGCCCAATTCGTTCAATTTCGCCATTGTTTTCATCGACTTGTGGCAGGGTGCATTGTCTTGATGAAAAATGATTTTCTCTGCATGTGCGGTCGTTTTTTTGCGATTTCCTCCTTCAAACGCACCAGTAAGTCAATATAATAATCACTGTTGATCGATTTACCTTTTTCGAGGTAGTCAATGAAAATCACGCCATGCGTATCCCAAAAAACTGACGCCATGACTTTGCCAGCTGACTGCTGCGTTTTCGGACGGCTTTCGCCAGCTGTGCGCCACACAGATGACTGCCGCTTCGACTCTGGAGTGTAGTGATGTATCTATGTTTCGTCCATGGTCACGTAACGACGCAAGAAATCTTTTTTGTTGCGAGTAAATAGCAATAAACTGCTTTCTAAATCATCGACTCGTTGCTGTTTTTGTTCCATCGAAAGCAATCGCGGCACCCACTTGGAAAAAACCTTTTTCATGCTCAATTTTCCATGAAGGATAGTAAATACACTTCCATATGATATCTGTGTCATCTCAGCAATCTCACGGAGCTTCACTTTACGATCTTTTATTATAATTTTTGCCACTTCACTCACATTTGCTGGTGTAACGGCTTCCACAGGTCTACCCGAGCGTTCCGCGTTATTTGTGTCGGTACGACCACGTTTAAACTCGGCGAATCACCGACAAATCGTTGCTTTTGATGGATAACATTTTTCATTCCATTGTTTCGCTTGCACGGTGTTTTTACCCATTAAAAAACAATGTTTTATCAAAACACAAAACTCGGGTTTTTCCATTACATTTTTCATTCCGGATAACATTTTTCATTCCATTGTTTCGCTTGCACGGTGTTTTTACCCATTAAAAAACAATGTTTTATCAAAACACAAAACTCGGGTTTTTCCATTTTTTAAACAAACTACAAAACGACGTTACTCCAACCTCGATAACTCAGCTGTTTCTGGTCGGATCGACTTAAAATTTTGACCCGTTTCAAGCAAAGGTTAGTACTCTAGAAAGCCGTGGTTACTGGTTTACTACGAGCGCCATCTCTGCTTTAGTCTCGGGACTTATTGATACATGTGTTATACAGGAGCGGACTGAGGCATGAGCCTTGCGGGAGACCCATGTAGCTAATTCTGATTGTTGCCAAATCGCCATGTGAAAAATACATGCACTTATCTGACAAAAGGTTGTGCAAATAATTATTTATAACCGCTGGGAGTCCATGTTGATGGAGCTTGTCTAAAAGAACACCAATGGAAACTGAATCAATTGCGCTTTTAATGTCTAAAAATACAGAGGCCATTTGTTGCTTTTGAGCGAAGGCAATTTGGATGTCAGACGAAAGTAATGCAAGGCAATCATTCGTCCCTTTATTTCTACGGAAGCCAAACTGAGTATCTGACAACAAACCTTTCGAAGAATAATTTTTTTGAACAATTTTCTGATGCAGGACAACATTGCAATGAGTCTATATGAGTTGTGATAGGAAGCTGGTTTCCCCGGCTTTTGAATGGCGATAACTTTCACTTGCCTCCAGTCAGGTGGAACAATATTTTGCTCAAGAAACTTGTTGAACAATTCCAACAAACGTCTTTTTGCGAGGTCGGGCAGATTCTTCACCAAGTTGAATTTAATTGTGTCCAACCCAGGAGCGTTATTGTTACAAGACATGAGTGCTATGGAAAATTCCATCATTGAAAAGTGGCTATCAATGGAACCATTATTTGGAGAAGACTCCCTAATAATGCTATGCGTAGGAACAGAATCTGGACTAACTTTCCTCGCAAAATCAAATATCCATCGGTTCGAGTATTCCTCACTCTCATTTCCTACGTTACGATTCCTCATTCGTCTGGCCGAATTCCAAAGAGTGCTCATTGAGGTTTCTCTTGACAAACCTTCCACAAAATGTCTCCGATAGCTGCATATCTTGATCCGAAGTATGTTCTTGTACTTGGTTTCCAAAACCAAGATTTTTTCAAAATTCGGAGGAGTTCTTCCTCCTAGTTTTAAAAACGTCTTGAAAGCATTTTGTTTCGCGTGTTTAGCATCTGAGCACTCTTTGTCCCACCAAGGGTTTGGAGGCCTTCTGTTAGACGATGGACCAAGAAATCGTTTGGTTTGGGCTTGTTCTGCGGCCTCCAGAATCGAACAAACGAGGAAGTCATATTCTTCAAGTGGGGGAGCTCTTCCATTGAATTTAAGATACTTGAAATATTACTTTGGAATTTATTCCAGTCAATATTTTTTGTCAAAACATATGGAATATTAACAGAATTAGCAATGCCTTTGTTACTGCTAATTAAGATAACGATTGGTAAATGATCGTTACCGTGTAAATCAGGAAATACTTTCCAGGTGCAATCTAATCGAATTGAAGTCGAGCAAAGAGATAAATCTAATGCACTTGGACGTGCAGGAGGTCTTGGGATCCGTATCATGCTACCCATATTCAATACTGTCATGTTGAAATTATCGCAAATATTATATATTAAAGATGATCTGCTATCATTGTAAACGGAACCCCACATCATTCCGTGCGAATTGAAATCTCCTAAAATCAAACGTGGAGCAGAAAGGGCTTCAAGACCTTTAAAAGTTATCAATTCGCATTTAGAAGAAATTCTATCAAGGCATCAAAATCTATTTGCCTATAATTCAGCTCTCTAGGTTCATTCAAAACAGCAGTTCGGCAAACCTCTTTACCATGATCAATTGTAAATGATATTGTTAAAGGCGGGTGATGGTGGTCAACGGATAGTAGTGGCGTCAGTTTTTAGATGCTCGAGGTATAATTAACGTCGACTATCTTGAAAAAGAAGTACCAACAAAAGTTTTTAGTTATTAATGCGTAAGAAGTTATTAATGCGTTTGAAGTAATCGTAAAAAACGGCCTTATATGAAGCAGAGAAAAACATCTTTAACCAAGACAATGCACTGTGCCACAAGTCAACGAAAATAATGGCCAAATTGAACGTATTGGTCACCGATCTGTTTCTTCACCCACCATATTATCAATAACCTAGTCCCCAGCGACTACTTGTCATTCGATGATCTGAGAGACTGAAGCCTATTTTAAGGCCATGTACAAATCATTCTAGAATTATGATATAAAAAATTTAGATAATAAATAAAGCAATTTTGCTCAAGAAATGTTGTTTTCCTAGTTAGTTCATGAACTTTTTGGACGATTTTGAAGCAACCTTCTCTACGGCAGTATCGAACCGCACAGAGTGCAAGTCGATTCGACACTGAATTTGGTTTTCTGTGAGTAATTTTCTCAAATGCGAACGCACTCATTGAAGAGCAGAAATCATATGGAAACCGTGAACTTATGTATACGAAACCGTCATATCAATTAGAGGAATGACAATGGTTTGAAAAACAGGAAGAATTACACATTGTTCGTGGTTGAGTTGTAGATATACAAAACCTAACCACTGTCTATATGGTTTTACTTCTATGTTTTGAATTTGTACCCCGGTATAGAAAACAAAGACGCAATCCTACGTCGAAAGATTTTGAGTAATTTCATTTATGTGAAGATAAAGAACATCCCTATAGTCGCTCAATTGGTAGAGCAGTTCCACGGGTTTCAGAACATTAGGAAATGGTTACTATGTCTCAAGTTTCGCTAGTTTTTCGCTATTCCATTAATTTTCAATTATTTTAGTTGCTCGATTTACCACAGACTAACACGCTCTAATTTTTTTTTTTTTTTTTTTTTTTTTTTTAAATAACTATTTATTGGAATATGAGTTAAAATTAAATTATTAAGATTTAAATTGGGTGTTCAGCCACAAGTGGTGACTTTTCAGCCCTGTTATATATATATATATATATGATTTGGTTATTACCATGAAGACATCATTTGCTTCCGCAATTCTGAGATTTTTGTGTAGGGAAAATTCTAAACCTACTTGTATTGTGTAACACGCTCTAATTATTTTTGTTTTTGCTTTATCTTTCACAGCATTCATGCTCTACATTTTGCAATTCCTGCAACTGCCGTACCTCGAAGCATCGTCCGGTTTCAAGCAACTGCAGAACATCAATCGCTACGTGTACTGGGGCAGCTCATTTCTGTTGGACTTTTTGTTACATATCATCATCTGTCTGTTTGTGTACTGTGTTGCCCGGAATATGGACCGAGAAGTGGTTTTCAGTCGAACCGAACATATCCAGATCCTCGGTATTCTGATAATGTACGGCCTGGCTGCCCTGTTGGTGATTTACATCATTAGCCAGTGCGTCGATAGTATGGATACCGCCGTGACCTTCATGAGCTATCTGCTGATCATCGGTGTTTGCGGAGTGCTGCTGCTGTCGGACGGATACGATCGGATACGCGAGAACGGCGGCATCATTATGCTGTTGCATCTGATTCCCGAGTTTGCACTGAAACACTCACTGCGAGTGGTTTACGAGAATCAGAAACTCAACAGAATTGAAGCCTTGATCCGGGCGAACACGATTGACCACAGCAGAAGCGCTGATCGGCAACTTGATTTGAATGGGATTTACGTACTCATACCAACTATGATGTTGGTTTTAATAGTGGTACTCAACGAAGTGGTTGAAAATATGTACAGAAAGGGAGCAATTCTTGAAGCAAAGACTAGAACTGTCCACCTTATAAAGTATTATCTGCGTTGTGGTCGAAAAAGATGCAAAGATTTCGATCAAACTGATTCAAACTATGAGATGTGCAGCACCGTAGACGATGATGTGGATGCGGAAACCAATATGGTGAACGAAATGGTTGCCAAAGAACCACAGCAGTTTGCCCCGTACACGATCGCTGTTCATAATCTGAAGAAGCGCTACCTGAAGCTACCGGCGGTGAAGGGTGTCAGTTTCGCTGTTAAACGAGGAGAATGCTTCGGGCTTCTCGGGATGAACGGAGCCGGTAAGACAAGTACATTCCAGATGATCACTCGAAATCTACCGATCACAGACGGAACGGTCTATCTGAACGAATCAGATGTTAGGAAATCCTACGAAAGTGTCTACCGTTCCCAATTCGGATACTGTCCCCAGGGGGATGCATTGCTTGATTTTATGACCCCGTATCAACTGCTTAACTACAGTGCAAGGGTTAAGAATTTGAAGGATCGTGAGAATTTAGTCAATCGATGGCTAACCGATCTTGACATACTTTCATTCGCCCACAATCGAATCAACGAATGTTCGGGTGGAACCAAACGCAAAGTGAACACGGCGCTAGCAATGCTGGGCAATCCTTCGATAGTATTTCTAGACGAACCGACGACGGGCGTCGATCCCAAGTCGCGGCATTTCGTGTGGGGTCGAATTAAGTCTCTCCAGCGGCAGGACCAGACCATCATTCTGACCTCGCACAGTATGGACGAGTGCGAGGAACTGTGCAACCGACTGTCGATCATGGTCGGTGGTCAACTGCGGTGTATCGGTTTCATTCAGCGGTTGAAGGAGAAGTACGGCAAAGGTTACAACTTGTGGCTTAAACTGAACAGTAATAGCAGTTTATCGCCAAGCACGTTGGTTGCCGATATCCAGCGACGGTTCCGATGTGAAATCAAGGAAGAACACGATGTAAGTTTTTTTTTGACAATACGTCGGTGGTGTTTGGTATGATAACAGCACGTGTTTTTTTTTTCCTCTCTTGCAGGGTATGCTGAAATTCCTCGTCCCCGAGCCGATACGATTGTCGGAACTGTTTGCGCAAATAACCTCGCTCAAGAGGGATTACGATGCGGTCATCAGTAGCTTTTCGATCAATGAAACTTCACTGGAAGACATTTTCCTCAACTTCAAGCCACCGTCCGTCAGTGCGCGATGCGGTCGACTGGTCGAAGATATTGTGTGAATATTTGGTGTGCTTTTGTATTTATGTATGTCTAAATTCGTGAAGCCTACGTTGTTCAATAGAACTGAATTCTTTATATGTTAAGGCACTACTATGTGGAGGACTTGTGACACACTCTATTAGAAAATTTTGGAGTATTGAATCTGTGCGGTTATTTATAAGTTCATAACAAATTTCCAAAGTATTAGGATTATAATTCTATCTTCATGTGATTTTAATCGAATCCGCGCAGCGAATCAATATCATGCATATAAAATCGATCACGAAAAGATAAAAAAAGATTGTAGAGAAATAATAAAACAATCGTTCGGAACGTCAGTAAAGACATTACACTTCGTTGCAAATCAAAAGTGTTCTGTAAATGGCAGAAACTTTACGTCTGCCCAGCGGTTCAAATTGAACTACTGAGTATTGTATTAAGCAGTTCAATTTGAACTGCTATGCACTGATAAGTCAAAGACGAAACGTAAACATATTGAACAAAACGTACTAAACTGCCGTTCCAAGTCTAACTGTGTATGAAAAAACATAAGAAATCCGATAGGATATGAGACAGCTGTGCGTAGAACGACGTTAAATAAACAACCTTTTTCATATTGACTAAACGTGTAAAGAGCGTCTTCATTGCTTTTTGCTTCGAAAATTTTTGCACCGAAATCCTTTGTCTCCGTTGTCTTTAATCACCCTGGGTAACAGTACTTCTCAAATTCCATTTGTACCTGCAGTCCGCCGTAGCCGTATAACATTTGCTGTAGTGATATGTGGATGCCACGGCGAAGAAAAATTTATGTCTATTACCTATGAAATAAACGTATTTATGAAAAAAAGTGATAGTGAAGTGCACATTGCTAATCGATGAACCTGCTCAGAATCGAGGACAACTGTTGTCCGGCGTTCCAATGACTTGATCAGCAGTCGTTTGACTTTTGGCTGTGCGTACGAAAGTTGGTTCTCCAAGCATCTGTTGCAATTCGTGATTCATATGCCGTCTTCCATCTGCACTCGCCGCCATTGATGGTTCGCAGCACTTTCCTCTCAAAAACACTAAGGGCACGTCGGTCCTCCTGCTAACGTAAAGACTGTCCCAGAAAGTATGAACGCACTTTGATTGCACTGTAAATAATTCACAAGTGTTAGATATTCAAATTTTATTCTATACTGATAATATTAGACTACCACAACAGAATATTATTCTCAACATTTGCTACTTAGCCATTGTAGACTAGCTGGCGCACCTTCTTGCGATTGGTCGTGTTATGATCCTGTAAACTGGGAGCACTGGTGAAGAAGCTACACTGAGAAAAGAACCATAGTAACCGCAACCTGTTTATCATTGTCATTTCAACTATACGCTAAAATAGTAGCAAAGAGCATGGTATATGACTATTCACCATCTGTATTGTATAAATTACTAGACAACAAAGACTACGACTTGACTAAACTATTTGTATTTATGACTTTTCTGGCGTACGACGTACGCGTGTACTTTTATTCCGAATCATAATATTTGGCGACGACCGGATAAAATCGGATTAAATTCGTTCTAAACAATGTCGGTGTAAGAAGACAGTGATTAAATTCGTTATCACGGATTCAATTCCAAATCGGACGAGAGCCGGGAAAATTTTGACTGAGGAGTTAAACATAACCTATAAGGTAACGGATTGGATCAGATACAACGTTCCGTGGATAGATTCAACTATCCGGAAAACGAGAGATTAATAATAAAAGTGTTTCGCCGTAGTTGCGTAAAAAAATAACAATAGCAATAAATAAATAAGAAGATGGAAAACAGCAAATCAACGTTATTACCGTTTGACACCTCCAACACGGAGTCTATCGGAACTCGATGGAAGAAATGGAAACGATCGCTGGAGTTGTTCCTAGAAGTGAATTACGTCGCTCTTGCGTCTAAAAAAAAATTCACCTGTTGCATTTCGGTGGAGCACAAATACAGGACATTTTTTATGATACACCTGGTCACGATTTACTTCCTCCAGGCGATTCAGATGTATATAAAGAAGCGATAAAATTACTGGGTGCTCGTTTTGCACCATTTTCCAATATACCGTATGATCGATATATATTTCGGCAAATGAAGCAAGCGGAGGATGAGTCTGTTGAAAGATTCGTGTCCCGTTTACGGGAACAAGGACGCCTTTGCGAGTATGGTAATGCATTGGACATGCGAGTTACTGAACAGGTGTTTGATAACAGTTTATCAGACGAGCTGCGCGAAGTGATTATCAAGAAGAAAATATTGCAAGTAGAGGAAATTGTTCAAGAAGCCCGTATTTTGGAAACCGTGCATCGGAATAAGGAAGCAATGAAGAAAAACGAAATCTCTGTTGAACTGAACACGGTAAACATAGTCAAAAAAGGACCTGTTAAAGAAAGGTGTTATCGTTGTGGGAACAGTGGACATTTTGCAAACGATAAATGTTGTCCTGCAAAGAACAAAGGTTGCGACGGTTGTAAACAGAGATGTCTATCTCCTCTGTGTGACGAAGAGCAAGCAAAATTTCTCCCCTCGCACTGACAACTTCAACGAGAGCTCTTCTCTTTCACATTTATACACCATTGTTGTGTAAAGTGTGCACGCATCATGAGTGCGTTTGTTTATTTCCTTTTACCTCTTCCACTGAATCGCACCAAAGTGCTAGAGCATTAGCTAATAGCTGCCCTTACACGAGACAATATTATTGTCAATACAAGGAGTATTGACAATACTTTTGATCGTGTAATGGAAACTTCATTGGATTGACGAAAATATTGTCAAAAAATCAAAACTGCTCATCAATCCGACAAAACTTTCTCTCCAGAGAGGAAACTGTCAAATATGTGCAATGAACTCATCTCTCAATATTTCAATGTTCATTTGCAATATTTGAAGCTCCAAACGCTTGATTTTCTCGAAAAATGCGGACTCAAGTTACCAAGTCAATTGGATTGACGGTATTGACAATACTTTGGATTGAAAATAATATTGTCACGTGTAAGGGCCGCTAATAAATTCTCTGAGGTGGATGCAGATACTTTCACAGAGGTGTACACGCCGGTGAGCACTCTGCTGTATGGTTTTCGTAGATGAAGCGTGGACACGCAAAATCAGCAAAATAAAACAATTTATCGGAAAATTTTCGGTTTTCCTTGCAAATTTTTCATAGCAAGGCCAGATCTACTCTCTATTAATTGAAGTTCACAGAAGTGTTCGCTCAACATCACGCGCCAGTGGTCACTTGGGTGTATTTAGACGAGAGCGCGTGTGAGCGATTCATGCGAAGAGAATGTGTTTCACTCGCGCCAGCTGCTTTAACCACAAGCACACACTCAAATGCTGTCTATTCGACACTGAGAAGAAGTGCGCTTTCCTCTTTGTGCGGTGCTTCGTTTTTTGCATCCTCGGTGTGGCAAAAATCTGACTCTAGCGTGTATAACTGTGGTGAAATGCCATCTCTGGTTGTAAACTAGTCGGACATTTCCGGAGGATGTGCAAAACCAAATCCTCGTATCGAAGAATTAACGGAAATAAAAGTAAAAAGAAT
The DNA here is from genome assembly GCF_030247185.1 of Malaya genurostris. Taxonomy (NCBI): domain Eukaryota; kingdom Metazoa; phylum Arthropoda; class Insecta; order Diptera; family Culicidae; genus Malaya; species Malaya genurostris. The sequence continues at coordinate 25,794,984 of NC_080571.1, read as the reverse complement.
GTGTGGCAAGTGGATGGATCTGAAGGCGAAGAAGTCGGTGAGAGCTGCAAAAGTACAAACAGTGAAGATAGCGATGACGATGTACAACAAATTTACGCTACCGAAAACAAACATGACATGGTGCATGTTGTACATGTGGTGTCAAATTAAGGTGGATCGTGGTGCGCACGTTAATATCATAAACCGGAAAACATGGCACTACCTGAAAGCGAATGGATGTAAATTTAGCGCAGCAACAAAATCACGAGAATTTCTTCGTGTCTACGGAGACGGCAAGCTAAAGGTCCACAAAACGTTCAAAACAGATATAGCTACCCGTTCAAAACGCGTTACCCACGAGGTGTATATCGTAAACAACGAAGTAGGTGCAAACCTTCTGTGCAAAAATACATCGTTGGAGCTGGGAATCTTGGAGATTCATGGAGACGTGTTCCGCGTTACAAGATTAAGGATTTGCAGGTGAAACTGCAAATCGATAAATCTATAGTCCCAGTTCAACAACCTTGTAGGCATTTACCGATCCCGTTACAAGGCGTAGTTGAAGAAAAACTGAATGACCTATTACAACAAGATATAATCGAACCAGTACCGTTGAAAATAACTTGGGCATCACCTGGACGGTTGCAAATACTTTACCAAGATTGATTTGGTCAAAGCATTCCACCAAATTGAGTTGCACCCTGCGTCTCGTGAAATCATTACGTTTGTAACTCCCACCGCGTGTTATCGTTACAAACGACTGATGTTCGGAATGAATTGTGCCGCAGAAATTTTTCAGCGGGAAATCGAAAGAATATTAAAGGGCTTAAATGGTGTACGAATATTTATCGACGATATCCTCGTGTACGCACAATCGAAGGAAGAACACGATATGAGAGTGGAACAAACCTGGCGAGACTAACATCGCGGACCCATTATCACGGCTTTCCGAGAATTTAAAATGTGAAACATTCGACAAATGCGCGGAGGCAGCATTGTGTGCATTTGTTGAAAGCAGTATGCCACCATCAGTGACAATGGACACTATCGTAAAGTATTCACAAAATGATGAGGAGATTCAAAAAGTTTCGCAAGCTCTAAGTGATGACAAATGGGAAGAAGATATGAAGAAATACGCAGTATTCAAAGGTGAGCTATGCTTTGCTAATGAAGTGCTACTTAAAGGATCCAGGGTTGTGATACCGATGAAATTACGTGAAACTATATTGAAGTTGCCACACGGCGGTCATCCTGGAGTTGAAAAGATGAAGAGAAGAATGAGAATTGCTGTCTGGTGGCCTGGAATGGATTCTGACGTAAAGAAGACATGCCGCGAGTGTTTCGACTGTCAACTTGTTGCACCATTCGAAAAACCTGAGCCTTTATGCATTCGAGACCTGCCAGCTGCACCCTGGGTTCACTTGTCAGGAGACATTCTTGGGACTTTACCTGATAACAGCTACGTATTCGTATTAATCGATCTCTATAGTCGGTTTGTTTTGGCAGAACCGATGACCCGAACTACATCAGGTGACGTAATTAGATTATTATTGAGCACCTTCACTAGGATGGGTCTCCCATTGATCCTAACATTCGATAATGCGAGATACTTTTCAAGCCAAGAGATGAAAGATTATTGCAATGATTACGGCATCAAACTCACACACACAACACCAGTATCCCAGCGCAAACGGTGAAGTAGAGCGCCAAAACCGATCAATTTTAAAAGTTCTGAAAATAAGCAAACAACAAAACAGTGATTGGAAAATAGCATTACAAGAGTATCTGTATATGTACTCTGTGACCCCACATTTGGTAACAGGCGTTCCACCGGCACAACTCATGTTCGGAAGAAGATTCCGAGATTTCACTAACCGATACACTGAAGAAGGATGCAAATAGCATTCCGAAATACGTATCTGTATTATAACGTTTGAAACACTTTCGGAAAAATAGTGACTGTGAAAATAGTGACTTTGTGAGAGTGTAATGACGTGATATAACATAGTGGAATTCAACGGTACAACAACAGTACTATTAGTGAGAACATTCTACTAACAGCTCAAACAGAAATTTAGTTCCGAGATTTGATTCCTCACTTCCAAACGCATGTTCTGAATGACTATGAATTACGTGATCGGGATCAAACTATGAAATACCAGGCAAAAGTGTACAGAGACGAAAAAGTCGGCGCTAAGGAATCATCGGTATCCGTAGGAGATGAGGTGTTACCAAAGAATATGTTACCACAAAACAAGCTTTCGTCGAGATTTTTACCTACTCCCGCAAAAGTAATCGAACGATGCGGAAATAGTCTGATATTGCAAAACAGCGACGGGGTGTGTTATAAACGCAACACATCACACGTGAAACCACTGATTCGCCATTCTATGGTCAATAGCGAAACGCAAGTCGGTACAACTACAACAACCTTACAGAGTCCGCATCCAATAAATGAAGAAATCGACCACGAACCTACGAGAGCGGGAAGACCGAACCGGCAGATAATGAGACCCAAACGATACGATGATTATAGTCTTAGTTAAAATCAATTGTTATTTGAAATACTTCCGTTTTATTTAAATTCAATAAGGGAGATATGTTATGATCCTGTAAACTGGGAGCACGGATGAAGAAGCTAGAGGAAAATAAACTATACTTTGTCACTTACGCGTGTACTTTTATTCCGAATCATAATAGGTCGAAGTTGTGGGCAATTTGGTAGATTCATGTCTTTTGGGACGAAAGTGACATTTTTGGTAGTATACCATTCTACCGTTGATTTCGAGTAGTGGCAAGAAGCAAGATCTAACCAGAAGACAACAGGATCCTTGTGGCTTCGAATCATGGGTAGAAGTCGTTTTTGTAAACATTCCTTGATGTATATTTCGCTGTTCATTGAAGCAGTGATGATGTAGGGGTTCGAAATCTTACCGCAGCTACAAATTGCTTGCCAGACCATAGCTTTCTTACCAAATTTTTCGACTTTAATCGATGTCTCGGACTGGTTTAACACTTGCCCTTCTCGCACCGTATAATATTGTGGTCCCGGCAAGGATTTGTAATCGAATTTCACGTAGGTTTCGTCGTCCATGATTATGCAGTTCAAATTTCTAGCAAGCATCGTATTGTACAGCTTTCGAAGAAAGCTCGGTCTGATCGATGCTTCTTGTTTCGGACTACATTTTGGTTGTTTCGGCTTCTTATAGGTTCGAAGATTTAAACGTTCTTAAGCACGAAGAACATTTGACTGCGAAGTGCTCACTTTTTTGGCCACATCCACTGAAACCTCCTTCTTTTGCTCGAACGCCTTCAGTATACGTTTATCCAACTGAGGGTTAGCAGGATCTTTTTTCGACCCGTTTTCGGTTTATCCTCAAAGGTGTTATCCTCACCGAACTTCCTGATTGCATTTCGCACGGCTTTTTCACTTACTCCTTCCATTTTTGCTATCTTTCTCAGTGACAGTCCGCGTTCTGTGCACCATTTGTACACCATTTTTCGACGTTGTTCTGCTGAAAGTCCACGCATTTCGAAACAAACTAATGAAAACGAATGAACAACTGCACAAGTGGTTAATGAAGAGTGTAAAAAACAGGACGCAGCCATAAAAATTGACAGATCCTGAACCATTGCGAAATGACAGCGGTTTTTGGTTGCGTCCATACTTTCTGGGACAGTCTTTAGTTCAGGTCTCGTGACCAGAGAGAATAAATAATTGAATTACTTCTATGAAACATAGCTGCTATCAGAATCTGCATTAGTAGAATTGCGGAAAAACCGGATTTGTGAACGACCTGGCGAAGTGTATGTTGAACTGCCAGGTTACACTAGCAGTTTAACATAAACTGCTTTTTTCCCCTTCAAATTACCTAAGTATATTTTAATATAGATTTCGATTAGTTCCTACATGCTGCAAAGTAAAAATGAGAAATTCTGTTTCTAAAATCATTCGTAACAAAATTCTAAATGAAATTTTAGAAAAGAAAATGAGGAAACTATATAGGATGTTGAACGTAAAATCTTCAGAATGCTATACACCCGGATCGGTGGTTCAATGCATACGGCGCTGGCCTTACAAGCCAGTTGTCATATGAAAAACTTCGTTACTGTCTAGTCTGTGTATTTGTTTGTGGAATGGTTACCATGACGAATGGGAATCATTAGAACCTGGAGTCAATGAAACCACAGCGATAGATGCAGATAATGGCACAGATTCGATCAAGATGACGTCGGAAAATACCTGAAAATACTAAGCAAAATACGTAAATATGAAACAAAAGATAAAAATAAATTGGGAAACAATTAGCAAACATGAAAAGAGGTACCCCAGTACGAACTGAACACGGTTGAGGTATATAACATAGATGTACATCTCAAAGGAATGACCGATCGGCACCAGAGCATGAGGCTTCCATGAACATGCGGCCAAACAAGGATGAGTCAGCGGTAGCATTTCAAATTCCGGCATGAAAAAAAATGTTAAGCTTTGTGGATACAGCCAAAGACATCATATTAACAAGATATCCAGCTCTCACATTTCCCGAACAAATCATTGGCAACATCCTTTTTTGCGAGCATGTCGCCCTCAGGTGAGTCCGCATCGAATCTGATACATAGAAGCAGGGGAGAGAAATGTCAAATTCGTGCGCGCCAAAATAGCAGGGCTGCGCACCCATACAATTGACATGATATGTTGAATGTGATGCCGTGCGATGGCGTTGCTGAACTGAAGATTGATGTCGCTCCAAGCTGACAGGGTCTGATACAGCATAAACGACCAAGAGCGATTCGTTCACGCTCAACTACCTAAGGAACTAACAAACAGGGAACTTGCGAAAATTGCTCGTATATTTGGATACGAAACAATTTACATTGTACAATCTGCAACAAGAGAGGAAGCATACATTGCTTAAAACCAAAGACATCATTATTAACAATTCCCGAACACATCATTGGCAACATCCTTTTTTGCGAACATGGCGCCCTCAGGCAAGTCCGCATCGAATCTCGTACACAGAAGTATTAGGAGAGAAATGTCAAATTCATGCGCGCCAAAATAGCAGCACTGCACACCCATACAATTGACATGATATGTTGAATGTGATGCCGTACGATGGCGTTGCTGAGCTGAAGATTGGTTTCGCTCCAAGCTGACAGGGTCTGTTAAAACTCAACATCGAGAGATGTGTGCTTGTGCTGTGTCTCAGCAAACTAACCTTTCTGGTCACTTCCGGTGAAACTCTCAACGCGTGAGCACGTTGCATCGTGTCAGTCCGGAGAATATTCGAGTATTTCGCAAGAAAGAAAGCATTTTTATCCGTATTTTGACGACTCGACGCAGCCACACAGCGAGATTTTCACTTGTAGTTCAGTGAAAAGAAAGTCCATTGGACTATAAACAAAAATAACTGGCAATATAGCCCAAGTTGCTGTGCCATCAAATCGGCGTCATCTCAAGTGAGGTGACGCCAACCAGAAAAAGAAGAAGAAGAAGAACCTTGCTGGTGCTAAGAGCAAATTCAGCAGCTGCAAGATTCATATGGGTGGTCTATAATGTAAATGAAACTGAAACAAGCGTATCCCCAGCAATCCGTTTTAGTTTTATTTATTCGACCAGTTCTACTGTCAAATTTAAAACTGGTATACACTGCCGTTCTATTTTTTCTATATTTGAAACACAGATAAAACGCTACTGGGGCTGCCAGTTTATTTCGTTATAATTTCTAGATTAAAATTTTAAAACTGACATAAATTATGCATCTAGAACTAGAACACTCCTGAATATGCCCTAAGTTTCGTAAACGTTAAAGCAAAAATGAGGACACCACCATGCGTCTAATAACTTATAAAAACCTGGTCGAGGACGACGATTCCGTTGTTAGATATGCAATAGGAAAATAGAAATGGCGTCTCTGAAAATAGCTGTTCAAACACGTTCGATTTGTTGGTGGGTGTCATCATTTCTTGGGAACCAATCATCGGAAAGCAAAAAGTAACACAGTTCCATATTCTGTATCGAATTGGCTATGGTCGGCAGAGATGTCCATCTCCTCTGTGTGACGAAGAGCAAGCAAAATTTCTCCTCTCGTACTGACAACTTCAACGAGAGCTCTTTTCTTTTTCATATATACACCAGTGTTGTATAAAGCGTGCACGCATCATGAGTGCGCGTGTTTATTTTCTTTTACCTCTAACAATGAATCGCACCAAAGTGCTAAAGCAGAGCTATCAAATTCTCTGAGGTGGATGCAGATACTTTCACAGTGGTGTACACGCCGGTGAGCACTCTAGTGTAAAAGAAACGTGGGGCACGCAGAATCAGCAAAATAAAACAATTTATCGTTGAATTTTCGTTTTTCCTTGCAAGTTTTTCATAGCAATTAATTGATGTTCATAGAAGTGTTCGCTCACCATCACGCGCCAGTGATCACTTGGGTGTATTTAGGCGAGAGCACGCGAGAGCGATTCATGCGAAGATAATGTAGTTCTCTCGCACCAACTTCTTTCAACACAAGCGCACACTCAGTCTGTCTAATGGACACTGAGAAGAAGTGCGCTTTCCTCTTTGTGTGGAGCACACCAAATGTATCCGCAGTGTAGACATGAAACTTACGCACTGGTGTATCACTCTAGTGAAATGCCATCACTGATGGTCGGAACTAGAATGAAAAGTTTTCATCGAGAAAAACAAAATAGTGGCCTTATAGGAGCTAACAACAAACTAAATAAATAATCGTTAATAACTTCAACTTTCTTAAAAAGTTTGTAATAGCTTGGATTTCTGTTCGCTATGGGAATACGTAGACTTTGTTAGAAATACTTCCCTTGTAGACAAACCCCTCCCTCTCCCCAGTTAGCCAACGTGGTTCAAGAATGGCCCCTTCACATTTCAGTATGATCAGCCATATTTCATTGCGTTTCACTGAATCGTACGCTGCTCTAAAATCTACAAATCTGATCCGTGATCGTTGCTCATCATCTTATAAATCTGTATTTGTATTTCATTTGTCATCCAGTTTTCGTTAGATTGAAACATCAGATGATCCGATGTTGTTACTTACTTGTCCGTTTTCCAACTTCTCCTCGCCATTATTGAAGATGAAATACCTGAACTAGGTGTTAACAGTGCTCAAATTAAAAGAGGAATTAGTCAAAAAAATGATTTATTATAAAACTGTTCTCATAGTTGAATTGTATTTTGAATAAAAATTTCGCTCAACGTCTTTGGAAGATACAGCTTGCATATTCATTGTGCAGAAAGCAGCAAATGTGGGTCCAGAACAGGAACGTTGATCCTAGCTTAAGCGACTGTAGCAGCAAATATTTCCGGCAACCTGAACCAGGGCATTCTCTCTTGTAGTTGGTAATCAGACTCACGATATCCATTACGAAATACAGTGGCACGAAAACCACCATACTCAGTACTGCCTGGTGACAACTGGTCAGCACATAGTACAAAGTTCGAGCTAACGACTGAATGGAGAACAGCAAATGTGCCATCTTGGTATAGTAGCCACCGATCCTGATAGTGAAATTGTACTGCCACAACTGCAACGGAAGCACCCATTCGGTGGCACATTCAGGCGCATCCGCCGGTGTCTGCATCAATCGGAGAAATTGATAAGATGCCAAACCCTACGGGGACGGAACTTACGGGATTATAGTGCCGTGCTGGATGGGCAGAAATAGCTTACCAAATTTACGATTAGATAGATAACGGCGAAAACGTTTGAGTGAAGATAAAACAGGCTTCGAGAACAAATTCCAGTTAAAATATTTTGCTTCGACAAAAGAAAATTTAGCACGAATGAAAAATGTGATTTAGGGAAACGACATAATTTGGAATCGAAATGCAACTTCATTTTTTTTGTGTTTTCGAATTTTTAGAAACTAGAAATTTTGACAGTCCGAAACAAGGTCTTATTTGTAAAGCAATTGATGGTGGCAATGCCTACTTCGAGTAAATTCAACCGGAGGAAATTTTTCACATTCCAATACTCATGGGATCAGCAAAAGTCGAAAACTTACATTACTTGCTATGTATTTTTTTGTATGCTTGTTTTCAAAACCATTAGTACTTCGCATTTATTATGTAATCGATCACACTCGGCTATAATGTTTAGTGTCAGCAACTTAATCTATCTGTCTGTTGTTCAAAAGTAAATTTCCAGCGTCAGTAAAAATCTCATTTCGATTCAAACTTCACCAACAAAACAATATGAGATGAACGAGTACAAAGGACAGCGGTGCCTTGTATTCTGTCAGCTTACGCGTAAAACAATAGACCATCGGAACAAATCGCAGAAAAGGTGACCTACCTCGGCCTGCCGTCAGCGGCAAGTACGCGATAGGAATGAACTACGACAGGAACAACTGGCCACCATCGCTAACAACCGTGGCCGTTGTGGTACCGCTGGCTGTTGTCAAGGTGAGCGTTTGGTGTTGCTGCTGCTGCTGTTGGGATGCTTTTTTCGCTTTTGTCTTGGCGTACCGTTTGTGGGACTTTTCAATGGCATCCTTCATTTCTGCCACATACTCATCATACTTGAGCCGATCCTTGAACCAGGCCACTTGAAAATAAATAAACAATTTTATACAGCAACGCAACTGGGAAGGTACAAAAGCAACATACCGTACAGAGAATCACTGAAAATCACCAATGAAGAAAGTTTAAATTTCTTCCCACCGTCCCAGCTTACGGCGTCGAGTACTTCATCGCTGACTATCGAGGAAAGGCCATTCATCACGATGTTTTCATCACACTCAAGCTTGATTTTGGTCAGATACTCAAACAGTTTGTTGTACAAACTTTCATCACTGCAGATGCCCTTGTTCAGCTCGATCAGGTCTTTGAGCGTCCGAAAAGGAAACCTGAACATTGACTCTACGTTGATGCAACTTGATTCCGCTGGAATCAAACCAAGATTAGCCGCGGTTGCCGTTGAGCTAGCTCCTGTCGCTTCTTGCTTCAGAGCAGCCAACCGGTTGAAGCTTTGTTCGGCCACAACTTTTAGCAGGTCTTCAATGTTAGTTAGTTTCTTCAGGATCAGCTTGATGTCATCCGACTGAGAGGAAACCGGTTGGTGAACTGTTAATCCGCTAGTTCCTACGGCGATTCCTGTGCCACCCATCACGGTAGCACTTGAACCCAAAACACCGCTGCTGTTACAGGATGAAGTACTTGCTACTACACAAGAGGATGAAGGTTCCTGCTGTCGAATCCGTTTGAGCTCCTCTGAATCCATGCTGTGCTCGTCGTCATAATCATGGTCACCGGAAGTCGCTAGAAATTGAAAATAAAAACAGTCCTCATACACATCCCAAACAATCCGTTAAAACCCACTTACAAGGTTTTTCATCGTGCTTATCCTTGTCGCGAAACTTTTTAATAATGATATGAATATCGTCTGAGATAGGCATTCTCCGTTTTTTCGCTGAGGAAAAAAATCTGGTTCAGCAGCAGCAATGGAAATAATACCAAACAAGCAACTTACAGGTTGTGGCATAGTTATGGCAATTATCCATTCCCCAGTTGAAAGCTCGGACGAATCCGTTCCGACCTGAGGTAACTCTACCGAAGGTAAACAAGCAACGTCACTGCAAAAATCCGCTCGAAATCGTTTCCTTTGGCTTTTCAGTGACCGGATTTTGATGAGTTGGAATCTTCGCCAGCTGAAACACCTAGTAGGTTGGACACAATCGAATCATTTCGGAGGAAATTTTGTGAAAAATAATTACTATTTCCCCCCAAAACATATCAGGCAAGCAGGTCTTCAAATTTTCCCATTAGTTATAACTTTTGAACTTTGACAATCGACGCTTGGCAAAAAGTGACATCAAAACATTGGATTTTTTATTTACTGGGTCTTTTAGAGCTTCACCGGAAAAATTACTGTGAAGCATACACTGATAAAAATCGATACGTTAGGCCCAACCCATACACAACCTGACAGAAATGAGCCTGTTTCATATGTGTTCCACTGAATTCAGGACGGCGCTAGTGTACCTAAACAATACGGATACAATGAATCACGAAACAAAAATATTACAAGAGAAACCAGTACTTCAGTACGATATTTACGGTTCCTGTGTATGCGTCCAGCAATATATTTAAAAGGAGCGTAATTTTCATATTGTGACTCACGCAAGAACTCCTGAAGGAACTGTGAATTTTTCTAACAGCGCTGCATAGCAACTAACTCATCAATAACACACGTCATAAATCTCCAAATATGCGTATTTTGTAATCTTTCTATCTTTTAAATCACTCTACCGAACGTTTTTTCTTTGGTCTAAAAAGATAACTATTAATAGAAATTGATAGAGTTACAAATGAAATGTTTTTTGAAATGTGGTGTGTGACTAAACAGTACCTAATGTATTTAGTCGTATCAATGAAAACGCAACCTTCCTTTACGTTCATTGTTCATTGAAATGTGATGAACTACTTGTAAACCTTCTATTGATGAAAAGAGAAAAAATATACTTATACTAAACCATAGTAACTTATCATCATAATTATTTAGTTAATGTCAAAAAATGCTAGCAAAATTTATTTTACTTATTTAAATATAATAATTTAAACCGCAGATTGTCGAAAAACAGATGCGTTATTTCCAAATGTTACTCCATTTACGACGACATTGTGGAACCAGAGAACCAAAACTTTTACTTATACTCTCGATGTATGGGAGCTGTCAAGTTGTCCACGAGATGGTCGCCAAGCCAGTTTTGTGTGACATAGTTTATAGAGAAATGAAAGCCTGGCATGTTTTTGGATTCACAGATTTTTGCAACCCTGCCTGAAGATATTAGAAGTTTTTAACTGGCATCTGAATTATGAACGAAAGTGGTAGTGCGCAAAAAGTTAAAATCGAACTGTTAATAAACCCCTCTTGTAAAAAAACGTTCAACGGTGGTCTTTCGTTGGTCCAATACTTTGTATTGTCGCTACAGCACTAATCTGCAATTCGCTGGACAGTCCAGCGTTGCGACGTTACCGAGCGTTGAACTGCCATTACCTATTCACCGACTGATAAAACCATGTTACTTTATACATATTTTGTTGTCTGGTTTATGAACCAAGTGCTTGAACATAAACGAATACATTGTCTTGCCTCCACTATCGGAGCACATAACGATGGAATATCACTTTCCGTATGCGCTTTAAGTTGATAATGCATGTTCAGAAGTCAATGGGCTTAACACTGAACGTTACAAGGGAGTGAGTTTTCGTACAATTATGAGTGATTAATATATCGCATGACATACCATTGGTGCACAGTGAACTTCGTAGGAGCAACATAATCAGGCGAGAGAAACGTCGCTTCAGATTTTTTTCTGCATGCACTATAGCGTTGGTCCAATCAACGTCCAATTAATCGTTCAACGGGAGACCGACACGGGACCGTCTTTAGCCGATTTTGAAACAGACCACTGAACCGAGCGCCATTTTTTTCGTTCAACAAATCTGGCAAACAGAGGTCCATTGTTGAGTCATTTTCAATATGAGAAGTTGAAGCCCCGTTGGACTAGTTTCACTGGAGAATTTTGGAAGTTTCTATCCACTTACTTTTTTAATGAACACTACATAGCTGTAGAAAAATCCCTCTTTATTTAGAATAACAAAAAATTTCTTTCTGTATGAAGATAACACCAAATTTACACACTATTTTTGTAGTAGTAGAAAACAACAACAAACCGTTCCTGCAAACTGAGCGATTATTTCGTGCAGTATGCCGTTCAACAAACGCTCAACGACTAACAAAATAGAATCGCTTGCTGAGTGGGAATTGCGATAATGGTACATTACATTCTCAGGTGTGTTCTTAGCAGGGATGTCAGGTTCACAGATTAATCTGTGTTTCACAGATTTTGAGTTTTCTGCACAGATTTTAAAACTGACACAGATTTTCACAGATTTTTGAAAATGATTACAGATTTTCACAGATCATTTTCCAGTTGAATCACAATTTTTCTTGAACAAATCACAGATTTTCACAGATTTTGTAAATCGAGTACAGTTTATCACCAAAAAGTTACAGCGTGTTGGTAGTGAGACCTTGTTTTTTTGCTCACTAAATTGAATTCGATCAGCAGAAATGGTACGGAAAATGGGTGATGAGACCTTTTTTTTTTTGCTCACTAAATTTGATTTTGAACTGCTATTGGGCACTGAAAACGGGTCACACAGATTTTCACAGACAGGTTTTGGATTTGACCACAGATTTTGAAAAAATTACCTGGCATCTCTGGTTCTTAGAGCAAATGCAACAGATGGAATTCCATGAACAATAAAATATTTGTTATCACACGTGCCGGTCGTCAAGACGATCCATGACGGTGACGTTGTGAGTGAATGTCTATTCTTATGGAGACATTTACCCCTATTCTGTACGTCGATCGATTCGAAATATTCCGATCGAATGTGCAATTTTCATTCTGCATTCCGTTCGAGTTGGGTATGAACTCGAATATAATTCGCTCGAGTTGTTCTATTTTCGACCATTACTCGATCGACTTGCGTAAATGACTAATATAAACAATATAGAACGTGTGAGTAGTGTTGACAGCCTTGATGGTTAGTGTTCGAAATTTCAAGTGTTCCCGAACGAGAGTCGATCGAATCATACAAGTCGAGCGGAATAAAGAAAGCAAAACGAAAGTGTAGATTTGTTCGTATCGAACGAAAGTGTAGATTTGTTCGTATCACAAATATGTCGGATTGCAGAATCGGGGTGATTGTAATGCATGTAATTATTTTGACGGTAACGGTGACGGAGGTTGACTTTGACGGACCGTCTGAATCATACTTAAAACACGGCAGGGGTTGCCAGATTCTGTTATAATTTTCATATTTAAACTGAAAACTGACAAATTATGCATGTCCTTAGAGTGAAAAGGTAAAATAATAAGACATATCTATTGACGCAATTTTATTGTATTCTAGTTTTTGATGGTTTATTTCGATTTTGAATTTTGGAAGCAATTTTCCTTAGCTGATTCCGATAATCATTCATTGTGGAATAATCGGTTTTCCAGATATCTGAAATTAGTATTAAAAATTGTTTCAAATCATTACGAAAATAATAATGGAATAAAACTGTGGTGTTTTATTATGCCACATAACTCACCATATAGCAGTTGATTGAAAATGTAGAAGGACATCATGTTGATCTCAGCATCGTTAAAGCCAAGCTCATTTATAAGACCCTCTGTTACAAAGTCTTTCAGGATTGGCTCCAGATTACGGCTATGTTTCTGCACGGTTGCTCCCAAAAAGTTTGCCTATTGTAAAAAATTAACAATTCAATCAATTCAAACGATATGCTGGCGTTTTTGTGTTCTTACAAATGAAACAAACGATTCCTGATCACTGGTGATCGATTCTTCCAATTCTCTCAAATCATCGATTCTATTGATGGGAAACTCGACTAGCTTCAGTTCGTCATGCTCAACAAAGTCCCCAATCAGTTCATTATCATCCAGACTCATGCCAATCCGAATGTCGTCGATCATGTCGTCCTGCACCATTGGTTCGACCGCCATTTGCGGCGATTGTGGCTGAGCTTGGGCCACTGTCAATGTTGAACCTTGCGGACCCGCCATGAACTGCCGGTTCATGAAACCATTCATCTGTACCGCACTAAGACTGTCTGCTTGTGCGTTCATGTAGATGATGTTCTCTAAATTCTTTTCGATGCCATCGAGCCGTGCGATAATGGATTTTAACGTTTCTGGATCGAACTCAGTCTCGTTCGGGTCGGCGAATGTTTTGTGGATTTTTCGTATCACAGCTGCGAAATGTTGAAATGTATTGATTTATTCGAAACGGTCGCTTATTAAACGTAGTAAAATTATGGTAGCCTTTTGGTTGTCGATAGTTTAAAAAAATAGATTGGAGAAAAAAACACTGAAAAGCTTTATTACACCACTAAGTGGATTAAAACACTTATTTTTTACAACAGAAAGAACGAGTAGTTAGTAAGTACAATGCACTTCAGTGCATTTTGGAAAATATAATTATTCGAATAGAGTAATAGCATTACTTTTGCTTAGCGTTTCATGTTGAACTGCTAGGTGGCATTACAATTTACCATAAACTGTTATGCACTGACGAGTTGAAGATGAATTGCAAAGAAAAGTCAATATAGTCCATCCATGAGTGATTTTACCCTATCTCCCATGATTTATTCTAGCTAAAGAAACTTTATGATGCCTCTACTTACAAATATCATCTTCGTCCTCCTCTATATCAATCTCGTCGATCCCAGCATCCGTTCGGAACTTTTTCACTTCGATTCGAATGTCATCCGATATATTGAAACTCCGGATCGTAGTTGAGATATTCGATTGGACAACATTCATCCCCGTTGCCTTGTAACTTGGAAATAAAATTAGCACCAAATATCCAACGCACTTCACGGGCTGCGACACCAAAACAGTAAACAGATTTTGACAAATCACTGGAAAAAGACCAGGTAAAAGATAGGGCTGTGCCCAGAGATGCCAGATATTTTCATAGAAAATCTATATTTTTTGCATAAAAAATTGTATTAATCTCACTAATAAAATGAAATTCTTACAACAAAATGATGCTAAGGTATGTTATTCCAATAGGTGGTGGTTGTAGGATGGTAGATTCAATCAAGCATTTGCCGCGCTCACAAGAATTTTCAACGACGAAGTTTCATTTGTTTTATCCACAACAACTGAATTGTAATCCCATATATTTATCTAGTTAGAAATTGGTGACTTTATAATTTGACACGCCCAATATGCAACGTCAAGTCGGTTCATACAACTCTCAGTTTGACAGTAAAGTTTCATGATGCCATTACCACAGACTAACAGACAGGACACTCAAATTAGATTCTTCAATCATTTTAACGGTCATTTCGAATATTCCTTTATTTGGGACAGTACTCACATGTGTCATGATGGCGCCACCTTACCCTATCAAAAACATCCTGTCTGTCATCTAGACTGTGTTTATTTTTTTCATTTACCAACAGAGTTGCCATTCATACAGAATTACCTGTAATGTATTGATTTGTATACGTCCATGCGAATTTCTTGCAGGATACAGATTTAATACATATTGCCGAAACTATATACATAATTGTGCCTACTTCTCATCCTCCAACGCAATACAAAATCGAACCCGTTTTGTTACAATATTTACTTCCTTCTGGTCTGCCGCCACTTAATTTCGGGTGAAAACTACCAACACAATAAAAATAGTCTAGATGAACAACGTTGAGTCAAATAAATGGTTACCTTCCAACATCGCGAAAAAGTTAAATATATTATCAACGTTATCCAATAATTTATTGTGACGATTCATTTTCAAATATTTTGATGAAATCAGGCATCTCTGCAAGCAGCTGATCGGTGTTGACAAACGAGGGGAAACCAACTAGTAAAAAAAACTTGTACATAACACAAGGGGTGTACAAATAGTAAATAGTTCGCGCAGTACAATATAGGTGGAACTAGTGCATCACGAAAAATTATTTTTATAAGACTCATTTTTACTCATACTGTCATGTCTGTTAGTCTGTGCCATTACTTCGTTGAATAAAGTACTGTCTCTGAGCGTTTCTTTTTCCAAATAAATCATCCTTTCTGCTAGTTTTTCATTCATTTGGCTTCTCCAATATATGTTTCCATTAAGTCATTGCAAAAAATTGAATATCAGTTCAAATTGGTTTCAAATTAAAATATAAATGGATTTCACAGATTTTCAATTGAATTTGTGATTTGTCCGTTGATTGATAGACTTTTATATCGTCACTGGAATCAAATACTAGAAGATAGCTCAGACAGAAAAGTTATTTTTTTTCTTTTTGACTTTTTGTGAGATCTGTATAAATCTGTATTAAATTGAAGTAATCTGTATGAAATCTGTACTCTGTATTAAATCTGTATGAGCATGTAAAAATCTGTATAATACAGATAAATCTGTATAAATGGCATCTCTGGCTGTGCCTGATTTTTTTGTTAATCCGTAATGCCAGTTTTGCAGCATAGTCAAATACTTTTTTGTATCAGCAAATGTTTGGTTTCAGGTGCACTAATTTTAGTTTCCAGATTTTTTTTGTGTCAAGCTATCTTACAAGTATGATCTTTTAGAACAAATCCCACAAAATAATCGACTAGGCTGCATTGACAGTTGACTTTGAGCAAAGTCCGCCCCATTCCTACGTTGTTTCTCTGACATGTGATCGTGTTGTGTTATTTTTGGTTCTGCAAACTATCAAGTATAATTTATAGGCAGATATCGTACATATGAGAAAAAACGTAAACAATTTATTATTATTTTTTAAAGGAAACAAATATCTTGTCAATTTTTAATTTCTTCAGCCTGTTTCAGAATCGTTTGAAAGAACCTTTGCTACGCATTGAATTTGAATAGGAGATTGGAATAACACGCAGAAAAATTCCGGTTGTTAAAAACAACAAAACGATTGATTGCCTATCAAACCAAAATAAATAGTTGTTTCAAACCGACACACAGAAAAATTTAGCCCTACTTGTTTCAAATGTTATATTTTTTGTTTCTGTACTGGTGTTTCTTGCTTATATTATTTTTGATTTTGCTTGTATCAAACCAAAAATTTTGATATGAATCAGAAAACTATTGGCATGAAACAATCAACTGTACTTCCTTTTGTTGAGTTAATTTATTTTTCAATTTCATATAAACAAAATTATTGATTAATTCACACTCGCATTTTGTGGGTACAAGAGCAACACAAATTGTAGTTTTGACTCCAGGCTGATATCACAAATTTTTTTCTGGGTGGAGATATCAAACATATGTTGGTTGTTTTGAAAATAAAATATTGGTTAAACAACAAAACAACAAGAAATGCTTCAGAGTTACCCAGAATTTATTTATTTATTCAATATTTGGTTCTGTATGAGTGACATTTGATTACAGAGTTGATAAATAATTCATACATGGTTTTGTATATAGTCTCAAACTTCTTTCTGATTTGGACCGCGGAGAGAATCTCAGGGTGCCTTGCCCCCTGGGGATTGCCGACACGTTCGACACTGTCTGGGATGATGTCTTGATAGGATATTCCATTTTGCCGTTGAGCCCACTAAGTGATCTCGTTCGCCTGGAAGTCTAGGGATCCTTTGGGACCATGGAGGACATTCCCGGGAGAACCATTCATTCATTTGAGCAGGCACGCTCTTATTTAAAAAAGGCAAATAACAGATCCGATCCTATTAGAAACGATTCAAAGTGAAAGATATAGTCACATACTAACAGACATGACAGTATGAGTAAATTCTTATAAAAATAATTTTTCGTGATGCACTAGTTCCACCTATATTGTACTGCGCGAACTATTTACTAGCTGTACACCCCTTGTGATATGTACAAGTTTTTTTACTAGTTGGTTTCCCCTCGTTTGTCAACACCGATCAGCTGCTTGCAGGGATGCCTGATTTCATCAAAATATTTGAAAATGAATCGTCACAATAAATTATTGGATTACATTGATAATATATTTAACTTTTTCGCGATGTTGGAAGATAACCATTTATTTGACTCAACGTTGTTCATCTAGACTATTTTTTATTGTGTTGGAAGTTTTCACCCGAAATTAAGTGGCGGCAGACCAGAAGCAAGTAAATATTGGTTCGATTTTGTATTGCGTTGGAGGATGAGAAGTAGGCACAATTATGTATATAGTTTTGGCAATATGAATTAAATCTGTATCCTGCAAGATATTCGCATGGAGGTATACAACTCAATGCATTACAGGTAATTCTGTATGAATGGCAACTCTGTTGGTAAATGAAAAAAATAAAAACAGTCTAGATGACAGACAGGATATTTTTGATAGGGTAACGTGGCGCCATCATGACATAAGTGAGTACTGTCCCAAATAAAGGAATATTCAAAATGACCGTTAAAATGATTGAAGAATCTAATTTGAGTGTCCTGTCTGTTAGTCTGTGATATAGTGTTTGAGCATTTAAAATAAAACGTATAAAAATATTTATCCGAATAAAAAATATTGTAGAAAAACAATACGATTTGTTGTTACAAAGTCTTCCACAATTTTGCTTTGACTTTGATTGGAAATCTTGTCAAGATACAATAAAATGTATTGTAACCCATAGATCTAATTGTGAATCAATTGCTTATGCCGTAAAATCAATGGTTTATTTTTTTTTACGGGTAAGTTCTTAAAATAAAAGTATATTCTCTCTGCAAAAAAATTCAATGGATTTTTTTTTATTTACCGACGATCTTATTAAAACAACAAACGTATTTTTTGCAATTTATTATTAACTGGATAGAAGATACATTGTTTATTGTTTTATTTTTCATTAAATTCCAGAAACGTTAGTGAGGGCCTTCGTGATGCATGTGAAAGTTTACCTTTCAAATTGAAATTTTCAATTTTCTTAAAATGAAAGTTTATCAATTGAAGTTTATACTCTCTGCTAGATTTTCTCAAAATGATTCCACGTTTATCAGAATTGTGAAACCCAAGAAAAGAAATCACATCACAATAATCGAAAGAGAAAGTAAACAAAGAGAAACTGTCACTAGCTCTTACGGTCTGCTGAAAAATCATCCGAGATTTTTGCGTCTGCAGATGCAGTATTGCAACAACGAATACGTTGTAGTTTAACAAAAATCATGTTCATATCGTTGAATCAACAACATACCATAACAAATGCGATGACAACACAAAAGATTCTTTTATAAGTCAAACCGCACTAGTTAGTAGCACTTTCAATTATGCAGGAGCATAATTTATTTGAAATATGATTTGGCATCACTGATTATTTTCTACTGTCAAAATATCGAAAACAAGCCGGACGGTGTTGTATTCGAATTTATAAAATACGGCTTTTTCTCGTGAAAAAACTGCACAAAACCTACTGAAATCGACGAAAAAGGATGGCTGATGCCGCAGCACGTCAGCTGCAGTACGAGTACAAAGCGGTAAGTAACATTATACCCGAAAAAAAATCCATTTATTTTCAATCTCATCGCGCATGATACGAGGCATCCTAAAATGGAGCCTGTTTGTGGGGCGACGAATTAAAAACGTTTGGTTTGTTTCGTTTATTGATTACCAGAACTCAAATCTTGTCCTGCAAGCTGATGTTCGTTTGATCGAGCGCCCCAGAAGAGATGAAGCCACCGGAGAAGTGCTGTCCCTGGTTGGGAAACTGGAGGGTACCCGAATGGGTGACCGTGCCCAGCGGACCAAACCGGAGAAAACGGAAGAGCGGAAGGCGAAGTGTGTAGAAAATCCGGAATTCGTGGTTGAAGTGATTTTGAAAGGTTTTTTTTTTGTTGTGTTATAGGCGTCAAAAACGAGACGAAGCCCAGTATGATTTTAACAGCATGAAAGGAGCTACGTTGCTTTCGGAAGGAATCGATGAGATGGTCGGGATTGTGTATCGACCTAAGACCCAAGAAACTCGTCAAACCTACGAAGTGCTGTTGAGTTTCATTCAGGAAGCCATCGGTGATCAACCGAGGGATATTTTGTGCGGAGCAGCGGATGAGATTTTGGCGGTTATGAAAAATGACAAAATGAAAGATCGTGAACGGAAACGGGAGATCGATGGGTTGCTGGGAACGGTGACGGATGAGCGGTTCGCTTTGTTGGTCAATCTCGGCAAAAAAATTACCGATTTTGGTTCGGATGCGGCCAGCGCAATGGGTGTCACGGCTGAGGAACAGATTGACGACACGTACGGGATTAACGTGCAGTTCGAGGAATCCGAGGAGGAAAGTGACGAAGACAAGTATGGGGAAATTCGGGACGATGATGCACAGGACGAAGGCGAGGAAGCTCGCGATGATGGAATGTTGCACGCGGAAAATGTAGGTTTTGTGACGGTCGAATATAAATGAAGCGGATTGTTTTTAATTTGTGGTTTTCTGATTTAAATTCTAGCTCGGTGGTAACGAGGAGGGTAAAAAGGAGAAAGCCCTGGATCCGCGTGATATCGACGCCCATTGGTTGCAGCGTTGTCTGCGCAAGTACTACAATGATTCCATGTTGTCGCAGGCCAAAGCCGGTGAAGTGTTGGGAGTTTTGAAGGATGCCGGCGATGATCGCGAGTGTGAGAATCAGTTGGTTCTGCTGCTCGGGTACGATTGTTTCGATTTTATCAAACTGTTGAAGAAAAATCGACAGATGGTTTTGTACTGCACGATGTTGGCTTCGTCGCAGAGTGAAAGTGAACGGATTAAGATCAGGGAGAAGATGAAGACGGATGGTTATCTGGCGAAGATTCTGCGTCAGCTGGATACCGGTAAACAGGAGATGGATGACTACGAGAGTGAGAAGGCTAAGATGCAGCGTAGACGGAAGGAACAGGATGATGATAATATGGAAGGGATTGGAGGGCAAATTCCTGGCAATCGAAATTTGTTGGAGTTGGATGAATTGGCATTTACGCAGGGTTCTCATCTGATGGCAAACAAGCGCTGTCAGTTGCCGGATGGAAGTTTCCGAAAGCAACGGAAGGGTTACGAGGAAGTTCACGTACCGGCTTTGAAGCCGAAGGCATTTGAAGAAAACGAAGAGTTGCTGGTGATTGAAAAGTTGCCGAAGTATGTGCAGCCCGTTTTTTCTGGGTTTAAGACACTTAATCGGATCCAGAGCCGACTGTACAAGACGGCGTTGGAAAGTGATGAAAATTTGTTGCTGTGCGCTCCGACTGGTGCCGGTAAGACGAATGTGGCTTTGCTGACGATGATGCGCGAGATTGGAAAGCACATCAACGACGACGGTACGATCAACGTGGAAGAGTTTAAAATTATTTACATTGCTCCAATGCGTTCGTTGGTACAGGAAATGGTGGGTAACTTTGGGAAGCGTTTGTCTACGTACAATTTGACGGTGTCCGAATTGACTGGCGACCATCAGCTCAGTCGGGAACAGATTGCAGCTACGCAAGTGATTGTCTGCACGCCGGAAAAGTGGGATATCATCACCCGAAAGGGAGGTGAAAAAACCTACACTCAGCTGGTGCGATTGGTGATCATCGACGAAATTCATCTGCTGCATGATGAGCGTGGTCCAGTCCTGGAATCGTTGGTTGCCCGTACGATTCGAAACATTGAAACGACTCAGGAAGACGTTCGACTGGTTGGACTGTCGGCTACTCTTCCGAATTATCAAGATGTGGCAACATTTTTGCGAGTTCGCCCTGAGACGGGATTGTTCTACTTCGACAACAGTTATAGGCCGGTGGCTTTGGAACAGCAGTACATTGGTGTCACGGAGAAAAAGGCCCTCAAACGGTTCCAGGTGATGAACGACATTGTCTACGAGAAGGTGATGGAACACGCGGGCAAGAACCAAGTGTTGGTGTTTGTTCATTCTCGGAAGGAAACGGGCAAAACTGCCCGTGCCATTAGGGACATGTGTCTGGAGAAGGACACCCTTGGAAATTTCCTACGCGAAGGCTCGGCCAGTATGGAAGTCCTGCGTTCCGAAGCCGAACAGGTGAAGAATGCAGAGTTGAAAGATTTGCTTCCGTACGGATTTGCAATCCATCATGCGGGAATGACTCGCGTGGACCGAACCCTGGTAGAGGATCTCTTCGCGGATCGTCACATTCAAGTGTTGGTTTCTACGGCTACTCTGGCGTGGGGTGTGAATCTTCCGGCACACACCGTTATCATTAAAGGAACGCAAGTTTATAATCCCGAGAAAGGCCGTTGGGTTGAGCTGGGAGCGTTGGACGTCCTGCAAATGTTGGGTCGTGCCGGTCGACCTCAGTACGATACCAAAGGTGAAGGAATCTTAATCACCAACCACAGCGAACTTCAATTTTACCTGTCCCTTTTGAACCAACAACTACCGATTGAATCGCAGCTTATTTCCAAAATGCCCGATATGTTAAACGCCGAGATTGTCCTGGGAACGATTCAAAATGTCAAAGATGCCGTCACCTGGCTCGGATATACCTATCTGTACATACGGATGTTGCGTCAACCGACGCTGTACGGTGTTTCGTACGATGCCATCAAGGAGGACCCTTTGCTCGAACACTTCCGGGCGGATTTGGTTCATACGGCCGCTCTTCATCTGGAGAAAAGTGGTTTGATTAAGTACGACCGTAAAAGTGGACACTTCCAAGTGACGGAAATCGGAAGAATCGCTAGCCATTACTACTGCACCCACGAAACCATGCTGACCTACAATCAACTGTTGAAACCGACCCTCAGCGAGATCGAGCTGTTCCGAGTGTTTTCCCTATCCGGCGAATTCCGGAATATTACGGTTCGCGAAGAGGAAAAACTCGAACTGCAAAAGCTCATGGAACGCGTTCCCATTCCGATCAAGGAAAGCATGGAAGAAGCCAGTGCCAAAGTGAACGTTCTGCTGCAGGCTTACATTTCGCAACTGAAACTGGAAGGCTTTGCGCTGATGGCCGATATGGTTTACGTTACGCAGTCCGCATCCCGATTGTTGCGGGCGATCTTCGAAATTGTTCTGCACCGAGAATGGGCTCAGCTGGCGGATAAATGTTTGACACTGTGCAAAATGATTGACCGTCGGATGTGGCAGAGTATGTCTCCGCTGCGGCAGTTCCGTAAAATGCCGGAGGAAGTCGTTAAGAAGATCGAAAAGAAAAACTTCCCCTGGGAACGGCTGTACGATTTGGAGGCCAACGAAATCGGAGAACTAATTCGGGTGCCGAAGCTGGGCAAAACCATCTACAAGTACGTTCATCAATTCCCCAAACTCGAGCTGTCCACGCACATCCAACCGATTACGAGATCGACCCTTCGGGTGGAACTTACGATCACTCCGGATTTCCAGTGGGATGAGAAAATTCACGGTCAATCGGAAGCATTCTGGATTTTGGTTGAGGACGTCGATTCCGAAGTGATCCTCCATCACGAATACTTCCTCCTGAAGGCAAAGTACTGTCAAGACGATCATCTGGTGAAATTTTTCGTACCCGTCTTTGAACCTCTGCCGCCACAATATTTCCTGAGAATCGTTTCCGATCGTTGGATCGGTTCGGAAACGCAACTGCCGGTGTCATTCCGTCATTTGATTTTACCGGAGAAAAATCTACCCCCGACCGAACTGCTCGATTTGCAGGCACTGCCGATCAGTGCCTTCCGGGAGCCAAGATTCGAGCAGCTGTATCGTTTTCCGCAGTTCAACCCGATCCAAACGCAGGTATTCAACGCGGTCTACAACAGTGAGGATAACGTTTTTGTCGGTGCACCGACCGGATCGGGCAAAACGACGATCGCCGAGTTTGCCGTTCTGCGAATGTTGAAGCAAAATCCTCACGGTAGGGTTGTGTACTTGGTTTCGCGAGATTCCCTTGCGGAACTGATATTCATGGATTGGCATCAGAAGTTTGGTCAACAGTTGGAAAAGGAAAACCTTGGTTGCAAAGTCGTCAAGCTGACAGGTGAAACCGGAACGGACTTGAAACTCATCGCCAAGGGTCAGATAATTGTGACCACTGCCGACAAGTGGGACATTCTGTCGCGTCGTTGGAAACAAAGAAAGAACGTTCAAAACATTCAGCTGTTCATCGTGGATGAGCTGCAACTGATCGGAGGTGAAGAAGGTCCTGTGCTGGAGGTCGTTTGCTCTCGGATGCGCTACATTTCCTCACAGATCGAGAAACAGATTCGTATTATTGCTCTGTCCGCATCGTTGTCCGATGCACGAGATGTTGCCCAGTGGCTTGGATGTAATGCGAATGCCACTTTCAATTTCCATCCAAGTGTTCGCCCGATTCCATTGGAACTGCACGTTCAAGGATTCAACATAACCCACAACGCGTCGAGAATAGCGGCCATGTCTAAGTCTGTCTACAATGCGGTCACCAAATTCAGTCCACACAAACCGGTTATTGTGTTTGTATCTTCAAGAAAGCTGGCTCGTTTGACGGCGATCGATATCCTAACGTACTGCGCTGCGGAAGCTCAGCCGAACCGTTTCTTCCACGCCGAAGAAGAGGACATCAAACCGTTCTTGGATCGAATGTCCGATAAAACTTTGAAGGAAACACTTTCCCAAGGTGTTGCGTATATTCACGAAGGGTTGACGGCATCGGATCATCGAATTGTGGAACAATTGTTCGATTCTGGTGCCGTACAGATCGCTGTCGTTACCCGGGACCTTTGTTGGGGGTTGAACATTACCGCGTATTTGGTGATAATAATGGACACGCAGTTCTACAATGGTAAAAGCCATTCCTACGATGATTACCCGATAACGGATGTTATGCAAATGGTAGGACGTGCGAACCGTCCATTGGAAGATGACGATGCCAAGTGCGTTCTGATGTGTCAATCTTCCAAGAAGGACTTTTTCAAAAAGTTCCTCAACGAAAGCCTACCAGTGGAAAGTCATTTAGATCATCGACTGCACGATCATTTTAATGCTGAGATTGTCACCAAAACCATTGAAAACAAACAGGACGCCGTTGATTATCTGACGTGGACTTTCCTCTACCGACGGTTGACCCAAAATCCCAACTACTACAATCTGCAAGGGGTAACCCATCGCCATCTGTCCGATCATCTCTCGGAACTGGTGGAGACCACTTTGTCCGATTTGGAACAATCGAAGTGCATCAGCGTGGAGGATGAAATGGACACTCTGCCGTTGAATCTGGGAATGATCGCGGCCTATTACTACATCAACTATACTACGATTGAGCTGTTTAGTTTGTCGCTGAACAGCAAAACCAAAATTCGCGGCCTGCTGGAGATTATTTCGTCCGCTGCCGAGTACGAGGATGTGGTCGTTCGGCATCACGAAGACAACATACTGAAAAGTTTGGCCACACGATTGCCCAACAAACTGACCGGACCGAACGGAGTGGCACCGAAGTGAGTAGCTCTGTAGTTTAGAAGTAAAATTATTTTTTTTTGAGTACAGGAACAGAACTCGTTAACGCTCTTAGAGACTACAAAAGTGATAGCAAGATGGATGTTCCTGACAGTTTAGTGGATATAAGTACATTTACAATTACTCCTAATATGATCGTTACCGCCGCAAAAAGGCTAACAAGGTCATACTCGATGGGACCCGACGGTATTCCAGCAGTAGTTTATAGCCGTTGCGCCCACGTCCTGACCGATCCTTTACGTGCAGTTTTTAATAAGTCGTTTGAGCATGGTAACAGTTCGGCTGAAAAGTTCGTATCGTTTAATAGAAACAGACATTTTTTTTGCCAAAATTCGTTTTTATTATTCAACATAATTGCCATCAGAGGCGATTATAGCGATCTTCCAACTTTTCGATACCATTTTTGTAGTACGATTTGTCCTTTGCCTCAAAATAGGCCTCAGTTTCAGCGATTACCTCTTCATTGCTTCTAAATTTTTTACCAGCGAGCATTCTCTTGAGGTCTGAGAACAGGAAAAAGTCACTGTGGGCCAAATCTGGAGAATACGGTGGATGATGGAGCAATTCGAAACCGAATTCGTTCAATTTCAGCAATGTTTTCATCGACTTGTGACACGGTGCATTGTCTTGATGAAACAAAACTTTTTTCTTCTTCAAATGAGGCCGTTTTTTTGAAATTTCGTCTTTCAAACGCTCTAATAACGCTATATAATGTCACTGTTGATGGTTTTTCCCTTTTCAAGGTAGTCGATGAAAATTATACCATGCGAATCCCAAAATACAGCCGCCATAACCTTACCGGCCGATTGTTGAGTCTTTCCACGCTTTGGCTTCGGTTCATCGCGTGCAGTCCATTCAGCTGACTGTCGATTGGACTCCGGAGTGAAGTGATGGAGCCATGTTTCGTCCATTGTTATATATCGACGAAAAAAATCGGTTTTATTTCGATATAACAGCTCCAAACACTGCTCAGAATCATCAATTCGTTGTTTTTTTTTTTTTTTTTGTTTCAATTATAGAGGCTTTAACATTAATGTCATTCGCCTCTTCGGGCCAGAAAAACTTTCTGACCCTATGTGCGGGGTTGGGAATCGAACCCAGGCGGGCGGCGTGAAAGGCATCGACTTACCCATCACGCTATACCCGTCCCCCACCAATTCGTTGTTGTTTTTGATCGATTGTGAGCTCACGCGGCACCCATTTTGCACAAAGCTTTTTCATATCCAAATATTCGTGAATAATATGTCCAACACGTTCCTTTGATATCTTTAGGGTGTCAGCTATCTCGATCAACTTCACTTTACGGTCATTGAAAATCATTTTGTGGATTTTTCTCACGTTTTCATCGGTAACAGCCTCTTTTGGACGTCCACTGCGTTCATCGTCTTCGGTGCTCATATGACCAGTACGAAATTTTGCAAACCACTTACGAATTGTTGCTTCGCCCAGTGCAGAGTCTGGATAACACTCATCAAGCCATTTTTTGGTATCGGCGGCACTTTTTTTCATCAACACACGAAATTCCGTTTTTTTTTTCATTTTTTTCACAATAACAAAAGTAGCTTCACTCAAAATGCAATATCTCACAAACTAATAATCAGATAGCTGTCAAATTTATACACGTATCTTTTGAAGGTTGGTACTAACTGAAAATGGTATGGATTTAATTCTAGTGGCGCCCTCTCATAGAAACGATACGAACTTTTCAGCCGATCTGTTATATTCCCGACAATCTGCAAACAGTCTTTTATGTTTCCAGTTTTTAAAAGTGGCGATCGCCTGAATGTTCGAACCTAACTAGTTTACCAGCAGCGTCGAAACTATTTGAGTTAGTAGTTAGCGCTTCCATATTATCTCGAACGAAGACATACATATCCACCGACCAGCATGGTTTTATGCCTGGACGATCAGTGAATACGAACCTACTGGATTTTACATCGACATGTATTACGCGGATCGAAGAAAAGTCACAAGTTGATGCGATCTACACCGATCTAAAAGCTGCTTTTGATCGAATAGATCATGGAATACTAATAGCAAAATTGTCTCGATTAGGCGCTTCGAGAACGTTTGTAAAATGGTTGAGCTCTTATCTATGCGACAGAGTACTACGTGTGCAGCTTGGCTCGTGTACTTCTTCTCCGTTCACGAATAAATCGGGTGTTCCTCAGGGCCTCAGTAACCTTGGTCCACTACTGTTTGTGCTGTTCTACAACGATGCTACTTTACTACTTAGCGTCGGATGCAGATTGGTTTACGCTGATGACTTGAGGCTGTACCTGGCAGTCCGTGCTGTTGAAGATTGTGTCCATCTTCAGGAGCTCCTAGATATTTTCGTAGACTGGTGTCGACGAAACTTTTTAATAATCAGTACAGTGAAATGTCAAGTTATAACTTTTCATCGTAAAATAAATCCAATAGTATTCGACTATCAAATTGATGAACAAACGCTTGATAGAGTCGAATTTGTCAATGATCTCGGCGTCTCACCTTTAATCTACACCGATCAACTCTAATTTCCAAAGCAACGCGACAACTCGGATTTATTGCAAAAAATAGTTGGGACTTCAGGGATCCGTATTGTTTGAAAGCGTTGTATTGCTCATTGGCGCGTCCACTAGTTGAAAATGCGTGTTGATTTGGAGTCCTTACCAACTGGTAAACGGAATATCAAAAGCAGTGCCCTTACTGTGCTAAGCGAAGCTGGAACTTTCGACTCGTGGGATCGAAATGTTCCAAATATCCGCTTGAAACCTTGGTTCGCTATCGGCGCTTATGAACCAATATATTTGAAGTCTTCTAGCAATGAACATTACTCTGCTTGATAATGGTTAAAGTAGCAGCATAAATCAATCTTCAGCATAAACGTACAGCAACTATGAATCTATTCAGACTTATACAAGAACGTACAGCTTCTATGGGTTTGGTTCAAAAAGGGAACTTCTACGTCGGAAAGTATTAAACTCAATCTTGGTTGCTTTCAACAAGAATGGTAAGACTGATCAACGTGGAATGCTTCGAGCATGCATATTTACAAATAGTGTTATCGAAGTATCTCTTATATCTGAGCTCCCAACTTGAGACATTTCTGCTATCGCAGTTACATCGACTATTGACGGCATAGACAGGAATTATGTATAGGTTTCAACCTATTTGCAGCATAACCAACCTTCACCGAGTGATGACTCGGACAAAAAGGTGGTATCATATTGCTACAAAAGTGATTTGGCGCTTATAATCGGCAGTGACGTCAATGTCGACGATATGATGGAATTTGTGATCAGTACAGTGGCGTCTCGTGACAAAATTTGCGAGTTGTGCTCTGATTATGTGGTATGATATCAGATGTAACAGTTCGTTGTAAGTGAAAACTAAAGATTCAGGAATGGACATTCGCTTGTGTTTTTCAATACAATGAAATAACGATATACTATTAGATAGAATTTTTTAATTTAATTTATTTTGTTTTAACGATACAACAGAAGGATTCGGCGCTCTTCACGTCGAGAAATCTGTCAATAACTTCATCAATATAACCGCTTCGATGTTGCAACTTAGACAGCAATTTGTTTTCAACTACCATAAGCATTAACATAAGCTACTGAAGCCTCTCCTGAATGTGTGCATACAAGATCTCACAGAGCTCAACGTGACTAAGATAACAACAAATCTCAGAGCTAAGCTGAGTAATTAACTCACTTCTTGAATTTGTGCAGTAACTCATATTGGGTGAATATGAGATGTTTGTACACACAATTTCTGTGAGCAAGACAAAGCCATTATTCTATATTTGGTACCATCCGACCTGCTTTCGTCGAATTAATAGAGATTCTGAAAAAATAATTGAATGCGGATGGGAATGCTGTTAATATCTTTAATTTGACCGGCTGTGCAGTGCACGTGGTGCACATGAGGACGAGACGCCACTGGATCAGTACAAACCTGCACATAGTCAATGCAGGAAATCGTCCAACTTTTGCGTAATCTGTAAGAGAGAAGATTTTGGACGTAACTCTCTGCTCGGATAGAATTGCGCATGAGTTGGTAAATTGGCTCGTCTCCGATGAGCTCGAACCTTCTTTATCTGATCATAAGTACATCTTTTTTGATCATTAAAACGTTAAATTTGATATTGTTTCATATCGTAATCATAAATCTATAAACTGGGACCTCTATGAAGAGGGCTTGGCGACTAGATTTTACGGGAACCAACCAACAATTGAAAGGCCCAATTGATTCGGAAAATGTTGTCGTCGAGACAAACTCACTCATAATTCCAGCTTGTCCACTTCGGATTTTGTCAGCAACTAGTGGAATTCCTTGGTGAAATGGAACTTGCTGGACTTATGAAACTATGCCGAAGAGTTTGGAACCACTAACGCAGAGATGGGTCGGAGGAGTTCGTGTCGTCTCAAAGGGTTTACAAAAATGCTTTTCGATCATCTGAGTGGAAGTGGTTATGAAAACCTTTGCCAAATGTATCTAGTCAAGGACATTCACCGATACCGATTCTGAAGAATTCCAGTGAATATTTGTCTGATGAAAGAGAATGCTTGTCTGATGATTTCTGGGATGTATGAAGTCACCGACCGCTTTTCTTTAGTTTCTGTTTTCAGATAGTAACGATTTTTGAACACTTAGTCGAAAAATTGTGATGATTGAATTGGTCAAATGAGCAATTTAGAGTTGTATTCCATACGAGTCATTGGAAAAAATGAACTTTTCCCAGTATTCTTGAAATGTTTTGAAGAAAATTCTAACTTTCATTTCACCAACAAATCAAATGTCAAATTTATTCCCAATAGCGGTTGCGAATCATGTGAGGAAGCAAATCCCTTCAACGCTATCAGTCCTAGCTCATTTCTTCTTAAAACAGTGGAACGCATAGTCGATCACTATATCAGGAATGTTAGTTTGGGCGTGCATCCGCTACATGGAATGCAACATGCTTACCAGCGTGGAAAGTCCACTACAACCCTGTTACATGATGTTGTGTACAACATTGAAAAAGCTTTCTCACAAAAACAATCTTGCTTGGGAGTTTTTCTAGACATAGAAGGTGCCTTCGATTACGTGTCACAAATTGGATACACGCAATGCTTAGCAATCGACTTCTTTGTTCATCGCTTCGGCAAGCAGAGATTAGAAAGCTGAGTGTCTGTGGGTGTCCTCAAGGTGATTTACTATCCACTCTTGTATGGAACATAGTCGCTAATGGTTTGTTATCAGGAATCAGAACAAATTGGCTCAAATTGCACATTCCCCTTGATATTTGGAGATTTGTGCCTTGCCATCAATTTGTTTTTACCATTTTCCCGATATATAAGGGGGAGGGATTGAAGGGAAATGGTAAGGTTTGGACTAGGAGGATGGGGATAATTGACAACACAAAAAAGCAGAAGTAAATTCTGCACCCCTTAGGGATGCTGAACAATCTACTGGGGATCACATTTATTGGAAGCAGAAGTAAATTCTGAACCTTTACGTGGTCCCGAACAGTCTGCTGTAAAACCAATTTAGGTTTGTTACTTTTTTTCTGATGAACGATGCACAGTTAATAAAACCTCCAACCCTCGAGAGGATTTAGAGATTTTACAAAAGCGACACCATTCTGCACTCCCGGAAGAATGCAGAACGATTCGCAGTATGCACGAGCAGAAGTATATTCGGTATCCCGTAAAGAATGCCAAACAACCTGCTAAACCCTATTTAAGGTGAATACAGAAAGGATTCATTCACTCCAGGAAGAACGATTAACCCTTCTGACTATAGCTCATTATCACATTGGGTAAGAAACGAGAGAATATCCTTTTGCTGGCATGTTTGGATGCAGCCCAAGACGAATCTTGTGCTTTATCCAACTAGTTGAAAGTGGTAAAGCTGGTTCCGGACCAACGAAATCATTCGTTGCACCAGCTCTAGCCAACTCATCAGCCCATTCATTTCCAGTAATACCAGAATGGCCGGGTACCCATAAGAAGTAAACAGCATTTGAGATGCTAAGGTCTTCAATTTGTGTTCGACATGCGATCACTAGATTCGACCGTGAATCATTCGAGCTGAGTGCTTCTAAAGCTGCCTGACTGTAGGAACAAAAATAAATTCGTTTACCACAGAAGTTCCGATTGTATTCCACACAGAATCGCGTAGATTTCTGCTTGGAACACAGTACAGTATCTACCAAGTGAATGAGACTGCTCTAGTCTCATTTCACGACAGTAGACACCAGCACGACCATTCAACAGAGAACCGTCCGTATAACAAACTATGTGTTCGTCAAGTTGTCGTTCCAAATAACCAGTCAACCATTCCTCACGATGAGGATAGCTCACATTGAATGTTTTAAAAGGAAAACTGCATGTAGAGTTAGGCCACTAAGAGCGAGTAAATACTCATCCCACGTAACCATTTGAGACCACAAGCGAGTGTGGCTGGTAGCATAATCTAATGGGTTACTGTTCCAAAGCCCTGTAACCTTAAGACGGTATGCACAAGATAATGCTTCTTGTTTTAGGAACACATGTAGTGGTTTAATGCACAGTAGCGCCTCTAGATCAGCAGTAGGAGTTGTCGTGAATGCTCCTGTCATCGCCATTAGGACCATCCTTTGGAGATGATTTAGCTTTGCCTGAACTGTCGCGACTTCTCCTTTCTGCCACCATACAAGACATCCATATGGTAAAATTGGTCTAACAATAGTTGTGTAGATCCAATGAATGTATCTGGGTTTGAGTCCCCATGATTTTCCAAAAGCTCGTCTGCATTGGCCGAAAGCCATGCAAGCTCTTTTAATGCAATGACTTCAGCATTCGACGAAAATTTCTTTCCCTGGAGAAACCTTTCCAGGTTTGAAAATAGTAAATAGTCGCTGGGGGCCAGGTCTGGAGGATACGGAGGATGGTGGACCAATTCGTACCGCAAATCATTCAATTTTTCCATAGCTTGTTAAAACTAGAACTCGTCTGACACGATCAGCTGTTATTCAAACACTAGTGGATAGATTGTCATGAAATTTGGTATCGGGCCATCTAGAGGCTTGTTCGGAACAAAATATACACGATTCAAAACTATTCACGTCTTTTCTGTAAGAGGTCCGGGACTTTTCATTCCATGTAGTATTTAAATAAATGATGTGGGAAAAGACTCAACATTCGTAAACATTGAATGAATTCCACAAATCGAACCGAACCATTAAAATATTCCTAAAGGATTGTGCGAAGCTTTAGCTCTCACTCTAAAATAACAGTATTTGTTATGCGTTATTTACTTGTCGTCAATAAGCCGTACTTTAGTATAGATGCAGCGTTACAATTCTGGAAGCGAAGCAATAAAAGTTGCAAAATTCATACAATCTACTAATACAAAGATTATCTATATTAGGAAGTGTGAAAAAAGCATGTCAGTTTTATTTGTATTCACGTCTTCCTGTTATGACTGTGATATTACCCACCTGTTTTTAATTTCACGAGCGTATTTCTATACATGACACTCTCAAAAACGAGCAAAATACTTTCAACTAGCTTGACTTTTTTGACATCCGATACATTCGTGACGTTAGAAGTCAAATTTGTTGTTTAATATAGCACTCGTAGGTGCGATACGATGATCCTCCGAGTAGAGGAACGGATCAATAAGTCGCACTTGCTTCTTGGTTTTGCGGAAGACATTGATAATATGGGTGTTGATCGTAGAGCTGCGGTAGAGGCTTGTGTACTTTTTAAGCGAGTGGCTGTAAGAATAGCGTTGACTATAAACTCTACCAAGTCAAAGCACATGATGGCTGATGGCGAACGAGGTGGCCAAAACAGTTTTTGGAAATTGGAAGTTTGGATGGAAATTGAGAGAATGGAGAATGAAGCAGGCGTGCGAATCACGAGCTACATCCGATACACAAACATACTGACATGGGAAGGATTATAAAACAAGGCAGACTACAGTGGGCTGGACCTGTAGCAAAAATGCAGAAAAAGGGAATGCTTGGTAGAGACTCTGCAAAAGGCCGTCGACTGCGGGCAGACATAAATGAGTCTAATTATTCTGAATCATGCTTATGACAGTTGATGTTTGTGTCAATTGTAGTTTGAAAATCTTTACAAAAACATGCAGCAAACCAATCACGTAAACGAAACAAATATTTGTTTCGAAAAAAGTTTGTTAGCAATCTTTCAAATGACGCTAGAGATTGCAAGTAATTCAAAATAACAAACGAGTAAACGGAGCACGTTCTGATAATATAAAATGGACGTTTGCAATTGAGACCAAGCATTCAATAAAATTTAAAATAATCGATCCTATTGTCTTTTTTTTCAGATACAACGATCCACACATCAAAACCAACCTTCTGCTGCAGGCCCATCTGTCCCGGCTGCAACTCGGAGCCGAACTGCAGGGTGATACCGAGCAGATTCTGGGCAAGGCAATTCGCCTCATCCAGGCCTGTGTGGACGTGCTCAGCTCGAACGGTTGGCTTTCGCCGGCCGTCGCTGCCATGGAACTGGCCCAGATGGTTACGCAAGCTATGTGGAGTAAGGACTCCTATCTCAAGCAGCTGCCCCACTTCAGTGCCGACATCGTGAAGCGCTGTCAGGATAAGAAAATAGAAACCGTATTCGACATCATGGAACTGGACGATGACGACCGAATTCGACTGCTGCAACTGAACGATCAGCAAATGTCCGATGTGGCACGATTCTGCAATCGCTATCCGAATATTGAAATGACCTTCGAAGTCGTCGATAAGGACCGGCTTCACTCGGGCTCTTCCGTCAATGTGGTGGTCAATCTGGAGCGCGAAGACGACGTTACGGGTCCAGTGATTGCACCATTTTTCCCGCAGGTAAGTTTCCACTGGCCTTTGGCGCCTGCAGTTTAAACAAACAACTAGGAAGCTGGGCCGCGATACACCCCTATTTAATCAATGGTGGCGCGTTTTCGTTCACTGTAGGGCTTGTTTTTGCTGCTGACAGTAAACGGAGGCCGTAATCTGGCGTTGGGCATTTGTTTGTAAACATTTAAACTGTAAATATTTCTTCCCTCGTTTTGCTTACTCGTTGTTGTTATCCCGGATGCTTCGAGGCATATATTATCAAAGGGGGGGACTTCGTAAAATTATTCGTCGTTATATTTTGGGTTCATGAGATAAGAAACTTGTCGCATAAGACTGTCAGATCGCCACTAAACATACAAGATCGACGAAGCGAAATCGAAGGTTAAGCTCCGCACCGGAATGGAGTACCAAGACTTTTGTTGTTTTATTTTTACGTTACTGGCAACTGTCGAGGCTTGTTATTTCCCGATTTAAAAATATTTAGAGTTGTTTCTAACAATAATTTATTCATATTCCAATTAAAACCTTTCCAGTTCTACTTCCAACAACACGCGAAACGCTGTTATTTTGAACTTCGAAATGTTAACTCACCACCCTCATTTGTCTGATTTCAGAAACGCGAGGAAGGTTGGTGGGTGGTTATCGGTGATCCCAAAACAAACTCGCTACTGTCCATCAAACGGTTGACACTGCAGCAGAAGGCCAAGGTCAAGCTGGACTTCGTAGCACCTTCGCCGGGTCATCACGAGTACACCCTCTACTACATGAGCGACTCATATCTGGGCTGCGATCAGGAGTATGAGTTTAGCATCAACGTGGGCGATTTCCAGTCGGAGAGCGAAAGCGAATCCGACTAGAAACAGCGTGACATCCGAAATGATACACTCCGGATGTTGGTGACCGACCTGTTGTTTATTTTAGCCATAAGCAATTATCCGGTACCAACGCTGAACAAAGAAATAAACTCAATTGGAATGGAAAACTACCGCTTCCGGTCCAGAAAACGGAATTCGTTTGGTCAGAACTGGTGGTCATATCACAGTCCGCTTCGCTGATTGTTTGAAATCAATACCGCTATGTCGTCCGTGTACCGGCATTTTACTGCATGTGAAACCCGAAACCAGCGTTAGTGTGATGAAAGGTTCGACAAAACAAAAACGATGCAGTCAATCATCGAAATTGAAATTTGATAAGAAGACAAAGCGAATTCTTTATTTCCTTCCTTCATCTCTACCTCGACTGTTTCCGCTAGAATAACACTCAACGGATATTTTGCTGCTTTAAAACAGTTGATGGTCACTGCATGAATGGTTCGTTCTTGTGTTCCTACAGTTGGATGAATAAAATATTTTTTAAGATTTTAACACTCCAAATACCAAGCCTGAAAAAAAGTTGGAACGGTAACTTCGAGCTTTCATAGCTCAGCTGTTGTTTTTCAACGAATCTAAAAAAATTTTACTCCCTCGAATTTTGTGAAGTTCGTAGATTGATTCAAAAACTTTGCAGCAGACGATTGGTAAAAGAAATCCTATGAAAATTTGATTTTTCCCGTTCCAGGTTTTTTCACGAACCCAATATGCCCTGTCTGCTTTCCATTTTCTTGCTTTTGGCATAAACGTCGCAAAAAGCTTGCTTCATTTAGAATTGGAACAAACTTTTGCTGGCGCTCCTGGTGAACGGATTTGGAAGTTCTTGGCGTTCACGTGTCGGGAATTTTGTCAGCTTCACGTATGATTTTTGACATTCCGCAAATCGACTGTACTTTGTAAACAATCAACATGGAAGCCGGAAGAAGGGAATAAAAATGTGCACAGTCATTTGGAAAATCCATTGTGGTCTGCATCTAGACTAGCTAAACAGCCGAAATTGAGGAAACATTGACGACGATTCGGAAGCCTCAAGCCAATCGTCGGAGTGGAACTGTCGACCGGAAACTGCGTGGTAAGATTTTGAAGACTATTAAGAGGAATCCTAATCGGTCAGACCGTGAATTGTCCAGAAAATTCGGTGCTGCTCATAGTACCGCGAGGAGAACTCGACTCCGGGAAGGAATCAAGTCGTATCGAGCTAGCAAACAGCCAAATCGGACAATAAAACAGAATAGTGTGATCAAAATTCGTGCTCGGAAACTATATGACCAGGTGCTGACCAAGTTCGACGGGTGTCTTCTGATGGACGATGAAACCTATGTCAAGGCTGACTTCGGGCAAATCCCAGGTCAAAAATTTTACTTGGCAACGGCTCGGAGGGATGTTTCAGCCAAATTTAATTTTTTTTTTGCCGACAAATTTGCAAGAAATTTTTCTGATTTGGCAGGGCATTTGCAGCTGTGGCAAAAAAAAACGAAAGTTTTCGTTACAAATAAGACAATGACATCGGAACTATACCAAAAAGAGTGTCTCCAAAAACGAATTTTGCCGTTCATTCGATCCCACGACCCTCCCGTAATGTTTTGGCCAGATTTGGCAAGCTGTCATTACAGCAAAGTCGTTCAAGAATGGGGTCCAGTTTGTTCCGAAAAACCTTAACCCACCCAACTGCCCCAAGTTCCGCTCTATTGAGAAATACCTAGCAATCATCAAGGCAAAGGGAAAGGTTGTCATAGACATCAATCAGATGACGACCTGGTGGAATAAGATAGCTAAAACGATGGACGAAGAAGGTGTGCGCCGCCTTATGAGCCGTGTTACAGGAAAAATTCGAGAATTCCTTCGAAACCGTGACGAATAATTTTATCCGTATTTTTTCTTAAAAGTATGAAGAAAACGCTACATTTGTATAAAATATAATTTTGAATTCAATAATAAATATGTATTTCAGCAGGCAATTGTCTTTGTTCCAATTCTATCTGAAGCAAGCTTTAGAAAATATTGAACACTTCAACTTCACCGAGTCATAACTTTGTTGTTAGTCAACCTATTTTGGAAATTTGTTCACCATTGGAAAGGTACTGCTTCCAGAAATAAAATGCGAAAAATAGGGTTGTCTACCCAAAGTTATAATGAAAACTGTAGAGGGATGATCTCAGAAAAGGTGAGACTTTTTACAATGATCGTAAATATATCGAAATTCAAAGCGATGGCCTATATGTTTTTACACATCATTCGATCGCTAGTGACACCAGCTACAATTTTCGCCCAGCTACCATTCTTGCAGTATCAAAAATAAACCTTAAAAAATCGATGAAACCCGGTGAACGACCACGATAGGTTAAAGCCGGGTATAAATTAATGATATACAATACAATACAAATCGATGAATTTATAAATATATATGATTTTTTCCTTTTTTATTTCACATGTTTGTGTATAACTCAAAAATTAAAGCGATGACATGTACATTTTTCTGCTCCAAAATATTGGAATCATTACAATGTATTGATGAACAAAATTATATATCCGTTCAAAGAATCTCAAGAAATTTGGTACAAACAGAGCTAATAAAAGTCATTTTCATTGACTAAAAATTAGACGAAAATGACAAGAAACTACTGTCACTCTCAGCTTCGCTTGCTAACTATGAGAACGAAATCCATGTCCAGTCAATGACATAAGCGGGACAGTAGTGTCAAAATTGTGTTTTTTCTTTCATTTGCCCTTTCAGTCATTTGCAGTTTTCAATGAAAATCCCATAGTATGCGGTGTCGATTAGAGATGGGCAAAACAGCTCATTTCAAAGAATCGTTCAGTGATGCAGAATTCTATCGAAAAAACTAGTTCTCCAGAGCCGTTCGTTCGTTCTTTTCATAGTTGGTTTAATTGTTCAAAGACTAAACGAGAGCATAGTTTTGTTAGGTTAAGTGAGAAAAACCAAAAAGGTCCCACAAGTTAGAATTGAGGTTTCGTGATGAAGGTTTCTTATTAGAGAACTACCGTTCTCGAAAAAAAGATTAAGCGAGCAAAAAAAGTTTCCACGACTTTGAACTGAAGATCTATCGTTCTCGAAAAAAGAATTACTGCTCATTCATTCTTTTAAAAGAACTAGTTCTTTTGAACCGTTCGCGAACGAATTGCCCATCTCTAGTGTCGATATTCAACCGGAGCTGTGCGAATTAAAAATGACAGAAAAACGCCAAACGTCACAGATTTTCAATACATCGATGAAAGAATGAGAATTGAAATTCTGCTGATGCTCCCCGCAAACGTTAGTTTGGTTTCGTCTCGTCATCGAGGAAAGGGTGACGTTGGCAATTATACTCTCTCATTTTTTTGATGAGAAACGAAAATGCTTCGTCTCTCTTCGTTTGTTCTGGTGTCGGTCATTTACGAATGAGACAGTAAAACATTGAAAATGAGACTGTTGAAATGGTTTCTTTCATTGAGAATGCGTTATAATTTTAAGTTCTGGGTACAAATACAGAGAATTTCTATTATTGGGAAAATTTTGCCAAACAAAATCAAAACAAAACTTTTAAATTATATGACGTATATTTTTTTATTATTTTAGTTGGAAAAGTATTATGAACAAAATTTACAAAAAAAAACTAAACTCTAAAAATAATTATATTTTTGTATTGGACAAAAGATTTAAACAATTTTTATGCACAACCCAAATGCAATTGATAACTCTAAAATTCTGATTTTGTTTTAGGTTTTTCGTAGAATCTCAAAAAAAAAATCGGAAATTTCAAAATTGCCATCCGTGTTGATTTCATCTATTTCAGAGAGACGTAGAATTTGAATTTGTCTAACAAAATAAGTTTTGTGGTAATACAAAATTTTTAAATAATTTCAATGACTTTATTCAATAAGAAATAGAACGTAAAAATATAAGAATTTTATATACTAACCCATGCGAAAGAAAAACAACTACAATTTAAAAATAATACATTGTTTGATTTCTGTTTTACAAGCAATTAAGAACAAAATCATATATCTTAAATTTTCCGCTTATATTTTTCACAAACTTAGAATTATTTCGGAATGTACAGAATGCGAAAATTATTTGAATGTTCTATTAGTAAATTCCACTCGAAAATCTATCATATACTTGTTTTACAATTCAGAAAAAGTAGGATTACGAAATTAGCACAAAAAATCTCACGAAATTAAGTAAAACCTGTTTTTATCCACCTAAAGACTGTCCCAGAAAGTATGGACGCAACCAAAAACCGCTGCCATTTCGCAATCGTTCAGGATCTGTCAATTTTTATGGTTGCGTCCTGTTGTTTACACTCTTCTCTAACCACTTGTGCAGTTGTTTATTCGTTTTCATTAGTTTGTTTCGAAATCCGTAGACTTTCAGCAGAACAACGTCGAAAAATTATGTACAAATGGTGCACAGAACGCGGACTGTCACTGAGAAAGATAGCAAAAATGGAAAGAGTAAGTGAAAAAGCCGTGCGAAATGCAATCAGGAAGTTCGGTGAGTATAACACCTTTGAGGATAAACCGAAAACGGGTCGAAAAAAAGGTCCTGCTAACCCTCAGTTGGATAAACGTATACTGAAGGCGTTCGAGCAAAAGAAGGAGGTTTCAGTTCGGGATGTGGCTAAAAAAGTCATCACTTCGATGTCAAATGTTCTTCGTGCTAAAGAACGTTTGAATCTTCGAACCTATAAGAAGCAGAAACAACCAAACAAGTCCGAAACAAGAAGCATCGATCAGGCCGAGGGTTCGAAAGCTGTACAATACGATTCTTGCTGGAAATTCGAATTGCATAATTATGGACGACGAAACCTACGTGAAACTCGATTACAAATCCTTGCCGAGACCACAATATTATACGGTGCGAGAAAGGCAAGTGTTAAACCAGTCCGAGACATCGATTGAATTCGGAAAATTTGTTAAGAAATCTATGGTCTGGCAAGCAATTTGTAGCTGCGGTAAGATTTCGAAACCCTTCATCACCACTGCTTCAATGAACAGCGAAATATATATCAAGGAATGTTTACAAAAACGAATTCGAAGCCACAAGGATCCTGTTGTCTTCTGGCTAGATCTTGCTTCTTGCCACTACTCGAAATCAACGGTAGAATGGTATACTACCAAAAATGTCACTTTCGTCCCAAAAGACATGAATCCACCAAATTACCCACAACTTCGACTAATTGAGGAATTTTGGGCATTTACGAAGGCACATCTTAGGAAACATGTCTTGGTAGCCGAAACCATTCAACAGTTCGAAAAAGATTGGAAAAAAGTGTTAAAACTTGTCTGTACGAAATTTAATGGTGCGCCAGCTAGTCTACAATGGCTAAGTAGCAAATGTTGAGAATAATATTCTGTTGTTGTAGTCTAATATTATCAGTATATCGAATAAAATTTGAATTTCTAACACTTGTGAATCATTTACAGCGAAATCAAAGTGCGTCCATACTTTTTGGGACAGTCTTTAGTGGTGTAATGATACCTTTCTATGATAATGATTATATAAAAAAAGAATGGTATTTTTAAAACAATTTTGTTTAATTTTTGAAAAACATGAAAGCTAGTGCATGAACTAGTGTAACCTACAGAATGAAACAGTTCTCAGATCGGTTAGGCCATCTTTTTCAGTGAAGTGAGTTCCTCTATTCCAGGTACTTCTGAAACTGGAATCGCCCCGAATATTGCGATTAAAACCAACAGGTTATCTGCCTGTAGCTTACAGTAGTCTTCGTCTCCGTTTGAATGCATTTTACTGAATGAAACCTTGCACTGCAAATATTTTGTGATCATCTTTTATTGCGTAAAGCGATAGATGGGTGAGTGGTTCCGGCCGGCATTGGAGGTTATTTAGGAATTAACCTTGTTTGTGCTAGGGTACATAACCAATTTCATTATGTTTACGTTTCGGTTTAGCCTCGGCGGTTTATGTTGAACTGCAGGTTGCACAACAGTTCAACATAAACTGCTATGCACTGACGAGTCTAAGACGAAACGTAAAGATAAATGTGAAAGTTTGATAATTTTCAATTTTGAAAAATCACCGTTTACATGAAATTTTCGAAATTTTTTTTCAATTCCGAATATCTTAAAATTGGCTGAAACGATAAGAACTAGTGTCATCAAAAAAAAATTTGCTTTGAAAAAAATTCACCGAAATCGGAAATTTATATTTTATGTCAAATATCTTAGAATTCCCTAAAACGCCGAGATAACACCAGATCTCGACGTTCGATTTCGGAAATCTTAAAATTCAAAGTCCCAGAGAGTCGATTTAAAAAATAACCCTTCTTAATCCACCTAGTGGTGTGATAATGCCTTTTTCTTCTTTCATAACAGTCTCATGACAATATATTTTATACTTTTATTAAATAATTTCGGACACTAATTTTTACACCAATTGATTCAGATTGATGATGAAATTTTCGAAATCGAAAAAGAAATTTTTGATGCCAAAAGTCTTAGAATTGCATGAAACGTCAAGATTTAGTGTCATCTCAAAAAAAAATTTTTTTTTTAAATCGACTTTCTGGGATATCAAAATTTTTATAAGTCCCAGGAAGTCGATTTAAAAAAAAAACTACAAGGATCAGCCCCATGGAGTTGTTTGAGCCATTGATGTGAAACAAGGCAACCAAAATTTCTAATGATCTACAATCAAACAGTTCAATCAATCGACACACTTTTGAATCCGCAATTGCACGAGTGTCTGCTTAGATTGATCTTGATTAGGAATCAACACCGAACATTGTTTGTTTTATAGCCGACGAAATTACACCAATATCCCAAATGTATGCAATTATATCTTTGTACATACTTGCGATACGATTTTGATATTTAAGCTTCTCTTCGCCAAGCTTGTGTTCAAGTTTTGTATGCAAGCAGTTATTTTTATAGCGTTAAGTTTCTCTACCATTCTGCGATCGGTTAGCATTAGCATTAGCATTAGCATTAGAGACCGCCCGTGTGTTGCTACTTCGT
This sequence comes from Malaya genurostris, assembly GCF_030247185.1. NCBI lineage: Eukaryota > Metazoa > Arthropoda > Insecta > Diptera > Culicidae > Malaya > Malaya genurostris. The sequence continues at coordinate 25,753,435 of NC_080571.1, read as the reverse complement.
TATTGATCTGGACCAATTGAGATTGCAAAATGATTTTTTGAAGTAACATGTTTGGGAATAACACATTGTTTCACACTGTGCAAACTGTATTGAACCATGCATGCTGATCAATACCGACGCCGGCCACGTCCGAATGCAAATCTACTTGGGAGGGAAAGGATTGTTAGTTCGATGCATGTTGCTACTAAGAACCGAGGAATCCTCTGCATTCCCACATGCATCACAGGAGAGGATACTTTGTTAGTAAATGTTTTAATAATGTTATCATGTGTTTATTGCTCTGGGTAGCCGGCTACCAAGAATGTTTTAAAGTATTATCGTTTTATATGTTACTTTGTGCTGGCAATATAATGCACGAAACAGTCAATCTCCGAAATTGACAAAACTCCAGACAGCCGGCTGTCGAGTATGCAGTCACTCGTTTATGCATCTACCTTTCGCGTTTTTTTTAGTCATGCAAAAAAACACATTCGGATTGATAAAAAAAAGGTATCATCTCACTGCTAGGTGGATTAAGCACGTTTTTATAAATGAAACTACGTGATACAAAATAAACGAGCGAATAGGATTTAGACAAAAAAGTTGATTCATTGCATTGAAATATTCTAAACAGTTATTATAAAATCATTTTAAATCACCAAACAAAGGTCAACAGTTTTCACGCGCGTCTTGATTCTTTATTATTTCCGCTTTATTATTTTAATTATTTATTGAAATTACTAATTGGTTATATTAGTTGATCTGGGCAGCCGGCTACCGAGAAAAATATTAATTTACTGTTTGAAATATTAATATCAAGTGTTTTTACTATGTATTCAATATACCGATATATGTTATCTCTGTTATTAACTTTGTAATATTAACGGATTTGCGCAATGGTTTATTTTTATCTTTCATTTTATAATCCTGAAAGACAATCAATAACATGGAAGAAGAAATCATTCCTAATGAAACTTTTCTCCGAAGCTAGACGGAAATTGATAGAGTGAATAAAGAGATGATTTAGTAAAATAGAGTAATCAGAAGTAAAACATTGAAAATATCTGATAACTGAAAGGAAAAAGAAACTCCTGCAATTGTCGCCTTTTACGACATGGAAGCAGGAACCCAGTGGATCTATTCTTGGTTCATTTTTTTCCGCCGGATTCCACACGGCATCTAGGCTGGTACAGTCCGGAGAGAGCTAATAGGTACTATCAATCTCCTAGTGGACCCCAGCCCCTCTACCATTCTGCGATCGGTTGAAGCGATAAACTTTTTCTCATTATCAATCGAGTTCATCTTATATAAAAGAAGTAATTCATCTTAAGCATCGATTGACCAATCAGAGCGAAGCTTTCCCTTTGATATATCGCTTACTCCTTCAAAACCGTCGTATATGGCAGGGAAATCCGATATGCCGGAGATTTTTAGCAAACAAAATAGGACACTGCTCGCTACTAATCAAAATTTCAATAATTCATTATTGAAAATACGTGGCTTGATACATTCAAATCGAATCTTAGAAATATTTCCAATCAAATAATGAAATAATATTAATAATTGATACAAAATATACTGAGCTGTAAGTGTTTAAAACCTGACCACATTTCTATGAGTATTTTTCCTTGAGTTTTTGATTTGCACCTTTATATAGAAAATAAAGATGTGTTCCACATCAAACATATTTTTGAGATAACACTAAATCTCGTCGTTTCATGCAATTTTAAGATTTTCGGCATCAAAAAAAACTTTTCGATTTCGGAAATTTCATGTACTCCCCCCTATGGTGCTTTTTAAAAATCGAAAATTTTCAAACTTTAACCGCTGGGCAGCACCCCTTACCCATGTCCGATTTAGCTCAAATTTTGCATGAGGACTTTTTTCGAGATGCTTAAACTTTTGAACAATAGCGCTTTACGAAATTAGAGGTGATCCCAAAAGATTGGCACCCTTATATATATATATATATATATATATATATATATATATATATATATATATATATATATATATATATATATATATATATATATATATATATATATATATATATATATATATATATATATATATATATATATATATATATATATATATATATCCATTTGAGCGGTAAAAATATCTTCGAAAAGTGCACACACACTCACACACACACATTTTCCGATCTCGTCGAACTGAATCGAATGGTATATAACACTATGGGTCTCCGAGACTCCGTTTGAAAGTCGGTTTTTCCAGCAATTCTAATACCTTTCTATAGAGAAAGGCAAAAATTCGAGATGACTCATGACTCGACGTTCGGTGAGGAAGCGCAAGAAAGTCGAAATTAATCAATATACAAGTATAGTAAAATTCAAGTTTAGTGAATCTGGAGGAGGTATTCAAACGATTGTTTTTAAAGTCAGATAATATCTGTAATAGCATTATCAAATAGAGTAACAACCAACGTGAGTGAACTTCATCTTCCCGAATATGCACCTGAATAAGTTTTAACACTTTAGAAGACAAAAATACCTTATTTTCATATGCAGCATTGCAATACAGTTACTAGAGTATTTTTCAATGAAAAAACCCCAATGTTTGAACACAGTTAATTTTTAAAAAAATATCTCCTCCGCCAAATATTATTAATAAAAGAAAGTAAAATCATATTACCACCATTAGCAGCAGTGGAGTGTGAAAATAAACCTTTTCATCTTTTTCTCATACAACCTTGGCTCACCCTATTGAACATCTTACTTCTGATAACCGATAGTAGATCTTCAGCTAACATATGGGCTGAAAGTCCCGGGCCTAACAAAGAGAACACGATTTTTTGGTTCAAAATAACCTTTATTCATCAACGTAATCTCCATCATCCAGCGCCGCTCTAATATTTCAATACCACTTTTGTAGCACGATTTATCTTTTGCATCAAAACAGGCCTCCGTTTCAGCGTTAGCCTCTTCATTCGTGCGAAATTTCTTACCGGTGAGCATTTTTTCAGGTCTGCTAACAGCCAGTAGTCGCTGGGAGCCAAATCGGGCGAAAACGGTGGATATTAAGCAATTTGAAGTTGAACTCATGTAGTTTTGCCATTGTTTTGATTGACTCATTAGTACTCGTTTTTGGTCAACAATAAGCAAACACGGTACCCACTTTGAACAGAGCTTTCGGATAGTCAAATGCTCATGCAACATAAAGCTAACACGTTCTTTTGATATCTTTACGAAGTCAGCTAACTCACGCAACTTCACTTTTCGATCATTCAAAACGGGTTTGTGGGATTTTTATGTTTTACCGCCTCATTTGGACGTCCACTGCGTTCTGCATCATCGGTGTCTCTACGACCACGTTTGATGTCAGCAAAGCAACTTTTTATTGTTCATTATTTTTACGTTTCGTCTTTGACTCATCAGTGCAGAGCAGTTCAAATTGAACTGCTTAGTGCTAAACTCGGCAGTTCAATTTGAACCGCTAAGCAGACGTAAAGTTTCTGCTACTTACAGAACACTTTTTGTTTTGCAACGAAGTGCAATGTCTTTTCTGACGTGCCGAACGAAAACGTGTTTTCGACTATTTCTGGCCGATGCAGGTATGGTCATTTAGGGGTTAGCCAAATTTTGTGCTAGGGCACATAACCGTTTTCATTATTTTTACGTTTCGTCTTTGACTCATCAGTGCAGAGCAGTTCAAATTGAACTGCTTAGTGCTAAACTCGGCAGTTCAATTTGAACCGCTAAGCAGACGTAAAGTTTCTGCTACTTACAGAACACTTTTTGTTTTGCAACGAAGTGCAATGTCTTTTCTGACGTGCCGAACGAAAACGTGTTTTCGACTATTTCTGGCCGATGCAGGTATGGTCATTTAGGGGTTAGCCAAATTTTGTGCTAGGGCACATAACCGTTTTCATTATTTTTACGTTTCGTCTTTGACTCATCAGTGCAGTTTTTATTGTTGCTTCTGATGGAGTTTCCATAACACTGCTTTGCTTGAACGGTATTTTTTCCCATCAAGAAGCAGTGTAAAATTAAAACACGAAATTGTTTTTTATCCATTGTTCTGAAAATAACAAACGAATGATTAAAATATCATGAAATTTAAACAGCTGTCTTTGAAAGGTTAGTATTAACTGAAAAAAGCGGCGACTGCAATACAACTAGCACCATCTATGTGTTAGGCCCGGGACTTTTCAGCTCATGTGTTAGATTACGTGTCAAACTTCATACTATTATTTTCATTCTCAACTTCTGTCTCTACGATAAATAAGTATGTTTGTCGTCGAGACAAAAGTGGAAAGTTTATTTCGTGCACCGTACTTTCTGTTGAGTTCGCATTGTTTACGAAATCATGTTCCAGATCTTCTCCCAAACCTACTTACATAAGTTCTCTCCTGTGATCCTCGTGGAGATGCAGTGGTGTCTAGAAACGACGAGTATCGGACTAACATTCCTTTCCTTCCTCAGTAGCACAGGCTGGTCGGGGCCGACGTCGTTATTGATCATTTAATGGAAATCGGCATTATAGAAAGGTCGAGCATTTCTGCATTCGGATAATAAATCATGGCCACTGAACTATTTCATTATCAGTCACGCGCCATTCTCGCCATAGAATGGACAGTTTTCCAATTACTGAGTTAGCCTACGGATCATTCCCCCGTAGCCAATATCAATTCGAGTAATAGCTTTTTTCTCAGCACATGCCATGCTAGAGAATCTTGTTACACGCTAACAGTTTTGATCCCATATAAAGGATCATCGATGCTGTATCACGGATCGGAGTCACAGTTTAACAATGGGCAATAGTATAAATTGATAAGACTGAATACTGCAAGTGTATCGCATTTTCTGACACACGCAGCATGTCCCAACAAACAAACGTAATGATATACGGGGAAAACTGCTTTAAACGTGGAAACGAAATTTTTCATCAGAACCGAGACTTAATATTTGGTGCTCTCTCCAATTTGAAGTAGAAAAAAAACAATAGTCCAACATTGACGTTTAATTTTGTGAAATGCACCGTTGTTCCGTACTATCAACGATTTTCGCCATAAAACGTGTAGTTTTTTTCTCAGTTTCTGGGTCAGTCTACGATTCATTCCCTCATAACCAATATCAATTCGAATAACAGACCCAAACAGGAATCGTACTACAGGCGTTACAATTGACTTCTTTGATCCCACACAAAGGATTATCAACAGTACCACAGAGGAAAGAATCACAGTTGAAAACCAGGCAATACCATCAATTGATAAGACTCTTATGGTGATAGTTGCATCTCACATTGTGAATTGAACAACAATCTTCTCTACCATAGGCATGCAGTGATGAAAGCTCTAGTCGTATCAAGAAAATAGAAAATCTAATTTTCCTTAAATTTTGTCTCCTGCTTACTTTTATTTCGAATCAATGCAATGACCGTAACGGACAGTCCCGTCTTTGCGGCACCAACATCGAAAACTGACGTCAACGTTTTGTGCGCGTGCATATGCTTGTGTTAGTATATATACAAAATAAAAAATTAGAGGGTTGTATTCAAGACACGACCGAGCACAATAACATTAAAAATGGAACGTTTCTAGGGTCTTCATAATATATACAAAAATAAAGAGATGATGATACACTAAACTAAAAACTTTTTCAATTGACTAATTACAAACTTGCTCTAGTTTAAGCGCTTAGATTATTGGCGAATGATAAAATTGACAATTAGATTCTTTCTTGATAATTAATTATATTCAATTTTGATCCCTTTCCACAATTTTTTACATTGTTAAGATTTTGAATAACGTCCTTTAACTAGAATTCAAAGTAACTTGAAAGCTCAATTTTAGATACAAACAACCTAAAGATTTAATCCTGAACAAATGAAACTGATTTATTTTATGACAATAATCTTCGAGAAACGTACAAACTTATTAATTTTATAAACAGTTAATCGATCCAAGAGAAGATTTTATTTATTTTAACGAAAAATGTTGTACCAGTAAGCTCAGTAATAGTGTAATTTTATTAATCCTTCTTCAAAATCGTCGATAATCTTCGGAAAGTGTCAGTAAATAATATGGCAACAATACGAGGAAGAAAAATGTGAAACAGTCCGCATAAAATATTTAGTTACTTACATTGATTTTCGCTTTGGCATATTAGGAATATACAAAATGGATACGCAACAAAATTCAGAAATATTGTTCATATTGTAACTTGATGTTATTAACACATGAATGAACATTGTCATAGTTACAACGCGTGTTTTGAAGCAAATAATAATTGAACTGAAACTGGCGGTTAACCAAATTCTACGAGGGTTGCTATTCAAACGATACATGTAAAATCGCAAGTAAACTTATCTTTAGTTTATCTTTGATACTCTATGATATTGCATCTAATTGTACTGTATATGTGAGCCTGTGGAACTCATTTATACTACCAAACCGAGGAGGCCGCTTTTAGAAGTTTCAGAATTTAATTTTGAATCTTTTGAAGCGTTTAATACCTAGTGGGACAACAACTTGTTCAGTCACATATAATAAAGAAGAAGTTTCTATGATTATCATAATAACACAACTTTATACTGAATCCATTTTCGCGCCACCGTTTTGTTTGTATGGGAATGGAGATTTAAGTATGCAAACCGATCCGTTGACAAATTAAAACATTTTTAAGCTTACAATATTGAAGCTTTGGAATCATTTAAATGAGGAAAATCCATTAACAAATCATCGAGGAACATGCACTGCAAATTAGATCCGAATTAGATCTATTGACGATAATACTAAATTAGCCTGATAGTTACCAGAGAACCAAAATAAAATACTCAATTCAAATGAATTTTTAAATGGAATGCAATTGAAATATTCAAATGACGTTTTCTCATAAGTTTAAGTTAAATGTTTCCGAATCGATTGGTTGTTGAATTATATAAATCCATCAACAAATGACTGAGGTATGAGCGTTCAAAATTATGGCAGAAAAATGTTACGCGATTAGTTTTGCATGTTTTAATTTGACACCCAGCCTCGGGAAGCGAAGTGTAAGGCATTTTTAATGGCAAAATCGACCAACAATTTGCTAAATACATGGGATGTTTCAAAAGAACCGATAACCACGCTGATTCGGTTCTTCAATAGCCAGATGATATATAAGATATTCAAGCGAACACGAAGCGGTGTTGTGCAGACAGCAGGAAGTTTCACCAACGCATAATACAAAAGCGACAATCCAGCAAGTGAACGCATATACAATTAAATCATCAGCTCACTGGACGCGCTACTTGTTTCATTCACAGTCAAACATCAACTAGGCAAAGAAATATTGTGCAACCTATATTTATAGATTTCTCTTCATACTACGCAGAACGATGCGGTGTTTTTTATGCATGACGCAAAGCCTCCTATGCCGAACAAGAAGTTGACGTCATTTTGTAAAGCAGGGATTGGTGGATGAAAACATAGGTCGATTCCAACCATTTTTTCAATAGTATGCTATTGAAATACTGAAACGACGTCGTCATACATGTTTAAGTTAAAAGTTTCCGAATCGATTGGTTGTTAAATTATAACAATCCATCAACAAATGACCGAGTTATTAACGTTCAAAATTATGACACGAAAAGGTTACGCGGCTATTTTTGAAACTTTTAATTGACACCCGGCCCCGTATAGTGAAGAGTAAGGCATTTTTAATGCCAAAAAATTAAGCGACTACAGTTGAGCTGAGTTATCAAGTTATTTGCGACTGACCTGTTGTTGTGTGTAGATAATGTGTGCACGAGCTGAGGTTTTGGCCGGTAGAATAGATCGCCTCCGCTCCCCGAACGATAAAACCAAAATCGTTTTCCAAAATATGGGTCATCGGTTGCTTAGATGATGTTTTGGTGGCTATAGTAAACGTGACATTTTGGCAATAGTAGTTTAGTTTTTGAAGCTATATACGTTACGAAGTGTTTCGAGTCCTATCGAGCCAACGCCTTGGCGGCTTTTCCGCGAAAGTGCTGCATTTTGACGGCCGGAAATTCAGCTCCCGCAATTTTCATATTACAGTGTGCATAGAGGTACGTTAGAGTTTTTTTTTAATAAATTGATTTTCTGTAAAATGGCAGCCCTTTGAAAATAAAACCGCATTTTATCATCACAAAATTGTTCATAAAAAATATTCACAATTTTCAAAAACCCCTACGTACCTCTGTGGAGATAACTATCAAGAATATTCTGTAAAATGTTTGAATCGATTGGTTCTGGTCGTGGTTCTGGTCAGCTCAAAAAACGTGGAGTATAATAGTCGGAGTCTCGCGGTAAAACTCGAAATTAAGACGTCTAGAAATTTTTCCCGCTTTTCATCTTTTGGAATATTATTTTTAAGATCATACATGACCTTTCGCAATAAAAAAAAATTTCCGATTTTTTGAAAATTATACAGTGGTGTAACCCCTTAAGTTAAAGAAGTTAAAAAGCTTTGCATACGATAATTTTCCTAAATTGAGGGTTACAAATTATATAAGTTATTTTGTGGAAATTATGAATGTTAAAAATCGTTATAAGGATTAAATTCTGCCAGTAAACGAGTTACGATGCGTTACTTCTAAGGAGTTAGAGGTGTTACGAAGTGTTACATGCGTTACTTTTTGTGTAAGTTATAGGCGTTACGAAGCGTTATATGCGTTTTTGCCTTTCTCATATAGAAAGGTTATGCAACTACTTGAAAAACCGAGTAGTAAAAATTGTGCGTGTGTTTGTGTGGATGTGTGTGTGCATGTGTAAAATAATCTCACTAGGGTTTCTCGGATGGCTGAACCGATTTTGACAAACTTAGATTCAAATGAAAGGTCTCATGGTCCCATACGGAATTCCTGAATTTCATCCGGATTCGACTTCCAGTTTCGGAATTATAGGGTAAAGTGTGTTAAATATAGTACAACGTCACTTAAACCGGCGAACCAAAAAAACGTAAAAAAATTCTAAACTGGTCTCAAAACTACACAAATCGATAGTCATTATCAGTAGGCAACTAAATAAACCGATTTCGGCTATCCTAGTTCCCGGTTCCGGAATCACCGGAAATAGTGGTCAGAGATGTCCATCTCCTCTGTGTGACGAAGAGCAAGCAAAATTTCTCCCCACGCACTGACAACTTCAACGAGAGCTCTTCTCTTTCACATATATACACCACTGTTGTATAAAGTGTGCACGCATCATGAGTGCGTTTGTTTATTTCCTTTTACCTCTTCCACTGAATCGCACCGAAGTGCCAGAGCATTAGCTAATATATTCTCTGAGGTGGATGCAGATACTTTCACAAAGGTGTACACGCCGGTGAGCACTCTGGCGTATGGTTTGCGTAGAAGAAGCTTGGGCATGCAAAATCAGCAAAAGAAAACAATTTATCGTTAAACTTTCAGTTTTTATTGCAAACTTTCCATAGCAAGACCAGATCTTTTTTTTTTTTTTTTTTTTTTTAAATAACTATTTATTGGAATATGAGTTAAAATTAAATTATTAAGATTTAAATTGGGTGTTCAGCCACAAGTGGTGACTTTTCAGCCCTGTTATATATATATATATATATATATATATATATATATATATATATATATATATATATATATATATATATATATATATATATATATATATATATATATATATATATATATATATATATATATATATATATATATATATATGATTTGGTTATTACCATGAAGACATCATTTGCTTCCGCAATTCTGAGATTTTTGTGTAGGGAAAATTCTAAACCTACTTGTATTGTGTAATGGGGAAAAGGAACTTATATACTAACTTACTAACTAATACAGAGAGCGAATCGATTCAATTGAAGATTGCATCGATTTTTGTCGGAATTTGCTTATAATATTATGTGACATTACATCTAATGGTTCTATATTTGTGAGTCTGTGTAACTCATTTGTACTAAACCAGGGAGGACGCTTCAGAATCATTTTCAGAATTTTATTCTGAATCCTTTGAAGCGTTTTCTTCCTGGTGGAACAACAGCTTGACCAAATTGGTACCGCATAAAGCATGGCTGGTCTGAAAATTTGTTTATAAATTAACAATTTGTTTTTTAGACAGAGCTTAGAATTTCTGTTTATAAGAGGATATAAACATTTAATATATTTATTACACTTTGCCTGGATTCCTTCAATGTGATCCTTGAAAGTGAGTTTTTTGTCATACGTTAAACCTAAGTATTTAGCTTGATCAGACCATGTCAATTCCAAGCCATTCAATTTGAGAATGTGATTATTGTTTGGTTTAAGAAAAGAAGCTCTTGGCTTGTGAGGAAAGATAATTAATTGCGTTTTTGCTGCATTTGGTTTAATTTTCCATTTTGACAGATAATCACTGAAAATATTTAAACTTCTTTGTAGGCGACTGCAGATCACTCTTAGATTTCTACCTGTGGCTAACAGACTTGTGTCGTCACAGAATAGCGATTTCTGACAACCAACGGGTAGATTTGGAAGATCAGAAGTGAAAATATTATACAAGATTGGAGCTACACTCGAACCCTGCGGAACACCGGCTCGTACGGGTAGCAATTCAGATTTACAATTCTGATAGCTAACCTGAAGAGTACGATCAGTTAAATAATTTTGAATCATTTTGATCAAATAAATAGGAAACTGGAAATCAGACATTTTTGCTATTAAACCTTTGTGCCAAACACTGTCGAATGCTTTTTCTATGTCTAGAAGAGCAACTCCAGTGGATAACCCAGAAGATTTATTTGATTTTATCATGTTCGTTACTCTGACAAGTTGATGAGTAGTTGAATGTTCATGACGAAATCCAAACTGCTCTGGTAAAAAAATTGAATTCTCATTTATATGAGTCATCATTCTTAACAAGATAATTTTTTCAAAAAGTTTACTGATAGAAGAAAGTAAGCTAATTGGGCGATAACTTGATGTTTCTGCTGGGTTTTTATCAGGTTTTAGGATAGGAATTACTTTAGCGTTTTTCCATCTTTTTGGGAAGTAAGCTAATGAAAAACACTTGTTGAAAATTTTAACCAGGAGTCTCAAGGCAACATCGGGAAGATTTTTAATAAGAATATTAAAAATTCCATCATTACCAGGAGCCTTCATGTTTTTAAGTTTTCTAATAATTGATTTAATTTCATCAAAATTCGTCTCAATAATGTCATCGTGTGATAACACTTGGGTTGAAATATGATCATATTTCAGTGAGACTTCATTTTCAATAGGACTCACAACGTTCAAATTAAAATTGTGGACACTCTCGAACTGCTGAGCAAGTTTTTGAGCTTTTTCGCCATTTGTAAGAAGTATTTGATTTCCTTCCTTGAGAGCAGGAATAGGTTTCTGAGGTTTCTTAAGAACCTTAGAAAGTTTCCAGAAAGGTTTAGAATATGGTTTAATTTGTTCAACTTCTTTAGCGAAATTTTCATTTCGCAAAAGAGTAAATCTATGTTTAATTTCTTTTTGTAAATCCTTAACTATGTTTTTCATAGCAGGATCACGAGAACGTTGATATTGTCGTCGACGAACATTCTTCAACCGAATGAGCAGTTGAAGATTGTCATCGATGATAGGAGAATTTAATTTAGTTTGAGCTTTGGGAACTGAAAGATTTCTAGCTTCGATAATATAATGATTCAAATTATCAATTGCTGTGTCGATATCCGCAGAATTTTCTAAAATAGTTTCATGATCCACATGATTTTCAATGTGAGATCTGTAATCCAACCAATTTGCTCTATGATAGTTGAAAATAGAACTAATTGGATTAATTATAGCTTCGTTGGAAAGTCTGAATGTTACAGGAAGATGATCTGAGTCAAAATCAGCATGAGTAATCGGTTCACTACAAATGTGACTTTGATCTGTTAGAACCAGATCAATTGTAGACGGGTTTTTCACGGAAGAGAAACAAGTAGGATTACTGGGATGAAGAACTGTAAAGTAACCAGCTGAGAGTTGATTATGAAGTATTTTACCATTACTGTTATTTTGCCTACAATTCCACTGGACATGCTTAGCATTTAAGTCCCCTATTACGAAAAATTTCGATCGATATCTTGTAAGTTTTTGCAAATCGCCTTTAAAGAAATTTAATTGTTCGCCGGTGCATTGGAATGGCAAATATGCTCCAGCGATGAAATAAATTCCATGAATGGTTTCAACTTCGATTCCCAAGCTTTCAATAACTTTAGTATTGAAAGAAGGTAAAATTCGATGTTTAATTTGCCGTTGGACAAAAATGGCAACTCCACCACCAATTCCAGTAAACCTGTCAAATCGATGAACCACATAATGTGGATTACTTTTCAATTTTACATTTGGTTTAAGAAAAGTTTCTGTCACAATGGCAATATGAATTTTGTGAACTTTGAGAAAATTATAAAATTCATCTTCACTCGATTTCAAAGATCGAGCATTCCAATTTAAAATATTCAAATAATTATTTAACATCACTGTTAAATTTTAAATTCATTATAATATTATTTGCAAATTTCCATCCGATTTGAAATGCTTCAAAAAGTGATGAAGTCGAATTCATTTGGATGATCATTTGAAAAAGTTGATCTTGTAGGTAGATCATTTTATTTTCAGTTATATCGCCTAAATCGACTTCATTTAAAGAAGCGAATGGCATTGAAGGAATATTTGTAGGTAGACTGGCATTAGAAGAAGATGATTTGGCCGGTCTACCTATTAATAAATTGTTTTCGATAGAAGAAGAACTGCCAGGCGGTCCTGTGTTTTGATTATTTACATTAGAAGAAATAGGAGATAGATTTCTACCTAATATACCAGCATAACTGACATTAGAAGAAGATGATGACGAGGTCGATCTACCTGTCAATAAATTGTTTTCGTTAGAAGACGAATTGGCAGGTGCCTTAGAAGAATTTTCAGGTATGTTCTGTAAATTTAAGGTCGTTGATTTGACTTGTTGTCTAAGCGAACGAGCGTTTAAAATTTTTTCCCTGACAGGACATTTCAAATAATTGGATTTATGATTTCCATTGCAATTTGAACATGAAAATTTATCAGTGGTTTCATTCATTGGACAAGCGTCTTTCGAATGCGATTTACCACAATTCAAACACCGTATATCCATATGACAATTTTTGGTTCCATGACCGAAGCCTTGGCAACGACGACATTGCGTTAAGTTTGCAATACGATTATGCCGTTTATAATGTTCCCAATGAATTTTAATGTGGGAAATGAAACGTACTTTTTCTAAAGTTTTCAAATTGTTTACATCACTTCGATTGAAGTGTATTAGGTAAAGTTCATGGGAAATTCCAGAGCGTGGTTTAGAAGTACCATTCGCTCTTTTTTTCATAAGTATTACTTGGGAAGGGGCAAAACCAAGCAATTCTTTTAGTTCATTTTTAATTTCATCAATACTTTGATCATTTGATAATCCTTTCAAGACAGCCTTGAAAGGTCTGTCTGATTTTATATCATATGAATAAAATTTATGAAGTTTTTCGGACAAATATCGAATAAGACTTTCGTAATCTTCCAATCCATCCACCAAGACTCGACATTCTCCTCTTCGTCCGATTTGAAATGAGACTTTTACTTCCGGGAGAAAAGTAGAAAGCTCAGTACGGAATGCTTTGAAGTCGGAAATCATCACCGTCACTGGTGGCATAGATTGATGTTTCTTCCCAGAACGACAAGCGTCCATTTTGGGAATTTTTGAAGAATTTTCTTCTATGTCGCTACAATCGGATTCAGGAAGAATCTCGTAAATATTGTTAGACGGCATAGGATCAACGGAAGGGAAATCCGTCCGTTGTCTTTTATTTTTACATTCAGATTCTATAAGATCATGAATGTTATTAGAAAAATGTTGAATAACGGATTGTGATTTATTCCGTATTGAATTATTTTTAGCCTTAGGCTTGTTGCCTTTCCGGTTGGACGCAGGCATTTTTGAAATTAATGAAATTTTAAATTAAATTAACTAGGCTAAATTAGTCTTCGATTAGACTCCTAGCTAGCCTTAAAAAAGGCTGATTAATTTCTTAGTCACTCTAATATCACTCTTTGTATCACTTAGTCACTCTAATATCACTCTTTGTATCACTTAGTCACTTAGTTAGTGATTCAGGTAGCCTTGAAAAAGACTGAAGCCTTGAATCAATGAAACTCTAGGTAGCCAGAAAAAAAATTCCAGGAGCCAAGAGCTATACGCGTGCGGTGCGAACGACTGTTCAACACCGACTGCAAGACCAGATCTACTCCCTATTAATTAAAGTTCACAGAAGTGTTCGCTCACCACCACGCGCCAGTGATCACTTGGGTGTATTTAGGCGAGAGCACGTGAGAGTGATTCGTGCGAAAAGAATGTTATTCTCTCGCACCAGCTTCTTTTAACACAAGCACGCACTCAAAGTCTGTCTGTCTGGACACTGAGAAGAAGTGCGCTTTCCTCTTTGTGTGGAGCGGAGCAAATGTATCCGCAGTGTTTAATTGAATCCTACGCCCTATCACTCTAGTGAAATGCCATCCCTGATAGTGGTCATATATATCAAAATGGATCTCACTCACTTTTCTCAGCGATGGTTTGACCGATTTCCACAAACTTAGATTCAAATGAAAGGTCTCACCGACGACGTCTCACGGTCCCATACGGAATTCCAGAATTTCATCCGGATCCAACTGGTCTCTGGACTCGGATCTCTCAATTTCATCCGAATTCGACGTCCGAATCCGGGAATATAGAATAAAGTGTGTTAAAAATTTTATACCATCACTGAAAAGGGCGAAAAACCTTAAAAATTTTCAAAATCGGCCTCAAAACTAGTCCAATTGATAGTTTTTATCAGTAGACGGTCAAACAAACCGATTTCGGTTTTTCTTTCAAGAATCGAAGAAAATTATTTCAAAAAAATACCGCAGTACTACATACGATAGTATGATTGATATGAGAAAGGCATCATTATACAACTAGGTGGATTAAAGCAGTTTTTTTGTAAGCTGTAGGCGTTACAAAGCATTACATGCGTTACTTTTTTTGTAAAATATAGGCGTTACGAAGCGTTACATGCGGTACTTTTTTGTAAGTTATATGTGTTACGAAGCGTTACATGCGTACATTTAAGAAAAGTACAAGCGTTACGACGCAATTCATTCGTTACTCTTTTGTACGTTTTGTGTGTTACGAGGCGCTACAACATTTTTGGCATCCCAATTTTAACATATCGAAGAGTCACTTAATTGCAAAATCTACTGGAAATGTAAAAATGATGAAATGATTAGAAATGATCCTACAACGACATACACACTTAAATTGTATTGCTGAATCTCGGAAAAAAATGCCGAGAGATCGGTAATCATCTCGGCAAAATAATAATTACTGAGAATCTCGGCAATACCAAATTTGCTAACTGTCAATTATTGCCAAGCTTGTCAGCATCAATTTTGCTGTTAGCTCAGCAAAAACGAATATGATCGAATAATGAATTGGCGAGTCATCAGTAATCAAAGGTAGAAAGGATTTTTCTTTGTCATTTTAAGAAATAAATATCACAAAAGCTAAGATTGGGGAAAAATAGTGTTTTATTGATGTCCATTTTAATGCAGTATACAAAAAAGTAAAATAAACCTCAAAAGAAAACATCACGGTTAAAGACCATTATTTCCAGTGCTTCTCAACGCATTTACCTGGGAATAAGAAGACTTTTGTACGTATATATGAACAGCAGAATTTTTTATTTCTCCTGTCTTCTCAAGAGATATAAGAATCTCTTACCTTCATCCAATATATATTATTTTCCCGCTCCACTAGCAACGGCTACGTGGTGCTTTGCACATTCGACAAGAGACATTAAATGACAAGTGTTTCACCGAGTTTCAGTAAAAGCTAACACACTGTTTGAAATCTCGGCAAACGGATTTGCTGATTTCGGTATATTTGTTGTTTACTGACAAGCTCAGCATAATATTTTTTCAAACTTCGGCAAAAGAACGCGCTGTACCGAAATATCAGAATAATACATAAACGAATTTCGGAAAAGAGCATATGGATTACTGAACAATCAGTAAAATGTCGTATTTCCGATCTTATACGGTGTTTCATTATGCCGAGCGAGAAAAGGAAGTGAAAAACAAGTTTGAGAAATATTATGGGGCTGTTGATCCGGTAGATTACACCATAAGATGGAGGTTTTGATCGAGGTTTTGATAGTAACGTGATGATCAACTCAAAGCGATAAAATTATTACGATTTAGTTTTGATGAAATCTAGAAGTTCTACTTGTCATATTTTGGATACTTTGTTGGCAAACCTGAGTGATCATTTGGTTCCGCCATATTTTTCTGTCTCATCCAGAGGCATGCATTCCGGTTCGTACGTTTTGGACTCCGTAGTCTAGTTCATCACAAAAATCCGGGATTTCTGTCCGCCGCTGCAAATCCCTTTCCAGATCATAAGCTTACAAGCGAATTTATTAGCAAATGTAGATTTGGATTTCCCTCAAACTATGGCTTTACGGAACTTCTCTTTATTTTAAATCTATCATTAATTAGCTTGATCATATGACTTGGACACGGAGCCATATCTCATCGATTCGACCTAAATACTAGAGATCGACCAAGCAAGATGTCGTCGTATATTGCTGTATTGGCTATAGCCGATACGTTGTATCCGCGACACTTAGCTCCGAATATGTGATTCGTGGATGGCGCCAGTCAATTCCGCTTGGTGCGCCCGCAGAATTTCTTAGCGTATTTTGAATAGGTTTATGTAGTATCTTTAACATAATTAAGTAAGACAGGATTGGCATAATTTAGCTTGTAGTACATATCACTAGTAGGGCAGTGTTTACTGTCAAGATATCTTATTCCAAATGCTTAGGTTACCGATTTTCACTAACTTAGCTTCAAATGAAAGGTCCTTTAGTTACATGCAAAGTTGTTGAATTTCATCTGGATTCGACTCCCGGTTCCGGATTTTCATAAACTTAAAATTAAATGAAAGGTCTTGCGACCCAATATTTTTTCGACTTCGGTTACACCGGTCTCCGGACTGGAGAATCGGAATCAACCAATCTATCTATCTATATATATAAAAATGCAGAGATCATTCTTTGTAATCGCATCACGTAAGAACGGATGGACGGATTGAGATGCTTTTTTTTTGTTTGATCAGTTTTTACCCCCACCGGGTTTGTACATCAAAAAAATTAGGAAAACTTACCGGAAAAGTGGGAAAAACCAATAAAGTTATATTGTATGGACAATGGAATTTTCCACTGAAAAAGTCGCCAATGATTGCTAGATCTACAATTGATGTTTGGCGCGCAAGGAGATGCTCAGTATTTCGCCGTTGAAGAAAAGAATACTAGATCTTTGGAAAATCGTTTGGCGCGCAACGAGTAGATTTGGGTGGAGATTTTACATGCATGATTGATTCGTCATTTGGAAACACGTGCTTAATAGGGTATCAAAATCATTACTTGCCAAATGACTGTTTTAGCTATACCGTAAACAGCAACACAAGTTCTAATGTCATTTCCAGTAGATGTAGTTAGATGAATTATGTTGGCCATCGTGGGCGTGAGTTGAACAAATCAAATTATGTAACGATTTTTTTACGTATCAATGATAGGATTCTGCTGTTGAAATAATGAGTTCAGATGAAAATATTTTCCTTGCGTTTAGCATGCTGACGTTTGTTCAGCCGATTCGAGTGAGTTTTCAAGAGTGGTTTACTTCAAAACGGATGGTATTCATGACATTTGTAAGCTGCTTAAGCCAAATCATTTCATTTTCCGAACTTTGAATTACTTGACGAATTACCATATGCGAATCGTGAATATCATATCTGAAGGAGAAATCGTGGCATGTAAGAACCATTAGTTGTGAGATCTGCTGTTTTATACATTGGCTTTAACGATAAGAATAATCACTCCTCATGTTCACTCCGCTAGAACAGAATATTGATTCTCAGGACTGAATACTAAGCAAACCGATGTGGTGGCTCGACGAATGAGAGGCCTTTTGATACAATTCTTGAACGAATATAACGTTCATGTCAAAGTTAATGGACACAATATTTATTAAAAGGGTAATTTGAACTTTCGAATGTCCAAGTATTTTTCATTTTATCGCTAAATCGTTAATCGAAAATTGATCCTGTCATTATCCTGCTACGAACATTCATCAAACACGACTAAGTAATATCACTAGCAGTGAAGTAGGTTATGGACAACCGTTCAAAATTAGTTTATTACTTTCGATAATCCCTAAGGATTTGCTTTTAAATTTTAAACGTCTTCAGTACAAATAAGTCTTAATATTCAATGATAAACAACAATCCCCGAGGGCTGCTTTTGGAAATTTGTGGGGTCAATTTAAAGTATTTATCTTGGTCATCTCTTTTTCATCCATGTGTTAATTTATTTATTTGTTTATTTAGGAGCAAGGGAAAAGCCTGCTGGAGCTGAGATTTTGGTTCTCCTTCTCCAGCAGGCATAAAACATTCTCATTTTTTGTATCAACAAATAACATTTGACCATATGATACATAACGAAATCTTTAATTACCCTTATTTAAACTACAAAGCTAACTAACAACTATTCATATTGACTAATTATCCTAATAAAACTAGCGGGAAAAGATTTGGAGAAAACGGGTTTTAATGGCGTTACGAGATAAATTGAAATTAAATCCATCAGAGCAAGTATTGAATACGCGACATATACTCGAAAACGGTTCAATGAACCCATAGTTAGTTCTAGCACGAGGAATTCTGAGAAAGGGATTAAACCGCAAATTACGCCGAAGAATGTCAAAACTTAGCTGTTGTAGGAGATCTGCACTATCAATTCGAGATTGGATGAGGTCCGCGACGAAAACAGCTTTTTGTGTATCACGGCGGACAGACAGCAAATCGAAGTGTATGTCTACAACGATTTTCGTAGCTTGGAAGATTAAATGGATCTCTCCAGGCGACGCAAAGTAAAACGAATGAACTTGCACTGAACAGTCTCAATGCGTAGCTTATCTGTTTGATAATATGGTGCCCAAACAACAACAGCATACTCGCGAACTAGAGCGCATTATAACGATTTCAGGCAGTATATGTTATTGAAATTTTTTGAGATGCGAAAGACGAATCCTAGCATCTTTAATGCTTTAGAGAGGGTATATTCTATGTGATCTATGAAACTAAGTTTTGAATCCAATAACACTCCTAGATCATTAGTTGATGTCTCCCGTTTTAGTACAGCTTGCGAAATAGTGTAATCATACATGATCGTGGTTCGTTTACGAGAGAAGGAGATAACGAAACATTTGAAGGCGTTTATAACCATTCTGTTGACGTAGCACCAGTTAGAAAATACATCCAACTGTGACTGCAAGAAGTTTGAGTCTTTCAGATATTTGATGAGATGAAACAGTTTGAAATCGTCGGCGAATGATAGCTTCATGCATTGCAATGCGAAATTCAGATCATTTAGATATAGCAGAAATATGAATGGTTCTAGATGGCTTCCCTGAGGAACGCCAGAGCTCACGATGAATGATGGAGTAACGCAGTCGCCAATTCTCACGGTCATACTACGACCAGTCAGATATGATTCAATCCAATCCATCATCCCACATGTCAAATCTTTAGTTTGAGAGAGATCTACAATCTCTGTCCAATACACTGACTCGAAGGATGAGATGGCAAACGGTGCATTTGTTTAGTTTTTGCGTAACAAAAGCATTGAACATATCCACAATAATTCTTGATGATATTTCTTCTTCGAGACGAAGTTATTGTGTTGGATATGAATTTGTCGTAATTCGTTTATTGTAAGCCAAGTAATCAGTAAAATAATGGAAAGAAACATTAACGTTTCACAACTCTGCTGTTCGAAAACACAAATTTAAAAAAATAATTTCAGGCGAGACGAAGTTCGACGGGTAAGCTAGTCTATATATATAAAAATGCAGAGATCATTCTTTGTAATCGCATCACGTAAGAACGGATGGACGGATTGAGATGTTTTTTTTTGTTTGATCAGTTTTTACCCCCACCGGGTTCGTACATCAAAAAAATTAGGAAAACTTACCGGAAAAGTGGGGAAAACCAATAATGTTATTTTGTATGGACAATGGAATTTTCCACTGAAAAAGTCGCCAATGATTGCTAGATCATCGATAGGTGTTTGGCGCATAACGAGTTGCATAAGTGTTTGGCCGTCGAAGAAAGGAATACTAGATCGTTGAAAGAATCTTTTGGCGCGCAACGAGTTGTTTTGTGTGAATTCATGTGGTTCGTCATTTCGAGCCACGTGCCTAATTAGGTATCAACACTATTGATTGCCATATGATTCAATGATGGAACGCATATGAGTGTTATAGCTATACCGTAAACATGATCAAAAGTTTTGATACTGCACGGAACGACCGAAATTAGCTCTGCGCCTAATTCGTATTACTGTTTTTGAATTAGTTGATTCTAACAACAAAATTTCCAAAATAACTATAAAGTTAGTTAAAATGTAGAATTTACTGTGCTGAAAAAAACTCTTATTTTTAGAGAATGTGTTTAGTTGGCGAATATTCTGGACACAAACCAGCAATATTTCAATCCAACACGAAATTCCCATCGACAACTAATTTCGTTATTAAAATCAGAAACTTTGATTCTATTTATCTATCACCGTCATTACTGAAGGACAGCAGTGTCAAAGCAAAACAATCCATTAAAAAGCTAAAAGGGACAGTCTTGTTGAAACTGCTCGCAAATTGTTTAGATGTTTTTCGCATGTGTTACGATATATCCCTATATAATTTTCTAAACCGATATGTAAAAATGACGTAAACTGTTAGTGGAAAGTGTATTTATTCAGAATTTGTGCGCACTTGAAGCGATTGTGCGTAATAATGTTTTTACGCGGAACAGTGATGTGAATTTCGAATGTTTCACTCTAATTATGATGAAGGTTTTTTGTATCTTCAAACCTTCCGAGCTGCGCCGTCCGGTGTACTATTTGTATTCGGTTTTTGTTTTCCGAGTGCTCAAAGTTTTCAGTGAGAATGAAGAAACAGTGATTTAGAAGAAAAAAAATTCAAAAAGATGTTTACGTTTCGTTTATGTCTTTTTCTCCAACACAACATCGTATTTATACCTGCCAATATAGAAAAGACAACCGCGTCTGAATTTTTGTCGGCAGTAGTGTGCCATCTAGTGGCTAGTAGTCATTAAGGTGTTACCGTTTCGGTGACAGGGCGCCATATAGCTGCAGATTGCAGAAGCCAATTCAACCATTCATATTGGTTGAAAACAACATTATATTTCTTTAATTCAACTAAAAAATTAGTTGACTGGATATGAAGTGTGCCTTAGCTAAGAAATGACAGTACGTTTAATTTGTGAATTCAACTAAAAAAAATAGTCATTTCAACAAATATTTCATTATTATTAAGGGAATGAGAATAAAAAATCTAAATCAGCAAAAGTAAGATTTTTTTAGTTGTCTCAAAAAATAACTAACTAAAATCAGCAAATCAACTAAATTTTTCGCGAAAATGCTGATTTCGGTCGTTCCGTGTGTTTACCAGAAGATGCATTGTGTGCAATGTAATCAGTTAGTTGTTTATTGTTGGCCATCGTAGGCGTGAGTTGAACAAATCACCTTATAAATAGAACGATGTTTGTACGAATCAATGATAAGAACTCCACCATTCATTAATTGTAGGTGGGGTACTAAACAAAATTATGTACTGTTGACTAATGAGATGACTAATGAGATGACTATTGATAAAACTATTAAACGAATGCAGTGTTCATGTAAAAGTTAATGGATACAATATTTAAAAGAATGGTAACTTGAACTTTCGAATGTCCAAGAATTACTCATTTTGTCATTCGGTTTTTTAACAATATCAAACTAACCATAGTACTCAAGGAGGAGTAAGGATTTGAAAATAAAGTGCGGAAAATTCGACGTAACAAGGTTCATTTAAGTAAGAAGAAGATTTCTCGCATCTAAACTTTTACCGACTTAAAAGATGATTCGCGGTGCATTCGCTTTATTTTTGCGTAACAAAAGCTTTTAACATATTGACAATTTTTTTTATGAATTCATCGCAGCCAAGTAATTAGTACAATAATGGAAAGATACATTAACAGCATAACGTTTGACAATTCTACTGTCCGAAAACATAAATTAAAAAAAAAAACGGGCGAGACGAAGTTCGACGGGTCAGCTAGTATATATATAAAAATACAGAGATCATTCTTTGTAATCGCATCACGTAAGAACGGATGGACGGATTTACATGATTCTTTTTTTGTTTGATTAGTTTCCACCCCCACTGGGCTCGTACATTAATAAAATTAGGAAAACTTGCCGGAAAAGATGGAAAAGTTTTTTTTATGGATAATGGAATTTTCCACTGAAAAAGTCGCCAATCGGAAGGTGTTTGGCGCATAACGTGTTGCATAAGTGTTTGGTGGTCGAAGAAAAGAATACTAGATCGTTGAAAAAATCGTTTGGCGCGCTACAAGTTGGTTTGTGTAGAGATTTGACATGCATACTTGATCCATGCGATTTGTCATTTCGAGCCACGTGCTTAATTGGGTATCGAAATTATTGCTTGAAAAATTACCGGATGGCGGAATGCACATGACTGTTTTAATTGACCCAGGGTAGTTTCATCAAACAGATACTTTTCATGAAACTGTGTTGGGTCCACACTTAGCAACGGGGGTTTGAGCAAACCTGATATAAAAATCAGGTTCGAAACTGACTCTATTTTCAGTTTAACAACGTTGAAACTAGGTTTGAAACTGACTTCAAACAAACGGTTTGACAAAAGTTGGGGTGGAGTCTGGGTTAGGTTTGGAATCAAGTGAATACGACATAAATTAATTAATGGCGGAATGCATATGGCTGTATGACCGCTGTACTGCCCATACTTGCATATCAGTCCCATTTAAAAAACACGATCAAAATTTTATTTCCAGTTTTTTTTATTTATTGCATTATCTAATGTTATATCATGGTATTATTACATTAAATATCGGTAATACACCTTTGTTATTCCAATATTGCAACAAATAAAATTATTGAAATTTGCGCTGAATGGGACTGATATGAGTTGATATTTTTTCACATTTTACTGAACAAACCCTCAGCTTTTTTTTGCCATTTCTGAGAGTTTATTGAGGATAGATTGCATTCCTAAAGCTAACTCAAAATTGGCGAAAATCGATATGCGAGTATGGGCAGTGTAGGCAAAAGAAAAAGTTCTGATATCGTTTACCAGTTAAAGGATTGTGTGTGATGAAGTCAGATAAATAATATTGGCCATTGTGAGCGTGAGTTTAACAAATCAGAACCTTTTTTAAATACTTCAATGAAAAGATTGAGCTGTAGAAGCTCTAAAGGCAAACTAAGAGATTTTTCTTTCATTTTGCTTTCGAATGAATTAGATTACACTAAGCGCACATAATAAGTGGCAATTAGATCAATGTTCAAGATGATTACAATAATGGATTGAGACTGCAATTTTATATTTCATGTTCTGTGAATTTTTTTTTTCAAATAGGTAAGATCAATACCAAATTAAAATTTAAGCGTCGTCTCTCTTAGCAACCAAAAGTTACACAGTGCCTGAAAAATGAATATATTTTCTCGCTGTTTAAAAACTGTATTAGGAACTGCTTCAAAGTTTTTTCTGTTGCGTCGGGTGAACATTCAAGTATGAGCAATTCCTTAAAAACGGACTCTTCATTCCGTTGATTGTAGGTTAAGTAATCAGCAAAATAATGGAGAAAATGTTAACCACTTAGTCGTTTTACAATTCTGATGTACGAAAACATAGATTCGAACAAATTTTTGGGCGAGACTAAGTTCGGCGGGTCAGCTAGTATCTTATAAAATATCTCTACTCAAAACTTCAAAGCTCCAAACCAATCAATCAATTGAACTATGTCATCTTCATCTCTGCTTCTTTTAGATATCACTCCCGGTCCAACCCTTTCAGGTCAGTCGAATGTGTAACGACCGATGAATGCGAAGCGTTTTATCAAATTAAAGCACAATATGATTGCCCCAATGCGACGCGCAAAACGCCGGTAAAAATTATTTTCTTATTTCAAGGGCCGAGGCGACGTGCCTCCAATCGGTCGCGTAGAAGCGCAACAATCTTGCCAATTGAAACGGGGTGTTGTTACAGCCAGAACGGGTTCCAATTTATCAATTTAACGAATGAAAGTGAAAACGCGTCCAAAGTGGCGTGCTGCCTACGGTTTGCATCGTAAAAGCGACTCTCGGAACCTCACTGCGTTTCTGTTTTCTGTGACCCAGAGGGACAGAGCGGACTTTGTGTGACGCACACGGCAGAAGTAAGGGTACATTATCTAATCGAGCGTCTGCGATTGTGGCAAGATAGAAAGTGGCAATGATTTCAGTTTGTTCTTTTCGCTTTGGGGCTACCGTTTGCAGCTTTCACCATTTCGACAGAAACAGTGACCACGGTTTCAAGTGTAACAGTAAATGTATGTCTAATGATAGTGCGGGAGTACCGACAAAAACTCATTCATAATTATCAAGCTAGTTCAAATTTGCATGCTCTACGATGTTCCTCGATAGTGCCATGTTCGACAATACAAAAAAAATTAATTAAAATTAGTTTACTTTCACCAACACTTTTTGCTTGAATTGGCATGAATTTGAGCTGGCACTGAAACGATCCCAAGGCGAATGACACGCATTATGGTTTAGTAGCTTGGATGGCAAAAAAGACATATGAAATACCCACCTACGACTAAGTCGCGACTGAATCGCTGAGTGAGGACTGTATCATGTTTTTGCTATTTCAAACACCTCACTTCCAATTCGATGGAGACGCACAGTCCTTAGTACTCGTGTCCATGGAAACGCATGGTTAATTTATATAAATGAAAGTTTACGTCATGGTAAAGAACAACCGTTCGATAGATGGTTCAGCCCACGTTTAACTCATCATTTTAAAATCGATCATTTTCAACGGCGCCTCTGTCCTTTTTTGTTATTTGTGTTGAGCTGAGCATTGAATTTTTTTTTCATATGTCACTTTTATGTTTACTAGTCCATAACTAATGAAGTTTTTTCTTTCAGAACGACCTACCCCAGCCATGTTCAAATTCAAGCTACAATGTTTATCGAATATTTATTGAAAAAAAAAAGTTTCATTAATTTCTGATCAGCTAGTGTTAAAAGCGCATTTTGCACAAACGGCAATATTGAACTGGAATTCGTTTTTGAAAGGAAATACGGCTTCGGATTGCAAGTTTCGAATTTTAAATTCTTTTTGGCCAACATTCATGAAGCATCCATGGTAATCATGATAAGCATCCATTATCAGATAATTACGTATGGTAAATACAATGGATACAGACAAACTTTAAACTAAGTTAAAGTCTAGTTGTTTGGAGTTAATCAAATTATATTATTCGTACTAGTATTTTGAATATGATCACATAGAAACTTTTCAGATTGAGGTAAATCTCAATCTGAAAGATGTATCCGTGTAGATATTTATATACGCAATACAGCATTATCACGTATAAATTTCCACACAGACATTCCGGTGGCAGAAGAGTTTAATAACAATTTTCTTTAAGAGAAGAAAATCGTAAAATCTCTTTCTCTTCACAAAGTTATCTTTTCTTCTCAACGCATTCAGCAGCCAAGCTGTGGTCAAAAAATTTCTTGGAAGAAATGAAAATTTCAAAGAGATTTCGCCTATTGTCTTAGTTGGGAATTCGAGTCAAGTTCAAAGTTTTGGACCGAGTTATGTAGAGACGTATGCTTGATACAGCAAAGGACACCCCAGGCCTATAGCTGTTAGGTAAGGTAGTAAGGGCTTGATTGTGGTATGTGGTTAATTCGATCGTCTCGCGACAAAAGGACTAAAAGTTTTAAAAATATAAAAATTCAAACTAAAACAAAAAAAAGTAAACCGAATTTAAATCAAAATAAAAGTGGTATCGAAAATTACCTTGCAAATTAGTCATTAAAAAAATAAACAAAAATATATGATATGATCAAACAAAAGCGTTAGTTAAAATAACTAAATTTCAGTTCATTTATTTCAACTTAAATATTTGTGAATTTATTTGCGGTTTTTCGCCCGTTTCAGTGATGGTATAAAATTTTTAACACACTTTACTCTATATTTCCGGATCCGGAAGTCGAATACGGATTAATTCCGGAACCGCAAGTCGGATCCAAATAATATTCAGGAATTTTGTATGGGACCACAAGACCTTTCATTTGAATCTAAGTTTGTGAAAATCGGTTGAGCCATCTCTGAGAAAAGTTAGTGCAAAAAAACGTTACATACACCCATACGCACATACACACACATACAGACACAAAAATTTTGCGTACTCGCCGAACTGAGTCGAATGGTATATGTCGGTTTGCACAGTGATTGCATAACCTTTCTATATGAGAAAGGCAAAAAATTAATAGATTTCGTTCGTTCATTTAGAATTAATTTTTCAAATTGAATTGACTGTGAAATTGTTTGTCAAGGAATTGACAGGAACGCGCAAATAAAATGTTTGTTATTTTTATCAAAATATCGCTTGAAACTAACTAATCAATTGAGAAAATTCTTTAGCAAAATAAAGACTGTCCCTGAAAGTATGGACGTACTTTGATTTCGCTGTAAATAACTCACAAGTCTTAGATATTCAAATTCTGTTCGATATACTGATAATATTAGACTACAGAAGACAACAGGATCCTTGTGGCTTCGAATCATGGGTAGAAGTCGTTTTTGTAAACATTCCTTTGTGTATATTCCGCTGTTCATTGAAGCAGTGGCGATGAAGGGTTACGAAATCTTACCGCAGCTACAAATTGCTTGCTAGATCATAGCTTTCTTACCAAATTTTTCGACTTCAATCGATGTCTCGGACTGGTTTAACACTTGCCCTTCTCGCACCGTATAATATTGTGGTCCCGGCAAGGATTTGTAATCGAGTTTCACGTAGGTTTCGTCGTCTATGATTATGCAGTTTAAATTTCCAGCAAGAATTGTATTGTACAGCTTTCGAACCCTCGGCCTGATCGATGTTTCTTGTTTCGGACTACGTTTTGGTTGTTTCTGCTTCTTATAGGTTCGAAGATTCAAGCGTTCTTTAGCACGAAGAACATTTGACTTCGAAGTGCCCACACCACGAACTGAAACCTCCTTCTTTTGTCTCCTCCAGTATACGTTTATTTAAATGAACGCCTCCAGTATACGTTTATTTAAATGAGGGTTAGCAGGACCTTTTTTCGACCCGTTTTCGGTTTATCCTGAGAGGTGTTATCCTCACCGAACTTCCTGATTGCATTTCGCACGGCTTTTTCACTTACTCCTTCCATTTTTGCTATCTTTCTCAGTGACAGTCCACGTTCTGTGCACCATTTGTACACAATTTTTCGACGTTGTTCTGCTGAAAGTCCACGCATTTCGAAACAAACTAATGAAAACGAATAAACAACTGCACAAGTGGTTAAAGAAGAGTGTAAACAACAGGGCGCAGCCATAAATAAAATTGACAGATTCTGAACCATTGCGAAATGGTAGCGATTTTTGGCTGCGTCCATACTTTCTGGGCAGTCTTCAGCAATGCTTGCTATTTCAAACTATATTTCCTTTTGTCACTATTTGAATAAAAAAAATTCGTTACATGAAACCAAATTGAGTTATTTTTCCATTTTTTTTCTCTGCGTGTAGAAAATATCATGACTTCATACAAATGCTTTCACAATATTATTTGAAAAACATGTTAATTATATGTGGTTTCTACCAATTATTAAATAACCTACTAGGTAAATGTGATATGAATGTCCACTACATTTTATCTATTAAACACAAAACTCTTACTGGACGTTAAACTGCTTCTAAAGTAAAGTAAGTGGAACATCAACAGCAATGGTCAATTTGTTCTGATTTCTGATACGCAGTTTGTTGGCTAAAGATCCTTGCAAAAATCTATCGATAGTTTGGTCCTGTTATGGACACAAAATTCTCTGGTGTGTTTACATCAGATTAAATCATATCAGTAACAGTATGTTCAGCAGCTTGGAATTTTAGATAGGCGATGGTTGATCGAACTGAAATAAACGTATCTCTAGCGTAAGTTATCCGCTTAGTATTACTTATTCGAAAGGTTGTTATGTCAACTTTAAAACAAATATAAACTACCGTTCTTTTTTATATTTTTTTTATATTTAAAACACGAGTAAAACGCTTCTAGTTTTGAATTATACAATTCATAAACTATGCTTTCAGAACTAGAATACTCCTGAACATGTCCTTCATGAAGAAATAGAATGATTTTTTTTCGAATATACATGAACTGTAAATGTTTTTATCGTTCTTTCAACGGTGTAAATACACGCTTGAATCTTAACTATATTATTTTTTTTTTACTGAGATCCAGACAGTAAGCTTGTTGACTGGAATCTCTGAAATCTGAGATGTCTAATCATAATCATGAGGACGCTAGTGTCTGATCTTTAACCCAATAATGATTAATCTATTGATAAGCATCAAATGTATTTATTTTTCATCTCACATCCAATCATGTTTGTGCATCTGAAGCTTAATAAGGAAACCATTCTTCCATCGGGTACTGGGGAATTTCTTTCACCTAGAGTTTATTTTCGTCTAACTGTTGAGCTAATGATTGTTTGCGCTAGGATTGGAGATTATTTGGAATAAAACTTTTAAGCTTTTGGAAAGCTGCTTCTTCCATTAAAGGTTACTTCATAACGTACACTAGGCGAGTTCCATGAATCGCAAAAAATGTTATCGGCCAACTTTTGATATGTAACATTTAAGGTAACATACTGAAGCAAGTATGAGTAGTTTCAAAATTCGCGAGAATTACAATTTTTTACTACAAATCATGAAGAATTGCGGTTTTGTTTAAAATTAATATTCCAATTATGCCTTACAAACCCACCCCGACAAAGTTATGAGTTGCTGGTGTTTTTTCCAGCCATTGAACTTCTATGCTATTTTCCTGAAATCAAGGTTTCATTTTTTATGGTGAGCATCCTATTGATTCCCTGATAAATCTGAGAAAATCTCCCTTTTGACTTCAACCAATATTTAAAAGAGCAATTCTGTGGTATCTAAATATTTATTATTGTTATGTTGTTTATATATTCCCGGCTTTATCTAAATGTGATACGTACACTACACTACATTTTATCTATGAAACACGTAACACTTGTTTAATGGATTAGGCATTAAACAGCTTTTAAATGCCAGTCCATTAAAACCTACGTGAAAAGTAGGGTAGAAAATATTCAAATTCAACTTTTCACGTAACTATTGCCGTTTTTCATTGAGAAACACTGGTGGCGTGGATTGCTCTGATTTTGCACTTTCGAGCAGAAATGCAATATTTTAACGGTGTTTCATTGCCATTTCTGCTCGAAAGTGCAAAACCAGAGCAATCCACGCCACCAGTGTTTCTCAATGAAAAACGCCGCATGATATGATTATAATTATGAGTGTTTTTATTTCGATGTTTCGTTTTTCAAAGCCTACTGTTTCATTAAAAGAGTAAAGTGCAAAATGAGCTAGTATGAACAATGGCCAAACTTTTTAAAATATTAGTCAATCAGGTGGACAGTTTTACTGCTAGTGAATTAATACGGAAACTAGATGTGTAAGCAGTAAAGCGTACACGGAACCGGGAAACTATCTAATTTTTCATCAAATTTCGCGTTCGATAACCTAGTTTCAGGAGAAGCGGCTCTAGGAAGTTTTCATAAAGCCCATGCAAAAATTTGCTGTAGGGTGAGATATATCTATTCAACTGTTCGGTTGTATTGATTAATTTCTGGTTGAATGTGGTTTACCCGAGTAACAATTTTTGTTATGCTACCTTATTTGTGACTAGTTTGCAACCAGAAATTTGAGTTTTTGGTACTAACATCTAACCACTTGCGTGACTCAAAAAGCGCAGTTTCTACTAGTTGCTATGTCGGTTCAAAATAAGTTGTCGTTACGTTGTAATGCCATACTGAAATAACTTATTTTGAAGTAAACTAGTTGAAACTTTGTTGCCATCGACATTATAAACATTGAATGAATCCATAATGTTTTTCTATCAACAATAAATAGTATTTGTAATCACAAATTTGATACAAGGTACAAATTTCACAACGATTTTAAAACTGTCGAGCGGAATTAAATTTTAAATCACTGTTTTTTATGCACCTTCAATCACCATCTGTTTATGAAGATATGAACAATAAACAACGAAAAAACCTTATATTTAGAATGCTCAAAACTAATCCAAGTAGAGTGATTTTTCAATATTTTAAATTCATATATCATGATAATTGTAATATCACAATCGATGTTTAATCCCTATATTGTTTTCTTCCCTAGTTCTGCCTTTCATTATTTTCGTCAAAAAGTAGTTTTGAAAAAAGTAATATCTTGGTTTTATTTATGTTTTATACACTTCTTGCGACTCCATAGTGTGTTCGCCATATTTAAGCCAACAAAAGTTTTTTAGGTTGCATTTCCGTTATCATTACATTGGGAAAACCTACCGATAGCCATCTGAATCAATACAGAAATGTTATAATCCTATAATATCTATGTTATTGCTACATCAATTCACCGTAACGATTTACATGTACGCTTACGTATTTGTAATGGTTTCGCAACCTTTTTTCAACTAGTAGCTAAAATCATAGCTGTGATTGAAGATATGTTAGAATCAAGTAAAGATAGCTTACACATGATAGCTGATTCAATGTTTATGTTATAATTAAACACTGTTGTCACCTTGTTTAACCAGAATAACATAAAAAAACATATTTGTGCTCTTGTTGCAACATAGCTTGGACTTAGTCGCATCAGAACTAGTTGCGGATTGCTACTTGGGTTACCTAATTCTAGCTTATTAAACGAAACATCCGCTGTTGTGTGGTTTTGCTCATTATTTTTTTTAACAACAATGGAAAGAGCAAATGAAAGAAAAGATTTAAAACAAACCGAAATTAAGTAATAAGTAGTAAAGTAACTTTTTATTTTCTGCGTAGTTTTCAAACTTCATCATGGCACATAAAAGAAAGTTGCATGATGTGAATTATTTTGTACGACGATTGAATTGCGAACAAATTCATTATCTCATGGATGACTCATTACCTGTCCTGTCAGCGTCCTTCGCACCACCGAAATGAGGCTGCCAAACAACCAAACTAAATTTATAGTGAACGTTATCACGATGTATTAATATTTGACCCTGTTTGTGTGGGTACAAACTGGTATATAATAGTCAATGCATAGCAAGCCATGACCATTGTGGTGAGACAACTGCTTAAGGTCCAATAAATCATAGAACAACTGATTTCATCATTATACCACGGACTGCTGTACAGGTAAGAAGTGCATCATCCTGGGTGATTCCGTTTTCGTTGAGTAATCAACAATTCACAATGGCGATCCTTTGCCAGGTGTTGCAATTTTTATTGCAGCAAATAATAAGAACCGCCTGTGATATAATAATAATTTTTGTACACCCGAAAAGGAATCACCTAGGAAACAATTATAGATATTCGCCGTAATCTTTTAGACACAAAGTTTTCGCTTTGAAAGAAAAAGATCTGACCTAAGAGATTGTATGCAGTTTAGATGTAAACAGGTAAACAGTTCGATAAAAAACTTTCGGTGGAATTCTCAATGTGTGAGTGGTGTGAGTTTCCAACCAAATAACACGAGAATAAGAAGAAGTACGGTAAGGATATAATGCGTTTAGCAACGTCGTGCACTTCGATTTCGGTTACAAGGACTAATTTTGACAAGGATGTTACAAAATAGATATATACTTCATGAATCGTTGATTTTGCTGTACCAATTCAATAAGTAGTTTAGAGTAAATTTACTGGGAAAATACCTACGTCTCTAGTATGAACCCAAGCAATCAAAAATTGCATATTTACTAAGAATATTCACATTCTTGCTACTTAAAATTACACGCCGAAGCGAACTTATATTTACAAAAAGAAATCCGTGTAATATTTCTTGCAGCTTAGGAAAACACGTAGTTATTTGTTGACACGGGAACTACAGAACCTTTCCGAGTGAACTTCCTCAGTTTTTAGGAGTACGAGTGTAAACTTTCCTGCTACATAGAAGCTGAACGATGTATTTTAGAAGCTGTTTAGAAGTTAGTTCGATTGCGTCACGCGAATTTTCAAGTGTGGATAAATACTTAAAATGGACTGCTTAAGCTACGATCAGACTAGCCAGTTTATCTGTCACAGTTTATCTGCCACAGACAAGTAATTTTTCGGCAGTTTATATTTGGTCTGGCAATGTGATTACACTATTCACAGTTAAATGACTGCAACAGTCAAGTTTGACTGCCGACAGTCAATACTTTGACAGTTGTTATGTTTGACTGTGACAGACTTTTTGAGCATGTCTGTATTGTGATTACATTGATCAGACAAATCAAACTTAAATATAGTGAGTGGGCTGTTTATTGCAGTTTTTCTGCACAAAGTGATCACATTGGAAGAACGTTTGTGGGGCAGAGAACTTTTCACGGAATATTGCATTATGATAAAATATCGATCTGGTTTCACAAACGGAAGTTCGTTGTGTTGCTATATGGTGTGTTGTGTTTGGAAGCAATTTATTTATTTATTTGTCGTCAAACTATAGTAGACCATTACATTGTATTGATTACATTTTAACACGTGTGATATTTTCTAAAATAAACATTAATGTGCATTATGTTCTAGGACCTAGGTCGTATTGAATTAAAATATTGTTTGAGCTGGGCTGTCGTCATTGTAAAGTCAATTGCTCCGCAATGCTTATTTTAAGTTGACATCATTTGATTTAATGGACCAAATTTAGCATAGTTGGTACGATAATGACTTATGTAGAATATAGCTCGGTTTCGTAATTGTCGGGAAGGTATATAAAAATTAAGTTTAGACAGAAGTAAAGATGAATCAACCCGATGTGTAACGATGTTATGTATGAATGAAACCATTAATTGTTCTCGACGCTCTTCTAATGTGTGGATGTCAATGAGCATGCAACGAGCTTTGTTTGATGGTAGAGGAAATCTTGCCCAACCTAACTTACGCAGTGCAAATAATAGGAATTGCTTTTGAACTGATTCTATACGTTCCTTGTGAGTGATTGAGAATGGGGACCAAACAATGCTACAATATTCAAGTATAGACCTTACGTAGGCAATATATAATGTTTTAATCGTGTAAGGGTCGCAAAAATTATAGCTGAAGCGTTTTATAAATGCAAGCATGTTATTAGCTTTGCCTATTATCGTATTATAGTGATCGATGAAAGTCAACTTTTTATCTAAAATTACTCCTAGATCTCTAATTCTAATACATCTTTCTACTGTTTGATCGCCTAGTTTAATTGTGATATCTGGTGTGTTTTGTTTCCTACTGAAAGCTATTACTTTACATTTATTGACGTTTAGTTTCAAAAGGCTTTTGTTACACCAGACATGGAACGTTTGCACTTCATCTTGAAATACCACCTTGTCTACATCACTTTTTATTTCAAGGAAGAGCTTCATGTCATCGGCATAAATTAACACTTTTATGTGTTTTAAAATAAGAGATATATCGTTTACAAATAAAATGAATAAGAGAGGGCCTAGATGAGAACCTTGTGGAACTCCTGAGGTTACTAGGACATGGCTGGATATCCTCCCTTTAAATCGAACCATTTGCTGACGATCAGTCAGATACGACTCAAGCCATTTGAGTAGTTCAGGACCAGTTCCTATTTTTTGTAGTTTGAATAATAACATAGGTATATCAATGCGATCAAATGCTTTACTGAAGTCAGTATAGAGAGCTTCTATGTAATTACCCTTATCCATAGCAGCCAGTGAGTAATTAACAAATTCGAGTAAATTTGTATTAGTCGAGCGACCCTTAAAAAATCCATGCTGCATATTAGTGATTCTATTTTTAACTTGATAAAACATTTTTTCATTGATTATCGCTTCAAAAAGTTTAGGAATGCAGGAGATAATTGCAATTCCTCGATAATTACACACATCTGATTTTTTTCCACTTTTGTAAATCGGTACCAAATAGGAGTCCTTCCATATTTTAGGAAAAATACCGGTCATGAGTGATTTATTGAAAAGCCAAAACAAGGGTGTGGCTAGTTCTAACGATAGTTTTTTCATGAATTTCAGGAATTCCATCAGGTCCGGGACCTTTAGAGATATCTAATTTATTGAGCGCTTGCATAATATCTTGGACGCTAATGTGATGAATATTGATGTCACAAGCATGTTCAGGGAAGAAATTAAAATATTCACGGTCTCGATCCTCTTCGGAAAACGTAGTATAGGTTTCTTGGAAGTAATTTGCAAATAGTGTACAAATATCTTCCGAATTGTCAGCAGTTTTACCCTTGAAAAACATTTTTGAGGGAAAATTATTAGATTTCAGTTTTTGTTTTACGTAATTGAAGAAATTCTTCGGGCAAGATTTAATTTCACTCTCCGTTTTTGAATAGTACACCTCGAAAGCGATTTCAATTGCCAGATTCAATTGATCACAAGTTTGTAAGTAATTTCCTAAGTTGACGCTACTACTGTCTCTTTTATATTTTTTATGGGCCTTCTGTTTTCGATTTTTCAGATTTTTAATGTTATCATTATATCATATTGGATATTTATAGTTAAGTCGTCGTCTGATTCTCTTAATAGGTACCTGATCATTAATAGTATCAAATAAAATCTTATAAAACATTTCCACAGAAGTTTCAACATTAGACTCCCTGAAAATGGTTTGCCAATCAATGTTACTTAATTTTGACTTTATGTTATCATAATTTGCCAAGTCATACTGAAAGACATCGTCATACTCATATTCATCGGGTCTATTATACTCATGAACAAATATGGACAACTCAATTGCAGTGTGAAATAGTTTCCTCTGCCAGACGAGTTTTCACCCATACGTGCTCGAGTTCTTTAATTTTTCTAGTGGTTATGATTTCAGCATTAAATTTTGTAGAAATAGCAATTAGTACTCCACCACCCGATCTCTTATCAGACATTTGTAAATTGCGATCATCTCTGAACACATTGTAATTATTGCCGAAGACTTCTTCACTCCTAACACTTTCATCCCAGCTTGTTTCTGTAGCTAAGATTATTGCATAAGAACTACTTAATATTTTATTACAAATTTCAGTCATTTTCAAAGAAAGAATATAAATGTGCTCCGGTTTGTTTTACCTTTTTTATAAATATCAAAAATAGGTATAGAAATCGCTCAAACTTTAAAAAAATTTCCGAGGCCCGGAGACGCATGGTGGATTGGTTATTATTTCAGACAATTTCAAATACTGAACTTTTCCACAGTTTTTAAAAATATGAAACCGAAGCTCTTCGATGTATCTAAAAATCCTTTACTAACCAAATATGAAGTGAGCGTGTTTTTGTTAAAATGAACCGTTTATTTTGAATGAGAAAAAAATAGTCGAAATAGTGGCCATCTTTCTGGCAATTAGTGGATACCTCGAGAATCAGACATCCCATTTTCGACCTCGTCGTAGGAATTGTAATGGTGCACAGTCAATGCGTGGCTTTCGATAGAAACAAATGGTAGTCATTTAATTTAAATTCATATTTGTTTTTTTTTTCCTTTTTCCATCTCTGTACGATTAACATTTTTTGTTACAGTACTTTGATTGTTCTGTTTCTTATTTCCTATCTGTATTTCGGTGCTCACTGATTTAGTGTCATTTGATACAAATAGTATTCGAAATAAATGAATACGACGGTAAGGGAGAAGCTTCCAGTCAAGTGCTTCAATTGTATCCTTCCTGAATTTTGAAACTGATTTTGATTTGACTCTGCAGTATTTTTCTTCAAATGCAAGCATGATTCTAATGCTTTCCCCAAATCATCTCTTTCGACAATTTTTAAATGATGAAAATATACGATGTTGTTTGTTCTATGACCATGATGTATATTTGATATGTTTAGCAGATGTCATAACAACATGAAAATTGTGATTCTTTCACATCATATGTTGATTATCTACACGTTTGTGTCTTAACGCTTACATCATACGGGCAGGGATGCAAACTGCCTCCCCTTCTTTATTACTGTAGTCTGTTAACCCACATTTACATTTTTGCCTTTCTCTATAGAAAGGTATTAGAATTGCTTGAAAAACCGACTTTCGAACGGAGCCTCGGAGACCCATAGTGTTATATACCATTCGACTCAGTTCGTCGAGATCGGAAAATGTCTGTGTGTGTGTGTATGTGTGTGCACTTTTCGAAGATATTTGAACGCGCTCAATTTTCTCAGAGATGGCTGAACCGGTTTGAACAAACTTGGGCTCGTTTGAAAGCTACTGTCGGGCCATTGATCAAGTTCGAAGATCAAATGGCTGTGACTTTTGGTTCCGGAGATATGATTGTATAAGTGACGTAACCGACAAAAATCGTTGTATTTAAACGCGCTCCATTTTCTCAGAGATGGCTGAACCGATTTTAACAAACTTGAGCTCGTTTGAAAGCTACTATCGGATCATTGATCAAGTTCGTAGATCAAATGGCTGTGACTTTTGGTTCCGGAGATATGATTGTATAAGTGACGTAACCGACAAAAAGCGTTGTATTTGAACGCGCTCAATTTTCTCAGAGATGGCTGATCCGATTTTAACAAACTTGGGCTCGTTTGAAAGCTACTGTCGTGTCATTGATCAAGTTCGAAGATCAAATGGTTGTGACTTTTGGTTCCAGATATATGATTGTATAAGTGACGTAACCGACAAAACACGTTGATTTTTACCGCTCTTATATATATATATATATATATATATATATATATATATATATATATATATATATATATATATATATATATATATATATATATATATATATATATATATATATATATATATATATATATATATATATATATATATAAGGGTGGCAAAATTTTGGGATCACCTCTATTTTCGTTAAGTTCTAGTGCTCAAAAGTTTAAGCACCTCGAAAAAAGCCTTCATGCAAAATTTGACCTAAATCGGACATGCTTAAGGGGTGCTGCCCGGTGGTAAAGGTTTGACAATTTTCGATCTTGAAAAAGCACCATAGGGGGGAGTACATGAAATTTCCAAAATCGAAAATTTTTTTTGATGCCAAAACTCTTAAAACTGCATAAAACATCGAAATTTAGTGTCATCTCAAAAAAAAATTTTTTTGAAAAAATCAACTTTCTGGGACTTAGAAAAATTTTCATATTTTTTCTAAGTCCCAAAGAGTCGATTTTTTCAAAAAAAAATTTTTTCGAGATGACACTAAATCTCGACGTTTCATGCAATTCTAAGCCTTTTGGCATCAAAATTTTTTTTTCGATTTCGAAAATTTCATGTACTCCCCCCTATGGTGATTTTTAAAGATATATGAAAATTCCACTAAGTGGACTAAGAAGGCTTTTTGCCTTTCTCTATAGAAAGGTATTAGAATTGCTGGAAAAACCGACTTTCGAACGGAGCCTCGGAGACCCATAGTGTTATATACCATTCGACTCAGCTCGACGAGATCGGAAAATGTCTGTGTGTGTGTGTATGTGTGTGCACTTTTCGAAGATATTTGAACGCGCTCAATTTTCTCAGAGATGGCTCAACCGATTTTAACAAACTTGGGCTCGTTTGAAAGCTACTATCGGGGCATTGATCAAGTTCGAAGATAAAATGGCTGTGACTTTTGGTTCCGGAGATATGATTGTATAAGTGACGTAACCGACAAAAAGCGTTGTATTTGAACGCGCTCAATTTTCTCAGAGATGGCTGAACCGATTTGAACAAACTTGGACTCGTTTGAAAGCTACTGGCGGGCCATTGATCAAGTTCGAAGATCAAATGGCTGTGACTTTTGGTTCCGGAGATATGATTGTATAAGTGACGTAACCGACAAAAAGCGTTGTATTTGAACGCGCTCAATTTTCTCAGAGATGGCTGATCCGATTTTAACAAACTTGGACTCGTTTGAAAGCTACTGTCGGGCCGTTGATCAAGTTCGAAGATCAAATGGTTGTGACTTTTGGTTCCAGATATATGATGGTATAAGTGACGTAACCGACAAAACACGTTGATTTTTACCGCTCTTATATATAAGGGTGCCAAAATTTCGGGATCAACTCTATTTTCGTAAAGTTCTAGTGCTCAAAAGTTTAAGCACCTCGAAAAAAGCCTTCATGCAAAATTTGACCTAAATCGGACATGCTTAAGGGGTGCTGCCCGGTGGTATAGGTTTGACAATTTTCGATCTTGAAAAAGCACCATAGGGGGGAGTACATGAAATTTCCAAAATCGAAATTTTTTTTTGATGCCAAAACTCTTAAAACTGCATAAAACATCGAAATTTAGTGTCATCTCAAAAAAAATTTTTTTTTTGGAAAAATCAACTTTCTGGGACTTAGAAAAATTTTCATTTTTTCTAAGTCCCAAAAAGTCGATTTTTTCAAAAAAATTTTTTTTCGAGATGACACTAAATCTCGACGTTTCATGCAATTCTAAGCCTTTTGGCATCAAAATTTTTTTTTCGATTTCGAAAATTTCATGTACTCCCCCCTATGGTGATTTTTCAAGATATATGAAAATTTCACTAAGTGGACTAAGAAGGCTTTTTTTTTAGATTAGCATCACTGTTCTCATACAAATAGGCAACGCAAATGTCAAGCACTAGTTTGGAAAAATGATGCTGACTGTGTGACATAAACACTGAAGCATGCTTTTGTGAACTACTCGAATCAATCTGAATCAATTGGTGTCAAAATTAGTATCCAATATTATTTATGCTGTTATGAAAGAAGAGAAAGGCATTATCACACCACTAGGTGGATTAAGAAGGGTTTTTATTATTCGTACTGTACCACGCTGCTGCATCCAAACTAAAATTCTATTACAGTAGGCATGCGAAGCAGTGTCGCGTTAAAAACTACCGCCGAAATCACCGCCGCTTGATGTAGGTAGAAATTCTATCTTTCTAAATTTTACTGTCTCCTTGTTCGCGCTACTGTAGCACAAAAAATGTAGCTCGCTATGGTAGAAAAATGTACTTTGCGCTGTAGAAAAAAAGTACATTAGTGCGATAGAAAAATGTACTTTACCGCGGTAGTTAACAGTGGTATCGAAGAACAGTAAGCGCAGCACATTGCCTATATTCTTCGCTATTTCAAAGATAATTTTCGCTTATTCATAATGTTTGTAAAGTAGTATTGCTAATATAATTTATTTAAACCCGGTTTTAAGCTTTTGATCGTTGCCAGGAGGTATTAATGGTTAGTTTAGCCAAAGGGTATTAATGAATTATTTTCCTCGAACAAAAAATGTTTTGAAGTAAAATTATTAAGTTGCAGAATTATTTATGTATTTCAAATAAATAAATTATGTAATCGCTGTGAGAATCAACTTTTGAATAGAGGGTACGGTCTCGGTCGTAGGGCCGAGAGTCTTATACCGTTTGAATCAGTTCACTTAGTTCGCACAGTGACTGTGTGATTAGTTCAATAAATTATTCATGTTTTCTGGACTTGTTAATTGATGGACAAGTAAACTCAATTCGACTTTACTGGTTCCGGGAAGTAGTGTGCGAAAGATATTTTTGAAATAGTTTGATCGATTCTCACTAACTTCGTATAAAATTTAAAGACTAGTTCCGAAATGACATATTTATACGTGTAAAATAATTCAAACCGTGATATGAACAAAACAATACAATCAATTAATATTTTGATCGAAATGAATGAAAAACTCACTCAGAATGGAAATACTCGAAACTGTCTGTCTGTTAGAAGATTTTGTTATTTTAAACACAGTACTAAAGAAATAAATTAGAATAGTAACTTAAACTGCCATAGTTAGATTCATTATACTCTATTTGTACTACCGTCAATCATATGTATTAAAAGAAGTTTTGTACTGTGTTATAATATGCAGATCATCCAAATTTATTTCCATTGGTATGATCACTGTCTTGCTATCCTCGTCAGCTGATTGTTCATTTATATTATTTTTCCAAAGGTGTCGCATTAGAAAGAGAAAAGTTGGTGCTTCGCATATCGCGTTCTCTCTGACAGCAACCTAAGGACCACCTGAAAAGTGTTGACTTATGACCACTACCGTTTTTTACACTTTTCAATCTGTTACGCACTAAACACAGAATTGAGTCAAAATCGATTATATCAATCGAAAGCTCCCCAAGAAACAAATGCACCTAGTGTTATAAAATATCTGTATATTTACATGCCTAGGGCCACTTCAGTAAACACGAAGAAAGTTAAATCTCTGATACACAAATAATTTCAACTGCACTGACTCTGTCAAACGGAAACCTTTATGATAATTGTTAGTTTAGGTTAGGTAGAGCTAACACCCACGCTATATCGGAGAAACGCTAGAATGGCGACTAAGCCCACAGTGGGAAGTTTGGGCCACTCTCCTCTAATAAGAAAAAATATTGCTGACTTTCGAACAGCTCAACAATAAGATCAGTGAAAAGTAGCATTTACCGATCGATCGGTAGAGCTGAGCTGAGACTTATTTCTTCATAATTTTATACTGAATTATTTTTCGCTCCATACTGAAGTTTGAGGACATTAACATAAAAATTGTAAATACACGAGATTGGTAAGCTATAGAGCATTACTGCTATTTTGGTCGGTTTGGATTAAAACCTGGTAAAATATCATCTTTGGTCCCACAAAATCGATTTATTCAAGTGTGCTCGAAAAAACATTAGACTTACTGCTCAAAATATGGAAAATATTCAGATTTCGAAGACTATATCTTTCTGAAATCATTATTAGCTTTTCAATTTCAGTAAATTATGTAATTATCCGAAATTTAATTTGTGCTGATGATGATCGCTAGAAAGCATCCTACGTATATTAGTAAAACAAAAGTTTACCATTTGTATTTTTTATCCTCATGTTTACCGGAATCAATTAAAATTCAACGCAGCTTCTATAGATTTTACGATGAATTATTCTTTTGCTTGGGATTAACAAAAAAAAAATTTTTCTGACTAAAAATGATTTCCACTTCGAGTCACTAAAATTCTAAACGTAGCGAAATACATTTCTTTAAACTCGACATTTGATTTTTCTAGTTGGGAAAGAGTTGTACAAGCAATACTGATCGTTCAATAAAAATACATCTTCAAAGATAGTAACATCGACAAAAGGTTCGTAGAGGAATTCAAATTTCCTTTTGTCCTTATTTGATTAGCTTCTATTGGGTTGTAAACACAGCCTAAATATATTGTATGCATGGCTAGATTACAAGAAAAGGCACCTGTGTGTCCGTTCAAGAGACTTAAAAAAGTTCTTTGAAGAATCTCTTAGAAATGCATACGTTTGAAATAAAGATATAACTAGAAATAAAAATGCAAGGAAAAAATGAAATTGCCCGCTTCAGAAAACTTGATTTTTTTTCTGAGTAGGGTAACGGTACCTTCATTCATTTCAGCTTCGTATCTCAATAAGCTGAAATATGGTGCATTCTGAGTGCATTCATAATGATAATAACACCAGTATTATGCGCAATTATGCCGTAATCTGATTTTTCAGAGCCGAAACAAAGATATTTCATCCGATTTTCTCATAATTTGCATCGTTCAAAAAGATTAAAGAATAATATCAACGAATTCCTAGTTCAATAAAATATAATCAGTTGTTCAAATAGATGAATGTTCGTCTTTACGCAAAAATAATACTTATGCATGTGAAAGATTAATTCAATCAACCTTTCACTACACACCTACTGAGCAAACACCGTAAAGTACAGCGGTAGAATACGTTTTCGTCCGCAGCTGTAAAGTACTTTTTCATCCGCAGTAGAAGTACATTTTTGTCCGCAGTAGAATACTTTTTTTTTTGTTGGCGGTAGGAAGCTACAGTACATTTTTGAAATCTACGGGAGTTTCAAGCAGCAGTACAAGGCCGTACCATCAAGAAAAGGTAGAATGAAGTAGAGCAAAATGTGTTTCTACCTGTGCCGTTCTGATCGTCGCTGGTACTCTCTCTGCGGTAAATGTAGCATCAAGCAGTTGTTAATTACATTTTCAATAAATTATAAATGGAGTCGTAGATTCAAAAATCAAATGCAATGAAAATCCATAGAATCATCCTACCTCCGTAAATATGACAATGAAAGAGTTGAAATTTTGGGGAGGTTGTCTCCAGTCCAAGCTATTTCAAATATGGTATAACGGTATGAATTCGCTTTGGGGCAGAGTTCAGATTTTGACAGATCCGCAATTTTATTACCAAACGCTTTGTAATCAATTCAATTATCGAACTAATGAACGAACGATAAGCTATTGGAAATTCGGTAAATATTTACAAAATCTAGAACAAAATTTCAAATAAGTACATTTTCTGTTACCGCTCAGCATTTTTATATTTGGAGATGTTAATACTTTGCTCATTAATTCATTATTTAATTTTTCATAATTATTTCATCTAAGTACAAAGCAAAACGTTCCAGTACTATGCTTCTGGAGATCCATTGCACTTTATCGTGAAGGAGGAGCTCGGAAAATTCAGTAGTAATTTCTATTAGGAATTCTACGAAATATGCGCTTCATTATTTCGACCGGAAATGACGACATTGACAACGCGGTTCGGTGAGAAGTTAGTACACGTGGTTAAGAGATGGAATTGGGGTCCAATACTCGTTAATCGATTTCGATCGATTTTAAGTACTTTTTTGTAAAATAAACAATATTTGTGTATAGAACTAAAGAGCCACAGCATCATAGATAAAGAGCCTTGGGCTATTCCCGGCTTCCTGTTTCTGAAATATACTCAAAAATGGAACTTAGTCACATTTCGTAGAGATCGCTTGACCGATATTCACAAATTTAGGTTCAAATAAAAGGCCAAAACTCCTGAGCTTCTGAACTTTGCGCTGATGCAAGTTTCATTTTTGCCATTTCTAAAATTATAAGTATTTAAAATTTAAACCGTCGTTTAAAATACGATGGCCGAATCATATAAAAGCCTTTAAATTGACTAAAATCAATACAGTCTGTAAGTCATGTTAACAGATGGTCATTCGAACCGACTTCATTTACACCGGTTGCAGAAGTACCTGCACGGAGAACCCTTCGATCATAAAATTGCGATATCGCAGTTTGCGATTTTTGCGATAGTTGATTTAACTAATTTGTTTTTGATTCAACCAATA
This sequence comes from Malaya genurostris, assembly GCF_030247185.1. NCBI lineage: Eukaryota > Metazoa > Arthropoda > Insecta > Diptera > Culicidae > Malaya > Malaya genurostris. Next base: position 25,710,218 of record NC_080571.1, on the reverse strand, counting down.
TGGTTTTTGATTTGCATATATTCAAGTAGTTGAAAAATATGTTGTTTTGAATGCTGTCAAATGCCGGAGACAGTTGAAAGCAAAACAATAATCGCAATGCAAAATCAACAACTTTTTTTGTTGAAATCTGTTCGCGTCGCTTCAAAATGTCAATGAAAACAACATCGATGGTTAAAGCGTTTGGTGAAATTGTGTTCATTCGATTTGAGAATTTTATGATAACAAGTGTTTATCTAACAGCGGTGTTGTGATAAAGTTAACCTTGTTTGAGATGAAAAAGATTTGGTGACAAATTAGAAAATGTTAATGAATGATCATCTCGTAATCTTTCAGGTATTTATGCTTCAAATTCGATCATTATATACTTCCAGCAGACTGTTTTACTTCCAGCTGTTTGATACCGATGATGATGTTAATACATTAGCAATAAAATGCGTTTTAACATGAATTTAGTTTATAAAAGTAACAGGAGCGAAGGATTTCAAACGCACAGAACGCGCTGCGATTGAATGGCGCGTTTGAATTGCCGTCTCAAAATTTCAATTCCCAGCGGTTGATGCACCCAAGCTCATATAAATTGACTAAAATTATCAGTGCATAACTTTAGTTCAACCGTTTGAAGGCATCATTTTAGGTAAATTTAATAATTTCGTTAGTTTACTCGCTCCTTTGGGCACTTTTGCTGATTAAAAACGTATTTTACATCAATCATTTCCGATCGAATCAGAAGTATTTTTTTAGAATTTAGATCTTTACAGATCTCAAAACAAACAAACAAATAAAACCGATTTATTTTTCAACTAACAGAATTTTGTTTCAATAACAACACCAGTTATTTCAACTGAAATATTTGTTGAAATTGAAAGGTATGTGTCCTCACTAATTGACAGCATTTTTTTTTTCAAACAGTTGAATTAGTTGTTTCAACCATCGTTTCTGCTAATCGAAAAACAAAAATGACAGTTTAGTTAAAACAACAATCGATTAGTTGTACCAAATTTTAACCAATCGAATTCAGAAAATCAACTAATATTCTGGTTGAAATGGGATCGCGGGTGGTTCCGTGTGCAATAGCAAAACTGTTTCATTTTGTTGGTTGTGCTAATTGATTTTTTTTGTTTTCTTTCAAAAAGCAATAAAAATTATTTCGTAGAATATCACATATATGAGAATGTGAGAATATGAGTAACACGAGAAAGCCATCAATACACCACTAGGTGGATTAAAACAGGTTTTTTTATTACTATCTGGTTTGTACTGTACTGTGTACTCATTTCTCACACTGGTGCTAGGACGTTTTGCTTTGTGTTTGGATTAAATAAACAAGTTTTTGGTTGTCATAGAATCTGTGGCAGACAACTTCTGCACAACAGTTTCAGAAACAGTCAAATTTGTCTGTACAGTCATCAACTGTTTGTCTGTCGACTATGATCACACTGTGATTACATTGTCACAGATAATCTGCACACTTTGACTGCATACAGATGGACAGTCAAACCGATTTTGACTGCTTGCAGACAACTGCGAACCGATTACACTATGATACAGTCAAACTGCACAAGTTTGTGCAGATAAACTGGCTAATGTAATCGTACCTTAACATCTCCACTATTCATCTTATATATTAAACTCATTTGTTAGAGTGTGATCCGCTATCTATGTTAGATGCATTGGCTCAAAAAGGTGAATCGAAAATTGATGCATTCGCTTCCAGTTTTCGCGTCAAGTTACCAGCAGTATTACACATTTTTCGAACGAATTTTTCTGAGATATTGCTGCAAAAGCTATTGCATTCGATTTAATCACAATTAGATCCGCAATCCAAAAACTCACGTGGTGACTCCACTAATCAAATGACTTTTGATACAGTGGCTCTTATTACCGATATCACTACACGGTGAAAATCAAGTGAAGTGAATGTAGGTTTTTATCACGAAAGTCGCTTCAGCGGAAAATGTAATTAGTTCGATGAGCTTGTTGTTATTATAAACATCAAATCACCAAAATTTTGTTGGAAAAAATGATTTTTTTCACTTCAGTGTTTACTTCACTGAGCGTGATACTGGTAATAGGGAAAATCAAGTGAAGTGACGTGTAAGTGAAGTGAATGTGAAAGTGGAAGTGAGAACGGTAATAAGGGTCAGTAACACTATAAATAAAATCTTTTTAAAGCAGCTGTTCAAATATAGCTATGGGACCAAGCTTCAACAGCTTGTCATATCAGAACAGATATTCTTCACAGTGTCGCGAATAGCCTAAGGGTTTGTTTGGCCATTCGAAGCTTGATATGGGGAATTCGTAATAGAACTGAAATTTAAATAAACGTATCTCCAGTAAGGAAATTTTATTTATACGAACAGTTCTCTTTTTTCTGTTATATTATAATCTCAAGATTTAATTTTCAATTCACAAATTATGCATCTAGAACTAAATACTCTTCTAAACATGCTCTAGAGATGGCGTATGTCAATACGGTATATGCCAGATAGATTAAGCTCAATTTTTTTTTATAGAAGAGGGTGGATGTGTGGGTACAAACTGGTATATAATAAACCATTGTGGTGAGACAACTGCTTAAGGTCCAATCTATATATATAAAAATGCAGAGATCATTTTTTGTAATCGCATCACGTAAGAACGGATGGACGGATTTACATGATTCATTTTTTGTTTGATCAGTTTTTACCCCCACCGGGTTCGCACATCAAAAAAAAAAAAATTAGGAAAAATTGCCGGAAAAGTGTAAAAAATCCATAAAGTTGTTTTGTATGGACGATGGAATTTTCCACAGAAAAAGTCGCCAATGATTGCTAGATCTACGAATGATGTTAGGCGCGCAACGAGTTGCATAAGTGATTGGCCGTTGATGGAAAGAATACTAGATCGTTGAAAAAAATGTTTGGTGCGCAACGAGTTGATTAGTGTGGATATTTCAAATGCATACTTGATTTCAAGCCACGTGCTTAATTGGGTATCAAAATTATTGCTTGCCAAATGACTCAATGACGGAATGCATATGACTGTTCTAAAAAACCCCTGTAGGCAGGAGGAAATGGGCTGATATAATTTGCCACATCATTAATTGTGTTCAATAGCGCGAGTTTAACAAATCAGAAAATTTTTGAATGAATCAATGAAAAGATTGTGCTGTAGTCACATTATGAAATTTTACTTGCATTTTGCTCTCTAATGATTTAGATTAGACTAAGCGCACACAATAAATGGCAACTAGATATCAATGTTCAAGATGATTACCATAATGGACTGAGAATGCCATTTTATATTTAATATTCAGTGAAGAATCTTCAAATTGGTATAGTATCTAATTTTAGCGTAGTCTCTCTAAGCAACCAAAAATTCCACAGTACCTGAAAAATATCCACTTTATTAGAGTTCTAAAGTACGCGTGGCACTTTTTGGCAACTTGAACGTACAGAAAAAGTCCTTAGGAAACTTTCTCGCTGCTTAAAAGCTGTACACGAAACTGCTTCAAAGTTTGTTCTGTTGCGTCGGGTGAACATTCAAGTATGAGCAATTCCTTGAAAACAGACTGTTCAGATTACTTCGTATGCTGGTTAAGCCAAATCTTTTTTTGTACGAACTTTTGGTTACTTGGGCTAAATACAAATTGTAAATATATCCTACTCTACTGAATGAACAACTCAATCAATAAAAAAAATTCTATTAAGTGAGCTTTTTCATCGATTAAGAAAACTTGACACCTGGAAGAGAAAACGTGGCACCTTATATCCTTTAACAGTTCGGCTGAAAAGTTTGTATCGTTTAATAGAAACACACATTTTTTTTCCAAAATTCGTTTTTATTATTCAACATAATTGCCATCAGAGGTGATACAGCGATTATAGCGATCTTCCAACTTTTCGATACCATTTTTGTAGTACGGTTTGTCTTTTGCCTCAAAATAGGCCTCAGTTTCGGCGATTACCTCTTCATTGCTTCTAATTTTTTACCAGCGAGCATTCTCTTGAGGTCTGAGAACAGGAAAAAGTCACTGGGGGCCAAATCTGGAGAATACGGTGGATGAGGGAGCAATTCGAAGCCCAATTCGTTCAATTTCAGCATGGTTTTCATCGACTTGTGACACGGTGCATTGTCTTGATGAAACAAAACTTTTTTCTTCTTCAAATGAGGCCGTTTTTTAGAAATTTCGTCCTTCAAACGCTCTAATAACGCTATATAATAGTCACTGTTGATGGTTTTTCCCTTTTCAAGGTAGTCGATGAAAATTATACCATGCGAATCCCAAAATACAGACGCCATAACCTTACCGGCCGATTGTTGAGTCTTTCCACGCTTTGGCTTCGGTTCATCGCGTGCAGTCCATTCAGCTGACTGTTGGACTCCGGAGTGAAGTGATGGAGCCATGTTTCGTCCATTGTTATATATCGACGAAAAAAATCGGTTTTATTTCGATATAACAGCTCCAAACACTGCTCAGAATCATCAATTCGTTGTTGTTTTTGATCGATTGTGAGCTCACGCGGCACCCATTTTGCACAAAGCTTTCTCATATCCAAATATTCGTGAATAATATGTCCAACACGTTCCTTTGATATCTTTAGGGTGTGAGCTATCTTGATCAACTTCACTTTACGGTCATTGAAAATCATTTTGTGGATTTTTTTCACGTTTTCATCGGTAACAGCCTCTTTTGGGCGTCCACTGCGTTCATCGTCTTCGGTGCTCATATGACCAGTACGAAATTTTGCAAACCACTAACGAATTATTGCTTCGCCCGGTGCAGAGTCTGGATAACACTCATCAAGCCATGTTTTGGTATCGGCGGCACTTTTTTTCATCAAAAAGTAGTGTTTCATCAACACACGATTTTTTTTTCGGTTTTTAACGATATCAAACTAACTAGAGATTATAAGAGGAGAAAGAATATGAAATCATAGAGCCATAGTACTCAAGGAAGAGCAAGGATGTGAAGAATAAAGTGCGGAAAAGTGAGACGTGACAAGGGTCATTTAAATAAGCAGAAGGCTTCTCGTATCTAAATTTTTACCTTCTACCAGAGGAGTCGAAATTAGGCATCTTAGCGATACGAGTTATCCGAGTCTCTGATATGTCAGAAAGTAAAGGCAAAGGTCGTTTGCCATTTACTGTCCGAACCGGCAAAAGTAAAGTTACGAGAAGTTGTCACATTCTGCCCACGACGGTTTCTCACACAATGTGTTTCATTGTGTTGATATTTTCTCATACAGTTCGTTATAACACCGGAATGGAAGATTTATCCGAAACTATTGCTTGAGTGCCTGGAGTTGTAGCGTATGGCTATGCGTCCCAGGGTGCAAGCGGCGCACGGACAGCGCTCCATTCATCGCTGTGTGTGATGGAATCCCATCAAATTTTTACTTTTTACTTTTTTTTTTATTTATGACTTCTTTTAAAAAATACTGACTGACCAGAAGTCATAAATAAAAAAAAGTATGGATTTAATTTTAGTGGCGCCCTCTCATAGAAACGATACGAACTTTTCAGTCGATCTGTTATGTCAAAGCCAGTAGAGAGAGATCTCTGCTCAGTGCATTGACTCAAAGGATGAGATGACAATCTATACTTTTGCTCCATTTTTGCTTAACAGAAGTATTTTACATTTTCACATTAATTTTTGGTGATATTTCGTTTTGAGCTAAAGCGAATGAGTGTCGAATTCCGTTGATTGTAGGTTTAGTAATCAGAAAAATAATGGAGTGAAACGTTAACCACTTAGTCGATTGACAATTCTGCTATCCGAAAACATAAATTTGAACAAATACGCTTTAGGCGAGACGAAGTTCGACGGGTCAGCTAGTAAATCATAGAACAACTTATTTCATCATTACACCACGGACTGCTGTACAGGTAAGAAGTGCATAATCCTGGGTGATTCCGTTTTCGTTGAGTAATTAACAATTCACACTGTTGAGACGCAAATGGTTCAGTTTTCTAAATTACCCGTTCGGCTAGGATTCAATAAAGGGACGCAATAATATGGGTCAATGTCACTAGTGAACCCTGATAACGGCCGATTGTTTACATAGTTTTCAGAAGAACCGTTGTTTTGTCTCCGTCCCAATGACAACTGTTTAAACTTGAAGTTTTTGTCCTACCGTGCAAGTCCATGCACGGAACGACCGAAATTAGCTCTGCGCCTAATTCGTATTACTGTTTTTGAATTAGTTGATTTTAACAACAAAATTTCCAAAATAACTAAAAAATTAGTTAAAATTGAGAGTTTACTTTGCTGAAAAGCACTCTTATTTTTAGAATGAGTTTAGTTGGTGAATATCCTGGACATAAACCAGCAATATTTCAATCCAACACGAAATTCTCATTGACAACTAATTTTGTTATTAAAATCAGAAAATCTGAAATGGGTATTATTAACAAGTTTATTAGCCAAAAACTCATGAGAAGTGTCAAAGCAAAACAATCCATTAAAAAGCTAAAAAGACAGTCTTATTGAAACTGCTTGAAAATTGTTTTGATGTTTTTCGCATGTGTTCGATATATCTTTATTTAAATTTCTAAACCGATATGTAAAAATGTCGTAAACTGTTAGTGGAAATCGTATTTATTCAGAATTGGTGCGCACTTGTAGCGATTGTGCGTAATAATGTTTTTACGCGGAACAGTGAAGTGAATTTCGAATGTTTCACTCTAATTGTGATGAAGTTTTTTTGTATCTTCAAACCTTCCGAGCTGCGCCGTCCGGTGTACTATTTGTATTCGGTTTTTGTTTTCCGAGTGCTCAAAGTTTTCAGTGAGAATGAAGAAAACAGTGATTTAGAAGAAAAAAATTCAAAAAGATGTTTACGTTTCGTTTATGTCTTTTTCTCCAATACAACATCGTATTTATACCTGCCAATATAGAAAAGACAACCGCGTCTGAATTTTTTTCGGCAGTAGTGTGTCATCTAGTGGCTAGTAGTCATACGGTGTTACCGTTTCGGTGACAGGGCGCCATATAGCTGCAGATTGCAGAAGCCAATTCAACCATTCATATTGGTTGAAAACAACATTATATTTCTTTAATTCAACTAAAAAATTAGTTGGCTGGATATAAAGTGTGCCTTAGCTAAGAAATGACAGTACGTTTATTTGTGAATTCAACTAAAAAAAATAGTCATTTCAACAAATATTTTATTATTATTAAGGGAATGAGAATAAAAAATCTAAATCAGCAAAAGTAAGATTTTTTTAGTTGTCTCAAAAAATAACTAACTAAAATCAGCAAATCAACTAAATTTTTCGCGAAAATGCTGATTTCGGTCGTTCCGTGTATTGTTTTGCTGAAGAAAGTATGTTGATACGTTAAAGCGTTTAAGAGTTATGCAATGTTTTTGAGTTTTTTGAAGGTATTTTTAAAACTAATTTAAATAAGTTAAAAAAAATAACACCCTTCAAATTTTCTGTTAAATTTTTACGTATATTATTACCTTTCAGGAACCGCATAGGATACATTTTTATCGATCTGGCATCTAATTAATATTGATATTTAAAACATGACTAGTTTTTGATGAAAAAACAATCATAACTTTTTACTGGTAGCTCATATAAAAAAGCTTGGTTGAGCAAAATTGTGCGCAATGAACTCTTCTAAAGACAACTTTTCGATGGAACGTTTCACAAAAAGTTAGAACAAAAGAAGTGATTTTTCAGGAGCCATCCTACTTTTACTCGGGAAAATTGATGTAACTCGATCAAATGAAGAGCTAGAGAGGTGTTTCTTTCAGCAAAGTTGTTCGCAATAAATTTTTCTACAACTTTATTGTACAACAAAATCATTTTTGAGTACAATTAAGAAAGTTAGATTTCAGATTTCAATCTAAATAAGGACCACCCTAGTAACATTTTTCGTCAAAAGGAGCGCCATTTGATTACAAACAACTTTTGTGAAGACACCAACAACAAAAAACTAATATTTAATAATGAAAATATTTTTGTCACGCTAATTGCCCGTTTCGGACCACTATGCAATGCATTGCGCCTGTTGTTCCGGTTTCACTGGAAATCAGTTTTTGAATTGTTTGATTTGGCTCAAACATAAACTCCTTACAATTTTTCAAAAACATTTCTCTAACTTCTAAAACCTTTTTTAATCAACCTAGTGGTGTAATAAACTCGTTCTTATATTACTCATGTTTTCAATCACTAGAGGATTCTTAAAAAAAATTATTTGAGACTTCAATAAAACAGTTTATTGGGGAATAAATGAACATAACATTTTCAATTTGTAAACATATATTAGTAAAATATAGGAAATTTTTGCATCGCTGCTCTAAACCAGTGGTTCCCAAACTTATTTGGTCTAATGCCCATTTTGAAGATATTGTTCGTTCTACTGTCCACCAAGTTAAAAATTCTCTTGTAACCGATCTATCATTTTTACAATTTACTTGAGATTCAAATATTAAATAAATCGATTCTTTTCTCAATCAAACACGGTAGAAATTAAATATTAATTCAAGATCCTATCGAGCAAACATTGGGTAGGCATAAATCATAATAGACGTCAATAGAGACACAACAAACTTAAATATTAAAGGTAAATTGAAAAGAGATTCGATTGGTAGGGGAAAGGTTCGATTAGTTTTTTCGTGCGGAATAGAATCACAGGAGATAAAGTAAATTTTGGAGCCACACCCGCCGTACACAATCAGATTAAATATCAAGTTCTTTTCTTCAAAGAAGTCTTCTGAGTTGTGTTTTATCACATCCACAGTAGTTCAGTGGGCAGCACGGTTTTCCTGGGTTGGAGAAGGTTGCTGATTTATAACTGTCTCTGAGAACGTGTGACGCTAGTTTTTTGATATTGTTATTTTCATTCTATTGGTTATACTTTCAGGCTGTCCTTTCGTTGGATAATGGAGAAAAGTTCTACAATAGGTGTGTTTTCTTGTGGCATATGGGGACAACACTGTGAATGTTTCTTAGATGTTTGCCCTTAAGTAACTTTTTGAGTCATTTTTGGTTTTGGTTTTACTTCTTGTGTAAGCGACAAAAACAAAAACATTTAAGATCAAACAGTATATTTGCGACTTACAGTCTTCCAAAGGGAAAATTAAGACAAAAATTAAGTTTTAGTGATAGAGATGTGCATGATTGTGTTTATTATTTTGTCGTGAATACGACTTACTTTACTATGGGGCGCCTTTTCAAAATTTACCCTCTGAGAGAGTGATAAGTTTTTGATCGTGAACATCTCCTGTTGTATCTAACGAATCAACATTATTTTTGCTACATGCCATCGGAAATATGATCACAATTTTATGATAAAATTTTCAGTTGAGTGACATAATCTCAAATAATTCAAAATTAAACTTTTCTGAAATGTTTGGTATAAACGAGTATCAAAGAAGATAATTCATAAGGCGCGTTTGCCTTTCTCGTATTTTTAAAGCTCATAGCTCAGTGATCTGTGGAAGGATTTATATAAACAAACTACCAAAAGAATCGAAATTTTTCAACTTAAACGTGTATAGCAAAAGCATTGGAGTATTTCAATAGTACACTATTGTAAAAACCGGTCTCATTTTAGCCATGTCAACACCAGCCAATCAGAACGCGTTCTGAGAAAGAGAACAAAATATCTGCTGCTATACAACAAATCGTTCGAGAAAAATGTTCCGAACAGTGCTTAATATCGTAGTGAGTTCTACAATTTGGTCCTTCTGAAAGGCAGAAATGAATCCCGTACAGCATCCTGATAGTTTCTTTCAATGAAATGCAAATTCAAAATGAAATAATCGACATTAAAATTCTGTATACGGCAATTTTTATAGCCGTTACAACCGCCCATTAGTGAAAAAGCTACAAACGAAATCACGTAAAAAGAAAGTTCTTAACAAAAATTGGATCAGTTTGGATTCTATCGCCACTGCGAGCAGATGTATTGTGTGTCGTTTGCAAAGCTAATTTCGCTTCCGACAAGAGCGATTACGTCACAGCTGCCAGTTGTTTGCATTGGTGAAAAAACAACGAAAAGAGGACAACGGTGGGGAGCATCACACAAAATCAGCCGTTCTAATGGCTCTAAAAGTTTTCTAAAGAACTATTAGGGTTTCTTCTTTGCAAATCGAAGGTAAAAACTTCAGTTTAGTGCAAATCTAGAACAGTTTAATAAGATTTGTGCACTTTTCGCTGTGTGAAATCAACAGTAATCGAGATCAAGTGAAGCCTTCTTTGTTTTTGCGAAAAACGTGAAAAAGGGGAATGCTTGCATAATTCACACAATTGATCAACTAATTGATATTCGGAAGTGTTAAGGAACATGTCAGTTGTTTTCGAATTCACGAAATCCAGTTATGTCTCTGACATTACCCACCCGCCTTTTTTGTTAGTATTTGGTTCTATGAAATTTGCTGAATTCGAAAGTATAGAAAATTTCAGACATGAATTTTTCATTTTTTATTAACTTAATCAACTTTGTTTTTAGTAAACGGATCTAAACAAGGATATGAAAATTTAAAATATCATCAAATTTCGAAATGAAGACCTTCGGAGGAAATTCTAAATGAGCGCAGTATTCCTACAGATCACCATCTTTAGCCTGTTGTTGGGCTAGATACGGAGAATATGTAAACTTTTTGCATCTCTTATTATGTTTAAACTTCAAAAATTTAAAACCAAAGCTCGACAGTTGTGGTCTTAATTCATTTATTGAAATTAGAGTACCAATTTGTTGAGTACGCTAAGTCGCATTCGACCTCAACAAACCTCATGCCTACTGTTTGATCTTGATATTTGCTTCTCGAATGTGAAAATGACCGTCAAAATTTTGCTTCTACAGCGCGAAAATTCATACTATTTGCTCGCAAAGTTATCGAACTGTCGGACTGTCGACTTACAAGAGAGCTCGCGCACTTTCTCTTTCCGGTCATCCAGTAAAATTTAGCATCCTTTATTATTGTCGCTTGTTTTGCCCCGAATTTAACCTACCTATCCAGCAAGCCATTGTCAAAATCCGTCCATTTTAAACGGAGATATCGATATTTTTGTGTAAACGACTTTTCGCCTTATTCCAGTATTAGAAGTTTTATGTGTTTGATGATAAAGCGCTACTGTTAACAGCATCTTTTTTCATGGCCTAGGACCGATTTTAGCACGGTTCGTTTTTGGCAACATAATCGTTCGAGTATGACATGTAAACTAGATGATGGCAGCATTTTCAAGTTGAAAGTAATTCCATAATTATTTTGATTTAAACTACTTACAGTAATAAATGCTAGAAGAACATAACTCCCATATACCATTCGACTCAGTTCGTCGAGATCTTCAAATGCGTGTGTGACAAATAATTTCACTCAATTTTCTCGGAGATGGCTAAACCGTTTCCTACAAACTCAGATTCATATGAAAAGTAAACAAGGTTCCTGAATTACGTTTGGATCCAACTTCGGATTGCGGAACCACAGGATGATATGTGAAACGAAATTCAAATAATGCAACTCATTTTTCTCGAAGATGGCTGAACCGATTTAAGATTCAAATGAAATCTGAAACCATCTAAGATTCAAATGAACAGTTTTGAGATCCTATAAAACATCTTGCTTTATAGTCAGATCCAACTTCCGGTTTAGGAGATACAGGGTGATTAGTATAAAAATGTCTATTTCACATAAATTAATCAGGTTTATCGGGTTTGCATTACCAAATAAATTAATTTCTGTTTAAGCGGTATTCGTTTTTGGATTCGGAATGTACCTCCAAATTTAAATTCGCACTACAATTTCTCGAAGATGTCTACACACTTCTCAGGTGAATTTAACTGATTTCGACTGAACTGAATCATTTATTTTTTTCTTTGTTCTTTCTTATAGTAAAACATTCCTAAAATATTCTGTGAAATTTTCAAGCATTTCGGAACAAAACTCAGCAAGTTATGGGCCTTTATATTTGCTTATCTCATACTGCGAAGAAGTAAGAACTCGGCGCACAGGCCCAAGATTTCTGATTCGATTGACTTAAAAACTTGACAAAACATTCTTGAAATGTTTCATTATAACAAATAATAAAAGACAAAATACGATTTTTTGAAAATATTAGACCCTGCGGGCTCCCTGGAGTAATAAATTGTTTCCATTTATTTTATAAACAAAAAATTTTAAACGCGTTTTTCTCGGAAGCAGGTTTTGAAAGTCCGTGTCCATCGTCATTCAAAACCTACTGCACTAATTAGTTTAAAATTTTGCACACGCTTTCTACATATAAAAAACCAGACCCCAACGTTTTTTTTTTTTTTGTTGTTTGTTACTTTGGGGAGGTTTAACAGCTACAAAATGGTGGATTTTTTCGTGAAAAATCGATGTTTTCACTTTGAACAATCACCAAAAATTGAAAAAAAAAATTTAAAAAATCAAACAGAAAAACTTCTACTCTAACTATGCTGCTTTGATTTGTTCACTTCTGATTAGTCTGCGCTGAGATACAGTGGACACCGCAAATCATGTTTTTTAAGAAGCGTTATCAAAAATACTTCTTCACCGACTTATTTCTCAATAATTTTCCACGATAAAATTACAAATGTTACGATAAAATTACTAAAAGGTTATTTTGTTAAACGACAATTCTGAAAAAAATTCGCAAAAATGATGATATTTTTCATCGTTTAGACCCTACCCCTCCCTTAAGTTCATTCAGATGGATTGAATTCCGCAATGCATAAACTTTCATTTTGATATTATTCTTGAATTTCTTGTGTGAGTGTCATGGCGGTTTTGAGTGCAATCAGTAAGAAAATCTTAGGTTTTAATTACGAGTCATATTCTGAATGCAAAAACTGCATGTTTTTATGGAGATGATTCAGAAAACAACTGTTACTTTCTATTGCAGTACCGTGTTTCGGCAATCTTAAAATTCCTAAACTTTGGGTAGAAATTGGAATTTTACTATTCTCCATGCTCATCGCGGCGGTGTTTCCTCCATGTTTTGGTTGTGGTTGAAAGTATAATTTTCAAATGCATTTTCCTCGTCTTACTTATTTTGACAAATTGTTTAATAAATACCTAGAAATAAACAATACAGGATTGATTTCAGGTTCATTCTCAAATATTCATTTCATTCAGAGAAGCCAAGATCTGTTCATTTAACACGTGCTTCTACTTGTTCATACAATAAATCCTTCAAAATAAGAGAGGCTTCATTTTGTACCGTTTCCGATCACTGTATGCTAATTGGGTTTCGATACAGGTAAATCATCCCGAGCCGAAAACATATTGCATTCTAAGTATAGTCAGGTAATTGAGAACAAACAAACACATGTTCATGCAGCAAAATACGGCGTCATTCGGCTAATGAGTTCTGTTCAGGCAGAGCTGACTCCCGATGGATGGTGCCAACAAGTCCGTTCGAATGTCAAACGAGCAGTTAATGACTAAAAGCCGATGCATTATCAGTAGAGTTTTCAGAAAAAAATGAATCAAAATATAGGGATGCTGTACAGAGATAGCGTTTCCCAAAGATGCCCGATTTATGATTAGAATCTTCTTTTAACGACCAGATTTTAAACTATTCCTACTAAAGTACACAGGCGATAGTGTAATTGAGCTTTGATCTCATCACCAGATAAGATCAGCACGTGGTTCGAGCAGTTGACGAAGTAGAAACTCTATCGCATTTAAAGCATTACCCCGGTATGTTGATTTATTTACTATCTCCAGTTTTGAATTCTAGCCAATATTTACTGTTTCGGATGGGAATTCACATTACTACCCATTCTTGGGGAATTTTTGTTGACAGTGCGATACAGCAAGCAAACGGGTATGGGTTCTGGAAGGCCATCACCGTATTTAGGTGAAGTTCAACTATCGCAGACGCTGGAATCATAATTTTAGAATTTATTTGTGGTTTATATTTAGATCTTGCGAAATTCAGGGTGAGAGGCCTATTTTTACCGTAATGTTTCTTTATTAGCTAACGTCTCGCAACAAAGTCTGATACTTCATTGCCAGAGTAGAGAAAAATTCCAATAATGTTTCGCTGAAATCTTGATAGTAGCCAATACTGGTTTCGTTCTCTTCGGTATCCTTTTTTTCTCTACTATATTCCCTTATGGTTTCATCATCGAATCATCGATTCAATGCAGTGCAAAAAACGCTACTAAGCAATTTGCCGAATAGACTTCAACCGAAACATTGAGTTTCTTTGGAATCTTGAGATGACAATGGCCCTTATTACCGGTATCACTACACGGTGGAAATGAAGTGAAGTGAATGTAGGTTCTTATTACGAAAGTCACTTTAGAGAGAAAAAAAAGTAGTTACTTGAATGAGCTAGCCGTTATGATGATCATCATGTCACCAAAATTTTGTTGGAAAAAATATTTTTTTCACTATGGTGATTGCTAAATTGTGCGTGATACTGGCAATAGGTAAAAACAAGTGAAGTGATTGTGAAAGTGGAAGTGAGAACGGTAACAAGGGCCAATGACTTTTAATTAAGTTTAGCTTTCCATTAAAAAACACTGGATAAAAAATTCAGTTTGGACAAGAAACAGTTTTTTTTAGAAAAACTTGTTTTATTTAAAAGTGACCATCCTGCAAAATATGGACATAATCACCTATCTTCACACAAAAATTTTAGATTTTAAATGTTTAAAGTAATTTTTTTTTCTCTCCAACATTATAGAATAACTACAAAAATTCTTTCGAGAAAAAAGATTATTTGAATGAAGTCAAAATCGACTGCAAAATGTAATAATTTCGGGTCCAAAAATAAACAAAATCTATAATAATAATAATAATAATACATTTTCAAAAGATGACACTTTTCAGTTCACTATTTATCTATCTTGACCTAGAGCATCCATTTTAACCTGAAGTGAGGTTTTCCACGTAACAATTCGAATGCCTTATGATTCTGATTATAATTTATAAGAGTTTTGTAAATGATTCTGGAATTAATGTCAATTTTATGACTGTTGCTTCCAAACATTCTCTTTAAAACGTTAGTTCAATTCTTTCATAAATCTAGTGTTGTGTGTGTGTGTACACGTTCATTGTAGAGTGGTCAAAAGTCTGTACTGACTTTCACTGATTTTTAAGAGCTAACAGATCGGCTGAAAAGTTCGTATCGTTTCTATGAGAGGGCGCCACTAGAATTAAATCCATACCATTTTCAGTTAGTACCAACCTTCAAAAGATACGTGTATAAATTTGACAGCTGTCTGATTATTAGTTTGTGAGATATTGCATTTTGAGTGAAGCTACTTTTGTTATTGTGAAAAAAATGGAAAAAAAGGAATTTCGTGTGTTGATGAAACACTACTTTTTGATGAAAAAAAGTGCCGCCGATACCAAAAAATGGCTTGATGAGTGTTATCCAGACTCTGCACCGGGGGAAGCAACAATTCGTAAGTGGTTTGCAAAATTTCGTACTGGTCATATGAGCACCGAAGACGATGAACGCAGTGGACGTCCAAAAGAGGCTGTTACCGATGAAAACGTGAAAAAAATCCACAAAATGATTTTCAATGACCGTTAAGTGAAGTTGATCAAGATAGCTCACACCCTAAAGATATCAAAGGAACGTGTTGGACATATTATTCACGAATATTTGGATATGAGAAAGCTTTGTGAAAAATGGGTGCCGCGTGAGCTCACAATCGATCAAAAACAACAACGAATTGATGATTCTGAGCAGTGTTTGGAACTGTTATATCGAAATAAAACCGATTTTTTTCGTCAATATATAACAATGGACGAAACATGGCTCCATCACTTCACTCCGGAGTCCAATCGACAGTCAGCTGAGTGAACTGTACGCGATGAACCGAACCCAAAGCGTGGAAAGACTCAACAATCGGCCGGTAGGGTAATGGCGTCTGTATTTTGGGATTCGCATGGTATAATTTTCATCGACTACCTTGAAAAGGGAAAACCCATCAACAGTGACTATTATATAGCGTTATTAGAGCGTTTGAAGGACGAAATTTCTAAAAAACGGCCTCATTTGAAGAAGAAAAAAGTTTTGTTTCATCAAGACAATGCACCGTGTCACAAGTCGATAAAAACCATGCTGAAATTGAACGAATTGGGCTTCGAATTGCTCCCTCATCCACCGTATTCTTCAGATTTGGCAACCAGTGACTTTTTCCTGTTCTCAGACCTCAAGAGAATGCTCGCTGGTAAAAAATTTAGAAGCAATGAAGAGGTAATCGCTGAAACTGAGGCCTCTTTTGAGGCAAAGGACAAATCGTACTACAAAAACGGTATCGAAAAGTTGGAAGATCGCTATAATCGCTGTATCGCCTCTGATGGAAATTATGTTAAATAATAAAAACGAATTTTGGCAAAAAAATGTGTGTTTCTATTAAACGATACGAACTTTTCAGCCGAACTGTTAACGTGTCTTCGAAGAAGTTTTACAAGATTATATTACGCTTCTTTTGAAAGTGGCACCTTAAATTTTTGTTGAGGGGGTGGTACCAATTTCGAAAAAAATTTTTTTTTCATTTTTTTTTCTATCTCATTTTGAAGAAAAAAACATTTGAAGTATTTTTGCTGAAGATATAAATAATGCAAAAAAAATATTTTTTGAGATATATTCACTTTATTTTAAAAACAGTTTTTTTTTGTTTTATCTACGTAGAATCTATCTCTATTACCTAAATATCTACTATAAAGTGTGCATAAATAAGCATAAACAAGCTCATGCCTGCACGCGCAGCTTAAGCAAATTGTTGTGATTATTATTTTGTTTACTTTTTGACAATTAACAATATTAGAAAAAAAATCTGGAACTGGGAGCTCGATGCAATTTTTTTATGCCTTTTCAAAGTTAGTTTTAAATACTGAAAATCCTAAAAATTATCAAAAGTTCAACAATATGAAGAAGTATTGTAAAAGTACAAACCTTTACGAAAAGATTTCATTTTTAAACGTATAAATAAATTGAGTTATCGCGAAGCAACACATTTTTTAAGACGATATGTTGATCGTGCGACCCTCACTTAGAGATGTGCAAAGCAGCTCATACCGGTGAGCAGCTCCGAACCGATCAGCTCACTAAAGGGAATCGGTTCATAGTATCAGCTCATCAGCTCATGTAGATTTGCCCTTATTCTGCATAACGTCGTATTGGTTTTTCGATCGAACATGGTTCGGCCGAATCCTAGCTACCTTTGATTTTGCTAGCGTTGTTAGGAATACGAATGAAAATGAATAAAAGTTTTACTTGTTGTCAGAATCACCGTGAAGACCACTTTTTGAACTGATACCCGGAGGATGCATTTCGTCAAGATCAATTTTCTTGAAGATGGCTGGAGATTCAAATGCAAATTTGGCAACAGAACGACGTCAACTGGGTGCTATTGCTTTCCGCGTTAGTAGCATATTGAGAGGATAGGAACTGGTTTGTACGTAATAACTTATTTGAAATGCGAAAATTATTTAAAATCCTCCAAAAAAGCCAAGTATTTCAGCTTGACATGCTATTGCTGAAGCGGTTTTAAATTGATTCCAATTTATCTAGACTTTTTTATAAACTTGTTTCCATAAACCGTTTGTAACATTCCTTTCATTATTTATAGCTGTAGAGTTCCCCGTTGATGGATTTCTTTCAAGCAGTAATCTTCCGATGGTTTCCTTACTTTCGTTTATTCGTCCGTTCTTGTTTGCGGTTCTAACTCGACTGCCTAACGCTTGCTCCCGCGCCTGAATGTATTATCTCGCTCTTATTTATTCTCTCTCTTAGTGCCATCTTATATTTTCATGAGGGGTAGGACGATTCAATTAATTATGTTATCCTGCCTCTACATCCCTTTTCTGCCCCAATAACAAAAGTCTCATTTAAAGTTAGAAAAAGAAAAAAAACTTAGCTATTCAAAATATCGGGCTGGCCTTGTAGTTATTCGCTTTGGTCGTTCAGCAACCAATGTATCTCCGCGGTTTGTCTTGTTATCATTATCGCATGACTTATGAATATTTATGTCCGTAGATTGTTGTTTAGTTGTTTCACAATGTGGAACTGGCCACTTTTTTAGGTGAGATATTGGGCGTCTGTACTGGACTCCATCATCACTCGCTACAATGACGTCACTACCGTTCCTCCTAATCACAGTGTACTTTTCAGAACGAAACGTTGGCTCAAGTTTTCCTATTTCGTAGTTTTTAATCATCACAGTATCGCCTTCTTCAATATCTGATGGTTTGGCATGACGACGGTGATCAGCATACAGCTTCCCTTTCATTTTCCTTATCATATCCTTATCTCGGATATCCTCATCTCGGTTCCAATAAGGTTCTGTTCTTAGTGACGGTAGAAGATCCTTTACGGGTCTACCAGTGAGCAACTCTATTGGGGACTTACCGGTAACCGAATGTGGCGTTGTATTATATGCGTAAACATATTCATCAATGGATTTCCTCCAATCCTCTTTCATCGCCTTGGAAATCCTTAATGTTCGGAGGATTCCTTGGTTTTGTCTTTCGACCAAGCCGTTCATTTGTGGCCAATAAGGTATAGTACGAACATGTCTAATGTTTCTCTCTACGCAATAGTTTACAAACTCATCGCTGGCAAACGGTGGCCCATTATCCGATCGGATTGTTTCCGGGTATGTGTGCTGCTTAAATATGCTCTCCAATGCCTCAATAGTTTTTCTTGCGTTGGTTGTTTTCATTTCGACAACGATGAGAAAACGACTGTAATGGTCGACTACAACCAGAAATGTTGCACAATCCTTCGCTGAAAAAAAATCTAGAGCCAATTCTTGCCAAGCACGGTCTGGCATTGTCTTGCGCACCATCTCTTCTGGAGGGTTCTGGGAACTGACTGCTGCACATCCTGCGCACTCCTGAATTCTGTGTGAGACATCCCGGTCCATATAAGGCCACCAAAATTTCTCTCTGAGGTTTCGTTTCATTGTCACAACTCCTGGGTGTCCTCGATGCGCAATATCCAAAGCTCGTTTACGAAGGTTTGCGGGAAGAATGATTCTGTCATCCCTAACGACAACACCATCTATTACTCCCAACTCTTTCGAAAATGCTTGGTATGCAAATAAACTATGTGGCCAGATTTGAGTTTCGATTGACTTCATAACGGTTTTCAGTACTTCATCTGACTCAGTCTCCTTTTTAATCTGGCTCAGGGTAATGGCCGATGGTCCTTCGCCTATTCCGCAAATATAGTGCTCTGAAGATTCATCGAAGGGCATATCTACTTGCGAACATAGCCTTGAAAATATGTCAGAGATGTTCTTACACCCCGGAACATATCTAACTGAGAAGTCATAAGGCTGCAGTCGCAGCGCCCACGCTTCAGCTCTTGAGCAAGCACGCTTTCCGTCTTGGTGTTTCCCGCCAAATATGTACTCCAATGTTTTGTGATCTGTGAAGACCGTGAAGTGTCCTCCGAACAAGTACGGGTAAAATTTTTCCACGGCCCAAACGACTGCGAGCGCTTCGCGTTGAGTTTGTGGATAAACTCTTTCCGTTTTGGTGAGACCTTTAGACGCAAAGCTTATAATTCTTGCCAGGTTCAGCTGATTTCTTTGGGTTAACACAGCACCAAGGCCAACCGAAGACGCATCGACATATAATTCGGTTTCGTCCTTTGGATCGAAGAAACCTAATCGCCGTACCGTGCTAGTTAATTCGTTGCGTAAGTCATTAAATGCATCACGTTGTTCGTCTCCGAATGACTCGACGTCGCCTCGAATGAATAGTCGCAAAGCCTCGGTTCTCGTCGACAAGTGAGGAATGAACTGACCAACGAAGTTAATTAATCCGAGGAAACTCCGAACTTCATCTTTTGTTTCTGGCATTCTGAAGTTTCGTATCGCTGAGATTTTATCGTCAGCAGGGCTAATTCCTCTTCCACTTATTTTAAAACCTAATATTTCCAACTGTTCTACTCCAAACAAGCATTTTTCTTTGTTGAGTAACGCTTGATTTTTTTTTAGGATTGTCATTACTTTTTCAAGCCTCTCGTCGTGTTCTTCCTGAGCCTTCCCCCATACGATAATATCGTCTATATATACTACGACTCCATCGATTGCCGCCAGCATTTCGCACATTACACGCTGGAAAATTTCGGGGGCACAGTTAATACCAAACATTAGACGTTTGAATTGCATTAGGCCTCTACTCGTCATAAATGTAGTGATTCCACGCGACTCTGGATGTAGCTCAACATGATAGAATGCGGAAGTAATATCCAAGCGGGAACATATGGTCGCTCCTTTGAATTTATTTAGTAGTGTGTCGATTAGTGGAAGAGGGTAATGTTCCCGTTGGATGGCTTGATTTGGGTAACGCATATTTATGCACAGTCGTATGTCATTCGTTCCCTTAGGTACCACTACCATTGGTGAGATCCATTCTGCCGGACCACGAACCGGCTCTATAATATCGGTATCTAACATTTCTTGAATTTTGCGGTTGACTTTATCCTCCATCGCGGCAGGGATTCTTAGATACGCTATCTTCCTTGGTACTACGTTGCGGTCAATTGACAATTTGATTTGATAATTTGGAAATTTGGGAAATGCTGGCTTGTTCATTTCGATACTTTGGACTTCTAACCCAACCTTTAATACTTTTAAGTCTTCAGCCGTTCTTTTGCTAAGCAAAGATCTGTGGGCACTTTGGACAACAAAAAATTCGGCGTAGTTTTTAGGCTTTTCTTCATTGATGGAAATCCATGCTTCGAAAATTGCCAACACATGCAGTGGCTCTCTGCTAGCGTATGCCATAAATTGTCGATCGCATTGAAATTTCTTCTTATAAATTTTAGCGTTGTTATTCAAAACTTGCGCCCACACTTGTTCGGTAACTGTATTGATAGCTGCACATGAGTCTATCAAGAACTCCACTGGTACATGGTCTATATAACACATGATAACTCCATCGGTAGCTCTGCTCATCTGTTAAGAAAAAGATCAATATGTGCATAAAAGAATTCATTTATTCGTGGCAATTTTCACAAGGAAACAATTTGTATTACTATAAAATTATAAATCGAAATCAACATGCTATAAAAAACTTATGCTACCTTTGAAGGTGCCTTATTGTCAACGTAACGATTCATCTCTTGGTTAGATCCATTTTCCAAAGTATTGGCTGTGTAGGATCTATTCCAGGTTCTCCGGGACTGTGATAGTGCGTTCCGACCTGCTCGACACTTTCTAGCAAAGTGTCCGAGACCAGCACATTTATTGCAGGTCGCGTTCCGCGCGGTGCATTCTTTTGATCCTCCGTTGTGCCTCCACGAACCACAGCGATCGCATTCATTTCTGGCATGTTTATCGTGTCTTTCCAGCTTGCTGTGTGAAAACATTGACTCCATTCTTCTTCCCCAATTTGGCTTTACTGATGCTACGACATCGGATTCTAGTCTGATTGTTTGCGCTTTCTCTTTCTGCTTTTGCAGTAATTCCCTATTTAGCGCATAATTCACGATTTCGTCTAGGTTCATAATATTCTCGATTCCTTTATCCCTGACTCTTTCATCGTTGGCCCCTACTGTAATTTGTTGTAATAATTCTTTCTCCATACGATCTCGGAAGTCGCAACGTGCTGCTTGGGTCCGTAATCTTAAAACGAATCGATTGAAAGATTCTCCGGTCGACTGCCTGAGTGAACGAAATACTTCAAGCTCGACTCTTTCGTTACATTTTCCCATAAAGAACGCATTGAGCCGCATGATAGCATTATCATACTCGGGAATTTCTCGGGGTGCATACGGAATTTTTACTGGACCTGGTTGGGCTTCCCCAGTCACAGGGGCAAGATTATAATATATTCTTTGTAGGCCTCTGCCACCTCGAGCCAGCATAAATATTAACTTATGATGTTGCGAGTCAATAGCGTTCAATTCTAGAAGTAGTTCGCATGCTCTATGCCACTCTTCCCACTCCAATCGTAAATTTGATGCGTCAACGGAATCGTTGAATGGATCCAAATTGAATATTTTACTCGAATCCATCTGTAAGGAAAGAATATATGGTTACACTGTAATGTAGATTCTGATACGCAGGAAAAAATATTTATTACTTCTCATTTCACAAATGAAAAGTTCGCTTACAAATAGAAATACTACTGCTTTCAATCAGAGTCAAATAAAAAAAATTACACACTTCCAATTTCATATAAACACGGGTTGCGTTGTGTTCGTTTCCATAACACTACTAGTTTAGCTTGGATATTGTCTTAAGCAAAGTAGTGTTCATCTTACTGGTTTTACTACAACAGAGAGAGTCAAGAAGAAGAAAGTTCACGACGATATTTCACTGTTTTTCCCATGCGCTACGGTCTTCAACCGGACTCGCATTTCATTTTTTTTTCGCTCCTTTTTTCTGCTTTATGTTTACGTCTTCGGTGATTTTGTTTTATTTGTTCAGCGCTTCGGTCATCAACCGGACTCGCAATTTTTCTAATAATTATCAGGCAGCGGTTAATTTTGTCTGGAAAACAGTTTTTTCTTAGGCGCTACAGTCTTCAACTGGTCTCGCATCGTTTAGTTTTTTCCTACAGCGGTAGCGGCCATTTTGTTAGGCACATATTTTCGATAAGTATAGAGATCTTCTTATTTTCCCTCAGACATAGAAGCGTTCATAAAACCCGGCGAAACATTATCGAAAAATGAAAATAATTGCGGTATCCAAAATTGCAACATTTTAGTTGCATCGATACTTACCGAAAATCGTACCGGCTGCGCCAGTTTGTAGAGTTCCCCGTTGATGGATTTCTTTCAAGCAGTAATCTTCCGATGGTTTCCTTACTTTCGTTTATTCGTCCGTTCTTGTTTGCGGTTCTAACTCGACTGCCTAACGCTTGCTCCCGCGCCTGAATGTATTATCTCGCTCTTATTTATTCTCTCTCTTAGAGCCATCTTATATTTTCATGAGGGGTAGGACGATTCAATTAATTATGTTATCCTGCCTCTACAATAGCAAAGTACGTGGAATGAGTAAGAATAACTATCTGGGTATTATTAATCTTTGAATTTATATTATTAGTGCTTTTTTTTTGTTTTTAATCATCTATAGCAAAAATTCTCAGATGTTTGCAATATTATACTGTGTCCAAAAGGTGTAATTGGCTGGTTCGGAAGACTGAAGTTTTGGATACAATTGGTAAGAAATAAGACTTATACAATTGGTAAGAAATAAGACTTATACAAAACTGAAAATCATAAACTAAGCACGCGTCGATGGTTTGCCATATGCAAGGAATCGAAAGCGTTTCTGTAATATTTCAGTCCATTTGATGCAAACATTGCATCAAGGCGGGGCTGGTGGATGGAACAGTTGTCCGGAAACATGATTTGCACTGTATACGAAGTAGGTCATCGGTATTCTATTGTGTTAAGATCTCCCTAAGTTCCTGATTAAAATGTTTTACAAGTATAAACAAAACGGATGGAAACATTATTTTGTAAACCGCTGTCAGACAGTAGTGCTTGGAATAAATTAAACACAGACACACATAGATAAGCAGAGGGGAGGCCGAGCGGCCCTGGCCCCTTCCAAAATCAGAAACAGAACCAAAAAAAACCTTTTTTAATTTAGTAGTAAATTCTATAAAAATGTGCACCTCGTTTCGCCATCGCTTATGAAAAAATACTCATGAAACTGAAAATTTTCACTAACCGCTCGGTAATACCGGAACCGGAAGTTGGATCTGGATCAACTGTTCGAGGACTTTTTAAAGGATTTAAAAACATTTTATTTGCTTATTAGTTTGTAAAAATCGGCTTAGCAATTTTCGAGAAAATTGAGTGCGAATTATCTCATGAATTTGCACATATTGCCTTGTAATTCCGGAACCGGAAGTCGGATCGGGATAAAATTCAATAGCGATCTATGGGACCGTAAGACCTTTCACTTGAATATCAGTTTGTGAAAATCGGTTCAGCCATCTCTGAGAAAAGCGAGTGATATTATTTGTCACATACACACAGACATTTGCTCAGTTCGTCGAGCTGAGTCGAACGGTATAAGGCATTCAGCCCTCCGGGCCTCGGTTCAAAAGGCGGTTTTCACAGTGATTGCATAACCTTTCTTTATGAGAAAGACCAAAAGTTTGATACAAAGCGAACAGTGTCAAAACTAAATAAAATGGAGGTTTAATCTGTGGCAAAATAAACGACAATAATAATAAGACACTAAAATGATGACCGGAAACAGAAAGTACGCTTGATTTTGGTCCCAATTGTGCAGATGAGAAAGATATCTTGCCGCTGGATCCCACACATACTTATTTAGGACTGAAAAGTCGAACGCAAGCGCACTTCGGGTACATGTTTGGCTGGATCCATTATAATACGTCAGAGAACAAAATGATTACCCGATAATGGACTGAAGTCTTGCTTCGAAGCGGCACGTGTTCCATTCCAGGTCATGATGTCGGTTTTCTGGGATCGGCATAGCAAACTTTTGGGAACTCAAATCAAATCAAAATCAACGGTTTAGAGTTTCAATACTTGCCCATTCACTTTGTTCATCTGATTTGGCCTCCTCAAACTATTATCTTTTCCCAAATCTCAAGTCATCTCTGAGAAACCGATGTGAGTTTCATTTTGGAATTTTAGACCGCTAGTTCCGGAACTTAATACCGAGATCTGTATAACCAAAGTAAGTTTGTATGACCATCAACTGATATGATTTACAATATGACTTTACAAGATGTTTTCCGTTCTCCACGAATCAAAGCAAGGGAGCTATCTCGGAACACTTCCTCAAATCTATCACAACTTTTGTGGATTTTGTGCTCTACGAAAGATTGAAATTTCTGTTAAAAACGCCGATAGAACATTATTTTTTTTTTATCTGAGGGCCCCTCCCGAAACAAAATCCTGGGTACGGGCCTGCACATAGATTCAAATGCAAGGTTGAACGAGTAAAATAAATCCAAAACAAAACCACTCGATTTTGTTGGCTGATGGCTGACCCGATTTTTACAAGCATAGATTCAAATGTAGCCCCAGAAAAAATGTTTTGATTTTCATCTGAATTCGTCTTCCTGTTCCGGGATTACATGGTGATATGTGCAAAATATGAAATTGATTTGCTCAGAGATGCAGGGCCGGTGAAAGAGGTGGGTACGGTGGGTAGTACTATTCACCCGAAAATTCCAATAGTGGGTAATTACCCACCTGAAGTTTCAAGCGAAAAACAATGGTAATATTAGTATTGTTTATACAAATAAGAATATTTTTATTGCAACTCGAAATAATGAATAAAATCAAAATTATACGAGGTCTGTTCAAAAAGTTCCCGGAATTTTTTAATTGCGCGCGTCTGGAGAGTCCGGTGGTCAAAATTTTTTTTTATTGTGTTGGTACATATGTCCCTAATGTATGGTGAAATTTTCAGCTGTATTCATTGTTTACATTCTGTCTTGTAGCGGCTGGTGTAGACGTGTTTTTTTGAGCTCGGCGATTTTTGTTAGTTTAATTGAAGAGTCAAAGAATTTGTATTAAATTTTGCATGAAAAATGAAATAAAGTGTAACCAAGTGTGCGAAATGTTACAGAGAGCCTACGGTGAGTCTGCTATGAAAAAAAACAAGTGTTTACGAGTGGTATAAGCGTTTCCAAGATGGCCGCGAAGACGTTGAAGACGACGAACGCTCCGGTCGACCCAGCACGTCAATAATCGATGAAAATGTGGGAAAAGTGGAAAAAATGATTATGGATGATCGCCGAATCACTATTAGACAAGTTGCTGATGAAGTTGGCATATCAGTTGGCTCATGCCATCATATTTTTTCAAATGTTTTGGGCATGAAACGAGTGGCAGCAAAATTCATCGTTGCTTATTCGTGATTTTTTGGCTAAAAACAAGACTTTAATCATGCCCCAACCTCCTTATTCACCAGATATCGCTCCGTGTGATTTTTTCCTGTTCCCAAAGTTGAAGAGACCCATGAAAGGACCGCGTTTTTCATCGATTGAAGAGATAAAGGCAGAATCGCTGAGAGTGCTACAGAGCATTACAAAAAGTGACTATCAGGGGTGTTTCGAAGACTGGAAAAAACGCTGGCATAAGTGTATTATATCTAGGGAAGATTACTTTGAAGGGGACAATATAGATGTAGACGAATAAATAAATATTTTTTTAGAAAAATGAGAATTCCGGGTACTTTTTGAACAGACCTCGTAGAATGCTAGTACTCAAGGTAGAGTCAGGATTTGAAGATATACAACAGTAAGGTGAGACGTGACAAGGTTCATTTGAGCAAGCAGAAGTCGTTTAGTAACTTAAGGAGTAGAGTAGAGTAGTAGAGGAGTCAAGCTTAAGTGTCTCATCAATGCAAATAAAACCGTACTCAACCCTTTTTAACTGATTTTCGATATCAATGTACATACTGCTTGGAAATGCATTGATATTGATATTATAACAGATCGGCTGAAAAGTTCGTATCGTTTCTATGAGAGGGCGCCACTAGAATTAAATCCATACTATTTTCAGTTAGTACCAACCTTCAAAAGATACGTGTATAAATTTGACAGCTGTCTGATTATTAGTTTGTGAGATATTGCATTTTGAGTGAGGCTACTTTTGTTATTGTGAAAAAAATGGAAAAAAAGGAATTTCGTGTGTTGATGAAACACTACTTTTTGATGAAAAAAAGTGCCGCCGATACCAAAAAATGGCTTGATGAATGTTATCCAGACTCTGCACCGGGTGAAGCAACAATTCGTAAGTGGTTTGCAAAATTTCGTACTGGTCATATGAGCACCGAAGACGATGAACGCAGTGGACGTCCAAAAGAGGCTGTTACCGATGAAAACGTGAAAAAATCCACAAAATGATTTTCAATGACCGTAAAGTGAAGTTGATCGAGATAGCTGACACCCTAAAGATATCAAAGGAACGTGTTGAACATATTATTCACGAATATTTGGATATGAGAAAGCTTTGTGCAAAATGGGTGCCGCGTGAGCTCACAATCGATCAAAAACAACAACGAATTGATGATTCTGAGCAGTGTTTGGAGCTGTTATATCGAAATAAAACCGATATTTTTCGTCGATATATAACAATGGACGAAACATGGCTCCATCACTTCACTCCGGAGTCCAATCGACAGTCAGCTGAGTGGACTGCACGCGATGAACCGAACCCAAAGCGTGGAAAGACTCAACAATCGGCCGGTAAGGTTATGGCGGCTGTATTTTGGGATTCGCATGGTATAATTTTCATCGACTACCTTGAAAGGGAAAAACCATCAACAGTGACTATTATATAGCGTTATTAGAGCGTTTGAAGGACGAAATTTAAAAAAAACGGCCTCATTTGAAGAAGAAAAAAGTTTTGTTTCATCAAGACAATGCACCGTGTCACAAGTCGATGATAACCATGCTGAAATTGAACGAATTGGGCTTCGAATTGCTCCCTCGTCCACCGTATTCTCCAGATTTGGCCCCCAGTGACTTTTTCCTGTTCTCAGACCTCAAGAGAATGCTCGCTGGTAAAAAATTTAGAAGCAATGAAGAGGTAATCGCTGAAACTGAGGCCTATTTTGAGGCAAAGGACAAATCGTACTACAAAAATGGTATCGAAAAGTTGGAAGATCGCTATAATCGCTGTATCGCCTCTGATGGCAATTATGTTGAATAATAAAAACGAATTTTGGCAAAAAAATGTGTGTTTCTATTAAACGATACGAACTTTTCAGCCGAACTGTTATAGATATAGAAACTTCAATTAATAACGAACCATGTGTAATTTTTTTCTGTTTTCCAAACCGTTGTCATTGTTTCCACTAACAGATACGACAGATTCGTATACACAAGTTCACGGTTTCCAGGAGATTACTGCTCTTCAATGAGCGCATTTAAGAAAAATGAGCGCATTTAAGAAAATCACTCACACTAATCAAGATTCAGTATCGAATCGACTTGCACTCTGTGCGGTTGGATATTACCGTATTATTATTAAAAGTCCAGGAACTAACTAGGAAAACCGTAATTCATGTGCAAAGATTTTTTTTTATCCATCAACATTATCATCTTTAGATGCAATGCAATCGTTCTAGTTTTTTCTAACTTTTAGATACCTTACTTATTTGATGAATTGTCCAATGGGCTCAAAAAAGGATTCAGTTGCGACGATGACTCTCTCATTCGAGCCAATTATTTTTTCTCGAGAGTATCTTTTTCAGATCAGAGAAGAACAAGTAGTTGCTGGAGATTCGGTTATTGAGAATATGGTGGGTGAGGAAACAGATCGGTGCCTAATTCGTTCAATTTGGCCATTGTTTTCATTAACTTGTGACACGGTAAATTGTCTTGGTTGAAGATATTTTTTTCTTTTTCATATGAGGCTTTTTGTTCCATTTTGCTCTTCAAATGCATCAGTAATTCAATATTATAATCACTTTTGATGGTACTTTCCCTTTTAAAATAGTCGAGGTTAATTATACTCGAGCATCGAAGAACTGACGCCATGATTGTTTCAGCTGCCTGTTGCGTTTTCGGATGACTTTCTCCGCCTGAATGCGGATATGACCCCGCCGAAAAATGTTGGATCCATGTTTCGTTGATTGTTTCATACCAACGCAAGAAATCGTTTGTATTGCGACTAAATAGTGCCGAACAGCTAGCTGGATCGTTGATGCGTTGTTGCTTTTGTTCTATTGTGAGCGAACATGGCACCCATTTGGAAAAGACCATTTTGATGCCCAGATTTTCGCATATTCGAAAAAGCATATTCTGTTGATGTGCTAACCATCTCAGCACACCTAATCTCACGAGCTTTGATTTTGCGTTCATTACGATTATCAAAACTTGCCTAATTTTTTCCGGATGACAGAAATTCTTGTTTTCAATGGATCCGAGTGCGAGTAACACTTCTCAACTCATTGCTGAGTGCTGGACTTTCCCTTTAAGAAGAAATATTTTATCAATACAAGGACTTCGTTATTTCCATGTTTTCGTGAATTAAAAAATAACGTATCTAACGTAAAGGAAATTAAATATCGGTAGGCTTAGTGTTTGTGGAACGATTGACGTAAAAATTTAACACATGTCATCTGAAGGTTGCTACTTTCGAAAAATAAGGGTTGTTTGACATCACAAATGTCATCTTTGGATCAGTTCCGGGACTCTTTGAACAATGTGTTATGCACATCAGTAGCTGGGCTGGACTGTTTATGGGCTTGTTTCATGCGCCGCTCGATACGCACGAGACACATTTTGATCGAAAATCAGCTGTTTCTTCATATTCGAGGAAATTCTCGGTGGTTTCGATCATTGGTTGGCGGTTCAATGCATAGGGCGCTGGTCTTACAAGCTAGTTGTCGTATGTTCGAGCCCCGACCTGGAAGGATTCTTATGGCGTTTTTCATTGAAAAACGCTGGTGGCCAGAGTTGCCAGTTTATTTTTTTAAAAATCTGTCTCTGATTCGAAAATTTATTTGGATTTATCTGGATCCACTATATACAAGGAAATTTTGACCGGGCTTCATTTTCAGCGAATAAAAAAAAAGTCCCACCACCTATCGCATAGAGGCCAACACCCGTAAAGAACTGGGAAATCTGACAAAATCTGGGAAAATCTGGCAAAACATCTGGTTAGTTAGAGTGTCTGACGAAGCGAGAAAAATCTGGCCAGAACGCCAATAGAAATGTAATACCAAGGCATTCGATTATGAAGTACTGAATGAACGAGTTCAGCACCTTCCATCAGTGATTTTGAAACTAGTTATGTAGTCCTACGTCAACAGCTCGAACAACCCCACAGTAGTTTTATGTCGTATGCGCAATTTTGTTTCAAGACAAAATACCAAAAACGCTTCAGATTTCGAATTTTCGCGTCTCTTGCAAAGTTGTACCGAAACAAAATTTTAATAAATTTATACTTCGAAATGGTGGGTCGTTCCCCCCGGTACGACAAATTACCCACCTGGGCTTAACATGTTTCACCATTTTATTATCATAAAATTAGATTCAGACAAAAGGTTTAGGGTCCCAAGGACATTCCTGATTTTTTTTTTTTCTAGATCCGACTTCTGATTCCAGAACTACAGGGTGATTCGTGTTGTAAATTCAATTTCAAGAATGTTTTGTGATAAGGGATCTTATCATAGATGACAAAACCAATTTTCAGAAAATTAGATTAAAATGAAAAATCTTATCTCTCCCTAGTTGACAATTAAATTTTACTAGGATCCAACTTTCGGTTTCAAAATTCTCCAAAATAGTTTAACCGATTTTCATATTTTGGAAAAGAAGGGCTAATGGTCCCATAGTGACTTTTAATATGCAAAAAAAAACGTAAAAAAAGTAAGACTGCTGCAATACGTATAATTGATACGTATTGATAATTGGTGTCCATAAAACTATATCTGTTATGGGATCCAGTTCCAGATCTAGTTTCGGCTATACCGAAAGTGGTGGTCGATTTTTTAGAATAGAAGTATAAGTAGAGCATACCCGAGTAAAATGTGAGATTAAAAAGAAAACTCAATTTGATGTTGTGCTGTTCGTATATATCGATTACTTAATTTGCTATCGGTTTGGTCGTTTTAACGGTTAAAAGATCAAAATTGAAAGCAAAAAAAATGCTGTGTGACATCAAACCGGAAGCTAGTTTTGCTCTCAGTGAAAGCATATTGAAAACTTAAAATGATGTAGATTTTCTCGAAATGACACGTCACGAGCATAATCTAAAAATAGAACAGCCAAAAAAGGTCCGGGATAGTATACATTTAGGCGATATTACTCGCAAGCAAAAAAAGATTTTTTGCAATCTCCATATTAGTCGGAAGCAAGAAAAAAGATTTCATGCAATCTCCACACTACCGCGGAGAAAATCCGGTTTCGAACTTAGGTGTTTTGGAATGTGAACTTTTGGCGATTGCTATGGACTGTAATCAGGAGATGGAAAATGTTCGGTTATATGACAAGCAGTGTTGTTTCACAAAGTTGTATGCAGGTAGTTTCTGTCAGTGCACACTCGTTGCGTCGCTTCCATCCCGCATCCACCGTGAATAGCAGTGTGGCTATTTGATGTTCTCTTGTCCTTCTCATATCCAAGGCTGTAGCATTCGAACATTATAACATTAAATTGAGTTATTTACTTGATCTCACACAACTCGCACATGTAGTCACTTTGAAATACGAATTTAGAGGCTCTAAAGACCGAACGTTTTACAGTGAAGTCTTCTACAACACAGAGAATGTGAATTAGGAATCCGGCAATAAGGTATCCCATATCATTTGTTTTATCGACTAATTGGGACAATGAACGATTATCTCGCTTCTGACCACCAGAGATGTCTATCTCCTCTGTGTGACGAAGAGCAAGCAAAATTTCTCCCTCGCACTGACAACTTTAACGAGAGCTCTTCTCTTTCACATTTATACACCACTGTTGTGTAAAGTGTACACGCATCATGAGTGCGTTTGTTTATTTCCTTTTACCTCTTCCACTGAATCGCACCAAAGTGCTAGAGCATTAGCTAATAAATTTTCTGAGGTGGATGCAGATACTTTCACAGAGGTGTACACGCCGGTGAGCACTCTGCTGTATGGTTTTCGTAGATGAAGCGTGGACACGCAAAATCAGCAAAATAAAACAATTTATCGTAAAATTTTCGGTTTTCCTTGCAAATTTTTCATAGCAAGGCCAGATCTACTCTCTATTAATTGAAGTTCACAGAAGTGTTCGCTCAACATCACGCGCCAGTGGTCACTTGGGTGTATTTAGACGAGAGCGCGTGTGAGCGATTCATGCGAAGAGAATGTGTTTCACTCGCGCCAGCTGCTTTAACCACAAGCACACACTCAAATGCTGTCTATTCGACACTGAGAAGAAGTGCGCTTTCCGCTTTGTGCGGTGCTTCGTTTGTTTCATCCTCGGTGTGGCAAAAATCTGACTCTAGCGTGTATCTCTCTGGTGAAATGCCATCTCTGCTGACCACAGATAGAACCAGAATCTCTTCAGTAAATTTTTAGTTCTTGTGTAGACTTATAATTTACGATCATTTGATGCAGAATTAGTCCTGTGACTCAAAATTATGAACATTTAGTTAGACGGTTTCTTTAGAAAAGTGTATTAAAATTCCAAGACCTATTAGATGATTGATAAAATACCTCTCATAGTATCTAGCGTTAGTGAGAATATGAAGTTCTAAGCATTTATAACTAGGAATCAGAATTGTTTTGAAGAGGTTCTTCGACACAGTTTGCGGACTACTTAGGAATATACAAATCAAACATATATTTTCTTGGTGGCTCCTCTAAGCCACTAAAGTATTATTAAGAATTGAGACATTCAATGTTCGATGTTCGAACTTTGTAAACAATGAATTTTTCCATACTGCTGGATATAAAGTTAAGGACATTTTCAGAACGGATTTGGGGGGTAGATTATTTTCGCCATCCAGGTCCCTGATTTCTTGATGCACTGAGAATAATGGTCTAAAAACTTTGGAATGAACTTTGCGACGTCGTATGATTACAAATATCGAAACATTTTTTTAAAACTGAACGCAAAAATTGTTACAGGATCGGATACTTAACGTATCTAGAAGGAAATAGATGACGTCAAATATATTTCTCATATCAAATTCAAAAATAAGCTACTTCTACGGCAGACGATCAGCGAGATGGGAATGCCAAAGCCACTATTCAGATGGACCTGCTTCAGACAAACGTGGTACCGATGATCTCCAATTTATCTAATGCCTCACAGACGTGTGGTTTGACACTAATATTCTCGTGGTTAAAAAGAAAGAGCATTATTTGCGTAAAAGTTGAAAAAATCCGTTCTTCGCGGTTATGGTTGCGGTCAACTGCAGGATTTCGGCGGGATGTCAAAGCATTTCTGTAAAAGGCAACAAAGAATTGAAGGAATAATTCTTCCATTGAAACTTAACTTTGTATTTTTGTGTTGCCATTTGAAATTTGCTCAATTTCAATGGATTCACTAAGTTGTTGATATTATTATTTTCATTTTTTTGAGTTTCACAAAACTTTTGCCTTTAAACAGCAAAATGATAACACAATGTGATATTAATTGGAAATTTGATGAGTCTTTTTTTTTTTTTTTTTTCCTTTATAGGCTGCTCTGGCCGAGGGGGGTGGTTACAACGATCCACACTTTCCATACCAGACGAACTAGGCTATGGTGCCCAAATGAACACTAGTAACGAAGGAGGAGATCCTCCAGCATGTAACCCAAGCGACAGATTCCTTTTCGGTTATCAATTTGCAATGAAAGATACGAATATCTTCTATTGCAAGTTCACCAGAGAATTTGTCACTTGGGCAGGAAGTATGTGCTTCACCCTGTAACCAGTCAATCATTGAGTCGTGCGTCTGTATCGTATTGGTATTTTGTCATCCTACAGGCTGCTTCTGTGTCTTAAATGTCCTCGTCGATGAAGCTTTGCAAAATTTCGCACTGTATCCGCTTCGGTCTTGGCCCTGCTTTCCTATATAGTCTTTTATGTCTGAAGCGGTACAAACGATTATTACTTTAAAGTTCCTAAATCAATGTAGATATGTTTGGTCTACTAACACTATCCATTCTCATCTGCTCTGATTATTTCTATCTTTGTCGAAGTTACGTTACATTACCTTTTCTCATTGCATCGCTTTTTTGACTATGCTGACTATGAAACCTGTTAATATCTCAATGTGATAATTTATCAAGAATAAAGAAATAATAATAATTACTATAACAATAATAATTTCAATAAGAAATAATTTGGTGTACTATTGCATCGAATATACAGTGATCATCTCCAGGTATTTTTTAATTAACATTACTCCTCCATCAAACTTCATGTGCTCCATTTTTGTAATTATTATATAGTTTCCCTTTTATTATGTTATCGTTAATTTGGATGTATAGAGATTTGAAATTCATTAGCTTAATCTTAAAAGTCTCTTGATTATGGACATATTTAATTTCACCTCTCCACAAAGCGGGTGGTTTCAATAGTGGAGAGATAATAGCAATAAAAATAACTCTCATGATGATAATAATAATAATAATAATGTCAATAATTATAATAATTATAATAAAAGTCAAAACAATAATAATAATAAAAACCATAATAATAATCATAATAATAATAATAATAATAATAATAATAATAATAATAAAAATGATTAAAAAAAAAAGTGTTGCACTCACCTTTCTCCTTCATCACACCACTACTTACCAAGAGTTAGGTTGTTACCTAACATATTCATCCTTCATCACTATCGTGGTACATTCTGGGGGTTTTCCTTCTCACATCTTCCTGGCCTTGAATCCTCGATGATAATCCTCTGCTTCATCAATCTCATTTAATTTATTTTTTCATGATGCACATAGAATAAAATAAAATCAGATGTTAGTGCTTTCGTTAAATTATAAAATGTAAGGGTGCGCATTTAACACTAGATTGCCCATGAAAGTCACAATATGTAAACAATGGAAGGATTGCTTAGAATTTTGTGATCTTTATTTAACTCTTAATTTAACGTTATAAGCACTCAGGCACTCTGCACTAGCTTTTAGTTAGTCTGTCAGTGACTTTCTTTCTTTCAATCATTTTGACTGCTTTTGATCAATTTAGGTCTATACTAAGTTTTGGGCCTTCTAGTGTTGAGCACGCATCCAGGAAACAAAAACTACTACATGTATTTCGTGAAGAAATACTAGGTGTGACTGTATGAAATGGTCCACGTGAACCGTTCTCTTCCAGAAACACAGATCTCACACTCTTAGTCAGAAGGTGACATCTGTGTCCAAGTTGGAGAAATCTAAGTACATTCAAACCTTTCCCGATTTGAGAGTGTATTTACACCTGATCAATCAGTTTCGCCGTCATTGCAATTTGTAAACATTACCGATACCGAACCGGATCGGAAAGGTTTGAAAGTTCCTAAACGGTTCATAAGATGTCAATTTACTCCTATTCCTGATCACACTAGTCCTCCTTTTCGAATTAAATTCACCAAGTTCAGGACGAATATGACATATTAACATTAATCCCAACTGGATCAAGATGATTCAAATTGGTGACCAAATCCAGGCATAAGAATGCTCGAAACCACCTAATGACCTATTGTCAATTTCAAGCACTATTAGTCCTGTCCACTCCGTGATCGATCCAGACAACATAATAATTTTCATTTTTTTTACATTTATAAGCGAACGATCGATCTCGGTATGGGCCGACTTTGTAAATACGCGAAGTGTAAATTGACTCCCACCCCCATCCGCCAAGCGGGGGTACGCACCCTGTAGCTCATCATCCAAAGCCCAGGGATAACACAATGTGATATTAATTGGAAATTTGATGAGTCGATATCATATTAGGATTTCAATCTGATGTTGCTATCATAATCAAATATCAATTTGTTCTAATTTTGATGTTAGACTTTACTCGGGTAATTCCACCACTAGATGAAATTTGTTATAAAAAAACGTCCCTGAGTACTAAAATCAAATTTCGTTTCGAACAAAAAAATTACGGGAGCGACAACTCTCGCATCGATTAGCTTTTCATTGTCAGTAAAGGAGCAGGTCATGTTTCAATAGAACCTCTGTTTAAAAGTATCGAATCAGAGCAATCCTTGAGTCCGCTGTTTTCCCGATTAAAGTTGACATATGTCTCAAGTAATCAGGCCTACTGCGTAACATCATTAGTTTCCTATAAAACAGATCACAGTTAATTGATACTGGACTCGATCACTCCTACGCAGAACAAAGTAAAGAAAATTTCGCCATAATGAATGAGTATGATTATAATATTGACGCAACAATTAAGCTTATTAACTAAACCACACCGGACGAACCGTGCTCGGCATATGCTAGTGGCTGTTCGTTGTTGTGTCCAGAGGGTGCAGTTCAGCCGATCGCGCTGTCGCCAGTCTTGCGGAGTTGATAAGGGTTTTGCTCGACCGCTAGGTCCGTTCCCGTAAGTAAACAAAACCGAGAAGCATGTACCCGCGCAAAATCATTCGCCGAGTGTGTGCTCAGTAGTATATACTCACTGGACATGGACTGTTGATAATAATTACTGCCATTCTGGTGTGACTTCTTCCCTTTTGCTATTATTAGGGTGAACGAATGAAAGAAACAAGAGCAAGGCGCTGAGGCGAAGCTGATTACACAAGAAAGGTTTCATTTTGGTTCGGACTTTTCGTCTATCGCTGATTCATGCGTAGAGGAGTCCTAATGGGCGGAGAGATTAGAACGACATTTTTTCTTCTATGTGCTTTGATTTTCGTTTTTTTTCTCTTCCGAATCAGGTACACATCCGAGATAATCACGTGATCGTCACGAGGTTGGCATAGTAGTAGGTGTTGTTTTTCTTTTGTTGCTAGTTTTGGATTGCTCATGACCTGGTTTAGTGAAATGATGTTGGAATTTTGAAGGTTTTCATAATAAAGTACTGTACGGATTGTGATGCAATCGGTGCAACTTTCATTACTTCGTCATCTAGAAGCGGTGTCATAGTAGAATTTGTGTGTAAATGTGTAATGGTTCTGTTACAGAGATAGAAGATATTACTCTAATCAACAGTCTCAATATAAAAATTATAAAGATGAATGGTTGAGTGTAGAATCACTTTATAGAGAAATGTACATAAGAAACATTGAGGGCCTTTCAATATTTACGATCTTTTTTTATAATTATTCGATCGTTTTTGCGTTCGCCACACACCTCTTTGCGCTGCTTAGGAAATGATATTAGGAATTGGTATCATTCCGACTAAGATTGGACATCGCAACATCACGATAGCCACCATTGTCGGCTAGGCCCATCTCCATCGCTCACAGGAAAAAAATAAGGATAAGGAAGGGAAAAATATTGGTGCTTCACCTATTTTACGGGAAAACGACGACTCATCAGATTCTTCCATAGATTTTCAATAGCAATTTGTTCTGCTTTCACACTTTCCGACAGTAATGCAATCTTCTGGCGTTTTAGTAATGCCAATTCATGTCGAAAATGAAAAATCAAAGTAATCTTTGCCTTCAGTTGGATTTGTTACCATCCTTGACAGTGTAGTAGGACTGTCTACATGCACTTTTCTTTATTTTTGTCAAATTGGTTTAAACCAAGATACCTTGCGAGCATGTAAACAGTTCTACTGAATTGTGAAAAAGGTTGAGGTTAACAGTGACGGTGCGGTGACGCATTTTGTACCAAAAGGTAACAAAATCCGAATTATTGGTGCGCGATCATGCCAAGAAACGAAAAGAGCCGAAACATACCGTGCTTTGTGTTTGCAAATCATTTGAACGGAGCTTGACTGTGGATCGGAAGATTGGAAGTGAAACAAATCGAAAAGTATGCTCCGTCAAGAAGGTGGTAACCGTTGTTGAGAATACCCACATTATCGAAATGACGGAATGAGCAATGGATTCTTACTCGACTGCATAATTTTTTGGTGCTTTTTCGCCTGAGTTGGCTGCTCGATCAACCTGATTGACAGTGACATTTTAAATGTCATTGAATATTCGCTCATTTTATGAATATGTTAGTGTAAAATTTAGGCGACTTAATCCATTTCACTACACTCCAGCTAGAGGAATGGATGATGCTGACTAAGGTAGGCCGTTTCGTTAACTTCCAGCGAATTTCAACAGTTTATGTTGGGATTCTAAGAAGAACTGGTTATTTACTAGTTCTGTATATTCGAAAAACATGAGGATTTAAATTTGTATATTCAGTTATATAATGTTTTCGTTTAAAAATAAACTGAAAATCAGTACGAGAACGTGCAAAATCGGAAAGAAGAAAAAGAAGAAGACGAACTGACAATTCAGTCCGCATCTTCTCACTCAATTCCGAATGATATCCGAATCAACCGGTTGTAGGCGAAATTCATTCGGAATCGGTTGTTGCACTGGAGTTGGAATTGATTCGGAATTCCACATGATTTCCATATGGAATTTCGAATGAAAATTCCTCGTCGATTCGGAATTGATTCGGAATCCATTTGGATCTGATAATGTGGGTAATTCCATTCTTTTTGTGTGAAATGTGACTCACAAAGTTGGGAAATCATAATCACACGTACAAAACATGAACCAAAGGCAAGGACTTAGCATACAAAGTGAAAAATGTAACCACGAAGAAACACCGTTGATGACCATTTCCGAAGATGTTCAAATTCCCGAAAAAGTATTTGATTTGGCATCTGGCCCATTCGAAATGTTCACGTTGAACTGTAGTGATTATCAAAGTAGGCTCCATTTTCATGCACTACTCAGTGAGTCGGCCAATCGCTGTTCCCACACGGAACGACCGAAATCAGCATTTTCGCGAAAAATTTAGTTGATTTGCTGATTTTAGTTAGTTATTTTTTGAGACAACTAAAAAAATCTTACTTTTGCTGATTTAGATTTTTTATTCTCATTCCCTTAATAATAATAAAATATTTGTTGAAATGACTATTTTTTTTAGTTGAATTCACAAATAAACGTACTGTCATTTCTTAGCTAAGGCACACTTTATATCCAGCCAACTAATTTTTTAGTTGAATTAAAGAAATATAATGTTGTTTTCAACCAATATGAATGGTTGAATTGGCTTCTGCAATCTGCAGCTATATGGCGCCCTGTCACCGAAACGGTAACACCGTATGACTACTAGCCACTAGATGACACACTACTGCCGAAAAAAATTCAGACGCGGTTGTCTTTTCTATATTGGCAGGTATAAATACGATGTTGTATTGGAGAAAAAGACATAAACGAAACGTAAACATCTTTTTGAATTTTTTTCTTCTAAATCACTGTTTTCTTCATTCTCACTGAAAACTTTGAGCACTCGGAAAACAAAAACCGAATACAAATAGTACACCGGACGGCGCAGCTCGGAAGGTTTGAAGATACAAAAAAACTTCATCACAATTAGAGTGAAACATTCGAAATTCACTTCACTGTTCCGCGTAAAAA
Source organism: Malaya genurostris (assembly GCF_030247185.1). Taxonomy (NCBI): domain Eukaryota; kingdom Metazoa; phylum Arthropoda; class Insecta; order Diptera; family Culicidae; genus Malaya; species Malaya genurostris. The sequence continues at coordinate 25,671,348 of NC_080571.1, read as the reverse complement.
CATTATTACGCACAATCGCTACAAGTGCGCACCAATTCTGAATAAATACGATTTCCACTAACAGTTTACGACATTTTTACATATCGGTTTAGAAATTTAAATAAAGATATATCGAACACATGCGAAAAACATCAAAACAATGTTCAAGCAGTTTCAATAAGACTATCCTTTTTAGCTTTTTAATGGATTGTTTTGCTTTGACACTTCTCATGAGTTTTTGGCTAATAAACTTGTTAATAATACCCATTTCAGTTTTGGTTTTTTGTGCTGTCCTTCAGTAATGATGGTGATAGATAAATAGAAACGAATTTTCTGATTTTAATAACAAAATTAGTTGTCAATGAGAATTTCGTGTTGGATTGAAATATTGCTGGTTTGAGTCCAGGATATTCACCAACTAAACACATTCTCTAAAACTAAGAGTTTTTTCAGCAAAGTAAATTCTCAATTTTAACTAATTTTATAGTTATTTTGGAAATTTTGTTGTTAAAATCAACTAATTCAAAAACAGTAATACGAATTAGGCGCAGAGCTAATTTCGGTCGTTCCGTGTAGTATCGAATTAGTTCTACAAATGTTCCATACATTGTCCTTTCGAGAAATGAGAGACACAAAACCTACAGCCGAAAATTATGCGTAATGATTAATTCAACAACTCTTCCAAAGACAACTTTTCGGTGGAACGTTTCACAAAAAAGTTAGAACAAAAAAAGTGATTTTCAGGAGCCACCCTACTTTTACTCGGGAAAATTGATGTAACTCGATCAAATGAAGAGCTAGAGAGGTGTTTCTTTCAGCAAAGTTGCTCGTAATAAAATTTTCTACAACTTTAATATACAACATAATCATTTTTGAGTACAATTAAGAAAGTTAGATTTCAGATTTCAATCTAAATAAGGACCATCCTAGTAACATTTTTCATCAAAAGGAGCGCCATTTGATTACAAACAACTTTTGTGAAGACACCAACTACAAAAAACTAATATTTAATAGTGAAAATATTTTTGTCACGCTAATTTCCCGTTTCGGACCATAGTGCATTGGCGGATCTCTTTATAACTCGCCAATAACACAATTTAATTTCATTTCCGTTCGCAAAATCAGTTTGTTTAGTAGGCCATGCTTAAAATCAATTCTCGTCCACCCGCCGGACGTTCGCATCGCAAAGGATGCTAGGAAATAAACTCAGACGGTGTCTTATTTATTCTCTCTCACCAGCAATTCTTTTTGATCAGCTTATTCCTGACTGTGGAACTGTGGAGACAAGCATGACGATCAGACCGAAATCGGTTTTGCCATACGCAGCCAATGCAACAGGTTCCGACTGCAATCTCCTTCGTGCTAGCCGGGTAGCCTGATTGGCCTGAGAATTGGAAGATCGCTGCGATGAGCAGTTCTCTCTCATCGTGAGAGAACAGTCGCTCTGCTCCTGATTGTTGTACCGGTGCGACGACGTCGGATTCGAATTTATTACGGCGCGTCGGGGAGTGGCTCAAATTTAGTCTTCGATAAACAGTCGAAGCATATGGACGTATTTCTTCATCATCAACTTAGATTACAATTAGGAGCTTAACACTCATAGTAGAAACCGCAGTAGTTAGTAAATAGCTATACAAATTCTATCCTTTCGAATACTTACTGCAATAGTCAATCAAATCATAGTTGGCCGTTTCGTTGGGAAATCGGTGAATTCCGCAAGAGTCGTATCCGAGACGTGTGAATTATCTGCACATCGCGAAGAAAAAGAGAGAGAAAGAGAGTAGAAAGGAGAGCCTCTACAGCTGCGACACAAGAAGTGCGAATAATTGAACTGTTTCGAATCTGCGATTGTTTGTGATTTTGCCGGTCTTCGTTGCAGAAGAAATTACGAAGTAAATACGTTCATTTTTATAATGTAAGGTGTAACATCTGTTAGATGGTAGCGGTTCGCACGAATAAATAGTAAAAAAGTGTGTTTTTCCTGTTTCGAATGGAGTGATAATTGTAAACATTCAGTGTTGTGTTAGTTTCATTGCATGCCTTGACAAAGTTCCTATATGTCAGCAAAATAAAGAGTTTTTAATGCGATTGTGATTGAAGGCTTGACAGCGAAAGACAGAAAAAATCTTTTGTTAAGTGTTAGGATGCGTTGTGTGTAACAATAAAAAAAATACACGCAACAATAGCTCGCTCGTGTGGACATTTCTGTCAACCCATATTCGATCCGCCGGTAATCGGAGAAAACGGTTTCTGATACGTACTACAATAAAATAGAACCGTTGATCTGGGACTGTTTCAGTTTTCTACTAGTCGTCGTCATCAAGCCAAAATTGAATTAATTCGGTGTACGAATAGAGGACTATACGAACTGTCACTTCTGTTGTGCGGAGATATTTGTAAACATCACAGCCGAAAGCGACACCGAATCGTTCGGGGATAGACACAACAGACTCCGCCAGTCGATCTAAGTCGCCGTCGCCCTTGTGGCGATCCCTGAGGATCGTGTTTGGATTCGAGGTAAGTGTTTCAGATCGCTCATTTCAAACTGTTTTAATTTTAGTGCCTTTCAAATGGAGCATTAAATCAATTTCACCTATTCCGAGTACATAGCTCAAGTATGGTTTGTCAATTGAAGTGGGCGGTACATTCCATTCCAAACGTTATACCTCAACAAGTCAAACAACTTGAACACACACACAGACAACCTGGGAAGCGAATATTACACCGTGTAACGGACATGCCAACATGAGTAGAAAACCAACCTGAGAACGACACTTGAAAGGGCCAACGCGCGGGATGTAATAAGTAAATGTACAAACCACTCGACAACATTTTTCGAGTTGGCGGCAGTGGGAAGCATAAGAGTCAATCGTCAAACGTTGTACGTTGCAATGAAACGCACCAAGGTATGGGGCAAGAAGCTCTTACCAACAGTCCACCCAGTCTCTAACATAGAGCGAACGAAAGGGCTTTGCTCAGTAATCAAAGTAACCGTTGGTTGTTGAGTGATCAAAGTAGACCAGCATTATTCGAGTTATGTTCCTTGTTGGACTGAAAAACCAATCCTAAATCCTGTTTACTTGGATTGGATCAATTTGTTGAAATTTTCCTTTCGGAAATGAATTATTTTGATAACCTTTCTAGTCTTTTCTGTTCGAGCCTTCACACTCTCTGACACTGCGACGATGCACCTGATGTTTCAACTCAATTCCGTCCAGTTTCCAGGAAATCATTCGACCATCGCCGACGTGCCTGCATTCTGTTTGATTTTCGAGAGGAAAAATTTTGGATGGCCATATTGGCAGAGACAGTTTAATTCGTTTAGAGCTCACATGTTAATTTTAATTTGCAAGAAAAAAAAATGCATGGGCGTGATTTTTTCTGGAACTGCATGGTTCGTGTTAGCATGATCTACATCCAGGCGGGGTTCGATTCGACATTCACGAACAGAAATTTTAGTCATTCGATTGTTTTAAAACCCGTAAAAATCGAAACGTCGCACTAACCGTGCATCCGCGACAACAAAATTGAGAACGTTCTCCTTCTTTCCATAAACCATTCTTCATTCCCTAAACCGAAAGAAGGAAATCGGATAATTGTGATTGATGTTAGTCCCCTATTTCCTTCTCTCTTTGAATGCATCTCCCGTTCTGTGTCATTCTTTCAATTTCGGACTCCGTCCGTTATTAAGCAATCTGTAAATCCGAAGAAAGATATGTTTTATTAAGGGCGAAGAAATATGGTTTTATTTAGCTGGATATGGAATTACATTCCGCGACGCGAGACAAGACGAAAAGAACTAGAATCCGCTAGTTTCGGAAGTTGAGTTAGAAAACAAGTAAATATCCTATGTTTTCACTGGTGGAAACATGTTAAGAGCCGATTTTGTTATTATAATCGGTAGGAAAAGTCAGGATTGTCAGATAATGAGCCAAAAATATACGACGCTTCTTTGAAATCGGGTTTCCAGATTGTTATATAATATGTAATGCGTTATTCAAGATCACATTTGACTGTTCATTTTTTAACTAATAAATTTGTTATAATTTCATTCGAAATACTACGCTATAACACGTAAACAGTATTTAAATATTAAGTATGAAAATACGTTTCGGGTACTTGGCCGTACCTTTAAATGTAACAAATTCTAACCAAATGTAATAACAAATTCTAACCAAGCTTTTTGCGAGCTTGACATCCCTGGTCGAACACACTTTGAAACTATTAGAGCATGCTCCGCTCTAAATTTTAAATTGAGGATATTTAACAGAACTGAAGTATTAGAACTTGAATGTGAGTACGTGAGAATCAAATCAAATTTTACATGGAGTTCCCAAAGGAGAGACTGATTTCGATACCGACGAACGACCGCAACTAGGTTAAAGCCGGGTATAAATAAAAAAAAGAGACTGATTTCGTTCCGAACTGGATGGGTTTCACCGTTTATCAGCTCGTCAAATATATTCAATTTCACTGAAAACTAACTCACTGAACATATGTAAAAAAAAATGTTGTCATCGGTATCGCCGCTAACCAACCAACCGAAGAGCAGGTCGTTTTGTTATGGAAGAGGTTGAAGCCACATCTGTCTAGGTTTACTCGTTTTGCCTAGCTTAGAACAAGTGTCACCGTTTGGCAGTCGTTGGAAACACAAGCCGTTTAGTGTGGAAGAACGCGAGAAATCGCTTGTAAAAACTGCACATCTAAAAAAAATTGTGTAAATTTAGACAGAAAAAAAAACCTGAATGTTACAAGTGACGTAGTTCTACAAACGATACAATTCATAACTACTTAACGTGTCAAACAACGCAATATTTTATTCGTAGAGAATTTTACTGGCTCCGAGTGAAATACCAAGTGCCGCTGTATGGATTTATGTGTATCAATTATTCATTAAGCTGATATGTGCTTCTCTGGCTCAGTCGATTAACTGGCGTGCTTTTTGATCTAATGTTTCTCGGTTCAAGTCGCGCTGCCGCAACCAATCTTTTGATTTTTATTTAATTTGATTTCAAGCCATGTAATATTCGAATCACACAATTTTACATGTTCTTGAATATAAATTTGTATGGATTACGACGCTCAATTTATGTGCGTCTGATAAGAATCTAAAATTTTTTTTCCGAACTGTGTACTTCTTCTGAGACTTCGAGCTGAAATTCGAGCTTTAAAAATTACTCCTTTTTACTGTTAATCTAATAACATATTTTTAAGTGCTAAAACATATAAGTTTATATGCATGCATAAAAGGCGGGATGTGTTCGGCGCATATTTCAATTATTCTTGTAAAATTCACTCATTCTACGATTTACGTTCATATGAATTCTGTCATATGTGGATTTACTAGGTTTCCTCAATAGTTTTTTTTTTCTGTTGAGCGTCTAGTAGAACACTTTCTCAAGCAAAAATCTGAACTACTCGATAAATCGATTCTTCTTTTTTTCTCGCGCATTTCGGATAGAAAAGCATTTCGTATACAACTTGTACGTTCCGTTTCAGACACCGAACAAGCCTGTAAGTAGTAGACGAAATACGTATCTATCCAGAATTCGAGGGAAAATAGTAGAATGAAAAAGAACAATTGAACGAGAAGATTTTTTCTCGGATTTTTTTCGGATTTTTTTGTGTGTGTTTTTTTTTTTAATAGAGATACAGAAAAATCTTAGTGAGTTCTCTAAACTGGGAAATAAGTAGTAAAAGTTCCAATTGAAGAAAAGGGTAGCAAGTCAGCATACTTCATCTACTCCAATTTGGGTGATTTGACACCAGTGATGCCAGGTCTGCGGATTTGTCTATAAATCTGCAGGATTCTAAAATAAATTGCAGGCATGGTTTTGTTGTATATTGTTTTTCATGTTTTTCGCAGACATTCGTCAAAATTTACAGAGTTTACCGTTTTTTTTTGTTTTTGCTCGCTAATGTCACACCGTGCATAATTGTTTATAGAGAACTTCAGTCCGCAAACTATTTTTATTTCAAGTTTACAGACTTTGTCAACCCTGCTTGTAGATATTTGAAATTGATAACTTTTTACCTGGCATCTCTGCCTGACACTCGTATTCAGAATTCAGAGTAATCATTTATTTTGCACAGCCGGAGCGGACAATTCTGTATAAAATGTTCAAAACGACGAATGTAACAATGAGAGATTCTCTTTGTTTACTTTCTCTTTCGATTATTGCGGCACTCTTAGCAATCCTTCTCTCCAATTATTTACCGATAATAATAGCTAAAGCTATCGACTTTCAATCTTCACTGAAGAAATTACCGAAAAAATCAGGATTATTTCGCAATAATCGAAAGAATATTGGAAGAATTGGTTTTATTGGACTGACATTGTAAAAGAGCGAATGAATGTACTTGCTTTAAATTTTATTGTTCCCTGTTCAAAACTTATGTTCAAGAAGCGACTGTAGGAAATCAATAAGGTACTCCTAAAATCTTTTAAAATAAGCTAATGGTGTTTTAAGGTTTATGAAAAATGATAAAATTAAAAACATTTTTTGTCTGCAATATTTGAATTTTAAACTGGACGAAACATTGAATTATAACGTCAAATCAGTCTTCCTCTCCGTGAAAAATTGAGGGTTTTCCATACTAAAGATCTGTACAAAGTTTCATCCAAATCGGAAAAGAGTCGATTCGGATTATGCCACGTTTACTGCTGTTGTTTATTGGAATTGCGCTATTGTCATTTATAATATAATAACGTGCTCACACCACCTAGCAGTGAGATGATACCCTTTTTCTGCATCAATATTCGTTAGTCTCTCAAAAAATGTAACTAGAATGAACGGTAATCGATTCACATACTTTATGTTTCGTCTTCGACTCGTCAGTACATAACAGTTTATGTTGAACTGTTATGTATAACGATCAAAAATAGGTTAACCTCTAAAATGACCGAACCCTGAATCGGCCAATTTATGCCGAAAATCGTTTACGCTCGGCACATCAGGTAAGGCATTGCGCTTCGTTGCAAATATAATAAGTGCAAGTAGCAGAAACTTTATATCTGTCTAGCGGTTTATGTTGAACTACTGGGTACTGACGAGTCGAAGACGAAACCTAATGTATGTGAAAATGATTGTGTACCCTATGCATGAAAATAGGTAAACCCTTCAAATGTAATCGATTACTTTATTAAAATAAATAGGAAAAAATATTTATTAAAATAAACAGGTCAATAAATACACTTATACTTCCGAATTTATTTGAGTGATATGAAAATTCAATTTATTCGGTAGTTGTAGTTGAAGACAGTTACAGTCGAATTAGTTATAAAAATGAAAGGATTTTACTTTAAATTCGAAGATAATGATGAATTTCCACTACACAATTTAACACGTCACAGTCGAACAATCATGTTGCCAAAAAGGAACCGTGCTAAAAACAAATCGAGCCAAAATACTGTGCTGAAGTGTACTGTAATCAATCTCTCAATCACTAAAAAAACATACAATCGTTTCCGAGTGATTGAGAGATTAAATACAGTACTTTCCAGCACAGTATATTGGTTCGTTTTTATCACGGTTCCTTCTTGGCAACATGATTGTTCGACTGTGACGTGTTTAACCGTACAGTAGAAATTGTGTCTAATTTTGATTCCAAGCGTCATTTCATCGTGCTTCGTTCAAAAATTCTACTATTGGGATATGGCGAAAAAATCGATATCTCCGTGAATAGTTGACAGTTTTTGTTGTGACAGATACTTTAAAAAATCGCAAATTTTGAAATAATAGTTTTTATAACTCAGAAAGTAATCATCAGAACCAAAAACAATAACGTACATACTTTCTGTAATCCCTTTAATTCGGTTCAGCCATCTCTGACATCAATGCCTCTTTATTTTGCACACACATACAGACATTTGCTCAGTTTGTTGAGTAAAATTAAGAAAAAAAAACAATTTTTTGGCATTAAAAATGCCTTACTCTTCACTATATGGGGCCGGGTGTCAATTAAAAGTTTCAAAAATAGTCGCGTAACCTTTTTGTGTCATAATTTTGAACGTTAATAACTCGGTCATTTGTTGATGGATTGTTATAATTTAACAACCAATCGATTCGGAAACTTTTAATTTAAACATGTATGACGACGTCGTTTCAGTATTTCAATAGTATACTATTGAAAAAATGGTTGGAATCGACCTATGTTTTCATCCACCAATCCCTGTTGTACAAAATGACGTCAACTTCTTGTTGGGCATAGGAGGCTTTGTGTCATGCATAAAAAACACCGTATCGTTATGCGTAGTATGAAAAGAAATCTATAAATATAGGCTGCACAATATTTCTTTGCCTAGTTGATGTTTGACTGTGAATGAAACAAGTAGCTTGTCCAGTGAGCTGATAACTGGATTGTATTAGAGATCGGCAATTCGTTCGCGAACGGTTCAAAAGAACGAGCTATAGTTCTTTTTTCGAGAACGGTAGTTCCTCAGTTCAAAGTTGAGGGGTTTTTATTTTTGTTTTTTGAGCTCGCTCAACCTGTTTTCAAGAACGGTACTAATAAGAAAGTTTCGTTACGAAACCTCAGTTCTACTTCGAGGGACCTTTTTTCCTCGCTTAAGCTTACTAAAGTAAGTTCTCGTTTAGTCCTTGAACAAACAATGCAGAATCATTGCATGGCTAGTACTATGGATCCTGCTGAATCCTTCCAAACGGGGGTTCGAACATACGACAACTGGCTTGTAAGACCAGCGTCCTATGCATTGAACCGCCAACCCGGGACAAACAAACCAACTATGAATAGAACGAACGAACGACTCTGGAGAACTAGTTCTTTCAACAGAACTCTGCATCACTGAACGGTTCTTTGAAATGAACTGTTTTGCCCATCTCTAGATTGTATATGCGTTCACTTGCTGGATTGTCGCTTTTGCATTATGTGTTGATGAAATTTTCTGTTGTTTGCCGTGTTCGCTTGAGTATCTTATATATCATCTAGCAATTGAAGAACCGAATCAGCGTGGTTATCGATTCTTTTGAAATATCCCATGTATTTAGAAAACTTTTGGTCGATTTTGTCATTAAAAATGCCTTACACTTTGCTTCCCGAGGCTGGATGTCAATTTAAAACATGCAAAACTTACCGCGTAACCTTTTTCTGTCATAATTTTGAACGCTTATAACTCAGTCATTTGTTGATGGATTTATATAATTCAACAATTAATCGATTCGGAAACATTTAACTTAATATTCCTAATATACCAAAGCGAAAATCAATGTAAGTAACTAAATATTTTATGCGGACTGTTTCACATGTTTTCTTCCTCGTATTGTTGCCATATTATTTACCGACACTTTCCGAAGATTATCGACGATTTTGAAGGATTAATAAAATTACACCATTATTGAGATTACTGGTACAACATTCTCTTGGATCGATTAACTGTTTATAAAATTAATAAGTCCACCCAGTGAACGACCATTGTTAGGTTAAAACTGGGGGTAAATAAATGATATAAATCAAATCAAATTAATAAGTTTGTACGTTTCTCGAAAATTATCATCGTAAAATAAATTAGTTTCATTTGTTCAGGTTTAAATCTTTAGGTTGTTTGTATCTAAAATTGAGCATTCAAGTAACTTTGAAGTGTAGTGAAGTTTAGTGTATCATCATCATTATCATCTTTATTTTCGTATTTATTATGAAGACCCTAGAAACATTTCATTTTTAATGTTATTGTGCTCGGTCGTGTCTTGCATACAACCCTCTAATTTTTTTTCTATAAATTTGTTATAAAATCGAAAAACAGGAGTAAATTTGATTAGTGTCTTTTCAAATACGAATAAACTACTACTCAAACAGTTTAGAAGTAGTAGAAACTAAAACTTTTTTGTAAATACTCGTTTTAATACGTTTTACTCAAATCTAAATTTGTGAAATCGTTCTAGGTAACCCCAAGCAAAATTGTGAGTACAATATTCTCATTTTGTTTTGCACTCACCCTGTAATTTCGGAACGGGAAGTGCAAACCATGATTGAAAAAAGGTTAGAGCATATTTAATCATGGCTCTAATAGATTAAAATCGGGACTAAATAAAACGATATAGTTAATTAACTACCTCAATTCTTTTGTATACATCATCCCGTTAGTCCGGAACCGGAGGTCGGATACAAATTAAAATGAAAATGGGAACACTATGAACAAGTTCATCTATAGATGTACATAAAAGCAGCGTATCAATTCACCTAAATTTACAATTCAAAGCAAGTAGAAATGAATTTAAACATTGGCTAAACAGCTTATTGAACTGAAATTGACATCTAAACAGATTAAAAAAATATTTTCACATGTTAACAGATGTAATAATCTGCCATCACCCAAGAAATTCTGGTATGCTTAATTTAAAAAGTGTAAGGCAATAGTCTAAGTTAAGGAAAATCTGTTCAGCCTTTCTGTTATATACTGAAGAGTTGAGTAGAATGGTATATGACACTCGGCTCTGCGGAAGTCATCGCATAAAAAAGGAGAACACTGAAAAAATCTATCAACAGAAAGTAGAAAAACAGAAATTGGCGCCTTTCACGACATGAAAGCAGAAGCCTAGTGGATCTATCTATCTATTATTTCGGAATTGCCGGTAGCCTCCCGGTCTTTTAGACTGATTCTGTCTAGGGAGAGTAATTTTCCAAGTGGATCCCAGCGCACCGATTGAAATCATTACATTTATTTTAAACTACCAAATCGAACTACGTCACGTGATGAGAATGCAAATGGATTGTTGGTACTGTAAAATTTCTAGTCGAATCCAGTTAACCGAAAGGCTAACCATTTGGAAGGTCGAATCCGAAATTGCCTCATTACTGCTGGCCCGGATTCGATTTAGATTACCTAACTGGTGAACGAGACAGACGAAAATAATAAACCCGCAAAAAGGTAATGGTCGGATTCTATCGTATCACCGAAGTTTGGCAGTGAAAAGTACTGCCCGATGACCCCCGGTATCAAGGGTGAGGTGAGCCACCCTAAACAGAACTGATACCACTGGGAGAGATGTAGTAATATTCTTACGCCTCAACCATGGTTCGTCAAGTCCTACGTGACGCGCAAATTCAATCATCCAACCGGTGAATGTTCAATTGTTTTGCCACCGGTCGGTCGGTAGAATCATGACTTCCAGAACCTAAACTGATAAATCTACGTTCAATTATTGGACAGAGGGACAACGAACTTTTTTCGACCAGAAAACAACACCATTAGTGAACGGTAAGATAGTAGGCCATGATCGTTCGACACTCCTGCGGGGTGCTTCTATTTCGGTGTGGTGAACAGAAATAAACATCGTTTCTGCCATAGCTCAACGATTCCAGTTGACTTTAAAATGCCCTCTTCTCGTGCTGGGTGATAACAATGCTGATGTTTTTCTGTCTCTCTCTCTCTCTCTCTCTCTCTCTCTGCTACTTCTATTTGGCGCCTCTTCACACAACGATTGGCTTATCATCCACGTGAGGTACAATTAATACCGGGAACATAACGCAGTCAGTGAATGCTCGTGAGTTAGGCTTTGTCACCCACTGCGAATCAAGGGTGACTAGATTGTGACCGACTAGTATTTCATTCCCGAAGAGGATTATAACTTTTTAACACTGGGTTTCATATTCGGTGAACAATGGCTATTCAAATTTTCCATTCACTCGTCATTTCTAAACACAACTAACTATTTCCCAACTTAAAAGAAAATAAATGTCACATGCCAATTGAGTTGCATCTGTTCTAGTTGTGCGAAATCAATTTCGTTCATATTTCATAAGAAGAACACGAGTTCAACATTCCAGAAATTTACGCCACGATGCAATAATCAAACTAACAAGATCGATTTGACACATTTGATTTGGCACGTATCCAGAGTTTTCCGTGCAATTAACAAGTGACGCAAGCTAGCGCTAGTTAAGAAATATTCACCGTGCTGATTTATTTTGCTTTCTACACAAAACGAGTAAATTATTGTTTTATTAACAGCAAAAAAAAGTAATCCCATCTGATTCGCTTTTACCAATAAGCTCTTTCGAACACAAATCATCAGAAAAAAATCTAAGAATGTAAAGAAAAAAAAAGCAATAAATTTCATCGCTGTTTATTTGTGGGCAAACAATGCACCCTGCGAATGCAGCGTTATCAGCTCAGCTTCTTATCACCGGTAGTAAATGCATTTTGTTTTCTTGTACGTGGTATGATTTTGAGAACACCAAAATGATAAATAGGATTACCGTAGTATTTTTTTTTTGTAGGCACAAGTAAACGTCTGACGAGATATGGTTTGAGATTGGATTTAAAATATCGCACGATTGGTGAAATAATGCGAAATAGGGTAACCATCAAACTATTAGTTTGAGTTAGATACTGTAGTTTACTCCGAATTTTTGCACCTCCGCTATAATAAAGGTTGCTTCAGATAGAATTGGAACAAAGACAATTGCCTGTATTTCAGTTATTTATTATTGAATTCGAGATCTTTTTTTATACAAATGTAGCGTTTTCTTCATACTTTTAAGAAAAAATGCGGATAAAATTATTCGTCACGGTTTCGAAGGAATTATCGAATTTTTCCTGTAACACGGCTCATTAGGCGGCGCACACCTTCTTCGTCCATCGTTTTAACTATCTTATTCCACCAGGGCGTCATCTGATTGATGTCTTTGACAACCTTTCCCTTTGCCTTGAGTCTCCTCTTCATGATTGCTCAGTATTTCTCAATAGGGCAGAACTGGGGGCAGTTGGGTGGGTTAAGGTTTTTCGGAACAAACTGGACCCCTTTCTCTGCATACCATTCTTGAACGACTTTTCTGTAATGACAGCTTGCCAAATCTGGCCAAAACATTACGGGATGGTCGTGGGATCGAATGAACGGCAAAATTCGTTTTTGGAGACACTCTTTTTTGTAGAGTTCCGATGTCATTGTCTTATTTGTAACGAAAACTTTCGTTTTTTTGCCACAGCTGCAAAGGCCCTGCCAAATCATAATTTTTTTTTGCAAATTTGTCGGCAACAACAAATTTAAATTTGGCTGGAACATACCCCCCGAGCCGTTGCCAAGTAAAATTTTTGACCTGGGATTTGCCCGAAGTCAGCCTTGACATAGGTTTCATCGTCCATCAGAAGACGCCCGTCGAACTTGGTCAGCACCTGGTCATATAGTTTCCGAGCACGAATTTTGACCACACTATTCTGTTTTATGGTCCGATTTGGCTGTTTGCTCGCTCGATACGACTTGATTTCTTCCCGGAGTCGAGTTCTCCTCACGGTACTATGGGCAGCACCAAATTTTCTGGCCAAATCACGGTCCGACAGATTAGAATTCCTCTTAATCGTCTTCAAAATCTTACCACGCAGTTTCCGGTCGACAGTTCCACTCCGACGATTGGCTTGAGGCTTCCGAATCGTCGTCAATGTTTCCTTATACCGTTTGATAATGCGCCACACGGTATTTCTGGGCAATTCCGGCTGTTTAGCTAGTCTAGATGCAGACCACAATGGATTTTCCAAATAACTGTGCACAATTTTATCCCTTCTTTCGGCTTCCATGTTGATTGTTTACAAAGTACAGTCGATTTGGGGAATGTCAAATATCATACGTGAAGCTGACAAAATTCCCGACACGTGGGCGCCAAGAAGTTCCAAATCCATCCACCAGGAGCGCCACAATATGAGCAAAAGTTTGTTCCAATTCTAAATGAAGCAAGCTTTATTGCTTCCTTAAGTCGTAGCTAAGTTAGTGGTTCCGAATGCAATGCCATCTGTTGATTGTAAGCCAAATAATCAATGTTTCTACGCCTGCATATGACTACTCGAAACTGGTAAACTGGATGCACCTAGAAGTAAACCGTTTTGTAGTACACAGAAAGTTAGTATAGAAAATTTCTAGAACTTGGTGAAGTTTACTGGAACATAAGAGCAAACAACTTACTTGACAATCCCTTCTACCCAGTATAGTATCTCAATAATTTACAAAGATTCCGAATTTGTGCACCTTTTTGGACCCCAGGATCAACTAAAAGTGCACATACCCAGAATCTAGGTAAATTATTGATGCAATCGACTTTAGTCCAGGACTCAGGGAGGTGTTCACTCAATCGAAATCCGATGATCCATTTCGTATACAGAGCAAATCGTCTTCCGAGCACATCGTTCCATCGACAAGCCCCACCTTAATGCAATGTTTGCATCAAATGGATTCAAACATTACACAAAAGTCTTTCGATTGCTTGCAAATTGGTATTTCAGTTTTGTATATACGATAAGATGTTTCCTATTTCTTACCAATCGTATCCAAATATTCAGTTTTCGGAAGCAACCAATTACACTATTTGGACATAGTTATAGCATTGCACACATCTGAATATTTTTTCTTTAGACGCTCCTACATAAAACACTTAATGAGAATAATGAGAACATAAAAAATATTTATACCCAAACAGTTACTCTTACTCATAAAATGTATTTCGCTTCATACGTCAAATTATTTAAAAATGAGATGAAAAATGCCCTAATCCATGAATAATGCAAGGAATGTTGAACTTGGTTTTTATCAAAAGAAGTGGACCAAAAACCTGGATAAATTGAAGACAATTTAAAACCACATTAAGGGGTTTTTATACACTTCAGCTATAGGACGACAAGCCGAAATACTCGACCTATTTTAATGTTTTTTTTTAACTATTTTTTGCGTTTCGAATGAGTGATTACATGCAAACCATTTTACACCCTCTCATTCTGCTACAAACGCAGAAGGCAATAGTACCTAGTCGACGCCGTTCTATTGACTTAATGTCATCATAGACTTACGGGGAGGCACGCGATTGGAATTTGTGAGCACTTAGTTATGTCACCTCTTGAGGACCTTAAGACTAACAAGATGGTGATTTGCTCTTATATTCCAGTAAATCCAGGTGCATCCAATGTACCGTGAACAATGACCAAAGGGCCTAGCTGAAAATGAGGTCTTCTCTTTGTTTATTTTCTCTTACGATTTATACGAAATTATTATTATGTTCAAAGTTTAAAATATTAATCGATCACTTATTCTGTTTCAATACAATTTTTCTCGAAGAATTAGGACATGCGCGTTTACTGAGCCGACAACGTATACTTCTCTGTGACAGAACACGGCTCCTTTCTAGAGTACTTTTTTCGAAGAAGCCAGTGACCCCAAATCGTACCACTTGGTTTCAACTCTGCGAGATTTGCCCAAAATAATCTTTCTTTCAATTCGCTGGTTTGGCCACTTGATCGCCAAGGCAGATTCAAAAACTTGTTTAATGCCATTATCAACAAATTAACATAATCGAGTCAAGTTGTTCTTCTGCTTTGAACCCCACTCTAAAAGAATCAGATCTATAATCGAAGAGATTGCATTTAAAATAAAATCAAATGTTATAATGTTTGCTGAAATTCAAATGCATCATCGCATTTCGTGAACTTAATGGGTTATGACAAAGGATTCAGAAGAAGTTGGTTGCGATTGGAATTAAAAAAGAAAATTTTCTATCTTCTCATGAAATCGTGACTAGTATTCTTGATTTTTTTAATTAAAAATTTATATCAAGAGCAAAAAATCTTCTCACAAAAAAATTTACTGCACGTATTGGGTATGTGCACTATTGTATATTAGAGTTTTTGAAAAGAAATCTAATTTTTGTGTCGGATGTCACTATGAACAACCCGAATCAAGTGATAACAAATAAGATCCCAGGTAATCTAATGGAAAGGTAAATAATAGTCAGTGCAATGCAACCTGTTTACCTGATTCTGGTAAATATTTATTCAATAATTAGTAACAAAAATTCACCTACTGACAGAGAATTGACATCATATATTATCTTGACCGGTTCACCTTTTATTTTGGAAACTGCTTTTATTTTATGTGAATACATCGGAATGTTTTATTTTATACGCTTGATTTTTTATGTTAGAATACCATTCCAAATCGGTTGTAAATTTAGAATACAATCTAGTGATATTCATTTCGCAGAAAGTAATTTCGCCGAAGGCCGATCGCCGAATGCCATTACGCCGAAAGAGTCATTTCACCGAATTCTTCATTAGTCTTAATATCGTGATTGGAATTGATTAAAAAAAGACAAATGAAAAACCGATACACTGAAGAAGGATGCAAATAGCATTCCGAAATACGTATCTGTATTATAACGTTTGATACACTTTCGGAAAAATAGTGACTGTGAAAATAGTGATTTTGTGAGAGTGTAATGACGTGATATAGTGGAATTCAACGGTACAACAACAGTACTATTAGTGAGAACATTCTACTAACAGCTCAAACAGAAATTTAGTTAAATGAAAAATGATTATGTTTACTCCAGTTTTGTTGACCTAAAATCGTACTTTTGAAATTATCCAGAAAGACTCGAATAATTTTTGTAGGTTTATTCATGTTCCTCAGAACGGAATTTACAAAAACTTGTTGAATTTATTAGTGTATCTACCAGGCAATTGTTTGCGGTATTTGCCGATAACTAAGTGCAAATGAAAAATATCTAATGCGGCTTAGCTTTGAGTAGACCGGGCATATGGGGCGGTTACAGATTTGTGTGCAAGATGCCGCCGCTTCCGACGGCGGTCGGCGGCCAACTTATATGGCGTCGCCATAGCCTTGGCTTCGGTTATGTGGCTGTGCCACATCAATTATCCTGGCGATATGAAAACAAATAGATATATTTTAAGAAACAACCAGAATTTGCAGTATTCTAATAAATGATGTTATGTATTCGAAATTACCCTTTCGGAGAAATGACCCTTTCGGAGAAATGACCTTTTCGGCGAAACGACTTTCGTCGAAATGGCATTCGACGAAACGACTTTTGGCGAGATTGCTTTCGACGAAATGACTCGCTCCCATTTTGCACTAATCATTTCGTTTAATTTCTTTCGGAGATAAAACAATTCAACTTTTTAATCTGATTTGTCGGTTTTTGTTTCCACACCTTTAATTTGTTTTAAAACGCAACATTTCGATGCGAAACTTGACCTTCAATTCTGGAGCGGCCATTTCGCCAAAAATCATTTTGCCGATTTGGTAATTTCACCGTAGGATTTATTTCACCGAAAAAGATTTTCAACAGAAAATATTGCACGGAGCATAAATATCTCCTAATTTTGAATATGAAGAATCGACCGTAAACGTAGTGTAGTTTAAGTCTTGTGGTCTCTTACATAAGAAGAATTGTTTTACTTCCCGACGCTTCGACTGCTAATTTTATTTTTGACGATGTTTAGACAACAAAACTTACAACATTTTTTTTTTGATGAATAATAACTCTAGAAACATAAAATTCTAGCTCTTTATCAAAATATTTTATTTGAAGATGTCGAAGCCTATCATGCAGCCCACCTTAAAATTAAAACATCTAAAATCAAAATGACCTTGAGGTTCAAACCTCTATAATCAAAAAAATATTTATTTTCGTGACTTCTAGATAACCAGATGTGACGCAGTCTCATAACCGAGCCCAAGATGGCTTTGTGCCACCAAAGCGACGCTTGCTGAGTTTGTCGGAAGCGGCGGCCTCTCGCATACAAACCTGTAACCTTCTCGTTTGCCCGATCTGCACACTTAAAACCGATTCTCGAGCTCAGCATAATGAAACGCCGAATTAGATCGGGAAAAACGATATTTTACGGATTGTTAAGTAACTCTCATGCTCATTGATGAAATTCGTTATTGTAAAGTTCTGATAACTCGGCAAAGCGTATTTTATTGCCGAAGTTTGGCATGATATGTTGCTGAACTTGTCCGTAAACAAAAATATACCGAAATCAGCAAATCCGTTTGCCAAGATTTCGAAGAATGTGTTAGATTTGTACAGCACCACACGTCACCATTTCTCATAGAGCTGAAAAATATATACGAATTTAGCGAATGAAAGAGATTTCAGTATTACGTTAAAAGCTAAGCGGAATCAAAATGTTCTTTTTATATATACTTTTGAATATTGGTTTATTTCCAGGTAGGGCGACCACTAGAAACAAATGTTTTTATCTATGACATTTCTTTTCGGGATTTGATTTTTTTTAAATAGAAGTGAGAATTACACTCATTCCCCAAACTTGGCTTCCATGATAAGTTTTTCGTGCAATAATAAAGCAAAATCCTTTCTACACTCGATCACTGATGACTCCATGATTCGATCCCGAACGCTTTTACCGAACTAACAGCAAAATTGCTGCTGACGAGTTCGACAATAATTGACAGTTCAGGATTGCCGAAATTTTCAGTAGTTATACATTTTGCCGAGACGGTTACCGAGCCCTCGGCTATGCAAATCTCGGCAATTGTTTCGCCGATATTCAGCACTAAATTTTAAGTGTGTACTCAAAGCTAATTATTATTTGTCCTTGTTGGGTTCGAACGAGCGGGTAGCGAAGTCGGATAGCATACAAGCATACTTGAAGCAATTTTTTCATTAAGCTGTAAATGATTTATATTTACATACTTTTGCATGTAAATTTAAGTGAATTGTGACCCTCCTTTTATGCGCATCTATCGACACATTATTTGGACATAAAAATGCCTTATTCTTTACTATAAGGTGCCGGTTGTCAATTCAAAAATGCAAAACTAGCCCCGTAACCTTTTTCAGTTATAATTTTGAACGCTTATAACTCAGTCATTCGTTGATGGATTTATATAACTTATCAATCAACTCGATACGAGACCACGCCGTTCAAGTATTTCAATAGTATACTATTGAAAAATCGGTTTGAATTGATCTATGTTTTCACGAGCCAATCACAGCTTGCCAAAATGGCGTCATCCTCTTGTCCGATTTGCGCAGTACGAACTATAGCTCAACACCGAAATCTATAAATATATGCTTCAACCAGGGATGTCAAGTGATAAAAACCTGTTTTAATCTACCTAGTGGTGTAATGATGCTTTTCTCATATCAATCATACTATCATATATAATACTGTGATATTCTTCAAAATAATTTTCTTCGATTCTTAAAAGAATGACCCGAATCGGTTTGTCTGACCGTCTACTGATACTTTTTACGATTTTTCGCCATTTTCAGTGATAGTATAAAATTTTTAACACACTTTACCAGATCCGGAAGTCGGAAATTCAGAAATTACGTATGGGCCCACAGGACCTTTCATTTGAACCTAAGTTTGTGGAAATCGGTCGCGCCATCTATGAGAAAAGTTAGAACACATATTTTCATTTTTTTGCACATTTTACCCCATAACTCCGGAACCGGAAGTCGAATCCAAATAATATTCATGAATTTTGTATGGGACCACAAAACATTTGAACCTAAGTTTGTGAAAATCGGTTCAGCCATCTCCGGGAAAATTTGTGCAAAAAACCGTTACATACACACATACGCACATACATACACATCCACACACAGACATTTTGCGTACTCGACGAGCTGAGTCGAATGGTATATGGCACTCGGCCCTCCGGGATTCAGTACAAAAGTTGGTTTTCACAGTGATTGCATAATCTTTCTATATGAGAAAGGTAAAAATAAAATCTGATTCTTCGGAAGAAAAAGTCGGGTAAAATCTGGCATATCATCTATGTTAACAAAGTAAGTTCCATTCGCTTTTTTATGTCTCGTCTACGACTCATCCAAGGATGGCTTTTATCGTATCAAATAACGGTCACTAGCAACTCTTCACACGATTGAATCAGTGCCATCGAACAGAGACGGATATCATCGCAGCAACAAAAAACCGGCATGGTTCATTTAACATAGAACGAACACCAGTGCGAGAGCGAATTTCTCTCGATGACCTGTCTGAGAATCAAAGGTTAGCTCGCTGCTGTGGGAATTCTATCTGAAGCAACAAACGGTCGCTTATTCCCGTTTCGCGATCCGGTTCTGGATGGGTAGTGGATAATTGCATCGTTTCATTTGTTCGGATTTATATCTTGAGGTTGTTCGTGTCGAAAATTGAGCTTTTAAGTAACTTTGAAATCATTGAAATTTGTGAGAATGAATCAAAATAGAATAGAATCATTTATCATGAAAGAATAAATTCCTTGCGTACCCAAGGTAGACTATCCAATGTCCCAGTTCGCGACATTCTTGCTTGTCGTGACCTTCCATACATGAAACTTCTTTATCATTTCATTAAATCCATTGGAGTTCCAATTTAAATTTTATTTTATGTTAGACTGTTTTCTCTTCCATGAGTTCAACCAATAGCCAACTATAGGATATTGAATATAAGTGGTGAACTGATACAAACAAACATGAAATAGTTATAAGATCATGTACAAAATAAATGTATTTTATTTAATGTAAGTTAAAATAGCAACTCGCTTGATAAAAACAGTGTTTAGATTAACTAATGAGTACCAACATACTAATATGATATTCGAAATGTATTAGGTTTAAACTACTATGTATTGTGGATGCCACGGCGAAGAAAAACTTATGTATATTGCCTATGAAATAAACGTATTTATGAAAAAAAAAATCATGAAAGAATTTACTTGTCAATTTTTTTTATTCGCAATCAATCTAAGCGCTTAAGCTAGATTAAGTTTATAATTTATCACTTGAGTTTAGTTCATCCACCATTATATTTATTTTTGTATTTAGATTTATATGTGTACCTTAGAATTGTTCAATTTTTAATGTAATTGTGCTCGGTCGTGTTTTAAATACTGCAAATACATACAAATGGAATCTAATACCAAGACTTTACCAAGTAAAAATACTTAAAATTTTATTATTATCTTAATGCCGATGAGAGCTTTTCGATTTATGTATCATTAATTTTTTATTGGAAACCTCAATACTTGATGTATTGTTATAGATGTTAATTGTTGCGATTAATACCAGATCGTAATTTGTTTTTGATTTCAAAATATAAAGATAAAAATACCGCATAAGACATACCTTTGCGGAAATATCTCAAATCGACACCACGTTGGAGCTTGCCGAAGCGACCTGAAAATCACCAAGTCAAGCTACCGCAATCAAAGTAAGCCGTTCAAATCAAATACATGTGAAAAGCGTGTTGGAGCTTATAAAAAAAACCTCCAGTCCGCAGCCCGCAATGCATTTTGAATAATAAATCACGGATGAAGGGGAAGGTATCGAAAATAATCCGAAATCAACCGTTGCATTTGGTGATTATAAATTATTATAATTTCTCCAAGGTCTACGGTGAAACCATAGCGACAAGACATAACAAGAAATATGACGTATCTATCAGCAGCCGAAAGGCGGCCTGGAGGATTGTAATGCTTGGTGGATGAAAAAGTTGTTATAAAAACCCAACTTATTTATGCTGAATCGCATACTGGTCACATTTTCTATAGAACTACTAATTCACATGTAACAAAGAGGTTAGCGGCACTTAAATCTACAAACCACATCTAATAATAACAATCCTACACACCGGAAAGATCGGACGCAAGGTCTCCGGTGCTGTTGATGATCTGCGGTACAAATTTCAATCCCACACGATCATAATACATATTTTGCAATACTCGGCTTTGCCGTTTTGTCTGTAGAACGACCGTAACTGCAGTACCTGTAAATGTCAATTTATTATTCCCCACTGAATAACCGGCTGAACACAGCAGGCTACGAACGCCTTGCTTCCTTCAACGAAGAATCAAACTCACGCGAGTTCCGTAGCACGAGATGTAGATAGGCATGTAGATCAGAGCGTTTGCAGGCTAATGACCTGGTACGGTCTGACAATAGTATAGCAAGTGTAAACACGCGTCAAATACCAGGCGCCCCCATCGGTAATAGTTGTTTACGTTTTCTTGGTACGACGCACACACGCGCATACAAATTGTGCGAATTATTTTATGTCATTTAACCTTGACGAGGTTGGTTTAGGATGCAAAACAAATCGACAGGCAGCATCATTGATTGGATCTACAAAGCATACAGGAATGTGAATGTTGTAATAACCTAAAAATTCTACTCGGGGGGAATTTGTCAAGAATAAACCCGATAATAAGTATTTCATAAGATATTTATAAACAGAGAAAAACCTTGACCGCTAGCTTTGTAGTCGTACTCGTAGTGGTAGAAGTACGATTACGGTTGCGAATTCACTGTGAGTGTTCAAAGCCGAGTAAGACAAGGTAAGCCACGTTTGACAGTGGTAACAACTAGAGTGACTAAGAGCGAGAGCGACGACATTTCATCCGTAATGTCGGCAAGAAAGGTTGACAATTATTTATGCTTTAAATCGGATTTGACAGTTCGTTTACTAGTTTGGAATGACACTGACAAAAATATGATTTCTTTCCAACGAAAAGCAGTCGTCACTCTGTCTAGTCAAAGCTTTGAGTACGGAATGAGTTACAGACGTCAAAAGCAATGCCTACTGAAAGATCTAGCGCTCAATTCATATCATTTTATTTGTCACCAACAATCTAATCACTCTTTTTTTATCACGTAATAATTTAAAAAATAAATCAGTTAGGTCAATCAACTTTCATTTCGGCTGTTAGAAAAAAGGAGAAATATTATGATTTTTTCGATAAACATTCTCTTGTGCAGATATCAGTATGCGCAACCGAAATCATATGTTCCAATAGAAAAGCGTTCATTCGCCTAGCAATAACGCTCAAGAATGGGACACCCAAAGCACTGATAAGATTAGTCGACATAAAAGAGCCGAAATTCCTACACCAAAACACACCGAGCGTGTTGAATACAGTTGTGTTGCTACCCGGTGCAAAATGGTAGCCATCCTGTCGCTTAGATCTATATTGAGTTTTTGTTTTTTCTCTTTTCTTGCTATGATTTCTAACAGCATCATAGCGCACCTACTCAGAGACTCAAATAACATAGTATGTACATGTGATCGGTGCGTGATCACCAGCCTGAATGTGCTGGCCAAAATTTCGAACAGACCGGTTGCCGTTTGTTGCGTTTTGAGATGCACTGTACTCCGTCCTCCGCATCAGGCCTGGATACGAAACCCAGCGCCTGCTGCAACTACAACAACTACGGCAGTGGTGTTAGCATGGATGATTTTTTTTTGTGACCAGTGCGCTGTTGACAAGTGCGTGTGAAAGCTGACTGGCGCCGTCGAACACTGCTGACCATTGGTCACACTTAATGATGGCGTGTTTTCAGTTCGCTTTCGAATCGGTTTCGTTATTTAGTTATTTATTAGTATTTTGTTTTGTACTGGCGACAATTTTTCCTTTAGCATGTTTTAATTAGTTCGAATGAAAAAAGCATACATTATGTCGAATTGATGAATTTATTCCGAGAAGGCTGATTAAAGTGGTTAAATTGCTGTTTCTGGTATGTAGTTGGCTGTTCCAGTCCTACTCCAAACTACATCATTAAAGCAAATATTGTTCAACTATAAAGCATTCCTTGTTTAGTGTGGTTTATTTTTTTAGTCCCTAAAAAATCTGATTTGTTTCAAACTCTCATCATTGTCGAGATTTCAAACTAGAAACAGTGCCCCACAACCTACCATCAATTGCATTTATCGGATGCTGATTGAACTGAATCATATTGAACATAGTTTGCGGGTAGACCTTTTGAGCTCTAATTAACACTCATAATCATTTTTTTCTTTTTCCTACTAATGTGAAATGAGTTTTTTTGGTTCAAAAGGCCGGATTAGATGGCTAATATTCGGAAAGTGTGCACTTGCGACAATCGGCTGCCCAGAGTTTGAAGTAACACAACCTTGAAGCCAACGTATATGAAAGCAACAAAAAAAAAACGAAGAGATACGAAGCGTGATAATTTGGAGTTGTACTTTAAAATATAAATAGACAATTTATAATCCTAAGGAAGCAGCCATTGCTGAAAAAGGCAAAAGCAGTTTTTTTGGCTGTCGTTGAGGGGAACTTTAAACAAGGAATATCAGCTAATATAAAAGCTTTTATCAAATAGAATTATCTATTGAATTGCGAAAAAAAAAATATTTTTGAACCAAGGCTGCTCTCTAAAACGGAGAATCCCCAGATCACAAAATTGCAACATTGCCTGCCATTGCCATTTCTTAACCTGACTGAACTAACCAAAAACTATTAATTTATTAACTCACAATCAGCTAGTTTAACAAAAGTATTTTCGGATAGTTTAAAGTCAATAGGCACTTTTTTCCTTGCCAAGCTTTGAATAATACGGTAGACCTTGCGGTCGCCTGCGAACGATGCCCTTAGATCGACTTGAGAAACACTAACATCGTTGAAGTACAGTATGAAAATTGGAGTGCCGAGATGACTTTCCTGTTCGTAAATTTGGACTACAAGTCAATTATTTCTGAGTTGAATCCATTAAAGAAACCTTCGTACCAAAGCTTAGCAAACTCTTTTAACGCAAATCGGATATTTTGTCGCTGAGATATGGATGATGGACACTTAACGTAATTTGTGTGTATTACAGAAATAATCTTTAAATAATCAAAATGATGTGTTTCAAAGGCGTAGCAAAATGAGATCCTTTCATTTCATATCACTGATCTGGATAAGTAGTTTTATTCACCATACTCAAAACTTCATCGAACAATCAATTCTAAAGCCCCTAAAGTTCAATAAAAAAAATTATTAGAAGAAGACTCTTTTTAGAAGTAGGTTTCTATTACGTAAATGAGGGACTCAGCGAAATTACATCGCTTCACAATGGTTAGTGTTCATAGCTATTGAAAGTTACTCCTATCATAAAAACAGAAAATAATTCTTGTCAAGCGGTTCGATCGGACATCTCAAGAAAAAGATTATTTTTACTTATAAGTATGAAAAACTTTTTTCAACAAACTCCCAAACAAATTTGTCTTAATATTGTTAATACGCAAAACTTTTTCCAAAAATTCAAATATTGAAAAACTTCATCCGAAATTCCTTTCTAAATATTTTTATTCCAAACCAATTAATGAAACCAGCACAATGACGGTTATGCGAATCTCGTATTTATAATAAATAAATAAATCAAATTCAGAAAAATGGCATTTACATTTTCATATTTTCTCCGATTGCGGGGTTTTCCGTGTAAAATTGTAAATTACACCTTAAGATGGTTCACATCCTCTTAAGGTGCAATTTGATGACGGGTCGGCTGAACTGGTTTTCTCAAATCTAAATTCAAATGAAAAGTCTCATGATCCCATAGTCTGCTATTGAATATTATTTTGTTCCGACTTCCGGTTCCGGAGCTATGGAGTAAAGTGTGAAAATAAGGTATAAAATGTGCACTCAATTTGATCGGAAATGGCTTTACCGATTCTCACAAACTAAGATTCAAACGAAAGATTTTGGAATTATTTAAAACTTTCTAGAACATTTTATCCGGATACGACTTCCGGTTTCGGAGCTAGAGCGGAAATTTTCTATTTCATGAGAAATCTTTCACAAACGATGACAAAAACAAATACAAATCCCACAAAACTGACTGATAAATTCTTCTATTGATTGGATTCAGCACTAATAGTTCCCAATTTCCTGCTCTGGAAGCACAGAGGGTAATAATGATTTTTCAGCGATACTTGAAACGATTTTCAGAAATTATCTCAAATGCTACTGTGAAACTTCATCTGGATCTGGCTTCCGATTCCGCAATTACATGGCGATGAGTGTCAAAGCTTTCAAACCTCCATATAAAATGACGATACCAAACCAGTACGCACCGGTACTAGCAGGTTCGAAACAAAACAACACAACTCGCCTTTACAAACCATGCACACAGCGGATTTTTTTTCAATATTCCAAAACCTAAGCTGATTATTTACTCACTTTTCTCAGATATTCATATTACGGGCTTATGATCCCATACAAAGCTTTAGAATTTCATCCGAATGCAACTTTCGGTTCGGTTACTTTAAGCGGCGAAGCCAAAAACGTGAAAAACAATTTCTAAGCTGGGCTTGAAACAATTTCCAACCGTAGACGAACCTATCAAACTAATTCCGGCTATCCTGGTTCTCGATTTCCGACTCTGGAAGCATCGAAAATAGTGTTTAAATACTCCAAAATGAAACTCTGACTATTTTCTCAGATATGGTTTGGCTGTTTTTCATAAACGTTGGTTTAAGTAGAAGATTTTCTAATCCCAAATAAAGATCCTAAATTTCATTTGGATTCAACGTCCGGTTCCGGAGCTACTGGGTTAAGCGTTAAAAAATTTATAAGTGACAGAGGGAAAATTTTTTAACGAGGTTCGAAACTGGTACAATTTGTAGGTTGTGTTTGTTGCTGGCCATACGAACCAAATTCGGCTATTTCGGTCATCGAAAGTAGGTTTTGGAAGTATTGGAAACAGTGGTCAAAACTGCAAAAAGGATCTACCTTACTTTTTTTCAAGATGGCCAAATCGAGTTTCACAAAATTACATATTCAAAGGGAAAGGTTTGCGAATCCCTGCATTCGTTGTGGATAATACTTCCAGTTGCGGAACTATTGAAGAATCCAGTCAACTCTTCTGCGATCGCGGCGCTTCTCAAGAGGCTAGCTTTGAACTTAACGATGGTGATAAGTTTTGTTTGAAGATTCGAAATTTTTTTTCTTATGAATCGAATACTAACATACAAAAACTTGTGAAAATTTGGTAAAAAATCGATGATGAATGATTCAGTATTTTTCCGAGTACTGTTTGATTGATATTTATGGAGAAATCGTAAGATGAAATATCAAATTCGAAGAAGTGAGGTTGGGTACTATTTTCATATCTGGGAAATTCTTTGTTTTTATGGTTGGATTTTGAGATTCATTGATAAATAATGATCGAAAGTTGTTTTACTCGTCTATTTACTCATGTTTTATCATCTGAATCAAATCTGTATGTGAACTTAAAATTTCAAATTTCATCCGAGATTTTCAAGTGTATAAGACAATTTTAAATCATATGTATGATGACTACACGTGAATAATCATTTATTTTTTACCCATAGTTGTAAGCTTTTGCCATCTGCATTCGTTCAAACCATTTAATTAATGGAAAAATTCGCCAAAAAAATGTCTAAATACATGGGATATGTCAAAACTATCACCATAAAGCTATCTCGTGGTGATCACGCTGATTGGTTTGTTCAATAGGGTGTTTTGATTCGTAGATTTGTTTAGATTACGTTTGAACAAACTTTCCTGTTCTGTTTCAATAAACAGTTGTTTTTAGAACTCCGCAGTAAAATTTATCTTTTGGTATGAGTAATATGAGATTCATCATTTCACCACTAGGTGGATTAAAACAGGTTTTTCGGTAAAGCAAAATTTGAAAAATGAAAATACAGTTTTTATGCACCGAGGAAATTCACGCCGAACTTGTTCTGTACTTTCAAATTGTCCAAATTTCCGCCGATACTCTTAAGAAGCAAGCAAGTGGATGTTTTCAGTAAATAGGAAACTTTCGGTTGCTTGGGATTCCACGGTTTAATACAGAAACCATTGTACAAAAACGACAACCTCCATATTTTAGCCCAAGTGACTATGGTACTTGAACCAGACAGATGACACAATTTCAGTGTTTAGATATCTCGAAGAGCCCAACAACTGAACATTTTAAATGCTTCGAATAAATTATTTGTCCGAAAACTGAATGAATCCGGTACGAGTTTGCGAAATAGTTGGAAGTCAAAATAGTTTCGAAGTGTCATCATATTTATTCCTTTATTACGCTACAATGAGAACACCCATCAAGTCATAACTCCAGAACCGAAAGTTCGATCGAAATAAAATTCTATAGAAGGCCATGCCTACTACATATTTCATCAGAAATAAATTTGACTTCGACAACTGCATGGCTAGTGCTGCAAACATAAGAATCCGGCCAGGTTAAGGCGAAGTAACCCATAAATATTTGCCGGAGCTCGGAAATCTGAGTTCAGTGGATGGTATACAAGAAAGGAACCGCAGTTCAGTGAGCAAAAACAAATCGTTTTCGGTTCCATTGCTACCTCCCAGCAGGGGTAATCCCTACCGGAATAATTATATCTTCAATCTTATGTCTAGCCTCCGGTATTCCATCTAGCCTTAACGAACAATTCAATGGATCGCACAACATTGAAAGTTAACTCTGTCCAGAAGGGTTGTATACATTGTTGTTTAGTTTCCATCGGAATCCATCTAGCAGTGAGATAGATATTTTCGCTACGGGAATCAGTTCATCATGTCTGTGTCACACACGGACATTTCCAATTCATTTGCTAATAACTATCATAGATTGCATGTACCGAGATTGCCGTTGTCACATTCGTTAACTCGTCGAACCGAATCGAATTATCTACAGCAGTAACGAACAGGGCTCTGCGGGCAATACACTGTCCGGCGGGAGAAAGGTTCAATGGAGAAACATGTCAGTAGGCGGGACTGCTCTCAAGATTTGCTGCCATCCCACGCTTTCCAGCGAGTCCTCCTCACGCATGACAGCGGCAGGATGTGGAGGAAGCGCGAACGGAGAAACTATGCGAGCGTGTAAATGAAACATTAATAAATTGTATTACAGCCTAGCACTGGCCCGGTATGCTCCAGCATACAGAGTCTACCGGTACTCGCCCACGTTTTGGAAGTCAATAAATTTTCCCTTTCCCGATGAACGCAGTTATGCAGATTTACTCATTGCATAGAATTTAGCCGGGGTTTCGCTCAGACGACGAGGACGACGCGGACCACGACGACGATGGAGGTGCGCAAATTTGCTACACAAATTCAATCCCGCACAGTCGGTGCCGACGGCATGCGCATAGGCGATGATTTATGCTGCGATCATACGGTTCGACCTCATCTTGATGCCGGTGTCTCGCGGTGGCCCGAACGCATAGACTGGACGCAACTGAACGCAACCGGCTTCGGTAATGGAGGCGGTCCACATTTCGTAGAGGATAATTAAGCGGAACTGATCCGGTTGTGTGAGTTTATTTCTTAGCGGGGAAAAATGGCCTGCTATGATCGCTGCAATGTATCTCCTTCATTAGTTAATGGTTTCCATCTGATTAGTTTGTACAGTGCCGAAGGATTTCACCTCGCAGGTACCGATCCGATCCGATCCGATCCGGCAACCGTGTTACAACAAGTTATGCTAAGTGTCTACTGTCGTTGGTTTGCTCCGGGACTCGTTCGGTCCCAGTTTCGAATCCAGCAGATGCATCATCAAAAGGCGTCAAGCGTCGTCCTGGCGATAATGATCCAATCATAGGCGTTCGATTCAAATTCGCAGCGCCAACTGCAATATTCCTGAATATTCAACGAAGAGGTAATTCGCTCTTATGCGCTGTTTTTTTTTGGCCAACGTCGGTCGACGGTATTAATTCTAACGAATCACTAATGCCTTTTTAGACTTTTTTTTTGGGTTAAAAAATTTTGGCAAAAACAATAAAAACAGATATGTTATGATACTATCCAACAAAAACAAGTTTATATCAGTTAAAATAGTATGCTTAAGATATCAGCAATTTGAAGAAGCGGTTACAATTATATTATATTATGATTGTTATTCATAGAATTCAGACATACAGTTCTAAGACCTTCGATTAATACGGAATAATTGACGGTTTTTAGCAAGCGGGTGATCAAGTCCCGAATGCGAATTTCATTATTCCTCGTCTCTTCCAGTTTTAGACATATTGCTTTTTTTTCAAACTTTTTTTTTTTTATTTTGGTTCGAGTAGCGTTCCCGATTTGGACCGGCTTCGCAACTGCAACCGAATCCAATCTAGTCAGCCTTGTATTTTTCTGTATCAGACATGTGTTTGTGGCTACCATCAGGGTTGCCACATATACAGATTAATCTGAATTTTACAGATTTTTCAGATGAATTTGTGTTCAAGATTCTGTATATGCAGATTTCAGATCTTTGGCCAGTAATACAGATTTTGCAGATTTTTGAGAACGTGAATTGAAAAAGTGAAAATTTGATTAATGATCGAGTTAAATGGTACTGTTTTTTCTGAAAGTAAAATCATTATCCTGATTTCGTATTAACTCTAAAAAGAGAATAAAACTTACAAAAAAACTGACTATCAAGGACGGTAAACACTACAAATGGTCCCATCTACTATTGAAGATCTTTCTATGTTTACTTTTTCTTGAAATTAGTATCGCGTAATTCTTTATTCTTTTGAAAATTTATTCTGATAAGTTGGAAAAATGACGGACTTGGTCATAGTGTAAGGTTATAACTAGAAAGATTGGCAATTACATTATTCCTAATTAACGAAAATAAGTTTTCATTTTCAGATTGGAGTTAAAATGTTTTTCATCAATTCATCATTTCGAAACGCTCAAACGCAAAAATCATTTCCAACATTTTCCAACTAAAGACTTCTTTATTTGTTGTGCTTCGGTTTCTAAACATTTTCATGTAAAGATTTTCAATGCAGATTTTCGATCCCCCGATACAGATTTACCGACTTTTTTCTTGAAAAATACAGATTTAAATGTGGCAACCCTGGCCAAACGTACATCCAGCGGTTTGCTACACCACAGCAATTCAAAAGCCGATTTGCATCGGATCGCCAAAATAGCCGACTCAAAACGAACAAAACAAATTAAAAATGGAATCACCTGTAATTATGTGACAGGTTTTCGTTTTCCACAGACCTCACCCCCAGTGCGCAGTTTGCGGAATGCTGTAATTCGACAAGAGTGCCCAAATTGGACAATCAAATATCCATCGTACTTCAGCTTGCACTACTTTTCGATGACTTCCTCGAAACGTCGTATAATCAAGAGATTCATTTTTTTTCTTTCCATTATATCCCGCGGTTATAGATAATTGTTTCAGTAATGATCGAAGTTTATATATGCAGTTTGCTTACTGTAAAAACGATCAAATCGTTGACAGTAGAGAAACCAAACAAGAGAAAGATTATACGTTCTGGTGTGACCGAATGAAAAAGTGCTCGAGAATTTTCGCCGATTACTTTGATTGCGCAGATACTGGCGCGCCATCGTTTGTCACTTCATAACATTTCCCAAAACTAATTCGCAACCTAAACGAAATTACAGACTAAAACAGAACAAAGCAATTTAAAAAATCAAACGTTGCAATTACGACAAGCTTGCAATTATTGGACGAGCATATAATTTACAGAACGACACCGATTATTTTATAATAATGAAAAAGAAATGGAAACATTTGTGACACGGAAAATTATTATTCTGAGAAATTTGAGTGTCGCATTTAATCCCGTACTTTTCTGATAACAAAGAACTGTCGGAGCCGATTCTGAGAAACGAAACAAAACTTTTCCCAGAAATAGGTAAAAATGACCGATAGGTCATTTTTATCAGCAAAGTGCAAGCTTAAATACGTTGCCGACATTTCTCCGAATAATAATTATTCATGCCTGAAAATTCTTGCACCTCCTTTCCATTATTGTTGAACGAATCTGTTTTTTTTTGCGCTCAGGATTTAGATGTAGAAATCTCTCTCGATGTGGTCTTTGCAGTTGTTATTCCAAAGCCACGAAACGCTGATTTCAAATTATACGGAAATCAGTATTTTCGCTTCTGAATCATTCCCAAGGATTTGAAACGTTTTGACTTTTTTCCAACAATTATCATTCCAGTTCGTCGTCTGAATCATGCAGATTTGAAGCATTGAAACCACTAGCGACACATTCTTTCATTAAGCAGAGCAATTCTAGAAATAGCAATCACGCCATGAGACATTACAAACTTCGGTTTTGAAGGAACTTTGCACACGTCTTCAGTAGAGATGGTGGCAATTCGCTCCTGAACTGTTCCAATGAATCGAATCATAAAAGCACAGATATACAGGTTCAAACAAAATTTTTCAAAATCCTGTGTAACTTTCAAATTTGCTATACGTTGGAAACGCCGCGATCTTTCAAAACGACTTCGACTATTCGCCGCGATCTTTCAAAACGTTCCACTACGTTCCGGAACGATGACAAAATCCTCCCGCCTGTTATAGAAATATTCCAACTACAACA
Source organism: Malaya genurostris (assembly GCF_030247185.1). Taxonomy (NCBI): domain Eukaryota; kingdom Metazoa; phylum Arthropoda; class Insecta; order Diptera; family Culicidae; genus Malaya; species Malaya genurostris. Next base: position 25,639,505 of record NC_080571.1, on the reverse strand, counting down.
ATGTTAACACTTATCACACGATTTCCCTAAGTGTTAAAGACAACTTTATTTCCATGTCGCATAAATCACACGAGAATTCGATCGGAATAAAACAAAATAAAGATGGAGGTTCAATTTGAACTGCTTTAAGCACTGATGAGCCGAAGGCGAAACGCGAAGAAATCAAAAATATACTTGCCATTTTAACCAACAGTAAAAACGAAACTCTAGCGTGAAGTGATTTTTGCCACCAACTTTGTGGCTCATGTGAAAGCGGCACCCAAATCGTGGTGACATCTGCAAGTGTTCGCCACGCTGATTGAGCAAATTTTACGCACAGTTCATATGTGAGCCGGTATATTTGTTATCTGTGATAAAAGTAAATCCAGCACATTCATTTGCTACCCAGTCGAGCTGAAAGGATCTTAGGCTCTTCAAGAACGAGTTCTGAACGAGAAGAAATGTGTGCACGAACTTTTGTTCTTTCTGCCAAACGTGCATCTATTCTTCTCAAGCGGATTAAATGAGACATTACAAGACATCTCACCTCTCGCTCAGTAGGCTAAGATACAGTCAGAGATGCCAGTTTTACAGATAGTAAACAAATTTGGCATAATAATTATGTTTCGCAGATCTTTGCAATTTTTAAAAATGTACTATAAAATTTAGAAAATTTAGATTATTACATTAAATAAATATAAATTAGTTCTCATCGCATTGCCTTCTGAGCAAATCAATTATTCATAATTGATCATGAATGCATATGAAAGAAAAATGGTTCATAGTGCGAAATAACCTTTAGCTCAATCTAAATGAGCTGATTCATCGAATCGATTTACTTTGATGAGATGATCGATTCCGAGCTGTTTCGCACATCTGTAGTCTTCAGTATAGTAAACCATTTGGTTTGGACGCACGGACAGACCATTTCCACTTAAGACTGATTTTAATAAGGGTGGAACTTCTTTTGTTCGGTTTATTTTCTATATATTGGAAAAGTAGTTTCTTTTCAGTGTAAAAAATGATCAATAAAATTCCTGAAACTTCTTCTTAGACACCATTTCTATTCAAGTGATAGTTGCAGAGCTACATCGATTTCAAGAAAATAAATGCTAAAATGATATTTACCTTTTTAAACAAATGCAAAACGTGCAAAATGTCGTGCAAAACAAATGGTGTGCCATACTGGAGACGTGTGCGAAGTTTCATCCAAATCGGAACAAGTCGATCTTGATTTCAACACCTCCTTAACATCTGGAATTCCTCCAGCGCAGCCTCGCCATACGTATTCGACTTGTACACTTAGACTGTTAACCATTTCGAGTATTAGTTATTTCATCAGGAATATAGAAAAATGCTTAAAACATGTTTCAGCTGTAACTTCTTTCATTTAGGGGTTAGCCAAATTTTGTGCTAGGACACATAACCGTTTCGTCTTTGACTCATCAGTGCTAAACTCGGCAGTTCAATTTGAACCGTTAATGAGACGTAAAGTTTTTGCTACTTACAGAACACTTACTGTTTTGCAACGAAGTGCAACTTCTTTACTTTTTAATTTACACTAATCAAAATAACATAAAATGCAGATTTAAAGTTTAAATTTAAAATTATACCATTTTAGAAAATTTAAAGAGACATTTTCTAAAAATTTTTTCATTCAGTTAAATTTTCAATTCTCGAAAAGGTATTCTTCTTTAAAGTGCCCAAAGCTTTTTTTAAATTGATTTATGTGAAAGTTGATGAGCTGCTTAACATTTTTGGAATATGGACAGAGCCTTCAAACTTATCCAGTTAAAAAATTGAGCAAAGTAACCAACCCCCAGTACAAATCCATAAAGATATCAAACCATTAGTTGAAACAAGATAACGTTTTGTTCGAATTTCGGAATGTAACATTTCTAATCAAGGAACCATGCACCCAAAAACTTCCGAAAAAAAAAAATTCGGAATGTCTGTTTCGTTATTGGATGCAGTCTTATCTATCACGCGATTCATTGACGGCTGTGTGTGATAATGGAAAATCGCATGGCAGACAGAAAACCTGCATGTCGTTCGGATGTCTACTTCTTATCGGGAGATTTTTTTTTTGGTTTGGAACATAAATAGTACGGTTTTCGCTTTGAAGCCAAAGTGTTGTTATTGAAGATTAGAGGATGACTAATTGTTTCAGCACGACAGGTTTCAATAAATGTTGCAAAAGCGAAGCATTACCGACAGAAGTGAAATGATTACGAAATTCTAATCAGATTTTTTTTCTGTTTTCGTTTGTTTGCAGGTAAGACATCTTGAGCTTCCACTCCCACATCTGAATCGAATTCGGTAAGAATCTTTAGGAAAATATGCTTGCTACTTCATTCAGTGGTTAATGTTTCGTATGCTCGTCTTTGACTCATCAGTGCATAGCAGTTTATGTTGGACTGTTATGCTACCTAGCATTATAGCGATTTAAAAGTTTTTTTTTTATAAGAATGGCACGCGTTCTCAGTACAAAATAAACTTTAATTATCTAAAACAAAACATACATCTGTTCGTTTTTCAATTCCCGGCCTGGCGATTTGTCCAGTCGTTACAGTTTGTTTGAGTGACAACCAAGAAAAAAAAGGTTATCACCTGAACCCATAAACCCATAACCCACGGATGTACTCAACAGACCATGGCGTTTCCCCCAACCGTTGAATTCGAATTGTACGAGATAAGCAATGACAGCGCCTCGTAGTAAGTAACCACCGATGGTTTCCTTATCGCCATCTCACACAGGTTGCTAAAATTTCTGGCACTGATGGTCAAGTGTCTGGAAAGTGTGTCAAGTTTTCCGGATCGTAGCAAATAGGTTCGGGGTTAGTTGCTTGTCCCGCGCTGTTCTGACGTCAATGTTCTTGCTCAAGAAGTCAAGTACAGACGAATTTCCAAACGTCTTTTACCAGTTTGAGCTGATTCGATCACGCGAATCAAAAACTGAGTGAGCGTTCGTGTGATGAGATACAGTCGGATTAAATCGACGGGTCATCGCGGAAAGCGCCAAGATCGGGTCAAATCCTGTGATCGTTGTCGGATCAGGTGAACAGGTTGCTCTTACTTAAATATATCAAACAAAGAAGATTCAGGTATGTGCGGTTAAAAAAGGGATTGAGTGGAAGCAAACTGCGCAGAAGTTCGTTCTTCCGCCTTCGTTGTGATTTTGGCGCATCCCGAATCGTCATAAGCATCGCGTCTATTTTCCGCGGTTCAGATTGGTCGCAATCCAAGTGTGACTTTCATGATAGATGCATAATCTATTTATGGACTTTGCAAACCGATAGCCCTAATCCTGCACTGCTCCGTATGTACACACGGGCTAACGGTTACGGGTTACCGGGAGTGACGTGCAGCGTCCTTATCTAAATGGCATTTTTGTTTAAGTGAGCGGATCGGTGCAAGGCGATCGGCAACGGTCTATCTGTCACACCGTGGATGCGTGTCTGGCTGCGCTTCTGGTTGACAAAACTATAAACCGGCTTGGCCTCTCTCTCTCTGTCTCTATCCCTCTCTCTCTCATCGGTCTGGGATCACTTGCATTTGTGCTCACGCGACGACCGCGTGATCGCAGCAAGCCGGTTCGAAATCACACATTTCGGTGCATAGTTTTCTTTCTGAACCACTTTCAACCGGCCGACCCCGCTTGCTATGCCACCGTGACTATCAATGAGCAGCCGGTCCCGAAACCCGTATGTGGCGTGTCGATGAATTTCTAGTTCTCTCTATCTTGCTTCATCCTCCACTATACCTGTCATCCGTGATGCCGACGACGACGACAACGACGACGATGGTCCGACGATATTTAAGTGACCCTTTGGAGTCCATCGTTGGTATTCCATCGGTGTCGTCTGGGATCGATATTGATCCTACCTGTGATCGGTTCGTTCGGAACTTTAATTAAACCAATGCACCGCGAAGAAAAATGGATCAAAAACGTAACTTTACTCGATAAATTCAGAGAAATATTTCCAAAGTAAGTTATTTATATGAAAAAATGTCACTAGAATGCTCATTGTAGTTTTTGTAAAAATCATTTAAAATGAACAAAAACAGCGTTTCATAGAGAGCTCCAGAACAAACAAAAAATGTAAAATATTGTTTGTTCAAGAGTCAACTTCTGAGGCTCCAAAATGCACATATTTTACCTCTGCGAAATTAACATGTCCCATATCTTAAGAACTACTCGATATTTTTACTTAAAACTTACACTGAAGCTGTCTCTAATAAAGAATAATAACTCGAGCTTGAGCTTGAGCGACCACCCCTGGTTGCTACTCCGTTGTGATCGGGATTTCTAGATGATCTGACCAAAGGGAATTTCTAGATGATCTGACCTGGGACTGACAAATCATCTTTCAGTGTACATCTTCTGGTAACCCCAGAATTCATTGATTAGTACCGGCGTCGGCCAGGCCCGAACGTAGATCGTCTAAGGAATGGGAAGGAATGTTAGTCCAACACTTGTTGTTACTAGAGGCCGTATATACTACTGCCCACTCCACAAGTTTCACGGGAGAATGATATTGGTTAGTAAAAATTTCAGCAATGGTAGTATTCACGTGCGACATAGTATGTTCCGGTTACAAGATGTTCGGATGCACCACTAAACTCACTGTTTTCTCGAGTGAACGTTTAAAAAATATCCGATACTGAATTCCCGGGAAGTATTAATTCATATTTCTTATTCGCGCAAACTGAGGGAAAATTCGAAATACTATCATGTACCGAATAAGAACTTCCCTATTTTTTCTAAATGGAATTACTTGCTATGAAATAAACGAGTGAATAGGATTTAGACAATATAGTTGATTCATTCTATTGACATATTCTATAAATTATATCAAGTCGTTTTAAGTCACTAAACAAAGGTCCACAGATATCGTAATTTGAGTGATGCAAAGTGAAAGATACTCGTTACAAAATCATGTTTCACAAGTAGCTCGATCAAATTTACAAGATAGATGAATCCACTGAAAGCTCCGGGTTTGAGTAAATAATGTTGTTATTATTGATATTGTATGAACACATTCAACAACAATTAGATGAACAACGTGGATGTCATCCCACACAAATAGTTATGAAGTAAAAGTAGGAGAGCTATCATCAGAAAATAAATTAAGTAAAGAGAATCCGCCGTCTATCAATTTGACAAATATCATTCTGTAAAATACTATTAAAATCAAATCGAATAAATAAATGTCAAAAAATATATATGAAAAAAAAACTAGGAAACCTTTTCTATTCCTGTCGTCCTAGTCTGATTATATGAATAATTAATCCTAGCCTGCTTGAAAAAAATTGATTTTTTCAAGTTCCAGAATTGCGACAACGACGGATTTCGACGCCTGAGGCACCTATAAAAAAGCCTACATGAAAAAAAAAATTCAATTCATCATGACTATTAACAGTCATCAAAACGGTTCGGAATCTGTCAGTAGGTAGTGAAGTATTTATTAGGGAAGCCATCGTACAAATTACGTAGATGGTAACATTGAAAAAGAATAATACTAAATTGATTTGAATACATAGCTTTTATGCTCATAGTCAAAAGAAAATAACGTATTTTTCACTACACTTGCTAAACAAATTGAGCGACACGCATTGGAATAAACCGTTTAGAATGTTTTTAAATTTATAGAAAAACTAGTTTTAAATAAAAAAAAACTTGGCACGAAAATTTTTGACATCCGACTTTTAATAAAGAATAATAACTGTATAAAAATTGAAGATTAGGCAATCGCATAATCTATTAGAAATTAATTGAATTTATCGAAAAATTGTTTCTTATGTTTATAGAAATTTTTTGTCGATAAGTACCGAACAGCGAAATCACATCTATCACTCTAGGATTCGAATTGAAAGTTCGATAATTCCATTGAGGAAAACGCGATTGTTTAAGTTTAAATTTACCGAAGAGTCGGTAAAAATGGCCGAATTTGGTCAATTTTTCTCAGTGAATGCAATTGTTTTAGTTTAAATTTACCGAAGAGTCGGTAAAAATTGCCAAATTTGGTCAATTTTTTTAGAGTGTACACACTTAAATGGAATCACCGACCACAGCTGGTCAAATCTGGGTAGATGGTTTTTTCAATAAAAATAACGTTTCATCACAGCGGTACCTGTCAACAAATGTTTATTTGTGCTGATATATCAGCAAAAAGAGAAGGTTCGCTAGTTCGGCCCGATCAGAACATGTCGAAAGATTTTTTTTTTTTTCAAATAAAATTTTTATTAGGCTCATTTGCTTTAGCTTAACGTGGCCGATTGTCTTGTTGTTAGGGAGAGAGAAAGGGATGCCGTATTACGGGGCGGCATACTCCCCAGTTAGTAAGGGGACATAGGGAGGGTGGGACCTACACAGTATTGAATTGAAATTTGAATACATCATTGGTTTGTGGCATACATCTTTTAGACACATTTTGCGTTCGATGAATCTTCATGTTTTTCAGCTTGTAGCAATGAAGAGATTATTCTGGATTGGGATGCTTCGTTGGTGTGTTCTGACGTTGATGTGACGTTTTTGGGTAGCTTCCAGCAACTCAGTCAGTTCAAGGCAGGTGCATGCTCCGAAGCATCGTTTACACAGGCCATACTTCCAGCAACGTAAAGAAGAGTGGGGTAGAGCTGTAGACGAGAAAGAGATAGGGAGAGCACTAAATTTGAGCATTGATAGTTTTCAAGAAGTTATAGATGAGAGTCATATAAGGAAGATTTCGAGTTGCCAAGACGTCGCGGACTGGTACGAAGGGTGGTATACCTCGGGCCCGAAGGGAACCTATGAGTTGGGACCTGGCATCACAATACTCGACACATGTCCAAACAACATGTTCGATGTCATGATAACCCTCACCGCAAACGCAGACACCACTCTCAGCGAGCCCCACACGACGGAGATGCGCGCTGAACATATAATGATTAGACATGAGCCTTGACATTACACGAATAAAGTCTCGGCTCACGTCTAACCCCCGGAACCAAGCTTTCGTCGATACCTGTGGGATTATTGAGTGTAACCATCGTCCCAGAGTTCCACTATTCCATGTATTCTGCCAGCTAGCTAGAGTTTTCTGACGACAGCAACTGAAAAATTCATTGAAGCAGATTGGTCTTTCATAGATATCACCTTCTAGTGCGCCCACCTTGGCTAACGAGTCCGCCCTCTCATTGCCCCGTATGGAACAATGTGAGGGGACCCAAACCAAGGTAATCTGGTATGATTTTGCAGATAAAGCACTCAATTGTTCCCGTATTTTCCCCAGGAAATACGGTGAGTGCTTTCCAGGCTTCACTGAACGGAGAGCCTCAATGGAACTGAGACTGTCCGATACAATGAAGTAGTGATCTGTGGGCAGAGTGTCAATGATCTCAAGGGTATACTGAATTGCAGCTAGTTCTGCGACGTAAACTGAAGCTGGATCACTGAGTTTATAGGAAGCGGTGAAATTTACATTGAATATACCGAAGCCAGTGGACCCGTCTAGATATGATCCGTCAGTGTAAAACATTTTGTTACAGTCGACTTCTTTAAATTTATTATTAAAAATTTTTGGGATCTCTTGAGGGCGTACAGGATCCGGGATTCCACAAATTTCTTCTTTCATGGATGTGTCGAAAAACACAGTAGAATTAGAAGTATCCACAAAATGAACACGATTGGGAACAAACGAAGAAGGATTTATATTCTGAGCCATGTAGTCAAAATACAAGGACATAAAACGGGTTTGTGAATTAAGCTCGACGAGCTTTTCAAAGTTTTCTATCACCATCGGATTCAAAATGTCGCATCGGATTAGCAGTCGATATGAGAGATCCCAGAACCTGTTTTTCAACGGTAAGACGCCCGCCAGCACTTCAAGACTCATCGTATGGGTTGATTGCATGCAACCCAAGGCAATACGTAAACAACGATACTGAATTCTTTCCAGTTTAATGAAATGAATATTCGTAGCGGAGCGGAAACAGAAACATCCATATTCCATTACTGACAATATCGTCGTTTTGTACAACCTGATCAGGTCTCCTGGGTGAGAGCCCCACCAAGTTCCGGTTATTGTACGAAGGAAATTGATTCTCTGTAGGCATTTTCGTTTCAAATACCTAATGTGACATCCCCAGGTACCTTTGGAATCGAACCAGACCCCGAGATATTTAAATGTGAAAACCTGAGCTATGGTTTCACCCCCTAGTTGAAGCTGTAATTGCGCAGGTTCTCGCTTCCTTGAAAATACAACCAGCTCAGTTTTCTCCGTAGAGAACTCGATACCCATTTGAAAAGCCCATGTCGACAAGTTGTCGAGGGTATCTTGCAATGGTCCTTGGAGATCGGCAGCTTTGGGTCCTATAATAGACACAACACTGTCGTCGGCAAGTTGTCTTAGCGTGCAAGATGTGTTGATACATTCATCAATGTTATTTACGTAAAAGTTGTATAAAAGGGGGCTTAAGCATGAGCCCTGAGGAAGACCCATGTAACTGAATCGCTTTGTCGTCAAATCACCATGCTCAAAATGCATGTGTTTCTCGGACAATAGATTATATAAAAAGTTGTTCAAAACTGGTGAAAGACCATGCTGATGCAACTTCTCAGATAGAACGTTAATGGAAACTGAATCGAATGCCCCCTTGATGTCGAGGAAAACTGATGCCATTTGTTCTTTACGAGCAAATGCCATTTGAATTTCTGTTGAGAGCAACGCTAGACAATCGTTCGTTCCTTTGCCCCTGCGGAACCCAAATTGTGTACCTGAAAGCAATCCATTTGTTTCGACCCAATTGTCTAGACGGAAGAGAATCATTTTCTCCAACAATTTCCGAATACAGGAAAGCATAGCAATCGGTCGATACGAATTGTGATCGGAGGCTGGTTTCCCAGGTTTTTGAATGGTGATAACTCTCACTTCTCTCCATTCGTGTGGAACAATATTACTCTCGAGGAACTTGTTGAATAAATTCAACAAGCGCCTTTTGGCAGAGTCGGGCAGATTTTTCAACAAGTTGAATTTAATTCTGTCTAACCCCGGGGCTCTATTGTTACACGACAAGAGCGCAAGTGAGAACTCTACCATCGAAAACGGTGTTTCGTTTGTATTCAATGTCGCGACGCGGGATATCTTCTGTTCCGGAACAGAATCAGGACATACTTTCTTAGCGAAATCAAATATCCAGCGGTTAGAATATTCCTCGCTTTCGTTCGCGTGATTTCGATTGCGCATGCGACGGGCCGTATTCCAAAGAGTGCTCATTGCTGTTTCTCTCGTTAATCCGTCAACAAACCTTCGCCAGTAACCGCGTTTCTTAGCTTTAATCAGACTTTTCATTTGAAATTCTAACGCCGCGTATTTCCGATAATTATCTGGAGTTCCGTTCCTTCTAAACGAGATGAAGGCTGAAGCTTTTTTCGTTTTCAGCTCTGAGCACTCTTTGTCCCACCATGGGTTGGGAGAACGCATACTAGTTTGCGCGCTAGGTACTCGTTTCGTCTGAGCTTGAATTGCGGTGTCAAGAATCAAGCCAGCCAAAAATGTATACTCTTCCTCCGGAGGAAGCTCCTGTGATGTTTCTAGTTTCTCAGATATCGAGCTCGCGTAACGTTTCCAATCAATGTTTCGTGTGAAATCGTACGAAACATTGATTGTTTCCGATGGTCTTCCACGGTTGGTGATAGAAACTATGATCGGCAAGTGATCGCTACCGTGAGGATCACAGATTACCTTCCACTTGCAATCTAACTGTAGCGAAGTCGAGCAAAGGGATAAATCCAGCGCACTTGGTTGTGCTGGCGGTCTAGGGTTCCGTGTCATTTCTCCCGTGTTTAGAATTGTCAAATTGAAGTTGTCACACAGATCTTGGATTAACGAAGAACGATTATCATCATATAAGCAGCCCCATCCTGTACCATGCGAGTTAAAGTCCCCTAAAACCAGCCGCGGTGAAGGAAGAAGTTCTATGATGTCTGCAAGCCGACGATGCCCTATCGAGACTCTGGGAGGAATGTAGATAGAAGCTATACATAGATCTTTGCCTTTAATATTAATTTGGCAAGCAACAACTTCAATTCCCGGTGTCGAGGGGAGGTTAATACGATAAAATGAATAGCACTTTTTAATCCCTAAAAGTACCCCTCCATAAGAGTCTTCTCGGTCCAGGCGGATTATGTTAAAATTATGGAAGTCGAGGTTGATGTTAGAAGTAAGCCAAGTTTCACTCAAGGAGAATACATCGCAATTATGAGTATGTATTAAGTGTTTGAAAGAATCAAGTTTTGGGATGATACTTCTGCAATTCCACTGAAGCACAATGATCATATCTTCGATTCTCAGTGGTAAATTATCCATCAAAAGATACGATCGCTGCAAGGAGGGGCCATTGTTCAGTCAACTGTTTTAAAAATGTCCTTACTGTTGGCAGTAGAGCAGTTAGGAAGCTTTTCAGAGGATCAGTAATATTGAAGGCTGTTAATATCCAGTCCACGATATCAGAAAATTTCAATAATCCAGCGTTTGTTGGATTTTCTGGTTGTGCTTTGGGGTCATTCGGGTTTTTTGGTGCCCCAGGAAGTGCTGGGTACTCCTTATCATCCCTAAGTTTTTTGAACCCAGGAGGTGTTTGCTTCGGTTTTGAGTCAGCACTTTTTGTTTCCGTTTGGTTCTTTTGTGACGAAGAGGACAGTCTGAGGCCTTTACGAGGAAGCTTGGGAGAAGCCAGATTTTGTCTTTTCCTGCTTCCTTCAACCTGTGTGTAGGAAGGTCCTTCGCCTGGGTCGTCAGAGGTATCCTCTTCAACTGGCAAGATTGCAAACGGGTTCTCAGGGGTCGATGGAGTGGTTCTTTTTAAGATTTCCGCATAAGAACGTTTGGAACGTTCTTTCACGGATCGCTTCAATTTCTCCGCACGCTGTATGTACGTAGGGCACACCGAAAGATCATGAGGATTCTCCCCGCAGTAGCAACACTTTTCCACTGCTCTTCTGCAGAGATCGTCCTCATGGGCCTCTCCGCATTTGCCGCATCGCAGTTTGTTGCAACAATAGGTTGCCGTATGACCTAGCTGTTTGCAGCTTGTACAATGCATTACCCGCGGTACATACAGCCGAACAGGTAGACGAACTCCACTCACTACCAAATAATTTGGAAGTGCAGATCCGGCAAAAGTCACGCGAAATGAGTCCGATTGGTAAAATTTACCATCTATCGATTTGGAGTGCAATTGCTTGCACTCCAAAATTTTCACTGATTGAAGGTCGGGGTTTTTGAAACGGCCTACCCCGTCCTTCATCAGATCGTCGATTGTCAGACTTTCGTCACGAACCACACCGTCGATCTCCACCACATGAGACGGGACGTACACGCGGTACTCCTTCGTGAACAACTCGCTGGTAGCAATCTCGTTTGCTTGCTTCAGGTCGGACACAACAACGCGTAACTTGTTTGGCGAAACCTTATCTATTGTTTTTATTGCCGAGAAATGTTTTTCCAGGTCCCGAGCAATATTTAAAACTCTGAGAGACTTTAATTTGGGCCGGAAGTATACCACCCACGGACCCCCCGAGCCATCGTCCTGGTAAACTTTTTGGCGAGCAGGCAATATCTTAGAGGGAGATGGAGGCATCGGAGAGGGAGATGGCATTGGAGAGGGAGATGGTATCGGAGGGGGAGATGGCATAGGAGGGGTAGATGGCATCTCGGAAGCAAACTCAGCCTCTAAATGTTCTTCGTTCATTCGTTCAGCTTCGCCCTCCTCCGAGACACCCCCACTGTCATCAATATTCATATTTAAAGTGCGGGAGTAAAGAAGTCTCCCGCACTTGAAATGAGAAAGAAAGAAATAAAATGAAAAGAAAATATATGAATAGTAAAAGTTGAAAGAAAAAGTTTGAGAAAATACTTAACAGTATGTCACGGTAAGCTGTTAGGTGAGTTGCTCCTTCACTCCTTCGTTGTGCTTCAGCGTGACCTTGACTCAGGATTTGGCTGCTGCGATGCGGGTAGCAAACAATAGAAATAACTGCTGCCCGAGGATAGCACAATAGCGTCTACTGTCGATACCGATACAAAACCGGTGCACAGACAGAACTCACTTGCGGGGATGCTACTTTTTATCACTTTTATTTAATGCCTATACTACAGCCTCTGCTGTGATAGGCACCTTCGTCTTACCGATGTCGATTGTTAAAAAAAAACGCGTGTGCTCACTTCGAACATTCGGTTACGAATGATGTCGAAAGATGAAAAAATTACCGAACGAGTTTTAGTGTGTAAATGTGCACGGTGAAGTTAAATTAGTTGAAATGGTAAAATTTTTAATTACTCCATTTGCAATGTCTAAAGCAGAGCTGATAAAAGTCATTTTCATTGACTCAACATAGACGAAAATGAAGAGAAATGAATGTCACTCTCAGCTTCGCTTATGCATATTATGAGAACGAAATTCTTTCCCCAGTCAATGACAGTGGACAGTGGAACAGTAGTTTCAAAATTGTATTCTTTCTTTCATTTGCTCTCTCAGTCATTTGCTGTTTTCAGTGAAAATCCCATAGTATGCAGTGTCGCTATTCAACCGAAGCTACCAGAATCGAAAATGACAAAAAAAAAGTTTCACAATGACTTTTACCTGTTGGTGCTCGAATTTGAAGTATTCTTGGTTTCCAAAGAGGTTCTGGGATGTAATTACTTCGTTTTGTCATATTGTAGTCACTCTTTATAGCCAAGCGTCTCAGATTTTCAATACATCGATGAAAGAATGAGAATTGTATTCCTGCTGATGCTACCCGCCAGAGATGCCATTTATACAGATTCATCTGTATTATACTAATTTTTACATACGCATACAAAAAAAAAGATTTTCTAAATTTAATACGAATTTCCCAAGAAGTAAAATAAAAATGTTTTCGTATGAGCAATCTATTAGTATTTGATTGCAGTGACGAGAAGCAAAGTCTTGGTCGCATTGAATTTACAGTTCTACAGCCATAATGTGTTAGAATAATATCTTTTAACATCATTTTATTGTTGAAATTTATTTTATTAGTGAATACAGATAAATACAGATTTTTTATAGAGAGTAATACATATTTCCTATGAAAATATCTGGCATCTCTGCTCCCCGCAGACGTTAGTTTGGTTTTGTATTGTCATAGAGAAAAGAGTGACGTTGGCAATTATACTCTCTCACTTTTTCAATGACAAACGAAAATGCTTCGCACGCGTAAAAATAAGTAAGATCTAACTCATCTACAGAAAAAGTGGAACAACTCTAATTTAGAGTAACTCCGAAGTTACTCAAATTTGAGTTCTTCCACTGGAAACGATATTTGGGTAAAATCTACTCATTTACTGAGTAATACTTTATTTGAACATGTACCAAAAAAAGAGTAACTATCACTCAAATTTTGCGTGAAATTTTATTTCACATATACCAAATTTGCAAAAAAAAAATGCTCCTTTTCTGAGTGTATTGTATTAAAATATCAAGTAATTGAACTCAATACTATATCAAGTGGTGGTCGCTTGGAGTAGTGTGCCAATCGCAAATTAACATACATGTCAGTTATGCTCAGGCACCAATCATACACTAATTCCTCATAAATGACTTTTGAGCATATTATTTCGATTCTAAAGCACAACACGAAGTTTATCATTCCGGTTTTTGCAGACACAACACCGTTTGTGTTGAGCGACTCACCCTCGAAATACGCGATCTCACTAACAAAATATACAACCTGTTGCTTCAAATAATTATTACAACTTTTAGACTGATCTTGCGAATAGTAACAAAAAAACGAGTTGTTAAACTCAAATTTAGAGTTACTCAATATCATTGATGATAACTACTCAATTTTTGACGTTTCCATGTATCATTTGAAAATGAGTAACATCAAACTCTGAGTAACTTTTTCTAAGCGTGCGTCTCTCTTCAAAAACTGAAATGTAGAGGAGCTGCTTGTTTAGAGATGATACTTTCAGCAAGAGCTGTCAAATCGGTAAGAAAATTTTCTATTACTCCACCTTTTCAACGATTTCTTTTAAAAATGGGCAAATGCATTTGAAAAATCATAGTAGAAGGTGGAAAAAATGTTTTTACTCTGAGGTGGTAATGTTGATCTTATTTCATTGTGCGAAATCTATCGTTTATTCAGAATTGAGCATTAAACTTGGTTCAATACCATTTTTCAAATGCCCGGGAATAACAAATAAAGTATTCAAAATAAATAGTACTCGATCGCTAAACATTTTAGTACTCGAGAAATTAACATTACACTGGTTTCTGCTTGAAAAAATGTTGGTCCGAAAAAACCTAACCTAACCCAATTTCACATCTCTGAAGATTTTCCATGTTAAATCGTAGTTTACACTAAAAAAGATGTAGTAATCACTTTGAAATCGATTTTCTCCTACTCCGTGTACTTTTATTGCTGACATCTATTTGTACTATTGAATAAACGATAAAAATGTTGCAAATCACGACTGATATGAAAATTTTCGAAAGCATCCTCCTTTTCTTGGTTCCATATTTCATTGGCAGGTGTCGCTACCGGTAATTCAGCTTTGCGACAATGTGCCATTTGTTCTGGTGTCGGTCATTTACGAATGAGACAGTAAAATATTGAAAGGTGGATTCACCTCTTATGCGAACTGGAATAATTAACGATGAATTTTCTGACTGATTTGAGCAATTTAAAGTCACAAAAAAGGCTCTAGCTTGCATAGTAAATCTTCTCCACACAGTTATTTACGACATCCTCATTGAGTTGATTGGTATTTCATCAAAAAAAATCCAAATACTGAATACAAAAAAGAAACATCAAATTTAACAGTATGAACTATTTATTCACAGTCAGATCTATAATGCTCATTACAATTTATTGTATTTTGACGCTCAATTTTGGTTCAACCATAAAGTATATTGTTTTATGAATCGAAGATAAGTTTTCCGCATCAAAATGCATGGAATAATGTTTAATATTTTTAATTATTACAATACCTAACAAACAATATATTTGGTTGCAAAAGTTAGTTCACAATTTGTGGAATCGTTTATAACAATATATAGAAATATGTTTTTAGAGACTTTGAGAAACTTTAAATGTATCTGTAACAATAAATCGTATTGTTCACATTCATATTTTTTCATAGAAGAGCACATTGAAAATTTCTAAATTGTAAATTTTGACTGTTTTTTTTGTTAAATCCAAAAAAATCAGTTGCTGTTAATCAGAAGGACCAGCAATAACAGCATCCTGTTTCACCACAAATCATATTATTACATAAATTTTGGAGGAAATATTTATTGTATGACTTGTTTGGGACAAAATCTGTGCGAATTGAATTTGGAATAAAAAAATATGCTGTTATTTCAATCCAATATGCAGTTTTTATTCTCTAATTGTGTATTATTATATCTTAAAACTAATTACAGCTACTTACTTATATCGTTTTCGCTTGATGCCTGTCAAACCGTTTATTTGAATCAAGTTTCGAACCTAGTTTCAACGTTGTTGAACTGAAAATCGAATCAGTTTCGAACCTAGTTTTTATATCAGGCTCAAATCCCCGTTGCTAAGTGCGAAACCAGCACAGTTTCGTGAAAAGTGTTCGATGAAAGTATCCTGCATCAGTTTCAGTTTTCTCAAGCGAAAACGACATTAGGATGCACGAAGAAACTACGAACTTTTTACTTTACTCCAGCCATTATGGTCTGTGCAGACTTCTCTGCAACCAATTCAGCTACTTTTGTTCACGATTTTCGAAAATGTTCTACAGTTGTAGCTTATTTCTCTCTTTACGAGAGCCCAATACCGCTCGATATGTCGCAACTCCGGACAGTTAGGTGGATTCACCTCTTTCGGCACAACACGGACTCCATTCACTTTATACCATTCCAAAACATCTTTGTCGTAGTGACAAGATGCCAAATCGACCCAGAATAGCGAGTAAGCGTCATGATTGCGTAGAAACGGTAATAATCGCTTCTTTAGACGTTTTTCACGGTATATTTCTTTGTTTACCGTTTACCGGTTGTGAAGAAGCTTTGGCTTGCTCGACCACAGTTGCATATTGCTTGCCAAACCAAATATTTTTTGGTGAGCCTGATCTTTTTCATCGTGCTGAAATGCTCCTCTATGCTATCCGCATTTCATGGCAGTATAAAAAGACATTTCCGGAAGCTGCTAAATTTTATCGTCCACTATCACGTAAGAAAACTTCTGGTACTAGTGCTCCAACTAAAAAATCATGTAGGGAATGATTTCGACGTTTCAAGAATGGAGATTTCAGCGTTGAAGACACACATTTGAATGCAATACTCGATGAAGATCCGAGTCAAATGCAAGAGGAGCTTGCAGAATCAAGTGACTCAACAAGCAGTTTCTGTGCGATTAAAATCCATGGGAATGATTCAAAAGCAAGGCAGTTGAGTGTCTTGTAAACTGAAACATTGAAAGGTGATTTTACACTTCCGAGCAGCTGATTCGAAGGCAACAAAGAATGGGTTTTTACATCGAAAAATGGATATTCTGTGACCCTAAAATAAAAAAAGGCGGGTGGGTAATGTCAGAGACATAACTGGATGTCGTGAATACGAAAACAACTGACATGTTCCTTAACACTTCCGAATATTGATTAGTTGATCAATTGTATAAATTATGCAAGCATTCCCCTTTTCCACATTTTTCATGAAAACAAAGAAGGCTTCACTTGATCTCGATTACTGTGAATTTCACACAGCGAAAAGTGCACAAATCAAATCAAACAGTTCTAGATTTGCACTAAACTGAGGATATTTACCTTCGATTTGCGAACAACAAATCCTAATAGTTCTTTAGAACACTTTTAGAGCCATTAGAACGGCTGATTTTGTGTAATGCTCTCCACCGTTGCTTTTTCACCAATGCAAATGACTGGCAGCTGTGACGTAATCGCTCTTGTCGGAAGCTAAACTAGCTTTGCAAACGACACACAATACATCTGCACGCAGTGACGATAGAATCCAAACTGATCCAATTTTTGTTAAGAGGTTTATTTTTACGTGATTTCGTTTGTAGCTTTTTCACTAATGGGTGGTCCTAACGGCTATAAAACTAGCAGCATATAGAATTTTAATTTCGATTATTTCATTTCGGATTTGCATTTCATTGAAAGAAACTATCCGGATGCTGTACGGGATTCATTCCTGCCTTTCAGAAGGACCAAATTGTGGAACTCACTACGATATTAAGCACTGTTCGGAACATTTTTCTCGAACGATTTGTTGTACAGCAGCAGATATTTTGTTCTCTTCCTCAGAACGCGTTCTGATTGGCTGGTGTTGACATGGGTCAAATGAGACGGGTTTTTTAATAGTGTACTATTGAAATACTTCAATGCTTTTTCTATGCACGCTTAAGTTGAAAAATTTCGATTCTATTGGTAGTTAGATAATATAAATCCTTTCACAGATCACTGAGCTATGAGCTTTCAAAATACGAGAAAGGCAAACGCGCCTTCTGGATTATCCCCTTTGATACTCGTTTATACCAAACATTTAAGAAAAGTTTAGTTTTGAATTATTTGAGATTATGTCACACAACTGATAATTTTATCATGAAATTGTGATCATATTTCCGATGGCGTGTAGCAAAAATTATGTTGATTCGTTAGATACAACAGGAGATATTCACGATCAAAAACTTATCACTCTCTCAGAGGGTGAATTTTGAAAAGGCGCTCCATAGTAAAGTAAGTCGTATTCACGACAAAAAATACTGCTAAATACCCGATCAACTGTTACCATTGACCTCAACATCAACACCAAAGCCGAATATTCGTGGTTCGAAGGTCATGTTGTACATTTGGAGGGACCAAAAGGGTGCTGTATACTATGAGCTGCTACAACCTTCGATCGGTATAGACTGCAATTGATGCGTTTGAGCCGTGCATAACGAGAAGACCGGCCGGAATACAAGCAAAGACATGATAAAGTTGTTCTCCTGCATGACAACGCTCGGTCCGATGTCGCAAAAAATAATTGGAAACGCTCGGATAGGAAATTTAGCTATTCTAATTACTGGTTGTTCTGACGGATGGAGCACGATCTGGCAGGTCATCGGTTTACTTATTTTGCAGATATTGAAAATTGGCTTCAAATTTGGATCACTTCAAACAACGATAAATTTTTCCGAGATGAAATTCAAAAATTGTTTAAGAGATGGGTAATTTTGTTTTGAAATAAATGCATTTTTGACCCCAAAAAAAAAACAGACCGAATTAATTTGTACTCTCAATATTTAGTCAATTATATTCGGCCTCCAAAAAACGTCACGATTTTTGATCATTTTTCCTAACTGAGCGATATTCCACACTACACGCCATTGAAAGGGTTGAAAGTTATGTTACGTCTTTCGAAGATGAAATTTCCTATAGTAATTAACATATTTTAATAGGCAAATCGTCGTCTAGAAGCTGCGTCTCTGGTTTCGTTAACGACGATCATCTTCATCGGCAGAACAGGTACGGTTTCCTGTAGAAACTGAAAATTTTAAAAGGTCGAAAACCCGACTCCATTGGTGCATCAGACTATAATAATCAACGAGTCCCAATATGATTCAAATGAATGAAAAGTGGCACTTTCCTGAATGGATGGAACCGAGTTCTGCGTGAAATTCATCGAAAACTGCCGTCTTTTACCGCCAGATGGTACACATCGCACTGCAATTTCCATCACCCGTTGAACCCGTTTGCCGGTTTGCCCGTGTGTGACACTTTTGTGATCGCAGTTTCACTTCATTATGACAAAATGCTGCCAGAGGAAATGATCAATCTTCTGTAGATTAATAGTATCTGCATAATTGAATGTCCAACGGCACATAAACACTACCTGTGTGGGGAATCATGCATCGTTATAAAACGAGGAAAGACGCCATTCATGACTTGCTATGATTGATTTTGCTCCCCCCTAAGGTTGATCGGAGGTGGCGCTTGATTCGTTCGAAGGGACATTGTAGGGTGAGTGATTTGTTTTCTTTTGTCGTTTTGTGAAGATGAAATCCGAGATATAAACAAACGGATGAGTAGAGATCAATTGTTGTGGGGCATGTGATGTGAGAGTTATTTTTGAACCGTATACTTATTTTGTCTGCCCTCTCAAAGGATACGAACTGCGTTGTTTTTATTTTTAAAATAA
The DNA here is from genome assembly GCF_030247185.1 of Malaya genurostris. Classification (NCBI taxonomy): domain Eukaryota; kingdom Metazoa; phylum Arthropoda; class Insecta; order Diptera; family Culicidae; genus Malaya; species Malaya genurostris. The sequence goes on along the minus strand of NC_080571.1, from coordinate 25,620,356 downwards.
AAATGAATCCGTGTTTGATTCCTTCGAATTCTCGCACATTCGTTGACGCAAAACCAACACACGAATTTCAGCAACTGGTGTGTCGCCGAAGCAGAAATGTTCGGCGTTGTAAATCGGTGCATATTCTAATGGGTTTTTTCGCATAATTTTTCGAGCATCCATGCACCATGAAGAGGACAAATAAAAACGATCCGTCCAACGATGGGATAATCATCGTTCTGTTTGCCGACTGCTCTATTCTGGGATACTGTTGACGTGCTTCCTGCTCGTATGTTTCACAGCTCGGCCGGTCTCGATGACCAACAAGTGAAAGTAATCATTTACCGTACCTGTCTCTTGGTTAAACCAGTCGGTCGCATCACACGCCATGAGGGTCGACCCGGACAGTTCGTCCTCCCGCCTCTCAGCTGATGACTTTTGTTGAAAATGATACCACAGACTAACAGACAGGACACTCAAATTAGATTCTTTAACCATATAAACGGTCATTTCGAATATTCCTTTAGTTGGGACAGTACTCGCATATGTCATGATGGCGCCACGTTACCCTATCCAAAACATCCTGTCTGTCATCTAGACTGTGTTTATTTTTTTTTCATTTACCAACCGAGTTGCCATTCATACAGATTTACCTGTAATGTATGGATTTGTATACCTCCATGCAAATATCATGCAGGATACAGATTTAATACATATTGCCAAAACTATATACAGAATTGTGCCTACTTCTAATCCTCCAACGCAATACAAAATCGAACCCGTTTTGTTACAATATTTACTTGCTTCTGGTCTGCCGCCACTTAATTTCGGGAGAAAATTACCAACACAATCAAAAAAAATCTAGATGAACAACGTTGAGAAAAATAAATGTTTACCTTCCAACATCGCTAAAAAAGTTAAATTTATTATCAACGTAATCCAATAATTTATTGTGACGATTCATTATCAAATATTTCGATGAAATCAGGCATCCCTGCAAGCAGCTGATCGGTGTTGACAAACGAGGGGAAACCAACTAGTAAAAAAAAACTCTTACGTTACACAAGGGGTGTACCGATAGTAAATAGTTCGCGCAGTACAATATAGGTGGAACTAATGCATTACGAAAAATGATTTTTATAAGAATTTACTCATACTGTCATGTCTGTTAGTCTGTGATGATACCGCCTCGGTTCGTTATATTTAAAGCACAAAACATCTCCGAATTGAGTGAATTGTACACCGGGTAGAGGCCGTCTGGATGCGTTACCCTTCAAAAGTCCGGCTGAGTTTAAATTAAAGGCGCAACGCGAAAATGATAATATCGTACGGGTCGAAATTATTGCGTGACTGACCGGTTGAACATCGGACGAAGAAACCTGTTTCATCTTAATATTGGTGCATACATTGATTAAAAAGTAATTAATTAAATATAAAACTTTAGAGCAAAAATAAAAACCCGAAACGCAATAAATTCAACCAACTAACTCGAGTGGGTTTCGCCAACGAAACTCTGGCAGCGAATATATCAAATACCACTCCAAAAATATCCAACGGAATATATTTATAACGTCGACGTTCGCAGAATCGCCAGCACAGATCGTTGATCGTTTGGGATGGAAATTCTGACCGGGAATGCTTTCCGAACTAAATTCTTATTCCGATAAATTTAACCGTATCAAAACCACAAGAAAGTCCATTAGTTGAATCCAGAGAAAAGTCAAGATCTAGTAGTCCGCGGTTGTGCGTATGCAGGGGAACGTCACGAGTCGCCCTAACCGGCATAAACGACACAGGCGTCTATCGTGGATCGCCTCTATAAATAACGAAAATAAACTATCTCTTCGTCGCACAGTGTGAATTTAATACACTTGAATGGTTGTTGATAGTGTGACGTGCTGCCCTTCGACGACGATCATGTCGCCAGAACGTGATCAGCTGTCCGCCCTAAGGGCAGCAGTTACGTTGCACGTGATCAGTGTCGTCCTTGTTTTAGCGGTCTAACATAGTACAGAGTACCAATCCGACCAGGGATTCGGAATCGATCTCGCAAGCCAAATCTAGTTTCAGTTCCGGTTCATCACAGTGGAACCTAAGCGTGTCAAACGCGATTGCTTCACTGGGGGATGATAGTTTTTAGAACGAGGTTATCAGTGTTTTGGATTTTGAAATAAAAAACGTGTTTAATCCACCTAGCAGTGAGATGATACCTATTTTTATCAATCCGCATGTGTTTTCTGCATGAATATTCTTCGGTGTTTAAGTTTTCATGACATTATTTTAATGACTGTCGTTTTAAGCGACAATTTGAGATTTTAATCACTCATTACTCTGTAATGTCGAAACTGCAAATCGGATCGAATTTGAATCTAGAAGTGTAACAATCGATTAAACATTCCATGATATGTCGAAGTAAGTTCCACTTTAGAGTTTACAGTGATTTAAGCTACTTACAGAACCGGTATTCAGGAACCAGTATAACCCAAACCGAACCGCCATATGACGAATAAATTACAACAGTTTTGAGTCCAACTTCGAAGCTTTTCGGGATTGTCATCTTCTATATTGGTTTGAATTTTAAAAATTCATCATCATGTAATTCGAGAACCGGAAGTCATAATTGGATAAAATTAATTAATTTTTGTATATAAGTTTGTTTTAATTTGAATTTTTGTTTCTGAAATTTGATTAGGCTTGTTTTAAGAAAACGATTGAGCTTTGAGAAACGATTTTATACTGGAACAGGAATCATAACATAATGCAGGAACTTTGTTTGGGAGCATACGACTTTTCGTATGAATCTGAATTTGTAGCAAAGAAATTTTCCGAGAAAATTAAGCGAAATTATTTGTCACACACGCATTTGCTGATCTCGACGAACTGATTCGAATGGTATATGGATGTTATGTTGTTCCAGCATTTATTGCTGTAAGTAGTTTAAAACAAAATAATTAAAAAAAAATCTGCCATAATCTGGTTTATATATGTCATATTCGAACGATTATGTTGCCAAAAACGAGCCGTGCCAAAATCGGTCCGAGGCTAAATGTCATGAAAAAGGATGCTGTACACAATCTTTTTGGTACTTAGAAACAATTGTATGTAACAGTATAAAAAATCGTGTTTTCCGTTGCTCCCAAGCATTTCTTTGTCATACAGCGCTCAAAACTCCTACTGCTGGAATAGGGGGAAAAGTCGCTTACAGAAAAGTTTCGATATCTCCGTTAAAAATGGACGGATTTTAACAATCTATGGCTTGTTGGATAGGTATTACCGTGCGGAATCTAAGTCTGAAAACATATTCTGTTTTCAAGGTCAATTGTGACAGATGCTGTCAAAAAACTGAAAATTTTGACATAAAACTTTGTATAACTCAAAAAGTAAACATCCGATCTCAAAACCATTCAATAGCGTTTTGGGTGACGGGGAGACCTTTCATTTGCGACTAGTTTGATCAAAATCGGTTCGGCCATCTCTGAGATCTCGACCTCTTAGTTGACAACACACATACAGACACACACACATACACACACACACAGACATTTGCTCAGTTCGCCGAGCTGAATCGATTGGTATATGTCATTCGGCCCTCCGGGCCTCGGAAAAATTTTCTAAAGTTTGAGCGAATTCTATACCTATTTTTTATATTTATAAAAATAGGTAAAAAACTACTCTGCCAAAAGGATTGAACACAGGGACTTCCCACTTGATTCGGTCGAGTAACGAGTTACGATTATCAAACATATTGACAATTTTAAAATTGAAAAAAAAACAAACATTTGAGACCGATCCGTTCAATGCGGGTATGCTCGAACAGTAAAGGGAATGCTAATCCGCACTGCACTGTCCATACTCGCATACCAGTCCCATATCGATGGCACGTTTTAAGATCTTCTGAAAGAATGCGTGGACAACAGTTTTTTGTTAAAGAACGATAGTTCTCTAATCTTTTCAAGAGAATTAGGAGTATTAATAACTCGTGAAAATCTTCTGATTTTACATATAATAAAATGCACATAAATGGAGCGTCGTATTTCACACAAATTTATATTCAAAAACATGTAAAACTGTGTGATTTGTGATTAACATAGCTTGAAATCGAATGAAATAGAAAACAAAAAAATCGAACAAAAACGCGACTTGAACCGAGAAACATTAGATCAAAAAGCACGTCAGTTAATCGACTGAGCCAGAGAAGCACATATCCGCTTAATGAAAAATTGATACATATAAATCCATACAGCGGCACTTGGTAGCCGAGTGCAAATGACACTCGGATCCTGTAAAATTATGTACGAATGAAATATTGCGGCATTTGACAAGTTAAGTAGTTACGAATTGTATCGTTTGTAAAACCTGTGAAATGCAGAAGAAATTGTTTGTATTAGCGACTTCTGAAAAAGTGCACAAAAGTGATTGACTGCAACTTTAAATACATGCAAAGTTTGTTTTTTTTTACCCTCCACACTTCTCCTCGCCATAATGCTCACAATCGAAGAAAATTATACTGCAACAAAAAGGAAAACCGCGACGCTGACAAGCTGAAGCTATACTAAAGATACTACATTTTTATTAAAGAGTTTGTTATCAAAGAAATATAATTATTTGCTCTCGTACGGTTTTTACAGAAACATACAAAATTTCTGAAGAATGAACAAGTTTAGGAGAACTGAAGGGTGATTTTTTAGAGGTACAGGATTTGATTTTCAAAAAAATACAGAACAAATTTGAGAAAATCGGTGTAATCTATATTGGAATCGATAAAACGATCAAAATAATTTAATGTTTGAAGATGATGTCGTGCAAATGTTGGCCGCGGCTCCGTTTTAGATGGCCCATGCACAAGGTTCAATTTTGACAAACTCTCTACGACATATTGGCCGGTATTCCATAAATCAATAAATCAATACACTAAGGTCTTATTATGCGGTTTTTTATGCGACTTTTTTATGCGAATTTTCAGAGTTATTCGGTTTTTTTAAGCGAATTTTCAGAGTTATACGGTTTTTTTGTGCGGTTTTTTATGCGAAGTTTCAGAGTTATGCGTTTTTTTATGCTAATTTTCATGCGGTTTTTTATGCGGTATGTTCGCATAAAAAAGACTTCAGTGTATTGGCATCCAGTGCGTCAATCGTTGCTGGTTTATCCTTGTAGATATGAGCCTTAACATGGCCTCACAAGAAATAGTCCAAAAGCGTTAATCCCACGATCTACACGGAGAACCCGCAGATCACAAAATTACAATATTGCAATTGTTGGTTGTTTCAGGTAACCGGAATTGTTGTATTCAAATGCTGTCAGTTGGCGGAGAACGAAGACAGCAAAACGCAGAACAAAAAACCTCTTCATTTCACCAGAAGCGTTTCATATTGAAAATTTTCAATGATAAATGAACGTCATTTATGTTAGTTACGTAGTGGTCGTTTTATGTAAGTAAAAGTATGCAGAAGAATATAACAGTTAATTGTAAAACAAATTTTCCATGCGTTCAATAGATATTTTTACAGTATAAATGTTTTAATTACATCTGAGAGTAATGTATTCTAGGACAGTTCATGTCAATGTTATTAAAACTGCTTAACGCTTAAAAATTTGCTACTAAAGTGAAGTGGTACTATTTGTATTTTCTTGAAAGTGTATCTGTAGCATTAGGTTTACCAGCGAGCCATTCTGCAAGTGAAGGAAAAATTTCCTAATTCCCTGTGACTATTTTTCTGGTGAGTTCCCTTTTGAGAATTGTTATCTTTTGGTGCATTTCTATATCCTTTGTGAGTTTAGTGATAAAGATATAAGCAGTTAATTAGGTAAAATTTCGTTGTTCAAACAGTGAACGATTAGCTTAACCCCCAGAAGAGGCTAACAGTTAAAAATATTTATTGCAATTGGCGTCTTAAGTTCAAATAACTGAATAATTGGTTGAAACAACTGAGACATTTTTTTGCTGTCATGCATACAAGTAACTTCGCTGGGATTGTGTCTTTGCTCAATTGCACGAGTGACATCTCATTGAAACGTTTCATTGTTCGCTCAGGGTGTTTGACATTGCTCAACTGAAACGTTTCATTACTTGTTTGTGGTACGTGTTTTTGTTGGGTGTCGTTGCTAAACTGCCAGCACGATAAATCAAAAATGACAGATTGGTTAAAACAACAGTCGATTAGTTGTACCAAATTTTAACCAATCAAAATCAGAAAAACAACTAATATTTTAGTTGTTTGGCGATCGTTGGCTTTTCCGTGCAGCTTTTGCCTTTCTAGTATGACGCAAAAACAAGAAATCTTACAGGAAAGACAATAGATTTTGCACTCCTGTTACTTCTACAATTCTGCTTTATGCTGAAGGGGGTTTAATTGTTTGATCGAAAATGTGCATTGGAGTAAATCAACCAACTGGAAATAAAACCAAATCACCCGAGCTGCCAAAACGAACCCACCATCCAAATACTTGAAGTCAAAGCATTTACTTTGCTTTCTCACTGAACCACTCCCTTTCAACGGGAGTGCAGAGAAACAAAACACGTAAGGATACAGAAAAAAACCGTCTGCAATGGGAAGCAAGACGTTCTTGAGCACGCACCCCCTACACCTCATGAGAATCGACATAAAACGAATTTCAGGGTTGAGCCTTGTTGGCGACTATCTCTTGAAAGTTGTTAAATTTGGAAGGAGCGACTGTTTATTGTGGCTAGCCATTCTCAGATTGAAAAGAGTAGAACAGCTGTCAATGAGAGCAAACGGCGACATTCACGAGAGAAAATGTCATGAGAAAGTAGCTTTAGGCAAACCGGACATAACAAATAACACTAGACAAATGTGATTCATAGAGGTGGTTGCTTATCCGCAGTAGCCGGTGTTTCAAGTGATCGATCATCGATGGATCTTATTGTGAAACATTTAAGAGCAATCTTAAATAGACGCATCCAATATTGAAGATTTGTACGAATAGAGAATAAAATCGAAGTTTTTTTCTAATGTTTGAGTCATTTTTTCTTAAACGTTTCTCGGCGAACTGGCTCTCGATGAAACGGCTTCCTGCGAAATGACTATTGACTCTTCCAATTGAGAAACGGGCTGCAAAATAATAGTTTACTGGAATATAGATAATTAAAACGTGTGAAAAACTATACCCCAGATACTCGAACCTCCACTCCACAGAAATGTTCTATTAATTTAGATATTATAAAATACAACACTATAAGCTTTAAAAGATTGACTCTTTGTAAAAGGTGAATTTATTTGGCCATAAGCTAACAAGTTACATGCATGGATCCTTGTGTCATACTAAATTTCTTGAGAAAATTACTAACACAACCAAAACTGCCCTATCTCGTCAAGAATGTAAATTTCTACATTGTGACTTTGAAGTTTCCTTTTAAATCTTGAAGTCCTAAAGTCCGGCAACACTGCTCGTAAAATACTGATGGGTACACGATGGCCTTTTGTTCCGACGCATCTCCACTTTACATGATAGTAAAAGCTCATACACGAATATATCAATCTATCTCCTGAGCCGTTTACTCACATTCATCACCCAGAGTTTACTTTTCGCTACAATCTTTATTTTCAGTTTTGCGTTGCTTGACGCGTTCATCTTGACACGAACTGGAAATGTGCACTGTTTATTCGGCGACTATTTACGGTCGCGCTGCCTGCACTGACGTCTGTTTATCGTTGATAGTCTGTTTACTTAGATCGTTTTTCTTTTCAACTGCGGGTGACATTCACAGAAAGTGCAGCGTCGATAAAATTCACCGTCCGACCGTGGATGACTGCAATCATCAATCAAAACCTCATCTGAACATTTGGAAGTCAAAATATTTTTAGCTCGCCGAATGAATTTTTCATTTTTTTGTTTTTATTAATCAGAACAAAAACAGCCATAGGAAGCTTCGACGTGCGGTCGATCGGAGAGGATGTGGATTCGAGGCACGGCATAAAACAGCAGTTTGATGCATAACCAAATTTACTCCGACTGTTTTTGCACTCTTCCTCTGCTTGTTTGCTTTCGAACCAAAGGAAGGAGCTAAATTTAGAAATAAAACTGCCAACATCAAACCGCACCAAAATCGGAACGATATATGGATTAATCTTAAATAATTAAAAGAAAAAAAGTTGCCTTTGTTTCACGAGCCGTAGTCTGATAGGTTGACTGCGGATATCATAACAATTTAGAAATATTTGCGATGACGCAACTCTACAACTTGAACTGCTGTGCACGTACGATTCGAAGACGAAATGTATAGAAATCTAAAATTGGTTATGTGTATCAAGCATCAAAAAGGCATCGAACGATTTCTATTTCTATTTAGGGTAATTCGCCCTTATTCTGAATAACGTCGTATCGTTTTTTTAGTCGTATTTCATTTGCATTCCCCATAACGCTAGCAAAATCAAAGGTAGCTATGATTCGATCGAACCACATTCGATCGAAAAATCAATACGTCGTTATTCAGAATAAGGGCGATTGATACTATTGAACGTAATTAGAATTCTTCTACTTGGAAAGATTTACACATTTACCGAAGGTTATTATTCCAATATCTACCCAAGTTCCTAGATTCTTTTTTCACAGGTATCTGTTTACCAGTTCTATAATATGTGTAACAATGCTTTCGATGTAATGGCTGATTAAAACTCGAAAACTCGCTGCACTCCAAATATCATTACGGAAAGCTCAACTAAGATTTAGTTTATTTTTAAAATGGTTGACTGAGTGTCTAATCTAAACCTTAAACTTATTCAAATTAGATAAGGCTAAGCTAGGATTATTCGGAAACAATGAATATAGATTAAATTATCTTTGTAGAAAGTTTACACGTGATTTATGATAAATTTGTCATCAGGTCTGAAATATCGATTCAAACACAATCCGTTGATTGTAGGTTAGGTAAGCCAAGACGCGTGTAACAAAAATGTTTGCAAATACGTTCAACCACCCTACCTATCGTAATATTCTCGTTCTGCGTTTTTCGCTTTCAAGGAATCCGATAGCCCAGTTAAGGGATCCAGTTTCGAGTTATCTTATTCAATAATTCATTACAATACAACAAATTTTATACCCATCGTAGTGTTCTCGGGTATAATTCTGGTGCGATATAACATGAGATCTGTACATGGACAATGTAAATGAAACGATCGGCCTTGGCAGGAAATCGAGAGCGGACCAACCCTCACCCAAACAATACACGGCGAGCGAAATTAAATTCACTACCAGGCAGCGTAAAATGCATCATCTTCAAGTACTCTGACGGTGTAGTAAATTAAGCCGTTTGAATGAAGTTTGTTTGCTCTAACAACTCTAAACTGACTATCAAGCAGGGATCGGTGATCTTCCAGTGCCCTTTATAGCGTCCATTAGCGCGCCTTGGTTTTGCGCGGGATATATTTAGACTCCCCCGTATGATTTGTGCTCTACGTAGTACTACCGCATGTGTACGTAAATATTGTGGTTCATCTGGCATCCAACCCCCGGTGGCTAATCATGCTATCAGCAACCCTGTCAATCACAGCAGGCTTGTGCAGAAATGACAGTTCTTCCGCTTTACGTTCAATAAATGGAATATGATCGATTGGCTGCAAACGGAGCTCATTTTCTGTCAAACAATTCAATATTATTAAACAGTGAATTACCATGACTTTCAATAAATGTTTCGATTATTCGAACGATCATTGATGAGGTTTGCACGAGCCAATAATAATGTCGAAATGTCTGTATGTTAATAAACAAATGGATTGAACTCTCTCCCATATAATATTATTGTATTAATAGTGAAACTGCGAATTAATTATAGTAGTAAACGAAAAAAAAATCTCTTGTATTTAGCCTAAAAATGAAAACAGTATTATATTTGATTGGAAGTGGTTTTATTGTTTTTCAAAATATTCCCCTAGATGATCAATACACTTTTGCATACTCTTAAACCAATTTTCATAACATTTTCTCTACTCTTCTCCACTATTCTTGAGGTACCACCAAGAACGGTTTTTGAACATTTTAACAGTTTCTTCGGGAAACAAATAGAAGTCTACGGCGGGTGACCCCTCACTTCGACGTTTTGGGTGCTTAAATATTCGGTTGTTTGAGCCGATGTGTGAGAGCTTGCATTATCGAGATAGAATGATTTTGCTTTTTGCGTTTGTTTTCCTTATTTTACGAAAAGCTTCTGGCAAACAAATGGTTGTATACTAATCAGAATTGACGGTCTTACGATCTTCTGAAGCAACGGTAGCGAGTTGTGTGTTTATACCGAAAAAATACAAGCCATTGTTTTCTTTGAAGTGCTTCGAGCACGAACAACTTTGTTGGATTTTTTTCTTCTTGGAACACCCATACAGTCTGCTGCTGTCTAGTTTCGGGCTCATATGAGTAAATCTATGTTTCGTCACCTGTGCAGATGTTATACACCAGTTTTTAAGCACCATGAATGAATATTTTCAGCATTTTTTTGCATGAATTGACACAAGTCTTTTTTGAGCGATTGTCAAAATATGTGAGATCCAACGTGAACAGATTTTTTTCACCACTAAATGTTCATGCAAAATAATATTTCACGGTATGTCACATAGCGATCGTACACTATCATATTTTTCACGGTTCGATGTTTTCTGGCAAAACAACTGATTTCGGACTATCTTTCCTTGAATTCATCGGCGAAGCGAACTACGACCACGATTGAATTCGTTATACAAGTTTTTGTACAGTCGCATAGGATCCTACACTGCCAAAAGTCAAACTAAGTTGATTGAAGCACTCTTGCCTTGATAATCCACGCCGAAAATCGTAATAAATCATTGCACGACAATGTTCACGATTCAATTCAATTTTTTTTGTTGAGGTAAAATTTTCAACTCACTGTAAACAAAACCAATAGCGCTCAAATGACAGAATGTTCCGAAGATGGTAATGGTTAAAAATCTCCAACTTTATGATGGAAATGTCAACGCCACCATACGTATAATTAATACTTTACCAGCAAACTTACCTAAAAAATGCGGAGATGCACTTTAGGGGATCTTTGGTAGGCTCCGACCCACAATTAGGTAGCGCTGGTAAGAGTGTACATTCAAGCAGCAAAAACCTATCTCATTTGGTTCCTTTTACTCATTGTTTTAAATGTTTTCTCGAATGTACACTGAAAATCGAGTTAACTTATTTTTTTAGAAGAAATCGCTCATTGTCGAGCTCTTCTATGAGCTACTCAAAATTAGGTCGTTGTGCACGGAATCACCCACGCTCCCATTTCAAACAGAATATTAGTTGATTTTCTGAATTCGATTGGTTAAAATTTGGTACAACTAATCGATTGTTGTTTCAACTAAACTGTCATTTTTGTTTTTCGATTAGCAGAAACGATGGTTGAAACAACTAATTTAACTGTTTGATAAAAAATGCTGTCAATTAGTGAGGACACATACCTTTCATTTTCAATGAATATTTTAGTTGAAATAACTGGTGTTGTTATTGAAACAAAATTCTGTTAGTTGAGGAATAAATCGGTTTTATTTGTTGTAGACATTGCCAATAGTTTAATCAACTCGAACAATGTTATTGATTTGCGAAAATAATCAAAATATACTTACTGATACACGTCATGATCTATTTGAAATAAGTTCGGTATATTGAAATTCATGAAATAAATATCGTTGTTAAACTATAAACAGTATTTTATATTGACATGTAATATCATAAGGGCAGGAAAAACCACCGACCACTGCTGATTTCAAGTGGTCTTAATCAAGGAATAAATTATCATTACGAAATCAGAACTGATCTGATCTCTAAGTGATTTTGATTTTTGTATGATCATGATCATGTCAAGTCGAGATCAGTAAAGATCTAAATTCTTAAAAAATACTTCTGATTCGATTGGAAATGATTGATGTAGAAAAACGTTTTTAATCAGCAAAAGTGCCCGGAGGGGCGAGTTAATTAGCGAAAATATTAAATTTACCTAAAATGAGTATTGAAAGATGATGCCTTCAAACGGTTGAACTAAAGTTATGCACTGATAATTTTAGTCAATTTATATGAGCTTGGGTGCATCAACCGCTGGGAATTGGAATTTTGCGACGCAATTCAAACGCGCCATTCAATTGCAGCGCGTTCTGTGTGTTTGAAACCCTTCGCTCCTGTTACTTTTATAAATTAAATTCATGTCAAAAAGCATTTTATTCCTAATGCATGAACATCATCATCGGTATCAAAAAACTGGGAGTAAAACAGTCTGTGTTATCATAAATTTCTCAAATCGAATGAACACAATTTCACCAAACGCTTTAATCATCGATGTTGTTTTCATTGACATTTTGAAGCGACGCGAACAGATTTCAACTAAAAAAGTTGTTGATTTTGAATTGCGATTATTGTTTTGCTTTCAACTGTCTCCGGCATTTGACAGCATTCAAAACAACATATTTTTCAACTACTTGAATATATGCAAATCAAAAACCATATTGGTTGAATCAAACAGAAATTAGTTAAATCAACTATCGCAAAAATCAAAAACTGCGATATCGCAATTTTATGATCTAAGGGTTCTCCGTGTGCGCTCCTGATACTTCGTATATGAAATTTCAGTAAATAGTTGTAATATTTTTGAAACATCTGCATGAACAAGCTTTGTGATTGAATTTTTTCAAAACTGAAATTGAACCTAACAATGAAATCACGCCGTTCGCACCTAATTTATCGCCACAAATCGGTCACAGGGGATATCTAGTTATGAAAATGTCATGACATTTTGAACTCGTGACATTCTCGAATCCCGTGACCGAAAATGAACAAAGCAGCTACTTATCCAGTATGTACGTACACTACCACAAAGCAAACGCGGTAGCTTTAACTTTAACTTTAACTGCTTCATTGTCTTCGCTGTTGGTAGTGAGCAATTTCGAATAAATAAAATTACAAATGTAGTAAAATATTAAAAATGAAAACTGAATGAGAAAACTACTAATTTATGTGTATTCTCTAATTGATGTTTCAGCTATATGGTTTGTCTTTCATCTATTATCTTGAACCAATTCGAATATTTGCATGAACCTTATTTAAAGGCCGCTCTCACACTATTGAAAAAGGTATTTTGTTACATCAAGAGGTTAAACTGAGCTTTGTATTGAAGAGAATCGATTGAAGAACTGAATGCTGCCCGTTCGGTACGTCAGCGAACGTCGTGTGTGTGTCAGAGTGGGAAGTTTATTGCAGTAGAGAGATCATCAGTGTGTTGCACATTCGGTTTCAATTGAATTGAATGAAATTTTAAGGAGTGTATCAAAAATAAGCTATCCACGAATTTTTCATTCAATTATGATAAAAAACGATATTTTATTCAAACTTAAAATTGATCCTTTATTGTACGAGTTGAAACTTGAGCATAATGAAAACCGGATGAAATTTAACTTCACGAATTTTCGAACTTTTGATCGAACGCTCTTCATCAAGTTCCGGACAAGTGTTGCATCGCATTTTTTGGACGCTTGAGCCCAAATTTTTTTGAACTCCTGCATGTTCCCAGCTGCCTTACCAGCCTTCTTGAAGACCCTTTTCACGATTTCCCGGTAGCGTTCGATGGGTCGAAGCTGAGGGCAATTTGGTAGATTGATATTTTTCTCAACAAAATTTATACCTCTTTCCGCAAGCCAATTGAGAGTGGTTTTGGCATAGTGAGCCGACGCAAAATCCGGTCAAAATAGTGGAGGTGTACTATGCTTCTTATATGAAGGCAGCAATCTCTTCTGGAGACACTCAGATCGATAGATTTCTGCCTTCCGGGCCCTTGTTGCTGCTCGCTTCTTCTGTTCGACAATTAATTTCGAGATTTTCTGCTTTTTGTAGGTCTTCAAGTTATTTCGCCTCTTGATACGCTGGATCATTGCGAGGATAGCTTATTTTCGATACACTCCTTACTTCACTGCTTGGGATATGAAAGAGATTGTTTTTATTAGACCTATTTCGTTAATATAAGGTTTTAACTCAATAAAAGTTTGTCATCAGTTTTATCCTGGAAAGTACTTTTTTACATTGCAACTTGTTGTAGATATTCCTATTCGAATTGTGCTAGAATTGAAGCATTCCGTATTGTTACTCAAAAGATGTTTGGATTTGAAATCTCTCAGATTCAAAAACTCTGTCAGAAGCAGATCCGGGATCAGAACTCTGACCCAGAACCAAAGTCCAAGTTCAGGTTGAAAATTAAATTCCAGAATCCAGATGCAGAATTCTGGTTCAGGTAAAAAATCTCTATCAATAATTTTGGTCCAGAATCTGAGTGCAATTTCAGAATTCAGAATTCAGATCCAAACTAAGAATTCCGGTCCAGAATCGAAGTCCCGATTTTAGGTTCAGAATTCAAATTCTGCACTCAGATCACAAACTCATGGTCCAGGTTCTGAGTTCCAATTATAGTACGGAATTCTGGTCTGGAATTCAGATCTTAGAATCCATGTACAGAATCCAAGTTCAGATTTAGAATCCAAATAAATAATTCTATACCAGTTTCAGAATACATAATCAGGATTCAAGTTCAGAATGCAGGTCCAGAGCTCAGATCCAGAAACCAGGTCCTTAATCATGCTTCAAAATTTCGACCCAGAATCCAATTCCAGAGTTATGTTTCTGAATCTAGTCTCAGGTTCAGAATTCGAAATCAGGATCAAGTTCCTAGGTCACGATTCTGGTGCATTCCCAGTATCTCTGTCAAATTTTTTGAGTAAAAATCTTGTTTGGAATCCTGAACCCAGCTCCAATCTATGTCAGAATTCTTGTTCAAAAACCATGTCCAGATTCAATGTTCAGATCCAGAAACCTTGGCGGATATCTAACTTCAGAATCAGAATCATGGTCTAGATTTAGATTCTTTGTCAATAATTTTGGTTCAAGTTTAGAATTGAGGAATCCTAGAGAACTCAGAAGTCAGAAGTTCAGAAAACAGAATTCTGGTGCAGAATCCAGGTCCAGAATCTAGGTTAAGGTCTTTGTCAGGAGTTCAGATTCACAATCAAACTCGAGGTCTGGAATCCAGATTCCTGTTCCAAATATAAGTACTGAATTCTGCTGCATGTTTAGAATCCATATTCGGATAAAGAATCTATTTCAAGAAGCCAGGTTCAGATTCAGTATTCTGATCCAGAAACCTTGTTTGATAGATCAATATTCAGGACCAGAATCCAGATCTAGAAATCACTTAGTTTTTACTGGGTGAGAAGGCTTGGGAGTTTTTCTAACAATCATAGAACAAAATACTAACAAATGTAATAAACACAATCATGCACATCTTTATCACCAGAACTTTTTTTTTTGTCGTAATTTTCCCTGTGGAAAGTCGTCGTTTGAGAGTCGCAAATAAACTGTTCGACCTCAAATAATCTGTTTGATTTAAAATGTTTCAATTTTGTCTCTCACACAGGAAGTAAAACCAGAACTAGAAATGACTCGAGGAGTTACTTTTGAGTGAGCTCCTAAAAAATCATAGTGTTATCCACATACGCCACCAGAAAACACGACTAATGCAAGACTTTTCTCCATTACCAACGAAAAGACGGTCTGAAATTGTGACTGCTAAAATTAAAATTAAGAAATCCAAAAACTGGCATCATAAGCTTTCAGAGAGAGCTGTTATAAATCCGTTCGCAACCTTCTCCAATCCGGATTGAGAAGCAAATTTTTTTTGTATCATTTCTATCTATTTTATATTTAAATCTCGAGTTGACTGCAAAAATGTTGATTGTCGCAGAATTTGAATATTTTTTTCTACTTGGAGGGTAGTGGTTGGGGAAACACTGAACTAGACTTAGCGAACCGCTAAGCAGATGTTCAATATAAACTGCTAACGCTCTGATGAGTCGAAGACGAAACGTAACAACAGAACTGAGGATACGTTTGTTGATATTTGATGAAAAGTTTACTTGCAATTCTTAAAATGATTATTTATATATCTTCCAATCCGACAAAAGTGTGACAGAACTAGTAATTTATTAATATTTTTTCAACACTTTGTTTTATAGCTTGGGGAAAATTTGACTCGCATAATGTTCAAATAAAAATATTTAAAATAGCGTTCAATAATTGTAACAAAAGTCATGAGAGAACTATGTAGAGTTTCAGAAATGCGTCCAATCATTTCAAAAATTTATATTCTTTTGACATTGCGAAGGAAGTTTGTGTGGTTGTATCAATTTTAGTATTTAAATTAATTAGATATGTGAGTATTTAAATGTAAATGGCATAAGTAAACATCGAATCATTTGCATCATGTGCACAAATCTGAGAGTTGATTGAGAGAAAAGAAAACTCGTACTGGAAAAGTTCACGGTCAGCAGGAGGCAATCCCACCGAGTCAGCTTCTATAAATATTATCAAACTGAATCATGCCACTTCACAATTCTGCTGATATATTCATAAATCATACAGGAACAACAAAAAAATCCGACCATTCCGTATACGAAGGGTCATCGCAAGTGACCACCAGTAATCTGCAGACACGATTGTTTCGTTATGGCTATGGCCTGGCACCAGCACCGGCATTGATAGTACTGCCCTTTCAACTTCCCAAAAGATATTTTCCATCCGGAGATAATAGAAGCGCGTTACGTCGAATTGCCACTCAATGTGGAGCATTCGAGTTTGAGAGACAAAATAAAACAATAAATTGATTCGGCAAAACAATTGTTTCCTTCACACCGGATGCGGATTAAAAGGGTGCGCAATTTGGTGCGATGCATGCGAATGAGTATTTTCGGGAAAGATGCGCAATACAAATCTCGGTTAATTTTTCAAAAGGGCGTATAATCAAGTGACAGTTTCTCTTTGTTTACTTTCTCTTCTATTAATTACCAAGCGGTTTCCACGTTTATCACTCAACTCTTTGCATGAAATGATACCTGAAACTTTCGACTTTCAAACAGAATAGTGATATCAAAGAAAATCTTTTTAATCACATCACAATAATCGAAAGAAAGAGTGATAAAGAGAAACTGTCACTTGCTTATATGCCCTTTTGAAAAATTACCCGAGAAATGTGAAAAAAAATGATTTCAAGCTTTTATTTTCTGATTGTGTACGAAAATATCGTGTGCAAGATACAGTATAAAGCGCTATTCACACTAGGCCGTGACGTATACGAAACTGGAATCTTCCGGATCCCATCCGGGTTACGTTGAAGCGTTTGTTTAATGCAGCTCCATGTGAATATTCTCACTAGACCGTGTCGTACCCGTGTCTGTATCGACACACGTCCGAAGCACGGTCAAAGCATGCGTTGACTCAAAGTTACTATTGGCAGGGACTGGAATTGTCACATGCTTCCATCCAAGGCTCCAAGACACAGCGGGAAATTCCACAAAAATCGTTAGCAATCTTCTTCCACATATCTTCTGTTGGTTTCGTAGTAATTGCAATTATAGCCAATTTTTTGTTGGAAAATTGTGCCAGTTTCGTGAGGAACAGAAGCACATCAAATACAACGGTTGTGTATGTTACTAATAGCAACGGTAGCGACACGGAAAGTACACGGTATGATGAGAATATATTACAAATAAATCCCGGCACGTTGCGGTCCCGCTCCGGATACATCACGGTCTAGTGTGGATAGCGCTTAAATGGGTGATGTAAGCTCGGTAAAAAAAATTTCAGTTAATCCAAGGTAAAGCATGCTTCAGAGAGAATTGGAAGAAAGACAATTGCCTATATTTCAGTTATTTATTATTGAATTCAAGATCTTTTTTTATACAAATGTAGCGTTTTGCCCGAAGTCAGCCTTGACATAGGTTTCATCGTCCATCAGAAGACACCCGTCGAACATGGTCAGCACCTAGTCATATAGTTTCCGAGCACGAATTTTGACCACACTATTTTGTTTTATGGGTCCGATTTGGCTGTTTGCTAGCTCGATACGACTTGATTCCTTCCCGAAGTCGAGTTCTCCTCACGGTACTACGGGCAGCACCGAATTTTCTGACCAAATCACGGTCCGACAGACTAGGATTCCTCTTAATCGTCTTCAAAATCTTACCACGCAGTTTCCGGTCGACAGTTCCACTCCGATGATTGGCTTGAGGCTTCCGAATCGTCGTCAATGTTTTCTTATACCGTTTGATAACGCGCCACACGGTATTTCTGGGCAATTCCGGCTGTTTAGCTAGCCTAGATGCAGACCACAAAGGATTTTCCAAATAACTGTGCACAATTATTTCCCTTCTTTCGGCTTCCATGTTGATTGTTTACAAAGTACAGTCGATTTGCGGAATGTCAAAAATCATACGTGAAACTGATAAAATTCCCGACACGTGAGCGCCAAGAACTTCCAAATCCGTCCACTAGGAGCGCCACAATATGAGCAAAAGTTTGTTCCAATTCTAAATTGTGATAAAATTGAATACAATATGTCCGCTTCGGTACTAAGAAGCAATACCGCAGAAAAGATTGTGCAATTCTGCTGCTATAGCAACGCGAAAACTCCTAAAAACAATAAAAGGTGGCCTTTCGTAACTACGTTTAGTGGCCTACTACGTTACATTAGATTTCAATTATTTAGACATAACTGTTCTGTCATCTCGAAAGTGTTCGATTTTTTTTTGGCTTTCAACTGTGTCGCTCGCAAAAACAAAACCAACTTCCGAGTTGTGTCGCATTACCTAAAACCTTGCTGTACTATCACACATCTAATGCATTACTACAGCTAGTGATGTAACAACAACTTAAACGCATTAGCGCTTGACTGTCTATGTCACTGAACAGAATACATCTGGTACACTTTTCTGTTAGCATCCGGTGTTGGGACGGTGATCGTGCGGTTTTCCTGTGTGTGTGCGCGATGAAGATAGATCGGATTTAATTCCCTTTCGCTGCTTAGTAGGCTAATGGCGTCAGGCGTCAAACTAGATCAATGTCAAATAAGATCATAATATTCATGGAGGTGCAAGGTTCCCTCGATCTACCGTTTGTTTTTATTATTAATTGAAAGGGGCCTGTCTCAGAATGAAGAATATTACCGAAAGTAAACACCTAATTTAAAAATCGTCGTTTCAATTCCTCTTAATTACAGCGTCCCGAAAAAAAGGCCTGATTTGCGTCACTCCCGAAAATGATAAATACAAAATGTTCTATTTCTTTCCACGAAACACCAGACAGTAAAAATCGTCAAGAAATGCCGCATAGCAGTGAAAGTACAACAGTGTAAACAATTTAAAATAGAAAAACTTCAAACATGTTGCCATGGTCTCTCGAAAATTCAACTTAAGGACCACACAACTAATCAATCCTAACCGGCATGATTTGGAAAACGCTTGTTGCCATGATGGCTGTAAGTCATCGAAGCAAGCGTTGACCTTTTGTTTGACGTAAATAGTACATTACAGTCATCGCTGCCATTGTTTTTTTTTTTTTTTAATTTGAAATATAATTTCGACCACCGAAATGTTCGCTACATGCACTAGATCCGTGCAAAATCTCTACCACCTGGTAACGAGGTCGTCGGAAAATCGGGAGCATTTTTGTGTGCAGCTTCTTCATCATCATCATCTGGCTGATGACCTTCTAGTGCTGGCTGGCAAGCCGTTAAAAAAGTGGGGCCGCCTGGTCTGTTAGACTGGTCTTCGGAGCTATCCTGAACCAGTTTGAATTCGATTTGTTTCTAAACAAAGGTTTTTTTTCTTAACACGATGGTATATTTAGTTTTCGAAGTCTGTCGGATGGAAAATTTTCTTCACGTGTGACGCCGCTCGCTGTAGTGTCGTCGCTTTCGCAGCTGATAATATTGTATTTATAAATACAAAAATGTGAGAGAAAAATATAAATATTGCTAGTACCGGCTATCGCGTCGCAATCATTTCTAATCATTTTTTTTTCGAACGCGAAAGCGTTGTTTGTACAGAATCAGATCAAGAGCAAGAGTGATGTAATTCGCTTGGCTATTATCTGACTGTTTTCCTAACCACTTACCATTCTAATCACGGATACTTTTCTCTACTTTCCAGTGACTTTTCCACCCGTCCACCGGTCCGTGTACCGATTCGTGAATGCCATCCTGCGCCGAAATGCTCGTATCGCAAAGTCCGCCGATCTACAATTACTCACTCACCGACTACATCGCGAGCCAAACTGATAGCGGGTCCCCGTTCGGTTACAGCAGCGTACCGCCCAAGCCCCGCAACTATTGTCGCCCGGTATCATTGCAGCTAACGCCACCGCCCTTGCGCCGCCAGCTAACGCCACCCAGTCCGATCAGTGCCAAGATGCCAGCTTCACCCAGACGATCTTGCCTGGTGGTTCGCGTCGAAGACATTTCGCCCGATGAGGAGCGTACGATTGACCTGCACAGTCCCACGGATACGTACGACAAACACCGGAACAAGAAGAAGGTCGTGTTCGCCGACGATCAGGGAGGACAGCTGACCCAGGTGCGCGTAATGAAGGAACCGTCCTACATGCCTCCGATCTGGAGTCTTCAGTTCCTTGCGCACGTCACCCAGGGTATGATCAGTCCGGTACCGCAGGAGCAGTGGGTGGTGGACTTTCGGCAGCCGGCCAGCGCATACCTGGAGTTTCGTCAAAAGGTGGAGGAGAACAACGTGTCACTGGAAAATGTTATCATCAAGGAAACGGAGCACCTGATCGTCGGTACGGTTAAGGTGAAAAACATCAGCTACCACAAGGAAGTGATTGTGAGATCCTCCTGCGATGGCTGGAAAACGCACGAGGACACCTACTGCACGTATACCGTGGTAAGTAAATGTTAATTCATGGATTTTTGTCTTCAAGTCTTCAAGGTATAGCATTTCAAATTAAACTGCTAGTTTAGCTCAGCAGTTCAAATTGAACTGTTAAGAAGATGAAACAGTTTTCTCTACTTGAATATGAAAATTTGCACAGTTTGAACTAAACGTAAAAAATAAGAATAGAAATAGTTATGTGCATGTAGAATGATGATTGAAACCACCTAAATGATTACTTCTCCAAAATAAACTTCAGTGTAGCTCGAAATCATGATATCATCATCAAATACTATACTGGCTAACGACTTGTTTTTAGGCCTGCAAGTACCAAAACTACACCACGGCTTGAGTAGATGTTCTCAACGAATTCATGTTTGTTTTCGTTTTTTTTAAATGTTAAATAGACGGATCTAGCAAGAGATCTGTAGTCCCAGTTCAGAAGCTTGATCTTGATATCTTGATTTTTGTCCTGCCAAGTGCTTGGTAACTATCTTGGCACAACTCAAAATATACTCTTAATTGTTAATGTTACAATTGTCCGTTATCGCAACGATTTTCAAAGAATACTATACTGCTACCGGCAGCTGACAGAAATCTGATTGGATTCCGGTAGCTGTCAAAACAGCATTGACAAAGCTTAAAATTGTTACGCATTCTCAATGAAAGAAACCAATCCAACAGCTTCATTTTCGTTTTTCACTGTCCCATTATTAAATGACCGCATCCAAAACATACAGAAAAAAAAGAACCATTTTCGTCTCTCATTGAAACAGAAGAGAGTATAATTGCCATCGTCACTCGCTTCTCTGTGACAAGACGAAACCAAAATAACGTCTGCAGGATATATTGAAATTCTCTGACGTTTGGCTGTAAAGAGTGTCTAAAATATAATGAATCAAAGTAATAACACCCCAGAACGTCTTTGGAAAAAACTAAACAGGTAAAACTCAAAACTTCGGTTGAATATCGGTTGGTGTGAAGGAAGCACCGTTGTCCTTTGGTGTGGTTGTCTCCTTGTCCACTTTATCACATGGCTTGCCGTGGAATGTTGTACTTAATGTTCTCGTGCTCCACATAATGCACATTGTTATTGTCTTTTGCGAATTGAATTGCATCCAACTCTTTATAAAACTTATTATTTTTAGTTGTCTTATTGCATTGAAGTAAATGCACACGTTTTATGTCAAGATGCATTTGCTGTTTAAGCAAACCTTCAAGTTCTCGTATCGAAGGTCGAATTTTGCACTGCCTGAAGTCAACAACAAGTGTATTCTTTTGTGTCGGTGATAGCTTTTGTTCGTTTGGCTCACACATTTCGAGGTCGTTCTATTGTTCACTACACAATACTATACTTGGTTTCTTCTGTCCCGAACGTAAGCGGTTTTGTTTTATCGACTGACTTGGATGAGATGTGAAAGCGAACTGAGCATTTTTTGTTCATTTAATTGTGCATTATCAGTCATCTCAAAACTAATTACAGCTTCTCTGCAACCGATTTGACTGCTTTTGTTCGAGATTTTCGGAATATTTCCATAATTGTAGCTCGATAGGTGGCTACTTAGAGCAGTTAGGTGGATTCGTCTCTTTCGGTACAACATGGACTCCATTCGCTTTATACCATTCCAAAACATGTTCGGCGTAGTGACAAGATGCCAAATCAGGCTAGAATAGCGAGGAAGCGTCATGACTGCTTAGGAATGGCAACAATCGCTTTTTTAGACATTCTCCATGGTATATTTCCTTGTTTACCGTTTCGTTAAAAATGAAGCTTTGGCTTGCTCAACCACAGTTGCATATTGCCTGGCAAACCAAATATTTTGTTTGGGAGACTTGGTCCATTTCATCGTCCTGAAATGCTCCTTTACGCCGTTTCGTTGCATGGCAGTAAAAAAAGACAGCTTCTTAAAGTCTTCCAGCACAAGTTTCGTCGTACATTATCACACGGGAAAACTTTGTCAAGCACTCGCGATATAACTTGCGAGCCCGAGTTTTATCCGTCACATTATGTTTATCAGGCAAAACGAGTAGTGAAAAACATTAGGCAAATCTTATGATCATCAAATATCACCAGAATCACTATTACAAAAGATCAATATTAAAAATATACCTCTATTATAATGATTAAGACTCTGAAATATGTATCTCATCTATTAATATTATAGTTTTCATACAAACAACTTATGAATTCCACAGTATAGAGAATAGTTATGTCTGTCATAGAAACGTTCCAAGAAAATTCGTATGACTTTCATAAGGCTTTTTATTGGAATTACGATTTTCGTGACTTCATAAGGCGGTCCTTTGATTCGCAAAAGATATTCTTGTGGCTAAAAACCATACGAAAGATCTGGTCTCTTCTGCAATATTTGCTTCACCTTCGCGTCCTGAGATCCGTTTTTTAATTCCGCTCTTAGCCTTCTTGGCTGTTGTTTAAATCGCTGCACATTTAATAACGTTATGAACAGTGAAAGGAAAATCAAACTTTTTTGCAAGATTTCTTACTGATAGAACCGGATTTGTATTGCGATCGCACACAAATGCTTTTCGCACTTGCTATTTCTTTAACGAATTACGAATTTACAGGTGACATATCTCTACAAATGATACAATTCATAACTATTTAACTTTTCAAATAATGCAATATTCCAATCTTACAGAATTTTACAGGCTCCAAGTGTAATTTGCACTCGACTAACAAGTGCCGCTGTATGGCTTTAGATGTATCAATTATTCATCAAGCAGATATGAACTTCTATGGTTCAGTCGATTAACTGACCTGCTTTGTAATCTGGTGTTTCTCGGTTCAAGTCGCGTTGTTGCTGTCGATCTTTTGATTTTTGTTTTCTTCGATTTCAAGCAATTTAATTTTCAAATCACTCAATTTTACATGTTCTTGAATATAAATTTGTGTTGAAAACCAACGTTCCTTTTATGTGCATTTCATAGAATGTAAAAACGCACGATTTTTTTCAAACTGTGTAATAAGAGCTGCTCAGGAGATAGTATTGGGAATTGATACCATTCCTTTTTTAACTGAACATCTCAGCAGTTACAGAGAAGAATAAAGGATAACGAGGAGATGCTCTACCTTCTTTCCGGAAGGATAACTACTTATTATTCAAAGATGTTGAAGTCGGAGATGTGAGTAAAGATGAGGTGTAGGATTTGCTCTAATCTAACGATGCGGCTATGGAATAAGATGGAAAAGTTGGGGTTTCCCCATGAAGTGTCTTTCAATGGAAAAAAAATTAGAACAATCTCACCGACTACACCACTCCTGTCAATTCGGGATCCCGATCTCCATAATCACTAGTTCTCATAAAATAACCAACTTTGCACAAAGAGGTTCGGTAAAGTTGAAGGGACTTCATGAGCAAGTCTTTTTAAATACTAAATAGATTTTGTAATTGTAATCCTTCGAATCACGCGTCTCCATTCGAAAATTAATTTAAAAAATCACCTCTACTTAGCATAGAATCACCACATAATTACAAACATAACGATTGTTATTTATTACGTTTTCTATAAAAATGAGCAAAAGGTAATTTTGGAAAAATTTTGAACGGAGTGAAAATTTTTCGTGCTCGATGCGCTCGCCTACTGCGACCTTTTCCAGAATAGAAACAATGTATTGAGCATCTGTCACTTGGTTGATCGTTCCTAACGCTTCTCTAATGACTAGCTAGTTTCGAACCTAGTTTCAACATTGGTGAACTGAAAATCGAGTCAGTTTCGAACCTGGTTTTTATATCAGGCTTGCTCAGTTGCTAAGTGCGAAACCAACACAGTTTCGTTAAAAGTGTTTGTTTGATGAAACTACCCTGGGTCAGTTTCACTTTTCTCAAGCAAAAACGACATAAAGTTGTTTTTCAATACAGTATGTATAGAACTTGAAGTCTGATGATATTGTATAAAATTTTAATACTTTATAGGGTGATACTTTTAGTAGAAAGATACCGTTCAAACCTAATATCAATTTCCCCTGGACCCAAGTCCGGTACCCAAACCTAACCGAATTAAAGATTTACCGTTCGTCTCATTATCAACAGGTTGGCAGCGGAACCACGTCCGCCTACATGGCACACGACACCTTCTCCTTCAAAATAACGCTTCCGCCCAAATCCCGGCGAATTGAGTTTTGCGTTTGCTACCGCTGCGACGGAACCGAATTCTGGGACAACAACAATGTGAGTACAATCCGAGCTCGAGTCCTGTCAGTTAATGCAATCTCGCCTTTACGATTTTTTCCACAGGGTCACAACTATTCGCTCACGAACCGTGTCATGCCTCGCCAGGAGTCCAGCATCTTTTTCCCCTCTCACAATGCTTTTAGTCAGAGTGCCGGCAGCAACAATAATACCAACAGTACCTCTCAAACCAACAGTACAAACAGCACCAACGGTCCAAGTTCCAACAACAGCAACACTAGCGCCAACTCGAACCGCTCGACCTACGTGGATCACACGGTCAATCTGGACACGTGGCGCCACATGCACCCAGAGAACCATACCGGACCATATTGGTAATTTTTTGCACACGCTTCAACACTTTCAATCGAATGCTACTCAATGCTGAACAAAAAAAAAACGCACACGCAAACGACGCAATTTTTTTTATCTCTATATACAACAAGCCAATGCGTTTTCGCAACTCGCATGTGCAATAGACTAAACCTACCAACAACTTGCGTTATAAAAAAAATACCTGTAACCGATTAATACGTGTTGTGTGAAAGAAAGGTGACATGAATTGCGATTTCGAGCAGAGTGATCTGTAGTGGTACAGTGTTAAGTGTGTACAAAACCAATACTTGCCAAGAAAAAAAAAACAGAGAGAGAGAAAAAGAAAGATACAAAGAAAGGAAACAGAACAAATCCATAGGTTCAAAACAGAACGTCTTTCCTATACATAAAAAAACGCATAAATCATCACTGATCGAGTGATGCCTAGTCGCAGAATGCTACAGCCAAAATGCAAGAAGGTAACCGTCACTCCCTTTAGAAAACATCCTTAACATTTCACACTAACTTGGCTGGGTGCTTGGTGTCCTTGCTTAGCTTAGATAACCTCAAGAGTGTGATCGTCTGAAACCATGACCCATGCGGTTAACCGGCCACCCTATCATTCTAACTAACAGCTACTAACCAACCTCCGCTCCTTTCGCAGCAACTCTCTCAAATTAGACCGGGTAACTTTGCTAGCAAATTACACACTTAACGTTCAAATTGGCGTCCGTATTCTTTTCTGAAACAATCGGCAAAATTGGTTCGCTCCGTTCATTTTATGTACCATACAGCAGTAGTTTACCAGCAGAACTGTCGAAAAAAAGGTGGATCTGTTTTATAACTAACCAAATACTAATTTCCAACAACCTGTGGTGGTGGTATGTTAAGGATTGAATGTATGTGTGTGATTATTGTTTTAGTTTTTATATTTATTATTATTGTCAAACCAAGTGACCTGTCGATATATCGTTATGTCCAAACACAGTAAGCCATGGTAAGTAGTGCGATAACCGTGTGTCAAATTTGTGTCTGGTGGGTAAGAAAAATTTTGTTTTCGAAAATCAATTTCAAAGCTCCAGCAAAGATAAGGGATGTTTGTCCAGTATCAATTCGTAATTTGACCAATAGGATATTTTTGAACACAGCTCACATTACCAATCGAACGGTGTGCGATGGATTCTCGTGCCAACAATGACATTACTTGCGGTCAATAACACCACCTGCAAACACCTGTGAGTGCGAGTGACCGTCATTCACGAAACGCTTCCTGGGTTCACCGTTTGCCAACTTCCTTTACCTGTCGAACCGAGTGGATTGCTTGAGTGCAGGTCGATTGCGCTCACATTTGTTGACACGCAGTCTAGAACTCGATCGATCTCTATCGACGACACACGAACGGTGACGTTTCGATCGTGTCGCAAATCGACAACGCACCGGTTGTGGTATCACAGTTGCAGACAGTTTTCTTATCCAGTCAACAATCAGCAAACGAAGTCAAGTCAATCACACATGAGGGTTCGGGGACCACAAAAGCGGTCTTATGACATAGGAGAACCGGTTCTTTCGTTCGATCGAAACAGTAAACGATCGAGGTTGTGCTACTACGACGGTGCAATCGATCAGTAGGCGAGAACATCCGCCGATGGCGGTGGGTGATCGAGTTTCCTCGCTGCACGCAGTTATTTTTAGACTTTCAGAGAGTAGAAGTTCAATCGAAGTTCTTGTCATCGGAAATTAGTAGCAGATATTCGACCGTTATTTAGGCACAAAATCATTAAATAGAGGCCTTAAATAGAGGTTAAATGACCTGTCAATCTTTTATGGGAAGATCTGTAGAGAGTTATTATTGAACACTTGCGTTTTCTTCTTGCTGGAATCGTTTAGAAAAAAAAACGGTGTAAACAATCTAGTGTAAAATTCATTCCACCGTTTTGCTCCTATGAATAATCATTGCATGCAAGTCACAGCGCAAGCGATAATAGGCGATTAAGGTGAAATGTAGTGGAATGCGAAAATCGCGTTTTTGATCAATTATTCAAAAAATAGACCGATTTTCGAAAAACCAAAAACACTTAAGTTTTCGAAATCAAATTTATCATAACTAAGTATTCTTAGAATTTTGAAATTTTGCTTTGCCGAGCCGTAATTGGTTTTTGAAATGTATAAACGGTCACTGTTCCGTCCCACGGGGATGATTTTAGAACTGAAAAGTAGTATTTGTAGCAGAATTTCACAAAGAATCTGAAAATGCAACTCAAAATTATAAAATTTTAGCGAAAACAACCGAAAATTGAAAAAGTTTTCATAAACTTTTCTGTATTTTTTTTTATTGCTTGCGCGCTGCTGTTTCGTATTGAGGTGGTGTGAGAAATGTACGGTGGGCACGGTGGCATTATATCGTGAGCAAAAAATAGATATAAAATAATGACGCAAATTTATGCAGCATTGGGTTTTGTGTTGAAATAAAAACGAGTTGAATACAATAAAATGAGTATTGTAAGAAATCGTTTATTTTCTAAGTAGCTGTCATTTATACAAACAATGTGATAAACATTGAGGGCCAGCTTCGAGCCAGTCAGCATGGAAAACTTATTGAAATTCATTGGTTTTTCAATTATTATGAATACAATGAATCAACGCTTGATTTTGCTTTCAAAATCGATTGAATATTAAGGAACTACGAAATAACTTTATATTCAATTTCGTGCCCCAAATATGTGCTTGAGAAAAGATTCACTAAATAATTTTAACTGCATGGTATGATGAACTATTAGTTATAATTGGAATGTATTCCAATAATGTAATCTAAGAAATTATTAAACTATTGATGATTTCTGGCACCGGAGGTCAGAGGCTGTTTGGTCTTCGGTTCGTTATCGTTGAAACAGACATTTCTAGACTCATCATGCTATACAATTCCGAAAGTCGCTTCCGAAAAAAAGTTAATAATGAACACTTTTACGTAAATTCTATCTCATCGGCGGGAAGGGCCTGGTGAACGAATGGCAAAGATATCGAAAATACTTGAATGTTCTCTTGTCTTCAACCGTTCTTTCGAAGGAGAATCGTTCCTCGCTACTAAAATCAGGCATATACACGGTTAGCAAGTTAGTCAATACATATACATATAACCTCATGTTAATCATTCATAATTACTCATGATTTATAGCTCTAGTGTAAGAGTAATCACTAACAATGATGATTGAATCAGCATATATTCAAAGTGTGAAGAATTCTAAAATCCATTACGTCCCGTCTTTTTTACAAGCCAATATAACGAGAGGTAAACCCACTGCGCTAAATCATTGAAAAAAGTTCTTGTTTCTATGTGTCCGTTTTTCTTGGTACGCTTTGTGCGACGGTTCGTTCAACTGAAGCGGATAAAATTTTGCGCGCATTTTATGACGCTACATTTCACCTTAAGGTGAAATCCTTTTTTCAATGATTGAGCGCAGTGGGTTTACCTCTCGTTATATTGGCTTGTAAAAAAGACGGGACGTAATGGATTTTAGAATTCTTCACACTTTGAATATATGCTGATTCAATCATCATTGTTAGTGATTACTCTTACACTAGAGCTATAAATCATGAGTAATTATGAATGATTAACATGAGGTTATATGTATATGTATTGACTAACTTGCTAACCGTGTATATGCCTGATTTTAGTAGCAAGCATCGATTCTCCTTCAAAAGAATGGTTGAAGACAAGAGAACATTCAAGTATTTTCGATATCTTTGCCAGTCGTTCACCAGGCCCTTCCCGCCGATGAGATAGAATTTACGTAAAAGTATTCATTATTAACTTTTTTTCGGAAGCGACTTTCGGAATTGTATAGCATGATGAGTCTAGAAATGTCTGTTTCAACGATAACGAACCGAAGACCAAACAGCCTCTGGCCTCCGGTGCCAGAAATCATCAATAGTTTAATAATTTCTTAGATTACATTATTGGAATACATTCCAATTATAACTAATAGTTCATCATACCATGCAGTTAAAATTATTTAGTGAATCTTTTCTCAAGCACATATTTGGGGCACGAAATTGAATATAAAGTTATTTCGTAGTTCCTTATTATTCAATCGATTTTGAAAGCAAAATCAAGCGTTGATTCATTGTATTCATAATAATTGAAAAACCAATGAATTTCAATAAGTTTTCCATGCTGACTGGCTCGAAGCTGGCCCTCAATGTTTATCACATTGTTTGTATAAATGACAGCTACTTAGAAAATAAACGATTTCTTACAATACTCATTTTATTGTATTCAACTCGTTTTTATTTCAACACAAAACCCAATGCTGCATAAATTTGCGTCATTATTTTATATCTATTTTTTGCTCACGATATAATGCCACCGTGCCCACCGTACATTTCTCACACCACCTCAATACGAAACAGCAGCGCGCAAGCAATAAAAAAAAATACAGAAAAGTTTATGAAAACTTTTTCAATTTTCGGTTGTTTTCGCTAAAATTTTATAATTTTGAGTTGCATTTTCAGATTCTTTGTGAAATTCTGCTACAAATACTACTTTTCAGTTCTAAAATCATCCCCGTGGGACGGAACAGTGACCGTTTATACATTTCAAAAACCAATTACGGCTCGGCAAAGCAAAATTTCAAAATTCTAAGAATACTTAGTTATGATAAATTTGATTTCGAAAACTTAAGTGTTTTTGGTTTTTCGAAAATCGGTCTAGTTTTTGAATAATTGATCAAAAACGCGATTTTCGCATTCCGCTACATTTCACCTTAATGGGCCGTCTTCGCAGGCTAAAATTTCTACTCGGTGCTCACTTCTCGAAAGAGCAGTTAAATATGTCTTTTTTCTGTAATCTCTAATCACGACGCAATGAATTGAACATTATTCTAATATATTTAACTATGAACATATCAATTTAGAAATCAAATTATTTTATCACGTTTCAATCTGATACGCTGTTTACAAATTAATAATCATCACCATGGACACGCTGCATAGAACGACGCCGCTTGCTATATTGCCTCAATTGGTCATTAAACTGTAATAAATAACGGTGTACCGGGGGGTTCTAGTTTTTAACGTTTTTCATAGAAAACATTATTCGTAAAACACGAAAAAAATTTTTCCAAAGTTATCATCTTCTATTTTGTTTCAAAAACAAGCCTCCAATGGTATATGGTCACATGACAAACTAGTGGCATTTCTTTTCGAGCAGTTTTGAAATTCGAGGCTTATCAAGCACCGATAAGGCTCACGTTATCGTGCATTGGAAAATTGTAATTGAACAGATTTAAAATACGTGTAGAAGTCGTTTGATTCTATTTATCCACATACATAAATTTAAATATAGACGTTTAATTATCCGCTAGCTGAAACAACAATAGTTAAATGCGGCGATGGAATTAATATTTGCAGAAAGGTGGCGAAAAGCAAAAAATCTTTAAACTTTTTCCAATCCGTAAAACCGCTCTTCTCTTCAGAAACCTCGATGCAGACGCAAAACTACGTCTGGAAAGCCACACGATATAGCAGTGTCCGTATATGCACACTGTGCACAGTTATTCGATAGATTCGTTTTCGATTCGCATTCATCCTTTTACTCGTGGAATAAAGACGAAAAAAAACTAGTTGATTTAAAAATTGTGTCAATGCAAAACACAGTTTAAAATTTATGTGAGTTGAGATGCAATTCTGTCACCAATTCATAGACAAACCAAGGAAACTGGTTTAACATGCATTCAAGTCTCTTCTTTTGATGAAAATTTTCAAAGTTTTGTTGATTTTTTAGGCGAAATTTCTTGTTTCGTTTAAACGTTATCCAGAAAAAAATTTAGGTCGACTTCAAAAACAAATTTTTTTTGGAGTTCACACCAGATCTCGAGGTTTCGTGCATTTCTAAAAAAAATGGTGTAAATAAATCAATTTCAAAAATCTCAAAGTCGACAAAGTTTCAAAACATGTTCCATGAATTTTTAAGACATCTAACAAAAAAAAATTCTTTAGTGTTGCAATATTTTTTATGCTAATTTTCGAATCTATTCTATCCACCGCATAAAAAAGGCTTCAACGTATTTAAAAAAAGAAAACAGATTTCATAAAAACATAAACATTTGAATAAATTGTCATGAACTTTGATTCAATCATTGCGAAATCGTTAGTTTCAAGTATGCATATTTTACGAACATATTTACCATACATTTAGAGAATTTTTTGCCAGATTTAGCATTGATAATGCTATTTATCTCCTATTGTGTAGATTCAGGAGAATACTCAAAGCTAATCGACGGGTTTTTCGTCGAAACTAAACTATTTTCCATCTTCCTGGCTTTTTATGGAATCTTAATGAACGCCCGGGTTGGCGATTCAACGCATAGGGCACTGGTCGTATAAGCCAGTTGTCACAGGTTCGAGTCCCGACCGGGAAGGATTCTCATTGTCAGTAGGATCGTAGTACCTAGCCATGCAATGATTCTGTACGCTATGAATCGGCTGCGAAGTCTATTGAAACAGAAAGACCAAATTCCACAAATGGAATGTAATGCCCAGACTTTGTCTTTTTGATAAACGATATTTCTAGTATTTTGGGTTCCAGAAAACAATGAGCAATGTTTCAATTCCCTCAACTGAAAGGAAGCACATTTAGATAAGAGTGTTTTGCATCAATCGGTACCAGTGGTACCCGGATGGTGCTAAGTGTGAATTTAAAAATTGAGTCTACCATCCACTATTATCTAAATAGTTTCTACCCAAAGTCGCAACATGTGGCCAAGCGTTGTCATGGTGAGAAAACACGGTCTTGTTCTTCGGGTCGATTTGCCTTCAATGTCACTATTTTGATATTTGATTTAATAAACAACTGTTTGTTTTATTTTATCCTCTGATGCACTGCACTCATGATTCATTGATTATTTTTATGTGAATTGAAGGCTGTTTCAAAGCGGCTTTCAATGTGGATTTCCGACGTTGAACGCTTGTCGAGAAGATTCCCGAAGTTTTGTACGGTTTTGTCAGGCGCTTTAATGCAGATTTAGAAGTGAATTGCATGAAAAAAATATTTAGTTCTAAAGTCACTTTTCCAAATTTGTGGATTTCCGAAGTTATCAGTTTTGTATCAGAAGAGCATAACCAGGAGTGTTCTAGTTCTAGATGCATAATTTATGTCAGTTTTAAAATTTTAATCTAGAATTTATAACAAAATAAACTGGCAGCCCAGTAGCTTTCTATCTGTGTTTTAAATATAGGAAAAAATAGTACGGCAGTGTATACCAGTTTTAAATTTGACAGTAAAACCGACGACACGACCAGACACTCCGAACAAAAATGAAATAAAAATTTGTCCTGAGTGAATTACCGCCAGTCACTTCAAATATAGCGACCCCTTGTGAAATATGAAAATAAAAATTTCAAACAACACTGTTCTGGTTGCTACAAAATAGTTACCAAGGTACCCTAGCAATATGAATAAACAAACAAAATAAAAAAGTTCTTCTGAATTTGAAAATTGCCATTCAATTGATTCCTGGTAAGAAATAGAGAAAATGGTGATAGAATAGTCCTGGAGAACGGCCAGTTACTTAACCAGATCTGTATCTGAGATAAATATTGATATGTATATTGAATACTTATTTCATTTTGTCTTTTTTCGGTAGGGTATTTCGCTTTTTCCTGTAAGTTCAGATTGTACATGTACCAACTTTGAAAATGCGGATAGATTAGCTTAACTACATTTAGACCACTGCTAAGCTATTACAAGAAGATGGGAAGAAGAACTAAAAGACGCAAAATGCCAAACAGGAATGCATACTAAATAAATGATTCATGAGTTCCCCAAATATTTATGTCAATCTCGATTACATGCTACGACTCAAGAATATTAAATATTAAACAGAGCAGATACGAAATATCGATATTTGAAGTCTATCTTTACTTTAGTCTATTTGGACTATCTTTACTTGAGAAAAACATTCGTAGGAAAATACAGATGCCTATAATGTCTCGGCGAAAGACCAAAGGCTAAAATAAACAACTAACAACTAAAGACCGTACTATAGCACTTCACTAAGAATCTATTATAAATCTTCACCTAGAATTTCTTTTAGTGATGTTTATCGAAGTCGTATTGGTCGTTTTTATATTATGTCTCATTTTTCTCGCTCGAGTTTTTTTTAACAAACAATTACATTAATTATATTCGATAGTATCGATTTCATGTTTCGTGATCTAAATTATTTTCTTTGTAGTTTAATCGAACCGCATTTGTTTGATAAAAATGCATTAACTTGTTTTGCATCTTATTTCGCTACCTTTTATATATTAAGGGCCTTGTTCCAACCACTTCATTCCTAAACATTTGGATTAGTGTGAGCGGTTCTCTCGGTAGCTTCCGGGGGCAAATCGCAAACGTGATTGCAGACAATTTTAAAGCCTCTTAAAAAAATCATTAGTTGTTATATGAGCTATCGATTTTAATTACACCTGGGTATAATACATTTATACTTGCCATTTCGTTTTCTTCCATTGAGGTAGAACCGTGGTGAAATACATACAACATATTGAGTCGTTTTGTTCTATTTACATTTTTAATTGGAGCAACAATCGTAACCTAGGATATTGTAACAGTTATTCTAAAAACAACAGTTTATCAACCTGGGTTGCCAGTATCAAATATATTTCTTAAGCTTTCATTTTGACATTACGAGTTACTGAGGGGTTGTTAAATTTACGATACAGTTTTAATAAGTGAGTGGCAGGTCGTGTCGTCGGTAGAACTGTTCGAATAAATAAAACTAAAACGGTTGGATGGGAATACGTTTGTTTAAGTTACAGTTATATGTTATTATAAACCACCCATATGAATCTGGCAGCTGCTGAATTTGCTCTAAAGATCTTCAAAATTATGAAGATTTTGAATGCGGATTTCAAGTTTTGCGGTCTTCTCCGCCCAAAAATTCGGTCAATTCGCCGGATTTGGTAAATGTTTGTTTTATATTTTCGTTTGAGATTAGTATAAGTTTTGTTTTTATCACAAGTTCGAGTAGAAACAGTTACTCTTAAGCCGTTGTCCTACTGAAAGATACTGAGTTACTTTTTATACATTGAGTTGAAGAAGACTGCTACTGCACCAAATGTGGAATAGATTAATTTCGTTCTGGGATATTGCGGCTTTGTTGAAATTTCTCATTTCCATGGAAAGCTTCATGTCGTCTGCCTAAATGAGCACTTTAAGATTTTTAAGTACAAAGGAAATGTCGTTTATATGCAAAATGAAAAGAAGAGGCCCTAGGTGAATGCCTTGTGGTATACCGAATGATTCATTAATTGGTTCAGACAGTTTGTTGAGAAAACGAAGTCTGCTTTCTATGCCATATGTTTTAGTTTGTATAATAGTATCGAACGCTTTGTTGAAGTCGCTGTAAAGAGTATCGACGTACGTGTAGTGGAATCGATTGCATTCAGACTGAAAGTTACAAATTCTAGAAGTAGATTTGTAGATTTCATTTACAATTTTTCCGAATAACTTTGGAATCCAAGAGTTAATGTCTATTTCTCGGTAGTTTAGAATGTCAGATTTAGCGTCTAATTTGAAGATTGAGACAAGGAAAAAAGATTCACAAGTTTCGGGAGAAGTACATTTATTTAGCGATAAGTTGACAAGTTAATGTAGGGATGGGTTCTTCTGAAAGATTTTCCAGAACATAAGAGGTATTCTGTCAGGACCAGGTCCTTTCCAGACGTCTGTGCTTTTCGATGCAGTTCAAATGTTATTTTCTGAAAGATGGTTTACGGAAATGGTGTTTGAAAAATCCGGTATGAATGAAAAGTATTCACGGTTACGGTCAGTTTCTGAATGTATACTTCGCGAAAGAAATTTGAAAATATACGGGAATAAAAGCAGTGGTTATCGCATGCAACGATCATTTAGCTCAAAGTGTGTCAGATATTCGATGAAAATGTAGGGGAAGATGTTCGGTTGCCGGCAGTGTTCGGCTGCCAGCACCCCACCGTAACTTTGACAGAAAGCAGATAGCCTCATTCCGACAAATGTTCTTTTTGTGCCGAATATCAAAGCAAACAGACGCTTGTACTTTTTGCTGCGTTAAAAACTAATTTTAATTGCGTGAAAATCAACACAAAAGTTTTTTACGAGCTTTTTTCTAGTATCATGAAATGAAAAGCACCAATCGAAAAGGTGAGTGGATTGAATATTTATGAGGTGAAATCGATCTATTTTGCGTGATTTAATATCGGATGCTGTCAAAATTTTCGCAAACATAATTTTTTTTCGTCATTTTCAAAATGTCCACCGATTTCGGTTACCGACATCCCATTTTTTTCGAGAAACCGTGAAAAATTGTCGGTGATATGCAGAGATGCCAAATCTGTAAATTTGTCTATAAATTATCAAATTTCGTAGTTAACCTACAAACCTTTTTTCGTCTAAAAAATTTTTGCAGACTTTTGAAACTTCGATTGTTTGCAGTCATTGGTCAGAAATTACAGACTTTTGTAAATTGGTGCGATCTTTTCATTTTCGCTAGCTAAATTTATTCTATTGCCTGGCATCTCGGGTGATATGCACCACTTGGACAACTTGACGGCTTCAATACATCCGTCATAGAAGTAAAAACTTTGGTTCTCTGGTTCTGTTAGCCATGACGACTTCAAACAAATCATCCAAGTCAATGAATATGAACTTTGATGCACTGATTAATGCCATTAAACGTTGCTTAGTAGATAAGAAGCCAATGAATTCGGCTGCAGCAACGCATCCAATCCCGCGAAGCCGGTGGAAGACCGGCCACCATCCAAAGCATTGACCAAGAAAGCCAAGGCGAAGTCACCATCAGACTTTTGTCCAAAACGCTTCCGAAAAAAATAAACTCCGTTTTTTCTTAGAATAATTGCAGGTTTTACTTATATTTTTCCATTTTCAGCGAAATTTCTTGGGGTAACCGAACACCTTTTTTGAAATGGTCAAAATTTATTACTTTACTAAATTGATAATAAATTTTTTTCAATCGATTGAATCAACTTAGTTTCTTATTCAGTTGTTAGCTAATGACTTTAGCTTTCCATTGATGTATATATGTCCGCATAATGTGCACTTAGTCAGAAGTTATAAGCTTAAAAAAAGGGTACCGGTAACCGAACACTCTCCCCTACCAATAGAACGATTCGAAGTTGTTGACAGCTGTCTAAGCCTTCAATATGACACATGATTTTTCTGTCTAAGATCAACTGGTTGCGCCATGTATATTAAAACACTGGAAACATTCTTCTAAATCCAATGCAACAACTCCTCATGCATGAAAACTCTACCTTCCAGGCTCGGAACATTTTTTTATTCTACATTTTAACCGTGAACATGTTTAGAACGGATTTTTTAAGACATATCGGGCCTTATTCTGAACATGTTATGTTCATTTTTGCAGTCAGCTTCGCAAAAATTGTTTGAAAACACTACCCTAGGCCAATTCCAGGTTTCTCAAGCGAAAACGACAATAGAACACGCGTAATTTCATCCATGATATCTACACCCTCCATTTTCAAACTAATATCGTCGTCATACTTTCGATTTGCTAAACCAGTATAAAAAGGGAATATTAGATTATAATCGGTGCTACATTCCCATAGTGCATCGCAACAAACTCCACTCAAATCTGTCACCAACTGTCATCACTTATCAAAAACAAAACCAAGCCTACTTTGACCGTACCGTATCGCACTACTTGGCAAACATCCTCAGGACAGTAGCACCTATCGATAGCGGAATAACAGAGCTTTGTTTACTTTTTCTCAAGTGTTTTCTATTTCTTTCTTTTCCCGTTTGCAGTGTGAAAAGCGACATCCCGGCAAAGGACATCCCGGAAACGCCACGAGCAGCTACAACACCGAACAAACAGTCCACTCCAATCCAGCTCGGCAGAGCCAAATCACCCCAACTGCCGCAGGATGTGCTGGTGGACCGTTCCATTGACTCTTCTCCGCAGGTTTTGGCACGTACCGAATCACTGACGGCACCATACCCTTCGGTCACCAATGGCGGCAAGCCCAGTAACGTCAGCAATGTCATGCGTCGCCTTAGCAGCAGCAGCCTGCCACGTAGCTCGTGTGGTGATGAGTTCACTCGATCGCTACAGATGCCACAGATCCATCGTCGTGCCAGCACCCCCCGGGACACCGGTCGCCAGTACTTCATCCGTGCGCGTACCGAAAGCGAAGATTTGTTGACCAATTTGCTGAACCTGCGAGAACTGCTGCTTAATCAGAACGTTCACGGGTGAAAATGTGACCGGCTGGTGTTTTTGTTTTTTATTTTATTTTATTTGTAACTAGTGACTACCCATTGTACGCTTTAATGAGTCATATACAATTTGCTTGTACTGTTCTCCGCATTGTGAAGTTCAAGAAAGTCACATTTGTTTAGCTATCTATATAAGATTTTAGGACCTGTTTTTTTTTAAATGTTGATATTGAAATATTTCACTACCATATTAGTGTGAGGTGAGACAGCAACAAAAGTTCGATGGAAACCGCCTACTCTGCTAAACCAACGGAAACAAAAACAAAGAAAGAGTTGGATTTTGATGTACTATTTTTCTGTTTGTTTGTTTTGTTACGTTCGGAAGCGGAAGGACACGGAAGGAGGGCCTACTAGTCAGTGGCGAGAGCTCGCGAGGCACCGAATTTTACTATTTATTATTTATTAATTTTCTCTGACACAATTGTCTCGGCTAGCGTTCGTGTTTGACTCATGTTGCCTGCACTAGTAGGGTCGCGTTAGAAGAAGTGCAGCTGAAGAAAGAGGACAGATAGAGGGCGTGGGCAAAAGGCAAAAGGCAGAAGGCAGCACCAATCAAGATACTAATTGTTTTGCAACCAATTTCCAACAATCAACCCTAGACACTAACTCAAAAAACTGACAGACAACCAAAATAAAATCGACGGCAAATACTAGAGGAGGAAGGAGGAGAATAATAGAAACCAAAAGACTGATCGTGTCCACAAATTTAATTAATTTGCATGCTGAAAGGGTGTGAGAGATTTTTGCGAGAATCGGAAGGAAAGCAAGTCGGAAGGAAGGGACAGAAAGAAACAGGAAACTAACGAATGATGAACAGCATCAGGTAGTCTCCCTTTGCTAATTTTTTTTATATAAAACAAAACAGAAAACAAGCAAAACATAGTGCTAGAGGTCAAACATAAGCAACCGATTTCGTTTGTATATAAAGTACCTAATTGTTAATAGTCATAACCTTTTTTTTTTAATTTTGCTCAGTGAAAGTGTACAACTGATGAGAGAATAAAAAGAAACAAGTCGACTGAAACATGAAACACTAAAAGAGATTGGATAAAATGTAACGTCGTCGAAATGAATGATCAAATCGTGATCGTGATACTATTAGATTAATTAAGTGTTTGAACTGCAAAAACCATGCAATTGGAATATGATCAGCCCATGGAGTGAAGGTTCTAAAGAGGAGCCACGGGGAGAAAAGTGCTTATTATATGTAGCATGTTTTGCCCCATTTACTTCTACTAATAAACTACTAAACTAAAACACTGTGATGGACTACTCACAGTTTTCAGCTATTATTTGTTACTAGTGATAGGGTTGTCTGGAGAGCTCTTCTTTCCCGTTGAAAAAAGTTTGCTTTTTCCGGTCCAAGTTTATTGCAGCCCATCGGGGGGAGGGCGAAACAACCGAACTGGTTATTTTGTTGTACATAGTAAGTTAACATTCGTATTTCATGATGAATATTATCTTTAATCTACGCTACAACATACGGCTAGAAAATAAAACTGTAAGGATGACATTGATCTGCCGGCAATTTATAGTGGAATCTGAAGGAAGCAGACAAACTACGGTCCAATATTCACTCTGTGCGTTGTGTTTATTACACTGCTAGTGTTTCAAGCAGATACATATATATTTTTCGAGGATATTTAATTAT
Organism: Malaya genurostris; assembly: GCF_030247185.1. Lineage (NCBI taxonomy): Eukaryota > Metazoa > Arthropoda > Insecta > Diptera > Culicidae > Malaya > Malaya genurostris. The sequence goes on along the minus strand of NC_080571.1, from coordinate 25,581,221 downwards.
TTCATATGATATGTGTCTATTAACTAGTGGTTAGCTTGTAGCTTCTAAAAAAAACAGAACAGTGAAGAAATAAACAAGTTTATTAAGAAAAAATGTATTGATTTTTTTATTTTTGGAGGCGGTATCACAACTATCCGATTCGAATATTTTACGTCTACGGCATTTGTAGTAGCAAGTCCATTAAGTTTATGAGCAAACTAGAGCTACTCAAGGGTATGCGATGGACGCGAACGAATTTCACCCTTCTGGCGGAGTATTCAATTGACACTTTTCAGACCCTGTCAGCTTGGAGCGAAATCAGTCTTCAGCTCAGCAACGCCATCGAACGGCATCACATATTATATACGAGGTCTGTTCAAAAAGTACCCGGAATTCTCATTTTTCTAAAAAAATATTTATTTATTCGTCTACATCTATATGGTCCCCTTCAAAGTAATCCCCCCTAGATATAATACACTTATGCCAGCGTTTTTTCCAGTCTTCGAAACACCCCTGATAGTCACTTTTTGTAATGCTCTGTAGCACTCTCAGCGATTCTGCCTTTATCTCTTCAATCGACGAAAAACGCTGTCCTTTCATGGGTCTCTTCAACTTTGGGAACAGGAAAAAATCACACGGAGCGATATCTGGTGAATAAGGAGGTTGGGGCATGATTAAAGTCTTGTTTTTAGCCAAAAAATCACGAATAAGCAACGATTTTTTGATCAAAATCCAGCAGTTTTGGAACGAATTTTGCTGCCACTCGTTTCATGCCCAAAACATTTGAAAAAATATGATGGCATGAGCCAACTGATATGCCAACTTCATCAGCAACTTCTCTAATAGTGATTCGGCGATCATCCATAATCATTTTTTCCACTTTTCCCACATTTTCATCGATTATTGACGTGCTGGGTCGACCGGAGCGTTCGTCGTCTTCAACGTCTTCGCGGCCATCTTGGAAACGCTTATACCACTCGTAAACACTTGTTTTTTTTTTCATAGCAGACTCACCGTAGGCTCTCTGTAACATTTCGCACACTTGGTTACACTTTATTTCATTTTTCACGCAAAATTTAATACAAATTCTTTGACTCTTCAATTCTTCCATTGTTTAAACTAACAAAAATCGCCGAGCTCAAAAAAGCACGTCTACACCAGTCGCTACAAGACAGAATGTAAACAATGAATACAGCTGAAAATTTCACCATACCTTAGGGACATACGTACCAACACAATAAAAAAAATTTTGACCACCGGACTCTCCAGACGCGCGCAATTGAAAAATTCCGGGAACTTTTTGAACAGACCTCGTATATTATGGTCCAATGTACACAAACGCAACAGCCCATCTCAAAAAGATTTTTTTGACTCATTGCTCACCCGTTGTCAATTTTTAGTTTACTACCCACTAAAAATGAGCTAAAGCCCACCAGTGGGCTGTAGATATCACTTTGGGAATCACTGTTCTATAATGAATAGCGAAAAGGTATAGCAAATAATAGTCAAGTATCAAAAAACGCAAAAACCTATTTCAGATATAAAGTGTACAGATCTAAACTCGATAAACCTTTGTCAATCATATGAACATAAATTTTAAAAAATAGCTCTTTCAATCAACCGAATATTGGTCATTGTGAGCGCGAAGTTAACAAATCAGAAAATTTTTGAATTAATCAACGAAAAGATTGTTCTGTAGAAGCGCTAATGTCAAACTAATAGATTTTCCTTGCATTTTGCTTTCTAATGATTTAGCGCACACAATAAGTGACAATAAGATATCAATGTGCAATGTGATTATCATAATGGATTTATACAGACTTCTGAGAAGAATGTTCAAATTGGTAAGATCAATACCTGAACAATATCCACTTTATTAGAGACCTAAAGTACGCGCGGCACTTTTTGGCAACATTAATGTACAGAACAAGTCCTGAGAAAACTTTCTCGCTGCTTAAAAACTGTACAAGGAACTGTTTCAAAGTTTATTCTGTTGCGTCGGGCGATCATTCAAGTATGAGTAATTCCTTAAAACGGACTGTTCAAAATGCTTTGTATGTTTTGTATGTATGTGTTAAGTTTATCAATACAAAATTCTGGTTAGTGAGCTTATTTATCCATTACCGAAAGAAAGAATCACATCTGGAAGAGAAAGCGTGGCACCTTTTATGCATTATTTTTTTCTTAACAGAACTATTTAACATTTTCACATTAATTTTTGGTGATATTGCTTTTTTTAGCGAAAGCGAATGTGTGTCGTATTCCGTTGGTTGTAGCTTAAGTTATCAGAAAAATAATGGAGACAAACGTTAGCTACTTAGTCGTTTACCAATTCGGCTGTCCGAAAACATAAGTTCAAACAAATAATTTTTGGGAGAGACGAAGTTTGATGGGTCGGCTAGTTCTATGTAAAATTCCTGAATATGACCTTTGGTTCCATTTACCTTTCTCGACGATGGCTGAGCCGATTTTCACAAACTTAGATTCAAATGAAAGAAACTTCATGAATTTCATATTATTGATCGGACTTCCGGTTGCGGAATTACAGAGAAAGTAAAAATTTCAATTTCAAATTACTTACTCACTTTCCTCTGAGATGGCGTGACCGATATTCACAAACTTACCCTGTAAGAAAAAAACATCCAACAGAAGTCCTCCGTTGGTCCAATACGTTGAACTATTGGTCCGATGAATGTTCAATAAATTGTCCAGCAGGAGGCCGATTCGGGTTTTTCGTTTGCCAAATTTGAAACAGAACATAAAATCGCACGCTACGAACTCAGCAGACAGAGGACCATTGTTGGGCCATTTTAATTGTGAGTGGTTAGAGTCCCGTTAGACTTGCTTTACTGGAAAATTTGAGAAGTTAGCTTATTGACCCATAGACCCCGCAAATGGACTATTCCCGCATACGCATGGCTGCCAGACGGTTGACTAAACGCTGCCAGCTGGAAAAATATGGCTGGCAGACATTCTGGTGACCGGCTGCCTCACCGCTGCCAGGAATACAACTCAAACGATACAACCGTATCCACCAGGATTTTTCCACATTGAAATCTTTGACATTTTCAGCGAAGGTGAGAAGATGAAAACGCTCGGCTAACTTGGATACAGGCGACTTTGTTTTGTCAAATTGGATTTGACAACCGTAACTGAATCAATTTTGGTAGCCTTCTGGTGGCCATGGCTGCCCAGGTAGCCAAAACGCTATGCGGGTTAGAGAGATGGCAGAGAAGTTGTACATTGCTATTGGCGTTTTGAGACATTTGCGTGAAGCAATTCGCCGAAAACGGCCAGATTTGTGGGCAAACAACTCATGGATCTTGCAGCACGATAACGCACCGTCACACAATGCCGTCGTGGACATTTGGCTAAAAACGAAACGAATACTATTCAGCAACCATCGAATTGATTTGACTCCCTGCGACTAGACTATTTCCTATTCGGTCCACTGAAGAAACCGCTCCGTGGAATGTTTTTTTTGTCGTGAATACGACTTACTTTACTAAGGGGTGCCTTTTCAAAATTAGCCATATGGAAGAATGGGCAGAACTTAATCGTGAATATCTCGACTTGTATTAACGGCAGCAACATAATTCATTCACAATTTCATCAAAAATATGATCAGGAATTTAGGATAATATTTTGAACTGTGTGAGATAACCACAAACAACTCAAAAATTAAGTTTTCTCAAACTTTGAAAACAACGCGGAAATCTCTTTACTTTTGCATGGCTTTTTCGCGCAAGGACGACGATTTTGAGGTAGTCAGGCACATATCTTCAACTGACTGCTTATAAAAGGAGAACCGTGGTCGAAATTCGATCATTTCTTCTTGTGCGTTGGATGCAAGCAGACGTCGTGGGACCAGCAGCTTGGAAGAGTGCATCTTACCATCGCAACTCTCATTTGGACTTCAGTCGTCAGGTGGAGCAGACGTCAATGAAAGCAGATCTTTTGCGTTGTGCAAAACCTCAAACGCTCAGGTCGCAGAGCCAGTTTCCCTTCGAAGAAGATCGATTACATCATCCTGTTGGTGGTTGTTTGTATTGGAGCAAAATACAACGGGAAATGGACAACAATGTGGAACATTATGCAAAGTCAGCCTTTCTAATGGCTTTAAATGTTACCTAAAGAACTATAAAGATTGCTTCTTTGTAAATCAAAAATTAAAATTAGCAGTGCAGTGCAAATCTAAGATAAAATGATCAGTTTTTCTGCAATTTTCACAGTTCTAAATTCACAACAGTGTTCAAAATTGTTTATATCCAATCAGTGTTTAATATCTTAGAAAATTATAAAATTTGGCCCTGCACGCACGCCTTCATAAAAGGTTCTTCCCAAAACCGCCAATATTTTATTATAAATAACTATACTGGTTATTTTGTAATATTTGTGTGTCAGAATGTTTGATGTAACTAATCTGTAGTTTGGGTGTATCGTTTCAAATTCTAGTACTGTAAAAGGACAAAACTTGCACAATTAACACAATCGATCAACTAATTCATATTCGGAAGTGTAAAGAAAGAGTGCCAGTTTTATTCGTATTCACGATATCCAGTTATGTCTCTGACATTACACACCTGTACTTTTTTTGTTTCGGTTATGGAAATTTCAACCTTCAGGTCATTCGCCTCTTCGGGTCAGAAAAACTTTCTGACTTCTGACTCTGCGGGGTTGGGAATCGAACACAGGCGGGCTGCGTGGAAGGCACTTGGCGCCCACGACTTGCCCATCTTACTATACCTGTCCAACACTCCGGGTGGGTAATGTCACAGACATAACTGGAAGACGTGAATACGAATAAAACTGACATATTTCTTTCTCACTTCCGGATAGAGATAATCATTCGTATTAGATTGTGTATATTAGATTGTGTATATTTTCATTGCTTCGCTTCCAGAATTTCAACGATGCATCTATACTACAGTACGACTAATTGACGGCAAACATATTCTACCATACAATTAAATAACACGGAACAAATACAGTTATGTAGATTTAGATACTAGTAGAAATACTCAAAATCCTTTGGAAATATTTGAGTGGTTCTAAAAAATCGCTTTGCGTAATTTGTCCAATGTTTTTAATTGTTAAAATTTAAGAACTAATATATAAATCTGGGAATTCGAATTCAGCCGCAAATTTTCGGAATCTGGATCAAAAACCCAGGTCATAAATTTAGTTCTAGAAGTAAGGAACTGAAGTTATTTTTAGAATTTTCCAAATTGCGTTATAGAACTAAACTCTGAACTTGAATTCCTAGTCTTAATATTGGAACTGAATTCAGTTCCAGCATCTAATTCCAGAAATCATGTCCACAATTTAGTTCCAACATGTAGGTTCTGAATTCTGGAAATGAATGCTGAGACTGAATTGATGAATTAAATTCTGAAGTTTAATTCAGGAATTAAAGTTTTGAATTCAATTTTTAAATGAAGGTTCGGTGTTCATACCCAATATTCAGTTTCAGAATCCAGATCTAAAATTCTTATTCTGAATTTTGTTCATGAATTCTGAAAAATCCTAAATCATATCTCTGGATTCAAATCCCTGAATAAGGAACTGAATTTGAAACCATTTTCAAAATCCTGAAATAGGATTCAGTTCTAGAGTCATAGTTTTAAATTCTGAGCGAAATTTTGAAATAGAAGTACGAAACTAAATTCGGAACTTATAACTACAAGGATCAGCCCCATGGGGTTGTTCGAGCCATTGATGTGGAACAAGGCAACCATAATTTCTAATGATCGACATTTTCAATTAATCGTCACACTTTTGAATACGCAAATGCACGAGAGTCTGCGAACCCAGAATATAGACTCTATTTGTCGTGATTTGAATTTGTTTTGCAGCCGACGAAATTACAAAAATTGCCCAAATGTATGCAATTATATGTTTGTACATGATTGCGATACGAATATCGATATTTAAGCTTCTCTTCGCCAAGCTTGCATTCAAGTTTTGTATGCAAGCAGTCATTTTTATAGCGGTTCTCCACCTTTCTGCGATTTCGATTGAAGTGATAAACTTTTTCTCGTAATCAATCGAGTTCATCTTATATAAATTAGAAATAAACCTTATGCACTTAAAAGCGACGCTTTCCCTTTGATATATCGCTAACTACCTCAAAACCGTCGACTATGGCAGGGAAATCCGGTATGCCGAAGATTTTTTGCAGGCAAAATAGGACACTGCTAGCTATTAATCATTATTTCAACGATATACAATTAAAAATACAAGGCTATGAACATTCAAATCAATACGTAGAAATATTTCCAATCAAATGGTGACATAATATTAATAATTGATACAAAATAGACTGAACTGTAATTGTTCAAAACCTGACCACATTTTTCTTGAGTTTCTAATATATAGAAAACAAAAATGTGTTCCACATAAAAATTAACTTCAGAATTCAGGTGGACCAGAATCTAGGTTCTGAGATTAGCTTTTGAATTTAAATAAAAATTCAGTTCTCTACTACTGCTGGTTTACTGCTGGCCACGACGTCTGAATGCGAAGAAGAGCACCACCTGAACATTTGAAGGCTTTACCACCTCATTATTACTGATGATGGTGAAGAACATCAGCACGATATCCAGTTCCGTCTAACGTACTAGAAAAAAGGAATAATTCTCGGTCAAGATTTAACTATTCCACTCGGCCAGTAGAACGCCGCAACTGATATGTGCCTGACTACCTCAAAACCGTCGTCCTGATGCGAAAAAGGCAAGCAAACGAGATGAGTTTTCCTCGTTTTTTCCAAAAGTTTAAGAAAAAATAGATTTTGAGTTATTTATGGTGTTTTTACACTGATGAAAATTTAATCACAAATTCCTGATTATATTGCTGATAGCATGCAGAAAAAATTATGTTGTTGCGTTAAGTATAACAAGAGATATTCACGATCAAAAACTTATCACTCTTCCAGAGAGTAAATTTTGAAAAGGCGCCCCATAGTAAAGTAAGTCGTATTCACGACAAAACAACAAACTGGAATGGAAACTGAACGATTGTTTCATTCAGTATGGTGTTCAAGAAACGCACATCACACAACAAAATCTATTCGCTTTCTCAAATAGTAACAATACAAAGCTTTTATTTTTCTTGTGAAAAATATCGAGCACGCGAAATGAGAACACTGACACTGTTAACCAATTCTCGGTTGATTTTTCATTAGGGGGTATAAGCAAGTGACAGTTTCTCTTTAATCACTCCCTCTTTCGATTATTGTGATGTGATTGTAAAGATTTTCTTTGATATCACTATTCTGCTTGAAAGTCGAAAGTTTCGGGTATCATTTCATGCAAAGTCATCAGTCGGTGTTGAACAGTCGTTCGCACCGCACGCGTATAGCTCTTGGCTCCTGGAATTTTTTTCTGGCTACCTAGAGTTTCATTGATTCAAGGCTTCAGTCTTTTTCAAGACTACCTGAATCACTAACTAAGTGACTAAGTGATACAAAGAGTGATATTAGAGTGACTAAGTGATACAAAGAGTGATATTAGAGTGACTAAGAAATTAATCAGCCTTTTTTAAGGCTAGCTAGGAGTCTAATCGAAGACTAATTTAGCCTAGTTAATTTAATTTAAAATTTCATTAATTTCAAAAATGCCTGCGTCCAACCGGAAAGGCAACAAGCCTAAGGCTAAAAATAATTCAATACGGAATAAATCACAAACCGTTATTCAACATTTTTCTAATAACATTCACGATCTTATAGAATCTGAATGTAAAAATAAAAGACAACGGACGGATTTCCCTTCCGCTGATCCTATGCCGTCTAACAATATTTACGAGATTCTTCCTGAATCCGATTGTAGCGATATAGAAGAAAATTCTTCAAAAATTCCCAAAATGGACGCTTGTCGTTCTGGGAAGAAACATCAATCTATGCCACCAGTGACGGTGATGATTTCCGACTTCAAAGCATTCCGTACTGAGCTTTCTACTTTTCTCCCGGAAGTAAAAGTCTCATTTCAAATCGGACGAAGAGGAGAATGTCGAGTCTTGGTGGATGGATTGGAAGATTACGAACGTCTTATTCGATATTTGTCCGAAAAACTTCATAAATTTTATTCATATGATATAAAATCAGACAGACCCTTCAAGGCTGTCTTGAAAGGATTATCAAATGATCAAAGTATTGATGAAATTAAAAATGAACTAAAAGAATTGCTTGGTTTTGCCCCTTCCCAAGTAATACTTATGAAAAAAAGAGCGAATGGTACTTCTAAACCACGCTCTGGAATTTCCCATGAACTTTACCTAATACACTTCAATCGAAGTGATGTAAACAATTTGAAAACTTTAGAAAAAGTACGTTTCATTTCCCACATTAAAATTCATTGGGAACATTATAAACGGCATAATCGTATTGCTAACTTAACGCAATGTCGTCGTTGCCAAGGCTTCGGTCATGGAACCAAAAATTGTCATATGGATATACGGTGTTTGAATTGTGGTAAATCGCATTCGAAAGACGTTTGTCCAATGAATGAAACCACTGATAAATTTTCATGTTCAAATTGCAATGGAAATCATAAATCCAATTATTTGAAATGTCCTGTCAGGGAAAAAATTTTAAACGCTCGTTCGCTTAGACAACAAGTCAAATCAACGACCTTAAATTTACAGAATATACCTGAAAATTCTTCTAAGGCACCTGCCAATTCGTCTTCTAACGAAAACAATTTATTGACAGGTAGATCGACCTCGTCATCATCTTCTTCTAATGTCAGTTATGCTGGTATATTAGGTAGAAATCTATCTCCTATTTCTTCTAATGTAAATAATCAAAACACAGGACCGCCTGGCAGTTCTTCTTCTATCGAAAACAATTTATTAATAGGTAGACCGGCCAAATCATCTTCTTCTAATGCCAGTCTACCTACAAATATTCCTTCAATGCCATTCGCTTCTTTAAATGAAGTCGATTTAGGCGATATAACTGAAAATAAAATGATCTACCTACAAGATCAACTTTTTCAAATGATCATCCAAATGAATTCGACTTCATCACTTTTTGAAGCATTTCAAATCGGATGGAAATTTGCAAATAATATTATAATGAATTTAAAATTTAACAGTGATGTTAAATAATTATTTGAATATTTTAAATTGGAATGCTCGATCTTTGAAATCGAGTGAAGATGAATTTTATAATTTTCTCAAAGTTCACAAAATTCATATTGCCATTGTGACAGAAACTTTTCTTAAACCAAATGTAAAATTGAAAAGTAATCCACATTATGTGGTTCATCGATTTGACAGGTTTACTGGAATTGGTGGTGGAGTTGCCATTTTTGTCCAACGGCAAATTAAACATCGAATTTTACCTTCTTTCAATACTAAAGTTATTGAAAGTTTGGGAATCGAAGTTGAAACCATTCATGGAATTTATTTCATCGCTGGAGCATATTTGCCATTCCAATGCACCGGCGAACAATTAAATTTCTTTAAAGGCGATTTGCAAAAACTTACAAGATATCGATCGAAATTTTTCGTAATAGGGGACTTAAATGCTAAGCATGTTCAGTGGAATTGTAGGCAAAATAACAGTAATGGTAAAATACTTCATAATCAACTCTCAGCTGGTTACTTTACAGTTCTTCATCCCAGTAATCCTACTTGTTTCTCTTCCGTGAAAAACCCGTCTACAATTGATCTGGTTCTAACAGATCAAAGTCACATTTGTAGTGAACCGATTACTCATGCTGATTTTGACTCAGATCATCTTCCTGTAACATTCAGACTTTCCAACGAAGCTATAATTAATCCAATTAGTTCTATTTTCAACTATCATAGAGCTAATTGGTTGGATTACAGATCTCACATTGAAAATCATGTGGATCATGAAACTATTTTAGAAAATTCTGCGGACATCGACACAGCAATTGATAATTTGAATCATTATATTATCGAAGCTAGAAATCTTTCAGTTCCCAAAGCTCAAACTAAATTAAATTCTCCTATCATCGATGACAATCTTCAACTGCTCATTCGGTTGAAGAATGTTCGTCGACGACAATATCAACGTTCTCGTGATCCTGCTATGAAAAACATAGTTAAGGATTTACAAAAAGAAATTAAACATAGATTTACTCTTTTGCGAAATGAAAATTTCGCTAAAGAAGTTGAACAAATTAAACCATATTCTAAACCTTTCTGGAAACTTTCTAAGGTTCTTAAGAAACCACAGAAACCTATTCCTGCTCTCAAGGAAGGAAATCAAATACTTCTTACAAATGGCGAAAAAGCTCAAAAACTTGCTCAGCAGTTCGAGAGTGTCCACAATTTTAATTTGAACGTTGTGAGTCCTATTGAAAATGAAGTCTCACTGAAATATGATCATATTTCAACCCAAGTGTTATCACACGATGACATTTTTGAGACGAATTTTGATGAAATTAAATCAATTATTAGGAAACTCAAAAACATGAAGGCTCCTGGTAATGATGGAATTTTTAATATTCTTATTAAAAATCTTCCCGATGTTGCCTTGAGACTCCTGGTTAAAATTTTCAACAAGTGTTTTTCATTAGCTTACTTCCCAAAAAGATGGAAAAACGCTAAAGTAATTCCTATCCTAAAACCTGATAAAAACCCAGCAGAAACATCAAGTTATCGCCCAATTAGCTTACTTTCTTCTATCAGTAAACTTTTTGAAAAAATTATCTTGTTAAGAATGATGACTCATATAAATGAGAATTCAATTTTTTTACCAGAGCAGTTTGGATTTCGTCATGAACATTCAACTACTCATCAACTTGTCAGAGTAACGAACATGATAAAATCAAATAAATCTTCTGGGTTATCCACTGGAGTTGCTCTTCTAGACATAGAAAAAGCATTCGACAGTGTTTGGCACAAAGGTTTAATAGCAAAAATGTCCGATTTCCAGTTTCCTATTTATTTGATCAAAATGATTCAAAATTATTTAACTGATCGTACTCTTCAGGTTAGCTATCAGAATTGTAAATCTGAATTGCTACCCGTACGAGCCGGTGTTCCGCAGGGTTCGAGTGTAGCTCCAATCTTGTATAATATTTTCACTTCTGATCTTCCAAATCTACCCGTTGGTTGTCAGAAATCGCTATTCTGTGACGACACAAGTCTGTTAGCCACAGGTAGAAATCTAAGAGTGATCTGCAGTCGCCTACAAAGAAGTTTAAATATTTTCAGTGATTATCTGTCAAAATGGAAAATTAAACCAAATGCAGCAAAAACGCAATTAATTATCTTTCCTCACAAGCCAAGAGCTTCTTTTCTAAAACCAAACAATAATCACATTCTCAAATTGAATGGCTTGGAATTGACATGGTCTGATCAAGCTAAATACTTAGGTTTAACGTATGACAAAAAACTCACTTTCAAGGATCACATTGAAGGAATCCAGGCAAAGTGTAATAAATATATTAAATGTTTATATCCTCTTATAAACAGAAATTCTAAGCTCTGTCTAAAAAACAAATTGTTAATTTATAAACAAATTTTCAGACCAGCCATGCTTTATGCGGTACCAATTTGGTCAAGCTGTTGTTCCACCAGGAAGAAAACGCTTCAAAGGATTCAGAATAAAATTCTGAAAATGATTCTGAAGCGTCCTCCCTGGTTTAGTACAAATGAGTTACACAGACTCACAAATATAGAACCATTAGATGTAATGTCACATAATATTATAAGCAAATTCCGACAAAAATCGATGCAATCTTCAATTGAATCGATTCGCTCTCTGTATTAGTTAGTAAGTTAGTATATAAGTTCCTTTTCCCCATTACACAATACAAGTAGGTTTAGAATTTTCCCTACACAAAAATCTCAGAATTGCGGAAGCAAATGATGTCTTCATGGTAATAACCAAATCATATATATAACAGGGCTGAAAAGTCACCACTTGTGGCTGAACACCCAATTTAAATCTTAATAATTTAATTTTAACTCATATTCCAATAAATAGTTATTTAAAAAAAAAAATAAAAAAATAAAAAATAAAAAAAAAAAAAAATTTCATGCAAAGAGTTGAGTGATAAACGTGGAAACCGCTTGGTAATTAATAAAAGAGAAAGTAAACAAAGAGAAACTGTCACTTGCTTATACGCCCTTTTGTAAAATTAACCGAGAATTTGCATCAGACTTGTAACGAACGCATTTATAACAATAGCCTAAATGTACGCATTTACAAACAATGCTAAGTGTACGCCTAAGAGTATGTTCCAGTTTTGCATATGTGCAATTATAATTTAAGAGATAGATGTCGCTTCCTAACATGTAAAGCAACACAACGTAAAAAAAATCATTACTAATAATGTCATTGATTTAATTTTTAATTTATGTCGTTTATTTAATCTAGTCATTTATTTAGCCCCGGAAAAAAAATCAATAAAACCGCGAAGAATTCTTTAACTCGTGAAATAATTGATATGTAATGTTGCTTTACCGTTGTTGTTCGCTTTACCCATACTGCACAGTAATTTCCGAGTTTCTTAAAACATTATCCTCAATTATGTATTTCGATTCGATCGAAATATCGAATCCGTGGCATTCTCAGTAACTTGAAAAGTGAGTGCGGTATATTAAAATAATTTATCTTTTTATGGAATAACAAGTCTAATGAATCGAACGGAATAGCTTACATTGGCCACACGGTACCGTTCGGGGATCATTTTATAATTATTTTGCCCCAATTTATTAGATCTTATTGAAAAGCACCATGAACGAAATTCGTTGGATGAAACCTATAAAATCGAAAGGAATAACGTACACTACCCGTTTTCATTGTTATTTTATCTCAATTCAAAGACAAATTACAATGTTTCTGCAAGCAACGACATCAAGATATCCAGATTTTACGAATAAATCGTAAGCGACATAGTTTTTTTTTGCGAGCATGGCGCGCTCAGGCGATCTGCTCTGTCCCCCACACAAAAATTTCTGATTTTTTTCTTTTTTGGTCCATTGTTTTGCACAATGTATAATGGTGTGATCTGTCAAAAGAAAACTTCACAATATTTTCAATAAAGTCCTTCCATGAAGAACTGTTTCCACTTTTATTAATCGGCAGGGCATACCACGGAATTATAGTACAACTATTCTAAACAAACAAATACACTCGTATCGGAGATTGGTACTACTATTCTCCATTCGAATGTTTATGCGTGTTTGTGCCTATCGAAGCCGTCAACAATACTGAGTCGCATACCCGAACTATTTTTTAAATTCATGATTTTATCATCCTAATTTCTTGAAAAACAGAACTCGACCGATCGCGGCTCCCATTTCATTTGAGAATTTTGGTTTTGCTTATAAATAGACTGTGTAGCGAAACGAAATAGTTGACATTAGAGACAGGGGTACGAGCTTTAGTGGACTCCCAGCTTCTTCTTCAACGATTCTGGCATCTCTGGTGGTGGTGGACGAGGAATCGACAGAGCAACCTTAACACCGTCATAGATAAACCATTGCAGCGCGGTCAGCGTACCGATCATGATAATACGTGGCATCAAACCGTTCCACATGCCCATAAATCCGAGCTGCTTGGCGACATCAAAGGCGCTTGATCCCTTAGCCTGGTTCAGCTTAGACACAACAACATCAGCCGGGTGGGACACGATGGCACAGAACACTCCAGCAATGTAACCGGCGGCAAAGGTCACCAATAACTGTTCACCCTTACTACACTGGTCTCGTGGTTTCGGTACGACATAACTGAAAATTGAAACTCGATTAGATTTGAAAATTTGTAGGAAAACTCCAACCAATTGACTTACCGGTACAGCAGTTCGACGGTTTTTTCGAAGCAGGCAAACTTCATCATAGTGTACGGAATCTGCCGACACCACAGCGGCACCAGACCTTTGTAGAAAGCAGCAACACCCTCGTCGCCCATCATCTTGGGCATTGCCTCACGCAACGTATTGGCAAATCCGGGTGTCGTCTGAATTTTGACCTTGGCAGCCTCGAACGGTGACAAAGCGATATCGGCGAAGAACTCGGCCGAAGCCGATGCGGCCAAGTACAACCAGGTACGGTACAGGTACGCATTTTCTTCGCCCAAAACGTTGGCGTACTGCACCTTAAACACTTCGTACAAACCGAACTTGAAGGCGCCCTGTAGAAAGAAAGTTACATTAGCCGGAGTAAATTACGCACACCGTCACGACACACGGAGACGTGTGCTTAGATGATTTTGTTGAAGTCGTTAATCGTCACATGTTTTACTGATAACAAATTGAGCGTTGGGATTGTAAGTCGTTGTACAACTGCGAAATTAAAATGATGCTGAGCTTTACGTTAACGTTAGGCGAAGGGCAATCAAGTAATTGACGGTAATCGATCCCGAGTCATGGTGATAATTTTGGTCGGTGTTTAGTTCAGATTGGAACAAGTGACACTTCGATGATTTCGAGCTGTGTTTTTCAATTACTCGGAACTTTGTTGTGTCGGATAAATATAGGGTGATTGTCTCAATGCTTTCCTTACTTATTTTAATTAATTTTGCCAATTTATCGCTCTCTCTCTCTATCGTAACACTGCCGATGTGAACTGGTAAAAAACAACTAATCATAGTTTGATTCATATCCATTGTATGGCTTCACATCCTAAGGGATTCCTTATAGAAAATTGTCTAGACTGAATGAGAAATAGTGAAATACGATGCTCAACGACTCGCAGTCCCCGAAAAGATCGCTGTTTTTGGTCATTTAGTCCTAAAATCTTACCTGTGCCGAATAGCCAAAGAAGGTCGGAGCCCATCCCTTAACCAGGCCCTTGGCACCTTCCTCGGCGACGGAAACCTTGAAGCCGTTGAACAGATTCTTGTATTTGGCCTGATCTACCTGCAGACGGCACTTGACCAAATCCAACGGCACGACGAAGGTATGCGTCGAACCGCACGAGATGATACCGCCGAGACCGCACAGCACGAAGAACTTGGTGGAACCAAATTCGACTTCTTCGGTAGCAGCGGCCGCAATCGAACGACCAGCTACCAGCGGTTTGTTTTCACCATCGCACTGTGCTTTGGTGAAGGGCGTCTTGAAGGGGGAGTTGCGGGCGGCATCCAACAGTGCGGAGAACATTTTCGGTTGATTAGTTTGCAGTTATGCTGTAATGGGGTCAGGATAGCACAAGTTATCTAATGTCTTTGGTAAAAACATATAAGCATTACATTAATTATTGCCTGATTACCTAACAAAACAATAACACAACGACTAATGAATGAATGTCAACTTACTCAACGAGTTGCATAACTTTTTTCATCTACCAGAGTTATGGGGGATTAAAAATAGTTTTTTCACCTTTAAACTACTAAACAACAACATAGAAAATATTGGTCAAAGACAATGGACCTCTGTGGCGAAGAAGTCGCGTGCAATCAAATGCACGCGCCAAAAAGCTACGAAGTTAAACGCGTGAATACCGCAGTGTCAAGTTGAAGATCAATTCAAACTAAAAATAGTTAATTTGGGTTGAAGATGAGAATTTTCCGATCATAGTTCAATAGTGCACCTGACGAGTGGTCGCATCGAATTTTGGGAACGATTACACAAACTAAGTTGGCCTTGATTTTCATTTGAATGCTCTGGAAAATTGCGATTCCCAAATTTCACCAGATCTTCCGTACCGTAAAATAAATTTCCATAATCAATTGTTTTTTTTTCTTAGCTTATCCTCAACACCTAGACCAACTGTTCCCGTTCTCCCGTCCATTACATAATAAATTTACTTCCTCCCGAGAATTTATTTCAGTTGATTACCCATATTTTTGCACTTTCGCAGCCACCGCTAGCGACTGACATCCGTCCCTTTTACTGTATCCAGCAAAAATTAGCTTGATTGTTCGAAATCTTGCCCGATTTTCCACCCTAAGGAAAAAAAACCAAATTTTCCACCTTGCCTTCATTACCTTGCTCTGCTCTCAGTAGTTCACTGTCACACACGCACGGTACGTCACACACGGATCGGGGCAGCCTCACACGCTGGTGCCTGTACAAAATTTGATTCGCGAGTGTGGCTCGCTGCAGAAGATTTTTCTTGAGTAGTGCACGGTCACCCGTCAGTGACAAACTGTGAGTGAATGTAGAATAAGAGATAGAGAGAGAGAGAGAGAGAGAGAGAGAGAGCAAGAGAGAAAGACTGCACAGAACGATGCACCAGTCACGAGTGAGAATTTTCTCACCCCTTGACAGATTGCTACGATTTTCCACCACATGGGAAGCATCAAAGTGGCACAGCGAGGGTGGTTCTCATCTAAACGATAACGATAATGTTATTAGTAACGGTTGAACAATTCTCGGTTTTATTACGTTGATCTTGATAGTTGTAGTTTCGCAAAACACGTCCAACCCGTATGTCACACTGTTGATCTTACTTTCAATTCGATAAAACATTAATCTCTAATCACATGTCTGTCGGTTGGTTAGCACCAGCCACACCCGCACACGCAAGCACATTGCGGTTATTTATTCCACTCCCAGCTTCTTCTTGAGCGATTCTGGCATCTCCGGTGGGGGTGGGCGTGGAAGCGAAAGAGCCACTTTACAGCCATCGTATATGAACCACTGCAGTGCGGTCAGCGTACCGATCATAATGATACGTGGCATCAATCCGTGCCACATTCCCATGAATCCGAGCTTCTTGGCGACATCGATGGCACTGGATCCCTTCGCCTGGTTCAACTTGGACACTACTACATCAGCCGGATGGGACACAACGGCACAGAACACTCCGGCAATGTAACCGGCAGCGAACGTAACCACCAGCTGTTCACCCTTGCTGCAATCGGCACGTGGCTTCGGTACAACGTGTCTGCAGAAAACAAAACATAAATTGGAGATCAAGGTCTGCGCTAAGTTGCCATTAGAGATGGCTGCGACGGAAGCTACTTACTTGTACAGAAGTTCGACGGTACGTTCGAAACAGGCAAACTTCATCATTGTATACGGGATTTGGCGACACCAGAGCGGAACCAATCCTTTGTAGAAAGCGGTGATGCCTTCCTCGCCCATCATTTTGGGAAAAGCTTGACGCATGTTGTTAGCATATCCGGCGGTGGTTTGAATTTTGACCTTAGCTGCCTCCAGCGGTGCCAACGCAATATCCGCGAAGAATTCCGCCGAGGCGGACGCACCCAAATACAACCAGGTACGGTACAGATATGCATTCTCCTCGCCAATCATGTTGGCGTACTGTATTTTGAACACCTCATAGAGACCGAACTTGAAGGCGCCCTGTGGAACAGAAATTCATTGCTGGTAAGTACTTCTTCTACGTGCTAAATTTATTGGAACATTGGTGGAATGGTTTCTTAAAAGAGTAAGATTTGCGACCAGTTTATAAGAGGATATAAAAATTTAAAATATATATTACCCTTCGCCTGGAATTCATCTGCGTGAAAGTCATTCGTAAATTTTACGCTGTATAAAACCATGACAATTACAGACCATTCAATTTGAGGACAGGATTATTGTTTGGTTTACGAAAAGAACCTCTAGGCTGAGGGAAGAAAATTGTGTTTTTGCCGCATTTGGTGAATAAAAAATCTGAACCATCACAGATTTTGAGATTTTTATTTCTTTCCATCACTTTGTTCCAAAATGCGTGGACGTTCAGCAGAGCTACGTAGAAATATTAGGTGTTCCCAAGTTCCCATCTCATGCTTTTCCATGTACCTACACTCTTAGAAAAAAATTAATTTCTGCGGTAATGACACCATATTACATCTACTAACATGTAAAAATAATGTCAACGCCGCTGTTCAGACCTTTTGTAATGTTTTGATGTATGCGATTGATTACTTCGTACCAAAACGGTCCAGACGAAATTCTCGGCATCCGCCGTGGCAAACTGTTGAATTAAGACATTTGAAAACTTCCAAAAGAGCTGCTCTGAAACAATACTCCAAACATGGTGGATATGTTCTGCGAAATCGTTATGTGAAGATAAATCAGATATACAAAAAAACCGCGAAGCGTTGCCATGCACGTTATTTAAATAATATACAACGTACAATGAAATCTAACCCGAGAGCTTTCTGGAAGCATGTTAATGAGCAAAGAAAAGAATTCGGTTTGCCATCACAAATGCAATTCGGAGATCAATTGCAATTTTCTATCTCCGCAGGAAATAGCACGCGCCGCGAATAATGTTCCTGTATCCAATTATGCTTTGCACTCGATCAATATAGACGAGGAATCGATACAAACGGCAATCGTTGGTATGAAGGCTTCCACCTCTGCAGGCCCAGACGCCATACCATATCTTAAAGAAATGTTCAACCGGGTTAATTGCCCCCCTTTGCCGTTTATTTAATATGTCACTAGCTACGGGAGTGTTCCCCAACTTATGGAAAGCTTCATTTATGTTTCCGGTCTACAAGAAAGGAGACAAAAGAGATGTAAACAACTACCGTGGTATAACTTGTATAAGCGCTATCCCCAAGCTGTTCGAAAAAGTAATACTGACTCCAATTTTCAATCATTGCAAGCAGTATATCGATGATTCCCAACATGGGTTTATGCCTAAGCGCTCCACAACCACCAATCTATTATCCTTTACATCTTACGTGACCACCGCCATGTCAAATGGTTTTCAGACGGACGTAATCTATACCGATCTTTCCCTCGCCTTCGATAAAATTAACCATGACATCACAATAGCAAAACTGGATCGACTTGGTTTTGGTACAAACGTCCTTCGATGGATACAATCATATCTCAGGAATCGTCATCTTGTGGTTAAAATTGATGATTGTGCTTCGGAAGAATTTGTTGCAACATCTGGAATTCCGCAGTGAAGCCATCTCGGCCCTTTGATCTTCTTGCTTTACTTTAACGAAGATAATTTTTCTCTGGAAGGACCGCGCATATCTTTTGCAGATGACCTCAAGATCTACCGTGTTATTCGCACCTTAGAGGATGCGACGTTTCTTCAGCGACAATTGGCAATCTTTTCGGATTGGTGCAAATTGAATCACATGACCGTTAATCCAGAAAAATGTTCGATCATAACGTTTACGAGAAAAAAAGTGCCTTTGAAATTCGAATACTTTATTGAGCGATTCATGATTGGTAGATCGACGTGCATCAAGGACCTCGGCGTTTTTCTTGACGAGCAGTTAACATTCAGGCAACACACCAACTACATTGTGGCTAAAGCTTCTCGCTGCCTTGGATTCGTGATGAGCATGGCTAAGCATTTTACGGATGTTTACTGCTTGAAATCCCTATACTGTTCACTCGTTCGCTCTACTCTGAAATATTGTTCAGCTGTTTGGAACCCTCACTACCTCAATGGCGTTAATAGAATCGAGTGGAGTCAACGTAGATTCGTTCGATTCGCTCTTCGCCGTTTACCTTGGACCAATCCTCATCAACTACCGAGCTATGAAAGTCGCGGATTGCTAATCGGTCTAGACACACTGCAAGTAAGACGGGAGCTATCGCGTGCTTTAATGATAGCAGACGTTTTGAATGATAGAATCGACTGCCCACTTTGCTCCGTGAAATCAACATCAATGTTCGTCCTCGAGTTCTCCGCAATAACGCTTTTCTTCGACTTCCTTTACGCCGCACTAACTACGGGATAAACGGTGCGATTATCGGCTTACAACGGTCATTCAATCGAGTATCATCTGAGTTCGACTTCAATCTTTCACGGCATAAAACAAGGACCAAATTCTTACATAGTATTAGAATTAATCATTAGGACCACATCGTGTCTGTTGATTTTACAATAAATAAATAAATAAATAAATAAATTTTGCGTCTTTATCGATGTAAGCTTCAGCTAAATTAACTGTGAAATTAATGATATAACTTATTTTCGCATGCTTTGAATTGTGAATGTAAGTGAATCGCGACGCTCCTTTTATGTGCATCTATAAAGATGTGAACTTTTCTATGTGTGACATTTGAAGAGAGTATCGTTTTTGACTGCTACTATTTCAGGGACTTTCGTAACCTGGAACTTGGCACCGGCATAGCTGCAATCGGGTCGTTTGATCGGCAAACAGTGTGATCTATAAATTGAAACAATTTTGAGCAATTTAGAGTTCCTTTCTCCTTTTTGTAATATCGCTCTAAATGACGGTTTGCAATTTAGTATACACTTAACCCTGTATTTCCGGAATCGGAAGTCGGATCCGGACAAAATTCTTCACTTACTTATGGGAACAAAATACCTTTCATTTGAATCTAAGTTAGTGAAAATTGGCCCTTCCGTTTCGGAAAAATTGAAGTGAATTCCTAGTTGGGGGGTTCCCAAACTATTTTGGGTCATGGACCCCTTTACTAAAATTAACTTAGGCCTCAGACCCCCATCAACAAATTCCTTTGAAAATTCAATTTCTTGCTTTTTTTATATTGATGTGAAATACTTACGAATGGTCAAATAAATACAGCTTTTTGCGTAAATATTTCAAATAACAACTTATATCAAACAACAGGGGGTTAATTTCTAAACCTCGCCGACCCCTATAGTCAGTTCTCGTTTACGTCGACCCCCGCAAAAAGGATATCGACCCCAAGGGGTCTATATCGACCACTTTGGGAACCCCCGGAGTACACGATCGCTTTTTTCGGAACCGGGAACGAAGATCTGGTACACCCTAAATTAGTGTATTTGGTTTGGTGTAACTAACATAACCTGTTCAATTCAAGAATTTGATCACTAGTTGAAAGTATTTTACTTGATTTGTAGTGTCATGTATAAAAATTGAATGTTTCATACTTATTAATTCCAGAAGTCGTATCCGGATGAAATCTGATCGGGTTCTATGGGATAGTAAGACCTTTCATTTGAACATAAGCTTGTAAAAATTGGTTCAGCGGTCTTTGAGAAAATCAAGCGCTTTTTTTAATTTTTGGCACATTTTACCTCGTTACTCTCGAACCAGAGGTTTGATACAAGTAAAATTCAATAGCAGGCGGTTGTTAAAATCGGTCCAGCAATCTCCGAGAAAATCGAGTGCACATTCTTCTTACATACACACTGACATTTTGCATGCTCGACGAACTAAGTCGAATAATAAACTTATAAAACCGATACACTGAAGGATGTAAATTGAACTTAAATTGAACTTGTAAAACTTTCGTGAAAATAGTGACTTTGTGAGAGTGTAATGACGTGAAATAGTGGAATTAAACGGTACAACAACAGTACTATTAGTGAGAATATTCTACTAACAGCTCAAACAGAAATCTAGTGAGTCAAATGGTATATGACACTCGAACCTGGGTTCAATAGTCGGTTTTCACAATAGTTGCATAGCCTTTCTATGCGAGAAAGGCAAAAACTCTTCTCAATCCACCTAGTGGTGTGATAATGATTTTTTCTTGACATTTAAATAGTCTTGTTAAAACATTTATAATATTCCATCCACAACCATTAGTATTGTGAGCTTATCTAATAACCTAATAGTAGCTTTCAAACAAGTCTGTCTTTCGAATTATATAAGATTACATCAACCGGACCGAAAATGTTCGTCATAAATCTGCCAAACTTGATCCATAACCACATTGTAGCTTTCAAATAAGCCTAAGTTGTTCAATATCAAGGGTCCCAAGGGTTTAATTGACTGGTTTCGAAGACTAAAGGATTGGATACGAAAGGTGAGAATTAGGACACTGGATATATCGGTATGATCAATATATGTTAATTAATTATACAAAACTGAAAAGCGTAAACTACATACGCGTTGATGATGGATCTAATGTATTTCTGTAATGTTTCGAAACTATTTAGTTTTGCTGTTGATGCCGATGTTTGTGCAGGGTCGATTCATGATTTTCTGTGCTTGAGACTCCCATTTTCCATCTCCCGTCACGATCTGGTGAAGCAAACTCTTTTTTTTTATATCAAGAAAACAAAACTTCGCTTAGCGTTTATTGTTTTTCCGTTTGTTCATCGTTCAGCTCATGAGGAATCCATTTTCCGATCTCCTGAATCTATCCCAGACGAACAGAAAATGGCTCGGTAACTTATGCTTAACTTCTTCGCAATTTGTTGTTAGGTTTGGGTTCGTTCAACAATCATTGCAATTCGGCATCTTCAATTTTTTAGGTTGACGTCCTTTGTCTTTCACACATAAATTTTCAACCTTATATCGCTTAAACTTTGGTCTTGAATAGCAGATTACATTTCACAAATGGTATGAAAATGTTAGTAATTTTTATATTTTGTGGTTAGCGCGAATTTGAACCTGCACGGCTTTTTGATACAATTTTATGAATATCAATTAAATTCACAATAAAGGGAAAGATACAAAAGAAATTATACAATCTGTATAAAATGTTCAAAACGACGTATGTAACAATGAGAGATTCTCTTTGTTTACTTTCTCTTTTGATTATTACGGCACTCTTAGCAATCCTTCTCTCCAATCATTTACCAATAATAATAACTAAAGCAATCATCTTTTAATCTGCTCTGGAGAAATTACCGAAAAAAGCAGGAATATTTCGCAATAATCGAAAGAGGAAGTAAACAAAGAGAATCTCTCATTGTTACATACGTCGTTTTGAACATTTTATACAGCAATATTGTTTTGAACGGGATTATAATGAACGAATATTTTGCTCCTTATAGGGTGACGTGGGGTGAGATCCCGTTCTGGGAGATTCGTCGCATTTTAGAGTTTCTAGTTTTCTAGTTAAAGAAGTGCTCTAGATGGTATTTCTTTCCAAATCCTTCTCAAAATAAAAACATAACCTATCTTCGTGACAGAACGTTATCTTTTACAATCCCTGGCATTTGTTTTCCATCGTCGTTTTGAGTAAAGCGGCGTCTATACCAACAAAATCGGTAGACACCGCACAAAAACTATGGAAAAATCGCTTTCTCAATATGAAACGAGCGTCTAATACTCAAAAAATTGATCGAAGAATGTTTTATTTTGTGCCGAACTTTTTTTCAAATTAATATAAATTAAACAGGAAGTAACGAACCGTTACTGCGAATATTCCCAAAAATAATACAAGCAGCACTCAATTTTTTTATATGTGGGTAAGGGATGTCTGTTGTCTTTTTTTATGTGGAACACATCTTTATTTTCTATATAAGGGTGCAAATCAGAAACTCAAGGAAAAATACACGTAGAAATGTGATCAAGTTACAGCTCAGTATATTTTGTATCAATTATTAATATTATTTCATTATTTGATTGGAAATATTTCTAAGATTCGATTTGAATGTATCAAGCCACGTATTTTCAATTATATATGATTGAAATTTTTATTAGTAGCGAGCAATGTCCTATTTTGTCTGCTAAAGGTCTCCGACATACCGGATTTCCCTGCCATAGACGACGGCTTTGAAGGAGTAAGCGATATATCAAAGGGAAAGCATCGCTCTGATTGGTCAATCGAATCAAAAGCGAAGCTGTTGGAAGCACGCGAATCTATAAATATAAGCGAAATTATAGCTAACGTTTCAGTCCTACATGTAGCTTGCCAGACGTAGGTTGTTGCTAAACAGAAGGACAAAAAGTGCCATAAAACGATTTGAAGCTTTAATTGGTATGCTCTGATCTTGTGTCATGCAAGCTCGGATGAAATTCCATGTTATGTCATTTCGCCTGAAAAATCGGCAACTACCCAGGGTAAATTTTGAGTGCCTAAGATTAGTTTCTAATTTATATAAGATGAACTCGATTGATAATGAGAAAAAGTTTATCGCTTCAACCGAAATCGCAGAATGGTAGAGAAACTTAACGCTATAAAAATAACTGCTTGCATACAAAACTTGAACAGCTTGTGCGAAGAGAAGCTTCATTGCATACATTTGGGATATTAGTGTAATTTCGTTGGCTATAAACCGAACAATGTTCGGTGTTGGTTCCTAATCGAGATCAATCTAAGCAGACTCTCGTGCAATTGCGGATTCAAAAGCGTGACTATTGATTGAACTGTTTGATTGTAGATCATTAGAAATTTTGATTGCCTTGTTTCACATCAATGGCTAGAACAACCCCATGGGGCTGATCCTTGTAGTTTTTTTTACAGAATCCAGAATGCCAGCTCAATATAAAAGGAAGGCTGAAATCAGTGGTTAACCGAAAATTTAGCAGTCATGAAATGTGTCAAAGAATAACCAGTAGAAATTTTTCAGTTTATTCTCAGTTTTCGATCCAACATCCTGTACAAAAAATGTTACCAAGTAGCAAATATAACACTTACCTACCACTCAAAAAATGAGTGATACTTGTAGTATTTTTAAAAATATTCGTTACTACTTGTTCATTTTATCTTAATTTGAAAAAAAAATTCGGCATCTCTCCCCCACTTTATCCTACGCTTCAATTTTTTTCACATTGTTGAAAAATTTGATCTAAATAGTCTTGCGAACAAACACACATCATCCACTTTTGCATCCGTGTAAAAGTAGATGATTACGTAATGAATATCGAATGGAAACAACCCCACCCAATACTACTAGTTCCACGACGCCCGGCGTCATTCGTAAATGGAGATAAAATGACGGCAGAAAAATCAAGGTTAATTCTACTATCTGGAAAGCTTACTGTTACCAACACTAGGAAACAAATACTAATGTAGCATTACTAATGTTGATGTCTAGGCGCCACATTCAGCGCGCAACATTTGAAAAATGCAAGATTTTTGACTGATGCGTTGGATTCCCAACTGATTAAAACCGAATAATCATGATTTCTAGATTATCGAATGGTGCATCAGCATGTGATCTAACCAACATTACAGCAGTCAGCTGATGCTCACCATGAAACCCCCACGAAAATAAAAATGAATTGGCATCACGTGAACATCCAGTGTCACTCACCTGTGCCGAATATCCGAAGAATGTCGGAGCCCATCCTTTCGCTAGACCGCGGGCACCTTCCTCTGCTACTGTGACTTTGAATCCGTGAAACAGGTTCTTGTACTTGGCCGCATCGACCTGCAATCGACATTTCACCAAATCCAAAGGAACGACGGCCGTGTGCGTTAGACCACAGGACAGTATACCACTCAGGGCACACAGACCAAAGAATTCGTTGGAACCGAATTCGACCTGCTTGGATGCAGCGGCTGCAATTGTTCGGTCACTGGAAACTACTAGAGGCTTCTCGGACGCATCGCACTGTGCTTTGGTGAATGGTGATTTAAAGGGAGTATTGCGAGCAGCATCCAAGAAGGTTGACAGCATGATGTCACTATTGTTTGGCTTCTTTACTTCTAGCTAGGGCTGGGTAGAACGATGCCTCACACTATCTGATCCATGTCATGTGTAGGGTGTGCAATGAAATGCATACAATATTCCAGTTGGTAACAAAGCATTGTTGAATCGATAAAACATTGAAAAAAGAAACGATAAATACAATTAAAGTGCATTGTCAAAGGAGTATTCGAAAATAGCGTGTAAAAACAATCTAGAATTTATAATCATGTTGAATGGCATGGACCGTTATCATTTTTGTTCTAGGGACCGTTTCTACTACACCCCTTTTGACTTTGGACCACCTAAAACAAACGAAAATTACGCTGACTTAACAGATAGTGAATGTAGTTGTATTTGTAACTTCCAACTCTGGAACTTACTGAGCTTTAACATCGATAAGATAAGCATTCTTTAGATCTTGGACTATGAATTACGTAAAAACCGACCATCATATTCACCGCATCAAATCTTCACGCCGTAACTAATTAAATTAAAATGTAAAATCATTTGAAGTGGGCTACGCCACGTGGCTGGTCTAGAAAGCACAGAAATGAAATTGTGCACTTTTATCGTTTCTGCAAGGCGTATTGTTATCCGTACGCTATTTTACGTAACATAATTCGATTTCCAGACCGGCTGTATCAGATCGTATCAATCACAAATTTAAAAGAAGCTTCCAGTATTCCTCCATTACGATATCTTCAAACACGCGCGCACGTTCCATTCCATTAACAGAGCAATTTTCTACTTTGGTTAGATTTTATTTGTGAAAACTGAATGCCGATTATAAGAAACAATTCGTATCACTTTAAACTCAATCATTTCAATCGATATATATTTAAGTCCAATTAGTTGTCACTTCCAAAGAATCACTTTTCGCTATTACCGGTTTATCTTTTATCTAAATTGTAGTACTCGCATAAAGCGTAGTATTCGCATGAAGCGGCTTTAAGTTTTTTTACAAAACAAATTTCGATAAATCTACACATAATTTAAAAAAGAACCACTTTTTACCTGAAGATGTGTGAAAAGAGCTGTTGGCATAAACGTACTGCAGGCGGAAAAGAACCACTTTGTTTCTGCTTTGCGCTGCTGATTCAACCACTTGCTCGTATACCAACACCACCGCAAGCAACGTTTCTAGCAACGCATGTATGCGTGTTTGAGAACTGTTTCTCCAGTAACTCAATAGATTGGAACGCTGGAAAGTTTGCTAACGAGGGGCGCTCCGAATGATTGAGTCTGGCACTGATGAAGTTGCACGCAAAAAAATCAGTTCAAACCTGGGTATTGACTTCATACTTAATGCCCCGTTTACACTTCTGCTGGCTACCGGTTTATTGGCTCCAGCACGCTACCAGCATAATGTAAACGCTTGCCAGCTGCTGGTTGTGACCAGCATGATAATTTTTTACTGCTCTGAATTTCATGCTGGCAAGCGATGCTGGTGAAGAAATTCAAGATGGCGACGGAATGAAAATACTGTACTTCTCGTTCGTGTTTCATGTTTTTCTCAGTTAAAAGCATTCGTTCGCGTAAAGTGGATCGATATAAAAAATGAGAATGATGATTTAAGTACTCGAAGGATATATTTCATTCTTGTTTATAATTCTTACAAATTTTACCAGCAAGAAATTGCCAGCAATAGTGTAAACATTGCCAGCTGCTGGCGTGTCAGTATACTGGCACCAGCATGCTTTGCAAGCAGCAATAGTGTAAACGTTTCATAAATGTAGAATTTTGTTGTCTTCACATTGTTCCGAATGCACCTCAATACATTATCTTCTTTCATTTTGAATAATTTATTTCAAACAGAAACATTTTGTGACCGCTTTCGTTAAGGTTAGCTCCTAAGCTGATCTATATTTTTCATTTAGCAATAGTAATAAAATCATAGAAGCTGCTTCTATGTAGCGATTCTTCCAAGGTTGCAACATATACAGATTAATCTGTTTTTACAGATATTTCAAATAAATTTGGGTCAGTTCCTGCTCGCATCGCAAACGACACAGTCGAAAATTTCTTACGGTCGCGACGACAGAAACAAAGACAATACAGTGCAGTTAACAATAGAGTGTACGAAATGGGCAAATATGATTTAACAAAGCCTGAAACTTGGCCTACAAGGCCAAATTCAATTTGTATTGATTTCAAGCGCTGCAAAGTTAGACCTGCAGCAACCGAAATTGAAATCTTGCTTAAGGAACGAATGCATCTAAACGTTAATGATGTAAGTGAGATTCAATTCAACAAGGCGTCGAACTGTGTGTACATTATGTTTAAACGTGAAAAAGATGCTATTGCATTTGCTTCGGTTAATAACGGGGTGCACAGTATTGATCATGACAATGTTAAATATAAAATCCCTGTGTACATGGTGGACAATGCCATAGAAGTACGCGTGCATGACCTTCCCCTGCAGACCAGCGAGGGGTATGTTCGGGAATGTATGTCGCAGTACGGTGAAGTTCTTTCCATCGAAAAGGAAGTATGGCGGAATTTTTTCCCGGGTATCCGGAATGGCGTGCGAGTGGTACGTATGCAACTACGTAAAGCAATTCCATCTTACATCATTTGTGGTCAAGACGGGATACATCCGTGTAAAACGTTGATTACGTATGAAAATCAATTGGTTACATGTCAGTTTTGTGAACAACCTGCACACTACGGCAAACCTTGCACTGAAACTGCGAAAACAAACAAAACAAACAAAAACAAGGACAACCACCCAACAACGGAAACTAGTGAGTGCAGTGCTCCTGTTTCAAAATCACCTTCACCATCTAACCAACTATCAACTGCAATCAATGTACAAAGCGCATCTACAGCAACCGCAAATGAACCCAAGACTGCGATCAACAATGAAAACAAGGAAACGGAAACCACTCACAATTCCAATTATGTAGCAATGGATGATATGAGCAACGGATAAAATGACCTCCAATCTTCGCTAGAAGGAAATGGAAGCTCCTCTCCCCCTAGAAGAAGGGTGACAACGAGATCCAACAATAAAAAATTTATATTATGTAACAAAAACATGGGTGAATCGGCCACGTAAAGCTATACGCAAATTGGCCTGAATAAAAATTGTTATAAATAAAAATAAATTTGGGAGCAACATTCTAAAATTTCTTCTGATAATGGATAGATGATGGCTTTGGTCATTATGTAAGGTAGTAAAAAAAGAGAGACTGACATTTACTTATTAAAATACGAAAGAGAAAATATACCAAAAAGAGCTATCACTTTCAGATTGGATTTTTATTTTTTTTCATTAAATTATTCCGAAACGCTTCAACGCAAAAATCTCTTCCAACGAATTTTCAACTACATCATTATAAAAGTTCTGGTTTCTAAAAATTCACATTTTTCTCCTAAAAATAAATTTTAAATGTGGCGACCCTGTCTCGATCTTGTATCGTTGTTATATGAAGTTATGTTTTCTTACATAGAACTACTACACAAACTACTATCCTTTATATGTTATGGATCCACTTATAATCTTAGTAAAACAGCTTTTGTGGAAAAACCCAAAAGCAGTTTTCTTCGCTACTGATCTTCTAGAAAAAATACATCAGTTTATTCAGAAAAATATACCGAATAAACTGATATTTCTTTTTTGAATTTCCGCCCAACGACAGCGAAGAAACTGCTTTGTTATTTTTCAACAATGCTTGTTTTCCTAAGATCGTAAATATGAAGAAAATATTTGAAAACTGCTTACCCGTTTAACTTGAGCTGTTTAAGTTTGCACAAATTTAACTGCCCTGTGCAGACGAGTCGAAGACAAAACGTAAAGATTAGTACGTTACATGGATCCATAATTAAAAATTTGAATCGATTCGACAGTCAGCCAACTAGACAACAGATGAGCCGAGCCGAGTAAATTGTCGGCAGGCATATTTAGCATATTTAGTAGGGGAAGGTGTTCGGTTGCCGGCACCCCAGCGTAACTTTTGACAGAAAGCAGATAGCGTCAATGCGACAAATTTCATGTGTGTGTAATAGCAGCACGTTCTGGTTGTGCCGAAATGCGAAGCAAACAGTCAGTTGTACTTTTTGCTGCGTTCAAAATAACTTTTATTTACGTGAATATCAACACAATAGTTTTTGCTGACTTTTTTAGAGTATCATGAATTGAAGAGCATCAATCGGAAACTCGATTGAACATTTATGAGGTGAAATAGATCTATTTCGTGATGTAATACCGGATGCTATCAACATTTTCGCAACCAAAGATTTTTTTTGTAATTTTCAAAATATCTTCCAATTTCGGTTACCGGCACCCCATTTTTTTCGACAAATCGTGAAAAATTGTCAGTAATATGCAGGGTGCTATCGAGACAAACATCTAGCTGCTCATACAGCAAATGCTCCGGCTAAGTAAGAACGTTGAAGACCGGCCAAATTAATACCAGGCGCCACTATATTCGACCAAGAGAGCCAAGGCGAAGTCACAATCAGACAATGAAGACTTTTGTCAAAAACACTTCCAAAAAGAATAAATTCTGTTTTTTTAATAGCTGTAGTCTTTATTTATATTTTTCCATTTTTAGTGAAATTTCTTTACTAAATTGATAACTTTAAAAAAAAAAATCAAATGAATCAACTTAGTTTCTTAATCAGTTGTTAGCCAGGAACTTTAGCTTTCCATTGATGTATAGATGTCCGCATAATGTGCACTAAGTAAGAAGTTATGTGCTACAAAGAAAAGGGTGCCGGTAACCGAACAATCTCCCTTATAATTGATTAACTTTATTTTATCCCGACTATAAGTTTTTGGATCGTTCACCGGGGTTGCAACTACCATCATTCTTTGGTATTTAACAATTTGGGAATGAATATACAATCTCAAACACTGAGGCATGAAAAATTTACAATGTCATCACACCAGGGCGGAAACCCATTTCAATATATTTAGGAATTTTCATAATAAAACAAATATATGATAGTGTTTCTACTAATGCAATTTACTACAAACAATGAAGTCAGTTTCTTACTACAGTGTATATAATATATATAATAAAATATGCTAGGCAGGAACATATATAATTCTAACAGATACCACACTGAGATTTTTAGTTTTGTATTAATTTGAAAAAATAAGAGATATGAGAAATCACATTCCTGAAAACATGGTAATGTAATTAGACGTCGTCATTCATCTACGGTTGCTCTCGTGGTCGGTTGACTGTCCGTCGTTGGAGATAACAAAGGTGTCACAACTTCACGCAGTTCACGTTTGCTAATCTCACATTTTAAATCTTGTAGTGCAGCTTCCAAGTCCTGCTCAGTGTTTACTTCCAAGATAGTACTCTTCAGCGTTTCGCGTAACATTATGCGAATTCCTTCAGATGGCCCCAATACCAGCAGGGGAATTTTTTTGGCATCTAGTTCTTCGTTCAGTGCACCGAGACCGATAGCCGCAGTATAATCGAATTCTGAAAACAACAACTAAGGATGAAACGTATTCCACAAAGAACATGCAATCATACCATGAACTATTCGACAATCCAGCACAACTGGAATGCTACCATGCTTTTTAATTGCTTTGGATATTCCATTTCGAACCCACTCCACGGCGGGAAAATAGAGAAGACTGTGTCGTGGACGGATGATGATGTATTGGATATTTGAAGATGTGGAGGCGACTTCTACGCCTAGAATCGGTCGGGCAGTGCGATATACTACGAACGACAAATCTGCTAATACACCGGCTAATAGCCCCAGTTCAACACCAACTATAAGACTCAGCACAAACGTGATAGCTCCTGGTACCAACTCTCGTTTATTACACCTCCAAAGCGGTCGAATCACTTCATATTCAATCATGAATATTACTGCGGATATGATGACCGCACTAAGCGCTGCTTTCGGTATGAACTGGAAATATGGCGTTAGAAGTCCAAGAGCAAGCAACACAAGAGCACCAGTATAAATTCCGCCAATCGGAGTTTTTACCCCGCTAGCATGGTTTACGGCACTTCTGGAGAATGATCCCGTAACAGGAATCGAACTAAAGAATGAACCGCAAATGTTGCTTAGTGATAAAGCAATCAGCTCCTTCGTTGGATTGATCCCACTACCGCCGAACGCCTTAGAGATCGCCACGTTACCTAATACCGCGATCACCGGAACCAAGATGACGTTCACACCAAGTTCGGTCGTCATATCAGCAAAACTAAGCTCGATTGTAGTGTTGTTGGCACCTGGAATTTGTGTGGAAAAAGGTGGT
This sequence comes from Malaya genurostris, assembly GCF_030247185.1. Taxonomy (NCBI): domain Eukaryota; kingdom Metazoa; phylum Arthropoda; class Insecta; order Diptera; family Culicidae; genus Malaya; species Malaya genurostris. The sequence goes on along the minus strand of NC_080571.1, from coordinate 25,549,831 downwards.
ATGCTAAAACCAGGAATACCACTCCGCACAGTACCGGTCAGTACAAAAGGCTTTTCGCCCTGCCGGTCGAAATAGAAAGCCATTAGACTGGTGACTAGCACCAAAATGGCATTTCTTGCCGTCGCAATCAGCCAACACGCGACACCGAAGGCTTTCCGTCCTTGGCCTGCTTCCGGAGATGTTTTAACATCTTTGAGTTTCTGCAGGCAAAATAAAATAAACAATATGGTGAATGATATTGAAATATAGTTACAAGCAATTAAAAAATTCGCTCAAATATAAAAATACATACTCTTAAGGCTAGCAAAACTGCTATTGATGTAAATCCCAACACAGTGTCCGCCATACGAGCACTTCCGATGTTCTGGAAAACGGTTTGGATGGTATCAGCAAATCCCGCACCGGATCCCCCTCGAATTCCTAGAAGAGCTTTCAGTTGTGACGCCCCTATGATGAGAGCTGTAGCCGACGTGAATCCAACCGTCACAGGCAATGATATCAGATCCACCAAAGCCCCAAGCCTAAGAACCGCCATCAGCAGTTCAACGATTCCAGCAAGAAAGCATAGCAGAATTGCAAACTGTGGTCCAGAGTCGCCACCGTATCCGGTATGCCGACTGGTCATCAACGCTAGCAGTGCCGTTGGTCCGATCGTCACCTCGCGGCATCCACCCAACAGCGCATATACTAAACCACCGACAAAGGCCGAGTATAGGCCATACTGTAAGATACAATATACAATTGAAGTCTATTTGGAAATCTAGGAAGAAAACCGTACCTGAGGCTCCAACCCCGCTAGCGTAGCGTAAGCCAATCCCTGTGGTAACACGGTAAGACCCACGGTAATTCCCGCGATTAGGTCAGCCACTGCATATTGTGCATTGTATCCACGAAGCCATCTGGCTCCCGGTACTATATTCTCTATCTGTGTAAGACCCATGTCGCTTTTTGGATTACGTAAGCTGTTGTCGCTTTCGTGTTTAAGGCCTCGTATTGCTCGATGATCTATTTTTATATCCGTAGATTGCAAGGCACTTAGATGTATACCAATTATTAGCATACAATTAGGTAGAAGCTAAGAGGTTCTGTTATTCCTATGATCTCATACATTATTAACCTGTTTTTAGTTAAATAGAAAACAAAAAATATAAGCTCAATACTTCTCCCGCACACTTCCTTAAAAACAATACTGTAATTTTTCTTAACGTCTCGTCTACGACTAGTCCGTTCATAACAATTTATGTTGAGCTGCTATGCCATTTAGTAGTTCAGCATAAACCGTGAGGCAGGCTTCCCTTAACAGAGACGACAGACTCAAACATAAGTTCGCATTTCGCATTGTATAACCAGAAGAGATGGTCGGTTATAAACCCGAACCCGACTCGTATCCCATAAAAAAATCTTTGTTCATACCCGACTTGGGCCCAAAACCCATATTGGTCGGGTTCGGGTACAGAAAAAAATATGTTTGTTCGAGTCGGGACAGGTACGAGTGTCGATTTTTTTCATTTCCAACGGGTACGGATCGGGTTCGGGTTAGAAAACACACCACCTAGGAGAAGATTTCGTTCCCGTACAAGGTAGATGAAACTTGCGAATACACCCGATTTGATTTGATTTGATTTGTTGCTAGAATGTTTACATTTAATTAATTTACATCGTTACATTTAATTAATATTATTAGCATACATTAAAAGTGAACTTTTTTCTGATTTAGTTTAAGCATTATTCCAGAAAAATGCTATCCATATTATAAAACGATGGAGAAATTTAATTAATCGGTTCTTTTAGTAACTAACAAATAATTCTTTCAAGAATAACTAAGAACTTACTGGGATATTTACTTCAATCGAAATTAATAATTTAACAATAAAACAATCAATGAAAAGCCTTTTAGCCTTTCTCATATATAAAAGCTATGCAATCACTGTAAGAATCGACCGAGGCCCGAAAGGCCGAGTATCATATATCATTCAACTTAGTTCGTCGAGTACGCGCAATGTCTGTGTATGTGTATGTAACAAAAATATGCACTCAATTTTCTCGAATATGACTAAGATTATAATGAAAGGTCTCTCGGTTCCAAAACAGAGTAAAATGTGTTGCAAATGAAAGGCCCTAAAGTCTCATAGACTGCTATTGAATTTCATCCTGATCCGACTTCCGGTTCCGGAGTAACGTAATGTGCAAATGTTACCACCTAGCATGAATTTAGGGGTAAAATATTTTTTACCCTTACAGTCATCCACAATCTGTACGGCTAGCAAGTCGAAACTGGTTTCATCTGAGACGTCAGTTTAGACATTACACTCAGGTGTTATAGCAAAAAGTGTTCTGCAAAAAGCATTAACTTTACGTCACCAAGCGCTTTATGTTGAGCCGTCAGAGCACACTATCAGTTCAACATAAACTGCTACGCACTGATGAGTCAAAGACGAAACGTAAAATAAATCAAAATAGGTATATTCACCTAGCATAAATTTAGGGGTAATATATTTTTCCCTTTACAATCATTCTGTTCTTGATATTTTTTAAATGCAAAAAGTTTTTCGAAGTTGATCGTCCCCATTATCACATTAAAGTAAAATATATCGATTTCCAAATTCCATCCATAACATTGGGCTCGGTTTTGTAGTTTATTTACATTTGATCTCTCTTCTTTCAATGCTGGCTATTGGTCTCACTTTCCGTATAACCAGTATGTACCAGATTTATCCAGAGGAACTCCTAATTGAACACGCGTGAACTTTCACCGTAATTTATTACTACATCAGAGCAGCCCACGAGGTGAGTATGGATTGCAGTGGAGAGTTACATTGGATTATATCATTTTCGAAAATGTAAGTCATGATAATTATTGGAATTATATGAAATATTGAATTCATTGCTTAAATGCTTATTTGTTAACAAATTATGAGCACCTATCGTAAAAAAAAGTCGAATTGACGAAAGATAGTGTGAAATCAAAAAAGAACGGCCAGCATTGCCCGAACGATGTTATACAAACCGGCATCTTTCCTCCGTACTTAAGCAAGTGAATATGAAACTGGTTTCGATGAACAGCTTGATACTGCAGGACTAGCAACGTGCTTGCGGTAGTGTGAATACGATTAACTTAACTGTTTTCATCGTTCTACACGCGAGGTATATATTTTTGATAACCAGAAATGCTCTGCTTTATGAATGAAGTTAATCAATGATACAGAGCACTACAATGTGAATGGCCATGAATTACAGCATCCATGGTACACAAAAAAAGTGACTCAATGAAATAATCAGATCACCCATATCCTGTGCACTTTGAGGAAACGAATTGTTGACCGCTTAACCAAAGAACTCTCTGCTTGTTGCATTCATTCGTTTTTCAATTGTGTCATTTTCTACACCGCATAATTCACAGCACAATGCATTTGTGTACTAATCAACAACACTTATTAATCACGTTTGCATACACACTCTGTACATATCAGCGAGGTAAACCTAATACAGTCCCGAAAGCCGAAATAAGTTTTATTGGCGTTTTGAAATGATGCTAGTTAGTTGAGACCTGCAAACCGCACGGCCGAGCTACATTTCGCCAATTTTGAACCAAGACTGATTAACCATGCCAAGATACTGATCGTACAACTCGCTATAGCGGCTGATGATCTGACCATTGAATAACGAAAAAATCACTGCTAGAACGAGACGGACACTTCGTTGTTTATCAAAGGCACCAATGAAAAACCGATCTAAAATCGACATGAACCATTGTTTTCAGAATAATTCTCATTGTATCCGTTCAATTTATAGGAAGTTGAGCGACATCTTAATATCCTTAACGTTATACTGGGTTTGACCGGTCGGTTTGCGTTTTTTATGGACAGAATATTGAATTGCCGAAAAAAACGACTGATGATCGGAATCTTGGAAATCCCTAGTATTGTACCATTCGACTCAGCTCAACGAGACCGGAAAATATTTTACTCGCTCAATTTTCAAGAAGATGGCTCAACCGATGTCAGTAATCTTTAGCTTATTTACAAGCTACTATTGATCCATTGATAAAGTTCGAAGATCAAATGCATGCCACTTCTGGTTCAAGTGATATACGGAATAAGCGGTTCTTGGAAGCTCGGAGATGGCTAAGCCGATCTTAGGCTTGTTCGAAAGTCACTATGGGCTCGTTAGTCAAGTTCGAAAATCAAATGGCGGACAATTTCGGTTCCAGAGACATAATGTTATAAATCACGTAACCGACAGATTCCTATCGCCTCAATATTTTTGGATATGGCTGAACGGATTTCGATAAACTTAGGTTTATTTCAAGCTATTAGGAGAATTATCGGAAGGAGTATGGCGAAAAGTGGTTCTTAAAGATGCCTGAACCGATTTTTGAAAATCCTAGACGCGATTGGAATCTCGAATAGATTGCTTATTGGAGAAATTCGCAATGCTCATAGCGAACACTTTTTGTTCCGAAGATATAATCATTTGAACCGATAAGCCGCACTTTTTCTATCTGCATTCTGTTTTCTCAAATTTCATCTAAGATGACTGAATCGATTTCAACAAGCCTAGGTTCGTTTAAAAGCTACTGTTAGATCATAATCCAAATTGGAAGATAAAATTGCAAATACTGCCGGTTCTGGAGAATATAATCGTATAAGTGACGTAACCGACAATACGCGTTCGAGTTCTCATAGTCCCATAGTTTGCAATTGAATTTCATCCAAGTCTGACATTCGCTGTATATCCGTATGCTATACAGTGGCGTACCAAGGAAATTTGGCGCCCGGGGCAAAATAAGAGATTTTGATGCCCCCATCGTTTGTTTTGTGACAGCTGACTCCATCTCCAAAATGGAATTCATTATTCTCATAGATGACTTGAACGATTTTCACACTCATAGTATTGATCTGACTTCAGGTTCCGGAACTGTTGGGAAATGTGTGTTTATAATAGCAAACCTTCATTTAGAGCGACGAAAGAGGGAAATTCCTAACTTGACATAACTCTATACAAATTAAAAAGGTTAGGTTAGTTTATACTCAAAGAAACTTTCTAATTTTATTCAAGCTTCAAATAAAATTTTGCAACAGAATCCTCTAGTGATGCTTTTGAAACTATAAATAATATAAGAAAGGTATCTTTACACCACTAGGGGGATTAAAACAGGTATTCAGAAAGTGATCGATGATCAAACTCAAATGTATTATTGTTTTTTCTTTTTGTTTCGAGAATGATGTCGGACATGCGACGTAAGCGCTGAAATTTTGTCAGAAATTATCAATTCAAATACGTGTCAGAAATTATCCTAAGGAAAAACCTGTTTTAATCCACCTAGTGGTGTAATGATGTCTTTCTCATATCAATCATACTATCATACAGGGTCCGGCACTCGAAGTGTAACCAATTAAAAAGGCCATAAATTCAGTTTGGAAAATTACTTTTACTTAATTCAAAGTACAAAATGTGTAAAAATAATACAAAATTCAGAATCAATTCACTTTTGCTCGATATGACCACCTTTTGCCTTGACTTGATGACTTGAGAGAGCGAAGGAGTTGCTTCGTTTGGCCGAAAGCGGTCAATTTCCGAACATTGTATTTTCTGACGAGAAAATTTTTCCAATTGAGCAATTCGTAAACTCTCAAAACGATAGGGTTTACTTGACCGACCGTTCATACGAGAATTTGAGTCATCGATTGGTCACCAGGAGGCAGCACCCGCAACAGATAATGGTTTGGGCCGCTGTAACCGCAGATGGGCGCTCTCCTATCGTTTTCATCGAGCCTGGCGTCAAGGTAAATGCGACATATTATCGGGAAAGTATTCTGGAGGTTGCTTTGAAGCCGTGGGCAGACAAACATTTCGGTGGCAGACCATGGACGTTTCAGCAGGACTCGGCACCGTCTCACAAAGCTCGAGTGAACCAAAAATGGCTGAAAAACAACGTTCCGAACTTCATCACGTCCACACAATGGCTCTCGAATTCACCAGATGCGAATCCAATGGATTATTCTCTTTGGGTCATTTTGGAGAGCAAAGTCCGAACTAAAAGATACACCAGTCTCGAGGCGCTGAAAAAAGTTATTGTCCGCGAGTGGGCCAAAATACCTGCAAGTCACATTCGGCCAAACGAAGCAACTCCTTCGCTCTCTCAAGTCATCAAGTCAAGGCAAAAGGTGGTCATATCGAGCAAAAGTGAATTGATTCTGAATTTTGTATTATTTTTACACATTTTGTACTTTGAATTAAGTAAAAGTAATTTACCAAACTGAATTTATGGCCTTTTTAATTGGTTACACTTCGAATGCCGGACCCTGTATATAATACTGCAGTATTCTTTAAAATAATTTTCTTCGATTATTAAAACAATAACCGAAATCGGTTTGTTTAACGGTCTACTGATAAAAACTATAAATTGGAGAAGATTTGAGGTCGATTTAGAAAACTTTTTACGCGTTTTCGCCCTTTTTCAGTCATGGTATAAAATTTTTAACACACTTTACCCTATATTTCCGAATACGGAAGTCGGATCCGGATGAAATTCAGGAATTACGTATGGGACCACAGGACCTTTCATTTGAACCTAAGTTTGTGAAAATCGGTTCAGCCATCTCTGAGAAAAGTTAGTGCACTTATTTTCACAATTTTTATCACATTTTACCCCATAATTCCGGAACCGGAAGTCAGATTCAAATAATATTCAGGAAGTTTGTATGAGACCACAAGACCTTTCATTTGAATCTAAGTTTGTGAAATTCGGTTCAGCCATCTCCGAGAAAAGTTAGTGCAAAAAAACGTTGCATACACACATACATTTTGCGTACTCGACGAACTGAGTCGAATGGTATATGACACTCGGCCCTCCAGGCCTCGGTTCAAAAGTCGGTTTTCACAGTGATTGCATAACCTTTCTATAAGAGAAAGGCAAAAAATTGTTAAAAAGAGACTGTTTGAATGTCAAGAAAAAATTTATCATACCACTAGGTAAATTAAGAGGTTACCATAGTCAAAGGTCTCAGAAACACTAAATCACTTTCAAAAACTGTTTCGAAATCCTTCCAATTCTGAAGCTTAGTTTGAATGTCTTTCAAACACGCACGACCTTTACTTTCCTTATTTTTATTTTCTTAGAATCGCGCACTTTAACAACTTCATTTTGGCTTTGAATGTCCAATCGGAGGAATGCTTTCTAACTAATATGGAACTTACTCGTCAATACTGCCCTCACACGATCATTAAAAAATGACATTTTTGGGAAAAAATACACTCGCCCACATTATCGAAATGATGGAATGAATAATGAACTCTGACACGACTACTCGATTTTTCAGTGCTCGATCGGTTCAGTGCTAGAATTTTCGCCTGAGTTGGGTGCTCGATCAACCCAATTGACAGTGAATCAACCGGTTGTAGGCGAAATTCATTCGGAATCGGTTATTGCACTGGAGGTGAAATTTATTAGGAATTCCACATGGAAGAAAAGAAAATGTTGGATTAAATAAATAAATAAATAAAAAGAGAAACGAGAAATGTTACGATTTATAGTAAAAAGTTAGGTGTGCAAAAACAAAAAATTAATTTTATCATACGAAATGTTTAAATCTTTCTTGCGTGTTTCTATTCGGATACTAGTAATAAAAATTTAAATTAGTGCTAATATCCGGAGTACAAACTCCATAAGAGTTCCATGTGGTAATGAGCATTATTTGACACGGAAAGCCGCTTAGTGATAATGCATGTTGTTGTCGTTTGGTTACATTTAGAATGCAAAGAAATACTCAACCAGATCATGACAAGGATAGTGCACGGTAATAGACCGTTAACCATTTATTCAAGCGATAAGTACGATAATCATTGCTTACCACATTAAATATGCTCTTATTTCATACGTTCATATTAAACAAGAGAAAATCACATGTTTCTGTCACTGTACAAATTATTGCTTACGTCAGTGTCATGAACTTTGTACAACCGAACGCAACGAACAATTTATCCACAGCATGAAGTTAAATTATTATCGCAAAACTACTATATCACAAAAACACTACTTCAATGAAACCGTTCGATCATCTGTTTATAAACCTTCAAATCCAATGTACGTGTATGTAAACAATTTCCCTAGTGGCAATTTTCAAATCTCACGATATTCTCAAGGTTCTCAACAATTCACGTCGTTCCATTCAGTGACATTTCCTTTCCAAACACTCATTTCGTTGAGTGACTCATCGAAAGAAGCACTCACGAGCTGTCCTGTCATGTGATATTTTTCGCATTAGCTAGTCAATCGATTTTGGAAGTCGCCAGGTACGTTCTGCTAATATTCAGTGAATACTTTTTTCTTTGTTTTAAATTGATATTGATTTTTTCTTTTAGTGAAAATGGGGGCTTCAGCATTACCGATTATTATTTTTTCGGCTATTTTTGGAGTGATCGGTATCGTTTTGCCGATCGTTGCTCCGAAAGGCCCGAACCGTGGGTAAGTATAAATTCAATGGTAATATCTAGTATCCTTGAATTTGCTCAAGGTAATTTGTCACTTGATTAAATGACTGCTTCGTATTGCAGAATTGTTCAATGTGTGTTAATTCTGACCGCTGTCACATGCTGGTTGTTGTAAGTATTTTTTTTATATATAAAAACCTGAACGAATCTTATGGCATTTTCGCTTAAAGCAAAACCCAGCCCAGTTTTGACCTAGGCTGCTGTCAAACGTGTGGATTTGACAGCAGATAGTGTCCGAACTGGGTTAGTTTTGGCTTCAAGTGAAAACGACATTAATACTACGTTTTCAATCAATAGTTGGCTCTGCTGCTATATGGCCCAAATGAACCCACTTATCGGCCCCAAACTGCACCAGAACACGATTCTTATTATGGCCAGAGAATGGGGCAACCCGATTACAGGCATTGAAGATTGGACTCCCGAGCACTCGGACCATTAAGTTGGTTTCGTATTTTCCATGTCGTTGTTGTATATGGAATTTTAATAAAATACGGAATGTAATCATTCCAAAGTATCAAATATAAGTAAGAAAAAATCCTCTTATTTCATTCGGTAGCGCACTGCCATCACGTGGGAAAAGATCACCCACAGCCAAATGAATTATTCTCATTTGGCCCCTAGATGGCCGTGTGAAATTTAGTATTAAGAATAATTCTGTCGCGAAAAGAAAATGTATTACTATATTCTATGAATAAGGCATATATATAATACGAATGCTACATTTAATTGATCAAAATATGCAGCAAATATATAAAAAAAAAGTCACGAGACCATACGATAATATACACGTCACTGAAATTAATCAAATTTTCTTATCATACCGTTATGCAAAAATATAAAACAATCGATTTAAGATAATAGTGAAAAACTATTTTCCAGCCAAACATTCATTATCTATATTGGAGCTCACACAAAACTATAATAAAATTATTAATCACGAGTACATGTATGTTACATACTCAAAAGTAGAATCAATAAAATATATGCGGTAGAAAAACAAAACTAGTCATATTTGAAATAGAATTTCGGCGAGACTTTGAATCGCGCGTAGGAAAGAAATCCTGCAACATGTGTTTGATAATGATGCTGCATACATAATGGATAACAATCTACCCCATGAAAATGTTATCAATAAATGAGTGTGATTTATCCCAATTGATTACAATAATACCATACCTTTTCTAGTTTTTACTAGAAATTAATTTAAATAGGTAGAAACATCAGAGTGCTTCTAAGTTAATAATATATTGAATTATTAGTTTTCTTTGCGTTCCGTCTTAGACTCGTTAGTGCATGAAGTGTTAGTTGATGATGAACTGTTATGCCACCTAGCAATCCAACATAAATCGCTTAGCATATGTAAAATTTCTGCTATTTGCAGAGCACGCCAAACGCCTCCATGTAGTTCGTTTCATGGCCGCTTCGCAAGGCCCAGATACTCCGTAAATCCCACTCCATTTGATCGATTCACCTTACTCGCTGGGCTCCTCTTTTTCTTGTGCCTACAGGATCAGATTCAAGAACCATTTTCATTGGGTTGCCGTCCGACATCCTGATGACATACCCAGCCCATCATAGGCGTCCAATTTTTGCTGTAATTTGTGGCTCATACGCAGTCTCCACGTTCCGTCTTTCATCTGCACTTCTCCATATGTGTTTCGCAGCACCTTTCATTGAGAACATTGAGGGCACGTTGGTCCTTTGCTAACATAGTCTAGATCTTGTGACCATATAGAACAACCGGTCTGACGAGCGTTTTGTAGATGGTTCACCTCTGAATTTCTCTGCTGGTATCATTATCAGTGGTGAGCCCAAATACACGTTCTCGTCAACCATCTCAATATCGTCACCTTCTATTAATTAGGGATGATACTCGGAAGGCGAAGTATCAATACATAGGGTATCGGGATACCGAAATTTTGGGTATCGATACAAGGTATCAAAAGGCAATATAGTATAGATAGCTGTATCAATTGATACTTGCGCAGCAATAATTTAAATTAGCAAATATAATAAAATTGTACTGTGGCGCACATATTTTGTTTCTATTTCTTCGCGTTTCGCCTTCGAATCATCAGTGCCAAGCTAGAGCTTCAAATTGAATTGCTAGACGCGAGATGGCAGTTCAATTTGAACTGCTTTAAGCACTGATGAGTCGAAGGCGAAACGCGAAGGAATAGAAACAATTCCTATTGCTATTACGACGGGACCGGGGATGGACGGAACGGAAGCATCAGGCTCGCGCATGTATTGGTATGACGTGGACTAGCCGTCGTTGAAATTCGTTCTCGACAATCTCGCATCGTTACTTCCCAGCTCATTACTCCATTCCAGGCAATGAGAGACCGATTGCTTTCAACGAATTCTATAGCGCGCCTCGCCAAAGAACACTTACCAACTAGCAAGCTTCTTGGAATAAAGATGATCTGGGTCGGTGGATGGACTCAATTATTTCTAAAATATCGATAAAGTCATGGTTCAGGGGACTGGATGTGATTAGGGACTTCATTCGTGTGATGTCCAGACTCATGTCCAATCATTACACGTTAAATGCACATCTCCTTCGAATTGGACTATCCGAGACTAATCACTGTGATTGTGGCGAACGTTATCGCGATATTGATTGTATCGTTTTGACATGCGTGCAGTATCGTGATGTCAGATCTCCACTAATAAATTCCTTGCGTACCCAAGGTAGACTATCCAATGTCCCAGTACGCGACATTCTTGCTTGTCGTATCCTTCCTTACATGAAACTTCTTTATCATTTCATTAAGTCCATTGGAGTTTCAATTTAAATTTTATTTTATGTTAGACCCCTTTCTCTTTCATGAGTTCAATCAATAGCCAGCTATATTATATTGAATAAAAGTGATGAACTGATACAAACAAACCTGAAATAATAAAAAAAAATCTCGCGTCGTGCCGCAGGCGCACTGAGGGAGAGTGTGAAAAATTAATTTATTGAATCCTCTGAGAGTATGGCCTATTTACGCGTGTTTGGTTGATGATTTCCTCTCATTGCACTTGTGGGACGAAGAGAGAATTTCGAGAACGAATTTTAACGACGACTAATCCACATCATACCAATTCATGCACGAGCCTGGTGCTTCGTCGAAGCCGAAGAAAAAAAAATGTTTCATTGGGGATGGGTATAGCGTGATGGGTTAGTCGATACCTTTCACGCAGCCCACCTGGGTTCGATTTCCAACCTCGCACATGGGCTTAGAAAGTTTTTCTGGTTCAATCCTGTATAATTGGAACAAAAAACATGTTCCGTCGTAATGGGAATTGACTTTAACCTGTTGCGATACTGTAAATTTCGAGACCAAAAGTATCGATACTAACAGTATCGCTTTGATGTGATATCGATACCAAAAATACCAGATTCTTGAAAGAAAGAATCGATACCTCAAAGTATAGACTCGTTATCGAACATCCCTACTATTCATATTTGTGGTTGGACACGTAGTATTTTTTTCTCTTGAGGCTCTTCCTCTCATGTTTTTTGTTCATAGCCAGTGTTCGACTTTCTGTCCGATGGATGTTCCCATCATCTCGTGTCACAATATCAACGTCATCAGTGAAACTAAAAAACTGTACGGACTTTCGGGTGATCGTACCGCTCGTGCCGATCCTTGCTCTTGTGTTGGCAATTTGTGTATTGCGCACGTTTTATTTTATACGTGTGTCATCGATCTATATACATATTTATATATGTAGTGCAACCAGTTTATCAAAGTGGCTTAAACGATTGAGTTTAAAACAAGCTTTGTAGCAGTAATTTATTCTCAAACGAATATTAAGCCTGACTTTGTTGATGAAATATCAATTTTGATCAATTTTTCCCCAATGTTTGATGGATGTTTGATTGCTTACATTTTATGAATGTTCATTTTAATTCCCTAATAAAAAACTTAGCTACACTGCTTCAATGCATTTGTATTAGATCGCGCTACACCAAATAAACAAATTTAATATTTTCTGGTAAAAAAGCAGTTTTTCGGAAAAAATAAGTGGTTTAACGATATCCATTGTAGTTTTTTTTTCATATCCATTGCCTTTCGCGTCTTAAATTCCAGGTTCCTATTTTGCGGGATTACTAATAGAAGCTACGTAAATCTTTATTTCGCAATAAATGCTGCAAAAGAAAATCCAAATTGGAATGTGTTCGTTGCTAATCAAAGGTCTAAGTGGGAGTAAGCTGGAACTGAAAAAAAATTTCTCTAGCAGTTTTCAGGAAAACAGAAGAGTTTTAGACTACGATTTTCGCTTTTCTTGAATAGCAATTCTAAGCAGAATGAACTGATTTGTTTATTTTTTAACCATATGACAAATTTATTGATTAAAATCAGGAAAAGTGCCGGATTTTTTACGCACACGTTGACATTACTCATAAGCTTGCAAAGTGTTTTGCTCCTTTGACACTTTTTTAAATTGGCACCGAAGTGTCATGTCTTTTCTGACGTGCCGAGCGAAAACGTCTTTTTCGGCTTTGAAAAGTGTTTTGCAAATAGCATTAACTTTACGTCTGCTTAGCGGTTCAAATTGAACTGTTTAAGTTTGCACTAAGCAGTTCAATTTGAACTGCTCTGCACTGACGAGTCTAAGACGAAACGTAAAAAAAACATTTGATTTGTTGAATAGATACATATTTCGAAAAATCAATAAATCTACTAAACGAATCTCGGAAAACCTTATATTGATTACTGAGCAATCAGCAAAATTGTGTGTTTCCGATCTATCTCGGCAATTTACTATACAGAGAATTGGTTTAAGTGGTGATGCGTGGGTACGTTATATTCACGACATCTCTGGAGTACTTGTTTTATAGCGAATATGTCATCCGTAGTGGCACGGGCCCCAGTATATCTCGCTTGATACGGCCCTACGTATTCGTTAGCTATTGGTGATAGACGACACCAAAGGATTTGGGAGAAAAACTTATTGCCAGCGTTCAGGAACTACTGCTTCCGTCCATTCCTGCGGTATAGAATCTCCCCCTCCAATATCTTAGAAATTATCCAATGCAGCGCTCTAACCAGTGTCTCTTCTCTATGCTTGAACAGCTCGGCTGGCAATTGGTCATTGCCCGCGTATGGCCTCTGTGGTCTCTACGTGAGTAGTTCATATTCTCATGGAACTTTCGTGTGAACATTGCATGACACAACTGCTAAAAACATAATCACAGCCAAATATTTTTGCTTGGATTATGACATGAACATATAAAGTTAAATATTGGCTTCAATCAAAAGGAACTTATTCTTTTAATCCACCTAGTGGTATTATAATGCCTTTCTCTTGTCATTCAGAGTCTCATTAAAACTTTTTTTCTTTCAATTTCAATTTCTGACAAATTTCAACAAATTCATTCAGATTGGTTCGGTTAGTGCACAAAACGTGATGTTTTTGCCGAAACCAAAAGTATCAAAAATAATACATTTGAACTTGATCATTGATGAATGATGCAATAGTAACTTTCAAATGAGTTGAGATTGTTGAAATAGGCTCAATCATCTTTGAGTAAATTCAGCGTATAGAAAAATTAGTGCTGTTTCTCGATTACGTCACTGCTACGATAATATCTCCCGATCAACGAATCTGATTCACCTGCTGTCAAACGAACCTAAGCTTGTAAAAATCGGTTTGGCCATTCCAGAGAAAATAAATCGGAGATAAAGAAGATTCCTTATCTCTTCGATATTTTTCCCGGTTTTATTGTTTACACGAAACAGCCCCATGCTTGGTTGTTGGTAGCATGCTTTGGAACTTCGCAATTCATAAAGTTCCCAATTATCTCTGTTGGGTTCATGTCTGGAGAATCTCCCGACCGATCTATCTAGAACAGTGACTTTTTTTTCTTTTCTGAATACGTTGATAAGCGTTTAAAATGGTGCCATGTCCACGTTGGAAGTAACAACAATATCTCAGAGAAATATTGAGTTTTCAGCATGGGTCTAATAATATGTCGAGGGACTGTAAAACTGAAATTGGTATTGTATTCGAAATTTTAGATTTGTCAGAAATCCTAAAAAACTGAAAGAGAGTCAAAATAAATCAACCGTTGAGTGAAAATACAGTACCTTATGGAAATTATACTTAGAGCTACTTTACCTAAAATTAGGTTATTCAACGAAACCCGAAATTAAGTGAAAAGTACTCTAAATTAAAGAGTTTTGCGGTTCCGTGTGGAAACTGGGCTAGATTTGGCATCAATCGAAAACGACTCGAAAAGGCTTTTCGAGCAGTAGTACAGAAACCGATTGTTTTGTTTAATAACAAATTTAACTAATGTCAGTGCTGCTCACCAGTCGCTATTTTAGCAGAGTTCTCGTAATTTAAAAAAAATCACTGAATTTATAATAAATACCTGCCTATATTCTGCAAATTTGTATCATGGTCCGTAATTGTGCTTTTCCTGGGTGTAAAAGTAGTGATGTAACAATTCTGTGTCATCGTTTCCCGAAGCGACAAGAAGTCTTCAAGCAGTGGAAACAGGCCCTTAAACTTCAACAAGATTCTACACAATTGCTGCAACGTTTCGTAGTTTGCACGTTGCACTTTCGCGCGAGCGACTACAGAAACGTGTGCTCGCGGATGCTAAATTCGGTTGCGATTCCGAAGATGGAAATCATCAACAAGGGCGGTTTCTATGATTTGCCCACTATCTTTCAACCCGTTCCGAGTACTAGCAGATCGCTACCAGCCATAAAAAAGGTCGAACGAAAAATAGAAACAAGAATTGAACAAATTCCCGATACAACTGGATCAGACGAGCCGGATTCGGACGAAAAAAATGATGAAGCTATGACAGAAACGATTGAAGCGCTCGATGAACTAGAAGAAGCTCAAAACGAAGCTGATATGGTTTTCTACATCGAGGATGATATTCCTTTGACCGATATGGGTGAGGTGAGTTCGAGTTTAGAGCAGAATGAAACCGATCCGCTTATGCCTACGACAGCCAAACGAATAAAACCAAATACACCGGAGACGATACAATCAGAATTGACGAACGAGAAATCCAGTTTTCCGGTTGAGGTTTGTAACGCAAACACTCAAACCGAAACGGTTGAAATTGTGTCGTGCGAGGAACATCTGGAGCGGAAAATGATAGAACAGTTCTATCCATCGTACGCAAACTGTGGTCGATTGGATCTGATAAAACAGCTGAAAGAAAAAGAGGAACGACTAGCGGAGCTTACCAGGAAGCTGACCAATTTTGAAAATGCGCAAGCAGCCATGATGAAAACTATGGAGGCCTTTAAATCCATTATGAATTAGAGATAGTAAGAAGATCAACGTTTGAGCTAATAAATAATTTGATAGCAACGGGGATTGTTTTTTCTATATGCGATCCTGATATTCGATTGAAACTTGATTTAAACACATTTTTTTTAATGAATCAGTCACAGTTCTCGTAGTAATATGATAGTAATGTTACAGATAAGTTTTATATATAAACTAATTATTAATTTACTCTTCTTTGTGCGAAAGTCACTAACAAGGATAGTAAATAAAACTACACTTTACTGTCTGCTGCTACACCGTTGACTACAGAAGACGCAATCTGCGTACAATACGTGATTGCTATTCATAGTCAAATGTTGACAGTTTAGTCGTACTACTTTGGCTCGTTCATACACTTTGGAGGTGAAGCAAAGTAATCCGCACCCACAGATCGGTGTGCGATTCATGATCTCTATCAACAGAAAGGGGATCATACCGGGAGTGTAGTGCACTTTATGGACAACAACCACCCGGGCCGCTATTTCCCACAATGCAGGAACATGTCCGACGGTAACTGGAACTCGTAGATCTGGAACTGTGCACGAGTCTGCCGTCAGTTTGTTTTCGGAGAGGTCTATTTGATCTAACCTCATGCGAACCATAGATTCCGGTACCGAACCGAGTTGATTATTGGCTAGATTGAGAAAACGAAGCCGTGACATTTTCCATATAGCAAACGGAAGCTTTGCAATGTAGTTTGATTGCAGGTCCAGTCGTACCAGTACGCGGGAATATATTAAGTTGATTGGGAAGTAGGATAAATTATTGCTGGATACGTTGAGGTTTTGCAAACAGGATTGAATGCAAGGGTTCATAAGCCATTGCCAGTTGTCGTTCTGTAGAGAGTTTCCAGATATGTCTACTTCGTTCAATCTCAGCGTACCAAGTGCTACCGGCAACTTCTCCAAACAGTTGTTAGAAAGGTTTAAGGAGCGAAGATTTTTCAGCAGCAGAATTTGAGGATCGAAACGAACCAATTTAATGTCGGATATCTGTAAGGTTACGAGATTCCTAGAAAATCCTTTCAGTGGGTAATCTCCTCTGCTCCGAACGACGCACTTCGTTGCTAGTACTTTAGTTGACGACAGAACAGATGTTTTTTTGTTGGCCATAGATAAACACGCCAGTTTGAGTGTGTTATCTGAGCCTCCGTTGGGTGCTGCTCCCGTTAATACTGTTTTCAATACCTTCAGAAAACTGGTCAGTTGAACTACTTCGCTCTTGATTTGTAGGTCATGCTCGGGAATGTTGAACGAAATGGTAGCTTTTCCTTCAGCCAGGAAACGAGTGAAGATTTTACTGATGTTCTTTTTTACATTGTACTTGGTTCCCGCTTTGTTGGCATTTGTGATCAACATGATCACTGCTTCGTCCTGGTTTTTGTCACTACTTTTTCCAACAGCTAGAATTGTTTTCTGGAAGACCCGCTTCCCAGTTGGTAACGCGCGTTTGATTACGCAAGTTTCACAAATTAGTTTCATTTTGTTACTATAATACTCTTGATAAAAACCGCGGATTCATATTACCAAAACTGGCATTCAATACTGAAAAGATGGATTTCGGTACTAGCTTCGCGGTTAAATCAGGCGTTGTTCACTGCCTTTTGTTTTGATTCCCATGTTCGATTGCCTATCAGCTGTTTTTGCGAAACTTCAAAATATGAAATCAGAGTGCAGATTACATTTTTCTGTTCTGTTTTCCGGAAAAAAATAAAGACGTGAGCGATGAAAATTCCACTTCAGGGATATTTTTCGTTGCTGCAAGTGCACAATAGAAATAAAGAGTATGTCTGTATCAATTGTGGCTGCTTTGTCCCAGAGCTCTATCGCAAAATCAGTTCCACCGTACTCAAGATTACAGAATGCGTGAGTTGAATTTTAATAATTTGGATGTTTTCATGTTAGAATTTAAATTAGTAATTTTTTCCCCACAGGATAAATGCAAACATCCTGCTGATAAGTACATCGAATTTGAAGTACTCATAATCTTAATCGATCTCATCCTGTTGTCCAAACCGGCCTACAGGCATATTCTGTATAATTCGGACTGCAAAAATTTATGGAAAATTGGCATCATACTGGTTCTTCTAGAAGCGTACTGTCTCTGGACGGAAGCGTTCAGTCGCTTCACAAGCGTTCGTTATCGTTCGGATCACGCAGATCCCTTCCTGGCGGAGAAAGGATTCTACGTATCTTCGTTTCATATTTTGATCGGTAATGCTCTATATTGTTCGTAGTACATTTCTATTCTAAATAATAATGCTGTTAATTCCACAGGAACAGTTCTTCTCTACTTATTTCTTTACATGTTCACCAAAATATTTCATCGTGAGAATGTTACATCGGGTTACGGAAAATCCTATCCACTAGCCCTGCTCCATGGCGTTATTTTGGCAAGCATTGGAAAATTTTTCCTCATTCCAATCATAATTTGGAAACAGAATGCAACAGACTCTGGCATGGCAATCCACATATCGCTAGTGGTAGCTTATTTCGTGGTTTCCCTAACCCAGATCCATTCGGTTATAACTCATTGTTCGAGAACAAAATCGACTGTCATCGTATTACTAACATTCATTGTAAAGACGTATTGCTTAACAGAGATTAGTACATTTCTAAACTATTTAATGTAAATCTATTTCATTTCATTTTTTTCCGATTATGGCAAATTCGATCAATTTCTAGTAAGGTTTCATTAAAACCTAGAACAATCTGTGTTTCTTGCAACTGATTGTATATCTCAAACAACTCATTACTCTCACTTGCGGCCTTAGTACCTACCACTATCACTATCGGGTAACCAGTTTTCTTGGCTTCCATCAGTCTCCTTCCGATGGTCATACTGTTCCGGTCATCGACGAGGACGTCAGATTCTAATCCCGGTATTTTACAAACTTCATGTAACAATTTTTCGGCCCATGCACCAGCCACCGTTTCTTCTTTACTCCCTTCTTTCGGAGGTATCACACAAACCTTGAATGGAGCGATCGCAAGTGGCCATCGAATATCCGTTTCACTGGACTGGACTTCTATGCTAGCCGCTATCAATCGTGTTATTCCAATACCGTAACATCCCATCTGTAAAACGCCCGGTTTTCCAGTCTGATCTAAAAACCGCGCTCCCAAAGCTTTGCTGTACTTATCTTCTAGTATAAATGCATGCGCAACTTCTATTCCAGTTTGCTTCGAAAAATTTTTGTTATTGCAACGTTCGCATGGTTTCTTCTGTTCAGATAAAACTTCCAGGTTATAGCTCAATCCACAAGTACTACAGTGCATCAACTGATCCTCGCCTACCTCGCTAAGAAAATGGTACTCGTGCGAAGTAGATCCTCCCATGAGACCTGTATCGCCGCGTACCTTTACGTAAGGCACTCCGATGACTTCCAGCAGCTGTCGATAGGTATCGTTTATCAGCTCGTAAGTCTTGTGAGCTTCCTTGAGATCGATATCAAAGGTGTACAAGTCTTTCATTAGGAATTCTTTCGCCCGCATCAATCCGAATCTTGGTTTCATTTCATCCCTAAACTTAGTTGATATTTGGTACAATCGGAGCGGAAACTGGCGATACGATACTGGTGAGATAGCCGCTATAAGAGTTGTGATACTCTCCTCGTGTGTCTGATTGGAGTGCAAATTTAGTAATGTTGCGGACGTAATTGACCACTTTAACTCACCGGTCCCAGAATCAGCGTTTTCCCATGTCGATCGATAGTTTTCATCAACTCGGCATCTGCCAATTCAAGCCGGCCACTTTTGCGCCACAAATTCGATGAGATCAATGTTGGGAGTGTTAGTTTTTCAGCTCCCACATGTTGCTGCATCTGAAAATCCACCAGAGCGACGGCTTTCTGCAGAGAACGTTGTAGCAGTGGTAAAATGTAGAATGTGCCATTTCCAGCTTGACGGATCAAGCCCTGGTCGAGCATCAGCTGTAACAGTGAAAAAAGAGCATGTAAAGTAGTTGATCTAGTTCGAAAGGCAGTTGGTATGTACCCTTTGACTTTTCGATGTTGTGTCTTGATTTTTTATGACGGCTGATTTCGGTATAACTAGTGAAGGCTGGAATATTTTTGATAATCTATGCATTTTCCCAATCATCTGTGATGGAAGTTTGAAGACCCAGGAACTAAGATAACTGGATTCTAGATTAAATTTTGACGGTTGAATTATTTATTTACAAAACATAGGAATACTGGAAATTCTATCGATTAATCGAATAATCGATAGATAACCCTGATACACGGTTAAATGAAAGTACCCGTAGATGAGTATATTATACTACCCATATCGGACAAAACTGGGAAAACTCATTTAATGGGTGAAAGGCCTTTATTCAAAAGTTGGTACTGTCCAGAGTTGCAATGAATCGTGATCATCATCCAAGCATACGGAATAGTTCCGTCATAAACCAAAATGATCGTCATTCAAAGATGATCGAATTGATGCCATGGGTAGCGTACGGCGAACAGGAACAACAGTGACGCGAGAGTGGCAACACGCAGAAAGTAGAATCACAGACTAACATACATGACAGTATGAGTAAATTCTTATAAAAATAATTTTTCGTGATGCACTAGTTCCACCTATATTGTACTGCGCGAACTATTTACTATCGGCACACCCCTTGTGTTACGTAAAAGTTTTTTTACTAGTTGGTTCCCCCTCGTTTGTCAGTACCGATCAGCTGCTGGCAGAGATGCCTGATTTCATCATAATATTTGAAAATGAATCGTCACAATAAATTATTGGATTGCGTTGATAATATATTTAAGATTTTTAGCGATGTTGGAAGGTAGCCATTTATTTTTCTCAACGTTGTTCATCTAGACTATTTTTGATTGTGTTGGTAATTTTCACCCGAAATTAAGTGGCGGCAGACCAGAACTAAGTAAATATTGTAGCAAAACGGGTTCGATTTTGTATTGCGTTGAAGGATGAGGATGGCACAATTTTGTATATAGTTTTGGCAATATGTATTAAATCTGTATCCTGCAAGAAATTCGCATGGACGTATACAAATCAATACACTACAGGTGATTCTGTATGAATGGCAACTCTGTTGGTAAATGGAAAAAATAAACACAGTCTAGATGACAGACAGGATGTTTTTGATAGAGTAACATGGCGCCATCATGCCATATGCGAGTACTGTCCCAACTAAAGGAATATTCGAAATGACCGTTAAAATGATTGAAGAATCTAATTTGAGTGTCCTGTCTGTTAGTCTGTGGTAAAATGATTCGAATGAGAGAAGAGATCGGTTATTCTGTGTTTGTTTTCAAAACGGTCAGTTTATAGTTTTTTGCCGTTTTTTGGAAAATAAATTCAAAATGGAATGTTTGGAATCATTGAATTGCTGGTCTTTACTCCCATCATCAACTTTTTTGCCATAGCAATGGTGATATTAGCTACTCTCACAAGTCAAATATCAGTGGAACGTGCATTCAGTGCATTGGGTTTGATTTTATCAGAATTGCGGACAGCGATCTCTGAAGAAGTTTTGGAGTACGTTTTACTCGCTAAGCTAAATAAACAGTTGTTTGAAAATACTCTATGATTGGAAAAAAGAATCAACAATCAGTGATTTTCTACTACCAAGATGTACATTTTCCACTCAAGTTGAACTTTGAAGACATGAAATACACGAAATAATTTGAATGCAACTGAACACATACAGTTTGTAATATATAGGAATTTCTTTCCTCGAGGCGACGGAAAGCCTAGCCCAAATAAAATCATTTTGTGTATCGTTTCATATTGCTTGTATATTTTCGAGCAAGTACTCCAATTTACTTTTTCGCCTCCTCACTTTCTTTCTCTAAACCTAAAGCACTTCTTTCGCTATCCAGCTCTACACACTTCCTTAAGCCTGACCATCATTTTCCTATGTTATCACACATCGTCATCTTACAAAACATCGTTTTACTCACGGTAAGATAGACACAAGCGCTTGGCCTACCCGAAAGATTGCTGCTTTCACACATCACCCCAGACTGCAGGGAGCAGGAACTTACTCGTCTAGCAGAGCCATTTACTCAGTAATTTCTCCATTCAACACTTGTTGACATCAGGACAGTCAAAGGCGTGAGCTTAATAGCGTGGATCCTCGAACTCATGCGTGTCCGATACGTTTGTCGACGACGTTCAAACCTTTCCTAAAGCACTCTGTTGCCGATCGCGTCACGTGCCCACAGCTGTCGGACCGTACGGATTGTCGTCCAGTGCCACTTGGTTGTTGTCCACGTCGTTCTTCTCTGGCCGTTGCAGCTCAACCTGGAGTGTTCCGTTTGGCTCTTGGATCGTGATTTGCCGCTGAGCATTGAAACCCTGAAACAGATCCATTGTACTTTGCACGTATTTAATTTCGCGTCTTTTGTTTTTCTTACCCTTTTAGGAGAATCTGTTGCATGTACTCTATCTCGATTATTGAAATTTGTGATTGCTGTACTTGTGGACACAGGTTTCCTATCTTGCGGTTGCGTCTTAATCTGAATCGCAAGCAGCCGTGGTTAGTTTTGCCATGTGGTCAAATTATTGCTCCCTACCTATAATCGGGTTCGCTTCGACACGGTAGCCCTTGAATATTCTCCGGAATGTTTATTCCTTCGGCTGTGACCGCTCTTCCGAGTCGGGTCCGCTCTCGTTAGCACGTTCCGTCGCAGTGAGCAATGGTAAACCGCACGAAATCACTTTTTCTTCTGCGGAGCAGAAAAGCGTCCGCTTACGATGGCTGCTGACTGAAAATGATTCTTCCCAGCTTCAGGTTTTTCTTTTTCGCTTTACCGCTTTCTGCAGTTTGATAACTTGCGATAGTTCGAATCCGCTTGCGTTTTTTCTTTTTTGACGAAGGAGCGGTTCGTGCCTAAGCAGTGAGGCCAGTATTGCTGAATTGTATTTAAGTGAACGTTTTCCATCTATTGTTTTAATTTAGATGTATTTTTCCAGTGCATGCTTATCTTTAAACCTCAAAATAACTTAAACGTTCCAAGTTCTGTACATACATATAATCGTTCTTCCTTTTCTTTTACCTAAAAATATATAAAGAATGAATTATATATTGAAAGCTTTGAATTCTTAAATATATATTTATGATATATGACCTAATTTGCATTGAAAGAAATGCATCAATAATGAACTATTCGATTTCTATTGACAAAAGTGCTTAGTTGTGATCACATTCATTTTGATCTAGAACTGCCTACTACGATCAAAAATGCCGTCGCAACACGATCTCGTAAAGAGAGGTGAGATTCTTATTCTACAGAAACTATTAAACTACAAGTGAATATCCGTTGTAATAAAGCCTACTTTGATGTTCAAAATCATTTTCAGACTTTACCTGACGTACAAGATGATGCAAGTCTGGTGTTGATTTCGTTCTGTAAATCTTCGGTAATGTTAAAAATCGAAAAATTCGATATCGGTTTGCTTCAATTTTCAATTCCATCTGATCGGTATGTGAGCACCAACCATTTGAAAGTACACTGATTACGTTGAGCCCCTCGCGTTTTGAGCCCCAAACACTGCGATGTTTTGATACTCATCGCGACTCTCAAATTGTGAAAATTTCCTGCACTTGATGTCCAAAATACTGTCTGCTGTATTTTAGCCAAACCGACAAGTTATTGTGAGAGAGTCGACCCAAAATTCACTATTTTTCGTGCACTAAACGAGGTAAACCGTAAAAGAATTGCATTACTGATTGTTTGTATACGTTGCAATCAGCTGATTTTGAAGTTTCGATTTTGATCTCATCAAGATGGCGTCGTGACAGGGGGCCGATATTGATGCATTGGATTGCGAATGCATTTTTTTCCTTCTATGAACTCATTTAAACCGAGAAAACGTTGTTTTTGACTAACTTTCCTCGCAATTGACGATCCCGACGGAAATTTTAAAAATTGACCGTCACTCTGAAATTTCAATCATGTTGATTCGTCTCCAAGTGAAAATCATACTGAACTGACGGAATATCTCTCTCAGTGAAATAAATACATTATTAATTAAAGCTTTTTCGTGAGAGAGCTTGCAAGAAAAACGATTATTGTTGTAAAAGTGAATATTCTTTGTTTACGGATATTGGATGCAACACTGGTACTGTCCATATATGTTAAAATATGGGTAATTTTATACTCAGATTTCAATAGAAGAAATTTGGTAAAAAAAGTACTCAGTGCTAGAAATTCGAAGAAAATTGAAAAGGCTTTAATTTAGAATATTTACAACTAGTAGGTGATTTCAAAGCATTTATTGGCATCAAATTTACGAAAGCTGCACGTTACACTGATTTTTTCTGCATTTTCGCGTTCGATGAACAACGAACACAAATTCTGAACGGTCAAACGATTACTGTAGGATTCAATTTTGTAGGCAAACACGTTCAGCAAATCCGCAGTTTTTCATAAATCTACCGGAATTCGTAAATTAACCAATGCGAAAGATTCAAAGAACGTACCGATCTCGTTAATTGACTCATTTTCACAGAGAACAATAGTACAAAGGATAGAAATCTTCGCTTTGACAAAAGATGTACGATACTAGAGCGTTATAATTTTGCATGGATTATGACTCCGAAATCCATCTAATTAAAGGAACTGTTAGCTCTGCTTCTATGTAAATATTTGGCTTTAATATTTGAAGCTGGATTGAAGTTGAATTTTTCCTATTTTGAAGATGGGCTCATGAGTTGAATTTTTCTTATTTTATTTGCGGAACAGCAACACTGAGGTGATTATTTTTTACCCATTTCCCCAATTGCAAAAGTACTCATTTTGTGCCAGGTAGAACTGATTGAAAATCTGAGTATTTTCTATACTCATTACCGAATAGTTCTATTTAATCGTGAAATCGACTACAACTTAACTGATGCACGGTCATTTCGCCGACGATTATTACACTGAGACGAAGACAACGGTAATCATACAAATAGCCATGGACATTATAGACGCTGTCAGGACCGATTCAGTGACGGCCGCCAAAACCGAAATGACATCAATTGCTCACCCTTCGTCTAGTAACCCGCGCATTTTGACTTCCATTTTCCGCTGCTTGCATGCTGGTGAGAGCAGCACATCGTATGAGTTGAATATGATACAGGTGAGTTTGATGTCTATGTAAATGTTGAAGTATTTGGCACCAACTAGGTAAACTGCATTCCACCAGAAATGGAATAATATAACTCAACCGATGAGTCGAAATAACTTGCATTTGAGCCAGAGATGCCAGGCTAGCCGCAAATCTGCAGATTTCTTTACGTCAAATTTTACTGACTTTTGAAATTGCTCGCCAAGTCAGTTTTGTGTATCATACTTTATAGAGAAATTTAAGCTCGCAGATATAAAATTTTTACTTGGTGTCTCTGTTGTGAGTAAATATAACTCGCCACTCAGTATATTTTTGCAAATGCCTTATGGATGCTACTTGGAGCTACTTACCTAAACTCATGTTATTGATAAAAAAAAACGAATTTAGGTAGAAATTACTCAAAACTAGGTAGTTTTTCGGTTTCGTGTAGAGTTTAGTAACAATTCGAAGTAATAGCATTTCGATCATCGGGCCTGTTCTTCAAACTCCATTTTGCTGCCGGCTATTGTCAAGCTTGAAAGTTATACGCTTTGTAAACAAAGCGCGTAAAGGCAATGCATCATTTTTGGAAACAAACATATTTGACTTGAATTCATTATTCGTGAATATATATTGTGTTTTTCATGGTTAAACTGAAATGAACCGCGCAAAAAAGTGCTGTGTGTATCGTAACTGCGAGGTCAACAGTCATAGTAATCCAGAGAGGACCCTTTTTCAGTTTCCAAAAGACGAAGAACGAGCCTCAAAGTGGTGTCTGGCCGGTGCTGTAGATCCCATTGAAACAGGCCCACTTTTTATGTGCGATTTGCACTTCTCGCGAATTTATATGTGTTTCAGTGCACGCCGCAAAATGTTATTAAATATGGCTGTTCCAAA
This sequence comes from Malaya genurostris, assembly GCF_030247185.1. Lineage (NCBI taxonomy): Eukaryota > Metazoa > Arthropoda > Insecta > Diptera > Culicidae > Malaya > Malaya genurostris. Next base: position 25,524,086 of record NC_080571.1, on the reverse strand, counting down.
ACCATACGGCGTGACAGATAACGAGGACGAATCAGATCTGTTGCAAAGTTCATCAGAACAGGCGCATAACTCATCACTTGAGATGACTGTAGAAGAACATCTAGATGAAAGTGAGAATTTAGATTTTATTTATATGCAATTGTTCTATTAACAAGTTTATATCATTTACAGGTATGATACACGAAACCGAAGAAGTAGAAACGGAAATTATATACTCGGCAGAATCGAAAGACTACAAAATCGTAGAGAAATCCAGCAAACAGTCTGCCAAAAAGCATCCATCGTCTGAATCAACAAAAGGCAACTTACCGATGAAACTTATTAAATTGCAAAAACTACCATATGCTGCTCGATCCACTGTTGTCTCATCATCTACACCAAGCGACTCGAAATCAGCTAATTCCACCTTGTCAGTAGAATCGTCTGTGGGGCCTATTCTCCGTAAAATCAAACTGAAGAAACGACCAGTGGTTGATTGTATAAAAGATACTAAGAAAGAAAAATTAAACCAGGAACAACCAAAACCAGCAGTCTCTAACATTGAGGTTGAACTAATGAATTCAACAGTCAAAACAAAACCAGAAAGAAAAAGTATCATTCCCAAATCATCACCGGCTAGCCAGGCGACACCATCTGTTACCACTAGCAGCAAAATCACTTACAGTGCGAAAAAGAGCCATAAAAAAGACTCTGAAGCAGAGGATTCGAAGGACGATTCTATATATGAATTCATTTTCAAGGGGGAAGAATATATTCAGCTGCCAAAGGCTAAATATTTCAGCGAAAAGAAGGACCTCGAAACGAAACTCCATCGATCAGAAAGCGAAAGAAATCAATTACACAAGAAATTAGAATACTATCGCAGCATGGTAAAAGACCTGAAAGAATTTTTAAATGCTCTACAAGAAGAGAACATCGAATGATGAACAAGGTAGAAACGCAAAAGTCGTAAGCTACTGTAAAAGAGAAAAACTTTGGAGCGTGCATTGAACAATTAACATTGAAAAGAGTTACATACGAATAAAAGATGTTAAAATGCTTAATCGTATATTTGCTTCTAGTTTTAACGAGAGCATGTAACAGAATGAATTTTTCTTTCCTCGCTGTAAGTTGCTCTTGAATTATGGCATACTTCATTCCCCTTTCTGTAGGTAGCAAAAAATACCTTCTCATCCGTTTTATTTTTAATGTACCGAGTTGGTTAAAATAAACGATAAGTAAATTAGAAGAAAAAATATCTGTTACCAAATATGTTTTATTTGATAATGCCCTCCCTTTGGTTGGTGGGCTTGACGGTATTGCAAACATCATCACATACAATCAATTAGATAAAGATATGCGTTACAGTTTTTAGTTTCATAATCGAATTAAATGAATAATATATGGAACGACTGGAATAAGATGTTGATTGCATTACGCTCCAACATCCGGGGTTGGAGAGGCCGGTAGGGCTTAACTGAGCTCTTTTTTATGATTTATTTTCATACTACCGGCCCTTATTACCAGTGTGAAGTGAAAATTAAGTAGAGTAAACGTATCCCAATTGGGTTTCACACGATGACAATAAATGAACGGTAAATCGAATCCATCTTTGACGTTTATTGGTGGTTTGTGTACCATGGAATACTGTGGAATGAAATAGAATATTGTAGAATATAATAAAATAATAATGACCGAACCAATGAGCAAACCACTGATAGCTGTCGAACGATGTTCATCCAGTTTATATTGTGAGGATGTATCGTTTGGGACCTGATGGGTGAGATGATGTGTGAATGAAATGTAAGAGTGAGTGCATGCAAGAACGGTAATAAAGGCCACCGTTTCAGCTCAGGACTAACGATCGACCAATAGAAGAGATAGAAATTGGGTTACGGTACCCCCATTCATCTCAAATCCATTAGTCATTTCATGTACGAAAACCATTAGTTAGAGTGAGATCTGTTATCTCTGTTTGATAGATTAATTTCAAGAATAACATGAAATCTGGAGCATTTTTTTTTTGTTCGTTAAAACAGCAGTATTGAATCATTTCTGAACTACTTTTATGTTCCATTGCTTCTTACAGACGAGGCAAAGATTTTGTATTCGATTTTATCTCAATAAATTTATTGAAAGTCGAGTAATCGGTAAAATAACATGGTGACTCTACTAATGAGATGACTATTGGCACACAAATTTTAGTTAGAATCTATTAGAATAGAAATAGTAACTCAATGTTGTGATGCTTGCTTGTGGAATACATGTAGGTATGTATGCATGTGTGTATGCGTATGTGCCTGTGTGTATGTATGTGTTTTTGTGTGTACAACATACATTATACCGTTCCCTCGGGTGTGTTGTATCAAATTGGTTGTGACACATTTCGATTGCGAGTCAGTGTACCAGATGTTCAAAAGTGCCTGAGCGGATGGTAATATACTGTCAAGAATCAACCGAAGATAACGAAATGTGAACATGCTGTAGCAATACTATTAAACCCAAGTGTTATTATCATTTAAATAAAAACGCATGTCCTCAGTTCTAATCCGTCAAACCATGATGAGCTGCTCTACAAAGATCAATGAAACACATTTTTTTTTTCTTTTTTTTTGGAAACGGATGACTGGATGAGGAACAAGAAATACGAAAATGCTGAAAGAATTAGAAAGGAATATTGGTAAGAATATAAACACCATTGCATACAACTAACTTTTACATTTAAGGAAGCAACATAACATGCCAGCAAAAGTACGGAGTGAAAAATGACAACAAAAGACATGAATCACAGCTGAATAGAACACTGGAATTAAGGTAAAACAGAATACAAACTATGAACAAAGGTAAGAAAACCAACATGAAGAAATAATAGAAACTGCTGGGTAACAATGTAATTTCCTCATATTGAAAGAGGCGTTTATATGGCGCGCATGCGCTAATTCGGCCTGATACAAATTAACGGGGAGGGCAATACATTTTGGACAGGGCTGTAAAAAGCTGATTGGAACCCTTTCCCCACCAAAATGTAATATAAGGAAACTATAAGGTTACCAAATATGTTTTATTTGATAATAGTTGCTAGTGGTGCTTGTTGAAAGAAACTCGTTTTATGGTGATTTTGTTATTTGTGTTTTGAAAACAAGCGGGAGGGTAAATGAAAGAAAAGATGCAATACAACTCAAGATTAAGTAAAAATAATTAGAAAATGTATTTTTTTATTTTCTATGCAGGCAAGACAGACTGGGAGCGGTCTTGGCTGTCTAAATAGACCCCACTACTGGATGACGTGAATATGAATGAAATTAACACGTTTCTTCACACTTCTGAATATTTAAAGTCTGTGATCGGCCCGTTCAGTCGCCTATTCGTTTCCATCGAGACGTCAGAAAAGACATTGCGCTTCGGCGAAATATAAAAAAGTGTTTCACAAAAAGCGACTTTACGTCTGCTTAGCGGTTCAAATTGAACTGTTTAAGTTTTTGCAGTAAGCAGTTCAATTTGAACTGCTCTGCACTGGCAAGTCGAAGACGAAACGTAAAGAATAGTGAAATCGGTTATGTGACATAAGTTTTTCTTTTTAAAACTCGTTGATGGTGCACATTTTAGAAAACTTTTTTCTAGTTATTTGTTATTATTTCATACTACTTAAAATTTTATCATGAATTACTGATCATATTTCCAATTGCATGAAGAAAAAATTATGTTGTTTGGTTGAGTACAACAAGAGATATTTGCAATTAAGTTCTACCACAGATAACAGATATACAGGCTCGAACAAAAAATTTCAAATTCCTGTGTAAATTTTAAATTTGCTGTACGTTGGGCTCTGTGTTGGCTTCTGTGGTTAAGGTATTGACGTGTTCAACTAAGTTGTACATTTCTCCATTCCATCGTATTCCAAGGTACAATGTGAACAATTCCTACAGTACAACATCGCTAACGCTTTTACCTCATCTCACTATTAGGTTTTTTATCGTGACGACACAAATGAACAAGTATTCATCCTTGACAGTTCAGCGATACTGTTTACAAACAAGCGGTGATACGGACCGTAACTGGTCTGATCCAATTTGTCAATAAATAAACAAAAGAAATTTCTGTTTATAAACAGTACTGCTGAACTGTCAAAACGTGTTCATCCGATTGAGGTTAGCAGTGACGGTAAAAAAACCTAATAATACTACGTAATTGCAGTGCTTTTAAGCATTTACACTTTAAACGTTTCATATTAGAGTTCATTTCGTGCTAATGGTAGAAAATGCACCTTCAATTTATAGTCAGTTTAGTTGTAAGGTATTCCAGTTGAACATAAACTTTTGCGATTACTTCGCGTTTCACCATCAATTCAGCTCAATTTGAACCTCTAAGCTAACACAATGCTCACACAATTTATGTGACACTCAAAGGATATTTCACGAGGTGTCATATCCTATCTGACGTTATTATTATATCGTTTATTTTACTCCGGTTTTAACTTCTTAGTCGTTCACCGAGGAAAACCCTATCTGACAACTCTGGTGAGGTGGGAGAATTTTATTTAGTTTATATTTCACTTCGATATCTTCGCGTTTCGCCTTCGGCTCAGAAGTGCTTAAAGGAGTACAAATTAAACTGCCATCTCAACCTAGCACCTCAATTTAAACCGCTGAGCAGACGCAAAGTTCGCACAATTTATGTAACCGTTATGGGTGTCAAAAACTGTTATGTACTGACGAGTCGAAGATGAAACGGTCATGTGCCCAAAGTATAATAAAACCAACATTCGTTTCAAGCAAGCAAGTTCAAGTTTAAAACAATGATGAATCCACGCTAACGTGGTTTGAAACAATCACAAGGCGGACACAAATTTTTGTTCGTTGATTTAAAATAACTTTATTTTTGCCTTGTTATCAACAAGCGTGTAAAAGTTGCTTTATTGACTAGAGATGCCAGGACTGCAAATCTGCATTTTCTTACAAAGTGCTGAAGACATTTTTTGTTTCAGATATTTTTACAGACTTAAGCAAATCGAAAGTTTCGCAGACTTTTGTCAAAATTTACAGACCTTTGAAATGGCCGTGGTTTTTTTGCTCACTAAGCCAAGTTTATGTTTTATACTTTATATAGAGGAATGAAGGGCCCCACATATTTTTTTACAGATTTACAGACTTTTGCAACCCTGTCTGCAGATGCTTTAAATTTTTACCTGGCATCTCTGTTCTTGCTTGACACAATATTCTGATACTGTCAATAACGAGGCGAGCAATCGGAATCAGAAAAATAGACTTCCAGACTTCGCTGAGAAAATGGCTGCATCGGGAAAACTATCTATACTAGTAAGTAAACAGTATCATCTTCATTAAATAGTATTTTAATGATGAACTCAACACTTTAATCAGTTTGTAGTAGCAATTCAAAATATAATATCCATTGTAAAGGTTATGCCACTTTTTGAACAATCGATTATGTAATTGCGAACTTGAATGTTATTTTCCCTTGTTCCAGACTCGCCATTTGAGTACCAGTTCGGTGTCCACTCAGCTGGTGAAGCCACCGATTCAGATATTTGGTCTGGAAGGTCGCTACGCTTGCGCCTTGTACTCGGCTGCGTCGAAGAACAAAGTTTTGGATGCCGTCGAAAAAGATCTTAAGAATTTGCAGCAGCAAATGCGTGCGGACCCGAAGGTTCGTGAGCTGCTGATCAATCCAACCATCAAGCGAAACTTGAAAGCATCGGCTTTGAAGGATGTTTCCACCAAAGCGAAATTAAATGCCGCCACCGGAAACCTACTCTCCCTGCTGGCCGAAAACGGACGCCTGAAGCGATTAGATGGCATCATCAACGCTTATTCACTGATTATGGCCGCAGAACGTGGTGAGGTTGTGTGCGAAGTTGTAACCGCAAAACAATTGGATGACTCGCAACGCAAGCAGCTGGAGAGTGCTTTGAAGGTATGATAACATCATTTCGAAGCTATATCGATTGTTTTATCAAATGCAAAATGTTTCTTGCAGGCCTTCCTTAAGCCGAATCAAACTATTCAGCTTACTGCTAAAGTTGATCCGTCTCTGATCGGTGGAATGGTGGTGTCAATCGGTGATAAGTATGTTGACATGAGCGTCGCCAGTAAAATCAAAAAGTACACTGATATCATCACGGTTCCGATTTAGAGCGTTGCCGTTGAAATCACTCCCAAAAGTTTGTTAAAATGCAAGGATTTCCTTGTAGTATACAGCAGTAACATTAAAATAAAAGCGAAAATTAGAATATTGGTTTTTTCCTCTTCCATGCCAAAGAGTGATTTCTGTGATACAAGAATCAATTCGAAAATTTTCTCCACTTGATATTTCGTCTCAACAGTAATGTTTATTTGCAGTTTATAGTTCAATTGTAGTATGATTTGCCAATAATACAAATGTTCAATTTTATATTAATTTTTCTGATGTGGACATTCTATTCTTAGCTATTGTTAGTCGGTAAGATTTTTGATTCATTTCTATGTTTGTTGATTGTGTAACACAATCTTTCTAAGCTTCTGCTTGTTGAATACTAATAGTAACGGTATGATAGAATAAACCTTTTTCCTATGGGTGCCATTGTTCAATCAAATTGAGATAGGAGTAGTTTGTGCAACTACTGAAACTGATGTCTGGTGTTGAATCGCTATAGAAAAATTTTTAAACCGGATCGCGCGAAATGCCATATAAATATGGATACCGTGATAGCAAACAATGTTTAAAATAGAAATAGAATCGATCCTTCCGATCTCCACTCACATTTATACCTAGGGTAAAAGAACATGTTACATCAAAGTGTGCTCATTACCGACTCTACTCGGGAAAGATTAGGCTTCCTCTTCCTCCTCATCGATTTCATCCTCTTCCTCTTCACCTTCATCGCCAAACTCCTCGTCACCACCATCTTCCTCAGCTTCCGCTTCAACCTCTATGTCCGGCACCAGATAGTACTGCAACGGATTTGGCCATAAATCATCCTTGATCAGTTCAGCGATATCGTCATTGATCGGATCATTATTATCCGTGAACCAATCGAAAAATGTTCGATATTCTAGTCCCCGCTTTCGCCGGTTGGCCAAAGCCTTCTTCGGTAACATTTTCGTCAGATCTCGATCCGGTTTCCATTTGATTGGAGTACTTGTCGAAACAGGTGTCTCTATAAAAAATAAATGGATTTCCACAAAATTATTCCTACCAGTTATATTTCAACAAACCTTTACCCCCACTGGATCCCAGGTTAAACTCCTTTGTTAGCACTTTGTTCTCAAAGTATGGGTTTTCGTCGAAGTAAAAATGCACACGATAGCCACTCTTTATATCCTCGAATTCTTCTACTTCAAGTTTTTCCATAAACTGCAAGCACTCTTCCTCTTCCTCTTCAAGGATACCAGAAATTTGCGGATGATTAACAATGGCTGTAACCCAGAAACTCGGAATGCGCTTAATAATTTCATTGCGCTTCTGGAAATACGGCTTTCGGAGCGTATTGTATTTCTGCTCCACTTTAAGGATTTCCTCGCTCGCTTTTTCGTTGAGCGCATCAATCTCGTTCTGACAGTTGTCGATTGCTTCCAACGCTTCCGATTCATCCTCCAATGCGTCTTCCGACTTTTTTACCTTCTTCGCGATCGAAGCCATTGCGTTCCTTCGATACGACACTTTTACTTACTGACGAAATTACTTCGAAACTTTTTCCAACCACTCCGATAGATTTTCTTTACAAATTTACCGGCTCGATCCGATCAAGCGAATTTTGGTGTTTTGCGACGAAACGCGATTTTTGCAGCGGTCGATCAAGCCGTCTGACAGCAAATAAACCGGTTCAGCAGGGCTGCTACAAGATTCGAGGGATAGGAAAAAGAAGTCGGTACATGAAGAAACGAAAATCTCGGTTGATTTTTCATTAGGGCGTATAAGCAAGTGACAGTTTCTCTTTAATCACTCTCTCTTTCGATTATTGTGATGTGATTAAAAAGATTTTCTTTGATATCACTATTCTGTTTGATAGTCGAAAGTTTCGGGTATCATTTCATGCAAAGAGTTGAGTGATAAACGTGGAAACTGCATGATAAACAATAGAAGAGAAAGTAAACAAAGAGAAACTGTCACTTGCTTATACGCCCTTTTGAAAAATTAATCGAGAAATATGCAAATAAAAAGTTCCCATATTATCAGTTCGGAATGATTTTCTGATAAATCTGGGTGAGCGAAAATTATGCAATCCGAATCCATGCGGACTTCAGTGTAACAGCTAATTCCGAATTAATTTAGCTTCTAAACGATTGGTTCGGAAATATGGTGGACGAGAAAGGTAGGTAGCGTTTTCGGATTCTTCTACTTTTCCGGTTTTGCACGTTTTCGTGTTGATATTTTGTAAAATTCTAAAAAAAACAGTTTTAGTTTACTATTTAGAACTACCCGCTAAGAAAAAAAAAAGTCAAACGGCAGTCCCCCATGCGATTTGTTCGTGAAATGTTAGAACTGGATATTTTGATAATATGTTGTCTGATATTAGTCAATGAAAAAACTCATGGTTTATAAAAATACATAGATTGTGTCTATTTTACTAGCGAACAAATCATGTCGTAAACCAGCTGCATTCAGCAGTGAAACTATTCTGAATTTATATGAGACGGTTTTGTGCGATGATTCGTTCAATTTATGCGGTGAAATTTAACGCGCCTTATTTTGGCATTGAATGTCCCCTTAATGCTCGTTCAAACCAAACGTTTTATAAAACGTCAGTTTTGACTAACTTGTGGTTATCTCATACTAATGGAAATTACATCATAAATAGCTGACCATATTTTCGATGATAAGGACAATAAATATATTGTTGCATTATATGCAACAAGAGATATTCATGATTAGGGTAACAGAGGTATTTTGGCCACTTCATATATTTTGGCCCACCTAACTTTATCGACTCAACTTTATGGATTTGATCGATGTTAAGTAACCCATGTTGCATCAATTTGAAGCTAATCACATTAAATTATCTTTTGCGGAAGGGTTTTTCAAAGATATTACAGCATTTGGTGGATATTTTTACAAAGTGGGTCAAAATAAAATCAATCCTGAAGTGGGCCAAAATACCTCTGTTACCCTAAGTTCTATCCTTTTTTGTACAAATAAATTTTGAAAAAGCGCTCCACGGCAAAGTAGGTCATATTAACGACAAAATTTATTGGTTTTGACAAATAAGATTGACTGTCCGGCTTTGCTCCGCGAAATTAATATCAACGTCCGATCTCGTGCTCTTCGCAACAGTGCATTTCTTCGACTTTCTTTACGACGAACTAACTACGGTGCTAATAATGCTATTATTGGCTTGCAGAGATCATTTAATCACGTTTCATTAGGATTCGACTTCAATCTATCACGCAGGTGGATACTTGACATTTTTTGTATATTACTAGAAATTATCATTAGGACCATATTGTGTCTGTTGATTATACCTAAATAAATAAAAAAAATTAATAAGAACTGCTAAACCTTCACATCAGTATGTTTACGTTTCGCCATTGACTCATCAGTGCATAGCAGTTCAAATTGAACTGCTTTATGCAAAACTCGGCAGTTTAATGTGAACTGCTAAGCAGACGCAGTTTCTGCTATTCCCAGAACACTTTTGATTTGCAACGAAGTTCAATACCTTTACTGACGTGCCGAACGAAAACGCGTTTTCGACTTTTTCTGGCCGATGGAGGTTTGGTCATTCAGAGGTTAACCTTGTGCTTTTATTTTTTTTTACTTTAACTAAAAAGTTTATAAAAAAAGGTATAAAATTTTTCCTTCATATTTCTTTTAGTTAAAAAATTTATAAATTAAAAGCGTCAAAATAATTAATATTTTCGAAGGTTCATTTTAATTTTTTCTAAGGTACATTAATACTGATTTTCCAATCAAATTTACTGTGAAATTGTTTGACAAGAAATTGACAGGAACGCACAAGTAAATTATTTATTATTTTTCTCAAAATATTGATTGAAAGGAACTAATCTTTTGGGAAAATTTGATTATCCTGTTGTGTAGTTTCTAGCAAGAATATTTACAATATTAGCAATTTGCTTTTGTCACTATTTCAATAAATTATTTTGTTGTGTGTAATCCATATTTTAATTTCGAAATTTTCCTCTCTGCGTGTAAACTGACTACCCGTAAAAAAAATGAACCATAGTTCTATCCTTTTTTGTACAAATAAATTTTGAAAAAGCGCTCCACGGCAAAGTAAGTCATATTAACGACAAAATTTATTGGTTTTGACAAATAAGATTGACTGTCCGGCTTTGCTCCGCGAAATTAATATCAACGTCCGATCTCGTGCTCTTCGCAACAGTGCATTTCTTCGACTTCCTTTACGACGAACTAACTACGGTGCTAATAATGCTATTATTGGCTTGCAGAGATCATTTAATCACGTTTCATTAGGATTTGACTTCAATCTATCACGCAGTAGGATACTTGACATTTTTTGTACATTACTAGAAATTATCATTAGGACCATATCGACGACACGACCAGACACTCCGAAGAAAAATTGAAATGAAAAGTGTCTGTGAGCGATTTACCGCCAGTTACCAAAAATAGAGCGACCCCTTGATAATGATAAAAATAATCCTCCCGAGCAACACTGTTTAAGTTACCATGAACTAGTTACCAAGGAGCCCCAAAATAAATAAATAAACGAACCAATTCAAAATATTTCTGAAACTGTCGACTTATAAAAGACTGTGATTGTTCAAATTGCAGATAAAAAAAACAATACATATCCTCTAATTATAGTTTGATTTAATATTTGAGTCCACACATTAAAAGAATCACTTCAGGATATCTCCTTGCTTCGGCATTGTGCTCAAAAGAAAATTCGTTATCCTACTTATGTGAGAATGATAAGGTTTCTTTTCAGATTAGTCACTGTTCTAGATAAATTCAAGAAATTTTGCGATGTATGAGGTTATATCAACTGCCCGTAATAAATTATGATCTGCTTTAATCGAATCATTGGAGTCATATGGAACTAGAATTGATGCATTTGAGTCAGGTATTTAAACAAAAGAAAACTATTGATAAACACAGCAGAACGCAACATTGAAAAGTCTTCAAAGAGTGGTGTGATATTTGAGACTCATGTAACATAACGTAATGTCGCATTGCGTGATGGTTAACACTGTGATGAAAAATAATGGTGCGACAATCAATATGACGATGTCGCAGTTGCAAACTACGGAATTAAAAACGGAGTAGAATTACATTTAAATGAACTCGATTTTCGAAATTTTATTGAATCAACAATCAACAAAAGTATAAACCAACCGAAACATTTATCATTACAGTAGTATCACAGTTTCAATGTGTCAACCAACATTTCCGCCAAATGTACTTTGCATTGGGTGAAAGCTTTGCAGACGAAATCTGCAGATTGTCATCGTCTATGAGCGTCTTAAAACACTACTTGCTTCGGTATTCCGAATGGAATTCTATCCATCGTAGTTGGAAGACTCAACCAATGATCCGTCCCGATGACATCCAGGACAGACACTTTGTGTTCGAAGATCCAAATTTGTAGTTTTATCGTTTCCCAACGAACATGGACAATTAACTTGTTCATGCTATTCTTCGAAACACATTAACCACTAGCTGCAGTTGACCGGTACAGAAAAGGCTTATGATCAAACCGACTATCTTTCGAGCAGAACGATTTAGCGTAATACGAGTAGTCTTGTCTCGGTTGATTGCGTAGCAGGTAGTTTACCCTTATTCAAAGATTGTTGATAGAATCCTCCCCAAAGAAATATTTCGCCGAACATTATATAGGGACAGCAGTGCGCATAGCTCCTTGCATCATTCCCATGTTCTCCTCGTTGGTTTGAGCCGAACTATTAATCTACAACGGGTCTAATTCAGCATTAGGTGGTGTCGTCACTATAAAGTATAAAGTATAAAGTGCGTAACCAAGGTAACTGTTATTCCAAGTCAATAATTTAACAACTTGTGATGCCAGTTTCAAATATTTTCATGCGATTTCATTTTGACATTACCAGTTACTGAGGGGTAGTCAAATTTACGATACAGTTTTGGAAGGCGAGTGGCAGGTCGTGTCGTCGACCATATTGTGTCTGTTGATTATACCTAAATAAATAAAAAATAATAATAAGAACTGCTAAACCTTCACATCCATATGTTTACGTTTCGCCATTGACTCATCAGTGCATAGCAGTTCAAATTGAACTGCTTTATGCAAAACTCGGCAGTTTAATTTGAACTGCTAAGCAGACGTAGTTTCTGCTATTCACAGAACACTTTTGATTTGCAACGAAGTTCAATACCTTTACTGACGTGCCGAACGAAAACGCGTTTTCGACTTTTTCTGGCCGATGCCGGTTTGGTCATCCAGAGGTTAACCTAATGTGCTTTTATTTCTTTATTTTAACTAAAAAGTTGATAAAAATAGGTATAAAATTTTTCCTTCAAATTTGTTTTAGTTAAAAATTTATAAATTAAAAGCGTCAAAATAATTAATATTTTCGAAGGTTCATTTTAATTTTTTTCTACGGTTCATTAATACTGATTTTCCAATCAAATTTACTGTGAAATTGTTTGACAAGAAATTGACAGGAACCAGACCCTGTCAGCTTGGAGCGATCTCAATCTTCAGTTCAGCAACGCCATCGCACGGCGTCTCATTCAACATGTCATGTCAATTGTATGGGTGCGCAGCCCTGCTATTTTGGCGCGTACAAATTTGACATTTCTCTCCCCTACTTCTATGTATGAGATTCGATGCGGACTCACCTGAGGGCGACATGCTCGCAAAAAAGGATGTTGCCAATTATTTGTTCGAAAAATGTGAGAGCTGGATATCTTGTTAATATGATGTCTTTGCAGGAACGCACAAGTAAATTATTTATTATTTTTCTCAAAATATTGATTGAAAGGAACTAATCTTTTGGGAAAATTTGATTATCCTGTTGTGTAGTTTCTAGCAAGAATATTTACAATATTAGCAATTTTCTTTTGCCACTATTTCAATAAATTATTTTGTTGTGTGTAATCCAAATTTTAATTTCGAAATTTTCCTCTCTGCGTGTAAACTGACTACCCGTAAAAAAATGAACCATAGTTCTATCCTTTTTTGTACAAATAAATTTTGAAAAAGCGCTCCACGGCAAAGTAAGTCATATTAACGACAAAATTTATTGGTTTTGACAAATAAGATTGACTGTCCGGCTTTGCTCCGCGAAATTAATATCAACGTCCGATCTCGTGCTCTTCGCAACAATGCATTTCTTCGACTTCCTTTACGACGAACTAACTACGGTGCTAATAATGCTATTATTGGCTTGCAGAGATCATTTAATCACGATTCATTAGGATTCGACTTCAATCTATCACGCAGTAGGATACTTGACATTTTTTGTACATTACTAGAAATTATCATTAGGACCATATTGTGTCTGTTGATTATACCTAAATAAATAAAAAATAATAATAAGAACTGCTAAACCTTCACATCAATATGTTTACGCTTCGCCATTGACTCATCAGTTTAATTTGAACTGCTAAGCAGACGTAGTTTCTGCTATTCACAGAACACTTTTGATTTGCAACGAAGTTCAATACCTTTACTGACGTGCCGAACGAAAACGCGTTTTCGACTTTTTCTGGCCGATGCGGGTTTGGTCATTCAGAGGTTAACCTAATGTGCTTTTATTTCCTTATTTTAACTAAAAAGTTGATAAAAATAGGTATAAAATTTTTCCTTCAAATTTATTTTAATTAAAAATTTATAAATTAAAAGTGTCAAAATAATTAATATTTTCGAAGGTTCATTTTAATTTTTTCTACGGTTCATTAATACTGATTTTCCAATCAAATTTACTGTGAAATTGTTTGACAAGAAATTGACAGGAACGCACAAGTAAATTATTTATTATTTTTCTCAAAATATCGATTGAAAGGAACTAATCTTTTGGGAAAATTTGATTATCCTGTTGTGTATAGTTTCTAGCAAGAATATTTACAATATTAGCAATTTTCTTTTGCCACTATTTCAATAAATTATTTTGTTGTGTGTAATCCAAATTTTAATTTCGAAATTTTCCTCTCTGCGTTTAAACTGACTACCCGTAAAAAAATGAACCATAGATTATACGGCAGATATAATTGATTCACAATAAGTTCTATGGCTTGCAATACAATTTATTGTAATCTGTTATTTAATATTATTTATCCAAAAATACACTGTATTGATTTTATAATTTATAACCAAAATCAAGGCATTTTCTGTGTTCACAACTATATGCGAACAGTACACTATAGTGTATAATGTGCTATAAAATTTGAGTTCTTTTTTGTTACTATACTAACCGTGTCGATTTCTTCGCATTTCACCTTCGTCTCGTCAGTGCTTAAAGCAGTTCAAATTGAAGTGCCATCTCCAGTCATTTGTGCGCGACAAAAGTCTTAATTTTTCACTACTTTATTCCAGCACATAAAATACCATGTTCATGGTAATTATAAAATTTATGTCATGTTTATCTTTTTTTTTTTGATAAATCCATTCAAATTCAAATGAATATGGTAATTCATAGTAATTCAGAAGTAAGTCATGGTAAAAACAAGATCACAATTTCAACCAGAAAAACTTAAAATAAGTAGAAATTAACAGTAGAAATTTTTCTGATATCGAAACAGTTGAATTTAAGAGTATAAACTTTTGAAATAACAAAATAATACTTTTGAACAGCCTAGCAAAACTGAATCGGTACAGTGTACTAAATTCATTTCAGCGTTTATTTCGATTGACTTATAGTTTTGAGGTGAACATTTTGCACCACGGTGACATCGCTTCTCGGAAAATAACTGATGGGATTGGTTGATTTATCTCTGGTGAGTGCTCTCTGATATCTATTTAATAATGATTGATACGTTATTATTTTGAAAAGAATAGCATTCTATCAAAGATAAACTCAAGATGGAGTGGTCATCGTTTTTATATGTACCAGTGAAACAAGACCCCTCGATGACATCGGTTCACTGTCAAAAGTTTTCATTGAACTGTAACTTTTCGTTCAATTTGAATGTTGCTATGCACTACTTCAATTTGTTTATTTTGCCAATATTTACTAGAATATAGTCAGAGTATTGACATTTCACATTACGTTATACATCAAATCATGCTCACAAAATATTCACACATAAAATTGGATATGACTTGAATATTCTACATCAATCAGTAGGTATTTGAAGTCTGAGGAAAGCCATGGCTGTAGTATGTTCACTGGAAGATAAATTGAGAAACTGAGTGGAACATCTTTCTAGACATACAATTTCATGTTGGAAATTATTGTTTGAATTATATTTCATTCTTTTATTTTCAAATTTTAAAATCATCAAAACACAAACTTAACTTTAATGACATCTCTTTTACTTCATCAGATTACTGCTTTTTCATTAAACCGTTCTTGCTCAATAGGCACGTTATCCCGTTCTATATAATTTTAATTCTAGCACCGGTGAATTGTTTCCCGTCCGCACTTCGCGTTCTTCATCTTTTGAAAAAATAGAGGATAATGGCATAAGTGGGTTAGAATCTGCACATGCGAGATTACTTACACATCAGTTTTTGTAGGAGTCGCAATCGAGAAAATGTAACCTGGGGATTTTATTACAGGCGTCTAAGAGCCTGAACAGTTGGTGTAGTCTTAGATGAATCTGTTGCAATCTATCGCCTAGTTCAAGAGGACATTACAATTAGGAGAGCAATATGATGATAGTTTATGCACATAAACCATCGTTTCACTCAACGCTGTTGTAGATTTACGAATATCTGACAAGTTTATGATTTCAGTGCAGGAGTAACAAAGTGAAAAGTTGTCGTTCAAAAACAAACGATGTCTCAACTCATATTCTATTAACTACAAACCTAATTCACCAAGCCGTTCGATTTCAGACAAACCCTGAGATTATAGAAAGTCAAACCGACGAGCAAAGAGAGATAACAAAACACTGAAACTGTTTTTCACCTCCAAAGTTATTATTATTTATAAATACCAAATAAGTTCTCCATAGATACCATCGTTACCATTGAACTTCATGGGTTGGGGGGTCAAGCGATGGATATTTTCGAACGGTTCACCGGTTCACGATCTGTGACCAAAATTTTTTCAATGGCTTGTATGGTACTTAGTAATCTTGAGTTTATCTTTGATTCTATACTCAATGCTGAACCACTTTTGAAATAAAAGTTTTCCAGCTCTTAAATTGATAGTTTTTACTCTCTGTAAAAAAGAACGAATGTAAGCTCTCGAATTTACCAAAGATCTTCTTAAATTAACCAACGTTAGTTTTTTGTGTATAGTTATATCGAATACGAAAACAAATTAAAATTAAACATACACAATAGTAGTGACAATCATAAGTACTTCAGCACAGCGCATGGTCGTTTCAATGATATCATGGTATATTGTTCATTATTCATGGCAAAGTCGATAGTTTATTGACTATTATTTTTGCCTTTCTAATATAGAAAGGTTATGCAATCACTGTGAAATCATATACCATTCGACTCAGTTCGACGAAATCGGAGAATGTCTGTGTGTGTATGTGCGTATGTAACGTTTTTTTGCACTAACTTTTCTCGGAGATGGCTGAACCGATTTTCATAAACTTAGATTCAAATTAAAGGTCTTATGGTCCCATACAAAATTCCTGAATATTATCTGGATCCGACTTCCGGTTCCGGAATTATGGGGTAAAATGTGCAACAAATTGTGAAAATAAGTGCACTAACTTTTCTCAGAGATGGCTGAGCCGATTTTCACAAACTAAGATTCAAATGAAAGGTCTTGAGGTCCCATAAAAAATCCTGAATATTATTTGGATCCGACTTCCGGCTCCGGAGTTATGGGGTAAAATGTGCAAAGAAAAAGAAAATATGTGTTCTAACTTTTCTCATAGACGGCGCGACCGATTTTCACAAACTTAGGTTCAAATGAAAGGTCCGGTGGTCCCATGCGTAATTCCTGAATTTCATGCGGATCCGAATTCCGGATCCGGAAATATAGGGTAAAGTGGGTTAAAAATTGTATACCATCACTGGAAATGAGGAAAGAACGTAAAAAGTTTTCTAAATCGACCTCAAATCTTTTCCAATTGATAGTTTTTATCAGTAGACGGTTAAATAAATCGATTTCGGTTATTCTTTTAAGAATCTTTTAAGAATCGAATCGAAAATTATTTTGAAGAATACCACAGTATTATATATTATATATACCATCCTAACGCAGCTAGAACTATCACACACTGATAAAAATTTGCACGATTGATTCCAACCCATACACAACCTGACAGAAATGAGCCTGTTTCATATGTGTTCCACTGAATTCAGGACGGCACTAGTGTACCTAAACAATACGCGTGCAATGAATTACGAAACAAAAATATTACAAGAGAAAAAAGTACTTCATTGCGTTATATACGGTCACTGTGTATGCGTCCAGCAATATATTTAAAAGGAGCGTAATTTTCATATTGTGACTCACGCAAGAACTCCTGAATGAAATCAAAATATTGCGAATTTTTCTAACAGCGCTGCATAGCAACAAACTCATCAATAACACATGCCATAAATCTCCAAACATACGTATTTTGTAATCTTTCTATCTTTTAATTCACTCTGCCCAACGTCTTCTCTTTCCCACATTATTGAATTGACGGAATGAGCAATGAATTCTTACTCGACTGCATGATTTTTTAGTGCTCGATCGGTTCAGTGCTAGAATTTTCGCCTGAGTTAGCTGCTCGATCAACCTGATTGACAGTGACATAATAAATGTCATTGAATATTCGCTCATTTTATGAATGAATTAGTGTGAAATTTAGGCGACTTAAGCCATTTCACTACACTCCAGCTAGAGGAATGGATGATGCTGACTAAGGTAGGCCGTTTTGTTAATTTCCAGCGAATTTCAATAGTTTATGTTGGGATTCTAAGAAGAACTGGTTATTTACTAGTTCTGTATATCCGAAAAACATGAAGATTTAAATTTGTATATTCAGTTATATAATGTTTTCGTTTAAAAATAAACTGAAAATCAGCACGAAAACGTGCAAAATCAGGAAAGAAGAAGAAGAAGACGAATTGACAATTCAGTCCGCATCTTCTCACTCAATTCCGAATGATTTCCGAATCAACCGGTTGTAGGAGCAAATACAAATAATAATACCCCTAAGTCCCATACATTCGGAGCGCTAATGTTTGGTTCACAGAATGATCAATTTAGCCTAGCATGTTTTACTTTTTCGTCATGACAGCTTAGAAAAGTTGAAAAAGAAAATCTCTGGCAACACTACGACATCGAAGCATGCTAGTAATTATCATGAAAACAATGCGTCGCTATCGAATAGCGGATGAAAACATTTATGAATGAAATGACTTATATTTCAAAACGAAAACTTCCGTGATTTGAGGTATTTTATTTATTCCATTACCAAGTTTGATATTGTTTTTTTTTATGGAAGAATAATATTCATAACTGACGCCAGTGTGATATTCTTCTGGACCACAAGTGATCGACAAATATCCAATAAGTTGTTGTAGCATATCTGCAAATGTGTATTTATTGACGTTTCAATATGTTAAATAATAAACGATTGAATCAGAGATCAGAGTGCGCTCGCATTCCTCGGTAATATCAATGTTGAAACACTTGCTCTGTTGAACTGCCGTTGTTCCTGGTTTGTAGTCATATGCGAGGGAACGGGTACCTTTTTTAGTAGCTTCTTCGAACGTCCTCAAATATTGTGCATCATTCTTTCGAATCACACATATATCAATGTTAGAACCGGATCCTAAATCGTTGAAAACTCCGGCAGTAATTGCCTCACGAACCAACTTTTTGCTCTCCTCTTCATCCATATCTGGTTTCCAGCGAGACTCGAACACGGACATAGCTGCAAGTCTGCCCGATCCCATTGTAGCATAAGGCAGCGTATTTGTCGATCCGTGAGGATAAATACAATAAATATACGATCCCGTATGATCTACACCCCCTAAAATCAAAGCAGCGCTAATATGACCTTGATAGCGAAACAAAAACTGTTTCAACATCGTATTAGCAATAACTACCGGGACTGTTCATCCAGTATTTAACCGGTGTAATTCTAAATTTGACGATATCATATGAGTGGTTATTTCCGTGTCAGCAGCTGTTCCGGCACCACAGTAGTTCATGTTTTTAGTCAAGTAGTGAATATTTTCGCAGTTTTTATCCTCCACGATTGGTCTCTCAGTAGCACGAGTTTTAATAGCTTTCGGCGGAACAAATCGTTGGTGCATTGTTGAGCGTTTCTATAAAACATCAAGGTTAGAAATTCAAGTCTTGCGTTTCCTCTGACGACACTAACCTGCGACAGTTTTCAAAACTGAATCCGGGTGCTTCCAGATGTCGATAGTCATATCAGTTCTGAGTCAAACAATGGTAATCACAAAAAGCAGCTTCAATTACATTCAAATTCTTTCTTGTTTATGAGCATGATAAACAGTCACTATGGTGAATCATTTTCCAGTCATCAGAGTTGCCAGTTTTATATAAAATTCAATAAGGTACACCGTCACTCTGACAGTGTATCATGACAGTGTACCGCACGATGCAAAATGTGTCCTTGAAAATTTGTCGAAGTATTCCGTATTATAATTTGTATTTGGTAGGAGTACCGGTTCATTCGGAATCGGTTGTTGCACTGGAGTTGGAATTGATTCGGAATTCATTATGATTTCCACATGAAATTCCGAATGAAAATTTCTCGCCGATTCGGAGTTGATTCGGAATCCATTCGGATCTGATAATGTGGGTTAGTTTAAAGAGATAACTATTAATAGTAATTGATAGAGTTAGAAATGAAGTATTTTTTTGAAATGTGGTGTGTAACTGAAGAGTACCTAACGTATTTAATCGTATCAGTGAAAACGCAAGGAATTAGTAGCCTTTTGTAGGAGTATTTGTTATCATTGGATGATCTTCTAACGACTCGGATAAAGATAAGGGAACCATAGATTTAATCTTGATTTGCAAATTAGTAGTATTGTTCTTCAAGATTCAGTAGAATACCTTACTTCACGTTCATTGTGCATTGAAATGTGATGAACTACTTTTAAACCATAGTAACTTATCATCATAATTATTTTATTAGTGTCAAGAAATGCCAGCGAAATTTATTATACTTATTTAAACCTAAAAATTTCAACCGCAGATTGTCGAAAAACAGATACGTTATTTCCAAATGTTATTCTATTTACGACGCCATTGTGGAACCAGAGAACCAAAACTTTTACTTATATTCTCGATGTATGAGAGCTGTCAAGTTGTCTTACCGCTGGTTGATTCATATCAAAGACATCATATTAACAAGATATCCAGCTCTCACATTTCCCGAACAAATCATTGGCAACATCCTTTTTTGCGAGCATGTCGCCCTCAGGTGAGTCCGCATCGAATCTCATACATAGAAGTAGAGGGAGAGAAATGTCAAATTCGTGCGCGCCAAAATAGCAGGGCTGCGCACCCATAAAATTGACATGATATGTTGAATGTGATGCCGCGCGATGGCGTAGTTGCACTGAAGATTGATTTCGCTCCAAGCTGACAGGGTCTGTTCATATGCAAACACCACTTCAATATATGCTTTTCCATTTCAATACATAACCAAAAGCGATTTGTTTCAAGATTTCATGTGCAAATTCACTAAGATGCGAGATTGGATTATTTTTCACTTAGCTTTGATGTTTTTCTTTGAATGTGATGTGTTTTGCTATTGAATCGAACTACATGTGTTAAACATTTCATTTTCTAGTGGGAATGAGTACAACACAAATGTATGTGCAAAACATTTGAATCGGCCAACTCTGTGTCAATTGAATTCTATGTGGAAAAAATGTAACATTCACATGGAATGCATATTATTATTATTATATCGTTTATTTATACCCGGTTTTAACCTAGTTACGGTCGTTCACCGGGTGGAATGCATATAGAATCTAGAGGTAACGATATATAACGATCGTTTTTATGTGCATTTCATATGAACGTAGCATGATTTCCACTAAATATCAACAATTTTTACACTCATTTAATGAGTGTATTTTCATGAATTTCATGTGTTCTACAAACAGTGATAGATCAAATACTTTGCACATGATACTAGTGTGCCCATTATTTTCAGTTTGTGGTGTGTACTAGACTCCTATCCCCCAGCATCGAGTTGAACTGATTCAGTTGACAGTTCAAAAGAAAACCGATGAAGCGCGACGAAGCCGCGCGGACGGTCGAAGAAGAAGAAGGGTGAACTGCCAGAAAGAATAAGAAGTTCTTTCAAAGTGAGTTAAATTGGCAACACACGCATTGCCCAGTAGAACTGCTGTGTTTTTTGCTTTAAAATTGGTGATTTTAGCTACCGATTCCAGCTCCAGGGAAACCTTTCAAGATGTCTTCCGGTGATCAACAAACGCAGGCCACTACTGGTCAGCCACATCTGCAGAAACAGGATCTTTCTAAGTTGGTAAGTGCCAGGCCAACGTTTGTGTTGGAACGGTAGTACGAGTGAAAGCCGTGCAGTTTTTTTTTCTACCTACCTCGAAGGCTGCCAACATGTCATAAAAATTCCGGTATTTAAAACCGAATTTCGCTTGAACTATGGCGTTGTTTGTTTTGTTTCAAATTGGTCTGACGGTTTTCATAGACGAACTTTGTAAATTCAATGATTGGGAATGGAATTTTAACAGTTTCATCGCTCGGAAAGCTGATGCAACGATGGTAGTTCTGCTTCTTATTTGCAGGTTAGGATTTCTTCTTCATTCCTCGTTTCACACACTTTGCCCCGTGATGGCTATGTATTCCAAAATAAGGAAGTCTCGTATGCACCAATTTATTTTTTTATTGTTGCTCATAAATTAGGGCTAGAAAATTTGAGTCAAGATAAACATTTTGTTCAGGTAGTCGTTTCGCATAATGATCAAATGTACATTATTTTCGTATTCTGCTTTATACCAAGCTTAAAGTTGAAGACAAATGCAACAGTTATGATGGTTCTATGTTCGAACAAAAATGACATAATTTTTCCTCGTCTCGTCTTGCAGGATATTGCCAAGTTAACTCCACTCTCGCCGGAGGTTATTTCGAGACAAGCCACCATCAATATTGGAACCATTGGTCATGTAGCGCATGGAAAGTCCACGGTTGTAAAGGCTATCTCCGGAGTTCAGACGGTCCGTTTCAAGAATGAACTGGAGCGAAATATTACCATCAAGCTGGGTAAGTTTCTAGATTTTGCTTTTTCCTAATATGAATTGATGGATTCGAAATTTTAGTTTTGAATATATTGGGTTACTATCCACTTTTATTTCTCTCAATCGAAAATGTTTGTTTTTCTGTTCAGTCCCCATATTTTATGTATAAATGAATATTTTTTTTTTGTTGCGTTGCTCATTACGCTTAAACTTCGTGTCAATTCTAAGAAATCAACTGAGTCGCGGTAGCGCGTAGAAGATTGGTGCTCACGAGAAGTTTGTATCTGGAATCAGAATTTAAAGGGGCTACCTATCGGTTACTGCCTGCCACAATGGCAGACGGCAACCGATCTAGCAGAAAATCAAATATTTGAAATAATCGAAAACGTTGTATTGAACCTACTGAGGACAGGTCTCTTAACTATTTGAAAGAGAAACAATTGTGTTAGTGCCCTACGAAATTCGCCGCGAAACGAAACTGATCCAGACGCAAATTTCTCTTCTGCTTTCTAATCTTCCAGAACCGTTATCCGACGAGCTGATTAACCGGTTAACGACCAGTCCGGCTGAGTTGGCACAGTTCATGAAATTGACCCACGAAAGGTACAAAATAGTAACACCCCCGGCAGCGAACGGCAAACGTCGACGGTGGTCCGACTCTAGTCCACCGTCTGTCGATGAGAACCGGCTGAAGCAGGCCAAAATATCCAGCTATTTCAGTGGTGGTCCGGCAGTGGCGGAAAATGGAAAGTTCAAGCAGCGAAATATCGAGTATTATTTCGGTCGAACTATGAATACCAGCAATGGAGATGTCAAGGACGATAGTCAGAACGGTTTTCACGAGGACACCACGGAAAAACCACCAGACGATGACGATTCGACAATCAGCACAGAATCGCGACGTAGATCGCACAGGAGCTTGACTCCGAGAATCTGCATACGACGATTGTCTACTAGCAGTGTGATATCAGTCTTGAGTGGAGGTAGCAGCACGGGATCACCGGGCACCAGAGCCAGTGGCAATCGGGACGGAACGCCAGTGTCAACTGGAAGCAAGAAGCGAAAATCATTTTCAAAACCGAAGGCCAACAAAGCCGGTGAATACAGCGTCGAACAGATTCTTGACATTCAGGAAATTTCCAATGCGCCCTACTTTGAAATCAAATGGCGTGGTTACAGCACCAACAGTAACACCTGGGAACCGTTGAATAACATCGCAACATGCGATTTCATCAATGAGTTTTTGCAGTACCAGATAGAATCCTATCAGGACACCATTGACGAGATTCGCGAGGAATTTCGTCAATCCGAAGGGTATCAGGAGAAGCTTGCCTTACAGGAGGCCAAACCGTTTCAAGAAATTCTGAAAGACTATGAAAATTTTGATCATAAATCCTTCGACAGTGATTTAATCCTGTTCGCAAAGATTCGCTCCAACGGTTCCAAAAACAAACGCATCTACGATCGGTTGCTGTCGAAGATATGGCAGGAAATGTCCTACCGGAAACGTCATGAGCAGCTCGTGAAGATAAAACAGTTTGAAAATATGATAAACGAATTCGAGCCTAGCAGTAAGATTGTAGTGGAAAACTTAGAAGATTTGGATGTTCCCCAGGAAAACTTTAAGTACATCAAAGAAAATCTCGCCGGAGAAGGTGTCGAGATTCCGGATGATCCACCATACGGTTGTGAGTGTGAACAGTGTGGTTATCGAAGCGAATGCTGCGGTAAGATGGCCGGATCTCGCTTTGCCTACAATTCAAAGAAGCGTTTGAATGTTTCGCCGGGGACTCCGATCTACGAATGCAACAAGCGATGTCGCTGCACTGCCGAGTGTACGAATCGTGTCATGCAGAATGGACGCAAATTCAACGTGTCACTTTTCAAAACATCGAATGGCCGCGGTTGGGGTGTCAAAACCAATCAGACTATCTACGAGGGTTGGTACATAACGGAGTACATCGGTGAGGTGATCACCTACGAGGAGGCGGAGAAGCGTGGCCGAGAGTACGATGCCGTAGGTCGTACCTATCTGTTCGATTTGGATTTCAACGGAAGTGACAACCCGTACACAATCGATGCCGCCAACTATGGCAATATTGCACGCTTCATCAATCACTCATGCGATCCGAACTGTGGAATTTGGTCGGTTTGGGTCAACTGTCTGGATCCGAATCTGCCCCGATTGGCATTCTTCGCCAAGCGGAAAATCGAAGCTGGCGAAGAACTGACGATCAACTATCAGACTCAGATTAACGAGAGCCGGGCGATGGATGTCAGCCAGGAGGACGAGGAGAGAGGTGACGGCGGACCGGGCAGAGGTAAACCGATTCCGGAAAATTTGACCGAGTGCCAGTGCGGATCGGATAACTGTCGAAAGTATGTGTTTTAGCTTTGTCCAACGGTGCTCGTGAATGTTTGCACATGTTTTACCTTGCAACCCGGTTAGGTGAATTGTATCGTAGCGAGTAAGATATCAAAGTAATTGTATTTTTACAATTTCTCAATTGTTTCATTAAGTTTAACAATACAACAAAGAAATCCTGCTAAATAAAACTTTTTCATCAAAGGAAAGATAAACGTTTGGCTCAATCATTGAATTCGATTTTCTTCGAACAGTTATTTACCGGACTCTATAGTATTGTGTTTAAAACAGGATCTTGGCTAGGTTAAGTAAATTTAAGTTTGGACTATGGAATAGCATGGATTAGAAGAATAGGTAAAAATAGGGTTTTACCGGTACCGTTCGATACATCCGAATATTGTGTTTTTTCTTTGATACTTATATTCTATTGTGATCTATTAATCAAAATAACTGGTCGGGTTCAGTAGTAGACCCGAAGTGTACCGGCTTTATTTCTGCTCTCACAAACTAACCCCGCCTAACATAACTTATCGTTTATTATTGATGACGTATCTGGACTTGGTAAATAGCAAGGACCAATCCAATGCTTGAAATGCGAGAATTATTAAATACAACGGGAGATAATGAACATGTATTTGGAGAAGGTGTAAACGCTGCTCAAACAGCTGTGGCTCAGCTGAGAATTCCATACGAAATCGAAGGTCGATTTTTTCTAGTATTTTTTTATTTGGCTCAAATTTTGCATGTGCATTCTTTCTGATCAAAAGCGACAATTTGCATTAGAAGTTAATAATATCTATAATTTTTATACTAGCATTACAGTTTGAAAATCGTCTAATTTCTAATCTACAGAAAAACTGCAATTATTGAATGGTATTTTTGTGTTCTTTGAATAGTAATTGCTTTTGGATATTGTTCATTAAGATGTTGCTTGGTATTTTGATACTCTAATGTCTCTCCTCCTTTCGCTTTTGAGCCCAGTTAAATAGTTCATTTGCATTTTTAATGAGGTGTTCACGTTCCTTAGCAAGACTTGCCCTTGTAGCCATGCGTTTTACTGTTCCTCCTACGGAATCACATGGTCCCTTATCATGCGATGTTGCGAAAAAATGCCTTTCAACATCTATATCCAAACTAACTTCTTTGTTTAGAGTAAATATATGTCTTTTAATTCTGTTTATTATCTCGTGATATTTCTCCATAATATATTTAACAGAACTAGTTATTGTTTTGTCAATTGGGGCCACGGCAATACTCGAGATCGATTCATTGAAAATATCAATATTAACATTTTGGATGTATGCTGAAACGTTTGAGTCCGTTGTCTCTATTGATGTTGCTGACGTCGTTTCTAATGTTTCCTCACTGAAAACAATTATGTTGGAATTTGTCTACTCTATTGGTGTTTCTGTTGTTGCTTGCAGTGTTGGTGATTGCCGAAAATTTGACAGAAGCTGCTAGGTTTTAGGTCACTGCTAAACTCAATCGGATGAACACATTTTGACAGTTCAGCAGTACTGTTTGTAAACAGAAATTTCTTTTGTTTGTTTATTGACAAATTGGATCAGACTATTTACGGTCCGTATCGCCTAAATAAAGTTTTAAAACATTTGTTCACGATTGAATACGGTTCGTTTTTAATATTTATTAAATAAAAGTGACTAGTTGCAAAGTGTAAAGATGATTGTTTTAGATGTGCTCTTCGATTTTTGTTAAGCTTGTTTGTAAACAGTACCGCTGAACTGTCAAGGATGAATACTTGTTCATTTGTGTCGTCACAATAAGAATTTTGCTACATTTCTTCGCTCCACTTCATACTCTGAGCCCTTAAAAAAAACTTACAGTCTGATAATGATCGTTGCTGTGTGGAATTTCCCAAGAAAGAATCGCAAGTTGACAATTGTCGCAGAAAATCGAATCGATGATTCAACTTGATGATTCTCATACAAGGTTGCAATATTTTAAACCCCTTGTGTGGAGCATTCACAGACATTTTCATAGACCCAACTTATACAAAGGTTATATGCACATAGTTAGAATAAGCGGCAATAGTAAAATGATTCTATTGCAATTATCAACTGTCTGTAACAGACCGGCTGAAAAGTTCGTATCGTTTCTATGAGAGGGCGCCACTAGAATTAAATCCATACCATTTTCAGTTAGTACCAACCTTCAAAAGATACGTGTATAAATTTGACAGCTGTCTGATTATTAGTTTGTGAGATATTGCATTTTGAGTGAAGCTACTTTTGTTATTGTGAAAAAAAATTGAAAAAAAAGGAATTTCGTGTGCTGATGAATCACTACTTTTTGATGGAAAAAAGTGCCGCCGACACCAAAAAATGGCTTGATGAGTGTTATCCAGACTCTGCACCGGGCGAAGCAACAATTCGTAAGTTGTTTGTAAAATTTCGTGCTGGTCATATGAGTACCGAAGACGATGAACGCAGTGGACGTCCAAAAGAGGCTGTTACCGATGAACACGTGAAAAAAATCCACAAAATGATTTTCAATGATCGTAAAGTGAAGTTGATCGAGATAGCTGACACCCTAAAGATATCAAAGGAACGTGTTGGACATATTATTCACGAATATTTGGATATGAGAAAGCTTTGTGCAAAATGGGTGCCGCGTAAGCTCACAATCGATCAAAAACAACAACGAATTGATGATTCTGAGCAGTGTTTGGAGCTGTTATATCGAAATAAAACCGGTTTTTTTTGTCGATATATAACAATGGACGAAACATGGCTCCATCACTTCACTCCGGAGTCCAATCGACAGTCAACTGAGTTGACTGCACGCGATGAACCGAGCCCAAAGCGTGGAAAGACTCAACAATCGGCCGGTAAGGTTATGGCGTCTGTATTGTGGGATTCGCATGGTATAATTTTCATCGACTACCTTGAAAAGGGAAAAACCATCAACAGTGACTATTATATAGCGTTATGAGAGCGTTTGAAGGACGAAATTTCAAAAAAACGGCCTCATTTGAAGAAGAAAAAAGTTTTGTTTCATCAAGACAATGCACCGTGTCACAAGTCGATGAAAACCATGCTGAAATTGAACGAATTGGGCTTCGAATTGCTCCCTCATCCACCGTATTCTCCAGATTTGGCCCCCAGTGACTTTTTTCTGTTCTCAGACCTCAAGAGAATGCTCGCTGGTAAAAAAAAATTAGAAGCAATGAAGAGGTAATCGCTGAAACTGAGGCCTATTTAGAGGCAAAGGACAAATCGTACTACAAAAATGGTATCAAAAAGTTGGAAGATCGCTATAATCGCTGTATCGCCTCTGATGGCAATTATGTTGAATAATAAAAACGAATTTTGGCAAAAAAATGTGTGTTTCTATTAAACCATACGAACTTTTCAGCCGAACTGTTATAGAATTGGATCGCGAAACGAGAATAAGCGACCGTTTGTTGCTTCAGGGAGGATCCCCACAGCAGCGTGCTAACCTTTGATTCTCAGAAATGTCATCGAGAGAAATTCGCTCTCGCACTGGTGTCTATACTATGTTAAATGAGCCATGCCGGGTGTTTGCTGTTGCGATGATATCCGTCTCTCTTTGATGGCACTGATTCAATCGTGTGAAGAGTTGCCAGTGAGCGTTCTTTGATACGATAAAAGCCATCCTTGGTTGCTTGTATTGCTTCCTGACTCTGAACATCCATACACGCATCTTCCTCTTCACTACTCGGTCATAGCTACTAGATAGAGCAGTTCGTTTGTTCAACTCCAAACGCAAATTTTAAATATTTTTAAGCAGATTTTTTTTTCAACATATCCTAGTTCAACTAATTTAGCAATATTACTTTCCTTAAGATTTCGACAATTTTCGGAACACTTTTTAGAAAACACGTTTACGCAATCCATGTATTAATTATTAATTTCGCACTTCAACAATTCTGAACTATTTCTTGATTTCATTTGATTATCACTCGCCTGTGATTCGTTCCTCACTAACTTGTTTATTCGCAGTACTAGATTATTTCATATACAATCATGGGTACCTGTAACAACTAACAGGTACATTTTTTTAAGATCAAGAATAACAACCCTAAGAAAATAAAAGGTATATTTAATTCAGAAAACTGAAGCAACTTTTATTGGCTATTGGTTGAACTCATAGAAGAGAAAACAGTCTAACATGAAATAAAATTTAAATTGGAACTCCAATGGACTTAATGAAATAATAAAGAAGTTTCATGTAAGGAACGTCACGACAAGCAAGAATGTCGCGAGCTGGGACATTGGATAGTCTACCTTGGGTACGCAAGTAATTTATTAGTTGAGATCTGACATCACGATACTCCATGCATGTACAAACAACATGGTCAATATCGCGGTAACCTTCGCAACAAGCACAATGATTAGTCTCGGAGAGCCCAATTCGAAGGAGATGTGCATCTAACGTGTAGTGATTGGACATGAGTCTGGACATCACACGAATGAAATCCCTACTCACATCCAGTCCCCTGAACCATGCCTTTGTCGATATTTTCGGAATAATTGAGTGCATCCACCGACCCAGATCATCTTTATCCCAAGAAGCTTGCCAGCTGGCAAGTGTTCTTTGGTGAGACGCGCTATAGAATTCGTTGAAAGCAATTGGTCTCTCATAAATTTCACCCTCAACAGCACCATGCTTGGCTAAAATATCGGCTCTTTCATTGCCTGGAATGGAGCAATGAGCCGGGACTCAAACTATTGTGATTTGATAATTATTATTCAATATGACGTTTAGGCACTGTTTTATTTTGCCCAAGAAAAAAGATTCAATTTTTGCCAGCAGCGTTTGAGCGAATGGCTTCAATTGCACTCAGACTATCTGTGAAAAGAAAATAATGGTTTGGAGATAATGTGACGATTACACTCGAACTATAATGAACTGCTGCTAACTCTGCTATATAAACAGATGCAGGTTTTTGAAGCCTAAAGGAGACCGAAACATTATTGTTGAATATACCAAACCCAGTAGCCTCTTCAATTCGTGATCCGTCCGTGTAAAATATTTTCTCAGAGTCAATATGTATGAACTTACTTGTAAATATTTTTGGGATTTCCAACGAGCGTAGGTGTTCCGGGATGTGTCTGCATGGATGTGTCGAAAAATAAAGTTGAGTCAGGGACATTTAGGAGGCTGACACGGATAGGAATATATCTTGAAGGGTTGATTTCCTATGACATATGGTTAAAATATACTGTCATGAATCTTGTTTGAGATTGAAGCTCAACTAGCATTTCGAAGTTATTAATAACCAGGGGATTCAGTACCTCACATCTTATTAGCATTCGCGTCGAAAGCTCCCAAAAACGATCATTCAATGGAAGAACTCCCGCCAGAACTTCAAGACTCATTGTATGTGTCGAATGCATGCAGCCTAAAGCAATTCGCAAACAACGATATTGAATTCGCTCTAATTTGATAATATGAGAGTTTGCAGCGGAACGAAAGCAAACGCATCCATATTCCATCACTGAAAGTATCGTTGTCTGATACAATTTTATTAGATCTTCCGGATGAGCACCCCACCAAGACCCTGTTATTGTTCGATGAAAATTTACTCTTTGTTGGCATTTTGTTATCAGAAACCTAATGTGTCCTCCCCACGTGCATTTGGAATCAAACGACACCCCGAGGTATTTGAAAGTCAAAACCTGTTGAATCATTCTTCCCATCATATGAAGCTGAAGCTGCGCGGGTTCATGCTTTCTTGAAAAGACGACCAGCTCTGTTTTCTCCGCAGAGAATGGTTGTCTTACACACTTAAATTTTTTAGCTGAGTCTCGGCAAAAAAATGCCGAGATTCGCACAGCCGAGTAATCAGCAATCATCTCGGCAAAAATAAAATAACTGAGCGTCTCGGCACCCTCAAATTTGACAAACGTCAAATATTGCCGAAATCGCCAGCATAAGATTTACTGTTTGCTCAGTGAAACGTTCGCTGAATATTCGGCAATCCAATAAAACGAAAAAATGAAAAAAAAAAACAAATTACCGAATCATCAGTAATTAAAAATCTAGTCAATTAATTTTGTTTGTAATTACTAAACATTATAAACACACCATTCAGGATAAAAATTTCATTTTATTAACACTTATTGCCAGTAGTGCTTAAAGCCTCTACCTTAAAACATGTAGCATAATAGAAAGTGGCGTTTCGGGATGCGGCCACCTTGAGTCGAGAAATATGAAAATAAAAATAAACATACAAAAATTTTCAATATTTAATGATGCATATACGGTATTGTTCAAAAAATAAACTTACTTTGATCTATTGAATTTGTCCATGCATTGGGTTATTTTTTCGCATATCCCCCAAAGTTTTGTCTCGAGAACTCTTTGAGCCCCGTGTTGGGTGTTTTTCCCTTATAATGTGATCTGATAAAGTCGCTTTTTATAAAGCGAAACATGTCACTATATTTATTCAATATTTTTACTTGCAAGTGGTTCCACGTTTCTTCGAAGATTATCCATTTTTTCACTCGAGAATTTCATCAGAAAATAATCGCACAATGCGAAGCGAAAATGTAACGCAGCAATAAATGACAGCTGTCGTGCTGAATCTCGGCAACAGCTAGCGCATATTCCGAAATCTCGGCAAACGTCTCTGCTGATGTCGACATATCTGTTGTTTACTGATAAATTCAGCAAGCAATTATGCCAAATTTCGGCAAAGTGAAGCATTTTACCGAAATATCAGTGAATGCATTTAACGAAGTTCAGAAACATGCGTATTGATTACTGAGCAATCAGCAAATTTAGGTGTTGCTGATCAGTTTCGGCATTTTATTATGCCGAGCTCAAGAAAAGGTTTTAAGTGTGTATATTCGACGAAATTACGCCAATAGCCTTAAAAGATGCAATTATACCTATTTGCATACTAGAGTAACGGAATTCGATATTTAAGCTTATATTCTCCTCGCCAAGCTTGTATTCGAGTTTTACATGCATGCAGTTATTTTGACAGCGTTAAGTTCTCTATCATTACTGTAAACGCAGTAGCTGACAAGTTACTACGATCCCAACTGTCGTCAACAGTAACAGCTATAACAACCGTAGCTGTTAGAGAAGAAAAACTTTTCATCAGTACAAACCTAACCACCGATCAGAACAGTTCAGAAATAAACTGCTTTTAATTGTTTCCCTCCGGTCTTGCTTACTGCACTCTGTAATATACAAGAATTACTACCATTCTTCGATTTCGATAATTTATCGAGTTCATCTTATTTAAATTAAAAAATAAATCTTAAGCACTTAAAATTTACCCTGGGATACTTGCAGATTTCTCAGATGAAAACGACATAACAAAACATTGCATCCAAACTCGCATGACACAAGATCGAAGTAAACCAATTAAAGCTTCAAATCGTTTTATAGCATTTTGTGTCTTGTTGTCTAGCAGCTACCTTCCTCTGACATGTTACACGTGATACTGTAACGTTGACTATGATTCCGCTTATATTTATAGATTCGCGTCCTTCCCTACAGCTTCGCTTTTGCACCAATTGACCAATCAGAGCGATGCTTCCCAGCTGATAGATTGCTTACTCCTTCAAAACCATTGTCCCCGTAAGGAATATCCAGTAAGCCAGCATAGCGTCTTAGATTTTTAGGTAATAAAATAGGACACTGCTCGCTATTATTCCAAATTTCGATCATATGTAATTGAAAATACTTGGCTTGATATATTCAAATTGAAACTTGAACTCCCGATTGGATTTACGCGCGCGGATTAAATGGACCAGTCCGGGTCAATTTTGATCAAAAGGTATATCGCAGTACGGAGAAAGTCTTTCCATCGGTAATTTGAATATTGAGCGTTTGCTACGTATGAGCTGAAGGAAGTCTATTATTATTAATATCATTTATTTTACCCCGGCTTTAAACCGTCTTATGTGATTTTTTGGTCAACAATCGTGGAATTTATCCTTCTGTTTCAACAGACTTCGCCAGAGTTCATATCGTACAGAATCATTGCATGACTGGTGCTACTGACACTAATGTCGTTTTCGCTTGGGAACTAACCCAGGGTAGTTCGTTAAAACTTTGAATGCAAAAACCGGATAAAAATATTTGTTTGGAAAGAACCGATTACATTTTCGTCCGTTTTTTGCTGTCAATGTTTTTATCCGGTTTTTGCATTCAAAATTACTTGACAAACCCGTCAGTTAGAGTTACTTTTTTTTAATCCGGTATGCAATCCATTTGGGTCTTTGGGAACCGTCATCTTGCGAATAAACCAGTACCTTAATTCAAATCGTGTTAGATTAATCTACCATTCTAAATTTAAAGCATTGATTCCAAATAATAATTTTCCCCATGGGTAATTTGATGTATTCCAGGTTACGCCAACGCCAAAATCTACAAATGCAACAACCCAAAGTGTTTGCGTCCCACGTGTTACACCTCGGGTGGCTCGAACAAGGACGATAGCTTCCCGTGCTATCGGCCGGCCTGTACCGGTCGTTTCCAGCTGGTGCGCCACGTGAGCTTCGTCGATTGTCCCGGTCACGACATTCTGATGGCAACGATGTTGAACGGTGCTGCCGTTATGGATGCCGCCCTGCTGCTGATCGCGGGGAACGAATCGTGCCCGCAGCCACAAACATCGGAACATCTGGCCGCCATTGAAATCATGAAGCTGAAGCATATTATCATTCTGCAGAATAAGATCGATCTGGTCAAGGACACGCAAGCCAAGGAACAGCAGGAGCAGATTGTCAAGTTTGTTCAGGGTACGGTGGCCGAAGGGGCTCCCATTATTCCGATATCGGCACAGCTGAAGTATAATATTGAAGTTTTGTGTGAGTACATTACCAAGAAGATTCCGATTCCACCGAGGAACTTTACCTCCGCCCCGAGATTGATTGTAATTCGATCGTTCGATGTGAATAAACCGGGTTGCGAAGTGAAGGATCTGAAAGGAGGCGTTGCTGGTGGTTCAATTTTACGTGGTGTCTTGACCGTGGGACAAGAGATCGAGGTTCGGCCGGGATTGGTGAGCAAAGATGCCGAAGGCAAACTAACCTGCCAGCCAATCTTCTCCAAGATTGTTTCGCTATATGCCGAACAGAACGATTTGCAGTTTGCCGTTCCTGGCGGACTTATCGGTGTTGGTACTAAAATTGAACCGACTCTGTGTCGTGCGGATCGTCTGGTTGGACAAGTGCTGGGTGCTGTCGGTGCCTTGCCCAAGATCTTTGTTGAACTGGAAGTGTCGTACTATTTGCTGAAACGGTTACTCGGTGTTCGTACAGAAGGCGACAAAAAGGGAGCCAAGGTGCTGAAGCTAACCAAAAACGAAATGCTGCTGGTCAACATCGGTTCGCTCAGTACCGGCGGCCGAGTCGTTGCATCCAAGGCTGATTTGGCCAAGATTGCTCTGACGAATCCGGTGTGTACGGAGAAAGATGAGAAGATTGCCCTCAGCAGGCGTGTCGAGAAACATTGGCGGTTAGTTGGTTTTTGGTGTAGGTTGTTGGACGTTTTGTTTTCAATTCTTCACTTTATCATTACAGTTTGATCGGATGGGGTCAGATTCGTGGAGGAACTACTATTGATCCGTTGAAAAAGTAAGAACTGAAAATTTCATCACAGAACAGAAAGCAAATCGATACTGAGTAAAGTAAAGTAAAGGGGGAAACCAACGCCGGGAAACAACTGCTAAGGAGAAATTATATAACCTACCGTTGCAAGATCGTTGACGCAACACTATTATAGAACTAGTAGAATCAAGATCGTTATCGAATGGGGAAAGATTTCTTGGGTTCATCCAATAAAATACGAGTTCTGTATAACCCATGGATTCATTTATACAAATATTGAGTATTTACGATAAATAGAACAAAAAGAACCCCTTGGTTTACTTCCACAGGTTGGTGTTATCTACCTTTTACAGAAATAGGTCTTTCAATCACTGTAAAAACTGGCTTCTGAACAAAAACTTGGGGGCCGAGTGTTATATTCCATTCGAATCAGTTCGCCGAGATAACAAATTGCGAGTGTGAATGTAACATTTACTCTTTTCGTGAATGGCTAATCGACTCTAATTGAAGGTGTTGTAGTCCCATACATAATTCCTGGATTTTGACCATCATTCAATATTAATATTGGTTTATTTATACCCGGCTTTAACCTAGTTACGGTCGTTCACCAGGACCATTATTTTCCTCCAACTTGATGCCTTGATTACACCCAAATTGGAGCGAATATAGTCACTGCTACACTACACCGGTGCAGCGCTAAATACAAAAACCTGTTTTAATCCACCTAGTGGTGTAATGATGCCTTTCTCATGTACATATAATATTGTGGTATTCTATTCAAAAATTTTTAAAGTGGTATCTCTTCGATTTTTTAAAGAAACTAAGAGATTGTTTGTGCATTAACTAGTATAACATACAGAATAAAACAGTGCTTTGATTGCGTAGGTCTTCAGAAAACGAAGTGTGTTCACTATTACTATTAGAAAACGAAGTGGGTTCACGAGAACCGGTATAATCAAAGTCGGTTCGTACGGCCACCAACTAACATGACATACAAACTCTACTAGTACGCACTCTTAATTACGATTTAAATGTTTGTTGCATCCGAAAATATGCAGTAATTTTTGGTAAGACCATAAGACCTTTCATTTGACCCTAAGATTAGGAATAACGGTTTAGAATCCAGTCTATAACATTTTTTACGGTTTTTGTTCCGCCAGTTTAAGTGACGGTGTACAATATTGAACACACTTTACCCTATAACTCCGGAATCTAAGTTTGTGGAAATCGGTCAAACCATCGCTGAGAAAAGTGAGTGAGATCCATTTTGGTATATTTGAGATCCATTTTGGTATATTTGACGGAACCAGATACCGGAAACCAGGATAGCCGGAATCGATTTGTTTAGTTGCCTACTGATAATGACTATCGATTTGTGTAGTTTTGAGACAAGTTTAGAAAACTTTTTACGTTTTTTGTTTCGCCGGTATAAGTGACGGTGTACAATATTGAACACACTTTACCCTATAACTCCGGAACCGGATGTCGGATCCGGATGAAATTCAGGAATTCCGTATGGGACCACGAGACCTTTCATTTGAATCTAAGTTTGTCAAAATCGGTTCAGCCATCTTCGAGAAAACCTAGTGAGATTATTTGACACACACACAGACTTTGCTCAGCTCGATGAACTGAGTCGAATGGTATATGACACTTTTTTTCACTAGTCGGTTTTTCAAGTGATTGCATAACCTTTCTATATGAGAATGGCAAAACATGTAAAACTGTGTGATTTGAAAATAACATGGCTTGAAATAGAATGAAATAAAAAACAAAAACAAATCGATAGCAACAACGCGACTTGAACCGAGAAACATTAGATAAAAAATCACGCCAGTTAATCGACTGAGCCAAAGAAGCACATACCAGCTTAATACAGCAATTAATCTACCTATAAGATCAACTTTTTCAAATGATCATCCGAATGAATTCGACTTCATCACTTTTTGAAGCATTTTAAATCGGATGGCAATTTGCAAATAATATTATAATGAATTTAAAATTTAACAGTGATGTTAAATAAGTATTTGAATATTTTAAATTGGAATGCTCGATCTTTGAAATCGAGTGAAGATGAATTTTATAATTTTCTCGAAGTTCACAAAATTCATATTGCCATTGTGACAGAAACTTTTCTTAAACCAAATGTCAAATTGAAAAGTAATCCACATTATGTGGTTCATCGATTTGACAGGTTTACTGGAATGGGTGGTGGAGTTGCCATTTTTGTCCAACGGCAAATCAAACATCGAATTTTACCTTCTTTCAATACTAAAGTTATTGAAAGCTTGGGAATCGAAGTTGAAACCATTCGTGGAATTGATTTCATCGCTGGAGCATATTTGCCATTCCAATGCACCGGCGAACAATTAAATTTCAGCTGGTTACTTCACAGTTCTTCATCCCAGTAATCCGACTTGTTTCTCTTCCGTGAAAAACCCGTCTACAGTTGATCTGGTTCTAACAGATCAAAGTCACATTTGTAGTGAACCAATAACACATGCTGACTTTGACTCAGATCATCTTCCAGTAACATTCAGACTTTCCAACGAAGTTAGAATTGATCCAATTAGTTCTATATTCAACTATCATAGAGCTAATTGGTTGGATTACAGATCATAGATTAAAATAGATTAAACATAGATTTGCTCTTTTGCGAAATGAAAACTTCGCTAAAGAAGTTGAACAAATTAAACCATATTCTAAACCTTTCTGGAAACTTTCTAAGGTTCTTAAGAAACCTCAGAAACCAATTCCTGCTTTCAAGGAAGGAAATCAAATACTTCTTACAAATGGCGAAAAAGCTCAAAAACTTGCTCAGCAGTTCGAGAGTGTACACAATTTTAATTTGAACGTTGTGAGTCTTATTGAAAGTGAAGTCTCACTGAAATATGATCATATTTCAACCCAAGTGTTATCACAAGATGACATTATTGAGACGAATTTTGGTGAAATTAAATCAATTATTAGGAAACTTAAAAACATGAAGGCTCCTGGTAATGATGGAATTTTTAATATTCTTATTAAAAATCTTCCCGATGTTGCCTTGAGACTCCTGGTTAAAATTTTCAAGTGTTTTTCATTAGCTTACTTCCCAAAAAGATGGAAAAACGCTAAAGTAATTCCTATCCTCAAACCTGATAAAAACCCAGCAGAAACATCAAGTTATCGACCAATTCTTACTTTCTTCTATCAGTAAACTTAAAAAAAAATAAATCTTGTTGAGAATGATGTCTCATATAAATAAGAATTCAATTTTTTACCAGAGCAGTTTCGATTTCGTCATGAACATTCAACTACTCATCAACTTGTACGAATCACGAACATGATAAAAGCAAATAAATCTTCTAGGTTATCCACTGGAGTTGCTCTTCTAGACATAGAAAAAGCATTCGACAGTGTTTGGCACAAAGGTTTAATAGCAAAAATGTCTGATTTCCAGTTTCCTATTTATGTGATCAAAATGATTCAAAATTATTTAACTGATCGTACTCTTCAGGTTAGCTATCAGAATTGTAAATCTGAATTGCTACCCGTACGAGCCGGTGTTCCGCAGCGTTCGAGCGTAGCTCCAATCTTGTATAATATTTTCACTTCTGATTTTCCAAATCTGCCCGTTGGTTGTCAGAAATCGCTATTCTGTGACGACGCAAGTCTGTTAGCCACAGGTAGAAATCTAAGAGTGATCTGCAGTTTAAGTTTAAATATTTTCAGTGATTATCTGTCAAAAACGCAATTAATTATCTTTCCTCATAAGCCAAGAGCTTCTTTTCTTAAACCAAACAATAATCACATTCTCAAATTGACATGGTCTGATCAAGCTAAATACTTAGGTTTAACGTATGACAAAAAACTCACCTTCAAGGATCATTCATATTGAAGGAATCCAGGCAAAGTGTAATAAATATATTAAATGTTTATATCCTCTTATAAACAGAAATTCTAAACAAATTGTTAATTTATAAACAAATTTTCAGACCAGCCATGCTTTATGCAGTACCAATTTGGTCAAGTTGTTGTTCCACCAGGAAGAAAACGCTTCAAAGGATTCAGAATAAAATTCTGAAAATG
The DNA here is from genome assembly GCF_030247185.1 of Malaya genurostris. Lineage (NCBI taxonomy): Eukaryota > Metazoa > Arthropoda > Insecta > Diptera > Culicidae > Malaya > Malaya genurostris. The sequence goes on along the minus strand of NC_080571.1, from coordinate 25,485,832 downwards.
ATTTTGAAGCGTCCTCCCTGGTTTAGTACAAATGAGTTATACAGACTCACAAATATAGAACCATTAGATGTAATGTCACATAATATTATAAGCAAATTCCAACAAAAATTGATGCAATCTTCAATTGAATCGATTCGCTCTCTGTATTAGTTAGTACGTTAGTATATAAGTTCCTTTTCCCCATTACACAATACAAGTAGGTTTAGAATTTTCCCTACACAAAAATCTCAGAATTGCGGAAGCAAATGATGTCCTCATGGTAACAACCAAATAATATATATATCATATTCCAATAAATACTTATTTAAAAAAAAAACAAGTTATGCCAGTCTCCGTAACAAGTTTATTTCTTTTCTTCGTATCAAATATTCTTCACGCGGTAACAATATTTTGGTTACATTCTAAACACCTCTAAATAGCGTTTGTTCTCATCGAACGATGCTAGTGGAAATCATTTAATTAATATACACGCATACAACATCGGAATAATTTACTTCGTTCTATTTAATCAAACAATACCTTTTGTGCTTTAAGTCTCACTGAGATTCATGGGTTGCATAGTACATCTAAAGTAATTCGGTAACTAAAAACTGAAATTGACTCGAACTGTTCCTCTTACAAACTAGATGGTACTTCTTTCATCTCTCGGTTAGTCCTTACAGTAGCAATACTTCCTCATTTCCGGATCCCTGTCATATATACAGTTGGCCTGGGATCCGTACTTGTTTATCCGCGATATGTCGCTAAGTTTCACTCGATACTGATTTTTCCTAATATCATGCATCACACTGCCTTCATAGATCGCCTTTCCGGGCCTGGTCACCAGTTTTACCTGGTACATGTCATGAGCAATCTTCGTCGTGGATGAGCTGAAATCCCCTAGAAATCCATCCGTATCTTTACTTTTCTTAAATTTCACCAAATCCTGATGGGGAGACAGCTTAGCGGCCCACTTAATCTCGTCCAAACTGAGCACCGAGCAGAGACTGCGATGTTGTTCCGTGTACTTGTTAATGAAATCGACGACGGCCATAGCCGAACGGAACACTGGTTCCGAAGCGGTATCGTCAATCGATTCCCAATCCAGGCAAGCACACCAGTGGGGTTCGATGTAGGCCTCGGCACATGATCGGTTCTCGGAGATTTTGTCGAATAGTGAGATGGCACGGGTGTATGTCGGTCGCTGTTTTGCTTTCAGTGTTTCAAGATCTACAATGACAGATGTTGAGTATGTGGAGCAGCAAACTTGGGATGATCGGGATACTTACTCAAAATATCCTGTAGCGTTTCGTGCACGTCGAACGGTGTCACCAATTTGTCCAGGTTGCTCTGGAAGTTTTTGTACTGCTCCGAGTATTGTCGCTTGAACCATTGCGGAAAGCTAAAACTGAAGAACGGTAGTCGCTCTTCCTGCTTGCCCTGCAACGTGTTTCGTACTTCGGCAAATCGGTTTCCATGGTCTGACATCATGATCAGAACTGTGTTGTTGAGCACTCCGGACTTTTTCAGCTCTACCAGCCAGTTGGTAATATCGGTATCCGCAACCCCGATCAGATTGATCGAATCGTGCGAAAGTTCTCCGTGGAAACTAAAAACAAACCTTGGGTTTTTGGGGTAACTTAGCATAAATTCTTTGGTGTAGTCTAGCATCACTTTATGGCGAGGTTGCGCTCCGACGCATAACCTTTTGTAATATGACAGTTGATTCTCAATCGACAGGTAGTAAGTGCGCATGTAATGATCCGTTGGTTGAGCTTTGAAACCATTCAAACGATACGAGAAGGTACCTATGTGCGGTACGTCCTCGTTGAACGCTGTGATATAACCGTACTTCTCGTATTCGTTCCACACAAACGGGTACACGTTAACGAACTCAGAGTGTGCCATGCGCCGACGAGTTTCCGGCAGCTCGAGCTCGGTGAATCCCGTCAGTAAAGGAATGAGGGCCTGTGGCGTTCCATCGCCTATAATATTGTATCCCTGCAGCACTTCGGCACCCAAGTATTTCGTCAGGTATTTGTATGTTTTCGGTAACTTCCGTATGAAAGCGTTTCTGCTGAGCGAATCGAAGCCGATCATCAAAACGTTCATGGTGCCTTGTTTGCTCCAGCTTTGGCGACTCTGTAGAGCCGGTTCTTCACGAATGCCTATCACAATTCCGTTCCAGCGAACGTGGTTTTCTGTCCAACATTGAGCACGGGCAAAATCGCTTCTCCGTAGTATGTATTTGTCGGTTGATCGCACTGTCGGTGCAAACTGAAACTTGTAGTCATCGGTTCGTAGAATGTCAGCAAAATTGCAAGTGATTTTGCCTCTTGCTTTCACCACTTCCGGTTTGATAGTGCAAACCGATTTCTGCAAATCAATAACGAAGAAACATGGTCAGTAGAGCTTGAGACGCATCTGTGGACGAAGAACTCACGTGACAGGATACCCAGTCATCGTTGACATTACCACACTCGATCGGTGGTTCATTCTTCAGGAAGCTTAGCATTTCCGGTGATTCCACGGGAAGGGATGGCATCCTGCAAGCGCCTTGGTTGGGAAGTGATTGTATCGATTCTTCGATGAGATTTCTGCAATGAGATAGTTGAATTGGTTAGGTTGGTCTGATGCATAGATACCTCAAGTAAGCTTACATTTTTTCCCGATTGTCCCCGTATTCCCGACTGCTGATCATGTAGGCCACTAGTGCGTAACCGACGACAAGTGTCAGCAGCAGGAGGAGATTCTTTCGTGAGCATTTTCTTAATTGGTGCATTGCTTTCTCATTTGAGGTGTGAAATCGTGTGCGTGTTTTTGTTTTTGATTGTTTGAGCTTTAGGTGATTACGCTAAACGTAGTTACTGTGCAGGATCCTAGTGGAGTTTGTTAGCAGTATTGTGTATATACACAAATATTATTCCCATTCTTTTTTCTGTAACGATAGTTTAGAAATAAAAAAGATATCGTTGAGTATTGAAATCAATAAAGCAACACGATAATTTGAATACAAAGCTCTAATTGTGCCTGCAATAATCAAAGCTCGTGAATTCAAAATCATCGGAAACGTAGTATGCTATGCGTGATAATCTTTGCACCGTCGTATAAATAAGGTTCCCGTTAAACATGTGCAAACAATGGCTAGCTTTTTTTCGCAAGCTCGTAAGCTATAACTATTTTAACCATAGTAGGCAGTATATAGAAAAAAGGCGGGTGGGTAATGTCAGAGACATAACCGGATTGACGTGAATACGAATAACAATGGCTCGCTGAAATTCAAGATGTGCCCTCATAAAGCACGATATCAACAGGTCAGAAGTCGGCTATATAAAATATATATATTGATAATAAGCTCATAACACACATCAAAAGTATGGGAAATATTAGGAATAGTTCTCTACAATCACGCATGTGCTATCCAATAGAATGAACATTTAAATTAGAGTTGTTTTACCAAGCAGTGAAAATATTCTGTGGAGAATATTTTTGCTTGTATCTTAGAACCTAGAATCGTAACCTCTACCATTAATATAATCTCGTAAAAGGTTTCCATTACTGCATTTTCATTGTCATCGCAATCGGTCATTTCTTGTACACAACCCTGTAATTATTTCAATAGTCTAATATGATTCAGATGATAGCTGGGGGCTGTCCATAAAATACGTCAAGCTGCAAGGGGGCGGGGGGGGGGGGGGGGGGGTTGTTTCACAAAACGTGACCTTTTGTGAAAGGGGATGGGGGGAGGGTTGTTGGAATGTGACGTCCAATATTTTCAATGAGCGCATTTTTGAAATACCTAATTATATTACTGGTTTGCCCTATTTCCTGAAAAAATCTCCACAATAAACGTTTACATTCTATAGGAAAACGTGTATTTGTTGAATCATTTCTGTTGTGATCAGCAAAAGTGTACGGAATTAATAAATCTGCCTAATCTGAGTAAAAAAAAGATGCCTTAAAACGGTTAAACTTAAGTTATGCACTGACAATTTTAGTCAATGTATATGAGTTTGGGTGGACCAATCGCTTGGAATTATGAATTTTTTAACTTTCAGATATCTAATGATTGGTAGTAAGCAGATGTGGGGGAGTCAAAAATTGTCAAAAAAAAGCGTGACGTCTTTTATGGACAGCCTCTTGGTGGAAGTTAGCATCCATCAGCACCTCATACATTAAAATCCGAAGAACGTTGGGTAGTTTCCAATTTTCGTCTAATACGTTAATGAATTTTGAATTCGCTTTTATATATAGAATTCAAAGAGTAGTCCTACCTCAAAACTATGGGAACGTGCCACTTGAACCAATTAGTTCTGATTCCTGAACGGCGGTTCTGTATTCTAAATGACTGTTAAATTGCATTTACATGTTTATCAATGATAATGATTATGGCGGCATTTCGTCGGATTTTTGTAGCAGTATAGTACTAATCTGAGACTTAATCTAGTTTGAATAGTTTTGGTGAAATTATTTTTTCATAAAATAATTGTACTTTTTTTCAATTCCATCATGTTTTGGCGCCCGAGGTGGTCGCCTCACTCGCCTCACCCTCACTACGGTACTGGTGCAATTATAGTTTCTAAAAAAAAAATTAATTTCCCCTAAATTCCACTATGGAGAATTTCGACTATTTCGTTATAATACTAACGTAATATTGACAGACAGATACTAATATTTCAAATGCTATTTGCACTCATCATCTTGTATTACTATTTCGTTAGTTTTATAAAGAAATAGTCCAAATTCTTCATAGTGGAATTTGAAGGAACTGACAAGTTATCTAAGGTATCTTGCAATGGTTTTTGCAGATCAATAGCTTTGGGTCCGGTAACTGAAACTACACCATCATCTGCCAATAGTCTTAGTGTACATGGAGTTACAAGACAGCTGTCAATGTCATTCACGTAAAAATTATAGAGGAGCGGACTGAGGCATGAGTCTTGCGGGAGACCCATGTAGCTAATTCGAATGTTGCCAAATCGTCAAGTGAAAAATGCATGCGTTTCTCTGACAAAAGGTTGTGCAAATAATTATTTATAACCGCTGGGAGTCCATGTTGGTGGAGCTTGTCTGAAAGAACATCAATGCGAATCGAATGCTCCTTTAATGTCTAAAAATACAGATGCCATTTGTTGCTTTTGAGCGAAGGCAATTTGGATGTCAGACGAAAGTAATGCGAGGCAATCATTCGTCCCTTTATTTCTACGGAAGCCCAAGTGTCGAGACGTTGTAGAATAATTTTTTCGAACAATTTTCTGATGCAGGACAACATCGCAATGGGTCTATATGAGTTGTGATTGGAAGCTGGATTCCCCGGCTTTCGAATGGCGATAACTTTCACTTGCTTCCAGTCAGGTGAAACAATATTTTGCTCAAGAAACTTGTTGAACAATTCCAACAAACGTCTTTTTGCGAGGTCGGGCAGATTCTTCACCAAGTTGAATTTAATTCTGTCCAACCCAGGAGCGTTATTGTTACAAGACATGAGTGCTATGGAATATTCCATCATTGAAACGGGGCTATCAATGGAACCATTATTTGGAAAAGATTCCCTAATAATGCTATGCGTAGGAACAGAATCTGGACAAACTTTCCTCGCAAAATCAAATATCCATCGGTTCGAGTATTCCTCACTTAATATTTATTTGACAAGCAACAACTTCTATACTAGAAGTCGAAGGAATGTTTAATCTATAAAAGGAATAACATTTCTTAATTCCTAAAAGCACTCCACCATACGGAGAGTCTCTATCGAGACGTATAATGTTTAAGTCATTAAAATTTAAGGCTATGTTTGATGTAAGCCATGTTTCGCACAAAGCAAATACATCACATTTTTGACTATGCAACAAAACTTTAAATGAATCAAGTTTTGGCATGATGCTTCGACAATTCCACTGCAGAACAGTGATTGAATCATTTGCGACGGATGATAAATTATCCATCAAATGATACAAAACCTGAGAGAGCTGGCAATTGAGCTGATAACTGTTTCAAAAAAGTTCTAGCTATTGGAAGGAATGCCGTTATGATGGTCTTTAGAGGTTCAGATATATTGAATGCTGAGAAAATCCATTCTACAATTTCCGAATTTCAGTTATCCTGTTGGTGGCTGTGAAATGGAGCCCACTGGATTATTGTCTTTTCTTGAGCTAGTTCCTGGATTGGTTTGTAAATTTTACAAACCAGGAGGCACAGTTTTTGGTTTTAAATTTGGCTTTTTAGCTTTAACACGGGGATCTTTTTTTGAAGGTGTCTTTTTTGGTATTTTGTGGTTTGGTAATCTCCTCTTAACAGACCCTTGAGGAGTGACAAACGAGGTATCTTCACTATTTCCATCAGATTCAGATTCCTCTGGCTCCGCAAAATTTGAAAAACTGTTTTCGGTTTCCAAAGGGGAGACATGTATGACCGTTTTAAGCATTTCTGCATATGTGCGCTTAGACCGTGCTTTTAAAGAAAGCATCATTTTGTCTTTACGCAACTTAAATGCAGCGCATACTGACAGATCATCATGAGGACTCTCCCCACAATAAACACATTCTTCAACATCTTTATCGCAAAGATTATCCTTATGAGGCCCTTGACATTTGATACATTTGGACTTATTACTACAGTAAGTAACTGTATGCCCGAATTTTTTACAGATCGTGCAATTCATAACATGCGGTACAAAAAGCCGAAAAGGAAGACGAATTTTATCGATATAGACATGGCTAGGCAACGCAGATCCGGCAAATGTTACTCGAAACGAAATCAATTACTATTAATAGTTATCTTTTTAGACTAAAGAGAAGACGTTGGGCAGAGTGAATTAAAAGATAGAAAGATTACAAAAAAAGCATGTCGGGAGATTTATGGCGTGTGTTATTGATGAGTTTGTTGCTATTAGTTGCTGTTAGAAAAATTCATAATATTTTCATTTCATTCAGGAGTTCTTGCGTGAGTCACAATATGAAAATTACGCTCCTTTTAAATATATTGCTGGACGCATACACAGTGGCCGTAAATAAAGCAAGTAAAATAAATTTTGCTAGCATTTCTTGACATTAACAAAATAATTATGATTGTTTCGTAATTCATTGCACGCGTATTGTTTAGGTACACTAGCGCCGCCCTGAATTCAGTGGAACACGTATGAAAAAGGCTCATTTCTGTCAGGTTGTGTATGGGTTGATTCGAAACGACACCCAAACTAGTATAGAGATGTGTTTTACACGCCAATACTTTCATTTTCGCATTGCACGTAAGCGTAATTGAATGTGTTAGTGACGGCGCAAATTCCTTTCCACTTTTATTCTGAAGAATATGATGCTTTTGGTAAGAAATGGAGAAATTCAGATAATTATTTATGATAATCTGGTGCACTGAAAGGTGCCTTGAAATGCCATGACCTATAAGATCTGCATTTAGGCAGAATGAAACGTAAAACGTCGGTTTTTGGCATTTACTCATGAAATCCGTACCGGAAAATATTCATATTGTAAGGAAACCTGTACCTCGTCGCTGTCTTGAATTCTGAATCTAGAATTTTTTCCTGTAACTGTTGGTCAAATCAGTCTAAAAATACTGAATACGACTATTATCTTTGCGCCTAATATGAAAAATCCTCATTTTACGAAGTAGGTTCGTGACAAATGTTTGCGTTATTTGGAATTGACTTCGTAACTAAAGTTTACGTTATTTGGAATTGGTGAACAAAGAGTTATATAAATCGATTACTTCGTAAAATAGACTTCGCAAATTGCGGCTTGAGTGTTAGAATGAAACACTAATTTTGAAAGGGAAAATAAAAACATGTTATTCTAAGTATCGACAATTGTTTTCTACACATTTTGTTCTTTCTGGCAATTTATGAAAGCAATCCAATCAATCGCCCAATTTTCGACTTCTTCGTAGGAATCAAAGTACTGCTCAGCAAAAAGTTACTTTTCGATGAAAATAAATGGTAATAGGAAGGGGCCAATTCTGATGAATACAGCCAATGGGGTAGCATGGCCGATCGCGCATTAGCTCTCTGTACAGGCACATTGCCGTGTAACAAAATTACTTTGCTGTATCTTCTAGCCCATGTTGCTCGTTTTTTGATCATTTCATGGTTCAAATTTAATGAAAACTCATGATACAGCACACCATTTCGATTCCACCAAACACAGACATGGGTCAAATCAGACAGGTTTTTCAATAGTGTACTATTGAAACATTTCATAGTTGAGGTAGAAATACAGACAATCCTAGCTGCGAACAAAACAGAAAAAATCCTTGCTAACAATGAAGGAAAAAGTTTTCCTTACGGTTTATGAAACGAAATTTATCTAATTTATTGTGAATCTGTGTTATCACAATGGAATTGGCTATGCAACAAATATATATTATTATATATCCAGATTTTTGTGTGAACGACCTTTATTTGCCAAATGCACCCTTACTCATTTTAATAAAATGTAAAAACATTCAACGAAAAAATCTCCAGGTGGCACCGGGTTGGCAAAATAGCGTTTATTCGTCGAGCTAAACATCGTTTAATACGCAATACGCTCTATGTGAATCAATTTGCGAGACGATTCGTTGTCATATATGAAGTGAAATTACTGCCAAGCTGCATTACTATTACTTCCCACATGGATAGTTATCATCACACGTTTCAGCTGTTTCGTTTACTGAAACACGTGGTCACGGAAGCTCATTATACTCGATAGAGGCACAAAATTGTCTCTTCTGTTTTCTGTGACTTGCTCAATTGGAGAGTACCAGTCAAACACCAGTAACGGGAATATCATAACAAACTGTAGAATAAAATAAAACCGGATTGTGATAGGCAGAATTTACATATGCCATAAAGGGTGAACTACGACCGATTGGCACAGGGGGGAAACCGCAATACAACTAATACAGTTTTAGGTAGTTTCAAAAGAAAACAACAATATGTGAAGGGATGGAAACCTGCTTGGGTTTCTTTTGCACTGAAAATAATATGATAACATACACCGGGTAAGCCAAATTAGGCCTAGCAACGTTAAACACAAATAACTCCTTTTATGGTTTGATACAACCATGTTTTTCTTTTCCTATGACTGAATTCTCGGTTAATTTTTCAAAAAGACGTATAGGCAAGTGACAGTTTCTCTTTGTTTACTTTCTCTTCTATTAATTACCAAGCGGTTTCCACGTTTATCACTCAACTCTTTGCATGAAATGATACCCGAAACTTTCGACTTTCAAAAAGAACAGTGATATCAAAGAAAATCTTTTTAATCACATCACAATAATCGAAAAAGAGAGTGATTAAAGAGAAACTGTCACTTGCTTATACGCCCTTTTGAAAAATCAACCGAGAATTTTTAAAAATCTATTTTCGAACCATGCAGGACAAAACAACAATGATCAGTTTTCATGATGCATCGTAAATATCGGCAATATTTTAATTCAACAATTGCTTCCACACCCTTCATGATTAGAACTTTGCTCGGTCGTTTTAGGGAATCCAAAATCACCACACCAGTGTTCCCAAGTAACATTTTGATTATTAATAAATACTTGTGACTGTCTTCAATGCTACATAATAAGTTTTGCATTAAAACTTCAAACTCAACGAAAGCCTGCTGAAAACCTTTATAAGAGCATATTCCAGCCAAGTGGACCATTCTTCATAATGTTGATAAAGCAAGAATCAGCATAAACCTACGTTACATCTTTTTCGGAAAAATTCCAAATTAAAGAAAATTTTGAAACCAGCTTTATGATCAACATTAAATTTATTCGGATGGAATGAATCCCGCAATGAATACACTTTCATTTTGATATTTTTCTTGAATATGTGCCACTATTTCTGGTGCTTTCGGAGTCGGAAACGGAGAACCAGGATATCTGGAATCGATTCGTTTAGCCTTCAACCAACAATGACTACCGATTGGAATAGTTTTGAGCCGAGTTTAGAATTTTTTCTTACGTTGTTTGCTTTGCCGGTTGGAATAAAATTTCATTTGATCCAAAGCTTGTGAAAATCGAATGCGCCATTTATGAGAAAAGTGAGTAAATAATTTGAAATTGAAATTTTTACACCGGTTCTTCCGGAACCGGATGTCGGATCAATACGAAACTCAGGAATTTTCTATGGCAACTTAGGACCTTTTATTTGAATTTAAGTTGATGAAAATCGGATCAGCCATTTCAGAGTAAAGTGCGCAATAATGTTTCATACACACAAACATAATTGAAAGGTATATGACACAAAAGTACGATTTTCACAGTGATAGCATACCCTTTCTTTATGAGAAACAATGGTTCAAAACAGTCATATTCTAGTTTGAAATAAACATTATTCAAGCTAAAACTCAAACAAGTTTGTTATTTTAAACATGCTCCATTTTTCTGTGCATCTTTCCTAACATAGGGTACGGGCTCTCTATTTTATCTCATTTGTAATACCTTAAAAACCTGATTTAGCCATTAAAATCACAACGATTTTTTCACATTTCTGTTTAATAAGCCTTGCTCCACAATGGAAATTGGTTCACATTCCTTGGAAATCAAAATAATATTCAAAAAATCAGCTAAAAACATTTCTGCTCCTAATTTCATCTCAAAGGATTTTTATTCATGCTATCGTTGGTTCATCCTATTAATTAGCAATGGCGACAGCAATCAAAACAAAACATTGCATTATTAGGTTTTTTTATCGTGACGACACAAATGAACAAGTATTCATCCTTGACAGTTCAGCGGTACTGTTTACAAACAAGCTTAAACAAAAATTGAAGAACACATCTCAAACAATCATCTTTACACTTTGCAACTAGTGACTTTCATGTAATAAATCTCAAAAACAAACCGTATTCAATCGTGAACAAATGTTTTAAAACTTTATTTAGGCGATACGGACCGTAAATGGTCTGATCCAATTTGCCAATAAACAAACAAAAGAAATTTTTGTTTACAAACAGTACTGCTGCACTGTCAAAATGTGTTCATCCGAATGAGGTTAGCAGTGACGGTAAAAAACCTAATTACTCTCTCAGGTTCAAAATGTCAGAATTCTTCTTGAAAAGGGCCTAATGCCAACTATAAGAAAACACACGATATTTTTAAAACTAGTATTAAATCGTTTCGAAGTTCAAAATTTTTAGGTCGTTTTCGTTACCTTTCTTTTTAAATTTATAATTTTACTGTGCAGTTAATTTGGTAAAACTTAAAAAAAAACAAAAAAAGGAATTGTTCTTATTTAGGCATTAGCTCTTCTAAAAACAAAATGCAGAGCCAGAGATTCTATTTAAACAGATTAATTGGTATTGTATAGGATTTTGCGATTGCACATTGATTTAAATCAAAGTACAGATTTTATACAGATTTCCTAAATTTAATACAGATTTGTACAAGTTCATAAAAAGTGATAAGTAAAAAGTTATACTTTTCTCTCTGAGTATGTATTTAATTGCAGTGATTCTTTAGAAGTTCATTAATCAACGGAAAAAGTCACATGTTAAAATGGAAATCTTTTGTGCAGATATTTGATGAAGAACTCTGACAAACCTTTATATCAATATTTTCAACCAATTTCAACTGCTATATAAATACTATATATATATATATATATATATATATATATATATATATATATATATATATATATATATATATATATATATATATATATATATATATATATATATATATATATTTCTTTTTTTCTCAAACTAATTTTGTGGACTTTTAATTTTATGCTCTCGTTTTGATTTGGTAACAGACAATAATCTGAGTTCACTCAATCGGGCGAATGATGTGGCTGGTAATGCAATTGGAGCTCTAAATAATAATTTTAGCCCAGATTGGGATGTGTGTGATTTTTTTATATCAACTAAACAGTTTCAAGTAGTATCTATTGTTTCTAGGTAGCTCACGCTTATTACGCGACGACAATGCTAGAAAACTTATGCCATGACCTTTCCTAAGAATTGAGCCTCGCTATGTTTCTTTAGAACACTCGTATCGGCTTTAGTCAATTTTCGGGAACTCATTCTGTTCTCTGGTGGGGAATAGTGGATGCAGGTTTCATCAACATTTTCCAATCGTTGCAGTTAGTCCAATCGACTTCGCATCAGTATGGTCAAACACGCTTCCGAATAGTGCTCGCGTTCGTGTTTTTAGTTCGGAATCAGTATGCGAGGCAATCAACGGCTAGATAATTTATACATCTGCATAATCTTGCCCAAAATATGGCGTGAGCGCTCAGTACTGGTCTTTGTGGCAGCTGCTAGCTCGCGCATCTTCTCTTTCCGGTCGACCAATACCACTGAATATATTTTTTGACATTGTCCTGTACCATTGTATTTTTTCTCAATTGAATCGTGGTCGTCGTTGACTTAAGGACAATTTTTGCAATTTGTAAATTCAAAGTATTAACAAATTTAAATTTAAACTTGTAGGTTGTCGCTAAGAAAAATGATTCCAATTTTTTATTAATTAAATGTCATGAAAACTGTTAGCATTTAAAATTCCTGACCAGATTTGTCGCAGATTGACCCAACCCCGAACAAAACTCGTCTATCAGTATAGAATCTGCTGTGGATACAGGCCAACCTGAAGACGTCAGACTGCTTCCCAAGGCGAAGGTGTAAACTTATTCGGAGAAGCGTCAAAGTCGCAAATCGCGGATTGATCCAAATTGTTGATTTGATTTTTTTGATTATTTATTTATTTTCGAATGAACCGAATCGGACGAACAACTATCACTCTAGTTGATCTCGGTTTGTTTCATAGTTAAACTTTATGCTCTTTAGCTGCTCTCATCCTTACAGTTCCAAGACAAATTTTGCGCTTGTTCTTCCCTGATCTTCTATCAATAAATGTCCAAATAGCTTAACTATTTCAACTAAAAATGTTTAAGACAATCAAGACGTCTGGACCAAAAAGAATACGGACTGAACAATTCGAAAGAACTACTAAAACTATATAATTCGAATTTCTCTCGACAGATCTCTAGTTGATCATGTAAACGCTAAACAAATGTGTGCTAGATCAATAAAAATAATTTTATTGCTATCGAATCACCATATTCGAAATAGAGACAAGGCACGCGGACAAATTGGGTTCATCACAATCCTGGCGGCTTACAATATGAATTATAAAACTGAATACATAATGTAATTGAACTTAGTAAATGAAAAGCATTACATTCCGTTTGTGGAATTTGGCCTTTCTGTTTCAACCGACCTCACAGCTTATTCATAGCGTACAGCATCATTGCATGGCTAGTACTACGATCCTACTGACACTAAGAATCCTTCCAGCTCAGGGCTCGAACATACGACAACTGGCTTGTTGGACCAGCTTATGAAATAAATAACTAGGAAGAACACTTTCATTGAAAGCACCGCTATCGAATCAACATATGAAAATAAGCGATGAGGGATGAGTATAAATTGAGCTCACCACCACGTATAGTGTTGAAGAACGAGAAATAAGATACATTTTTCAGCTTAGACTATTCTTAAAAGTTCGAAGGAATAGATAAGAAAAAATCTCTGGGAAAAATATTAATAGATAAAAACAATTGCAATTCTGTCCTTTTACGACATGGAAGCAGGAAACAACATGACTGGTTGTTCCGACGATGACTGGCACGATCTGGATCACTTCGAAAGACGAGACAGTTTTTTGAGATGGAATTCGAAAATTGCCTGAGAGGTGGGTAGCTAGCGATGGACGATACTTTGGTTGATTTTTATTTCTTTTTTATTTAAAATAAATGCATTTTTGACCCCAAGAAAAAACGAACCGTATTAATTTGTACTCCCAATAGCATACTGAGAACTAACGAGGAATAAATCTTGAGACAGAATATAATATATTATTAATCAAAATCATAGAGGCTCAAAATCACACTTCTATACGCCGTATTTTAGTTCAATGTTAGTAAAATTGGAAGAACAGTTCTAGAAATGCAGATGCTTGGAAAGTTCAAGTCGTGTCTCTGAGAGAAACATTTTCATCCCAATTCAATCACAAGTTTGTGATTATGTTGCGAATGGTCGTAATGGAAACCAAAGGTCTCTGCAAATATCGTCCCGAACGCACTGACGGACGAGCAGAAATCACTTCGTGTCAATTATTCCAAAGAAGTCGTTGCTGCCGCCAGAAATGATCCAAACTTCCTGAAAACAATTGTGACTGGCGACGAAAAATGGTGCTTTCAGAACGATCCAAAAAACCTAAGCACCCAAGTTCGGAGTGAAATTCAAAAAAACTCATCACAAGCCAAACAAAAAACGCGAAAATCTCCTTCAAGAATCAAAACTATGCTTATCACTTTCTTCCGATAGCAAAATCCTCATCCACAAAGAGTTTGTTCCAACTGGTCAAACGGTCACGAAAATGTTCCGAGTCACAAATCAATCAGCCGTGTTCGTCAGTTTTTGGCCCGAAATCAAGTCTGCGGATTGGACCACCCACCGTATTCACCTGATAGGGCGCCGCGTGACTTCTCATTGTTTTCAAAGTTGAAATTGAAAGAAAACTTTTTTGAAAATGTTGCTTCGACACAAGTATTGGAGGCTATACCACAAAATAACATTTCAATCACTATTGAAACGCTGTAAAAAATGAATTAAATCTAAGGGAGAATACTTTAAATAATAATTTGGGAAAACACTCAAGAAATCTTGTTTATTTTGCGATTTATGGAATCAGTCTGGAAACTTAATGGATTCACATTGGGAGTGGTTTTTGGATATCGACCGATCTGGCAATTAATGAGTCTATTCAGAAAAAATAAAATGGAACTATTTCAGTTCTCTGCAAAATGGTACAATTCAAGTTCCAGCTCATTATATCAGCCATATTCATCCAATGAACCGTTTCAATCATCTTGCTGATCACGTTCACATCCAAAACGGAATCACTTCACGGCTTTCGGTTTTCATCTTATCCTATTCGTTGCTGAGATTCGTAAAATGTTTTTACCACTGTGGTATCGAAAAAAGAGAATTAGGAGAAAGTAGGATCGGTTTCTGTCGAATGTACAGCTTCGATAATAGCTCAACAATCATTGTTTGTTTCTGAAGTGGAATTGAAACAATCTATTTTTAACGCATCTATTGAAAACATAACCAATAGAATTGATTTGTTTGTTTTCACGAAACGTTACCGAGATGCGACCGTTGGTACAGCAATATACTATGACACTAATAAAGTAATTACGAGTTAACTTCAAACTGTATGTTACTGAACGAGAACCGAGGGTAAAATGCAAAACAAGAGATAGCTCATCTAACTCTACATAACTGTTGTGTTGCTTACCCTTTTGCTCCCTGTCAGCACCGATATAAGGGAGGAGAAAATCGATGAAAATGGGAAAATGGTTTTTGTCCAACCTCACGCTACCGCTACGGTAATAATCCGCAGTTTCTACGCCGATTATGATTTCATCCAGACGCTCATCACCAGTTCCGTTTACCGTTGTTCTGATCGAGCCCAAATATATCCGATTCAGTTACTTTTCACCTTGCAAACACTTCAACAATAGCGGAAACTTCCCCGACTACAATCTAATGAATTTCACTAACCAACCAAAAAAAATTCGAGACGAGATGAACAGCTGAACTAGGCACGATACTCGCCAGCTACATCTTCTTCACAACTACTACGGGCGGTATGTTTGCGAGAACTACGCAGGCAAACAGTATCAAACGAATTCACCAGTGAGATACTCGCTCACCGGTGAGAGAGAATGGCCCCGAGTTAACAGCGGTTCCGTTGCGGGCTCTCTCTCTCTCCCTAGAAACAGAGCGAGCTATTTCTCTATTTGCCATCGGAAGCATGAGTTTATTAGGTATATGCTAATAGATATATATTGACCGGTATTTTACGTTTCTCATATAAGATATGACGTGTATTGTATTCATTCCAGAAGTTACATTCGTATTGAAATTATTGTTCATTTCTTCAAAAATTAATTAATTCAATACTGCTTGAATAACAATTTGAAAAATTGAAAAACGACTCACAGATGAATGTATTTCTTCTGCTCGATCGAAAATATATCACTGGACCTCGAAACGCAATTATCGTAGTCGAGTTCTACTGAATCATCCTCGATTGCTTCACCAATATTCCGATACGCAACGATACGCGAACACATATGGTGTGAAGAACTTTGCCATTCTGTAGGATGCACGTTTTGCTGCTTTTGATTTTGTGTGAAAGATTTTTTTTAAATTGTTGTTCTTTTCGATGTGCAAGTAAATTGGGCATTGCAATCAGATGAGTTTGGTCATTGAAAAAGTTAAAATCCGTACATTAATTATTGAAAACTAATGCGATGTAGGACGTTTTCGTCGATATTGGATCAATGAGAAAAGCAAAGGTACGGCGCAAATGGTTCGTCACTTGCAATACTTTTTCTATTTCGCTATTACTCAGTGCGGATTGCCCTTACCGATTATTAATCATTCGAAACCAGCCTGTAATTTTTTCCAGAAATGCAGCTGTAGTATACATTTCAAACCTTTCGGTCTTATCAGCGACTATGTGCAGTGCTGCGGGGCTACTCCAGCATTACAATACTTCATTGTAGTCGAAACTTTCATTTTATCAACGGTTGATATTTTATGATCAAAGTCTCGTTCGAGAGCGCTTAGTTTATCGTCAGTTCATTCCCTGCCTCAAACTTCACGAAAGCAATTAAATGGTCAACGTTTGATATGTTGTTTATTTTTGCCCCCCCCATACCAATCCGGGACAATCAAGTACTTGGTACTATCCATCCGTGAATCACATTCCGGTTCAGAACATGATTATCAATTCCAGGCGCGTATCCAGAAATTTGTTTCGGAAAGTGTTTCAGAACATGATGATTAATTTCCATGATCATGGAAATATGTATATAATAACATTTTTGGATAAAGTCGTTTGTTGAAATTTCCTCATTTTTTTACATTTTCCGATTGAAACAAACTGACTAAACAAACACATGAAAATGACACAAATTAGAACAACACTTAAATTTACCAGATCATGGACGATGGTCGCATTTCGGTTTGGCATCTCTAAATCGCCGACGACTTGTTCCCGAGAGTCACACATCGACGACATCGCATTTCTAAATAATTCTCTGTTATCGGTGACTTGCAGAGATTGTCCATCCAGAATCAGTCCATTTAGCGCCCCAACTACCTCGAATGGCTTGACATTCAGAATCAGTGCCACCGAACCGTAGGTTTGTTTCTCAAGCAATCGATTCCTAACGACCGTCCCGAATAAGGAGTATATCGAAAAGTAGTTAGCAACATTGATTATTGAATAAAAAGCAAAAAAAAACATATTTGACATCAGTTTTCGATACATTGTAGAAAAATTACATTTTTATGCATTTCACTGATTATATTGAAGAAAATCCTAGTTTCTGTGAGACGCTCGCACTTTGGACTTGACATTCTTCATTAAATTCTGCACAGTTACTTTTGTGACTTTCCTGGTGGCAGCTGTCCAGTTTTTTTTTTGAACTCCTGCATGTTTTGGGACACTGTACCTTCCTTCCGAAAGTGCCGCTTGACAATTACCCAATACCTTTCAATTGACCGAAAATCCGGGCAGTTCGGTGGGTTGATGTCCTTTTCCACGAATTTTACATTATTTTTTGACAACCACTGTAGAATGGAGTTGGCGTAGTGGGCTGAAGCCAAATCCGGCCAGAAGAGAGGAGGAGCCTTATGATTTCTGTACAGTGGCAGCATTCTTCAAACATTCTTCCTCGTACGGTGTTAATTGTGCCCTTCGTGAAGAAAATCGACGACCGCAAACCACAGGTACAAATTGCTTGCCAGACCAACACCTTCTGCCCAAACTTTTCCATCGACACCGTGGTGCCAGCGTCGTCCAGGTCCTGGTACACCGATTTCGTATAATATTGCGGTCCGGGCAGCGCTCGAGATTCTTCCTTGGCGTAGGTTTTGTTGTCTATCAGGATGCATCCGTCTTTATTCTGTAGAATCCGGTTATACAGTTTTCGCGCTCTTGTTTTGGCCTGAACTTGCTGTACCAGGAACTTTTTCGGCATCTTCTGTTTCTTGTACGTTTTCAGGGAGTTCTGAAC
Organism: Malaya genurostris; assembly: GCF_030247185.1. Lineage (NCBI taxonomy): Eukaryota > Metazoa > Arthropoda > Insecta > Diptera > Culicidae > Malaya > Malaya genurostris. The sequence continues at coordinate 25,467,765 of NC_080571.1, read as the reverse complement.
ATTGATCCGTTAAATCATCCCGATGCTGGTGTTGACCTGCTTGGCCAAATCCCGCGTCGACGCCGATGGGTTTTTCCTGATGTACTTAACCACTTTTAAGTCCCGGCCGAGCTGGCTGGGATCCGTTTTCCTACCGGATCGGGGCAAATTCTTCATGGAAAGGGTCTTACCGAACTTCGCGATAGTATTTTTGACACTGGTGTGGTGCACTTTCACCCGTTTAGCAATTTCGTTGTACGTGCCACCACTTTCTGAGCACCAAGCGTGCTTTCGCGTTTCCGGATCAATTCGACTCATCATTGAAACGATAAACCGTACCGAAACCAATTGATATCGATATGTCACCGCAAAACACGCTGCAAAAAATTAAGCCATTTCAAAGTAATAACTGATTGAATGTTGCTAACTACTTATCGATACACTCCTTAGATCGAACAATCTCAACACTTGATCGGTCGGCACACAGTGACTAATATTCCAAACGAAAAACCAACATGATTTTGGAGTTTTCTGCAAAGGCCGAAATTCGTCCACCATCGAGTTTCTACCCTTCCCGGTAATTTTCACATGCAACGCATTTCCACTGACGACTAATCCGTTCAGTCCAGCCGAGGCTAGTTCGGCTTATTCGGAGTTGCTCATGTACACAAATGCGGTCCGGCCGATTGTATCAAATTTTTGCTTGCAAGAGTTCACTTTTGTATTAGGTTCAAGGTTTTGGATAGAACTTGGTGTATGGTTTTGTTAGTAAGCGAAATTATCACCTAAGAAAAAGGCGAGAGTTTTTTGTTAGTACGATTTATCAATCAAAGAATTATCAGGGTTCCGAAGTTCGCAAACAACTTATGAATTCCGAACCATCTGGATAATGTTAGCACTCAAAATATGTTCAGAAAAGTCTCAAAGAATACACAAAAAAGACTTGAAGATAATTCAAATAAGGAACAAAGAAGGCTAATCGAAGAGCAAAAGAATACTCCTATAATACTTAAAAATAACTCAAATAATACTTAAAGAAGTCTTCTTCGATGAAAGACCTAACGGTTGAAACCGAGTATAAATAAACAATCATTAATTCCTTCATTCATTCATTCATGACTCAAAGAAAACTCAAAGTACATTCTGAGAAGACGCAAAGTGGACTCGGAGAAGACTTAAAGAGGCACTGAAAATTCAAATAAGGCACAAAGAAAATTCAATTAAGACTCCAAGAAGAAAACTCAATTAAGACTCAAAGAAGGCACAAAAATCATCCAAGAAAGACTCAAGGAAGATTCAAAGTACATTCAAAGAAGACTCAAAAGCAAATGACTCTAAAAAGATTAAAATTAAACACAAAGAAGATTGACGGAAGATTCAAATAAGACTCAAAGAGGAGTCAAGTGAAAATCGAAACAGAGTCAAAAAAAGAATCAAAGAAACCTGGAAGAAGATTCAAAGAAAACTTAGTAAAGATTCAAAGAAAACTTAATAAAGATTCAAAGAAGAAGAATTTGTCCCGGGTTGGCGGTTCAATGCATAGGACGCTGGTCTTACAAGCCAGTTGTCGTATGTTCGAGCCCCGACCTGGAAGGATTCTTAGTGTCAGTAGGATTCATAGTACTAGCCATGCAATGATTCTATACTCTAAGAATCGGCTGCGAAGTCTGTTGAAACAGAAAGGTCAAATTCCACAAAAGGAATGTAATGCCAAGACTTTGACTTTGAAGAAGAAGGATCAGAAATGACTCAACTCAAAAGAGATTACTCAAAGAATATTCAAAGTACACTCAAATACGACTCAAAGAGCACTCGAGATTAATAAAAATTCAAATAAGAAGAGTAAAAAACTAAAAGACTCAATTAAGATTCCAAGAAGAGGAAGGAAGGATAATACTTGAAAACGGCTCAAAGAAGTCTTCAAGGGTCAGTAATGATTCGAAGAAGACTCAAAAGAGATTAAAAAATGACTCAAAGAAGACTTAACGAAGTAAAAATCAAAAAAGATTCAAAGAGCGCTCAAGTACGACACAAAGAAGACACACGAAGACTCCAAGAAGAGCCAGGAAGGACTCAAAGTAGGCGCAAAAAACATTCAAGAATGACTCAAGCAAGATTCAGGGTATTTTCAAAGAAGATTCAAAGAAAACTCTAAAAAGATGTAGGGGAAGATGTTCGGTTGCCGGCACCCCACCGTAACTTTTGACAGAAAGCATATAGCGTCATTCCGACAAATGTCATGTGTGTGTGTGTGTGTGTGTGTGTGTGTGTGTGTGTGTGTGTGTGTGTGTGTGTGTGTGTGTGTGTGTGTGTGTGTGTGTGTGTGTGTGTGTGTGTGTGTGTGTGTGTGTGTGTGTGTGTGTGTGTGTGTGTGTGTGTGTAATAGCAGCACGTTCTTTTTGTGCCGAATAAATTTTAATTGCATGAAAATTTTTTTATGTCCTTTTTTATAGTATCATAAATTGAAAAGCATCAATCGAAAAGGTGAGTGGATTGAATATTTATGAGGTGAAATCGATCTATTTCGTAATTTTAGTACCAGATGCTATCTAAATTTTCGCAACCAAAGTTTTTTTTTCGTCATTTTCAAAATGTCTATCGATTTCGAGTACCCGCACCCCAAGGTGTTCGGTTACCGACATCCCATTTTTTCGAAAAATCGTGAAAAATTGTCAGTGATATGCAGAGATGCCAAATCTGCAAATTTGTCTGCAAATTATCAAATTCCGTAGTTAACCTACAAACATTTTTTTCGTCTGAAACCTTTTTGCTGAATTTTGAAACTTCGATTGTCAGAAATTACAGACTTTTGGAAATTGACGCGATCTTTTCTTTTTGGTAGCTGAACTTATTATATTACCTGCAATCTCTGGTTATATGCAACACGTGGACAACTTCTCGGTTAATTTTTCAAAAGGGCGTATAAGCTAGTGACAGTTTCTCTTTGTTTACTTTCTCTTCTATTAATTACCAAGCGGTTTCCACGCTTATGACTCAACTCTTTGCATGAAATGATACCCGAAGCTTTTGACTTTCAAACAGAATAATGATATCCAAATAATATTTTTAATCACATCACAATAATCGAAAGAGAGTGTGATTAAAGGGAAACTGTCACTTTCTTATACGCCTTTTTGAAAAATTACCCGAGACTTGACGACTTTAATACATCCGTCATATATGTAACAACTTTGGTTCTCTGGTTCTGTTAGCCATGGCGACTTCAAACAAATCATCCAAGTCAAGGAAAATTAACTTTGATGCACTGATTAATGCCACTAAACGTTGTTTAGTGGATAAGAAGCCAATAAATTCGACTGCAGCAACGTTTTCAATCCCGCGAAGCCAGTGGAAAACCAGCCAAATCAACACCAAAGGCGCCACCATCCAAATCATCGGCCAAGAGAGTCAATGCGAAATTGTCATCCGACAATGAAGACTTTGGCCCACGACGCCTCCGAACGAAAAAATTCCGTTTTTTCTGTGAATAATTGCAGTCTTTACTTATATTTTTCCGTTTTTAGCGAAATTTCTTGGGGTGCCGGTAACCGAACACCAGAGTTGCCATTTTAAAATGTGTGCTTCAACTTGAAAAATCTGTGTACCATCTGTGTTGCATATTTTTGATCATAATCTGTGAAAATCTGTGAAAAACAATAAGAAAATCTGTCATTTTTTTGAAATATTCATAAAAATCTGTAGAAATCTGTGAATTTTGATCAAATCTGTGTTCTGTGACACAGAATCTGTGTGGCAAAATAGGCAAAAAAATCTGTGGTTTTACAGACAAAAATCTGTGGCCAAAATTTATCCCTTTACTAAATTGATAATAGATTTTTTTTCAATCGATTGAAGCAACTTAGTTTCTTATTCAGTTGTTAGCTGAGGACTTTAGCTTACCATTGATGTATATATGTCCGCATAATTTGCACTTAGTCAGAAGTTATAAGCTTAAAAGAAAAGGGTGCCGGTAACCGAACACTCTCCCCTACTAATGATTTTCCCAAAATCAGTCAAATTTTCCAATATTAATCCTGAAAAACGTCTATATCGAGTCCTACACTAAAAAAATGACTTTAAAAATTTAAAATCAAATTACAAAAACAACATTTTTTAATAAAATTGTACAGTTTCTTTTTATCGAAAACTAAACTTAACAAAAAGTCATTATCATCCAAGAACTTAATGAACATCAATTTGAGAGAATATTTCACAGAATACTGGTTTTGTTAGATACACTTTTCCCACTAAAACTGCCCGCATTACAATACATGGGCGGTTGGAAGGAAACATAATAACCTACATTGGGACAAAATTTCATTGAATCCGAAAGCGGTATCATTTTTTTTTGTTAATTAACTTAAAATTTTGAAAACCGATTTGTTTTTCAGTTTAGTATTCGAATAGACGTATTTCGCGAAAAGCTGCATTTGAAGCCTATGAACTTTATCAAAAAAGCCACTTTACTTACTTTATTTTTCCAAAGTTTATCTAGACTATCTTTTGGAAAGGACTAAACATTTTTACCATTATTTGTTTCAATTTAAGTGGAAAAATTACAAATCCTACATTAAACTAATGTACTTGTGAAGTTCTCAAAATAGGTCTAGTTTTCGAATAAAAATAATGAAATAATGTAGTTAACCTACAAACTTTTTTTTCGTCTGAAAACTTTTTGCAGACTTTTGAAACTTCGATTGTCGGAAATTACAGACTTTTGGAAATTGACGCGATCTTTTCTTTTTGGTAGCTAAACTTATTATATTACCTGCCATCTCTGGTGATATGCAACACGTGAACAACTTCTCGGCTAATTTTTCAAAAGGGCGTATAAGCAATTTTTTTATCATAATCTGTGAAAATCTGTGAAAAACAATAAGAAAATCTGTCATTTTTATGAAATATTCATAAAAATCTGCAGAAATCTGTGAATTTTGATCAAATCTGTGTTCTGTGACACAGAATCTGTGTGGCAAAATAGGCAAAAAAATCTTTGGTTTTACAGACAAAAATCTGTGGCCAAAATTTATCCCTTTACTAAATTGATAATAGATTTTTTTTCAATCGATTGAAGCAACTTAGTTTCTTATTCAGTTGTTAGCTGGGGACTTTAGCTTACCATTGATGTATATATGTCCGTATAATTTGCACTTAGTCAGAAGTTATAAGCTTAAAAGAAAAGGGTGCCGGTAACCGAACACTCTCCCCTACTAATGATTTTCCCAAAATCAGTCAAATTTTCCAATATTAATCCTGAAAAACGTCTATATCGAGTCCTACACTAAAAAAATGACTTTAAAAATTTAAAATCAAATTACAAAAACAATATTTTTTAATAAAATTGTACAGTTTCTTTTTATCGAAAACTAAACTTAACAAAAAGTCATTATCATCCAAGAACTTAATGAACATCAATTTGAGAGAATATTTCACAGAATACTGGTTTCGTTAGAAACACTTTTCTTCCTAAAACTGCCCGCATTACAATACATGGGCGGTTGGAAGGAAACATAATAACCTACATAGGGACAAAATTTCATTGAATCCGAAAGCGGTATCATTTTTTTTGTTAATTAACTTAAAATTTTGACTTAATTAACTTAAAATAGACGTATTTCGCGAAAAGCTGCATTTGAAGCCTATGAACTTTATCAAAAAAGCCACTTTACTTACTTTATTTTTCCAAAGTTTATCTAGACTATCTTTTCGAAAGGACTAAACATTTTTACCATTTTTGTTTCAATTCAAGTGGAAAAATGACAAATCCTACATTAAACTGTTGTACTGGTGAAGTTCTCAAAATAGGTCTAGTTTCGAATGAAAATAATGAAAAAATAACTAATCGAATTCACACTAAATAAAATCGATCTTAAAAATTTGAAGCCAAGTTACAAAAAAAATCGCCATTCTTTATTTGAATGATTTTTTGTTTCAAAATAGATAATTAGGTTCCCTGCCAACTTTTCATGTATTGTAGGATAAGTGTTTTGAAAGGAAAAAACTTTTTCTTATCCAGCACCGTCACTTTTTGCGAATATCGGGTTACTAGCAACTGGGTATTCGGTAAAATTATCTCAAAAATGGATTCATTGGAATCTTGGATGATTATGATTTTCTGCTTAGTTAATTTTTAGTAAAAAGAAACTGGATAAAAAACTCAGTTTGGGCAAGAAATAGCTGTTGTTTAAAATTTTTTTTCCTTGAATGTGTCCATCTAGCAATGTTGGTTGGGAACCTAATCATCTATCTTGGGACAAAATTTTATCAAAATCAATAACGGTTTTGTTTTGAAAATCGATTAAAAATTTTTGAAATCAATTTTTTTCAGTGTAGGACTCGATAAGGATTTTTTGAAAAAATTGACTGATTTTGTGAAAGTAACTAGTTTGTAGGATTTATCTTTTTCGACAATAGCCCTTCGAAATAAATTTGTTAAAAATGTTTAGACCTTTTCAAAAGACAGTCTGGATCAATTTTGGAAAAAAATAAAGTATGCAAAGTGACTTTTTGACACAAAACCTACTTCTCTCAAAACAGAGAGGGTGGTGCCAACATTTGTTCGAGTTGACGTGAAATTCGTCATATTTATAGAGAAGACTTTTCATAACATAATTATTTTTTTAGGTTTCTGCAGGGGTTTGAACCCCTAAAACCACCCCCTCCCCCATTGTATACGCGCCTGATCAATTCCCATACGTATGGAAATATGTATACAGTCACTTGAACATGTTTTGGTTATGAAGCCGATTGTTTGAAAGTATCCATTTTAAAATTAAACTGAATATCAAAAGAAAAAAGTTTTCATAATGTAGGGGAGATCAGGGCTAAACCACTCACTTTTTCGAAATGTAAAAACCATTACAACTAGGGTTTCACACAAGTTAGGTCTGCCGTTGTGTAGATTTAACCTTCAGCTACAAATGAAAAGCGTGTTCAAAAAGTCAATCCATGGATTGAAATAATTTCAGGTTCATAAAATATTTGTGGAAAACAGAGAAAGTAAGAAAAGCATAGTTACTCAATTAGGTGGATTGATATTTGTTTGTATAAATTCTATCCCCTCGCAGTTTGCACACAAACATAAATGAAGTTGTGCTAAATCACAGATAGACACCAGAGCAGCAGAACGTTTGTTGTGTAAATATTTAGATTGATGTTAATTTTTAGATCTCCGATTCAATTATTGTGTTATGACTTTGTTTTGCGTGCAACAAAATATTGAAGTTGTTACGATGTTATACTTTTCTACTAGCAACAAAATGTTGACTTTTAACCTGGCAATATTTGGTTATCGAAGTTCTTCCGATGTGCTCTATGTGAGTGGATTGATTGCTGATTCAAGCGCAATAACAAGAGATTCGGTAATATTTCAGCTGTTTTGTCACTGAAGGGCGAATCTTACAAAAGTAATAACAGTAATAATTACCAATAAATGTTTCAAAATTCTATAACTTTGTCTAAAAATTCGAATTCTACTCAAATCTCACTCTTAGTAGTACAAAGAACTACAAAGGGCTGTCAACCGTCATTCCATTTGTTTATGTAAGTTTCGTCCTCCGTGCTCACCCCGGTGGCACGATTGTCATCTGCATACAATTGGCTTGAAGCCGAAAATTTTGGTTCTTTGGTTCTAGTTCGCTGTCAAATGCTGTGTTTAAGCATAGTTCATACGTTCACATTTTTCTTCATGCGGTGGCACCAACATAAGGGAACGATTTCGATGGAATATAATCAAACTATAATAAACCACAATTTCTTTTTCTTATTTAAAAAGAGCTCAAATTACTTGTTTTATAGAGAATACTAGACTAGAGTAATATTTATATTGGGTTTGAAGAAATTAACTTTTGGCACCAGTGTGGTTTGATTATATGGTATGAACGGAGCTTAACATATTGTTGACAACAACGCCACCAAAACAAAATGCGTCGGTTTCAGCAACCAGCTTCCATAGCAGGGGGGTGTGCGTGCTCCACAGGCTGATACTTCAATTGCTAGTAAGGAAGGGCGAAACTATTTATTCTCTTCATTTTCGATGGTTTCCGAACTTTTTACTACTGGAAATAGTAAATGAGACGATCAAATTACTCGCAGATTTGTCTTAGTCGCTGAAACCAGCCAATTTCACGAAAAATGCACAAGGGCCATTCACACAGGAAGCATAAATCGAAAAAGGGCCAAGCTCTTTTTATGTTGATTTCTTCAGTGGATATAACGAAAATTGCCGGAAAGATGGGAGAAAGCTAGCGACGGACAATACTTTGAATAATACATCTGTAAGCACTTTTTCGCAATAAAGCTTTTAGTTTTGGAAAAAACGGCGGAAGCAAAATTGTACACCTGATAGCTAAAGAAATTTTTAGGAAGTTCTTTGATTTCGCTTTCAATTTTAGGAATATACTCTTCGTGTGCCGAGTTGATTGCTATTTTCAGGTCATTGCAAATGTCGAGGTAGTTTTGTAGATTGATAACACTTTTATCTTTTCTATAAGTCTTATGTTCTTTCTGCTTTCTATTTTTCAGGGTTTTCAATTGCGGGTTGAACCTGACAGGCAATTTGTTATTGTGACTTCTTCTTCTTCTTTTTACTGGTACAATTTCCGAAATTAAGTTGTTGATAATTAGATAGAATTTTTCCACTTCATTGACGTTTCCTTCTATACATAAAATATTTTGCCAGTTTAATGTGCTTAGTCTACGTTTTGCTTCTTCGAAATTTGTTTTGAGGTATTCCGGCACTTCCTCGTATTCTATTTCGTTAGGGAGAGACATGTTATGCATAAAGATAAGTAATGTTTGTGCAGTAATGTTCCAGAATATTTCTCAAATGCAAACACACACATTGAATAGCGGACGCCGTCGTATCTGTTAGGGAAACCATGATAATGGATTGTAAAATCACAAAGATTAGACATTGCTCGTTTATTATCGACCACCAATTCTCTAAAATATACTGATTTATGTACTTGAAAGGATTCTTAGAAATATTTCCATGCAAGGCGCAACACGAGTGTAATGGTATTGAAAATCTGTTCAAAATCAGTTGAGCTGAAGAAGTTTGAAAGCCTGGACACTATTTTTATTTTCCGTATTTTAAATTCACATTATTATATAGAAAAGATAGATAGTCCTACGTCAAAATTAACATCACTCGAACCCGAACTTTATATGTCAAGCGAACTGAAAAATGATTGAAATCCAATTTAAATTCATGCCCAATCCACATTTTAACATGAACAAAAAAGTTGAGATAAAAAAGGCACTTTAGAAAAAAATGATTGACAGTTTTTTTTCATGAAATTCGAAATATTTTCTTCCTAAAAATATACATTATTTCCACTACTGTTTCATTGTAGTGAGATCTTGCTTACACTGGAACAACGAAAATGAAATCCGAGTATTACTCAAGGGAATCCAATTGATCAGTCATAAACAAATTGCATTAGTTCCACAATATTGGTCTCCCAACGGAAGCGTTAAAAACCTAGCAATAGGAGTGTTTCGCACTCAAACCTCACGATGGAACTCTACCAACTACTGCTGCGGTTACTGTTCCTAGTTCCGTTTCTGATGGAAGCTGACTTCCAAGCTCAACCGTCCCCGCTGTGTGGCTGCGATTGCGAACGGCGTATTGCCCTGCCCCCGGAAAAGACTGAGTGTGTGATGTTCCAGAATATGCGATACAAAGGTTGGTTGTATGCGGATAGGAATAACGTTTTCCAAGCGAATCGACTGCGCTACATCTTTACTTCGAAAGATAGCAAACTGGGGAACACCGACTCTCACTGGATGGTAAGAGACAAAGAGTATAACAACCACACGTACGCCTTTTACAATGTCGGCTTGAGAGAGTGGCTGATAGCAGGGACGGATCAGTTGGCGCGGAATGCCGAACGGCGCTATGCTTTCTCGCAGCAGTACGACACAACTATCATTCCGAAGGAAGGTTACTTTCAGTTTATCCCGGATCCCAAAGGACTTCAGGAGGGATTCCGCATTCGGAATGCGTGGTCCGGTGACTGGTTGTACGCTGATGAGGAACGACATTCCTCTTACCACTATCGTACGTATCTATTGCGGCGAAAGGGCAATTTTGAGCCCAGATCGGAACACTGGTGGAGGGTAGTAAAATGTCAGTTCACGCCTGGTCGTCCAGGAGGCGGTTAATAGATTATTCAAATAGAAATATGGAATCTTGGAAAATGACAGCGTGTTCAAAGTGCTTAGTTTTCCGCGAAGAAACTGTTTGGAATTCATTCAAATCCATCCCTTGGAAGAAAACAGTGATTAGTTACAAAACACAGGTTTTAGAGTATTATGAATATATGACTCTCGAAGTCGTATGATGTTTTTTGTTATAGTCTATTTTCTTAGAACTTTCTGTGACAGCTGATAATGATATCACAATAATCTCGCAATGACCCGAAGACAAAACGCTTTCAATATCCTAAAAATTGTGTATTTATACCGTTTCCGTCCAATCCTTGATCAGATCTAGCGTTTTCTAAGTCTATATTGAATGAATTGACAAGCCAGATGTTGTATGCTCAAACCTTTATCATATGTAATACTATCAATAGCGAACGTCACATTGACCAATTATTGCTTTTAAAGAACGCAATTGGCGAGAAATCACTCGAGATGAAGAAGAAAACAGATGTTATTTCACCAAAATAATGCGCTGTATCACAAGTCGCTTGTTACCACGACGAAATTACATTCATTTGACAATTCGATTGCTTCCGCATTTACCATATTCACCGGATATGGCCCCCAACGACTACTGTCTGGTCGCAGGCTTTAAAAAGATGGCCCACGGAGAGAGAACGATGAAGTAGTCTTCCATTAGTTTTAAGATATGGCAATCATTACTTATTTCAGTTTACCACAAAAAGATGCAGACTTGAAGTTCGGAGTCGATGTTTCTCGTGCACAGGTAGACGGGAGTCGACGTTTTGATTTTCGGTATAATACCAATATCAACGTATTCCAAAATAATAAACAAATTTGACAATCAAACAACAGACGGCGCTTTTGGTGTCACGGGCTGCTCAATTCCTCAATTACATTACTATTACTCTGGAGAATCTAGATGTACTTTACTTATGTTCCCAAATACGATCAGTTTTCCGTCAATCTGAGTTGAAACGCATTTGCTCTCATTGAAATCGTTCGATATTTGAAACGAATTAGTTACGGTTTCTAACTGGATTCCGAATCAAGTGCAAAAACCGAGTTCTAAGGAGTGTATCGAAAATTAGTTATCCACAAATTTTCCTTTCAAATTATGATGAAAAAACGATATTTTATTCAAACTAAAAATTGACCCTTTTTTGTACGAGTTTAAACTTGAGCATAATGAAAACTGGATGAAATTTAAGTTCACGAATGTTCGAACTTTTGATCGAACGCTCTTCATCTAATTCCAGACAAGTGTTGCATCGCATTTTTTGGACGCTTGAGCCCAATTTTTTTCGAACTCCAGTCTTCTTGAAGATCCTCTTCACGACTGCTTAGTAACGTTCGATAAGTCGAAGCTGAGGGCAATTTGGTGGATTGATGTTTTTCTCAACGAAATTTATACCCTGTTCCGCAAGCCAATTGAGAGTGGTTTTGGCATAGTGAGCCAACGCTAAATTCAGCCAAATCAGTGGAGGTGTACTATGCTTCTTGTATAAAGGCAGCAATCTATTCTGGAAACACTCAGATCGATAGATTTCTGCATTTAAAGTTCCGGTAGTGTAAAAAATGGTTTGCTTCAAGCCACAGGAACATATTGCTTGCCATACCAGTACCTTTCGACTGAATTTCACCACTTGAATCCACCTATACGCATCGCTCACATCCTCCCCAACGACGACAGTAAAGTATTGTGAACCTGGAAGGGTTTTTGAGTCCTCCTTTACATAGGTCGCATCGTCCATCAAAACGCATGCATCCGGACACTGCAGAAGACGCGAATACAATTTCCGGGCCTTTGTTGCTGCTCGCTTCTTCTGTTCTACACTTTGTTTCGAGATTTTCTGCTTCTTGTAGGTCTTCAGGTTATTTCGCCTCTTGATACGCTGGATCATTTTTTTTCTTTATTTTTTTTTTGCCCACAATTTCGACACTCGTTCCTACTTTTTTGGCCAAATCACGTATTGACATTGATATGTTCTTCATGATTAGAAAAACCACTTTCTGGTCCAGTTTCGGGTTGGAAGAACCGGATTTTCTGCTTCTTTCTGGCAGCTCATCCAAAGAATACTGTTCCCCAAACTTATTAATGATGGTTTTAACACTGGCATGATGAATTCCAAACCGCGTCGACAATTTTCGCATAGTAATACCCTCACTAATCTCACTTAGCCATGTGTCCAGAACCTTAATTTTCACTTCCTTTTCAATACGCGACATTTTGAAAACGCAGAATTTCAACCACACAAACAAGTTAACAAACGAAAGCTGACAGCCAAACGCACAGCATGCTGTGATCTGAACATAAAAAAACATAAAAAACATATTTTTGAATGCAAAAATCGGATAAAAACATTGAGAGCAAAAACCGGACATGGATTTTGCAATGCAAGAATCGTTTTAATTTCTGCAAGAACCGTACAAAATAACTTTAAATTCAAAAACCGGACAGAAAATAACTAGATCTTCCAAAACAAATGTATTTATCCGGTTTTTGCCTTCAAAGTTTTTACGAACTGGAGTAGGGGAGTGCAGCATAGATCACGTTGCCCTTAACTATGTGACTAGCGATATTGGCAGTGCAACAAATTTCTTTTATAACATATATTAATGCATGTTATTTACATTCCATTATTCAAATAATAATACATGTTATATTAACAAAAAATTACTTCGTATTTTGTGTGGTATTGAGCTATCCAACATTTGAAGACTTTATAAATATCTATTTAGAGTACCAACAATAACCGCAAAAAACCTCATAACCGGAAGCAATAAAAGCATCTATAACTTATTGGTATGTTGTAGTATGTTGACTGTTGAGACTGATTTGCAAGCTGTATTGACTATTTCAGAATACGAAATCAGTTTATTTTGAGTTTAAATTTCCTTTAGGCGTTTTCAATAATCTTGCTGGAAACACTGCGAAATACGATGAGAATATCCCTGTGGTAACCAAAACAGTACAACACCAAAAACGACAAATGGGCTCCCAAACACGGAGCCAAGCCCGTAACGCGAGCTGTCTTGTCTTGTCTTAGGTCTTAGGTAAGAGCCGGCTCAATTGAACGGCTCATTGGCCCTTTCTCAATAAACGTCAATGTGGAGAAGCGGTTCAAGAGAGTGAGCGTGAGAGCCACAGAAATACATGAGTGGTATAGGCGATCTAACGTTGTGTTTCACAACTAGAGATGTGCGTGTACGGAGAAGTGGGATATTGAAATGAATTAGTTGAAATTCCAATTGGAAAAAAGCTATGTTTCTTCTCCTATTCCAACAGAATGTCCTTAGAAAATTCACAGGAGAATAAATGTTCCTATGTATTTTTGACAGCTTCATTACAAAACATCATCGTTTGAACAACAACGCTATCCACATGTTGAACTGTCGTTAGAAGGCCAATATTTTAATGCTGAGTGACATGGCTCTTTTTGAGAGTAACTCAGACTGCACGAGCCACGGTTGTCAAATTTGGGCGGCAGCACAGATGAGCCACGGTTAGTAGCTATCTTTTAATGTTGAGAGCCAAGCCTCTTCTTGAGAGCCACGGTTCAATGTTGAAGATGCGTATTTCAATTTTTAAGAGCCGTGGCTCAATTTTGAAGAGCCGTGGTTCGTCCGCTCATTGCTACGAGTCGGCTCAAATGAACAACTTGTGAGCGTTCGCCCATCACTAACAGCGACAGTCGGTAAAAGGTGTTTTGGAAGAACCGGCTAAGTTTTTGTCCGGTTTTTGCATTCAATGTTATTTTGTCCGATTCTTGCAGAAAAGATGTTTTTAAACGATTCTTGCATTGCAAAATCCATGTCCCGTTTTGCTCTCAATGTCTTTATCCGATTTTTGCAGTCAAAAATACTTAAACGGGTTTTCCAAACAAAGTTGCACTTATCCGAATTTTTCATTCAGTCGTTCACCTGAACCTACGCTCCAAAAGATTTTTCATGCGAGAGAAATGTTTCCAAATAATTACGGTACTGATACATCTCCGCTCAGTTTTAACGTTTTACCAGATAGTTGAGTTAAGATTCAACTTTGTAGTATAGTAACTTGGCTTCTTGTAAACTCTGCTAGATCGTGTTAAGGCTGACATTAACCTCTTTTCAGACAAATTTTACCCCGGCTTATTTCTAAGTATTTGTTTTGTCACTTTTCAAAGAGCCTTTTCAACGTTTCAATGATATCGGCTGCCACCGAACACAATAATTTTGATACTTTTTACACAAATGCGCGGAATCACAGCCGAAGCGCCTCGTGGACGCGGAACTTATTTCGATAAATGACTTGTAAATGTAATCTCCAACCAAATTTACAATCCCTCGAAGAAAAATAAATAGGTGTTTTTTTAATTCTGCTACCAAACATGCCTGCTTTCTTGAGAAAATACTATACGGCAAACTAATCTACCAACCCTTTCAATCTACTGTATTTAAAGTTAAACTATTCATAGAAACGAGATTTCTACATAAAATCATGGAAATCAAGGTTTGGTAGGAATATCTCTAAAATTATCGGAGATACAGGACGATTAATAGTTCTTTTGCTGATTTAAAAGTGACTATGGAATTATTTTGTGAGGGACGTCATTGTAGACTAGCGATTCAATTTGAGCTAAAATGTACTGACGAGGCGAAAACGAAACGTCAATTAAATTGTAAAATTGAATTCAAATATCATTGATTCGATGCCTTGTAGACGAGTTCCTCCTATTTGCTATCCACCCTATCACGAAAGTGTAATCAAGATGTTTATCAAGGGAAACTAATTAATCAGTCATAAGCAAACTTCATTCGTTCCAACAACTAGTTTTACAAACGAAATATTAAAAACCCTAACAATAGCGCTGCATTAAAAGTAAATGCTGCGATGAAGTCCGGCAAATCACTGCAGTTATTGCTTTTCTTGTTTGGGATCTTGATGGAGATCAGATCCCAACGTCAAAGTTCTCCACTGTGTACCTGTGATTGCAAACGACGTATTAAGATACCCGATTCGGACATCCAGTGTGTTATGTTTAAAAACGTCAAACTGGGAGGATTTTTGAAGGCAGATCGACAAAACGTTTTTCAGCCGAATCGATTCCGCTACACATTCACTACCAGTACTACTAACTACCCGAACAAGGATGGCAAATGGATACTGAGGGGTTTGTCACATTACAACCAATCGTACGCCATAAAAAACATGGGCCTGAGTGAGTGGTTGGTAGCCGGTTCGGATCTGATGGCACGAAACGCCGAAAGGCGCTACCTTTTCACACAGCAATACGATACAGATACGATTCCTAGGACGGCCTACTTCCAGTTTATCCCCGATGCGAAGGGCAACAAGAAGCAATTCCGCATTCGGAACGCGTGGTCTGGTGATTGGTTGTATGCTGACGATGAATGCCATGAATATTACAACTACCGGACGTATCTTTGGCGACAGCAAGGCAATTTTCAACCCGGTGATGAGCACTACTGGACGATGGTTACATGCTAGAACACGACGTATTTGAAAAATATACAAAGTACATGGAATTCGATTGTACATACTTAGATTTTTCTTCCGAATCTCTGCGAAACTTTGTCGAGATTTTGAACAACCGAGTGCTTGGCATACTCTAAAGCTACCGAAATTCCCAACATTTTCAGTCTGACAAATAGTTTACCGACACATTTACCGATATAGTCGGTTTCATACCGAAATTTTTCGTCAGGGGTGCGTAACCTATATTTCGCGTAAATTAAATAAAACATGGTGTTATTTTAAAGTTTTCGCGTAGAAAAAGGTTTTTTTCTTAATTCCATTCGTTTTTAGTATAAATAGTACAGAAAATCTAACTGCGTTCGTGCGCAATCAAGCCATCAAAACCATCAAGGACCATCTGAGTACATTCTCAGACTACGGAATTTAGTAAGAAATATTTTTGGATCCATGAACTACTTGGAATGTTGTCCTTGGAGACTAAACTGTTCAACAGCAAGAACTACAAAGGCAAATATAAGTTTTTTGTTTGCTGTTCATATTTTTAGAGCTACACATACCTTACTTGTATATTTATAGCTGTTCCAGGTAGGTTCTCATTTGTCCAAGAACTTCAGTGAAAACCAGGTTTTAAGATATTCATGAGCAATCTTCACCTTATGAACAAATTGTTCATAGCAATTGAGCTACATACTGCTTATTTGTCTATTTTGATCTGTTTCAGGCATGTTCTCAGTCGACCAAGAACTTCAGTGTTAACAGAATCTTAAGATCTGCCCGAGCATTCCACAGTTTATGTGTAATTTTTCAATGCTGCTTATAATCATGGAGGTACATATTGCTTACTTGTCTATTCTGATCTGTTTAAAGAATATTTTCAGTCATCCAAGGACTTCGGTGAATCGTGATTATGGAGCGCTAAGATTAAGTTTTTTTAATGCACTTTGTTATTCTGGTAGATCTTACTTTGTGAACTGGAGGTAGTTTTTGAATCGCGTCGTTCATTAACAATAGGTCTGTGAATTGCATGTGGTATCACGAGTATAGATCGTGATCAATAAGTTCGATATTGCAGTTTGTTATGCTGGCAGATCCTAAGGTCTCCAAGTAGTTTTTGGAGCCGTATACAAGAATCTTGATAGTTCTCTGGTTACGCTGTTATATGCCAAGTAGTTATTGGACTACCTCATAACTCATCAAAACGATCCAACTGATCCAACTTCGTTTTGTACATTTCGTTTGTCATTCGTTTATTTATTTTACTCCTCGAATCGGTTCGAATAGCGTCACTGCGATGATCGTAGGATTCCATTCTTCGCGAGGCATTCTTCATCTAATAAATTCATCATATCTCGTGAGGTGGCCGCAATGGGGGAGTGGGATATGATTCATCACACACACATAAGACTATGATAGTAATACAGAGGAAGACGTCTTAATTTGCTTGTTTCAAAGAAAGCACGAACGATCATCGCGAATTAGGTTTTGACGATGCTCGCTGCATGAATATTCGTTCCACATTCGCGTTAAGTCTATCGGGGTTATGTTCAATGCGAATAACAACCGCAAAGAATAGATCTTCATGCGAGCAACGAAGCAGCATCGGCTTCGTTCGCACCCGAATATACGGATAAGTCCGAATATCCGAACGATTATCGAACAAAGGTGGAGGGAAGCGAACGATGATCATTGACGTTTGTTGCATTTTTTATATTAAAACAACATTGCTATGGACCACTAAAAAGAAACTCACCAATGTTATCGGTTTCGTTGGTAGACCCCAAGACTTGTATTCCAAAGAGCTTTTTGGATGGACAAGAACTTCCACAGACATTACCAAAGTATGTCAATTCTCTGAACCTAGTACTACGAAAACATACTGCACTCTAAAATTATGCAAAAGTCACCAGCCACGCGTTCATACACTGATTATTTTTTCAGAGAATTCTTTATCCGGATAGGAATTTCGGTTCCGTAGTTATTGGCTGATAAGAAAAAAAATTTCATTTTTAAGGAGCGTGTTCTAATACATGGAATAGAAAATTGGAGTCAAATGCATTCAAATAGCCTTATAATTCTTCAATTAGGCAGGTATGTTTAGTTGAAGACCGTATTGAATTTTTTGTATACCGGATAATTACTCACATTCAGAACATTTCGCAGAATTCGGTAAACTTTTACCGAATTCATAACAGCTGAACGTTCAGTAATCAGTTCGGTATTTCAATTGATTACTGACCGTTCGGTAATAAAATTTTTGTTGAACTGTCAAACAACTACCGATCAGCTCTGTAAACCAGATGGAATCATCTAACGAAGGTTTCGGTAATTATTTTGTTTTTGTTTATATTTTGTAATGAAATTCTGAATTTAAATGGATCTTCGGATTTAACAAAAAAAAACCAACACGAGTTTTTAACTTACGATTGTCTTTTACGGATCTGGATATTTTTCACAGAAACGGGTAAAGCAAATTTGAACAAGTGGCTGCGGTTTTATGGCCCTACAGAAAAACTTGCGGCATAATGTACCGGTTGACTGGAATTATGAGCGCCTTCCAGAATACTTCACAATCGGTCGAGTCCACAGGAAATTGCCCTCGGACGATATGTGTTGGCAGCAAGTGGACATAGCGATATGAAGTTACTTTCTGCCTATAAGTGAAATAATAGCTAATCAGATTGCAAAGAATACTCGTAGCGGGCAGTTGCTCCTTGTTGTTTTATTGCGTGTTATGTTCGGGCTACGCCATCCGGAATTCTACTTGTACTCGGTCTTGCATTCCGAGTGTACGAGGATTTTAGTTGAGCGAAGCGGATAGTGATTAGAAGAATCGCCGCGCAGATGGCAAAATGTCTAGGATTCATTTTTGTATGTTTTTCTTTATTTGTAAATACAGCAAGAAGAGACACTATCGTTTCTACCTACTAAATTAGAGAAGACCATCTCGAGTGAATATCCCTTTTCGGTAGTAGTGCGCCATCTAGTGGCGGGTAGCCAACACCGTGATAAAAGTTATAGCTGCGCCATTTAGATGCAGATTTCATTAATAGGACTGATGGCAACTTTGGCAAACGTACTGGAAGAACCTGAGCGCATTGATGAAAATGCGGGATACCGGTGAGATCGTTTCATATTGATGAAAGTAATACTCTTCGGACACAGAAATGTGTGCTTTCAAAATATGTATAATTTAAACATTACATAATACTGTTATACACGAAGGTTTTTTTTATGCGGTCTTCTTTATACGGTTTTTTATGCGAATTTTCAGAGTTATGCGGTTTTTTCTAAAGTTTCAGAGTTATGCGGTACATAAACTCGCATTTAAAAAAGACTTTAGTGTATTATGTTATGTTGTATTATTTTAAATTGCACCATGTGATATCATTATATTTTAGAGGATATGATAATGTGTTGCATTATATCATATTAAATTATATTTTATTATATATTATTATATTATATTATGTTATATTATATTATATTATATTACATTATATTATACTATATTATATTATATTATGTTATATTATATTATATTATACTATATTATATTGTATTATATTATATTATATTATATTATATTATATTATATTATATTATATTATATTATATTATATTATATTATATTATATTATATTATATTATATTATATTATATTATATTATATTATATTATATTATATTATATTATATTATATTATATTATATTATATTATATTATATTATATTATATTATATTATATTATATTATATTATATTATATTATATTATATTATATTATATTATATTATATTATATTATATTATATTATATTATATTATATTATATTATATTATATTATATTATATTATATTATATTATATTATATTATATTATATTATATTATATTATATTATATTATATTATATTATATTATATTATATTATATTATATTATATTATATTATATTATATTATATTATATTATATTGTATTATATTATATTATATCATATTATATTATGTTGTATTATATTATAATATAGTTTAGTTCAGTTTTCTTGACTTTCGACCGGAGGCAGGTTCGTCTAGGTTATAATATAATATACTATATCATATTGTATATTATTGAAATATGTGATCTCATGTTGTATTATATTATATTATTATATAATATTATTTATTATAGCATATTGAATTGCATTACTTTATCATATATTTTAGTACATCATATTTAATTATATTTTATCATATTGTATTATATTATATTGATATAAAGCATTTATCATGGGAACGTAATTGGTGGGAGCATCAGGGCATCGGACGAATTGATGACTGGACGAGGGATTGTGGATAGCCAGCCCAAGTCACTTGAAGGAATCTTATTTCCTTCTGAAGGTTTGACATGAGCCTGACGCGCCCTTCTCAAACAAACCATCAGGCGGGTTCAAGCATGTAAAGCGATATGCTTCACCCATGCATTGGATGTTATGGTTGGAAGAGCATCTTTTATTCCCGCGGAATACGTGTAAGTGACTCTGCTGACATATTCGCCCACCCCTTTTTGTTCGCTTTTCGATAACAGCTATAGTAAGAAGGTGAATGAGTAAACCATATCGGGGCTACTATAAGTCTACCCGCATCCACTGGCAAGACCTTGAACTGATGGTGGCTTAACTTCACATCACATCACATCACATAAGTGAAAAAATAGCTAATGTTTTGAAAATATGTGCACCGGTAACTTAATCCATTCAACGAACCTCCCAAGAATTTTTTTAGTTTGATTAATAAAAATACACTTACTGAAATTTTTAATAACTGTTTGACAGCTAGTTTTCACGACAATTAGTATTTACAGAAGTTCGGTAATATTATTCTGTAATGAAAACATGCGTAAAACTGATTGTTCTGTAAAAAAGACAATCAAAGTTCTCGTGTGCTCCAAACCGGCAATCACTCCAATTTTTCAGAAACGGCTAGACCGATCTTCGTAATTTTAGATTTAAATGAACACACTTAAACCCATTTGACTTTTCTGACAGCCACAAATGCAAATATTTTCAGGGGACGGGTATAGCGTGATGGGTAAGTCGATGCCTTTCACGCAGCCCGCCTGGGTTCGATTCCCAACCCCGCACATAGGGTCAGAAAGTTTTTCTGGCCCGAAGAGGCGAATGACATTAATGTTAAAACCTCTATAATTGAAACAAAAAAAAAAAATATTTTCATCATGAAACGGTTGCATTAAACACGATTCAACTTTGATCGACGTCAAGATTAATTTAATATTTGTTTTAGCCGAATATTATTCACGTACCCGACGTCAAAACGTTTTGTAACTCGCCGTTCATTTTTCACCGGGCATAGAAACCTCAATTCTCGAATACGGTAAAGTAAAATGCCGAGACATATCGGTAACACACAGTTTTACTGATTGCTCAGTGAGTAATATTATTTATTTTACGTTTCGTCTTTGACTCATCAGTGAGTAGCAGTTTATGTTGAACTGCTAGCGCGACCTGACCGCTTAACTTAAACCGCTAAGCACAAATCTCCAAATAACTAGGGAAACGTGCCACTTGAGCCAATTAGTTCTGATTCCTGAATGCCTAAACTGACGTCTCTCTTTTTACCCCCTTTCATTTATCATCCAATACAGGCCCGTACCCAGGGTTTCGTTTCGGAAGGGGCCCAGATCAAAAATAAATTCCCAGTTTCAGGTTCCGGAAGTAGCGGTCGAAAACTCCAAAATGAACCTCACATCGATTTCTTGATAGTTTGGAACAGATAAGCGCAAGGAGATAGTTCGAGGAAGCCAAATTGGGTGAATAGTGTGGATGGGGAAGCAATTGGAATCGTTGATGATTGCGTTGCTCATATGTACAGGCACACTGTCTATCTTTTCGTTATGCAATCGCTCCAATAATGCACGCATATTGATTCACTGTCGATAGTCGATTTTTCCTTTTTCAAGGCAGTTCATGAAAAGTATGCCATGACATTCCCAGATAACCGACGTCATGAACCCATTGACCCTCCCTAGACTGTCTCGGAACACTCATTTCGGCTTTAGTTCATTGTCGGATAATCATTAGATTTCTTGGCGTGTAATAATGGATCCAATTTTCGTCAACAGTTACCAAAAAGTCCAACCGAATTTGCAGCGGCATATTCTAACACGTTTCCGAAGTGCGCTCGCGTTGGTCTTTTCAGTTCTGAGTATGTATTCGCGGCATCCAGCGGATATCTTTTTCATCTGCAGAATCTTACTCATACTATGGTAAGTGCGCTATGTACTAATCCTTGTTGCATCTGTTGGCTCGCGCACCTTCTATTTCCAGTCATCCAGCACCATCTCGTGTAGTTTTGACATTGTCCTTTATAAGCGCATAAAAGTACCTGCCACTACGGGCTTCATCGGTAGTGGAGTCTCAATCACCACGAAATTCTCGAAAACACAATTTCACGGTGCAATCTAAAGGAGCACTAGACTCATGATATCATATCATAACTTTTGTTTGGCTTCCTCCGCCGTTTGCCTCCCAAAGATTTTTTTAAACCAAAATCTTTAACCAAAAACTTTCTATGTATAAGAAATAAATGTGTGAATAGTATGTAAAAAGCAATCTGTAATTTAATTTCCATTTTCGGGAGGGACCAGGGCCCCTTGGGCCCCTCCTCTGGGTACGTGCCTGATCCAATATTATGTTTTCCGAGATTCGTTTAGTAGATTTACTGATATTGATTCAGCAAGACATCTGTCAAGTATGTTTTACATTTTCACTAGGCACTATTCATATACTATTCAAATAGGACCCCTCGATGAAATCGGTTCACCGTCAGTTGCAGTTCAATTATTATTTGAAACAAAACAACAAGCGTTGAGTCGCTACAAGCGTCGTAACTATGACAATGCTTGTTTTTGTAGAACTAATTCTAAGTTGTAATATGAACGAAATGGCGGTATTTTGCTGCATATCGAGTGGATGTTGAAACAGGAAAGTAAGAATCAATTAGAACTATTCCTAAGAATCTATTTGATTTGTTATATTCTTATCTTACGAGGCATCAAAGCGAATGGAAGTAACAAAATATTGTGTGCGGTATGTTTACAACCTTTCAAACTTGCGTTGTTTGCTATGGAATTTTACCGTGTTTATCGACGCTTATTAACGAAGGGTCAACAAAATTGCATTATTACCAAATTCACTGGTTCACGGTTACTAATCCATCTTTTTTTGATTGACTGTATGGGACATTGTAATCTTTAGTTTATCTGGTAGTATCTAGACCCACTTTTCGGTTCCGGAAATACAGGGTAGTGTGCATAAAAATGGATAATTTAGGACAAATAAAGAAAGTTTGTCGAGTACGCAAAATATCTGTCTGTGTGTGTGTGAGAGATTTCTTTTCTGGCAGGATTTAGCCTCGTGCCATCACTCGAAAAATGTCTTGGTGTTGTACAAGGCTAATTAGGTCAACTTCGTGCCGATGGACTTCAATCAATATCCCAAGGAGGTATAACCGAAGAAAGATGTGAAGAAGAAATAGATTTCCACACAAAAAAATGTCGGTCCAAACGTTGTAAACGACCTTATGAGTAGTGTTAAAAGTAAAGTCCGTTCGTTTGGGTTTGTTATTTAAATTGAATTAAACTGAACATGTAGAAAATAAAACAATAGCTTTGATTTGATTGAAAATGTGAACATTGTCTAATTTTAATTCTGTTATCACCACATTCATGACCACTAATCAAATAAGATTGTTCGAAACCCGACTCGATACTGCCATTCGCGATTCGCGATATTTATTGTTTCGATTTGTTGAAGAGAGCACTGAAAACAATTGATATTCGTTCCGAGCATTAGTATCGCGATAGTGAGTATTAAAACGATCTCGAGGTTGCTGTTCTCGATCCAAACAGCACCATGATCTCGTTTTGGCATATACTGTTGTTCATTTTCGCAGCACTGTTCCTGAAGACCAACTCCCAAGCGCCGTGTCCGTTTTGCAAATGTGAATGTGAAAATCGTTCTCCGTTGAATGTGAAACAACATAGTTGTGTCATGATACGAAGTATGAAAAATTTAGGTTGGCTCTACGCAGATAGAAACAACGTGTTCACGCCTAACAAACATCGATACGTCTACATGTCGAAATCTCAGACCGTGGGGAATCGCGATGCCCAGTGGAACGTTAAAGTCGAACCGTACTACAAGAAATCGTACCCTCTGAACAACGCGGGCCTGGGAGAGTGGTTAATCCCGGGCTCAGATCAGCTAGCACGAAACGCTGAAAGACGCTATGTCTTCACCCATCAACAACAGAAATCGGTAATTCCCAAAGAAGGATATTTCCAGTTCATCAAGGATCCAAACAATACCCTCCTCGGCTACCGGATACGGAATGCATGGTCCGGTGAATATCTGTATGTTGACGAAGAGTACCATCAAGGAGGAAACTTTCGAGTGTACCTATATCGACAGCACGGAAACTATGATATGACTGACAAGAAGTACTGGTTCGATCTAATCCCGTGTCCATAACCTAGCATTCACTATAATGAGTGAGTAACTTTTATCAATTGGTTTGATGACGATATAGTCAATATGTTTTTAAAAACCAACAGATTGTTTGAACAGTGGATTCCACGAAGTCTAGTTCAGTTTTAGTTAACGAAAATCTTATATGAAACAAATTGTTCAATCTATAAAATAACATAGTAAATGTATATTTGAAGTTTGTTTTCATGCCGAAAATATGAGAAAATTTGAAAACAATCACACGTTTTGGCGAAAATGCCCGTAAACTAACAAATTACAAGAATATTTTGTATATTTACCTCTTTAACTTTACTGTTAATGTAACTAAATATCTCATCGAAGCAAACATCAAATTTTCATTTCACATGTTGCTAGAGTGTTGCTAAGAGAAAAAATCGTTTTCCCATGAAAAAATTAAACAATATTTACTGGTACCCGTGTGACTAAATGCTGCTATGGTGACGGATCGATGTGTACCAGAACGAACCTGGTTAGGTACATTTTAGTACCAGTTTAGCTCTGTGCTGTGCTACTTTTTATGAATGAAACAGTACATCCGGGCAGAAAACGACGGCATATTAGTCGCTTTTGGAAATCCTACCTGGTGTTATATTCCGCATGCTCAGAACACGAACCGAGAAAGAATACGTCCGTTGAATAACCTGAATAACCCTATACCTTTTCAGAATCTTTTTCAACATAACATTTTCATTAGTTGCGCGTAGAATTACGGAAGACCCGATGTAATTCATCATTCCATCTTCTGTCTATGGTTGTTGCTGAAAAGAGAACATAAGTCTTTTTGATGGAATTGTAAGCGGAAACACTTACACGCACTTCGCAAGTGAGAAAATGCTTTTCGCACCAAAATATTCAGTCCATGGCTGAAGCATCCCGCTATATGAACTCATTTTCAAATACAAATCGCAGTAGTCAGTTGTGTGGGTTTGTGTTTAACAAAGAAAACCCCACTATGGTTCTCCAGCGATACAGGGATTGGCTCAGGTTTGGACAAGTCACACAGAAAACAAATGTTACGGAAAATCAAGAGAGAAATACGACTCGGATTCATCGTTACAAACTCAAAAATTTGTCGTTGCACTGCAAGAACTTTGGTGGACGAGACAGAAAATGTGACAAAGTGGGCATTTAGCGATTACTTTTACCAGAGCTATAAACTTTGCTTTTGTAGAGTTCAGATTTTTTGATTAAGAAAGGGAAACACGATGGGATGTCCAACTCATCATCGACTGGGAAACAATGTACAGGCATTAGGTCGGGCCGGAGATATTGTGGCATATAGCTTTAGTATGATTATGGACACATACATCAGACTGAAATCTCAGGTTGGTGGCATTTTTGTCTGCTACTTAACATAATTGTTGAACAAAATTGTAAACCTGAATGATAGTGATTAGTTTTGATTTCTTGAAGAAAACATTACAAACACAAGCATCAAAATGGTATGAACGTAGCTTAACATATAGTTGACAACAACGCCATCACAACAAAAATCGTTGGCTTCAAAAACCATCATTCATAACAGGGAGTTGGGAAAAAAATCAAAATTTCTGAAATCGCGACTGAAATGTTTCGCAAGTGATTCAACCTAGTGGTGTGATAATGCCTTTCTCTCTCATCGAAACAGTCTCATTAAAATATTTTTTATTTTTTTATTAAGATAATTTCTGATACTAATTTGGTCTCATTTTTGACACCATTTTTTCTGATTGATTCGAATAGTTCACAAAAGCATTCTTCAGCGTTTATGTCACATATTCGGCAACATTTATCAGACCAAGCGTATCAGCAATAATACATTTAAAGTTGATCATACACACTAAAAACCATTTCTTGAGCTCGGCATAATAAAATGCCAAAACTGATGGCAACATGTAAATTTGCTGGTTGCTCAGTAATCAATACGCATGTTTCTGAACTTCGTTAATTGCATTCACAGATACTTCATTTTGCCGAAATTTGGCATAATTGCTTGCTGAATTTATTAGTAAACAATAGATATGCCGACATCAGCTGTTGCCGAAATTCATTACGACAGCTGTCATTTATTGCCGCGTTACATTTTCGCTTCGCATTGCGCGGTTTTTTTTTCTGGGGTAATTTTCTTGTGAAAAAATGGATATTCTAGAAACTGTTAGAAAGGAAGACGTAAGATTCTACGATCTATTCAGAAAGTACGATTGCAACACATTCTTTTTATATAGAAAACAACTTCTATAACTTGTCTATTGTCGTGAAGTACTTTATGATCAAAAAAGAACCGGAATTTTCATTTTAAAATTCCCGTGCTTGTCCAATCGGTAAACTTTTATTCTCTCAACGTTGGCAACACTTTTATACACATTCTGTCAAATTTTAACGCATATCGTACGATTAGTTTTTGTTTGGCGTCTATACAAAGAAGTTGAAAAATTTTCGTGTGGCGATTTTTATAATGGTGCATCAAATTTTGTGTTGCAAATGGATTTAAGTGTTCCGAAACGTTGAAAATGTTAGAAAAGGCCGTTGTTGAATCGTGTCTAGGAAAAACACAGGCATACGAGTGGTATAAACGCTTCAAAGGTGGTCGTACAAACTTGGATCATGATGAGATCCCTGGCCGCCCAACAACACCTGTTACTGAAGAAAACATTGAATCGGCGAAGCAAATCGTGTTGCAAAATCGTTCTGTACCGATTAGAGAGATTACTGTGTTGTTGGGCATCTCTTATGGATCAGCCGAACACATTTTAACTGATGTTTTGGGTTTGAAACGCGTCGCTTCTCGGCTGGTGCCAAAAAAGCTGAATTTCATTCAAAAACAGCGTCGTGTTGATGTGGTCAAAGAGATGATTTCCAACGCAGATAGTGACCCCACATTCATCGAATGCATCATAACTGGTGATGAGGTGTGGATCTATGAATATGACGTCGAAACCGTACAACAATCGACCGAATGGCGCTTCGAAGGCATCCATTATAAAAATCGCCACACGAAAATTTTTCAACTTCTTTGTATAGGCGCCAAACAAAAACTAATCGTACGATATGCGTCAAAATTTGACAGAATGTGTATAAAAGTGTTGCCAACGTTGAGAGAATAAAAGTTTACCGATTGGACAAGCGCGGGAATTTTAAAATGAAAATTCCGGTTCTTTTTTGATCATAAGGTATATGAAAACTTTTTTTTATTTTCATATTTCCAGCTCGACTCAAAGTGGCCGCATCCGGAAACGCCGCTATTAGTAGTGAAGTCTGAGAAATTTTTACAGTATTCGGTATCGAATGCAAGCCTTCAGACAAATTTAATTTTAA
The DNA here is from genome assembly GCF_030247185.1 of Malaya genurostris. Taxonomy (NCBI): domain Eukaryota; kingdom Metazoa; phylum Arthropoda; class Insecta; order Diptera; family Culicidae; genus Malaya; species Malaya genurostris. The sequence goes on along the minus strand of NC_080571.1, from coordinate 25,440,297 downwards.
TTTTTTTATGCTACTTGTTTTCAGGTAGAGGCATTAAGCACTACCGGCAACAAATTCGTAAGCCTCCTTTAAGTGTAAATAAAATGAGTTTTTGATCCTAAATGGTGTGTTTATAATGTTGAGAAATCAAGAAATAAATTAATCGGCTAACTTTTTAATTACTGATGATTCGTTTTTTTTTCTCATATCATTGCAGTACTAAAAGTGAAAGTTTCACTGAGCAAACAATAAATCTTCTGCTGACGATTAGTCAATTTTGAAGGTGCCGAAACGCTCAGTAATTTTAACTTTTGCCAAGATGATTGTTGATTACTTGGCTTCGCAAATCTCGGCAATTTTTTGTCGAGACTCTGCTAAAAATCATATGTGTTTAGGTCACTATCTGAAATAATTTTACGGATAAAAAAAAATATAAAATAACCTTTTTCATGCTCAATTTTTCATGAAGGATAGTAAATACACTTCCATATGATATCTGTGTCATCTCAGCAATCTCACGGAGCTTCACTTTACGATCTTTCATTATAATTTTTGTCACTTCACTCACATTTTCCGGTGTAACGGCTTCCACAGGTCTACCCGAGCGTTCCGCGTCATTTGTGTCGGTACGACCACGTTTAAACTCGACGAACCACCGACAAATCGTTGCTTTTGATGGACAAGAGTCCGGATAACAATTTTCAATCCATTGTTTCGCTTGCACAGTGTTTTTACCCATTAAAAAACAATGTTTTATCAAAACACGAAACTCCGTTTTTTCCATTTTTTAAACAAACTACTAAACGACTTTACTCCAACCTCGATAACTCAGCTGTTTCTGGTCGGATCGACTTAAAATTTCGACCCGTTTCAAGCAAAGGTTAGTACTCTAGAAAGACGTGGTTACTGGTTTACTACGAGCGCCATCTCTGCTTTAGTTTCGGGACTTATTGATCCATGTGTTAAAAGCAGCAAGTGCCGTGATTAATAATAGTTATAACAATAATAAAAAACATAAATAAAGAACAATCAAAAAGGATTTTATGCAGCTGATTAAAAAATATTACCCGATCATACACAGAAGTAACAGGAGCGCAGATTATCGCTACGCCAATCCAAACGCGCCATTTAAGGGCTGAGGACAGTACCGTAAAGTGGTAGGTTTTTTGCTATTTTCCCGTTTCAAATTAAATTTTCTAGGAAACGGTGCAGAATATAGAAAAACCCACCTGACAATGTCTTCGAAAATTAGTTGAGAATATTCTGTGGAATTCTCAGAATGATTCATTGAGTTTAGCGATCGTGCTGTATTTTTTTCTGACTGAAGAACTGCTGAAAATTGGAACGCTCGGGAATGCAGACTTCTACTTGTTCATCGAATATCTCGGCTTTGAAGGCTTGTATCATGAATCTACCGTGACAAAGTCTACATAATTTAGTTTAGATGCGATAAGTACATAAAAACATATATGTTATCGCGATAAAAATAAAGTCTTGTATTTTTCTGCGAAACAAAGTCAGTTTCAATGCATCCACCATTTTTTTTCGCTTTGGTTTCCTGATAGCATTCTGAAAAAGGAGAGAGAAATGAAAATGGATTGACAAGGCTGCCAAACACACAGACATTCAATCTTTGTGAAAGTTGAATATTTTTTCATTGTTCATTGGAATCCATGTAATGTCCAACCCATACGATAGATTAATGTGATAAAACTTCTCATCAAAATAATAAAATGTATGCTGGCAACCCGGTACAGTTTGCTCATATACGAGAGAGTACAAGAGAAATACGATGCGCAAAGGGAAGCCACGTGGACGATTTAAAACTCAACACGTGGCGCTCTGTCCTCAGACCTTAAACGCTGCGACTGCTGTATGCTCGAGACATGCAGAATGCTGCGTTCCCCTTACTTCTGTAAATCAAATTCATGCTGGATAGTGTTTTATTGGGTTTGATCTAAATATTGCAGCGTAATCAATCAGCTGGAATAAAAAACAGCCTTTCGTTGCTATAATAACTATTTGGAATGAGGGAATAAAATATTGTTGTTCATATTGACCACCAGACGTGCATTGAAAATATCGCAGTCATTATTTCTCAGTTGCGGTTTATTATCTCTTTAGTGATATATCTGTGGATGAAAATTCGTCATCATGTTTCGCTGACATAAAAAAGCACCTATGAACTTTGAAGTTCAGAGTTTTGTGGATGCTTGTTTCATGAATGAAAATCCCGGAAAAGTGATTTTATCTGTTACTGCGGTTTCTTAGAATATCTCTTGAACCTCAGATTTCTGTGCTTGAACTGATTTTTCACGAGTGATATTAAAAAGTACTTTTTCTGGTATTGCTCAAACGTCGTTTGTCAAAAATCAACCAATTTAGAAAGAAGATATTCTCAGATTTTGATTGGTTACCCCATCCAATTCTTGTTGAAGCTTACGGAGTTTTCCGGACAGTTGAAATGAACCTTGGACGAAATAAAAAAAAACTAAACGATTATCTGAACTGAGCGTGTCAGGTCAGTTTTACGATTTGTCTTCATGTCAGTTTCATCAATTTTTTCCATGAAGGCACATTATTCTCATTAAAAGAAAACTGACGGACTGAAAGAATAACTGAAAAACTGTCAGTTATTCGGATGAAACTTAGCTCAAGAGTTTCAGTCAAGAAACCGGACGTTTGACCGGACGAACTCTTCAGTTGCTTCAGTTAATCGTTTTAAGATGCCAAATTGCAAGGATTGTTGAGCACATAACATAACCAAAACATAAAAACAAATGACAAAGAGTCGTCGAACCAATTCTGATTGTCTACACGTCATCGAACAGACTTAGTAGATGGAAAAATGGGTTCCTCATAAGCTGAACGATAGACAGCAGGAAAAGCGAAAAACGATGAGCGGAACAAAGGGTTTTCTGGACCGGCTCGTTAAGGGAAATGAGAAATGGATTTATTTTGAGATTTCCCCCCGCGGACTCGAAAAACGACCAAAATTCTCTACAAAACATGCCATTTTACAGCAAGACAACGCACTCAGACACTCGGGTGTGAACTTGACCCCTAACGCAGTTGATGAGCACCTTTTCAAAAGCTATGAAGAGCTGGGAAAATGGCTTCATGAAGGGATCGGTTCAGAAGATGAATAGTTCTTCCGAGGTGGTATCCGTCGGTTGGTGGAAAGATGAAAAAATGCAGTGCTCGAAGGCACCTACTATTAAAAAAATCCAACATTATTAACTGACAGACAAGGTAATAGGGCCCGGGTACTCATAAAACCAATTCTAATGATATTCGGACTTCAAACGATGAGAACATACAAACTTATTTGTTTGCCAAGTTGAATATAACAATTTTATTCATACTTTATCGTAACCTACATAGAATTAGACTACCGCAACTCCACCGGTGCTGAGCTGTTGCTTAACATAATCGGCCGCCATCTGTTTCACTTTTTTCACCGATTCCCGGTCTCCGTGCTTTTCCTCGAAATTTACATACTTGGTGTAGAGGGTTTTCATGTTTCTCATCGGTAACCGTTGGACGATCGCACGTTCCAGCGTTTGCCTAGCCGCATTGATTAGGCCATCTTTGACCAACATATCGACGTACTGGGACCAGATGTCGGTCCGTTTGGGATAGGAAGTTAGAATTTGCTCGAACAGAAGATGCGCCTCGTCACGGTCTCCGTTACGATTGTGCAGGAAGGCAAATTTGACTATTAGCGGTATATCTGGTGGAAAAAAAATTGTATATTAACTATTAGAGGATGATCAACGATTGTTTCTTTTTTTCGTTTACTTACGTTCCTTGTTTTGCAGTGATTTGAGTGCTTTGCTAAGCAAAGGTTTCACTTTTACCGTCTGACCTATTTTGTAGTAGCAATCAGCAATCAACAGCCACATCTCTGATTGTTTTCGGAATCTTTTCTGCAGTGTGTCGATCATTTCCTGAACCTCGGGAATTTTTCCGCAGTCAATCAAAACTCCGATCACTTTAGAATAAACCTTGTAGCTATCGTTGTATTGGATAGCTTCTTGCAAAATTTCCTTGAAAGTTTCAATCGTTTCGTAACGCAGTTCGAGATTAAGCAACGCAATCCACACGTTCAGGCGTTCGTCTTCTTCGCGAAAATTGATCGTTTTCAACGCTTTCCGTGCAACCGCACGCGCTTTCTCAATTTCGGCCGATTCCATGTGAAACACCATATAGCGAATCCACAGCAGACTGCTGTTCGGTTGGGCCAACACCAACCGGTCGAACTGATCCGGGGTATGCGGGTCAACCGAAGCATCCGCCAGTTCTTCCTCGATTTGACGGATCCGTTTCTCCTCCTGCTTCATGGCTTCGAAACGTTCCTTCCCGGTGAGACGTGTCTTCGGTTGTGTTTCCGATTGTGTGTCGTCATCGCTTGAGTCGGAGTCGATTGACTGTTCGCGAACCGTACTTGGCTTGGAGCTCCAGAAACTGGTGGGACCGGGAAGATTGTTTTGCAGCATCCGGCCGACGGTCTGTCCGGTGAGATTGTTTCGGTGTTTATTTTTCTTCTTAAACTTCGTTTGCTGAGCTAGTTGATGTAGTTTGTCTTTTTTCTCGAGCTGACCAGGCGTTTGGGCGTTGGCTAAATCCGGATCTTTAGCCGCTGGACGCGAGGCGAAAAAAGTTTTCTGATTTTTCTTTTTGTTCGATTTGATTTTCTTGGAACGGGGCAAATCTTCAGCCCCATCCAGCTGACTGATGATAAGTGGCATTTTCGCTTTCAACTTTTTATCAGCAGACTTTGCCTTCTTTTTGTGGTTGAGTTTTAAGATTTTTCCCGGGGAAGCCTGAACTTTTTCGAATTTTTCAATGACTGAGCTTTTGATTTTTTTGTTCAATTTTTTAGTAGATTTGATCATGCTTTTCTTTACAACTGTTTCTCCATCTGAAATTTAAAGATAAATAGAATTATTTCGTTTTAAAAGCACTCACTTTGTTTCTATATCTGGTCATACCTTTATCGATTCCAGAGTCGCTGTGACTTTCGTCTTGTTTCTTCTCCTCCGACGATAGAGGCGGTAAATCATTTAGCAACGGTTCCTCATAGTCCTCAGGTAACCAGCAATATTCGGCGGGTGCTTTCTTGGGAACGGCAATAATTGATCCTTTTAAATCTTTAAATTTTTCATAGCTTTCTACCGTAACTCCTAGCATTAATCCATTGTGTTTACGCATCAGAATTACACGAGCCTTTGCTCCGATTTCCACGGGTTCGAAATCATTGTAGTGACACTTCAGTGGAACTATCACCAATGGGCAGTCCACCTTCGGCAAACATCCAACAGCCACGTGACTGTTTTTGTACAGTGTTACGAATTTCTTCGGTGAATCGACGTCCAACAGTTCGCTGGGTGATTCCCAAGATTCCTGCACTATCAAGTTCTTCAAATGTTTCTTTACCACGCACACGCTCACCAACTGCCTCTCTATGTCCACCCAAACAACTCGGCCTTCAAGTTGATCACCGACGGCGTAGCTGTCTTTTTTAGGATCTTTCGAAGCGATTCCTTTCACAGTACTCTCGGCGTTCTCACCGTCCAGCCGCACAATCATCGTCTGTTCGTCATCATCGACAAAACTTTCAACCACACAGTCGACCGCTTGTCCAACGGAATACCTCGAGAAAGCTTTATCAGCAGATTGGAATCTAAAATACAAGAAAAAAAAGAAAACTTTTGTTAGTCGACTATAAAAAATTAAATTCGTTCCGCACATCGACAGTACGATAGCGATCATTAAAACGATCAAAACCCTTTCAATCGGGTCTATTCAAGTACAGGCAGTAAAGCATGAATTCTGTTCCGATTGCATTCCTGTTGGTTTTCGCTGCGTCACTTGCAGATGATTCCCTTAAAGACATCTGCCAATGTGACTGCGAGCGACGCATCAAGCTAAGTGCTGGAAAACTTACCTGTGTACTAATTCGAAGCATGTTAAATCACGGTTGGCTGTTCGCAGACCGGGATAACGTATTCAAAGCAGACACCTACCGGTACGTGTACCTCTCGCCCGAACGACCGATCGGAAGTAAGGATTCCATGTGGTATGTCGAACACGAGGACTACAACAACAACTCGTACCCGTTCCAAAACGTTGGCCTGAAGGAATGGTTGATACCGAGCTCGGACAAGTTATGTCGCAGTGCGCAAAAGCGCTATGTCTTCACGGATCAACGATCGAAATCCGCAATCCCAAAGGAAGCCTATTTTCAGTTCATTCCGGACCAGAACAAAATATATCAGGGCTATCGCATCCGCAACGCCTGGTCGGGAGATTATTTGTACGTCGACGATGAGCGACATCAGGGATCAAACTATCGAGTTTACCTTTGGCGACAGAAGGGCAACTTCGATACAGCCGATCTGCGGTACTGGTTCAAGCTGGTTTCGTGTCCGAGAAAAGAGCTCCATCCACCGTTAGTTGGTTGACGATCAGGTGTTTGTTTAGTATGGTCAGTAAAAAAACCAACGTCTATGTTTTTCGTTTATTTGTTTATTCGAATTTCACTCTTCGCAACTCGTCGGTTTTAAATGATTAAAACATTTAGAAAAAAATCCTTCCATAAAGACTGTCCCAGAAAGTATGGACGCACTTTGATTTCGCTGTAAATAATTCACAAGTGTTAGCAGAGCTAATAAAAGTCATTTTCATTGACTGAAAAATAAACGAAAATGACAAGAAATTATTGTCACTCTCAGTTTCGCTTGCAAACTATGAGAACGAAATCCATGTCCAGTCAATGACATAAACGGGAAAGTAGTTTCAAAATTGTGTTTTTTCTTTCATTTGCCCTTTCAGTCATTTGCAGTTTTCAGTGAAAATCCAATACACGCTCTTTGAACATAACTCATCGTTTGAGTTGCGATTACTCAAATTCATAAACTGGAACAATATGTCAAAATTTGAGTATGGATTTGAGTAAAATAAACTCGTTGTCATGAGTTCTCTCGAATTTATTCATATATTAGAGTAAGCGTTGAGTTTTTAAACATTTTAGTGAAAAAAATACTTCTTGCAGTTCAGTGCGTTTTCATTCTCGGAATATTCTTATCGAAATAAGGAATGCAAGAATACGTCGTTTTCCATTGCCGTTTCTAGATCCGGTTTTAAAAACATGAATCAACGTCAATCATAGATGTTTTGTGGTTTCAATTATGCTTAGTGAAAAGCGCAACATAAAGATATCAAAACAATTCAATTTTTAGTCCAATAAGTTCAAAAGGAAACTGTTTTGAATCACTATTTTGCGCATTCAAGAGTAAGAAGAATAACTTTGTATATGAAAATTAACGAAGAAAAATTTCTTCATTTTGAGAGCAAGGAACTCAAATTTTGAGTTGAACTTACTCAAATTTTGAACAAAATATTTTTTTCCTATTTTAAGTAAAAATTACTCAAGTTTTGACAATTTCGCCCCTTAACACAAAAATGAGTAGATAAGTGGTAACTCAAATTTAGAGTACGTGCACTTTTTATGAATTTGAGTGATGTGTCACTCAATTTTGAGTTATGTTCAATGAGAGTGTAGTATTCAGTGTCGATATTCAACCAAAGCTGTGAGAATTGAAAACGACAGAAAAAGGTTTCACAATAAGTTTTAACTGTTGGTGCTCGAATTTGTAGTAGTTTTGGTTTCCAAAGAAGTTCTGGGATGTAATTACTTCGATTTGCCATATTTTAGTCACTTTTTATAGCCAAGCGTCACATATTTTCAATACACCGATGCAAGAATGAAAATTTCAATTCTGCTGTTGCTACCTGAAGACGTTAGTTTGGTTTCGTCTTGTCATAGAGGAAAGAGTGACGTTGGCAATTATGCTCTCTCATTTTTTCGATGAGAAACTAAAATGCTTCGTATCTCTTCGTTTGTTCTGGTGTCGGTCATTTGCGAATGAGACAGTAAAATATTGAAAATGAGACTGCTGAAATGGTTTCTTTCATTGAGAATGTGTGACAATTTTAAGCTCTGAGTGTTAGATATTCAACACAGCGTCTGTCCTGGCATCCAGCGGCTGAATAAGAAATGCTTTTCCCCGGAAGCTATACCTAAGACGGCAGCCCCGTCCCGGAGGATAGGGAACCTTGGGCCAACAACCTACTGTTCCGGAAACTTAATCTTTGTTTGAGAAACCGATAATGAAAGATTACGGACTGATTTAACGGCAACGATATTTAGCATGAAACAACGGACACGAATAGGAACATGGAACGTTTTAACCCTAGCCCAGCAGGGTAAACTGGCACGTCGAATGAAACTTGAGATCCTAGGACTCAGTGAAGTCCGTTGGCCGAACTTTGGAGAACACAGAATACCGTCAGGACAAATTCTGCTATACTCTGGCCTACGAGGTGAACACGCTCCCCGGCACCGTGGAGTTGGCTTCCTACTGAGCGCCCAGGCATACTCTGCGCTTATGAATTGGGAGCCTATAAGTGAAAGGACAATCGTTGCCAGGTTCAGAACAAGGGTTCGAAACCTGACTATAATCCAAACTTACGCGCCAACCGATGCTGGCGACCTGCAAGACAAAGAGAATCTCTACACTCAACTTAATGCCACCGTAGATAGAATTCCGAAGGGCGACATCATGATCTGTATGGGCGACTTCAACGCGAAGATCGGATCCGATAACTCGAACTATGAGCGCATTATGGGGCGCGCCATGGTCCCGGAGAAATGAGCGAAAACGGAGAGCTGTTTGCAGAATTCTGTGGCAATAACGACATGGTGATCGGGGGATCGCTCTTCCCCCATCGACCGGTTCACAAGGTCACGTGGGTTTCCCGTGACGGCTTTACAGAAAATCAAATTGACCACATCTGCATCAGCCGAAAGTGGAAACGGAGCCTTCTTGATGTACGGAATAAACGTAGTGCCGATATCGCGTCTGACCACCACCTCATTCTCGGCGAAATACGCCTGCGTGTTGCGCGTGTTCGTCGACAAGAGGAGAGAGTTGGACGGCGATTTAACACACGCCGACTGGATGATACCACAGTGAAAAGGTGCTTCACTGTGGTACTGCAGACTCGTGCTGCAGACATTCCGGAAGGTGGCAGCGTGGAAGACCAATGGACTGCCATCAAGAATGTCTTCATCGTCACCAGCGAGAACAATCTGGGTGAACTGCGCACCCAGAGAAAACAAAGAATCACTGATGAGACCTGGACGAAAATAGAGGAGCGAAGAGGAGCCAGAGCCGCAATACAGCGATCCAAAACCCGAGGAGCCATATATTCGGCCCGTCAACGATACTCGGCTCTGGAGAAGGAAGTAAAACGCTCATGTAGACGGGACAAGCGATCGTGGGCGAACTCCCTCACCGACGAAGGAGAGAAGGTCGCTGCAACCGGGGACATTCGTCTCCTCTACGATATCTCACGACGCCTAAGTGGGGCGAAGATGAAAGCGACAATGCCTGTGAAAGACGCGATTGGTCAACTACTAACCGACCCAACTGATCAACTTAAACGCTGGTTGGAGCTCTTCGAACAACTTTTCCAAGTGCCAGCCAGGCCACCATCACCTCGGCATGATCCGCCTAGGGTCAGGCGTATCACACGCGTGAATACCGAGGCTCCGTCATTGCTGTAGATACAAACGGCCATTCAAAGCATGAAATCGAACAAAGCCCCAGGGGTCGATCGCATATCAGCCGAGATGCTCAAAGCAGACCCCATGACATCCGCTCAACTGTTGCACAATTTATTTCGTAATAGCCGGGACACCGCAACTTTTCCGGTCGACTGGATGCAGGGTATCTTAGTAAAGGTGCCCAAAAAGGGCGACCTGACTATATGCGATAATTGGCGAGGCATTATGTTGCTGTGTACCGTTCTAAAAGTTCTATGCAAAGTGATCCTATCCCGGATCCAGGAGAAGATCGATGCGACTCTCCGAGGACAACAGGCTGGATTCCGTGCCGGAAGATCCTGTGCGGACCATATTGTCACGCTCCGTATCATCCTGGAGCAAGTCAATGAATTCCAAGAGTCCCTTTATTTGGTTTCCATTGACTACGAAAAAGCTTTCGACCGTCTCAATCACGAAAATATGTGGGACGTCCTGAGACGCAAGGGAGTACCTGAGAAAATCATCGCCCTCATCGAAGCGCAGTACGAGGCCTACTCATGCAGAGTTCTGCACAACGGGGTCTTGTCTGAACCCATCCGGGTCGTAGCTGGCGTGAGGCAAGGATGTATTCTATCAACGCTACTGTTCCTCATCGTAATCGACGAGATCCTGGTAGGTACGATTGACCGTGAACCAAACCGTGGGCTGCTATGGCATCCCATAACTATGGAGCACCTGAACGACCTCGAATTGGCTGATGACGTTGCACTCCTAGCTCAACGGCGCTCTGACATGCAGAGTAAGCTTGACGACCTTGCCGAACGCTCCTCATCGGCAGGCTTAGCAATCAATGTCAACAAAACCAAATCGTTGGATGTGAACACGGTGACCCCTTCCACCTTTACAGTAGCAGGGCAATCAGTGGAGAATGTTGAAAGCTTCCAATATCTTGGCAGCCAAATGGCGTCAGACGGCGGTCAAGATTGACATAGGTGCAAGGATCAAGAAGGCAAGGGCTGCCATTGCGAGTTTAAGAAACATCTGGAAAAACAGCCAGATAAGTAAACGCACCAAAATCCGAATATTTTACTCTAATGTGAAATCTATGCTGCTATACGCTAGTGAAACATGGTGTGTATCAGTGAAGAACACTCAACGGCTGCAGGTGTTCATCAATAGGTGCCTGCGGAACATAATTCGAGCCTGGGGGCCCCATAACTCGATCTCAAACACCGAGCTCCATCGCCGGTGCCACCAGAAGCCGATAGCAACTGAAATTCGGGAACGAAAGTGGGGCTGGATCTACCACATCTTACGTAGGAGCGGAAACGAAATCTGCAGACAAGCATTAGACTGGAACCCAGCAGGACATCGCAGCAGAGGCAGACCCAGAGGCTCATGGCGGCGTAGCCTCTATAAAGAAATAAAAGTCGACCGAAATCTAACCTGGCAACAGGTTAAGGCGATGGCGGGCAATCGCCCAGGTTGGAAATCTTTCAAGTCGGCCCTTTGCACCACTCGGGGTGCGCAGGAGCCTCAAGTAAGTAAGTAAGTTAGATATTCAAATTTTATTCGATATACTGATAATATTAGACTACAACAACAGAATATTATTCTCAACATTTGCTACTTAGCCATTGTAGACTAGCTGGTGCACCATTGAATTTCGTACAGACAAGTTTTAACACTTTTTTCCAATCTTTTTCGAACTGTTGAATGGTTTCGGCTACCGAGACATGTTTCCTAAGATGTGCCTTCGTAAATGCCCAAAATTCCTCGATTGGTTGAAGTTGTGGGCAATTTGGTGGATTCATGTGGCAAGAAGCAAGATCTGGCCAGAAGACAACAGGATCCTTGTGGCTTCGAATCATGGGTAGAAGTCGTTTTTGTAAACATTCCTTTTGGTTGTTTCTGCTTTTTATACGTTCGAAAATTCAAACGTTCTTGAGCACGAAGAACATTTGACTTCGAAGTGCCCACTTTTTTGGCCACATCCCGAACTGAAACCTCCCCCTTTTGCTCGAACGCCTTCAATATACGTTTATCCAACTGAGGGTTAGCAGGACCTTTTTTTCGACCCGTTTTCGGTTTATTCTCAAAGGTGTTATCCTCACCGAACTTCCTGATTGCATTTCGCACGGCTTTTTCACTTACTCCTTCCATTTTTGCTATCTTTCTCAGTGACAGTCCGCGTTCTGTGCACCATTTGTACACAATTTTTCGATGTAGTTTTGCTGAAAGTCCACGCATTTCGAAACAAACTAATGAAAACGAATAAACAACTGCACAAGTGGTTGAAGAAGAGTGTAGACAACAGGACGCAGCCATAACAATTGACAGATTCTGAACCATTGCGAAATGGCAGTGGTTTTTCGATGCGTCCATTCTGGGACAGTCTTTAGTTCGCTATAGTCGATTATAAGCCAATACATTTAACATCTTCTAGTTGTTGTACGGTAAGTACTGGAGATGGAGTGTTCATTACTTTAATTCAGTGATTCCCTAACTGGTCTCTACATCCCATTAGTGGGCATTAGCTTATTTTCAGTGGATAGTAAATTCAAAATTTTAAATAGGTGGACAATGAGTCGCAAATAGTGGGCTTCGATACTTAAAAAATCTTTCTGAGAAAGGCCCTCAGTAAAATGTAACACATGGATCAGTAAGTCCCGAGACTAACAATGGAAACAACATTTTTTTTGCAAAATTTTTTTTTATTCATCAACATAATCACCTTTTAGGGTTATACAATGCTTCCAACGTTTTTCCAATTTTTCAATACCATGTTTATAAAAAAAATATCTTTCGCTTCAAAATAAGCTTCAGTTTCAGCGATGACCTCCTCATTTGAGCCAAATCTTTTTCCCTGGAGCATTTTTTTAAGATCAGCAAAGAGCCAGTAGTCACTGGGGGCTAAATCTGGCGAGTATGGGGGGTGGGGAAGCAGATCAAAGCTCAATTCGTTCAATTTCGCCATTGTTTTCATCGACTTGTGGCAGGGTGACTCGTTGCTTTTTTTGTTCCATCGAAAGCAATCGCGGCACCCACTTGGGAAAAACCTTTTTCATGCTCAATTTTTCATGAAGGATAGTAAATACACTTCCATATGATATCTGTGTCATCTCAGCAATCTCACGGAGCTTCACTTTACAATCTTTTATTATAATTTTTGTCACTTCACTCACATTTTCCGATGTAACGGCTTCCACAGGTCTATCCGAGCGTTCCGCGTCATTTGTGTCGGTACGACCACGTTTAAATTCGGCGAACCACCGACAAATCGTTGCTTTTGATGGACAAGAGTCCGGATAACATTTTTCAATCCATTGTTTCGCTTGCACGGTGTTTTTACCCATTAAAAAACAATGTTTTATCAAAACACGAAACTCGGTTTTTTCCATTTTTTTAAACAAACTACAAAACGACTTTACTCTAACCTCGATAACTCAGCTGTTTCTGATTGGATCGACTTAAAATTTTGACCCGTTTCAAGCAAAGGTTAGTACTCTAGAAAGACGTGGTTACTGGTTTACTACGAGCGCCATCTCTGCTTTAGTCTCGGGACTTATTGATCCATGTGTTATTCATGACAAATTATAATAGACATGTGGGTAATTTATCATAGCGAAAAACAATTCCATTCCAATCTATCAGTTGCAAAAATGATGTAATTAGTGCACATTCAATTCTAATGAGATTTGTGAGAAAGTAAACGAAAGTAAGAAGATGAAAATTTAGATGCTTTACGACCAAGAATTGGTCAAATAAGAATGAGTGTAAATATATTCAATGTTTCACAAGAAAGTCATATCATGTCTACACTCCAAATTGAATTCATACAAAATACAGAAACAAAAAAAAACAGGTCCACGTTCAGAATCCAGATGGTTAGAATGATTCTCAGAGTTCGAATCCAAAATCTTGTTCAGAACCCTGAGGTCAGATCCAGAATTCAGATTCATGTTCGGAATTCAAACTCAGAATCCTGCTTCCCGGTTCAGAACTAATATTTCTGTCAGAAATTTTGACCCAGAATCTAGGCCTGGAATCAGAACTTATGTCCAAAACACACGATAACTCATGACTTCCTGTCAGGAGTTCAGGTCTACAACCCAGATCCAAATTGCAGGCCTAAAATACGGATCCCGATTTTCGTTCAAGAAACCAGATCCTTGTTTTGAAACTAGACCTAGTAGAATTCAAGTCCAGAATTCAGGTGAAGAGTTCAGGATCTAGTTCTAGGTTCAAAAACTCTGTCAGGAGCTGATCCGGGGTCAGAATTCTAGCCCAGAACCAAAGTCCAGGTCCCAGTTCGGGTTTACATCTCATCCAAGTCAGTCGATAAAACAAAACCGCTTACGTTGGGGACAGAAGAAACCAAGTACAGTATTGTGTAGTGAACAATAGACCTCGAAAATGAGTGAACCAAACGAACAAAAGCTACCGCCGGTACGAAAGAATACAATTATTGTTGATTTCAGACAGTGCAAAATTCGACCTTCGATACGAGAACTTGAAGGTTTGCTTAAGGAGCAAATGCATCTTGACATTAAACGTGTGCATTTACTTCAATGCAATAAGACCAATAATGTTGTTTGTATCCAGCAGGGCTTGCATATTGAAGCAACGAATATGAACGAAAGGGTTTCACTATCTGTGCTATTCACACACATTCGTATGTCAGGTAGAATTCACAGCGCAACCCAAGCCAGGAGAGCTGCTTCGTTCGTTCATTAGTTCATGAATATGCCTGCTTGCTGAGACTTATGCTTCATGAGGTTAGCATTTGATGAATGGTTCTCATATTGTAGATGCCTATGAGGAAACTAGTTTCATAACTTTTAGTTCCGATGAATATTAATTTAAAGAACATTGCTTTTAGTGTTTCTAGGATATGTACACAGTGTAAACTGCCAAGAAACAAATGGATCGTTTTGAAATGGGCTCAAATGCAAAATTTCTGCTATAAAATGTTTAAAGTCTGTTTGAAATGTGATCAAATTTGGTCTTGGAATGCGAACATTATGTTAAAAATGATTTCTGTAAACCTACTTTTTAAAAATAAACCGTAAACATTGCCTATATGACGTTGCTTCGCGTCTTGTAGCACACCGTGAGGCATGGTCTTCTTTCTCGTACAATCCTAACGAGAGTGAACCCTTCATTTCATTACATTGTCATGGATTGCTTAGTTCATGTGTTAACTGAGAATGAGAGCACAGACAATTTACTTGGCAAGGGGAATTGGTCTGCTCAGTAGCATATACTCTCACGCATCCAGTTTCTCTCTAATATAGGTCTCTCATTCAGCTATGTCAAGCAAAGTGTTCACAGCAGATATTTTTTGTTGCTTCGTTCGTTTGAGGATTCACAATACAAGCCCTGGTATCCAGTTCTATAGAGAGTTGGATGCAATTCAATTCGCTAAAGACAATAATAATGTGCACTATGTGGAGCATGAAAATATCAAGTACAACATTCCGGTATATATGGAAGATAGTGCTATAGAAGTGCGTGTGCATGATCTTCCCTCAAGCGTCATCGATTCTTATATTCGCGCAACTATGTCCCAATACGGGGAGATTCTCTCTATCGAAAAAGAAAAGGGGAAGAATTTTTTCCCCGGTATTCTAAATGGCGTACGTTTGTTACGCATGCGCTTGAGGAGGCCTATACCTTCTTATGTGACATTCGGTCAGGATACAAGAATCCCGTGCAAATCACTTGGTAGCTATGACAATCAGATGGCCACATGTCAATATTGCCAAAAAGCTGTTCATTACGGTAAGCCATGTGGTGAACTGGACAAGGAGACAACCACACCAAAGGACAACGGTGCTTCCTTCACACCAACCCCAAGCAACCCCAGTATACCTGTGAAAGTCACCAACAACAGTGAAGTACCCCTTCAACGAAACCATCCAACGTAACCCCTATAGAACAAAGTACACCAGCTGCAGTTATTATAGCTTACCATCCAACCAACCAGCAACAGCAAACAATGTACAACAAGGCGTATCTACAGCAACTAGCAACGAAATCAACAACAATACCACGGCAATGGATGACGAGACGAACCACGAACAAACTGCCCCTCAATCCTCGCAGGAGGAAAATGAAAGCTCCTCTCCCCCTAGAAAAAGGGTGAGAACGAGGTCCAATACAAAAAAAAATTATCTAAAAACTCAGCTAAATCGGCCACGTAAAGCTTGTACGCAAATAGGCCTGAATAAAATATCTTTTAAATAAAAAAAAGGCTGGTGGGTAATGTCAGAGACATAACTGGATGTCGTGAATACGAAAACAACTGACATGTTCCTTAACACTTCCGAATATCAATTAGTTGATCAATTGTATGAATTATGTAAGCATTCCCCTTTTGCACATTTTTCGCAAAAACAAAGAAGGCTTCACTTTTTGTTGAGAGGCTTGTTTCTACCTGATTTCGTTTGTAGCTTTTTCACTAATGGGCTTTAAAAAAATAGCCGCATACAGAATTTTAATGTCGATTATTTCATGTCGGATTTGCATAATTTATTGATAGAAACTATCAATATGCTGTAGGGATTCGTTTCTAGCATTCATAAGGGTCAAATTGCGTAATTCTCTTCAACATTAAACTCTGGAATATTTTTCGAAAAAAAAACAAAGAAGGCTTCACTTGATCTCAATTACTGTGAATTTCACACAGCGAAACGTGCAAAAATCTAACCAAACTGTTCTAGATTTGCACTAAACTGAGGATATTTCAGTGGCAGTGGCGATAGAATCCAGACTGATTCAATTTTTGTTGAGAGGCTTGTTTCTACCTGATTTCGTTTGTAGCTTTTTCACTAATGGGCGGTCCTAACGGCTATAAAAATAGCCGCATTCGGAATTTTAATGTTGATTATTTCATTTCGGATTTGCATAATTTATTGAAATCAACTATCAATATGCTGTAGGGATTCGTTTCTAGCATTCAGAAGTACCAAATTGAGGAACTCACTACGATATTCACCACTTTTAGGAACATTTTTCTCGAACGATTTGTTGTACAGCAGCAGATATTTTGTTCTCTTCCTCAGAACGCGTTCTGATTGGCTGGTGTTGACATGGGTCAAATGAAACAGGTTTTTCAATAGTGTTCTATTGAAATACTTCAATGCTTTTGCTATACACGTTTAAGTTGAAAATTTTCGATTCTATTGGTAGTTAGATTATATAAATCCCTTCACAGATCACTGAGCTATGAGCTTTAAAAATACGAGAAAATCAAACGCGCCTTATGAATTATCCTCTTTGATACTCGTTTATACCAAACATTTCAGAAAAGTTTAATTTTGAATTATTTGAGATTATGTCACACAACTGAAAATTTTATCATAAAATTATGATCATATTCCCGATGGCATGTAGCAAAAATTATGTTGATTCGTTAGATACAACAAGAGATATTCACGATCAAAAACTTATCACTCTTTCAGAGGGTAAATTTTGAAAAGGCACCCTATAGTAAAGTAAGTCGTATTCACGACAAAAAAAGTCCAGTTTGAAAATTAAATTCCAGAATCCAGATGCAGAATTCAGGTTCAGGTAAAAAATCTCTGTCAATAATTTTGGTTTAGAATCTTAGTCCAATTTCAGAATGCAGATCCAGACCAAGAATTCCGGTCCAGAATCGAGGTCCCGATTTTAGGTTCAGAATTCAGATTCTGCACTTAGAACACAAACTCATGTTCAGAGGTTAGATCAAGTTACTCAATTCAGGTCCAGGTTCCGATTTCCAATTATAGTACGGAATCCTGGTCTGGAATTCAGAGCTTGGCTTAGAATCCATGTACAGAATCCAGGTCCATATTCAGAATCCAAATAGAGAATTCTGTATCAGTTTCAGAATACAGAATCAGGATCCAAAGTCAGAATGCAGGCCCAGAACTCAAATCCAGAAACCGGGTCCTTAATCATAACATACTTCAAAATTTTGGCCTAGAATCCAAGTCCAGAGTTATGCTTCTGAATCCAGCTTCTGGTTCAGAATTCAAAATCAGGATCAAGTTCCAGGTTCACGATTCCCAGGTTCCAGTATCTTTTGAGTAAAAATCTTGTTTGGAATCCAGAATCCAGCTCCAGAATCCTGCTCTAGATCTAGATCCGAAACCTTCATCGAGAGTTCATGTCAAAAAATCTGGTCCAGGTCTAGAATCCAAATCCATGCTTAGTGTCCAAGTGTAGATTTCTGTCTCAGGTTCAGAATCTCTGTCAGAATTCTGATTCAAAAACCATGTCCAGATTCAGTATTCCGATCCAGAAACCTTGTTGGATATCCAAATCCAGGGTCCTGGTTCAGAATCCTGGTCTAGCTTTAGAACTTCTGTCATGAATTTAGGTTCAAGTTTAGAATTGAGGAATTACAGAGAACTCAGGTCCAGAATCCAATTCAATATACCAAAAAGGGATACTAAAATTCTCAAACATCGTAACCGGATGAACGATAGGAAACAGAATATGGTGCGTTTTTCGCCAATTTTTACTTTCGATATTTCAATCATTTTCCTTTCCCGAATCTATTTTTCGTTGAGTATAACTAAGATGATGATAGTTTTATGTCACAAATCAAAGAAAATTTTGGTTAGGTTGGCTAAATTTCGAAGGTATTTTTTCTGATAAAACGTGGACTTTGACCAAACCCATCTCTGCTCACCCCCTAATCATATAACTAAAGATCCCACTGAGATTGATTACCCATTTTTTACTAGAAATATATGTGCCACCGAATGGATGCAAAAATATAAGTTCTGAATTAGGAGTGTATGACCGCAAAGCGGGCCTTGAATTATATAGTAAATTTGCAGAAATGTGTATTGAAGCTTATGCCGAAAGAGTTAATACACGAGGGATGAACAAAATGAGCGTTCAGAGAAGTTTTCAGGGCACGAAAGTTCATGCATAGGGCGCTGCTATTACAAGCCCGTTGTTGTATGCTCGAACCCCGGCCTGAAAGGATTCCTAGTGTCAAAAGGATCGTAGTACCAGTCATGGAACAATTCTGTACACTAAGAATTGGTGGCGAGATCTGTTGAAACAGAATTGTCCAATTTCACAAAAGGAACGTAATGCCCAAATTTTACTGTTTTTAAGTTCAAGCAAAAGCAAAATATCAATGAAGATTACTTTGGACCTAAGAATGAATAAATCCATTTTAACAGCAATTGTTAAAATTTGCATGTGCTGCTTTAGATTTTAAATATCACACCGACGGGAGAAAATTTAGAAACTTACCGCTTCTGCAATCGCTGCACATCCGTCAGATAGGTTTGCAAGAGTCTGACAACCTCGTCGACACCCTGCGAACAAACATCTTGTAGTGTCGCTGAAACACGGAACAAAAAGCCATCCTCCTTCCGCAGTCGTCCTGTCACTTTTACCAGTACGACCTGTCCTACTTCGATCTGCATTGCTGTCGGAGTTGAAGTAAACTCTTTCTTTCGAAGAAACACATTTCGAGAGTAATCTTTCAGCGCCAACCGTAGCGAAACCTTCTGTTTCGGTAATAATTCCACACAATAGGCACGCAGAATCTGACCAATGTTAACGTCCTTCGATTGGGTGGGCTTGTGCCGGAAATACTGCACATCGCGACAACTGTAGCTACCTTTATCGACGTTGACGACCTGCAACTTTTCACCTGCTTTCAGTAGATTTTGGTATATAATGTTGTGGGCAGGGAAGTCGGAGTATGTTTCCGGTCGTATTGTTCCTGTTTCATTCTCCTTAACCAGATAGATCTCGGCACCGGTAGCATACACCCCAGTGACAGTCCCCTCTGTAATCAGGCCAAGCTTATCGAGGCCTGCATTCAGTGGAATCGAAAGGGTAATCTTCTCGCCGTTTTCGGCTACTTCGTGTACGGTGAAAAAACCGACTGCACCCGGTTTCAAAGCTGTAATTTTACTTTGATCTTGAGCGACCTGTCGGCAAAATTTAAATAGAATTCCAGTGATCTTGTTACAGAATGCAACAACGAAAAATTCATTTCCTTCAGAAATAACGGTTCCGTGGTAGGATTCCCCAACCGAAACACTTTCACGATCCATTATCAATTTAGCAGATTTCTTCAAATATTCAGGATGATTGCTAAACTGTGCCAGCTTGCGATCGTCCTCTATGGCAATCAGTCGAAGTTTGACCGTTTGATTTACCGAAAGTGGTTTCCGATTGAAAAAGTTGTACGACGTTAGAAGTCCTTTCACATTGTCCAGTGCTACCACGTAGCCCCGATTGCCATCGAGCATCTTAGTTACTCGACAGCTGTACGTTTCTCCAACCGACAGATCACTGACCGAAAAGTACTTCATGTCGATCATTTTGTCGTCATCGGTCACAATCATGGTTCGATCGAAGACTTCGTACCGAACCACTCGCACCTTGTGCAGAGAGTTGGCCTGATATTTAGCCATTACAATCTGCTCGTCGTAGTTTGCGTCGTACTTACTTCGGAGAATGTTTCTTGGCAAGAGTCCTTTATATTTTTTACCTATTTGAAACCACACCCCAGAAGCACACTTATGCAGAGCTTTAGCATCCGGTACGATAGTCCCAGGGACAATGGGATCTTTGACGTTAGCTTTATTGCCATCGAAGTTGGCCAGTGTTAGAAAGATATGCTTACTCATCGGCATCACGTACAAAATATGCGCTTGTACCTGTTTGAAAAGCTCGTAGTTTTTCAACTTTGACAAAGGTTTTTCCAACATATTCTCGTTAACGAAAGCTGGAATAGTATCATCAAACAACGTACCCTGTAGGCCGTTTGACAGAACCGACCCGACGGTGAAGGTAACTACCGATCCCGGTACTAAAGCATCAATGTTAACCTGTTCAACTGCCAACTTTCTCGGTTCGTTCGGTTTGAAAGCTTTCAAAATAATCGTCGCCGATACATTTGTGTGCGTAACTTTTTCTATGGCACAGAATAAGTTTGCCCCGATTTCCGTCTTGTTCTTCCTTACCTTGGCCAGCGGAAGAAAAGCACGCACATTTTTTATGCCAACGTTCATTTGATAACCGTGATCTTCCTCCTCTTCAATGGTTGCGCTCAATACCAAGCCTTCTACCAGGTGTTTGTGGTTCAATTCACTGTGCAGCTCTTTGGGGTCCAACGTTAGCTGGTAGCGTTTATCTGCTTCTTGCCGTTGCTTAGTCTTCACATAAACAAGATCATCCGGTTCATACAACTCATCCAACCCCGGACAACGTTTGACTAACGATGTGTTGTTCTGCATCAAACTTTGCAAACGGTTACTGTAAGCTTCCGAGATACTCATCACAGGTACTGTTCCAAACATTCGGCCAGGGAGCGAAATAGTCAGTTCCATTTTCTGCACCTTATATACGCATCCCATAATTAGCATTCCTTCGCTGGCTGTTTTAAATTGCAGATTTGCTGCTGAAGCCCCCTGCTCTTGTTCTTCTTTGTCTTGTTCCATCTGCTCCAAACGTTGTTGGTGCCTTTCCCTCTGACGAAGCTTCTGCGGTTTTTCATCGTTGGTTGTAGATGCACCATAGCCCTAACACAGTATAATTAAGTTCGTAAAATAAGCGGGACAAGTTTTTTTTTATATTCACTTTACCTTATTGGTTTTGACTTTTTTACGCGGATGTTTATCCTCGTCCGTTTCGGCTTTCCTTCCTCGGGGAAATGTTGGTTCGATATACACCATGTTTTCTTGTGATCTAAACTGCACAATCTTAAAGGCGATAGCAGTTTTACTGGTCCGTACTTTTGCTGTTCCAATATAGAACTTGAATTCCTATATAACCTACTCAAATCAATTACTTTCTACTTGCTCTCAAACGAACAAATTTACGACCAAATTAACAGAAGAACGAAAAAACGTGCGTTTCTACAAACCATGCACGTGAAATTTGCTTACAAACGTCAACTGGTGCTGACGAGTTTACCGAATGTTGTCATCGTTTATGCTATAACCCGTCTACACTCTCATTCATAAATGGACACTATACGAAAAAATTAAAAGATTGTAATACAAGACAGGACCGAGCACGATTACATTTAACATGGAAAAAAGAAACGGTTGTGTATCATAATGATAATTTTAAAGAAAGAGAACGTACAAACATTAATTTCATAAACGGCGATTGAATCATTAACTGTTTAGTAATAGTGTAATTTTATTAACCCTTCTTTTGAATGCGTTCATAATTATCGGAAAGTGTGGATTTTAAACAAATTTATTTCTTGGTTTCTGTTACTCATGATATAAATTTAGATTGCTACAAACAAAATGAAGGAATAAAAAACATTAGTCTACTTTTCTAAAAGATTTTGTTCTTGTTATATCCTGTATATTAGCTTGGACATTAGCTAGGACTGATTTGGCTTAAGCAGCTCTCAAAGTTAATCAATAGCATTCTAAGCAGCCCATTTTTTAAGTAATTATTCACACTTGAAAGTTCGTGCGACGCAGCGGAACGAACTTGTAAGCTGCTTCTAGAATACATTGTTCAGCTTCTATGCAGCGAAAAAGTTCACGCGGAACTTGTTCTGTACTTTCAAGTTGCTAAAAGTACCACGTGCACTCTTAAGCAGCGAGAAAGTTCACGCGGAAGTTGTTCTGTACTTCGAACTGTCAAAAATTGCCACGTGTTTTCTTAAGCAGCTAGAAAGTTCACGCGGAACTTGTTCTGTACTTTCAAGTTCTCAAAAGTTCCGCGTGTACTTTTAAGCAGCAAGAAAGTGGACTTTTTAAGTAATTGTGGAACTTCTGGTTGCTCGGTTATGCTTCACTTTTACAAATGTCGCGAAGAACAGCCGACGGCTTCTAAATGTTCCATGACTCATGAGTAAATGTTACCTGTGAAATATATTACAAAAATCATTAACTAAGATCAACAAAAAACAAACTTACGACAACAGCCGCTCATCGGTTAGAATTTGGGATAATGAAGGTTAATCATTTTTTGCGTACGTATAGCAACTCTAACGCATTCCTCAACGTTGTTTACGTTCATGTGATTTTTTTCAATATTAATCCTATTACATTGGCTTATTTTTCCTTGTTGGTAATGGTTAACTTTGCCAAACTAAACTAATTGCTGAAAATTGAATTGTTGATATATTTTATTTGAAATAATTATCCATCACGCTACCCTTCCACTATCCTTAACCACTATTAACAGTTGAAATATTGCAGGATTCCTTTTAACTTTTTCATGAATTTGTTGAGGATTGAATAATTTCAACAGCGGACAAAAAACAACAAACAAACTTATTTCGTATGTCGTAGCAACTAAATTCATTCGATATATTGTTGCCAGCAATTTTCTTTTAAAACGGTCCAAAGCTGTCATGACAAAACGATGAAACAGGCTAGGCTAAATTGATCTAGGCGTTGAACCAAACATTGGCAACAGGTTTGTATTGGACCTAGGGGTATCATTATTTGTATTTGATGATTAGATGCTTGTTGTTTTGATGCAAAGGATAATTGAACTGAAACTGGCAGTGAGCCGAGTTCAACGAAAACTGTTGCATATCACTTATTTAATTCGTGTCAAGTTAATAGAGAGTAACAATTCTTAGTTATACTTGCATATTATAAACAGAAGTAGCAGGAGGGCAGGATTAGCGATGGTAATCTGGCGATCTCAGCAAATACTGCGAACAAACAAGCGCTTCGTTTGCAGGCTGCTTGAGAGAGACTAACTCCTGCACTCTTGTTACTTATGTAAATCAAATTCCTGCTGGATAACATTTAACCAACCAGCAGGATAAAAAATAAGTGTTTTAATCAGTAGGGACAAACAGTTGTTGATGAGCGCAACTTGTAACTCCAGGCTTGCTCAAACAAATCAAAATGTGTCATTTCATGCGTTTGTATTCAATCATAAGCCATCATCATAACCTCACTCAACTGTACTTTCCTCCTCCTTTCCCCACATTCCTACCTTCTCTTTCAAAACTGGCCTGTTCTTCGCACTCTTTCTCTATTTTTCCATCCTTTACAAATCATAACCTCATAATACCTTCCTTCCTCCACCGTCTCTAAATTCTTCCCATCTTCACTTTCCTCACCGTTATCTCATAAATGTTTACAATAGTGATTTTTTTCTCACGGTACCGGAGACTTGTGCACTTAACCCATGAATAATCTCAATTACGCCGCCATTTTGACAAACGGCGAACACACGAGCTACTTTCTCTCAGCGATCGTTCAGCTGCAGTAATCAACCTGTTCATAAGCAGCTCAATGACGTCGCTCGTTCCGTCAGCATACACTACCGTATACCGTATGCGTCAGTTAACTTTCTGCTTTGTCCACCGTCAACAATGCTCGGATCAAACGAGAGGGGTCAGGCCACCAAACTTGAAGTATGAGAATCGTCTGTCCGTGTGCCGCTTGGGTCGATGATAGCACGCCTGCCGACGCAATGAATTGAGCCGTCACCGAAGAAATGCGAGGCGAACCAAAAACAACAACACCCTAAAATAATGGCTATATTGAATCTTTGCGTGACCACCCTCTTGGGTGAGTTATTACCCTTTCGTTTCATATCACACCGATTTTGGGGTTTTGCTCTTTCCTAGCGCTAGATTTCCTTTAACAGCGTCGCACTGGTTTTCCTACCCAGTTTGTTAGCTGGTTTCCTATTGCTAGTCGTTGTGGACGGATCTTCGAGCTGTAATCGACGATTGCAATAGTTTTGAATGGTTTGAGTGGACCAGCACATACCTGTTTACGGCCACGTTTTCAGACGATGTAGAATGGCCGATAGCGGCGAATTGTTTCGTGTGAGTGAATTAGACGTCTGTCTCCGATGACTGATTGAGCCGACTGTGGATGTTCTTTGCTTTTCCCTTTCTGTGCTGTTTGACGTTTGTGCGGAAGCTAGTGTCCGCATATTTTACATCGTGCGTTTACCTAGGGAGCGGTTAGCAATTAAGCAGTGATGCCAGAGATGTGTTATTATCTTGTTCAATTTGTGTTGTTGGCTGACGAATAGGATTAGACTTTCGATGGAGGGAATCGGTGGTGCTATTACCCGCTAAATACTATTACTATTTGTTGTTTATTTTGTTTTTAATAGTGCTAACTATTGAATATGCAAAGTGAACTGAGCACAAACGCAACAAACTTCTAACGAGGGTATACTAACAAAATGAATTGTTTGAAATAAAAGCATTTTGTTCAGTTATAGTTTGGGGGCCCTGACCGGGCAGCTATCATGTAATTAAAAATTACATGACTACAAGCTTGTTACGATTATAAAGCTGTGCTAGAGAGCGAGAGCAAATTCTATAATGAATGTGTCATTCATTGCGATCACAAATCATTCTCAGTAATGCTTGGTCAAAGTTGTTTACAAGTCAACATTATATTATGATGATTTTGTCCTCAACCATGCTATGTCGTATACAGAGTAGTAGATGTAAAAAAAATATTTAAAAACATCAAATGCAAAGATTGCCTATCCGAAATTATAAACGGTACCAAAAACATAGGAGCCCATGCAGGAACAGAATAAATCTGCAAAATAACGGAAATGGAATTAAATTTTTTCCATCACAGAAGGCAGCATGAACATCCATAACTTTTATGATTTTTTGGTGAATAGATGGGTTTTCCTAGTATTGAACGACGTTCCTGGTGTGTTTGATGGTATATCCGAACACATATTGAACCAAAATTCAGTGAATAAGCATCGTAATGTTCTGTTCAAACCGCGATTAAAACTGTATGTTGATTATTTTTTAAACTTCGCATGGAAACAATCAATGCGAAAGAAACTCACGAAGCTAATTTTGTTCCTAAATGAATAAATTTGGAGATGTCCTTAAAACATATTTTCATTCAAATCATAAAAACGCCTTTTTGAAAAATGTAATAAATCATTTTGACAGAACCAGAGAACCAAAATTTTTGTAACATTTGAGAACAATGGGATCTGTGAAGTTGCTTCCCGGTTATTTTCACCGACATTACGACATATGCTCGAATGTTTAGACTAATTTATGGCATCGTTGCTCGGTGAAAAAGCAGATCCCGCTAGCTTACAGAAACCCAGAAACAGAATATTATTCGAAACGTCAAAGTTCGACAGCGTGCGATTGCCTGCGGCGCGCATGTTTTCGTTCCTGTCGGCCTGGCTGATTATTGTTTTTTCTACGGATCAGGAAAAAAAATTTCCTTTTCTAGTGCATTTTATTCATTTCTCGAAATTATAATTTAAGCAATATTCTGCTAGATAGTTGGGTATTTTTCGGAGCACACTTCAAAATGTCTGATGATGGTAAACTAATGAAATCGTAATCGTAGAAACGGATTGATGAAGTTTTTTTCTTCAGATTGTCCACCTCTTTGTGAGATGGAGACGGGTGGCGATTCGAATGGTGAAGAAGAGGAAACTGAAGAGTGGGAAATTGCGGAGGAACAAAACGAACCAGTACGGTGTCTATTTTGCGAACAGGTTTCACCGACTATGACCACAGCTATTCGACATGCCCGTGAACGGCATGAATTTGACTTGGCGCAAGTACGACGTAGGTTCCATCTGGACGAGTATTCGTACATAAAGATGATCAACTACATCCGCCTGGAAAAGCCGGACCCAGCCGTGTTCAAGAATGAACGTAGTGTGTTCTGGCTAGACGATAAATATTTAAAACCGGTCGAGAACGAAACCTGGCTAATGTTTGATCTGGATGAGTTGGATGAGTTGGATGAGATTTTGTTGAATGGCAACAGTACCGATGGTGGTAGTGCGAAGGAAAATGGCAATGATATCGGGGAAACGATCACGTTGACAACGGATCAGTACAGGAAATTACATGGAATTATTAACGAATTGACGGCACAAGTTCGTGAGAAGGAAAATCTTCTGCAGCATGCTGCCAGCGATATCGAAAAGATGAAGGAAAGTTTTCGAAACCTTCTGGAGCAACAAAGTGAATTGTCTGCTGCTGGAAAGAAACGGGACCCGGAGGAAAAAGTTGCCCAAATCCGGGAGGAACTGAAGCACTGTGTCAGCACCTTGTCTGTCGAGGATGATCAGAGTTATTTTAATACTTATTCACACTTCGGTATTCATCACGACATGCTTAGCGTACGTATGTAGTGATATTACCGTAATATTTGATGATAGAATTGGGATATTTCTTTTCAGGATTATGTGCGCACGGCCAGCTACCGGGATGCTATTTTGAACAATAGTGCAATTTTCCAAGGGAAGACAGTGCTTGATTTAGGTTGTGGTACTGCCATTTTGTCCATGTTTTCTGCCAAGGCAGGCGCGAAGGAAGTTATTTCTATAGACCAATCGGATATTATCTATCAGGCAATGGACATCGTTCGACGGAACAAGATTGAGAGCATCAAGTTTGTGAAAGGACGCTTGGAAGACAGTGAGCTGCCCGTCGAGAAGGTTGATATAATTGTGTCCGAGTGGATGGGTTATTTCCTACTGTTCGAAGGAATGATGGACAGTGTTATTTACGCCAGGCAACGATACCTTAAGGAGGGCGGTTTCATTCTACCAAATCGATGTAATCTGAGCTTAGTCGGATATGGGGACGTGGAACGACACGACGAGTTTATCGGTTTCTGGAAAAATGTCTACGGTTTCGATATGTCGTGCATGAAGAAGGAAGTACTGCGAGAAGCAACTGTGGAAATATGCAAACCGGAACATGTCATAACCAACGCTAATATAATCGCTAATTTCGATCTAATGGAAGTAGACGTAAACTGTCCAAACTTTAGTTACAATTTTGAACTGATTGTTAAACGCAAATGCAAACTTACTGCCTTGGTCGGTTATTTTGACACGTTCTTCGAGCTGCCCGAGCATGTAGAATTTTCCACTTCTCCGTACACGAAGGGTACCCATTGGAAGCAGACCATATTTTACGTCGAAGAACCGATACCGGTTGAGGAGGGTCAAGTCATCAATGGGAAGTTCTTTTGCAGGCGAGATCCGAAAGACGCACGATCTCTGTTCATTACCATTGAGTACCTGGGCAAGGTGCTCAAGTATGCGCTTAACTAGCAGATTGGGATACTCATTCTGCTCAACTAAACGAAGAATGATTGTTCAAACCAACAGCTTTAAACGGCCGCGTCGGCGGTTCGGAGCTTGAAAACAGATTTCAGATTTCAATAATGTACGAAACAATCTATTTTAGTAGTAATCAACACGAAGACGGTGGTTGTGAAGTATAATAAAGTAAGAACGTAAACAAATGGCAAAAACAATCCAGCTGGCGTAGCGACAACCGAAACTACTCTACTCGTAGCATTGCTTTCAACTAATCCTAGAATAGTAATCTATATTTTCTTCCAGCATTTGCTATCCATCGACCAAATCTAGTAATTTTTTCAGTAAAGCAGAAACTCACTAGACAATCAGTTTTGGAAAGTGAACTGACACACAAAATGTTGAAACATTTAGCTTTCGTAGCATTCTAAGTTTATAAGTAGAATAATAAAAAAAATTATCTATAATAGTCGGGTAACGATTCCCAGTTTCATTGACCCGTAATTGTAAAGGACAATGTAGAACCACACCGAAAAGCTTTAATTTTCAACTTTTGTACACACAGTGTTTAATTCCTTACAAAGGGGGTACTTTTGATACAAACAGAATAACAAATTTTAATTATTTTTAATAAAAATAACTAATCAAGGTCGCAAACGTCGCGCTTCCACAGAGAAATGAAAAAAGAAACTTAATCTTCTATGACATATTTATGGTCGACCAGCTACTTTAAATATTAATATTCAAATATGATAATATATGATATAAAAAAAATCTAAAATTTCCACTGACATATCGTATTGAGGGGATACTCAAAGTATTGAAACTTTCAAATTGTTCTGCAAAACTTAGTATAGGTCATTCATTCGCATGTTGCATTGTTAAGTTACTCGTAGATTGGTGATTCGTGAATCATCGAAACACAAAATGGATTTGTTCATGGCAGGAATTGCAGCAAATATTTTCAATATTGCATGTAGAAATAATAAAATAAGATTGTTCACCTTTGTTGCGACAATGAATAAAGAATAATTGCTACAGAACTTCACACACTAAAGTTTTTCTTATTCATATCCATTTCAATCGGTTTAAAACTGTTTAATTGTGTTTAAACCTTCACAATCTAAAAAAATCTATCTACAAAACGCTTATTAGCCCGGTTGTTCTCTATGGCCACGAGACCTGGACTATGTTGGCAGAGGACCAACGCGTCCTCAGTGTTTTCGAAAGAAAGGTACTGAGGACCATCTATGGCGGAGTGCAGATGGAAAACGGAACGTGGAGACGGCGTATGAATCACGAATTGCAACAGCTGCTAGGAGAACCACCTATCGTACGGACAGCTAAAATCGGACGTCTACGATGGGCTGGGCATGTCATAAGAATGTCGGATGACAGCCCAGTGAAAATGGTTCTTGAATCTAATCCGACTGGCACAAGAAGAAGAGGAGCGCAGCGAGCAAGGTGGATCGATCAAGTGGAGGGTAATCTCAGCAGCATCCGTGCCTCGAGTAGCTGGCGACGAGCAGCCATGGACCGAGTTTTGTGGAGACGTATTCTTGATACAGCAAAGGACATCCCAGGCCTATAGCTGTTAGGTAAGGTAAGTACCTTTACCTACAATCCTGTAAGTGAAAAACTGACTATCGATATTCGGAACGGTAGTAGCGATCGAGTACTGCCCGATGAGTTGCAAACTTTCAAATTCGATGTCGTAGCACTGCAGGAACTTTTTTGGACGGGACAGAAGGTATGGGAAAGCGGGCGGCTACCTTTTATCAGAGCTGTGGCACAACCAGCGTGTTAGGAACGGGATTTATAGTGATAGGCAAGATGCGCAGGGCAAAACCTTTACTGAATGTTCGGCAAAAGCAACGAAATGGAGTTGATGAATTACCTCAAGACCTCCAGGAATTGAAAGTGAACAAAGAATTCATTTGTTTATGAATTATAAACATCCACTTAATCAACATTATCAGAATTTCGTTTTATTTTTGTAGAAACACACAAAATATGTACATTACATTACTTGTTTCGTGGACGTACAATTGTAAAATATGTAATTCGGTATTAACACCGATTGTAGAATATATTGGTTGACATGTCCTTGTAGTAAGTCATAGGCTCTCTTGCTGAAGATAAATGTCACAAACAATAAAATTTTGTTCTTATTCCATTTTTTCTAATAACCACCGGAAAATACACACTAAGAAATAATTCCTTTGTTCGGTAATATTTTTGACGGGAAATTTCGGTAATCTATAGAAATGACCGATATTTCGGTACATGAGTTATATTTTACAATAATTATGCAATTTTTTACCGGACGATCAGTTTGACGTAATTTTTCATTACAGAACTTTGTAAAAAGATATACAATTCATACGGTAAATCTGAATAGCCGCCAAACAATAACCGAACTTCTGTCAAAACTTATTTTCTTTAAACTAACTGTCGAACAGTTATGAAAATTTTCAGTAAGTGTCTTTTTATTAACCAAACAAGTCTTGAAGAGTACATCGAATGGATTCAGGTACAGGTGCTAAAGTTTTTAAAACATTAGAACCACTAAAAACTTTTTGTTTACTTATAGGCAGAAAATAATAAATCACTTTTCCACTTGCTGCCTACAGAAATCGTTCGAGGGTAATTTCTGGTGAACTCGACGGATTGTGCAGTGTTTTGGAAGGCGCTCATAATTTCGGTCAGCCGGAAAACATTTGACCTTTCCGTGGAATAAAATCATCACAGACTAACAGACAGGACACTCAAATTAGATTCTTCAATCATTTTAACGGTCATTTCGAATATTCCTTTATTTGGGACAGTACTCACATGTTTCATGATGGCGCCACGTTATCCTATCAAAAACATTCTGTCTGTCATCTAGACTGTGTTTATTTTTTTCATTTACCAACAGAGTTGCCATTCATACAGAATGTAATGTATTGATTAGAGTGACTATAATCAGAGTGGCGACAGCTGTTCGTTTGGAATGACAGCTCCCAGTTCCAAACGAGCAAACGACCTGTCAATTCAATGTAAAGCTAATGGAATGTTTTGAATTGTTGCCAAAATTACGGATGAGATGTCGTCACTCTGGTTATAGGCACTCTAGTATTGATTTGTATACGTCCATGCGAATTTCATGCAGGATACAGATTTAATACATATTGCCAAAACTATACACATAATTGTGCCTACTTCTCATCCTCCAACGCAATACAAAATCGAACCCGTTTTGTTGCAATATTTACTTACTTCTGGTCTGCCGCCACTTAATTTCGGGTGAAAACTAACAACACAATAAAAAATATGAACTAGATGAACAACGTTGAGTCAAATAAATAGTTACCTTCCAACATCGCGAAAAAGTTAAATATATTATCAACGTAATCCAATAATTTATTGTGACGATTCATTTTCAAATATTTTGATGATATCAGGCATCCCTGCAAGCAGCTGATCGGTGTTGACAAACGAGAGGAAACCAACTAGTAAAAAAACTTGTACATAACACAAGGGTTGTACAGATAGTAAATAGTTCGCGCAGTACAATATAGGTGGAACTAGTGCATCACGAAAAATTATTTTTAAAAGAGTTTACTCATACTGTCATGTATGTTAGTCTGTGAAACGATAGCCACAACAGGTTGGCATTTTCTTCATTCGTTTTTGTAAATTTGTGTTGTTTTTTGAAATCCGAAAATCCAGAGTTTTAACCAAAAGAAAACAAACAAACAAAAAATTACCGAACAATCAGTAAGATCCATTTGGTTTACAGTTTACGGTAGTTGTTTGACAGTTCAGCAATTACCGAACGATCGGTAATCACTTTAATTACCGAACTGATTACCGAGCGTTCAGCTGTTGAAAACTCGGTAAAAAATTACCGAATTCTGCGAAATTTTCTCAGTGTGTACGTAGCGGCAAGTGAAAATGTAAAACGTTAATGACAGTTGTCTTGCCAGAGTTTCGGCAAAAGCTATGTTCCGAAATTCCGGTAAACGCTTTTAATGATTTTGGGATAGTTGTTAATCACTGATGAGTTCAGCACAAAATTTGGCCAAATCTCGGCAAAAAGATGCACTTAGCCGAAAAATCAGTAAATTAACTAAACGAATCTTGGAAAACATAATATTGATTACTGAGCAATCAGCAAAATTGCGTATTAACAATCTGTCTCGGCATTTCACTATACCGAGTTCGAAAATTAGTTTTTGATTTCACTTATCTTGTCACGAAATATAAAAAGATTTTCCTTCTTTCAATTTGATTTTCAGCTCCCCGAGCAGTGACGACGTGGTGCTTTGCAAAATGACAAGTGCCTAACCGAGTTTCAGTAAACACTAACTCACTGTTCTAAATCTCGGCAAACTGAATTACTAATGTTGGTACATTTGTCGTTTACTGACAAGTTCAGCCTAATGTTATACGGATCACATATTCGCGATAAGACAAGTAATCCAGAAGTGTCGTGAATACAACGTTGCTTCATTGACTTCAAAGCGGTCCCTTTGAATCTCGGCTACGACAAGGTGATAAACTCTCTTGTCTCCTGTTTAATATTTACTCAGAGAACAGACATCCAAGTAGAGATTTCAATTTGTGTAAGAATTTTCCTGTAGAGGCGCTTCGAGCAGTCCAGTAATCCCTTATGGGTTCTTGAGTGATTACGGTGATTTTTAACGGATTTTTACTAGCTTGGATGTCTGTTCTCTGTGATATTGCTTTGGAAGGAGTAATTCGAAGAGCAAGGATCGGGTGATACGATCTTACGAAAGTCCCCACAACTTTTTGGCTTCGCTGACGACGTTGATATTGTAACACATAACCTCAAGTAGATGATGGAAACACACATCGGACAGAAAGCTAGGCTAGGCGTATCGAACTGGCTATAAATGCGACGAAAACAAAATACATGAGAGCAGAGATGCCATTTATACAGATGTATCTGCATTATACCAAAGACATCATATTAACAAGATATCCAGCTCTCACATTTCCCGAACAAATCATTGGCAACATCCTTTTTTGCGAGCATGTCGCCCCCAGACGAGCCCGCATCGAATCTTATACATAGAAGTAGGGGAGAAAAATGTCAAATTCGTGCGCGCCAAAATAGCAGGGTTGCGCACCCATACAATTGACATGATATGTTGAATGTAATGCCGTGCGATGACGTTGCTGAACTGAAGATTGACTTCGCTCCAAGCTGACAGGGTCTGATTATACCTAAGACAAGACCTGACATCTGGGGGGGCTGCTTTTGTTCCAAAATGGACCAGTTTCTGATTGGTTGATTTTGATGTTGCTACCTGCACATTGTGAAAAGAAAAAACTTTTGCAGGGTACGCGAGCAATGATGCCAAGTATAAAGAAAATCAGAAAACAAGTTTATTAAAATGTATAATTTTAGCTCACCAATGAAAATGAAAATTTTCGAAGAATGTTCCACTTTTTTCAATCTCATTGGTAATAAATGTGTATAGTGTTTGGTAATGTCATTGGTAATAAATGTTTATAGCACTGTGTAATTAAAACAGGCATCAAGCCGTTTTTCTTTTTTAGTGAATTAAAGTGTTACCAAAAAAGATTTTTTAAATTAGTGTAAACTCGAAAGTGTGTTTAGTTTTACGTTCCACACTGTGGTCGCACTAAGCATTTCTATCCAAACCTGACTTTTTCCGGTTTCCAAAAGATCCGGTAATACGTCAACTGTGGATTCGATTTTGCGTTCAACATGAGATATTTCGTGTTTTGTCATTAAAGCTCAAATAATTGTTTTTAAGCATTAATATATAGGCCCTTATTACCGGTGTCACCACACGGTGAAAACCAAGTGGAGTAACTGTGACCCTTATTATGGGTATCACTTCACGGTGGAAATCAAGTGAAGTGAATGTAGGTCTTT
Source organism: Malaya genurostris (assembly GCF_030247185.1). Lineage (NCBI taxonomy): Eukaryota > Metazoa > Arthropoda > Insecta > Diptera > Culicidae > Malaya > Malaya genurostris. Next base: position 25,406,755 of record NC_080571.1, on the reverse strand, counting down.
AATACGGAAGTCGCTTCAGAGATAAATGTAATTACTTGAATGAACTTGATGTCATTATGAACATCACGCCACCAACATTTTGTTGAAAAAATTAGTTTTTTATACCACAGTGATCACTTCACTATGCGTGATACCGGTAATAGGTAAAATCAAGTGAAGTGACATGTAAGTGAAGTGAAAGCCGATACGTTGGTATTTATTCCACAGGGCGAAAATGACGAGAAGGAAGAATAAGAAGCCAGTTGTCAGGTCTTGTCTTAGCATTATACAGATTTATCTGTATTATACAGATTTTTACATATGCATACAAAATACAGATTTGATACAGATTTCCTAAATTTAATACGAATATCCCAAAAAGCAAAATAAAAACTTTTTCGTATGCGCAATCTATTAGTATTTGATTGCAGTGACGAGAATCAAAGTCTTGGTCTCATTGAATCTACCATTCTACAGCCATAATGTGTTGAAATAACATCTTTTAACATCATTTTATTGTTGAAATTTAACTTTATTAGTGAATACAGATAAATACAGATTTTTTATAGAGAGCAATACAGATTTCCTATGAAAATATCTGGCATCTCTGTATGAGAGGAACAGGTTCTAAAGAAGGAACACTGCACCTTTCACCACGAATATTGATAGACGGTGACGATATCGAGGTGGTAGACGAGCTGGTGTAATTGGGCTCACTGGTGCCCGCCGATGATACCAGCAGAGAAATTCAGAGACGTATTTTGGCTAGAAATCGTGCATACTTTGGAATCAGAAAAAAACCCTTCGATCGAGCAAAGTAAGTATGCAAGCGCACGAACAAAACACTCATTAGACCGGTTGTTCTGGACTATGTTGGTAGAGGACCAAATGGAGGACGGAACGTGGAGACGGCGTATGTATCGCGAATTGCAACAACTGCTTGCAGAACCACCCATCGTACGGACAGCTAAAATCGGACGGCCACGATGGGCTGGGCATGTCATTAGAATTTCGGACGACAGTTTAGTGAGAATGGTTCTTGTATCTAATCCGGAAGAGACAAGAAGCAGAGGAGCGCAACGAGTAAGGTGTATCGATCAAGTGGAGGGCGAGCCGTGCTTTGAGTGACTGGCGACGAGCAGCCATGGACCGAGTTATGTGGAAACGTATACAACAAAAGACATTCCAGGATTATAGTTACTAGGTACGATGTGTACAAAGAACTAGAGATAGAATTCCCGATTTGACAGGAATGGTAAACGAAACTCTACGTTGGTGAGGTGATGAAAGGATTCTATAAAAAAAGTACCGAAAGTACCCATTCCTTTTCCACTGAGGAAGGCGGTCATCAATAGGAGGCATGAGTAAGGGACTCACTTCATACTATTGTGTTTATTTTAAGATGGCATTTTATCAACAATGCTGTTGTTTTTATTGACTATTTCACACTATTTCTTACACGACATGCTTACGAAACTGGACACAAAGAGAGAACGGTTGACACGCACGGAAGACTACTACTGCTGGCTGAAATTCTGTGAGAACAAACCGGTCGACGCAAGGTCATAGTTTTGCATGATGTACGGCACTGCACCGTATCCGTGCGGGGGACCAACCAGATTCTGCAGGTTGGCTCTGCTATGATCGACAACCGTCGGTGATGTGGGTGCTGAATTGGCGGCCGATGTCGGAAGAGCCTCTGTTTGTAACGATTCCGTAGGCAGAACCGATGCTGACGTGGGTTGTGATTTGGGTGACCGCGTATTTGTGGTAGTAGCTTTTTTCCTCGATTTTACGGGTTTAACTACTTTCGGCAAGTCATCGGTAGAGACGCCAGCCGAGGATCCCTGACGAACGGCCTTCGGACCATTTATTCCAAGTCGATTGGGGTTATTCACGCTGATACTGGCGAATCGTTCCGGTTGATTACTGCCATCGTCGAAGTGACCCGTCACCCGTTGGTGAGCTTTCAGTGCCGTACCTTGAATGAAGCGTTCGTTGCATACCCCACAGACGTAAGGCTTTTCGCCGGTGTGCCGACGGATGTGCAACGTTAAATCGTTCGACTGGGTGAAAGCACGGTCACAGTAGGTGCACGTGTATGGCCTGGCTCCCGTGTGGATGCGCATATGCCGCACGAGTTTGTTGGACCGGGAGAAACCTACAGAAAAATGTTGAGAAATGCATGCGTTAAAATCTGTCTTGTCGATACCTAAATTTGAACATACCTTTGCCACAGATGGTGCACAGGCAAGGTTTTTCACCAGTGTGCGTTCGTCGATGGCACTGCAAATCAGATGACCGCGGGAATCCCTATTCAATAAAAAAAAAACAATTTTATTTCAATAACAGTTCGATCACAGCCAACCCACCTTGTCACAAATGTCACACTTGTACGGTCGCTCGCCAGTGTGTCGTCTCATGTGAACGATTAAATTTGACGAATTGGAGAAGCCGCGCCCACAGTAGACGCACAAATGATTCTGCTTGACATCCAGCTGCGGATCCTTCTTGTGAATTTTCATGTGCGACCGGAGGTTATCCTTTCGGTTGAACTTCTTATGGCACTGAGTACATTCGAATTTCTTCTCCGACGGAATGTGAATCTTGATATGGCGCTCCAGATGTTCCAGTCGCTGGAAAGCTTTACTACAAACCTGACAGACGTACTGCTTGTCCTTACCGTCGGCTTCGTTCAAATCATCCGGTTTCTCCCACAGAGGTTTGGTAGGTTTGTGCTTCCGCTGGGCATGTTTGTTTAGGCTAGTTTGCCACATAAATTTCTCGTTGCAAAAAGTACAAAGAAATTTCTTCTGGTAATTCTCACATTGTTGTTTCAAATGCCGCACCAGAAGCGTGGTATTTGGAAACCCTTTCGTACAATGCCTGCAACTAAGCAGTTCCTGCGCCTGATGCTGATCTCTCGCGTGTTCAATAATTTTGCTTATTCTGGGAAAACTGTGATTGCAAAGAGCGCAAAGATGCTCCCTTCGGACGATACCTTCCACCGGTGTGTCACCCTCGTCAGGTTCGGAATCGGAATCACTTAGTTCCAGCTCTTCACCATCCGGTTGCACAATCTGATAGAACCGTACGACGTCCCATTTACAGATCTGCTGCACCAGATAGTCCAAGTAGTTTTCCAGAACGTAACCTTCTTCAAACAGATATGGTTTCGTTTGAATGTTGACATTGACAAACGATTTCGGATCCGCATGAATCTTCAAATGATTCCTCAGTTCCGCTATTCGATCGAATGTGGTATCACAAATCCGACAGATCGCTTCCATCTTTCCTTTATCTTCAATCATGTCGGCCGTCAAAGCATTCAATGCAATCTCCCGTTCGGGTTTTTCAGTTTTCCGTTGTGGAATCAAATCCTTGCCGGGATGCATCAGGGCCATATGTCTGGTGTAATCGTTGTAAGCCATAAAGGAAAATTTCTTCTCACAATGCTCACACTGTGTATCGTTTTCGTGACTCTTCATATGCCTTGCCAAATGGTAGTTTGTAGCGAATCCTCGGTCACAAATCGTACACTGCTTCAAATCTTTTGGCTCGTGCAGTTTCATGTGATTAGTTATGCCACGTTTATCCATAAAAATCCTTTCGCAGACATCGCACGCATACCGGCCGCCTTTAATTCTTGAAAACCCTTTGTTTTTTCCCTGCAGTTTCCGTTTCGGCTTTACCACGTCCAACTCCTCAATCATATCATCCAAACTGTCATCATCGTAATCCACATCCCCGTCGTTACTTCCGCCCTCATCAACCACATCCTCCTCCTCGTCGTCGTCGTCGTCATCGTCATTCTCGCTGTTGTCCACTATTTCAGCCTGAATAACATCCGGTTCGGCATAGTGTTCTTCGTCGTTGATTTCCTCTATCAACTCTTCGATGTGCTCTTCATCGTCATTCGTTGCCAAGCTACCCAACGGCGCTGCCATTTTACCCAACGTAGTCACAAAGCATTTTTCTCCGATCAGCGGATCCGCTTCGATGAACGTTATCTCCGGTTTAATGTCGAAAATTTCAATTTTAACAACTCCGGACGCATCGTCCGTGCTGTCACCCACCACCGACCTACGACGAGCGAGGTATTCTCTCAGTAGCATGTCACTTTGTTCGTAGCGTTTTCGAAATCTATATGCCGTATTAATCTCGGTGACGCACGACGAACACAAATTGTGCGGCATTCCGTCGTTGAAGTGAACCTAGAATAATAATGTCATTTAAATATGAAACAAAGCAAGGACCGATGAATTGACTTGCCTGAATTTGAGTACAGTTTGTGAGCATTTCATGCAGCGTTATGCCCTCTTGTCCGACGCAGTGGAATATTGACTGCAATTGCTGATCATCTCGGCGACACGAACGACATATCTTGGTCAGGTCGTACTCGACGTTCAAATCCATTACTTCCATGGTCTCGAACAGTAGTAAGCTTACAGTATTGTGTTTGTTGTTGAAGTGCAGTTGTACATCAGCCGAAAAGAAACTATGTTTACTTTGTAGAACATGGTTTTGTACAATCTAATTTCGATGTTGCACTTTCACTTGCATTTTTACAAGAGTAATTGAATCGTAGACATTAGACAACATTCAATTATGAATAGTTTTTGTTAAAAATTCAGAAAAATATGCTACTTTACAATTCGTGTATTGACATTTTGCTGACTTACAGCTTCTTCTTTTGTGTAGTTAACAAGCTGTTTTGTTTGCGCCCCAGCGTTAATTCGATAGGTGGGATTCATAGTACTGTGAATTAACCATCCATATACTGAAACAAGGGCCAAGATTATCGTTATTGTTTTAGAGAGTTAATTTAAAAAGTCTGCACCAATGAATTTTGACAAGCAAATGGGTCGTATTTATCTCTAGAGTGATTCCTGACATTTCTACCATAATCATTCCTACACAAGCACATGCTAAATTTCATAATATCATAATTCATTGATATTAAATTTTATAATATATGGTTGGAATTAAAATGAGTATGGTTGCATTGAATTATTTCAACTGACTAAGTGTACTATTAAATTTTACTATAATGTGGTACCTCACAAAATACGCAATAATGTTCACAAAATACGCAATAATGCCAGTTTCGCTTCAAACGATACGTGTATTCGTATATCATTCGTACAAACGAAAAGTCCCATTCTCGTTTACGGACGAATAGACGAAATGCCGTGGTTTCGATTCGTCAGTTCAATGTTGCGAATCAACCGTTCGAACACATTGAAAAAAGTTTAACCGATTTCCAACAATTTATTTTTGAATCTAAAGGTGATTTGTAATCAAATCATAAATTTGTGTTTTGCATAGAACATTTAGAAAGCATAGCAGTACAGTAAAATGCTCTTTTTCTCTGGCGAGCCTTTGAATATATGCTCGGTTCCAAGTTTTAACGCATCAAATTTTACATCTATTAGGTACTTTATGGAAAATACGTCATGAGTAAACATACTTTATTTTATATTAAATGCATGATTTTACCAATATAATCAATATGGAGACTATCGAAAACATCGAAATTGCAAGAAAAATGCAACATATTTTTCGCCGATACTACTGATCGGTCTGCTATTTTAAAAGCTATTTTTACTTTGCATGAAGTTTAATTTGAAAATTTCATTTACCGACATGAATGAAAATCCTGAGTACGATATTTATTTCTTATGTAGCATTCGTCACTTCCTTGATGCTTGGAATCTTTCTAAAAAAACTACCTGCGCTGCCGATCCTTCTTTTGCACAGGAGTCGCGTACGTACACGTTCTAGTGAAAACAAGAATGGCTTGTTCGCTTTCGTTCGAAAGCATGTGTTCGTCGTATGGTCGATACGGACGTAAGCAAGCATGATGATACAAAATCAGTGAAAAAACAAGTCAAATAACAAATGATATCAAAGATTTTGAATTACAACTCAAATCTGTTACAGAACTGATAGTTTAAAGTTGGATGGGCGTTGTTTTTATGCATGTACTATGTTTGAAAAAGTGATTGATTCGAACGTAAACGGGAATACGAATTTGATATACTTTCGAACGTATCGTATACGGCCGTAAACAAGAATGAGGGTGAATAATGTTTGTGCTCTTGTTTAATGAAAACCACTACAATTTTATCTGTGCGAGAACTTTAGAAAGCTTTGCATGATAGATTGTAGACTGTACATAAAACAACGCAAGTATACTGGTATTCCAACAGCGTAGATTATTGACACGAAAAACAGATTACAGAATTTTTATCTCGTATCTCAGATCAGGTCTCTAAAGCAGTTTCTTGTTTTTCAATAGCCCTGGCATCACATAAACATATTTGTGTTGTGAATATGCAAAGTACTAAATAGTAAATCAATGATTTATCAGACCGCATGTCGTTTCGAAGATGTTAAGGTTGGTTCTTTATTATTTATGGTAGAATTGAAAATTTATTCAACAACCTACCATGCCAACATACATAGAACTACCATGTTGTAGGTTGGCTTTTCAGTGTATAATTTAGTAAATACACTGTACGTAATTATTTTCATTGACACGACTGTCGTTCGGTGTGGTTATTACTGGTTCTGTGCAAGAAAATGTCAAGAATCTAGTTTCTGCGTGGCGTCAAACTAGTATGGATTCGGCTACAGCAAACAGACATCGAAGTAGAGGAATTGTGTAAGAAATTTAACGGTTGTTTTGAAAAGCAATCACCAAGTAGCAATTTCCCTGTAGAGTCGCTTCGAGCAGCCTAGTGATCCCTCTAGGCGTTCGAGCTTTCATACAATGGCAATTCATGCGTGCTTTTTTGAAAAAGTGTACTTGCTTGGATGTCTGTTCTCTGTGATTCGGCCTTGAGTGAAAATGATTTAATCGTGACAGTGAAATTGTCCCGTTCTTTTTGTAACGGCCAATAAGCCACTTGTTGACATTCACCATCTTTGAAGAGGAGCTGCAGGCGAACGATAAGGCCTTTGTATGAGAATAAGTAATGTCATTTTTAATGATTACTAGGTAATGACATTCCAAATTTGTATGGAGATTTCATAATTGCTGCTCATACATGTTTATTGAAAGTGATATTACTTGATTAATAATGACATCATTGATTCTCGTGTAAGGTCCTGTATAGATTTTTCTGTGCGATTAATAAACACTTGGATTAGAATTTGGAAAATTAATGAATTTCCTGTAAAAACAACCATATACATACCTTCAGCTTTTTCCCTTTCTCATACAGAGAGGTTATGCACTCACTTCAAAAATCGACTATTAAAAATTGGCCTGGAGGGCTAAATTCGCCAAGCTGAGCAATGTCCGTGTAAGAGTATGCGTTAAATAATCTCACTTGGTTTTCTCGGAAATGGCTGAACCGATTTTGACAAACTAAGATTAAAATGGAAGGTCTAGTAGTCCCATACGGAATCATATGTGGTAACAATTTTGTACTGTCACTTGAAGCGGCAAAACAAAGCACGTGGAAAGTTTTCTAAACTGGCTTTCAGACTAAATAGTGGTCATTCATTCCAAAATGGATAATCCTGGTAATGGGACCCTGTCAGAGAGCAAGCGAGAAATCTGCTCAGCTTTCATTCTGACAGGGCCCTTTGATTTGCTGTAAGTACATTTTCCTCTTTGGTCAGCATCAAGCTCAACTCAGCTTCTCGCGTTCACTCTATTTGAGGCCTAAGACCGTGGACAGAGTGAGAAGCTTAACCGAACTTGGTGCTGACAAATCAAATCAGAGGGACCTTGTCAGAGTTCAAACTGAGCAGATTTCTCGCTTGTACTCTGACAGGGCCCCATAAACAGGGATTTTATTCTGACATGGTCCTTTTGATTTACTGCAAGTTTGTTTACCGCTTTAGATCTGTTAAAAGCAGTCACCAGATATCGGCACAGGTTCTCGTGCTTACTCCACAGACTAACAGACATGACAGTATGAGTAAATTCTTATAAAAATAATTTTTCGTAATGCACTAGTTCCACCTATATTGTACTGCGCGAACTATTTACTATTGATACACCCCTTGTGTTACGTAAAAGTTTTTTACTAGTTGGTTTCCCCTCGTTTGTCAACACCGATCAGCTGCTTGCAGGGATGCCTGATTTCATCAAAATTTTTGAAAATGAATCGTCACAATAAATTATTGGATTACGTTGATAATATATTTAACTTTTTCGCGATGTTGGAAGGTAACCATTTATTTGACTCAACGTTGTTCATCTAGACTATTTTTAATGTGTTGGTAGTTTTCACCCGAAATTAAGTGGCGGCAGACCAGAAGCAAGTGAATATTGTAACAAAACGGGTTCGATTTTGTTTTGCGTTGGAGGATGAGAAGTAGGCATAATTCTGTATATAGTTTTGGCAATATGTATTAAATCTGTATCCTGCATGAAATTCGCATGGACGTATACAAATCAATACATTACAGGTAATTCTGCATGAATGGCAACTCTGTTGGTAAATGAAAAAAATAAACACAGTATAGATGACAGACAGGATGTTTTTGATAGGGTAACGTGGCGCCATCATGACACATGTGAGTACTGTCCCAAATAAAGGAATATTCGAAATTTAAAATGATTGAAGAATCTGATTTGAGTGTCCTGTCTGTTAGTCTGTGCTTACTCCGTCTGCGGCCTAAGATTTCATCATCAGTCCGACTGGGAGAAAATTTGGGTGCATTCATAATGACTGGGAAAGCACCATAATATTAGCATTGGGTAGACTTTTTCGTTTCGTGCGTGATTTGAGCTGTCAGACCGATCAGACATTAGTTTCTTTCGCCTAAACTAGATAGTTTTTATTGAATTTTTGGACGAAAATGAACATTTTTACTACTAACTCGGTATTAAAAGTTTGATTTTAGCATTCCTGAACAGGAAAAACCACTCAAAATGTATGTAAATCTATAAGTAGTTCTCAAATTTTGCATGTGTAAACAAAACCATTGAGAGGAAGACACCAATGGATGCCATGGAAGAAAACACTTCCTATGATATGACGAAGATTTGTCGATCCTGTCGGAAGGACGGACAAATGTTACAATCTATCTTCCATTCGTCTGGGGATGACGGTATTGCACTGCATGAAATGCTTGTCGAGTGTACGTCTATCCAGGTGAGTGTCCGTTCGAGACATTTTTGCGGTGTAATGAAATTACAAAATTAATTTTTTTTTCTCAGATTCATTTTAACGATGGGATGCCTCAACATGTCTGTTCCAACTGCGCAAGAGATATCAACACGGTGTACAACTTTCGGAAGCGTTACGAGGAAAGCGACCGATTGTTACGCGAATATGTGTCACAACAGCTAAGCTCCAGCAATGTTAAGGTAGAAGAAATCGATATTAAATCGGAACAGCTGGCTTTCTACGATGTCAGTATGCATCCGTCCGAGCATGATGCGCTACAGGCTGATGATGACGATGACGATGGGTTCGATGGACATTTGGAGTACGGTGAAACGGCATTCGTCTCGGCCGAACTGGCTGATGACAGCGATGAACAAGCGAACGAAACACTGAGACAGTTCTCTCAACCTAACCATGAATTTGTGGCCATTGATGTGAATCCGTCAAAACTGTTGGATGTGAAAAGAAACAAATTGTGTATGATATGCAATAAAGCCTTTACTCGGACAGATCATTTGACGCGGCACATGAGAACGCATATCGGTGGTCCCGAGGGACTGATAAAGTGTTCAATTTGTAATCGAGGATTCACCCGGAAAGACCACATGATGCGCCATATGAAGATACATAGCAAGGATTTTAATTGTGAATTTTGTGAGAGGAAATTTTCAACGCTGGATTACAGCGAGTACAAAACGCATATGGCTACGGAGCACCCGGGGAAGGAATTACTGCATGTTCGGTAAGCGATTGAATTTATTTACATTGTCTGAGGATGTTGTTTTTTAAAAAATAGTTTTATTCGACAGGAAATATAGGAAGCGTAAGCTCAGCTCGGACACACCAATCACAGCGGAAATGGTTTACGATAAAGGAAAAATGGAAGCCATTTGTCGGCTTTGTGATGCCACTTTTGACCGAATTGTAGAACTGCGAAATCATTTGAAAGTACACATCGATCCGACATCGTTCGCCACCGTCAACATCCAAACGAAACCGTACCTGTTTGAGGAAGGACGTGTCGTGGACAACTTCCTGGAAAATATCATACATCGCGTCTACAATTGGGAAGTGAATCGGTTCTATCAGATAGTAGAACCAGACGGCGAAGAACTGGGACTGAGTGATTCGGATTCAGAACCAGAAGAAGGAGAACCGGCTATAGACGGAATTATTCGACGCGAGCATTCCTGTGCTGTTTGTCAGCAAAGTTTTAGTAGAATTAAAATGATCATGGAACACGCCATCGACCAGCACAAACCGGAAGAGCTTCTGGCTTGTACGCACTGTTCACGAGGTTTTCCGAACAAAGCCTTACTGTTGCGTCACCTGAAGCACCAGTGTGAGAATCACGACAAGAAGATTCACTGCCCGTTTTGCAACGAAAGATTTATGTGGCAAACCAGCATGAATAAGCATGCTCAGCAGAAGCACAAACCCACGAAACCTTTGCTGCAGCGGCCGGATGACGAAACCGAGGAAAAAAATCATATCTGTCAAATATGCAACAAGAGCTTCATCCGACGGCAGCATCTGGATCGCCACATGAGCATTCACATCCCGGACGAGAAGAAATTCAAATGTACCGAATGCAACAAAGCATTCAACCGGAAGGACAATTTGCGGACGCACATGAAGATCCACTATCGGGATCCGGCGGATGCGATACCGAAACAGGACTTCCTATGCACTCTGTGCGGGCGAGCTTTCTCCAAGTCGTCGAATCTGACGGTGCACATGCGGAGGCACACCGGCGAGCGGCCGTACAAGTGCGACATTTGCGATAAGGTAAGACGTTGCCGGAAAGTGGCGGCTAGACATAGGTACTATACTATGTATACTGTTTTTTTTTAAATTGATCTAGACTGCCGTATGACATTTTTTTTTAAACGTTTCTAGTCGAAAAATGATAATTTCTAGAATAATATGCTTTGCTAATGACTGAAAAAAACATATCGAATCCTACACTGAGAAATAATGTCAAACATTTGAAATCGATTTACTTAACAAACACCATTTTTGATTTTCATAAAAATAGACTTTGGCACTTGAAAAATTTTTGAGATTTTCTAAATCGAACATTATTTTGTATGCCAAATGTCTTAGAAATGCAGGACTGGTGTAATCAAAATATTTTTTGAAAAAAAAATCGAAATTTTCGAAGTGTCAGAGAGTTGACTTAGGAAAAAATTTCAGGATAATTTTTGGAAAACTAGAGATAACACTAAATCTCGATATTTAATGAATTTTCAAGACATCTGGCGAAAAAAATTGTTACCTTTCATTCGGGTTTTCATTCCAATTTTCAAAGTTATGCGGTGTTTTAATGCGATTTTGCGGGTTTACTTTGTATTCCACGACACTTCTGCAGTATCGACGCTTGAAAGGACGTCTAATTATTACCGCATCTGGGAGTTGTGGTTTATTTTCCACCGAATCGAACTCGTGATTTGTCACTGATTGACTCGCATATTCAGTCGATAGAAGATGTGGCTGCCGCCGATGTGCATCCGGCAGATGAAATACTTATCGTCGTGGATTCCTCAAATGGAACTCCGCTTCCGATGGTTTTCTGTTTGCAGATCCAATGCATTCTTCGGTTCATACTGGTATTATTACCTGGCTTGATCGGTATAGTTTCAGTCCGTTGGCCATCATCCCCCTCTGCACATTGAGCTTGAATCGAATCGATCGTTGAACAGGTGTAAGATTTCCCGTCATTGTCAGATATAATTTTAAAAGAGTTGACCGCAATAGTATTATTTTGTTTCTTCCAATCATTGACTGGAGTTGTTAACCCCACTGGGAACGTCCCCAATCCCTGGCGAAAAGCGAGTTGACAGGAACTGAATGGCAACGCTGCTCGCTAATTATCGATGTGAACGTAAGAAAAGGAAGAAGAAAGTAATTTATGAGCAAGAAACGTGGTTTATAGATCTCGGAAATAAGTTGATGAATTTATAAGAGTTTTGATTTGGAAACATTAAAATATTCAGTTTGCAAGTAAGCATTGCAAGAATTGTGAAATTAAACTAATTATAACATTTATGAAAGGATGGTAGGTGAAGGAAAGGAAAACATTGTTCGGATCGAGAATTGAAAATCGGAGAAGATTACTAAATGTAAACCAGGTAAATTTATTATGAAGAAAAAATTAACGACAAATATATTTCAGTTTTGAGCTGTGCGTTAGCACGTCTGCTATAAAAAAGTCTTCTATTTCGGTCGGAACAAACCTCAAAAATTTAATATGTCCTCAAGCGGAGACATCGAAACAACAGAGTATAACTGTGCCTCTTGCGATAAGCCGAATGATGCTGATGAAAACATGGTGTTTTCCGAGAAATGTAAACAGTGGTACCACTTCAAATGTGTCGGAGTGACTGAATACATTAAAGACCTATCTCGGGTCAAGACTGGCACATATGGTTCAAGAATCGCATTCTTTACCGATTAGACGACGAGTTTTCTGGTCTGATTCTCAAACTGTGCTTTCATGGATTCGCTCTGATCATAAAAAGTATTCCCAGTTCGTAGCCTTTCGTATTGGCGAAATTCTCAGTCAGTCTAAAGTTGTAGAATGGCACTGGTTGCCAACAAGTAAAAACATCGCCGACATACTGACAAAGTTGGGCGGCACTTCTTCGCTAACACTCTGTGGAGAATGGGTGACGGGGCCAGAATTTTTGAACACTCAAGAGGAAAATTGGCCGAGGAATGAAGTCCCGTCTGCCAACGTAAAGGAAGAAATGAGGGCGCATCACTTATTTCACGACATTATTTAACAGGATTCGCTCATAGATTCGAGTCGCTTTTCTAAATGGAAAGGTTTGGTGCGCTACTTTGGTTTGTGTCGAACTGCAGAAGAAAAATCAAGGGCCTTCCAATAGAAACGTTTGCGGCTGCGGCCAAAGTGAGAAAATTAATCACAATTCCTGTTGCATCAATCGAGATACCGCTGAAGCGTGAAGAGTATCATCGAGCTGAAAACTATATGTAGCAGGATTCACAACGCGAAGATTTTGGAAATTAATTGAAAACATTACTGAAGAACCGCGAACTTTCTCGTGAAAAACAACGATCAATCGATAAAGACAGTATATTGTACAAACATTCGCCTCTCTTAGATGAAAACGGAGTGATCCGGATAGAAGGAAGGACCGCATATGCCGAATTTCTACCGTTTGAACTTCGTTTCCCCGTGTTGCCGAAGCAGCATAATATAACCACAAACTTGCTGTTACACTATCATCATAAATTTGGTCATGCTAATAGAGAGACCATCGTGACCGAACACGTTGGCATTTTAATCCACCGGCGGCGCCCCACATGGGAGGATGTTGGGAGCGCCTTGTTAGATCTACCAAAAATGCGTTGAAGGCGATTCATGATGGAAGAACTTTGAGCGATGAGGTTCTATTGACCGTGCTATCCGAAACTGAGGATATGGTAAACTTTAGACCGTTGACGTATATTCCACATAACGGAGCTGAAACCGAATCGTTGACGCCAAATCATTTTTTGCGCGGATTTCCAGCCGGAAACTGTGAAGCGATTACCATGCCGACCTGTTCTGCAGAAGCATTGGGAGACAGTTATAAGAAATCATAGAAGTTGGCTGACGTATTATGGCAGAGATGGATTAAGGAGTATATACCGCTTGTTAATCGTCGTACTAAGTGGTTCGAGGACAATGAATCGACTAAAGTAGAAGAGCTCGTATTAACAAACGACAGTGTTTGGTATTTCACAAGGCAGTCATCTCGCACCACTGATATTTTTACTGTATTTCAACGACGTTAACTTTTCACTGAAAGGTCTACGATTATCTTTTGCTGCCGACCCAAAGTTATTCCAAATTATCAAGACTTTTGAAGATGCCTATTTCCTTCAGAGTCAAATTTTCAATAGCTGACTTCGAGGATCAGGATATTTGATAGGATCAATTGTGTCAAGAATCTTGGCGTTCTTCTTGACCTGTGAGGGCGATCTTTGGTAGATCACTTCTGATATACAAAATATATCAAGAAAATTAAAATGAAATGAACGGTGTATTACAAGTTACTTTGGATGTAATTTTTTTTTCTTTGCGTTCATGACATTGCATTTAAATTAACTGCACACTAACTTTTTTTTCTCAGGGAAAGTTAAAATGTAAAAGAAAATGGTCATTTTTATAAATTGTCTATGAATTAAAAGTGCATATACTAAGCCATCTGCCCCTTGCTGTGAACTGTTTTGCGAATAGTTTAAACATTTAGTCAAAATTTGAAATTCCGGTATTTTTTTTAAGTAGTTGAATTTTACTTAACAGACGAACCATTCCAAAATTCGACAGATAGAAAGTTTGTTTAGTACTGAAAAAATGTTAACAAATAGTATGATAAGTGCAATACAATAAGCATAAGAACAAGTTATAGTAATAAGTGCTTCAATTAATAGCTCTCGTTGAGGCGAATTAAAGTTACAGTTTATTTATATACTAAATTATTCTGTTTTGAAGCATTTATTTATTTATTAAACAACCTGATATTGTGTATTTATATCACTGGAACCGTGATTTTTCAAATAAAGAAATTGTAGTACGTAATTCGGAAATGTTGATAAAATTCTGAAACTATCATTAAGATTAATTTGTTGAGTTCTGCATTCACATTTCACACATACTTATAAATAGGGATTTTTATAAATACAAAATGCTCTCATCCGAGTTAGTATCAGATTGCGATTCTAAACCGTATTAACAGCTTATTTTTTCGTTCAGTGTATATCGAGAAATATGGTGTTTCGACCATCACGAAACTCTTAAAACCACTATCTCTCGGTGTAATCTGCAGCATCAACAGCCCCAACAGTTCTTGATTTCAGAAATGACCGTTTATTGCAAGACAGAAACATTTTAGAAAAAAAGTTTTTTCTAACTAGAAATTTTAGTTTTTCCGATACTGATACTTTTGGAAAATTTCGAAAATCTCCTCACAAATTAAGTTTTCTGTGAGTTGGATTCTTGGCAATTTATGATTTTCAGTCTAGTTAGGTTCTCGATAAAAAGACACAAAGTTTTGTTAAAAGAACCCATCTTGAAATGTATAAAAGAAATCCATCAACATTAAAAATAGTGTTTTCTTTTGAATCAACTTAAAATTTTTTCAGTATAAAATTTGAGTATTTTTTTCTCGACAACTTGACTAATTTTGAGAAAATAAAACCAGAATGTTTCATCGTAGTCTGAGAGGGTTCTGTTTGAGTGGGCGCGGAGAGTTGGTCTTTTTAATTGCAACTCGATTTGTTTTAATTTACAGGGATTTCCACGGTCCCTGGATTTGCAATACCATCGCAGAACGCACACCGGTGAGAAGCCATGTATTTGCAAAGTTTGCGGAGTTGGTAGGTATTCGCGTTCAAGTGATCGAAATCCATTCATGCTCAGGGAAATTCTGAAATTATTTCCTTCCGTTTCAGGTTTCACGAGGTCACACAAACTTATCGTACACATGAGAACTCACACTGGAGACAGGTAAGGTGTTTGATTTCGAACAGTAGCGTCAGGCGATGTTGAATTAATGCAAGATTTTTCTTTCACACGTACCGCCGTACCAGACCGTACAAGTGCACTTACTGCGATCGCGCCTTCGCCCAGTCCAACGATCTAACGCTGCACGTCCGACGGCATACGGGCGAAAAACCGTACGCCTGCGGGATATGTGACGAACGATTCATCCAGGGAACCGCCCTCCGAAGCCACCAGCAAACTACCGGACATTTCAGGGACGGTGACACCGGGCAATACTCTGGTCGGACCGGGCCACGAAAATCGAAACTGGCCCGGGAACCGTCGTTGACCGTACTTTAGGTGTAGATAACAGTTGGGAGAAGCTTAATCGCTTCGCCCGGATTTTAGAGTAAGTTATGTGGTTTGCCTCAATGAGTGATTTCATCCTTCAGTTTTTAATTTGTCGTAATGTGGAGAGTTTTACATTCATGAGCATTTTTTTAAATTAATTACACAATAAGTGATAGGATGGTTATAAGCAACAGCTTACTTCATCGAATTAGCGGAAGAGTTGCTTGTAACATCATTTGCAAATTCAAAATTCAAAAAAGTACTTTTTAAATTAAACATTTCATGCATGAATTTTCAATCAAAGGTTTGTTTTTTTTTTTAATATTTGAGAATTGTCTACTCAGTTGCGTTTCGCCTTCAACTCATCAGTGCATAGCAGTTCAAACTGAACTGCTATTGCCACTTAGCACTTCAACCAATTTCTGCAAGGTGATGAGATTTGAGATACTCAAATTTCTCAGTTTAGGTCGAATTCTTTCTCGAGAATATTGTACATTATGTTACCGTTTCAACTTTATAAAATCAGGATCGACTTTATCCGATTTGGACGAAACTTTGCACACGACTTCAGTACAACAAAAAACATTTTTTGCACAGATGGAAAGAACAATTTTACTTCATTTTTTTACATCATTGAAACTTGGAAACTGTTATAGTTGTAGAATTGGTAGTAAAATGGTAAATGAACACTCTAAAAAATCTTAAAACTAAAAAAAAGTTTTTCGTTTTTTTCAAGAATTTAAAATTTGACCGAAAAACATAAATCATTGAGAGAAAAAAATGCGCTCAATTTTTTTTATATTTTTTTTTGAATCGGTGTGATTCATTAAAAATTTGAGTTCATTGAATTTCATGTCCAAATATCTCAAAAACGGCTACTTCTACGAGAAGGTAAATTTATTGCATCTCTAGACTCACATTCTGTTCTTAATTTTACTCAGCATAAACCACTTTTTGCATCGAAATGCCGTTTCTTCACCGAAGAAAGATCGCAGTAGGCGTGCGTATAGGAACCCATCCAGTGAATCCGAAAATCGGACGCATCGTGCACGAAAGTTTTTGATTGCGTTTCGAGCTTACATAGTGTATCGGTAGAACAAAAGAGTGAAGATATACCAAAGCAGAGAGCGGATGTCTGATACTCAGGGGATGGGATATATCGGGGCTGAATTTCCAACCCCGAACATAGGGCCAGAGTTTTTCTGGCCTTAAGAGGCGAATGACCTTAGGGCACATTCAGTAGTGTTCTAGTTCTAGATGCATAATTTATGCCAGTTACAAAATTTAAATCTGAATTTTATAACAAGAAAAACTGGCAGCCCCAGCAGTGTTTTACTCGTGTTTCAAATATACAAAAAATAGAACGACATCGTAGACCAGTTTTAAATTTGACAGAAGAACTGGTCGAATAAATAAAACTAGAACGGCTTGCTGGGGATACGTTTGTTCCAGTTTCTGTTCTATAATAGATCTACCATATAGAACTTCTAGCTGCGGAATTTGCTCTTAAGGTTAAAGCCTCTATGATCGAAACAAAAGAATGTTTAACACTTTCACATCCAATCGGTGAAACGCCGGCTCGGAAATGCCTTGTTTGATATTTCTTCGCTCTGTTTCTCTAGCGATACATAATGTAAACATAAAGCTTTTTTAGATCGACGCGGTTGATGCAAATGGTGAAGAATTGTCCGATGACGGGCCGTTCGAAGCGCTACGATCGGCCTCATATCGTGCTCAATCGGTCCGATGATCGGACTTATGCGTTGGTTATTGAGATCTCGGAAAATAGTGGAATGATTTGTGCCGAACTTGTTAGCAGAAATTTTACTGTTAGTTCGGCAAAAGCGATTGGGGTTGAATTAAGAATTGCCGAGTCATCAGTAATTGAAGGTGGAATGGATTTTTCTTTATTCTTGAATGAAAAACAAGGCAAAGGTTGGAGAAAGAGGGTGTTTTATTATCTTCATTTATATCTACTAAGCAAACAAAGGATTGAAACAATCTTGATGTGATTATCAATTGACATCATCACGCCTAGTCAATTTTTTTCTAGTGCTCCCCAACGCCTCTACCTGGAAACAGATATTAATAATTATATTTGCGAAGTAGATAGTTTTTTAGTTCACTTAGCTTGTCACGAAATATAAAAGTCTTTGTCCTTCTTCCAATTTATATGTTTTCCAGCTCAATGTAGAATGGCGACCAACTTTGCAAAATCGAAAAGAGACACTAGATGACAAGTGTCTCACCGAGTTCCAGTTAAAACTATGTCACTGTTCGAAATCTCGGCAAACGGATTTGCTGATCGGTATATTTGTTGTTTACTGACAGGTTCAGTATAATATTATGCCAAACTTCGGCAAAAGTACGCGCTTTACCGAGATATCAGCATATTACTTTAACGAATTCCGGAAAAGAGTATGTGGATTACTGAACAATCAGAAAAATGTCGTTTTGCCGATCTACTTCGGCATTCTTTACTTCAGCTTGGCGCTCGAGAATCGGTTTTAAGTGTGTACAAACGGTCTTAAGTCGAATAGGTATCTCCAAATACAAGCGCTTATGGTTTTTTCCAAGTATTGACCATTACTAGCTACGCATTTTTTCCACCTTTATGGAATTTTGTGAATTCCTTACCGAAGACAAATCCGCCTCTTTTGATTCACCTTTTATAATTTTGCCACAGATTGCGTGTTTCATCGACGCAAACAGGTAAAAACTGAAATACCTAGGTTTGGAGAATAAGCCGCATGTGATAGCACTTCCCATTCGAATTTCTCTTTTCGCAGCAGGATCGATTTGGGAGTATAAAACCGAGATTCATAGTATTTGTTTTCACCAAACGCGCAGTGCCGAATCGATTTGGTTTCTCAATCGATTTTTATGCCTCAACATACCATAGTGTTTACCGCTTAGGATACTCAAAGAAGTTTTCGTTTTTCATCGCCAGTCGCAATCCAATGTGAAAACGTCTTCCTTTTGATACCTTTTCAAAAGCATTTCACAAAATTCATTTATGGTTTCATTCTTTTCACAGGGTACCCATTTTTCCCACTGTTAACTAATTTCAGTTGCCATTTTTGCACGACCCCCTAAATGCTTTAAATAAATGCGCCTGTATCATGTTTCTTGTAAACAATCTTTAAAATTTGTTTTGAGTAGCAACGTTGATAAGCGACTAGTGGATACAATAATAAATCCAAGCGGACAACAATCCGTGATTTGGAGTTAGAAAATTTTTGTAATTATGTAGATTGAATAGATATTTATCGAAATGCTATTTAAGTTATTGGTATTTGATTGGCCTGTTTTGGAATGACAGCACCCATGATACGAAATACGTGCGATTGAAAAATGGAATCTGCTTGAAATTCAAACATTGACGGATTTACTGTCACAATTTCAAGTAGTGTAGATAATAAAAACAAATTGAGTGCTTTAAGAAATCCAAACAAACCATAAGTATTGTTGCCAAATTTGAATAAAATATTTGACATGTAAATGGTAGCCGGATTACGCCAAATGATAATCAGAATAGCAATAACTGGAGCCAGAATTAATTGAAAACGCCAAATTTGATGGATTTTTTCTGGATTATTCAAAAATTTGTGCAAGTTTACCACGCATCGACGAAAATGTAGAACAACTTATTGAAATAAAGAAAAATCAAGCCAAATAAGTCTAACAGCAGCTGAAATTCGGAATGTGTTCCACCTCGAAATAAATACTTGTCTTCATTGAAATCGTCACCTACGTCTCTGCTTCATTTTTATTTCGCAACACGTTACCATTGGTAACAATTGTCCGAAACTTTGATTACTTGAATTCCAATGTTTTGCATAATACAAAATAACCTTTTTTTTCGAGAAAAAATATTGATAAAAAAGTCAGCGACGAAGTATTTTCGAGGACGCGTTTCAAAAATCGATGATTTGCGGTATCAGAAGTCAAAAAATCAAAACAAAAAGCAAAACTTTGTGATTGGGTATTTTATATGTAGGTAGCGTGTGCAAAATTTGTAAATAATTGGTGAAGTAGTTTTTAAGTGACGATGGACATGGACTTTTAAAACTTACTTTCGAGAAAATTGCGTTTAACGTTTATTGTCTATAAAATCGAAGGAAACAATTCATTTTTCTAGGTCGCGCATAAGGTGTAGCACTTTAGAAAAATCATAGTTTTTCTTTATATTTTGTTATAATAAAACATTTCAAGAACGTTTCGTTAAATTTTCAAGTCAATCGAAGTAGAACTCTTTAACCTGTGCGTCAATTTCTTGCCTCTTCGCAGTATGTAATAAGAAAAGATAAAAGCCCATATCTTCCAAGGTATTGTTCCGATTGGATTGAAAATTTGACAAAATAATCTTGAAATGTTTTACAATAAGAAAATATAAAGAAAAAATGAATATTTTTTCAAAAGTATTAGACCCTACCCGCCTTTCAAAGGTTGCGTTAAATTAAGCTATTCAATAGGTATTATTCAACTTCAAAATTGGCAAAATTGTCAAAATAATTCTTCACTGAATTTGAAAAGCATATTCCGACAAACTTGCTTCAATTGATAATGTATTCTATTTGTTGCGCATCGTTTCCTCAGACGATAGATTGCAATATCAATTTACTCACAAGAAGTCCTATGAGACCTTGAACTTGTAATTCTGTTGAAAGATCTTTTCTCTGTGCTCACTTTTAGACAACAAAAAAAAACTTCTCCAGGTACACATTTTGCACACTTATTCCTAGAAAGCTGCTAACTTATAAGGATAAATTTTTAAATATTACCATTCAATTCTGTTACTTATAACAGAATTAAATGGTAATATTTAAAAATTTATCCTTTTAAAATCATTCTGTTCAAACACTCAAACGAAAAGTTAATGCTAACTTATATTTTTTTGTTCCGAACTTGTTACCGTAACAAAATTTATTACTTGGATACCGAATAGTTAAATTTTTACCAAAATGTTCAATTATTTTGCGAAATGATCCACAGTCTTAATAGGTAATTGGAGCGAATGATCATATTTTTTAAATGTGTGACCGACCGACCGTTCTATGTAAATTTGGGGAACCAATAATTAAGTGTATTTACAAGCATTACCATAGATGTCAATCCGAAGCTAGAGTTAACTTAACGGTTTAGTGAGTAAGCAAATACAAATCAAATGTATGCATGCCATTTTCGAAACAAGCATTCTTTTCCTAGGTTTAATTGTTTGATTGAGTGACATAGGCAATGAATACCGATAATAAATGT
Organism: Malaya genurostris; assembly: GCF_030247185.1. Taxonomy (NCBI): domain Eukaryota; kingdom Metazoa; phylum Arthropoda; class Insecta; order Diptera; family Culicidae; genus Malaya; species Malaya genurostris. The sequence continues at coordinate 25,385,542 of NC_080571.1, read as the reverse complement.
TTATTCTTCAAATGCTGTTGTACAGTTTTCTTTAATCCGATATCCGTGCATTCATACTAAAGATTGACTTATTGGCGACAACTATTTTCTACTACACAATTAAACAACACGGAACAAATGAGAGTAAAAAAACAGCAACATACAGAATATTAATGTACATCATTTAATTTGGGATTTGCATATTTCGGAGCAAGATACTATCGAAATACTGTACGGGATTAATTACTGACTTCAGAAGGGCCAAATTGGGGAATTCTCCAAGATATTAAATATTGTTCGTAGCATTTCGCTCAAACACGAAGCAATCAAATGCTGGCTTTATTCGCACTCGTTTGGTGCGAATTTTGCACTGCGAAAATTGCACAGAGCTAATCAAATTATTTTAGATTTGCTCTTAGCTGACGGTTTTTGTGTGGGTACAAACGAATTCATAATGATCAATGCATACATTGCCATGACAAATTGCAGTGGGTACGACTTCAACAGGTCAATCGAATTGTAAAAGAACTAGAGGCGTGCAAAACAGCTCATTTTGGTGAACAGCTCCGAACCGATCAGCTCACCAAAGTGAATCGATTCGATGTATCAGCTCATCAGCTCCTTTAGTTTGAACTTAAGGTTCATTTTGTGCGCCGTTTTTTTTCATGCACCGGTTTTCTTTCATATGTATGATCGAAATTGAATCATTGATTTCCAATGATGCAATGCGAATTAACTTATCTTTAATTGACTAAATTGAATCTCTTAAAGAGCCGAAGATCCGATCAGCTCGTAGCGTGTTCCCTTCGTCATAATGCAGTGAACTGGGTAGCAAATGAGTGAGCTGATGAGCTGCGGTTCTTTTGAAAAGAGCTGTGAGCTGTCAGCTCACTTCAATGATTCGATTCACTGGAACAGCTCAGGAGCGAATTGCCCATCTCTAAAAAGAACTGCTTCACTCATTTCATTACGAACAACCGTTCAGGTAAGAAGTGCACCGTACTGCGTGATTCCGTTTCCGATTAATAGTTATAAAATGCACAGTTTTCATCTCCGATTTGCAAAGAAGCCATCTTTATAGTTCTGTAGATAAAATTTGGAACCATTAGAAGGGCTGATTTTGCATAATGTTCCCAATCGTTGTCCACTTTTCGTTGTATTTTGCTCCAATGCAAACGACCAGTAGCAGGATGACGCAATCCATCTTCTTTAAAGGGAAACTGGCTCTGCGAACGCCCCGTAATTGATTCAATACTGAACTGAGCTCTGGACCTTTGAGAATATATTAATAGTGCTAATAGGAACAGATTTATAGAATTCATAATCTGGGCCTGATTTCAAGAACTGAACAGGTTAAAAATTCAGGCTCTGAACTCTGGAACTAAATTCTGAAACATTAAAAAAAATTCTAAACCTGAAATAAAGTACAGGATTCAGGGGGACCAGAATTCATTCGGAGCCCAGTTTAAGAATTCATTTACATAAATCAATCCAAAATTCAGTTTCCGAAGTTTTTCAGATCCAGTATCCAGCAGCTGAAGGCGATTTGCGTCCAAATGAGAGCACGACGTGAGAAAATGAAACCATGAATTGAGCGTTTCACGCTTTATACTTGGTTTGTTTTTACTGATATTGGTGGGAGAACCTCAACTCGACATCCAGTTTCGTCTGAGGCACTAGAAAAGATGAACGATACTCGATCGAAGGTAACCTTTTATACTCGTCTAGTAGTACATCAGGACTGATATGTGCCTGACTTCCGAAAGTTTTAGAAAACTTTGGTTTTGAGTTATTTATGGTCATCTCACACTGTTGAAAATTTAATCGCTTTGTTTTGGGATTGAAATTAAAAAAAACTGATGAAATTGAAGTGATATTTACATATGAATCGATTGGCACATTGTCGCAAAGCTGATTTACCGGTAGCGACACCTGCCAATGAAAAATGGAACCAAGAAAAGGAGGATTCTTTCGAAAATTTTCATATCGGAAGTAGTGATTTGCAACATTTTTATCGTTCATTCAATAGTACAAAAGGATATCAGCAATAAAAGTACACTCGGAGTCGAAGAAAATCGATTCTAAAGTGATTACTACTACTTTTTTTAGTGTAAGCTACGATTAAACAAGGAAAATCTTCAGAATTGTGTGAAATTGGGTAAGGTTAGGTTTTTTCGGATCAACATTTTTTTAAACAGAAACCAGTGTTATGTTGATTTCTCGAGTACTAGAATGTATTGGGATTCAAGTACTTTTTCTTTAACTTGTACTATAATTTTTTCAATGAATTTGTCCGTTTTTATGAGAAATCGTTGAAAAGGTGGAGTAATTAAAAAATTTCCTACCGATTTGACAGCTCTTGCAGAAAGTATCATCGCTAAACAAGCAGCGCCTCTACTTTTAAGTTTTACGACAATGTGCCAATTGTGCCTATTTTTATCAGTGTAGATCAATGCGCCCATATGTTTAGCACTGGGCCAACCCTACATCTCCTCTTGCAGCGAACAAAACCGTCAGCTCGTTCATTACGTCCGTAAACGTACAAGTGATAGAATTGTCGTGGCTTTGGTGAGCGATTTTTTTCCGATTATAATGTCCAATTTTTCAAGTTTTCTTGTTCAAAATATGCTGTTGTGCATATATTGTGTTTTACCAATTTAATTCATTAACTGGAATGAGCAATCTATTCATATTAGCATTGCAAAGTTTGATTGTATATTTCCACGTGTTTGACTTGAAAAGTTGCAAAATGGACGAAAGTGATTGATACAATGTCAGGACTTCAATCATATTTTTTAAACTTTTCTCCGTAGTTCTTAAATTTCTTTCCGGAAGTCCCTATTTAACTCAAGATGGGTAGGGAGGACAAAGCTAGCTGGAAAGCAGGATATTTCGTAAAAATCGTGGTACGTATTAACTTCGGTCAATATTCTTGAAAATTTGCGATTAGAGACATTTAGTGATGAAATTAAACAAAGTATTCGAATAATTGGCTTCCTTGCTTGAACAAAGCTGAACCCAGGAAGTATACAATGTTTGAAAATGGTTAAACCAACCTCACGTCTGAGTCGTCTCTATCTAATAACATAACCTCAATGTTTGTTCCGATTCGTTCAATTACTCATTGATGATTTTTTTTGCTTCTAGCAACTGCTCGACGAGTTCCCAAAATGTTTCATCGTCGGTGCCGACAATGTTGGCTCGCGCCAGATGCAGAATATCCGTATCTCGCTTCGTGGTTCCGCTGTCGTGTTGATGGGAAAAAATACCATGATGCGTAAGGCTATCCGTGGTCACCTGGAGGAAAACCAGAACTTGGAGAAGTTGCTGCCCCATATTCGTGGAAATGTTGGCTTCGTTTTCACTAAAGGTGATCTTGTAGAAGTCCGCGATAAGCTAATGGAAAGCAAGGTCCGTGCTCCTGCTCGTGCCGGTGCGATTGCTCCGCTGGAAGTCGTTATCCCAGCTCAGAATACTGGCTTGGGCCCGGAGAAAACATCTTTCTTCCAGGCGCTGTCTATCCCAACCAAGATTTCGAAGGGTACAATTGAAATCATCAACGATGTGCCTATTCTAAGACCGGGAGACAAAGTTGGTGCTTCCGAAGCAACGCTGCTCAACATGTTGAACATTTCTCCGTTCTCATACGGTTTGCAAATTGAGCAGGTTTACGATTCGGGTTCCATCTTCTCGCCTGATATTTTGGACATCAAACCGGAAGATTTGCGCGCCAAGTTCCAGGCAGGAGTGGCCAATTTGGCGGCTGTGTCGCTCGAGATCGGTTACCCAACATTGGCATCCGTGCCGCACAGCATTGCCAACGGATTCCGCAACCTGTTGGCCATCGCTGCCGTCACCGAGGTTGAATTCAAGGAAGCCGAAACGGTTAAGGAATTCATTAAGGATCCGAGCAAATTTGCCGCTGTTGCTGCTCCGGCTGCTGCTGCCGCCGCTGCTGCTCCTGCTGCTGCCGCTAAGGAGGAGAAAAAGGAAGAATCGGAATCCGAGGATGACGATATGGGCTTCGGTTTGTTCGATTAAAAGCCTCTATGCTCGAGCAACATCCTTCACCCATCCTTTTCTAATATCTACTTCGGCGAACGGACACTTTTCCATTGTACAATTCGTATCTACTCGCCCTGGACTTTGGACAGAGTTCATATGGCGATATACGACTATAAGCTTTGTAAATTTTCGTTCCCTTACTACATATTGAGGATGCGAGAGAAATTTAAAAATAAGCTGGTATTTTCCCAATAAAATACATATGCAAACTTAAAATGCGTTTTATTGTAGTTACAGGTATTCTAGCTGTCTTATGGTTTGAAACGGTGTTTCTGCATTTCGATGGAATGTTCTGTGTTTCACTCTAGTAATTAATCGAGCGGCCTTTCAGCGAATCGAGTGCACTTGTTTTTAGTTTTTAGTACATTTTACTGCAGAGAGACATCCAAGTAAAGATTTTAATGTGATCATTAAGTAGCAATTCTTCTGTAGAGGCGCTTCGAGCAGTTCTATAATCCCTTATGAGCTCTTGCGTTCGAGCTTTCATACAATGGTGATTCATGTGTGCAAATGCTTGTATGCTTTACACAACTTTATTGAAAAAGTTCGTACTAGCTTGGATGTCTGTTCTCTGTGATTTTACCCCGGAACTGGAAGTCGGATCCAGATAAAATTCAATCGCATGCTATGGAATTAAAAAGCTTTCGATTTTAACTAGGACAGGACCTGACAATTGTTAATCCACTTTTAGGACCAATTTCGGACCAGCTCGTGATTGGTTGAAATTGACATAAGCAAGTACAAGTTGTTCAAATCAATATTACTACAGGGTGGTAGAAAAAGTGTTGTCAGTATCGTCGGTAACAATGTAGCTTGATATTGGATATTTTATTTTTCGGGTCATCTTTTCAAAATTATTTATTTCAATAGGATTTAAGTTCAATTTGTTTTTAAGTCCTGTCAATGCGGAAAGTATACGAGTACATTTAACAATCACTGGATAATACAAAGAGAAAGCCTGAAATCACGAAGTGTGATATGGATGAGAATATTGATTATGTTGGTTGAGAATTGCACCGAATCTTTGGATACTTCTGTATGTTATTATTTTTCTCAAATAGAATATGTCGAATACTTTAGTTAACAAAGCTGCAAAAATTAATTACCCAAAATTGTGTGTTTTAGAAAAATTTTATTAAGCTGTTTCAACTAAACGTTTTCTTCAAAACAAACATCTGATCAAAATGAATCCAGAGCTATATTTTTGACCGATATAACATTTGTCTAAGCGTTTTCAAATGATAAATAATTGCATGTTATAAGGGGAGAAAGTTTTCAGAATGAATAATTATCTCTACTGGCAACAGTGATCCCGAGGCATTTATTATTTACAGTAGGGAGCAACCGGAATAAGAAGAGAAATATTTTTCTGGAAAAAGAAGCCAGTTGTCTGGTCCTGTCCTAGGATTTTAATATGACTTGAATAAATTCGGTTATGCGACTCTGAGAAAATAGAATTTTCATTTTTAGCACCCTCTTACGGTACTCTCGAACCGGAAGTTAGATCCGTGTAGCAAGCTATGGGACCGAGAGACTTTTTATTTCAATCTGAGTTTATGAAAACCGATTCAACCATCTCCGAAGAAATCGAGTGCACATTTTTGTTATATGCACACATGCATACACACTTGAAAATGTAGCAATTTTTTACCGAATTTTTAACAGCTGAACGGCTGAACGATCGGTAATTTTTTTTTTGTTTCGATTATAGAGGTTTTAACCTTAAGGTCATTCGCCTCTTCGGGCCATAAAAATTTTCTGACTCTATGTGCGGTAATTGATTTTGAAGACTTGTCAAAAACTACCGCACTCTTCGGTAAGCTCGGTGACATATTAACGGATAGTACGGTAAACATATTATATACTTTATGTGAATTCAATAAGTTTTCGGTTTTCGAGAACAATTCTTTTTTCCACAGTTGCTATTTTTCATACGTTGAATTACAACCAACTGACAATTTTAATGAAGCGTTCACCTTTTTCCAGCGGATGTTTCATTGTCTGCTCTATATAGTTTTTTAATCCCCCAAGAAATTACTACAATATCTCATTCGTAGAACACGTTGTAAATTCTTTGCCGTTCGATAGCAAAATTTCCTCGATTATTAAATTTACCGAAGTTAGGATTCGCCGTATGAATTGCAGTTTTATTTACTGGATTCTGTAGCACAGTTTGTGTTAAACCAATTTTTCGGTTAAAAGCCCCATAATTTGAGTAAAATGAATTGCGTTTACTCAGTGGCGTACCGAAAAAATTTGGCCACCGGGGCAAAATACGATGGATTAGTGAGCAAAAAAATGCTGAACTCCGGAAAGAGTACAAAAAAAAAATAGTAAAGGTCCCTAGGATTGGTTGGCCGCTCCCCTAAAAACGTTGCGGCTTTGGATACTTCTGTATGTTATGCTTAAGAAAACACGTGACAATTTTTACAGTTCGGAGTATATCACTCAAATAAAAATTCACGTTCGATTCACTTGAAAAATCACGTTAGTAGTGTAAATGCGAGGAATGCTATTTAATTACAATTTTGTACATGTGTTCGACTGGACCGAGTGCCTGCGTGAGTCCGGAAGTGTGCCCGCTCCTGCCGAATGCTTCAAACAGGCCGTTGGTCCGCTGAAAAACGAGTTCAAAATCGGTATGAAGCTAGAGACACTGGACCCATGTAATGCGACCTTAACCTGCATCGGTAGTGTTGTGGGAGTTCTCGGATCTCGACTTCGGCTTCGTTTGGATGGCAGTGACAACAAAAACGATTTCTGAAGGCTTGTCGATTCGAGATCCCACGACGTTATTAGTTGCTTTTTATTTTCAGCCATTGAAATTCGATGCTAATTTTCTGAAATAAATGTTTTATTTTTCATGGTATTGTTCATTTCATAGATTTATATAAAAATCTGAAATATCTCCCTTTTGACTTCAACCAATATATAAAATAATAATTCTCTGGTATCTAAATTTGATATGAACTGATAGGTGAATGTGATATGAACAGTACATTACATTTTTCCTATGAAACATGTAACTTTTACTGGATTATGCATTGAGCAGCTTTAAATGCCAGTCTATTAAAACCTACGTGAATAGTAGGGTGGAAAATATTCACATAACTTTTCACGTAACTATAACATGATTATTATTTTGAGTGTAGAACAATTTCCGCGTGAACTTTTTCGCTGCATAGAAACTGAACAATGTGTTCTAGAAGCAGCTTAGAAGTTCGTTTGGTTGCGACGCGCGAACATTCAAGTGTGGATAACTACTTAAAAATGGGCTGCTTAGAATGTTATTGATGAACTTTGAGAGCTGCTTAAGCCAAATCAGTCCCTTTTATCCGAACTGTTGGTTAGTTGGGTTTGTCGTCGAACTGAGTGAAATTGTATATGACACTCGGCCTTGCGGACCTCGGTTCAAAATTCGGTCTTCACAGTGATTGCATAGCTTTTCTATATGAGCAAGGCAAAGAATTACAGATGAATAGGATAAATCTTCAACCAACCATAAGAACACCCGAGAAACACCCAGGCCTTGACCCAACCTCTCTTCATCGAATTTTTTATTTCAATTTTCTCGTAAAAGAAAAAAATAATATTTTGCTCAAATCTATAAGCAAAATCTGAAAATTATCATCATTACTTAGTTCTAGCAGATATGCAAACTCGAACAAAATTTTTCAAAATCCGGAGTAAATTCCAAATTTGCTATACGTTGGAAACAATGAGCTCGCTACCCAAGTAACCATATATATTCCCGCTTGTGAGGATTTCTTGCAACCGTCAGAAGGCTGGCTGCATTCCGGCTGCTGTCAAAATTGTCCAAGCGAAATTGCATCATTATCACGCCGTACGTGTCTTGTTTGTTTCCCTCCTTTTTCTTTTTTTATTCGACTTTATTTGATATTCGTCAATCCCACATGTGCGAAAACAAACGAATCTTGAGACGAGCTAAATGAGATTGAAATATGGGTATGTTTGGTAGTGAGCAAGCAATGTTATTGACAATAACATTTTCCATGATTAGTATATATGAAGGGCAATAACTTATTGCCTTTCATATGTATCTTTTATTGAAAAAATAAAACCAAGACGCTTAAAATGTAGAACCGATTCAAAACTGTTCTGCCAATCTTGTATGGCAAGAATCCGACAGAAACAAAACTGTTAATAACCGCTAGGCAAAATTCTCTGCCGGATACGGTTGTTGCATTTTGGCCAGACTTTTGCCAGAATTCTGGCAGAGTTCCGCCAAAAATGGCTGGCAAAAATAGCCAGCCGTCTGGGGGGAAATCTGCCCGTCGCGTACAAGTGGATCATATCACTGCACATTTACAACTCTATTTTTACATTGCTAATGTATAATTACACTAATGCTACATACTTTCAAGCAATGTGCATTAAATTTGCATTCAAAACGTAACTGAGCATTATTTTAATGCTCAGTTACGTTTTAGGTTAGGTTGTTGAACAACCTTCCGCCGTGACATATATCGACATTCAATGCTATATTTTGGAGCAACGAAACTTTTATAATAACTATAAGAGTAATGATCCTATAAGAGTCTGATAATCGCCCTTTTCAGCTTTATAATAGCATTGTAAAAAACATGTGTAACTCCGCTGCATTTAATCAAATTTTACTCGAATTTTTAAAGCTGAATTAAAGTGAATTTATAATGCGTCGTGGTTACTTGGGTACTGCCACCGATTCGACTTAACTTACAAAATAATTCACATGTCAGATGTTTTTATTTTTTAAATTTATATTATGAATAATAATTTTTAATACTCGAATTTCCGGGCTCCTGAATATGTCCGGTCTCGGGAGAATTCCCTTTTCCCTCTCGGTGGCCTTGCATGTGACCGGTACCGGCGAGGAATAGCAATGAAAGGGAGCTGTGCGTAACACTTATTAAAACGCTATATAAAACTCACTGAACGTGTTTAAGTCCGACATGTGTATATGCACAGATAACAGATACACAGACTCGTAGAAAATTTTTCAAAATGCTGTGTAAATTTCAAATTTGTTATACGTTGGAAACACTACTGCCACCTACTCGACTGTTCGCCGCGATCTTTCAAAACGTTTCACTACGTTCCGGAACGATAACAAAATCATCCTGCCTTATATAGAAATATTCCAACAACAACAATTTTAACACTTATCACACGATTTCCCTAAGTGTTCAAGACCACTTTATTCCCATGTCGCATAAATCACACGAGAACTCGATCGTATTAAAACAAAAAATAAACTTGTCATTTTAACGAACAGCAAAACATAAATCTAGCGTGAAGTGAATATTGCACCCAAAATTATGGCTCAGTGAAAGCCGCACCCAAATCGTGGTGCACCTCGTGTCGATCGTGGTGACATCTGCAAATGTTCGCCACACTGATTGAGAAAATTTTACACACAGTTCTTATATGAGCCTGTATATCTGTTATCTGTGGTATATGTTTCAATCATGCCCACATTATCAGATCCGAATGGATTCCGAATCAATTCCGAATCGGCGAGAAATTTTCATTCGGAATTTCATGTGGAAATCATAATGGATTCCGAATCAATTCCAACTCCAGTGCAACAACCGATTCCGAATGAACCGGTTCGCCTACAACCGGTTGATTCGGAAATCATTCGGAATTGAGTGATAAGATGCGGACTGAATTGTCAATTCGTCTTCTTCTTCTTCTTCTTCTTTCCTGATTTTGCACGTTTTCGTGCTGATTTTCAGTTTATTTTTAAACGAAAACATTATAAAACTGACTATACAAATTTAAATCTTCATGTTTTTCGGATATACAGAACTAGTAAAAAACCAGTTCTTCTTAGAATCCCAACATAAACTATTGAAATTCGCTGGAAATTAACAAAACGGCCTACCTTAGTCAGCATCATCCATTCCTCTAGCTGGAGTGTAGTGAAATGGCTTAAGTCGCTTAAATTTCACACTAACACAACAAAACTCGGCACTAACGACTGCATGATTTTTCAGTGCTCGATCGGTTCAGTGCTAGAATTTTCGCCTGAGTTGGGAGCTCGATCAACCCGATTGACAGTGACATTATAAATGTCATTGATTGTTCGCTCATTTTATGAATGTGTTAATTTTGGCGACTTAAGCCATTTCACTACACTCCAGCTAGAGGAATGGATGATGCTGAGTAAGGTAGGCCGTTTTGTTAATTTCCAGTGAGTTTCAACAGTTTATGTTGGAATTCTAAGAAGAACTGGTTATTCACTAGTTCTGTATATCCGAAAAACATGAAGATTTAAATTTGTATATTAAGTTATGTAATGTTTTCATTTAAAAATAAACTGAAAATCAGCACGAAAACGTGCAAAATCGGGAAAGAAGAAGAAGAAAACGAATTGACAATTCAGTCCGCATCTTTTCACTCTATTCCGACAGATTTCCGAATCAACCGTTTGTAGGCGAAATTCATTCGGAATCGGTTGTTGCACTGGAGTTGGAATTGATGCGGAATTCCACATGGAATTCCGAATGAAAATTTCTCGCCGATTCGGAATTGATTCGAAATCCATTCGGATCTGATGATGTGCGTAGCTGTTCCAATCGTATTGCATGCACTCCCATTAACGTTAACAGTATACAAACAGCAAGAACCTGGCAACTCTGCAATGGAGTCGACATCGGCTATCACAAACTGTCAAACACAAATGTGACGGGCTCCTGCTCTTTACACTGACGTCGTTATTCAATGTCGAATTCCTTCATCATTGTGTTCTTGGAAGTTCTTTCATTCGGTTCGGTCTCGCCAGTAGAGTGAATGCCAACGGTACACGACGGAACAAATTTTCTCCCACTACTTGGTGGCCATTAGTGAGGTGCAATCCTCTCCTACTTTCACGGAGCGACGCGTAATCAATAGTTTTCGGTTTCGGCAGTGTGCAGATTCGTATTCTCTGGAAAGATACCGAGTGTGAAGTACTGTGCTGTGCAATTAGAAGTAGAAGCTTGGCAGATAAAAGATTTTTTTTTCTGGGTGGGGAGAGGTTGTCTCTTGTCACAGGTGATTCCACTATGGTTCCCGTGACTGGTGCAAGTTGACACTGTGGCAGGTATTTAGTCCTGCGGTAAGTTGTCCGGGACCTGATGATGTTAGTGATCGGTTCGGTTGTGTAACAAATGGAGGAAATTGAATAATTTTTCTCGCATATTTTGGAAGAAGATGCTCGGTTCGACCAAACTCTCAAGCGCTGGTTCATGTGTGCGTGTGTATGTGTGTCGGAATGGTTGGGGCGCTCCCCGTGTTCTGTGTTTTTTTTGCTTCGCTTGTTCGCGAGCAGCTAGTTTTATTGGATGCGGCTGAGCAAGCACAGAATACTGGAAAAATTACACTTGATCATCCGGTTGTTGGAATTATTTGCACCAGTACAAAAAGCTCCTGGCAAAGTCTGAGGCTGAGGTCAGCGCAGCAGGTCCGGGGTGCAGACGCGTGAGCTGAACGAAGAATAACAAGCTAACGGGAAAATAGCAGCAGAGGCCAGTTGAATAAATCAATTATTTTGTGTTTTATGCGGAAAAAAAGGAGTGGTGAAAATTGGTGTACTTCTATTTAACCTTTTCAGCCCGGCTGATGTGCAAATTGGATGTTAGATATGATAGAGTGACAGGTGTTTTCGCACTGTTGCACTGTTTTGCGAGAAAAAAAGGAAAAAAATACAAGAGAATAGAGCTCTGTGTCTCGTCCACCTACTTATTGATAGGTTCTTTGGATGCGGATCTTTTTGTTGATATAAAAAAAGCTATCAGACCTTAAAGTCTCAAAGTTTTATTCAATATATTCTACTTTTCGATAGATGTTTTAATTGGGTCAAACAAGCATGGCCATGACGTAATTATTACAGGAATTTTTGACAACTAAATTTGCTTTCATACAAGTCTCCTTTCTCCTGGCTCGTATGGACAAGGAACAATTATAACGCGTGACTTCAGAGTGCAAATGCCTCTTAATTTTTATTTTTTCAACGCTTCGAGTCGAGTAGGTAAAACTGTATATTCCATATAACTGGTAGTCGAAATCACAATTAATAACAAGCAATGTCTTAGTCATTATCATGACTTCTCCAATTTCGTATACTCAAGCTCGTGTTGAACTTCGCATAGCATAGAGAGTCTCTTCACATAAACAGAATGCGTATTGAACCAATTGGCTTTCTGTGCGGCTCGTCAAAGTCGAGGGGAAACTAGCCGTACACGCCAGCATGGGGACCTTCTGATTACCTACATTTGATGCATTTTTTGACGTGAATACGTCTTACATTACTTATTGGGCCTTTTCAAAATTCACTCTGTGGAAGTAGAGGTAGAACTTAATCGTGAATATCTTTATAGCAGTAAAAACATACCTTCTGTGTGGTGTAAAGCCCTTTTTGGATTGGATTCTGAAACTGAGTTCTAAAACTGAATGCAGAAGATTTATAATTAAATTTCGGAATTTAGTTCTTGTATAAGGTTTAAAAAATAAAAGTAAGGATCTGAAACTGAATCCTAATTCTAAATTCTGGAATAAGATTTTTTGAACTGGTTACTTGACTAGATTTTGGAAATGAATTTAGTGCATCAATTCAAGCCCAGAAGTCTAGATCTGTGTTCCGAAACAAAATTTTCGATCTGAACCCTGAACCAGAATTTTGGAACTGACTTTTGAATTATAATTTAATTCCTGAATTTACTTCCTAAGTTCAGAATATAATTCCTAATGTGAGATTCAGAATACACTGTGCACTTTTTACAAACTGGTCATCCACGAGGTATTAAAATCCCTGAATGACCACGCTGATGTCATTCCCGTGAGTTTCACGTGATTGATCAGAAACCAGTTGAAATTGCATATCGAACTGAATGTATGATTCTTGGGAGTCGTAGATCATGCTCAACATGCAATCTAAACTGACTTAGAGCATGAAATGATCAATTTTTTGTTGATTTGCCGCTTTAAGTGATGGTATCCAATTTTAAACACACTTTATCCTATAATTCCGGAACCGGTAATCAGATCCTGATGAAATTTGGGATTTTCATTTGGAACTATGAGACCTTTCATTTGAACCTAAGTTTGTTAAAATCAGTCACGCCATCTCTGAGAAAAGTTAGGTAGTAATTTGAAATAGGAATTTTGTCACTAATCGCCTTGTAATTCCGGAACCGGAAGTCGGATCAAAAAAAATTAAGGAACTTTGTATTGGACAATTAAACCTTTCATTTGAATCTAAGTTTGTGAGAATCGATTCAGCAGTTTTAGAGAAAAGTAAGTGCACATATTTTCATATTTTTGCGCGTATCACCCTGTAATTCTGGAACCGGAAGTCGGAATCGAATATAATTTAGGAACTGCAATTTACATATGTGAATGCATAACTTTACTATATGGGAAAGGCGAAAATTCTGCTAATTGAAACTAGAAAAAGTGCAATTCTTGTAATTGTACGACATGGAACTGCAGGAACAGCAGGAACCCAGTAGATCTACTCTTGGCTAATTTTATTTGCCGCCGGATTCCACACGGCCTCTAGGCTGGTCCTGTCCGGAGAAAGATAATAGGTACTATCGAACTCCTATTGGACCCCAGTCTTCATGTCATTAAAGTTGAAACTAACCCAGATCAAGTCTCAACTGCTGTCAGATCCATACATTTGACAGTAGTTGGGGTTGAAAAAAGAATGGGGTATATTAAAAAATAAAAGTACGAGTGTGTAATGTCAGAGACCTAACTGGATGTCGTGAATACGAATAAAACTGATACTCTTTCTTTATACTTCCGAATATCAATTAGTTGATCGATTGTGTGAATTGTGTCAGCTTTCCCCTTTTTCACTTCTAGAATTTGAAATGATACGCCTAAACTAAAGTACAGATTAGTTACATTGAACATTCTGACATACAATTAAATATTACAAAATAACCAGTATAGTTCTTTATGATAAAATAATGCTGGTTCTAAAAAAACGATTTATGAAGGCGTTTGTAATGGACTGTGACGAGTTGAATTCGAATCTATTCTGAGTCGGTTCTATGCATTTTATAAAGCAAATCAGCAGAAAATTCCACTACAAACCACAACTGGTTGAAAAATGGGCCGAATAAAATGAGAGTAAAGGAAAATTTCGCATATTTCTTTGGGTGTACAATTATGGTTCTAAATAACAACATACAGAATTTTTATGTCGATTATTTCATTTTGGATTTGAGCATTACAGTGAAAGAAACTATCAAAGGACAGTACCGAATTAATTTCTGGAATTCAGAAGGGCCAAATTATGTAATCCCCTAAGATATTAAACACTGTTTGGATATAAACGATATTATCCCCTCAACGCTCATGGGGACACATTTTTCCCTTTTATAAAAATCGTTATCGATTCTTCAATTATTATTAAATCGATGTTATTTTTACTGAATGTTGAAGAAAATTATTTTCAAGGCTTTCTGAATAAATAATTAAAAAAAACTGTCATTTTTTTTGCACTACAAAAGTTTGTGCAAATCGACGTTTAGAAAATAGAACACATAATAGATGTGTTATGGGCAACGTCCACTTGTGCTAAACAAGTACACGAAATCGTTTTGTTAGAATACCATAACTAACTATTAATTTTACTATTCTGATAATTAAAGCAATTAAAGCAAAAAATTAAATTACGATATTATAAACCCAACTCGACGTTTATTAGGAAACTCTTGCATCCTGCTATGTTTTTCTGGAGATATTCTCTTACTTTACACCCACAATAGCTAAAATATTGTGTTGTACTGACATATTTCGTCCTGGACATCTTATGGTCGTGAAAGGGTTAAACACTTGCGAATTTTTCACTGCATAAATTGCACAAAACTAATCAAATTATTCCAGATTTGCACTACACTGATAGTTTTAATTACCGATTTGCAACAAAGCAATCTTTATAGTTCTTTAGATAAAATTTGGAGCTATTAGAAGGGCCGATTTTGCATAATCTTCCCCATTGTTGTCCATTTTTCGTTCCTAGATTTCCGTTGTATTTTGCTCCAATGCAAACGACCAGCAGTTGGATAATGCAATCGATCTTCTTTGAAGGGAAACTGGCGCTGCGACCTGTGCGTTTGAGGTTTTGTATCACGCAAAAGATCTGCGCTTTCATTGCCGTCCGCTCCGCCCGACGATCGAAATCCAAATGAAAATACGACCTGAGCGTTTCACGTTTTATACTTGGTTTGTTTTTACTGATGTTGGTGGGAGAACTTTACCTCGACATCCAGTTCCGTCTGAAGCACTAGAATAAATGAACGACTTGCAATCAAAGTTTACCTTTTGTACTCGTCCAGTAGATAATCGGAATTGATATGTGTTTGACTACCTCAAAACCGTCGTCTTGGTGCAAAAAAGGCAAGCAAGCGTGATGATTTATTTCCATAATTTCCAAAAGTTTTAGAAAACTTTGTTTTTCAGTTATTTATGGTTATCTCACACTGTTGAAAATTAATTCACAAATTCCTGATCACATTCCCGATAGCTTGTAGAAAAAATTATGTTGTTGGGTTAAGTACATCAATAGATATTCGCAATAAAGTTCTGCCCATTCTTGTATTGGATAAATTTTGAGAAGGCGCCCCATAGTGAAGTAAGTCGTATTCGCGACAAAAAAAACGTCAAAAGAATGAAAAAGTGTTCCAACGATCTAGGCAAGCGGTTTTATGTGCCGTCTCAAGTGGCATTCTATTTTTCAGTTCCAAAAAAAAAACACTTCTCCTTATCAGCGGATTGTTCCTTGAACTTTCGCAGTGTCACGATTAAGGCAAAAGTTCACATCCTCCGGCGAGCGAGAGTCAATACACATTGTTGCTCGACCGCCCCGCATAATCATATAACAAACACTTTGATAGTCTTATCACAGTTACGCCTGTTGGTTTTTTTTTGTTCTTCATAAAATAAACAGCACCATGTGCTGGTGGGTTGTGTTGTTTTTTTCTTTCTATCAGCTGCCGCAGATTTTTCTATGCGACGGTGATTTTCATCATGAACCTCGCGGTATGTATCAAATCCGTAGGGGGGGTTCTGCAGATAACATTCAGATAACACCAATCTGAGATGCGGCAAGTAACTAATTTATGCTGTTTTTGATAGCCGCCGTATCAGCCGTCCCGTCTGTGGTCATGCATGCAGTTTTCATGACATACTATTGTAAACCAACCGTTTCTGACAGGCTGGGATAAGAGGGAAAATTGTCTATGCGCTCAGCGCAAACAACCAATGCGAACCCCAGAGGCAGAGCAGATATGATAATTCTGTTCGGGGTCTCAATTGTAGATTCAGCTTCGCCTTACATACCGCCCCGTGACAGGAGTATTAAAATATTTACATTCCGATTTCTGAGCATAACTTCATATGCTGAATGAATATAATTAAGCATTTAGCGCGAGCAGATCTGCATCCAGTTCATTTAATCGGGTACGTTATCTTGTCTCATTGTGCATTCGGGGGCCGTAGTCAATGGAGCCATCCAAAAGGGAGGGAGTCACTCTCCGAACCTCCGACCGTTTGTCTGTGCGGTTATGATTTATGCCGGCTTAGCAAAAGTATATACGGTGTTCATTTCTCAAGCAGTAGAAGTAAGTACCAGCATCGCACGGAGTGATTGTGCCGTTTGAATTTTAACTACGCCCCTCACCACAGACAAAACGCGTACACACTCACAGAGAGAACTACCGTGCAAAGGGTTCCGAACCGAATGTCGACTGGCAAGTGAAAAACCAAAAAAATTATTCAAACCCCGTTGTTCTTCGGTTGGCTGCCTGTGCGCGCCGCGCGTCGGCTAGAAGGTTATTCAAGGTGCTTATGAATTCCAGGGGGGTGAGGGGGCTGAAAAAGCTTAAATATGTGGTTTCGGTTTCCATCAATTAGACAGTAAATTGGGTGGTATGAAGAAAATTTGCGCGGTAATGTTCGATCGGCGGTCGGAAATCAGAACACAACAGATTACCGCATCATCGTAACCGGTTGGCCACGGCGCCCTCCTTGGAGCGAAAGATCGATCGGTGGCGTCTTCGTCGTCGTCGTCGTCGCTGTCATATAATTAGTATTCAATGGAATCAGCGGCCAACATTTGGTCAATCCCGGTTCGCATTATCTTATCTTGTTTTCTACGCATGGTAAAAGGATAGTTCCCCAAACTGCAAGCAGCAATGGTGGCGCCGATTTGAGCCACAACAAAGAAAGAAAGAAAGAAGAATAGAAGAATCCAAGTGAATATGTGAATGTGCAGAAACGGGTAATGCGGGATAGTGTCAAGTGGAAATGAGAAAAAAATACGTTAGTCAGAAGTGCATATCAGTAGCAGCAACAGCAGAATGCAGTCGAAAGCAGCAACGTCGACGGCGACGGCTGCCCGCAGTGAATAACTTGTTGCAAGTAACCAGCAGTACAAGTACAAGTTGGACCCAACTGTGATAGTGGTGAGATTCTCGGGTGAGAGAAAGAGCGAGCGAGCGAGCGAACGAACGAGTGGTTCGATTTGATAGTGAAAGCGAATTCGCTCGAAAAACTGTATTTACAAAATTGTGGTCGTTTCGCACGACAGAAGAATTCTGTTCACTACTGGATTAGCAGATTACAGCAAACAGCAGAACCGGCTGTGCTGCTCGGATTCGCACAAGATGACAGTGGATTTTAACGATTATTTTTGGGTGAGTGGTGTTGGAACAGTTAGTCGCTTGTTGTTCATATGAAACAAAACAAAAAAATGTTGTTCACCTTCTAGTTTGATGGTTTTGCTTTAGTATTACAATAGACGCATGGTTTTGAATAGATCTTGGTAGTTGTTGTGGTTGATTTGCTTTTATCACTTTTGTGTTTCGGTTTTATGACCTTGTTTTTAAGCTCTAAAGCTGTTCTAGAAACTTGTTTGACACTGACACTTTGGGTGACGGCAAAGCCGCAAAAAAATTCTGGAAATTTTCCTGCCTATTGAACTACTCAGATCGTAGTCAAACATTACTTAGACGGCAACCCGATTGAACAATACTCCGTACACGTTCAAGTTGCGCACGCCCAATGTTTCATCTCAGATCTCACAATAATCATAATGCTAGGAACATTTAAAACACCTTTATCTCTATAAATACCTTCTTAGTAACCTCTGAGTTTCAAAAAGTGCTTGTAACGTACATGAATTAACGTTCCTCGTCACATTCGATCTACAGTACCTTAGGCTTCCATGGTTATAAACACTTACAGGGTTGTTACGGTCGCGCGGATTTCGCGATTTTTGTGGATTTGGTGCGGTTTCTGCTAAGATTTTGATGCTATGGCGCGGATTTCGCGCGAATTTCAAAAAATATCATTCCACAAAATTCTTTGCAAATTTTTGAAGCTTGTGAGTTTTATGAAACCCTAAAAAATTAAAGTTGGGGAACGTTTCAGCAATTGGTCGAGATGGCCGAATTTTCACCTTGATGAAACTAAAATTTACTAGAAGACAATTCTAGCCAATCTTTTCTTCAGTGGACAAAATTTCGATTTTATGTTTTTCGATCTCGAGTGATACAAGTTGCTATTTCAACATTTTGCACTCAAGGATATTGATGTCAGCTGGAAGATATCGTCTCAGTGATAATACATTCAATAATGCAAAGAACGTAATAAATGGAATGCGATTCTTCAATAATGTGGTAACAAATTTTGTGTATGATAAAAATCGCATTCTTAAAGCAAAATTTACACGACATGTTTACGAAGCGAAGTCTGACAATAAAAGAAACGAAGAAGCTCTGGGATTCCATCCGTGGTGATAAGAAAGTGTTCTAATAGTTTGTTGGTTCCACTATTCAACATTTTCAATTGTTCTTTGCGGACTAGAATTTTTCCTGAAATATGGAGGAAATCCTATGTGAACAAGGGTATAGTATCCAACTACCGTGGAATTGTTGCTTTGTGCGCTGTATCGAAGCTGTTTGAAATTATAGTTCTGGTTTTTATAACACACAGTTGCTCTGACGACATATCAGAAACTCAGCTTGGATCCATGCCAAAGTTTTCAACTTCCTCTGCTGCGTTCGACGAAATCAATCATCACATAAAGATCTCCAAGTTAAGTAGACTGGGATTAAACGGATCATTTTTTAATTGGCTTCGATCATATCTAACTGGTAATGAAATGATAGTGAAAATAGGAGCCTGTACAACCTCACCATGTGCTGTTACATGTGGAGTTCCTCAAAGAAGTCACCTTGGACTGTTCATAATTTTATTGTATCTCAACGATCTAAATTTTTCGATCAAGTGTATGAAACTATCCTTTGCCGATGACTTTCGTATTTCATATTTCAAAATGGTTTATATGCCACTAAATGCTTCGTCGTCCTTTTTTGTAGCAAAATGTTTGTATTCAAGTTCGACTATAATATGCCACAAACTGTTCTCGAATGCGCATCGTCTGTTAAGGGCCTGGGGGTTCTGGAAACCATGTTAAATTTTAAAGAGCACATAAAGCTTTCAATTGTTACAAGTTGACATTCGACATCGTAGTTTTCCTATTTTTTTCTTCGGATTCCCTATGTTAGAACTAATTATGGATATAACGAGCCCATTGCTAGCATGTGCAGCATATTTAACAAATGTTTCAATTCTTTCGATTTTCATTTATCACGTAAGAAATCGTTTCTTATGTTACTGTCTCATTAGATTTAGTTACTATAGAAGCACTTGATTTAAGGAAATGTATCATTTGGATGATTTTGATCTATTAATGCAAAAGATGAGGAGGTTTTATGCCTACTGGAGAACATGTTTGACAGAAACTAATCTTAGTGGGCTTTTCCCTGATCCAAATAAAAGAATAAATGATGAGGAGGAAAAGAAAGACATTCAGAGTAAAATAATTATTATAATTGGAACGCTATTATAATTGGAACGGAAATTAAAAAGAGTGAATCAGATCATCCTGATGTGGTCTACCTTAAAATTCTTCTTACCAAGAACGAAATGTTTGCCGAGCAAAAAGATGTCGAAGCAAAAAAAAATATCTTCGATGAAATCTGTTTAACTTCTTTCAAAATCACAATTGTAAGCATTTTTATTTTTACTGTAACACTTTCCGTACATCAGAGAGTATTAATTAAGGATCAATAGTAAACCAAGTTAACTTGTGTTGGTAATTTGTGTATTACGTACATTTTATTCAGTACGTATGTCATAGATTGATATATGCAGTGCAACAAGTTTATTAAAGTGATTTGCAGGATTGAGTTTCAAACAATCTTTTTTACCAATAATTTATTCTCAAATGAATGTTTAGTCTGACATTTTGTATGAAATATCAGTTTTGAACAATTTTCCACCAACGTTTGATGGGAAATTGCTTACATTTTATGAATGTAGATTTTAATTCCCTAATAAAAAAAAGTTGGCAACACTGCTTCAAAGCGTTTGTATTAGATTGCGCTACACAAAATAAGTAAAACTAAATATTTTCTGTTACAAAACTAGTTTTCCGGAAAAATAAATGGATTTACGACAACATGCCATTTCCATCGCCTTTCGCGTGTTAATTTAAAGGTTCCTATTTTACGGGTTTACTTATAGAAGCTACGAAAAAAAATTCTGCAAGAGGAAATCCATATAGGAATGTGTTTGTTGCTTATCAAATGTGTCAGTGGAAGTAAGCTGAAACTGGAATATTTTTTCTCGAGCAGTTTTAAGGAAAACCGAAGAGTTCTAGACTAAGACACTTTTCTTGAATTGCAATTTTAAGCAGAATAAACTGATTGGTTTATTTTTCAACCATATGGAAGATTTATTGATTAAAATCAAGAAATGAAGCACCGGAATTTGTTTTTACGCACATATTGTTGACATTACTCATACGCTTGCAAAATTTTTTTAAAGCTTTGTTGATTAGTGGGCCAATAGTGGTGATATATTCGCAATTTATTCAGCAATACCGTGGTGATGTAGTAATACCATGAATAAAAACTGCTAATAATATTAATATGTATGTTGTGATTTTTAATAATAAAAAAACGTTAATAAAAATCCAATTAAAAAGCATGTTATACACCCGGTGAAAAAATATTTTCCAACTTAGCTTGAATATCATACGCAGTAGTAACAGGAGCGCAGGATATCGCTACGTCAATTCAATCGCACCATTCAAACGCTACGCTTGGTGTATGCTCGAGACTGTAGGCAAAATCCTGCGGTCCTGTTACTTCTATTAATCAAATTCATGCTAAATAAAGCCTTCTACGCAAACTGTGCCGTATTGAAACCGGTATTTTTCTCAACTCTGGTGATAAGGAGTGTTAAAGGAGCATTCCTGAAAGTTATGAATGGTTAATTTTCACCAATTTAGGCACCATCTCGCATATAAATTAGCATGCTACTTTGATTTATATACTTCTTCAATATTCCCGATCATTTTAGATTTTAGATTAGAGATACAAAATACAGTTTTTCAAACTGAGCCACCCGAGAATACCGAGAATGTCTAAAAACTGCTGTTGACAGTGGCGTCTCGTGACAAAATTGACTAGTTGTGCACTGCTTATGTGGTATGATAGCAGATGTAACAGTTCGTTGTAAGTGAAAAAGTGAAAACTAAAGATTGAGGAATATAGATTCGCTTGTGTTTTTCAATACAATGGAGCAGTGGCGTCTCGTGACAAAATTTATGAATTGTGCACTTCTTTTGTGGTTTGATATCAGATGTAACAGTTCGTTCTAAGTGAAACTATAGATTGAGCAATGGATATTCGCTTGTGTCTTTCAATACAATAAAATAACGATATACTATATGGATGGGAATTTTTTATTAATATTTTTATCATTTCGAATCATCGATACAATAGAATAATTCGGTGCTAAACACATCGAGCAAATCTGTCAATAATTTCATCAATAAAATCGCTTCGACGTGACAACTGAGACAGCAATTTGTTTTCAACTGCCATAAGCATGAGTAATGAAGCCTCTCCTGGCAATGGGCATACAAGTTCTTACAGTGCAAAACATGGCAGAGAACAACAAATCTGAGAGCTACGCTTAGTAATTCCTTCTCTTGAATCTGTGCTGTGATTCATGAACACGTAAAAATACTAACAAGATATACTTGAAATTTTTAGTATAATATGTATGGAAATATAGGTAATTTCATTGCACAAGGCAAGTAGCTTAGGGTGAGTTTGTGTATATTGTGCTGTGGATAAAATCACTAATTATTTTATATTCGGTACCTAAAATCCAAAAATGTAAAAAATAATTAAGATGGGGTGCAGTTAATACTTTCAATGTGTCCGGTTGTGCAGTGCACGAGGTGCACATGAGGACGAGACGCCTCTGGCTATTGATTTACCTATCAACAGAGCAGCGATTCGATAACAGTCATAAAAATATTGTTGTTCATATAAACCACTCTGAGCGCACTGAAAATATCGCACTCAGTTGCGAATTTATTCAGTAGAGATTTTTTTATTGATGAGAATATCACTTCGGTTTCGAACTGAAACGCAGTGGAAATTCAGCCTCGAAACATCATCAGAGGCTGTTCTTCCTTTCGACTATCACTTTAGTGATAGTTCTGTGGGTGAAAATTTGTCTGACACAAAATATCACTTGTGAACTTCGAGGTTCAGAGTTTAGTGCAAGTTTGTTTCATGAATAAAAATCTCGGAAGTGATTTTTTCAGTCACTGAGTTTTTTTTAGAAAATCTCTTGCACTGTCATCTAGAGGTTTGGTTCCAAGGAATCGGTTTGTACTAAGCGCACATGACTCGTTTTAATTATTTTTAATTTATTTTTATTTTACGTTTCGTCTTCGAATCATCAGTGCATAGCAGTTCATGTTGAACTTGAGTAAAACAAAAAAAGTGAAAAACTGATTTTTCCACGTGTGATAATCAAAGGAACTTTTTCTGATCATGATTTTTCCAGCACTAAGTGCACACGGATCACTAGTTTTCAGAGAACAGTGGAGCATTTTTCATAAACTATTCAATTGAAAGCTCCCACAGTCCGCTATGGGATTTTACTCAGATCACACTTTTGGTAGGGTTTTTCTCTTAAAACGCTGGACCGATTATCGTATAAAACAGGCGGGTGGGTAATGTCAAAGACCTAACTGGAGGACGTGAATATGAATCAATTGACATTGACAGAACCTAAATCCTGAACTTCCAGGAGCTGGAACTGAATTGAAAAACTAAAGTGGGAGTTCAGTTGTAAAATTCAGGTTTGAAATCCAAATCAAGAATTCAGTTCATTAATTTAGTTCTGGAATTTTGAAACTCAACTCAATTTCACAATTCAGGTTCTGAATTTATTACTAGAACTGAGCTCTGAACTTGAATTCCTAACCTTAATTAAGAAACTGAATACAGTTCCAAAATTTAACTCCAGAACCCAAGTTCGGAATTCTGAAAATGAATTCTGAAACTGAATTTAGGACTTTAACTCTGAAACTGTCTTCCTGTCTTATCTGTGTATGCATGTGGAATTAATAAAATAAAAACGTGTAAATTTGTTGGGAAATGGCAAGGGAGTTGATTTTATTCCCTCCATTTCGAAGAGGAGTGGTCATCTATAAATATCTAATGAGAAACTGATTGAAAAAAGGATAGATGAATAAAATATGCGAAAAGGTATCGCCTAATGGAGACAGGGCAGGGCACGATAGTGACAAAATAAGCAATGATATTAATGAAGAGTGATGGGTCGATAAGGGAATATGGTTGTATGTCTGTAGGTTGCCGGTTTGTGTCCGGCTTCCGGTGGAATCTCGCTTTATTAAATTCATTTTAACTTTTCAATAATTTCACAATTTAATTCTCGTGAGGTGTTGATGAAAAGCTGCGGTTTAGTAGAGTCATGGGAATTGATAAGTATATTTACGAATACCTTTAAGTACAGAGTAGCTGCTACATCTAGCCATTATTCTGGCAGCGGCGTAGATTTATGAACCTTAGGTCATCCCTTTTCCAAGTGAAAGGAGTTCTTTCCTCCTTCCGACTGTAGTGGATGTGTTACTTTAATGAAATGGCCGCAGTTTACTTCTTCTAAGGCTGGAATCTTCACTTGGATCTTTTGTAGCTCTCGTTCAAGTGAAGGTAGTTTGAGGTTCAGTCTTGATTCAGTTTCAGATATCAGGACTAGAATTCAATTTCAAAATATAGGCTCATATTTAAAATCCATGTTCATGGTTCAGAATAGAGGTTCAGGTTCATAATTCAGATCCAGATAATGAATCTGGTTCAAAATTCAAGTCCAGACTTAAAATCCAGTTCCAGAATCCGTTCCGGAATCTTAGTCTAGAATGTATGTCCAGATCAAAAATTCTGGTTCTAAAACCAGGTCCAGTTCCAGAATCTATGTATATGTCTATGTCCAGAATTCAGCTTCACTTTTTTTCGAGATAACACCAGATCTTGACGTTTCATACAGCTCTGAGATAGTGGGCATGGTGATTTTTTTAAATTGGAAATTTTCAATTTTTGACCGCCCATGTCCGATTTAGCTCAAATTTTTGTCCAGTTTCAGATTCAAGTTCTTGACCTGGACCTACCATATTTCTAGTCCAGTTTCAAATTCTAATTCAAATTCAGATCTAGGACTTGTTATTGCTCCATGTCTACATCCTGATCTACCATTTGAATGTTCCTCAAATTCTTTTTTGGGTCTTTTTTGATTTCTCTATGAGTCTCTATTTGAGTTTTATTTGATTCTTCTTTTACTCTTATTTGAGTCTTCTGTGTGCCTTATTTCAATCTTTTTAGAGTTTTTGTTAGATCTTTTGTGAGTCCTTTCTGAGTTTTCCTTGAATGTATTTTGAGTCCTTCTTGAATGTTTTTTTTTCGTCGTCTTTTAGGCCTTTCTAACTTCTTGGAGTCTTATTTGAATCTTTTAAGAGTTCTTTGAGGCTTTTTTGAGTCTTCTTCGAGTTCTCTTTGAGTCTTTGAATGTATT
Source organism: Malaya genurostris (assembly GCF_030247185.1). NCBI lineage: Eukaryota > Metazoa > Arthropoda > Insecta > Diptera > Culicidae > Malaya > Malaya genurostris. Next base: position 25,360,537 of record NC_080571.1, on the reverse strand, counting down.
GTTAGTCTTCCTTGAGTTTTTCTTGAATGTTTTTGAGTCGTCTTTGAGTCCATTCTGACTCGTCTTTCAGTTCATTCTGACTTATCTTTGAGTTTTTCTTTGAGCGTTCATTGAATCTTCTTTGACTTGTTTTGAGTCTTCTTTGAGTAATTTTCGAGTCTTTTTGCCTTTCTCTATAGAAAGGTATTAGAATTTCTGGAAAAACCGACTTTCGAACGGAGCCTCGGAGACCCATAGTGTTATATACCATTCGACTCAGTTCGACGAGATCGGAAAGGTCTGTGTGTGTGTGTATGTGTGTGTGTTTTCGAACTTTTCGTAGCTATTTTTACCGCTCAATTTTCTCAGAGATGGCTGAACCGATTTTAACAAACTTAGGCTCGTTTGAAAGTTACTGTCGGGCCATTGATCAAGTTCGAAGATCAAATGGCTGTGACTTTTGGTTCCGGAGATATAATTATAAGTGACGTAACCGACAAAACACGTTGATTTTTACCGCTTTTATTTATATAACGGTGCCGAAATTTTGGAATCACCTCTATTTTCGTAAAGCTCTAGTGCTCAAAAATTTAAGCACCTCGAAAAAAGCCCTCATGCAAAATTTTAGCTAAATCGGACATGCGTAAGGGGTGCTGCCCGGTGGTAAAGGTTTGACAATTTTCGATCTTGAAAAAGCACCATAGGGGGAAATCGAAATTTTTTTTTGATGCCAAAAGTCTCAAAACTGCACGAAACGTCGAGATTTAGTGTCATCTCAAAAAAATTTTTTTGAAAAAATCAACTTTCTGGAACTTAAAAAGTCCCAAAAAAGTCGATTTATTCAAAAAAAAATTTTTTCCGAGATGACACTAAATCTCTACGTTTCATGCAATTCTAAGTCTTTTGGCATCAAATTTTTTTTTCGCTTTCGGAAATTTCATGTACCGGCGGCGATTTTTCAAGATCTATAAAAATTCCTCTAAGTGGACTAAGAAGGGTTTTTTTTTAGATTAGCATCACTCTTCTCATATAAATAGGCAACGTAAATGCCAACCGCTTGATTGGAAAAACGATACCGAGTATGTGACATAAACACTGAAGCGTGCTTTTATGAACCACTCGAATCAATCTGAATTAATTGGTGTCAAGAATGAGCCAAAATTAGTGTCAGAAAATTTCATAAAATGATAAAAAATTCAAGAGACTGTTTTGAAGAAAGAGAAAGGCATTACCACACCACTAGGTGGATTGAGAAGGGTTTTTTATTTGTCTTAAAGTCTTCTTTCAGTTTTAATTGAGTCATATTTTGGTCTTCTTCTACTTTTCTTGGAGACTTCTTCATGCTTTATTCGAATTTTCAGAGTGTTTTCTGAATATACTCAAGGTTTGCTTTGAGTTGTTTTTTTAATGTTCTTGTAGTCTTCCTTTAGTCTTCTTCGAATCTTCCTAGTCTTTTTTGATTCCTGATTATTTGATTTCGACTTCAACCATGTGGTCTTTCGTCGAGGAGTTTCTTTGATTCTTCTTTAAGTATTATTTGATTTGTCTTTTGTTCTTATTTGGTTCTTCTTCTTTCTATTTTTGAATGTTCTTCAAGTTTTCTTTGCGTATTTATTGATTCTTCTTTAAGTCTTCTTTTATTCTACTTCGAGTCTTTGTGCTTTATTGGAATCTTCTAAAAGTGTTCTTTTAGAAGACGCTTTTTGAGTCTTCTATGAGTATATTTTTGTGTATTTTCTAAATGCACTCTGAGTCTTGTTTTGAAGTTTTTTTTTCGTCTTCTTTGAGTTCTTGTTGACTCTTCTTGAAGTTTTCTTAAAGAAGTTGTGATTTGTTTTGGTTTTTCTGAGTCTTCTTTAGGTCGTGTTTGAGCGTTCATTGAATCTTCTTTGATTTAAATTACTTTGAGACTGTTTCGAGTTTTCTTTGAATCATTTTTAATATCTTTTGAGTATTTATTGAGTCGTCTATAAGTCTTTTCTCCGTCTTCTTTGAATCTTTGTTTACTCTTCTTTAAACCTTGACTATTTCCAGTCTTTCTTGAGATTTTTTTAAATGTACTCTGAATTTTCTCTTTATTTTTGCATCATTTTTTAGTCCTTTCAGAGTCGTTTTTAAGTCTTACTTGAATCTTCTTGGAGCCCTTTGCGTCTTCTTTGAGTCCTATTTGCGTCTTCTTTAAATGTTCTTTGCAGTTTCTTAGAGACGTTTTTGAATGTTCTTGCAGTCTTCTTCGAATTTCCTTAGAGCCCTTTGATTCTTAATTGATTGTAAGTTTATTTGACCTCGTCTTTAACCATGCCGAGGAGTTTCTTTGATTTTTCTTTGAGTCCTCTTTAAGTACTATTTGAGTCTACTTTGTTCCATATTTTTTAATGTTCTTCAAATCTTCTTTGATTTTTCTTTGACTAAATAAAAACTTCTTTAAACTTATTTGAAGCTTCTTTTGTTCTGCTTTGAGTCTTCTTTGTGTGATATTGAATTTTTTTTTAGAGTTTTCTTTGACTCATTTTTGAGTAAAGTTCTGTTTGAGTCTTCTTTGTGTTATTTTTGAATCTCTTTTCAGTCTTCTTTGAGTCGTCTTCGAGTTTTCTATGATTCTTCATTTACTCTTTTTTTTAGTCTTTGAATTATTTTAGAGTATTTTTTTTAGTGTTTTCGATTATTTTTTGAGTAAATTTTGAATGTACTTTGAGTTTTCTTAGTGTCCTTCTTTAAATGTATGTATGACTGTCCTTGGAGTCTTTCTTTTTATCTTATTTGAATCTTCTAAGAGTCCTTTGAGTCTTTTTAAGAGTTATTTTGGTCTTTTTTTGCTTTCTTTTGTGTCTTCTTTGTGCCTTGTTTGAATCTGTTTAGAGTTTTTGTTGTAGTCTTCTTTGAATGTACTCTGAGTCTTTTCTGCGCCTACTTTAAGTCCTTCCTGGCTCATCTTTTTGTGTCGTACTTGAACGTTCTTTGAAACTTCTATGACTTTGACTTCTTTGAGTCTTCTTTAAGTCATTTTTGAATCTCTATTTGAGTCTACTCTGCTTCTACTTTTATTTTAGTCCTTTGAGCATTCGTTCTATTTTACTCTTTTTTGAGTCCTAATTGAATCTTCTTTGTTTTTTATTGAAGTATTATTTGAGTCTTCTGTTGTTCTTTGCAGTTTCCTTGTGCTTCATTGAAATCTGATTGAAGTCTGCTTTAAATTATCTTTGAGTCTTCTTTAAATATACTTAGTTTTGACTGTTTTTGGCACCTTCTTTGAGTCCTTCTTGCCTCTTCCTGGAATCTGAATTGAGTCTTCTTTGAATGTTTTTACTTTTTTTCGTGCCTCATTTGAAGTTTGAGTCCTCTTGAGTGCTCTTTAAGTCGTATTTAAGCGTACTTTGAATCTTCTTTGACTTAGACTTCTTCGAGTCCCTTTTGAGTTTTCTTTGAGTCATTTCTGGTCCTTTCTAAATGCTTCTTTGAACTTTTTAAAGTTTTCTTTGAGTCTTCTTCCAGGTTTCTTTGAGTCTTTTTTTGACTCTGCTTCGATTTTCACTTGACTCCTCTTTAAGTCTTATTTGAATCTTCCTTTGATCTTCTTTGTACTTCATTTTAATCTTTTTAGAGTCATTTGCTTTTGAATCTTCTTTGAATGTACTTTGAATCTTGCTTCAGTCTTCCTTTGATAATTTTGTGCTTTCTTTGAGTCCTTCCTGGCTCTTGTTGGGGTTTTAATTGAGCTTTCTTTGTTCCTTATTTGAATTTTTAGCATCTCTTTTAGTCTTCTTCGATTCCACTTTGCGTCTTCTCTGAATGTACTTTGAGTTTTCTTAGAGTACTTTGATTCTTCTTTGAGTTTTGAATGAATGAATGAATGATTATTTATACTCGGTTTCAACCGTTAGGTCTTTCATCGAAGAAGACTTCTTTAAGTATTATTTGAGTTTTTTGAAGTATTATAGGAGTATTTTTTGTTCTTCGCCTAGCCTTCTTTGTTCCCTATTTGATTTTCTTTTTCAAGTTTTCTTTGTGTATTCTTTGAGACTTCTCTGAATATATTTTGAGTCTTCTTTCTAGTCATTCTGGAATGTTTTTTTGCGTTTTCTTTGAGTTGTTTTTTGTTGATCTTCTCAGAGTCTTCGTTGTTATATTTGAGTCTTCTTTTGCTCCTCTTTCCCCAGAAATACACCAACACCTAGTGCACAGTCTGTGCTACGATTTTATTGACACTAAGACCAGAAGTATGTTATCTATTATGAGATCACTAATTTTTACGTTTCATCTTCGACTCATCAGTGCGTTAGCAGTTTATGTTGACCTGCAAATGCTACTTTTGCGTTCAAGCATTTCGCTGCGAATTGTTATTTTTTATTGACGTACCGAACGAAAACGAGTGAATGTTGTTGTCCGGGGGTTTTGTGGTTCTGCGAAAGTAATCAGTTCAAGATAAACTGATGAATCGAAGACTTACAAATGTGAAAATTAATCAATGACTAATAACAGTTGCTAAGCCGGCAATTGATGCGTAAAAGCCATAAACGACCGGAAACTCGCGAAAGGTCCGACGTTATCAAAACCTTCCTCCAAACACTGGAATGGGAAGTGCTACCTCACCCACCATACAGCCTAGATATAGCACCTTCGGATTTCTATCTGTTCCGAGAATGATGAAGTTGACTGGTTTTCCGTTGAGATACTCATCGACTGCATCTAAATGAATTTTTCCATGCTCGATGAGCCGACTCAAGAGCTTCAATCTTTGCTTTCTTTGTTGAATTTTCTGTAATAAAAATGCATTGACTTATTATTGGGAACGGCTTTTAAGGCCTCGCTATCATTATCTAGAGCGTTCGGAGTTCATAAATTGTTTACGTATTCCGGAACACTGATAATTATTCGATTGATAAATCGTACTAACAAAAAACTCTCGCCTTTTTCTTAGGTGATAATTTCGCTTACTAACAAAACCATATACCAAGTTCTATCCAAAACCTCGAACCTAATACAAAGTGAACTGCTGCATGTACTCCAAGCAAAAATCACCAATCATAGAACATAGTGCGAAAAAAGAAAACAAAACACTCGCTCCAACGATGTCGAATGCGGCCAAACTGTTTCTGGGCAACGTCCCGAAGTCGTTGGATCCGTCGGATTTACGGTATCTGTTCGAGCGTTTCGGCACAGTAGTGGAATTCGATACAATTGGCCGGACCGCGTTTGTGTACATGAGCAACTCCGAAGAAGCCGAACTAGCCTCGGCTGGACTGAACGGATTGGTCATCAGTGGAAATGCGTTGCATGTGAAAATTACCGGAAAGGGTAGAAGCTCGTTGGTGGACGAATTTCGGCCATTGCAGAAAACTCCAAAATCCTGTTGGTTTTTTGTTTGGAATATTAGTCACCGTGTGCCGACCGATCAAGTGTTGAAATTGTTCGACCTATTCGGGACGGTCGTTAAAAATCGATTGCTTGAGAAACAAACTTACGGTTCGGTGGCACTGATTCTGAATGTCAAACCATTCGAGGTAGTTGGGGCGCTAAATGGACTCATTCTGGATGGACAATCTCTGCAAGTCACCGATAAAAGAGAATTATTTAGAAATGCGTTGTCGTCGATGTGTGACTCGTGGGAACAAGTCGTCGGTGATTTAGAGATGCCAAACCGAAATGCGATCATCGTCCATGACCTGGTAAATTTAAGTGTTGCTCTAATTTGTGTCATTTTCATGTGTTTTTTTCGTCAGTAAAGTACGTTTGATTCAATCGGAAAGACTTACACTAAAACGGTAGAATTTTCAGTTTAATAGTAGTGGAATGGAAAAAGAACTCGCAGAAAATAGAATGGATGTCGTCAAAATCTACGTACAAAATCTGCACGAACGACTCGACGCGAGCTTCGTCAGAGGGTTGTTCAGTCCGTACGGACAAGTTTTGGGAGTTGAGCACCTTCGCGGTGCGTCCTTCGTTTACATGGCAAATCAAAAGGAAGCAAAGCGTGCCCTCGGACAGCTGCACGGTCGTGTCATCTATGGGCAATGTTTGAAACTGCAATACGTACCCAAGAAGACGATCAATGTTCCACTGGAGTTGAAAGTTCCTGTTTTGACAGGGACTCCAAAAGTTTCCAGCTGTTGCCGGTGGAGATATTTCATAAAAAATGTCGGCCAAAATGTTCCGTTCGATCGAATCCTGCAGCTTTTCGAACCGTACGGTACCGTGATTGCCAGTAACCGGCCGCCACGATTGACCTTCGGCTTTGTGGAGCTGGAAACGTCCTACAACCACAAACTGTTGGCCGAACGGCTCAACGGTACCGTAGTGGAGGGACATCGAATCAAAGTGACAGTTTCCAACGAAGTTATTTATCGTCCGACTAATGAGGCTACCTCGTGGGCAACCGAAGCAGTGGTGCAGAATACGGTAAATTGTTTATTTATTTGTTACTATTTTTTGGGATAGTCCAAATCGTGCTTTGTTTGTTTTTTTTTGTAAATTATTCATTGTTGCCGATTTAGTCTGGTTAAGAAGTGAATTAATGTTGAATTCGTTTTAAGTTCCTGTCAGTATCTAACGAGAAAAACCGATTGAAAAAAAAACTGCTGAACGAAACAGCAGAAATGAAAATTTGCGTAAAAGTTCCCTTGAACCCGTAACTACTCCTATCCGGGGAAATCGTCTTACCAATAAATGTACCCTGCATGTGAAACACACGCCGAATAAGCCTAATCGAGCAAAAGCCTTATGATGCAATGTGTGGACTGTTCTCTTGCGAGAAGGATGGCTATTAATTGAACTATAAGGTGTCTGAGCACAGTTTAACATGGTCGGTTATTCTGTTCAATTAGGCTTGTTCTGCTTGTGTTCTACATGCAGGGTAGATTATACCCTGAAGCGATTTCTCGGGTAGAAGAAGCTACGGGTTCAAGTATCTTTGCTGCGGTAACTTTTTCGCAAATTTTCATTTCAGCTGTGCCATTAGTCAGTCTTCTTCAATCTATTTTTTTTCCGTTAGATACAAATGAAAACTTATTCATTTGTATTTAGCATTTTTTCTTCTTGGTAGGTTTAATGAATTGTAGACTTATTTTAAATTTGGTCTTTTACCGTCTGTGTATACTTCCACCCAGAGATGGCATTTCACTAGAGTAGGTTTCAATTAAACACTGCGGATACATTTGCTACGCTCCACACAAAGAGGAAAGCGCACTTCTTCTCAGTGTCCAGACAGACAGACTTTGAGTGCGTGCTTGTGTTGAAAGAAGCTGGTGCGAGAGAATAACATTCTCTTCACACGAATCGCTCTCACGTGCTCTCGCCTGAATACACCCAAGTGATCACTGGCGCGTGATGGTGATCGAACACTTCTGTGAACTTCAATTAATAGAGAGTAGATTGCTATGGAAAATTTGCAATGAAAACCGAAAATTTAACGATAAATTGTTTTATTTTGCTGATTTTGCGTGCCCCACGCTTCTTCTACGCAAACCATACAGCAGAGTGCTCACCGGCGTGTACACCTCTGTGAAAGTATCTGCATCCACCTCAGAGAATTTATTAGCTCTTCTCTAGCACTTTGGTGCGATTCAGTGGAGGAGGTAAAAGGAAATAAACAAACGCACTCTTGATGCGTGCACACTTTATACAACAGTGGTGGGTATACGTGAAAGAGAAGAGCTCTCGTTGAAGTTGTCAGTGCGAGGGGAGAAATTTTGCTTGCTCTTCGTCACACAGAGGAGATGGACATCTCTGCTTCCACCACACCTACATCTTGTCTTGCTCGGCATTAGCGCTACAAGATCGACCCATAGCAAATCTACTGTTTTCAATCAGTCTCCTACGTTAGTACTCGCATACACGCATACAAGCAACCTAAGCGCCAAAAAAACGGAACCTAATTCAAATGTATTTACTCTGCAAATGATAGAAATACTTTATCGATGATTTGGTATAGTTTGTGGCAGTTTGTTTGCGATATTAGGCCGCATGGGATTGGTTAAAAATAGAACAATATCGAGTGTAAATGTAAAGCGTACTAGAAATAAAATTTCTATCATCACATGAACGTTATTGACTTATTATAACTTTTTTTTTTTGTTTCAATTATAGAGGCTTTAACATCTTAGGTCATTCGACTCTTCGGACCAGAAAATCTTTCTGACCCTATGTGCGGGGTTGGGAATCGAACCCAGGCGGGCTGCGTGAAAGGCATCGACTATCCCATCACGCTATACCCGTCCCCCACTTATTATAACTTATTTGTGTTTTTTTTTGTTCTTTTTTGAGCCTTTATTGTGCCTTATATGAATCTTTTTAGAGTCTTCTTTGACTCTTTTTTGAGATCTTTTTGTCTTCTCTGAATATATTTTAAGTCTTTCTTGAATGTTTCTTTCGTCTTCCATGAGTCCTATTTGACTTTTCCTGGAGTCTTCTTTGAGTCTCATTTGAATATTCTTAGATTCCTTTGAGTCTTCTGTCTTCTTCAAATATTATTCCACACACCTTTTGTTCTCCTTTGTGCCTTATTTGAGTCTTTTTAGTGTCTTCTTGTAGTCTTTCTTGAATTTTCTTTAAGTTCTCTTTGAATCTTTTTTATTCCTTTGAATGTTTTTTAAATCTTCTTTGAGTCTGCATCAAGTATTATTTGAGTGTTTTTTTGTTTTTCTTTATTTCTTATTTAATTGTCTTTTAATTTTTTTGTGTCTTTCTCTAGTCTGCTTGAGACTTATTTCAATCTTTTTTTGAGCTTCTTTGAGTTTTCTTTGTGCCTTGTTTGAATCCGTTTAGAATCTTTTTTGAGTCCACTCTAAATGTATTTAGATTCTTTCTTGAATGTTTTTTCGCCTTCCTAGAGTCCTCTTTGACTCTTGTTAGAGTCTTCTTTTAGTTTTATTCGAATCTTCCGAGACCCATTTGAGTCTTCTTTAAGCGTTATTCGAGTTTTTCTTGTTCTTCTCTGTGGCTTATTTGAATCTTTTTGGTGTCTTTTTTGATTCTTTATTGAATGTTTCTTTCGTCTTCCATGAGTCCTTTTTGACATTTTTTGGAGTCGTCCTTGAGTTTCATTTGAATCTTCTTAGACTCCTTTGAGTCTTCTTTAAGTATTATTCGAATCACCTTTTGTTCTTCTTTGTTCCTTATTTGAGTCTTTTTAGTGTCTTCTTGTAGTCTTTCTTGAATTTGCTTTGAGTTCTCTTTGAATCTTTTTTATTCCTTATTTGAATGTTTTCTAGTCTTCTTTGAGTCTGCTTCAAGTATTATTCGAGTGTTTTTTTGTTCTTCTTTATTTCTTATTTGAATGTCCTTTAATTTTTTTTTGTGTCTTTCTCAAGTCTGCTTGAGACTTATTTCAGTATTTTTTGTGTTTCTTTGAGTTTTCTTTGTGCCTTGTTTTAATCATTTTAGAGTCTTTTTTGACTCTTTTTTGAGTCCACTTTGAGCCCACTCTGAATGTATTTTGAGTCTTTCTTGAATGTTTTTTCGCCTTCCTAGAGTGCTATTTGACTCTTGTTAGAGTCTTCTTCTAGTTTTATTTGAATCTTCTTAGACCCATTTGAGTCTTCTTAAGCGTTTTCCGAGTTTTTTTTTTGTTCTTCTCTGTGCCTTATTTGAATCTTTTTAGTGTCTTCTTTGAGTCTTTATGAATGTTTCTTTCGTCTTCCATGAGTCCTATTTGACTTTTCTTGGAGTCGTCTTTGAGTTTCATTTGAATCTTCTTAGACTGCTTTGAGTCTTCTTTAAGTATTATTCGAATCACCTTTTGATCTTCTTTGTGCCTTATTTGAGTCTTTTTAGTGTTTTCTTGTAGTCTTTCTTGAATTTGCTTTGAGTTCTCTTTAAATCTTTTTTATTCGTTATTTGAATGTTTTTTATATCTTCTTTGAGACTGCTTCAAGTATTATTAGAGTGTTTTTTTGTTCTTCTTTATTCCTTATTTGAATGTCCTTTATTTTTTTGTGTGTCTTTCTCGAGGCTGCTTGAGACTTATTTCAGTCTTATTTGTGTTTCTTTGAGTTTTCTTTGTGCCTTGTTTGAATCATTTTAGAGTCTTTTTTGAGTCCACTTTAAGCCCACTCTGAATGTATTTTGAGTCTTTCTTGAATGTTTTTTCACCTTCCTAGAGTCCTGTTTGACTCTTGTTAGAGTCTTCTTTTAGTTTGATTTAATCTTCTTAGACCCATTTGAGTCTTCTTTAAGCGATATTCGAGTTTTTTTGTTTGTTTTTCTCTGTGCCTTATTTGAATCTTTTTAGTATCTTCTTTGAGTTATTCTAGAATTCTCTTCGAGTGTTCTTTGTTCCTCATTTAAATGTTCTTCAAGTCTTCTTTGACTCATCTTTAAGTCTTAATTGATTCTTTTGAAAGTTTATTTCAGTCTTTCTTTTGCTCTTCTTCATACCTTCTTTGTGCCTTATTTTAATCTTTTAGAATTTATTTCAAGTCTTTTTTCAATTCTCTTTGAGTTTTAATTGAATGTATTTTGAGCCTTTCTTAAATGCTTTTTATTGCGTTTTTTTGGAGTCCTCTCTGACTCTTCCAGTAGTCTTATTTTAATCTTCGTAGAGAAATTGTGAAGTTTTTTTTAGTGGTTTTTTAACCTATCTTGAATCTGTTTTGACTTGGACTTATTTTGTGTATTCTTTTGGTCTGCTTTGAGAAGTTTTAAATTGTCATTGCTGATCCTTCATTAGGTTTTCATTTGGCTTTTTTTGCATATTTTTCCAGTTTTCTTCGAGTCGTTTGAATTTGTTGAGCCTTCTTTGAGTTAAAATATTTAACAAAAATTATTATTTTCCTCTAGTATGTTGCTTTATAGTTTTGAAATAACATGTTAAAATTTCACCCTCCACCCTCAAACATTTGAACCTTTGGATTGGCTGCTGCTATGAAGGTTTAGACATCCATTTCTAGTCTGGTATTGCAAGCAGCTTTTGATGTTTTGAACCGACTTAATTCTACTTCCATTTTTCGGCAATTTATCGTTATTATTGCTCAACAATTCTCCATTGATGGGACCTCTGGGAAGTTTTGAGGATTAATGAGAGTCACTGTAGAGTAGTGGCAAGAAGCCAAATCGCACCAAAACCGAGTGTTTGAATAATGTGTGTACTTTAGAAGTGTCAATAGGCCCTCTTTGATGAAAATCCAACCGTATATAAACCCAAATCTTATTTTATGCGGGGCATACGCACCGCATAACTTTGAAAATTCGCATAAAAACCGCTTATCCTTGAAAATTCGAGAAAAAAACCGCATAACCATATAAACGCCTTAAAAAATTTGCGTAACTTTCAAAATTCGCATAAAAAACTGAGGAAAACAAAATTGTTGGCCATTTAAGGGTTAACCTTATTTTGTGCTAGGGCACATAACCAATTTCACTATCTTTACGTTTCGTCTTAGACTCGTCAGTGCAGAGCAGTTCAAATTGAACTGCTTACTGCGAACTTAAACAGTTCAATTTGAACCGCTAAGCAGACGTAAAGTTATTGCTATTTGCAACACACTTGTAATAAGCACCGAAGTGCTAAGTCTTTCCTGACGTGCCGAACGAAAACAAGTTTCGACTAATACTGGCCGATTCAGATGGTCATTTAGGAGTTAACCTTATTTTGTGCTAGGGCACATAACCAATTTCACTTTCTTTACGTTTCGTCTTAGACTCGTCAGTGCAGAGCAGTTCAAATTGAACTGCTTACTGCGAACTTAAACAGTTCAATTTGAACCGCTAAGCAGACGTAAAGTTATTGCTATTTGCAACACACTTGTAATAAGCACCGAAGTGCTAAGTCTTTCCTGACGTGCCGAACGAAAACAAGTTTCGACTAATACTGGCCGATTCAGATGGTCATTTAGGGGTTAACCTTATTTTGTGCTAGGGCACATAACCAATTTCACTATCTTTACGTTTCGTCTTAGACTCGTCAGTGCAGAGCAGTTCAAATTGAACTGCTTACTGCGAACTTAAACAGTTCAATTTGAACCGCTAAGCAGACGTAAAGTTATTGCTATTTGCAACACACTTGTAATAAGCACCGAAGTGCTAAGTCTTTCCTGACGTGCCGAACGAAAACAAGTTTCGACTAATACTGGCCGATTCAGATGGTCATTTAGGGGTTAACCTTATTTTGTGCTAGGGCACATAACCAATTTCACTATCTTTACGTTTCGTCTTAGACTCGTCAGTGCAGAGCAGTTCAAATTGAACTGCTTACTGCGAACTTAAACAGTTCAATTTGAACCGCTAAGCAGACGTAAAGTTATTGCTATTTGCAACACACTTGTGATAAGCACCGAAGTGCTAAGTCTTTCCTGACGTGCCGAACGAAAACAAGTTTCGACTAATACTGGCCGATTCAGATGGTCATTTAGGGGTTAACCTTATTTTGTGCTAGGGCACATAATCAATTTCACTATCTTTACGTTTCGTATTAGACTCGTCAGTGCAGAGCAGTTCAAATTGAACTGCTTACTGCGAACTTAAACAGTTCAATTTGAACCGCTAAGCAGACGTAAAGTTATTGCTATTTGCAACACACTTGTAATAAGCACCGAAGTGCTAAGTCTTTCCTGACGTGCCGAACGAAAACAAGTTTCGACTAATACTGGCCGATTCAGATGGTCATTTAGGGGTTAACCTTATTTTGTGCTAGGGCACATAACCAATTTCACTATCTTTACGTTTCGTCTTAGACTCGTCAGTGCAGAGCAGTTCAAATTGAACTGCTTACTGCGAACTTAAACAGTTCAATTTGAACCGCTAAGCAGACGTAAAGTTATTGCTATTTGCAACACACTTGTAATAAGCACCGAAGTGCTAAGTCTTTCCTGACGTGCCGAACGAAAACAAGTTTCGACTAATACTGGCCGATTTCGTCTGCTTAGCGGTTCAAATTGAACTGTTTAAGTTCGCAGTAAGCAGTTCAATTTGAACTGCTCTGCACTGACGAGTCTAAGACGAAACGTAAAGATAGTGAAATTGGTTATGTGCCCTAGCACAAAATAAGGTTAACCCCTAAATGACCATCTGAATCGGCCAGTATTAGTCGAAACTTGTTTTCGTTCGGCACGTCAGGAAAGACTTAGCACTTCGGTGCTTATTACAAGTGTGTTGCAAATAGCAATAACTTTACGTCTGCTTAGCGGTTCAAATTGAACTGTTTAAGTTCGCAGTAAGCAGTTCAATTTGAACTGCTCTGCACTGACGAGTCTAAGACGAAACGTAAAGATAGTGAAATTGGTTATGTGCCCTAGCACAAAATAAGGTTAACCCCTAAATGACCATCTGAATCGGCCAGTATTAGTCGAAACTTGTTTTCGTTCGGCACGTCAGGAAAGACTTAGCACTTCGGTGCTTATTACAAGTGTGTTGCAAATAGCAATAACTTTACGTCTGCTTAGCGGTTCAAATTGAACTGTTTAAGTTCGCAGTAAGCAGTTCAATTTGAACTGCTCTGCACTGACGAGTCTAAGACGAAACGTAAAGATAGTGAAATTGGTTATGTGCCCTAGCACAAAATAAGGTTAACCCCTAAATGACCATCTGAATCGGCCAGTATTAGTCGAAACTTGTTTTCGTTCGGCACGTCAGGAAAGACTTAGCACTTCGGTGCTTATTACAAGTGTGTTGCAAATAGCAATAACTTTACGTCTGCTTAGCGGTTCAAATTGAACTGTTTAAGTTCGCAGTAAGCAGTTCAATTTGAACTGCTCTGCTCTGACGAGTCTAAGACGAAACGTAAAGATAGTAAAATTGTTGGCGTTAGATATCCTAAAAATTCATGAAACATCGAGATTTGCTGTTGAAAATTTGGGAAAAAAAGTTGGAGTTCCGAAATCGAAAAATTGTTTTTGATGCCAAATGTTTAAGAGATTCATCAAACGTTGAGATCTGGTGTTAACTCTAGAATAATTTTTTCAAATCGAAAATTTTCCCATACTACCAGAGAGTCGACTTAAATTTGTTCCGATATAAAACCAGATCTCAACGTTTCGTGCACTTCAAAAACAAAACAGGAAAACCAATACTTTAAAAACAGCATTACTTTGAAAATAAAAATCACATCTAATGAGTCATGAGTGCATTCTCGGTTATAATGAATGGTATGCTAATATTACCGTACTTACACATTGCTCGTCAAACGAGATATTTTTTTTCGCAGATCTCCATATCATCTGATCTTTAATCTTTGAGTCCAGGCTTCCTCTGTCCTTCGTATCGAAGAATTTATTACCAGAGGTTTTTTTTTTTCTTAAATCAAGCTTCGCGTATGTTTCATTAACCAACGAATCATGTAGCTTTCGGGCCCGACTGTTCGCTTTTGCAAACCCGCTATCCAGGGCTGGCAATAATCAACTCAGTACTTCATCATCACCGAGTTCAGCTCACCTGCAAATCGGTTTCAAAAGCATCACTAAACGAGTTGAGTAACTGGGTAACCATTCGTATAGAGAAAACATCGTCTCAACATCGTAGTGTCAAGCAATCAGCAGATGAGCGCTGACTGCTCATCAAATATTAGAACCCACTGAGAGACGATTTGTGAGTTGTGATTTGATGTGTTTGTACATCAACACATTGAATCAGATTCTTATGAAACTGTCTCGCTTGTATTCCCCACCCACCAGAGTTGCCATGGGCGGCCAATGTTCGAATCGATGCCATTTCAATCCATTTCTCAAGACATGTTCTCGCATGCTGGAGAACGCATTCGTTTCAGTAGCCAGTTGTGTTTAGCTCGAAACATGAAATTCAATCGTTTATGGTATACATCACACTACGGTTCGACATTTTTTTCGCACATTAACGCTTGTGTTCGTTTTGAGTACCAGCAAAAACAAAACCGAAAATCTGGGTTGTGTTGGCAGCTCTGTGGTTTAAGAATACACTCACCGGTGTAGCTCGGTACAGTGATGCCAAACTCAGTACTCACCTTTTAAAACTAGGAATGAGAGTTAAATGCTATGAAATCAAAACTGAGAACCATCAATACCATCATAATTTGATGTCAGCGGTGCTCTGTATAGGTGAGTGTGTTTGTTTAAATCAGCGATGATTTTCATCTTTACCATCATTTTTCGGATTGCATCGTAAATCATGTGGTGAGCTGATGAATAGAAAAAATCAAATCTTATGAGCGAGTTTTTGCCACCCTTGCCGCTATCATCTCAGTGAGGTTCGAATGAGCTCAGTAATTTTCACTTTTTAAGCGATATCTTCACCACTTGTTTTATAGGGTTAGAGAAATATTTTCGGACACACTTTAAAGCGCTTTGTTCATGTTGGTCGTCTTCCAGTTCTTATGTTCCTTGGTATCTCTTGATTATGTAATTGGATTGGCAAAACAGTTTTACGGGCTGGTGAAGGATTATTGGTTTGAATCTTGCATATGAGAAATACTTTTACCTTACTTATGTTATCCATCGGCTTATTGAAAGACATAATATTCTTTGTTTAGGATATCTTTCGCTTAGGTGCTTTGTACTTGATCCTTTTTAGTCTGTCCAACCTGACTAACTTCGACCTTCGGTCCGATGTATGATTCCTTCATCAGCTCAAAACTATGTGGTAAAATATCTACGACGTCTGCAAACTTTCGTACTTTCGGAAAACTTATCCTACTTATATTTAGTAAAAGTGTATCATTCCTGAGAAAGAGTAACTCATTAGTTGCTCAAATTTTACTTCTTGAACTGAAAAATTTTGGTAACTTTTGACGTATTTATTTTTCTCTCGAAAATATGTAATATATTTTCAGATTCTGAGTAGCTATTTTATAGCGTGTAAGAAATTATTTGAAAGAATTTTCAATAAAAGCAAATGTATTTTCTGGGATACAGGAAAAATTGGTTCCAATGTGCTAGAATGGAACTTCAAAGTTAGGAATATCATCGAATTAAGAAAGTTTTGAATACATTAACTTCACAAATAAAATACACATGTCAAATGTGTTTTTGTTTTTAATATATTTTTGTCATGAAGAATTTAAAACATTTTTAGATCCTAAACTTTTATAGTCCTTTGAAAAAGTTTGAAACCAATAGGACTCCTTTCACCCATCTCTTCGACCTGACTTTTATATCTCCGAAGACGAATACCTTCCGAACTTGATCAATTTTTTTAATACTGTGCTAAGTTTATACGAAGTTAACGAAGCACCCTTTCGAAATAAGCTTGAAAACATTTCAAAACCCAGTGAATAATTTGTTACTTATTAGTTGCTAATTATACGCGGTAGTTAAATATTTTGAAACTGATTAGCAACTTATTAGTGACCAACTATCCACTAGGTTTCGTTTTTTTTCAAGCTTATTCATGAAGGGGTGCTTCGTTAACTTCAAATGAACTTAGCAAAGTATTAAGAAAATAAACAAAATTGAGCACCAAGCTCAAAATTACCGCAACTAGTTAGCAACTTATTAGCAACAAACTATCCTCTGAGTTTAGATTCGCCTTCACGCTTATTTATGGGAAGTGTTTCGTTCACTTCTTATGAACTTAACGAAGTGCTAAAAAAGTTGAAAATAATTGAATAACAAATTCAAAACTATCGTAACTAATCAGCAACTAATTAGTAACAAATCGTTCACCTATTTGCGTTATCATCGGCGATAGGTGTTTCGCTAAGTTCATGTTCATCAAGATTTGCAGTTATCACATTCTTGTAAGTCGACAGCCCATGAGCATGAACTTAGCGAGGCACCTCTCGCCGATGACAACGCAAATAGGTGAATAATTTGTTGCTAAATCGTTGCCAGTTAGTTACGGTAATTTCAAATTTGTTGCTCAATCTTTTATTCATTTTTTTGAATACTTTGCTAAGTTCATATAAAGTTAGCAAAGTACTCAAAAAAATGAAAAAAAAAATTGAGCAACAAATTCAAAATTACCGTAACTAATTAGCAACAAATTATTCACTGGGCTTCGATTGGTTTTGAAGCCTGTTTTGGGAGAGGGGTACTCAACAAAATAAAAAAATTGAGCAACAAATTTGAAATTATCGTAATTAATTAGCAACAAATTAGCAACAAATTATTCACCTATCTGCGTTATCATCGGCGAAAGGTGCCTCGCTAAGTTCATGCTCATCGACAGCCCTACTAGTTTTTTCAATTCGATACATGGTTGTAAAAGGCAGTCTCTGCCTGCTTGCTTGGGTTTCGCTTGAAACAGATTCGACAATTTTGTGAAATTTGGCGGTCGACAAACGTAATCCGAATACTTCGGCTAGTAGTAGTAGTTTTGCCACGTTAATCAATTTCGGCTACATTGTGTGCGAGTAGTTTGGATTTTTGCGATGGACGAGCAAAATTTTGACACAGAGGAGCAAATATTATAATTAAATAGTTGACATGATGTTTGATGAGGTCAAAAACGGTTTATTGTACTCTAAGTACGTTAGTCAATTTGCAATTGTAACGCGATCAATTCAATTAAGATGAAAACTTTTGAAGTTCAAACGCAATATGGGATGTCGGAAGTTTACACAATTTCCGTATTTTGTCCACCGAAAGGCTAAAGATAGAGATCTACAGTAATACTGCGAACATTTAGAATTCTCTAAAAATGACTTTACCACGATAAAATTTTATGGGATTGTGAGACCTTTTGATTTGAACCTATGCTTGTGAAAATTGATCGACCGATCTCTGAGATAATCAATATTGTTTTCTTTAATTTTCTCCCGTCACTCCCGAACCGGAAGTTCGATCTGAATAAAATTCAATTGCAGGCAATGGAAAAAGTTCTTTCAATCGTCGGTTTTTACAGTGATTACATAGCTATTCTATATGATGAATGCAAAAAATACGGTTCGTCTATTAATTTTTCGGTACAATTTCGATTACAGAACATAGACAACATAATTTCACTGACAAACAATCACTCCAAGTGCTGTATCTATTCAAAACCATGTTGTGACAATAATCTCCTTCTGGACAACTCAAGTTCAGATAGAACTTCGCTAAACTCTAAATCAAAGTGATCAAAGTTGACAGAACTTCAAAAGAATAACAAAATGATGTTCACCAAAGAGCTAAAGCAAAATCCGAAACCTCGTTCCGTGACGTTCTACGTGTCGAACGTAGGCAGAAACGCACCCGAGCTGGTTCCGGAAATATGTCGCCTCTTCCAGCCCTGGGGAACGGTAACGGGCAAAAGGTTCGTGAAAAATCGAAAATTTGGATTCCTGTCATTGAAAACGGCTTTCGAAATCGATGAGATACTTGAAGCAATGGTGGGAGCTTCAGTCGATGGTAGAAACGTCCTGGTGTTGGAGGAATCCGGTCACAATCAATGGCTTCGGGAATCCGAGGGCGGTACTACGAGGTACTTCTTGGGACGGCTTGGTGATAATGCACTGGATACTGTACCGGAAATTGTTGCATTTTTTCGACAATGGGGAACCGTCCAGCAAATATCGTGCGAAAATTACGCCGGTTATGGTTTCTTGACGCTGAAGTCCGTACACGATCCAGGATTAATCATTGCAGCAGCGAAAAAGCGTACCTTCGGTGGAAGATCTATGAACGTGGAGATCTCTCGGAGACAGGTTAGATTCGAATTCAGTTAATTTAGTTTTTTTTTTGTTTGATTTAGTCGAATGCCGTAATGCTCAAAAATAACTTGTTCTGCCCGAATTTCGTATAAATAATATATAATTTACTTTACCAGGGAGTCAAGCTCAATTGATTGATCGTGCCTTCGAATTTCTCGTGGTTTCAATTGTTTACCGAAACTGCCAGTAAGATTTTGATACGCATGCATAAGTAGTGCGGATTGGCGGTTGTTTATTCGCGATCCATAGCCAAGGAAATAAACTCACTTTGTAGTACATAAATGCGATCGTTAACTTTGGTACATAGCAAGCCCCGTACCTAACTATTTAACTAACTGGCAATGGTAAATTAACAAAAGCGAAAAATAGCACAATGACGTAAATTGAACGGGTGAGAAACTAAGACCATTCATAAACCATCTAAATGAAACCCGTATCGTGGGATAACAATACGTAGTTATGTTGTCGTCCGTGGACTGATGGGGGAACAGCTTACCGTCAATTCAAGATTGTTCTGCTCAGCCGCTCAGCTGCCAAGAACGAACGAACAACGGTCTCTAATTTCAATGTTTCTTATCATATTTCAACGTTTTTTCGAATATTGAGCAAATCAAAAGATTGCGGTGTTTGTCATTGAGTTATTTTTTCGAAATTTAAAAAAAAATCAGAGAAAAAAATAATCGTGCAACATTTTGAAACCGACAAAAAATATTCTTCGTCATATTTTTCATTAGTTTGTTTAAAATTTTGATCGTAATCGCCCTTGAATCTCAAAATTTTCTGCCAAGAACTAAGCTTTGGGGGCTTTGTATACTTTTCTCGTTCAGTTCAAATCTAAATTTTATGGACATGAGCTTAGCGAAGCACCTTTCGCCGATGATAACGCAAATAGGTGAATAATTTTTTGCTAGTTAGTTGCTAATTAGTTACGGTGGTTTTGAAGTATTTGCTCTTTTTTATTTTTTTAGTATTTCACCAAGTTCGCACTGGGTTTCGATTTGTTTTCAAGTTTATTTAGATGTGATGCTTCATTAACTTCATATGAACTTATCGAAGTACTCGAAAAAATAAAAATAAATTGAGCAACAAATCAGAAACCATTGCAACAAATTATCCATTGGGTTGTGATTTGTTTTCAAGTTTATTTAGGATGGGTGTTTCGTTTACTTCACATGAACTTAGCGGAGTAAAAAAAGCAACAAATTCAAAATTCCCGTAACTTATTAATAACTAACTAGTAACTAATTATCCACCTATTTGCGATATCATCGGCGAAAGGTGTTTCGCTAAGCTCATGTTCATAACATTTAGATTTAAACTGAACGAGAAAAGTATAGGAAGCCCCCAAAGCTTAGTTCTTGGCAGAAAATTTTGAAATTCTCATGTGATCGAATGAACAACTGCAGATGGCTTGCCAAATCAATACTTCGAAAAACGGAAATAAAAACTACAACGGACATCCCTATAAGGTAGTTCAAACTGTGTACTGTCAAAATTAAAGCTTAAATTTGTTTTGAATATTTAAACAGTAAATTTATTGTCTCTATGTATTAATCCAAAGAAATGTGGTTGGATGCTGTTTTCAAATCTGATGGATTTAGAGATTAATCGATAAGTTTCGATCGAATATATTTTATTCGTATATTTGCTCATAGTTTATCACCTAAATCAAATCTGTAATGAACATGACGTTAGTGAAGTACCAAAAAAAAAACTTTAAAAAATGAGCAACAAATTCAAAATTACCGTAACTAATTAGCAACTTATTAGCAACAGGCTATCTACTGGGTTTCGATTTGCTTTCAAGTTAATTTAGGGGAGGTGTTTCGTTAATTTCATATAAACTTAGCGAAGTACTAAAAAAATTAGCCGCAAATTCAAAAACACCGTAACTAATTCGCAACAAATTACTCACCTATTCGCGTTATCATCGGCGAGAGGTGTTTCACTAAGTTTATCTTCGTACATTTTCCCAATATATTTACGAATATTTACTTATCTCAATTTTTTGCAAGAGATTTTATTTTTCTGTGACACAGAATCTGTGTAGCAAAATAGGGAAAAAATCTAGTTTTACAGAAAAATCTGTGAATATGATAACTTTGCTTATGAAATTTATGTGCGCTGGCAAAATAAACATTACCCGATCAGCTGCTTATAACAGAATTATAACAACTGGTGTAATTTATTTCAAAAAATGTTTTGTAACAAATTTAGAAATATTTTCGGCTGGTAAGTTGTTCAAATAACAAAAATCATAACAAAACAGACTCTAGCGGGCACCAAAACGTAACAGATTTTGGAACGTTTGTATCATAATTATTATTGAATTTGATATAACTACAGAAGTCCGAATGCAGAAATTTATAACAATAGTTGTAAAAAATTAGACAGCAAATTTAACACAGACAAACTATATTGCAGATTTCTTCTTTTAGTTTTTTGAAATTCTTATCATTATATTTCGATATAAAGCTACGGAAGAACTCATTTTTTCAATCAATGAACTTCATCATGAGTCTTGCAAATGAAAATAAAACATCATAACTGATTTTGTTATTATATTGTTATCATAAGTTTTAACTTTCAACTGTTTTCATTCGTTAAATATCTCAAAATAACACAAATTGTTATAGATATCAACTGTTGATATACTTGTGTTATGATTTTGTTATGCGCATCTGATCGGGTAACTATGGATGGTTATAAACCATGAGCATTTTTAATTGATTCATATGACGAAGACATATTCGTGCATGTTGGTTAAGAGGATCAATTTAGTCATTCAATTTATAACCAAAATGCCTTTATTTATTTAGTTCGTGCATAGCGAAATTGTTAATTTTTTGTTACAGATCAAAATCTTTGGCATGAGCTGTGTAAGATTCGTCATAAATGTGTTTCTATTATGTTTGTTTACATTTTTATGATGATTAGTTTTAGAATTCGTTCAAACTAAAGAAATATTGTTGGAACTGTGGAAAAGCATGTCAGTTTTATTTGTATTCACGTCGTCCAATTATGTCTCTGACATTACTCACCCGTTTTTCGCTCAAACTTTAGAAAAAAACGTCCGATGCCCGGAGGACTGATTGTCATATATCAATCGATTCAGCTCAACGAACTGAGTAAATGGCCGTGTGTGTCTGTATGCAATGGTATCGTTCCGAACCAAAAAGCGAACCACCATCGCGAGTATAAATTTGTCAGTACCGTGTCGTTCGAGCAAGCATCTCCGAACCAAGAACCGATGCTGATGGCGAAAAAAACGATGCTCTAGTTTGTGAGCCTATCGTTACTAGTATGTTCATGAACATCCGATTCTAGTACTAAAAGCTGTTGCTTCGGATGAACCGAACTTTGTCAGTTGTGGTTTGATTTTTTAATTTTTGGGTAGCTTAGCAGAGTGTGGTAATTTTGTACATTTCCAGCGAGCGTAGGGTGGCTCAATGTGATAAATTGAAATTTTTTTGACATTTGCGAATTCGATATTGAATAAATTGGTGAGTCAATAACAATTAGAATCAGTAATTTTGAGCATAGCGAACGAGCGTAGGGTGCCTCCATAGTTTTTTTTAATAATTTTATATCGATGCTCCATGGATTAGTGTAGGGTGGCACAATATGAAAATTTGTAAATATTTTGACTTTTACAAATTTGATGTTTTATTAAATATTGCCTCAAATACAATTAATATTTAACAATTCTGGACATTTTCAGCGATCTTCGATGATCTGTTGATTCTGGAAACAATAGCAGTTCGAATTGGATAATTTTTTTTACATTTTCAGCGAGCGTAGGGTGGCGCAATATGAAAATTTTTAATTATTTTGTCTTTTGCTGATTTCATATTCCATTTAATAGTGAATCAAGAGCAATGAAAATTTGATAATTCTGGCCATTTCCGACGATCGTAGGGTGGTGCTATTTGGAAAATTCTAAAATTTTTGACTAATGTCGATTCAATGTTCTATTAATTAATGAATCAATAGCTAATATAAAAATATGGGAATATTTTACCTTTTGCTAATTCAATGTTTAATTGATAGCGATTGAAATATTAGAATTTTAGGCATTTTGTTCGGTGGTAAGGCAGCTTTATATGAGAAATTGTGATTTGTTTTGGCAAATTGGATGCTATATTGATTGATATATCAATCGTAGTGGTGGTGAACCATCGGATTTAAACATGCGAATCGTCGAAGTGTCTGTGATTTCGACTGTTATTTTAACGCGCTATTGCTTTGCTCATCAACTGAAGTTGAATTTTAGTTTCGATACTGTAGGTAAGCATGTCATGGAACCATAAATAATAAAACTACGCATCGAATAGAGCTCAATTAACCTTCGCCGATGGTCTTGCCAACTGAATGGTTTGGAACATATTGATTCGCCGAACAGCAAGCGAACTTTACCGTAAACCGAATGAACAGCTTTTGCATATTTTTGTTATTAAAATATTTCTAAAAAAATATGTACAAAGCATCGGTGTTCGGTTCCCACTTTAACACCACTGGCATGGAATTGGAAGTTAAATTCATCACGCCAGTGCTAATTAAGTTTGGGGAACTCTGTTCGTTGGATGAGCCACCAAGAAGAGGCAGAAAACCCGGTTCTTCTAACTCGAAACTGGACCAGAAAGTGGTATCTCTAATCATGAAGAACAAATCAATGTCAATACGTGATTTGGCCAAAAAAAAAGCAGGAACGAGTGTCGGAATGATCCAGCGTATCAAGAGGCGAAATCACTTGAAGACCTACAAGAAGCAGAAAATCTCGAAACAAAGTGTAGAACAGAAGAAGCGAGCAGCAACAAGGGCCCGAAAATTGTGTTCGCGTCTTTCGCAGTGTCCGGATGCATGCGTTTTGATGGACGATGAGACTTATGTAAAAGAGGACTCAAAAACCCTTCCAGGTCCACAATAATTTACTGTCGTCGTTGGGGAGGATGTGAGCGATGCGGACAGGTCGATTCAAGTGGAGAAATTCGGTCGAAAGGTACTGGTATGGCAAGCAATATGTTCCTACGGTTGGAAGTCAACCATTTTTTACACTACCGGAACTATAAATGCACAAATCTATCGATCTGAGTGTCTTCAAAAGAGATTTCTGCCCTTATATAAGTATAGCGTCGGCTCACTATACCAAAACCACTCTCAATTGGCTTGCGGAAAAGGGTATAAATTTCGTTGAGAAAAATATCAATCCATCAAATTGCCCTCAGCTTCGACTTATCGAACGTTACTGGGCAATCGTGAAGAGGATTTTCAAGAAGATTGGTAAGGCAGCTGGGAACATGCAGAAGTTCAAAAAAATTTGGGCTCAAGCGTCCAAAAAAATGCGATGCAACACTTGTCCGGAACTTGATGAAGAGCGTTCGATCAAAAGTTCGAAAATTCGTGAAGGAATAACTTAAATTTCATCCTGTTCTTATTATGCTCAATTTGAACCTCGTACAATAAAGGATCAATTTTTAGTTTGAATAAAATATCGTTTTTTATCATAATTTGAAAGAAAAATTTGTGGATAGTTTATTTTCGATACACTCCTTAAACAACTAGGTTTTTATCCAAGTTATCTCTACTGTTGTGTAGATTCAATCTTCAGCTACAATTCCTAATTTTAATTAAATTGTACCAAATAATCACTCTCATTTTTGTTTACGTCCGTATCGACCATTCGACGAATACATACTTTCGAACGAATCCGAACAAGCCATACTTGTTTTTACTCGAATGTATTCGCACGCGACTCGTTTGTCACAAAATATTGGAATATCAGTAAACTTCTTCAAATAAATGTTAAGCCATGAAGAAATTACTTAAATTATCTTGATTAATTATATGCAAAACGCTAGAATGTATGCTAGTTTAGTTTCGAACGATACGTGTATTCGAACATCATTCGTACGAATGAAAAGTCCCATTCTCGTTTACAGACCAGTAGACGAAATGCAGTGGTTTGGATTCGTCAGTTCAATGTTGTGAATCAACCGTTCGAATACATTGAAAACAGTTTCACCGATTTCCAACAACTTTCCTTTCGAATGTGAAGGTGATTTGCAATCAAATGATAAAATTGTTTTTTTTTAATAGAACATCTAAAACGCATAGTAGGGATAGTAGAATATATGAGCGGTTTCAAGTTTTATGCATCAAATTTACTTTATTTTATATTAAGTGCATGATTTTACCAATGTAATATTTATACAGACTATCGACAACATGGTAAGATTGCAAGAAAAAAGCAACATATTTTTGGGAGACACTACTGACTGGACTGCTGTCTTCAATGCTCTTAATTTACTTTCCTGAAGTTTAATTTCAAATATGATTCATCGACATGAATAAAATTGATCTTGAGTACGATACTTATATATTATGTAGCATTCGTCACTTCCTTGATGCATGATGGAATCTTTCTAAAAAACTAAATCGTTTTAAATTCTTATTGATTTTGTATAAATATTCGATGTTAGAAGTTTTTCTCATGAGATATTTTATTATATAAAGAAGTTGATTTTTGATATGGAACTCTTTTTTATGAGATGAAAAAACGTTTAAAATTCCCAGAACAGTGTTCACATATGGTTCTCCCAGTTGCAAAAAACCCTTTCGAAAAAAGAACCCGTTGTTTACAAGTGAAGTGTACATTGACTGTATGCGTTAACAATTCTGACCAGGTTAGAACAAAGTGTATTATTCAACACAGGACAACACTGACTGCCTGCCCGAGATCACGCTAAAACGCACATCTAAATGTCATACAACAACAACAACAACAACAACAGCAATAACGCTTCTTCGCATGATTGATTACCTCTGGCTCGCGGGAATCTCCCATTAGCTTCGAACGATGCGCCACTAAACAGAATCATGTCAGCAAACCCGGTCCGACATTGGCAATATGCATTGGTTCTAGCGTGTTTACAATTGCTAGAACTGTTCACTGTTCACACGAACATGCAAAACACAGACACACACACAAAAAAAATAATACCTCACCGTCAGAACATCGGCGGCTGATGAAATGTGCGGAACTGAAACCGAAAGTATCTTGTCATGACACGATTCGAATGAATCCTCTCCGACAATAGATCATTTCTCGCCGGCGGTCGTTGCTGGTCATCATTGGCAGTAGCTTGTTTGATTCACTTTTGACCCATTTTCACAGAACATACTACTTCTCGATAGTCTGAAACTTCGAAACGAGCATCTCGAGCTAGAAATGTCTAGAGTCGACGGCGATGGAAGAGACGCCTTGCTTGGTATAACTATAATGCGACATGACACGAACCTCGATAAACGATTCGGAATCGGGTCGTAATTCGATTCAAATTTCAATCAATTGCGCAAATTATTCTAGCATATCGATCCATAGCCGGCAGCGTTGCGTTTTCCGGAACGAATGATGCCTGTTTGCGTGAATTAAATCAGTGGAACGAGTTACCTCGTTCGAATGACGAGAATGACGTACATAGTTTGTGGCATACTTTTTGAATTTTATCTATTTTGGTTGCGCAAATAAAATCTTGCACGTTTTAGAGTTGAGTTTTTGTGTGCCTATATGCTACGATAATCGTGGTAAACATTGCGTATCAGTAGGTCGCCTCTTCTAAAGTGAGTTGCTAGCTTACTCCAGCAAAAAAAAAGAAATTAGAGGAATGCTAAACATCCTAGCAATTGTGAAGGTTATAGATAGACGAATCGATTTGGTCATTTATGCGTCAAAGACATAATGCACAAGCAGAAAAGGCTCTACAGAGAATAAATGTATAAATGAATTTTTATCAGTTTTTAGCGCAGGACAGACTACAAATGATTGAAAATAAAAACTTGCGTACAGAGCTCCGTGCATGTTCAGATTGTTCACGCTGGGTGTCTTTCAATTTTAGAATCCAACACGCCATACTCAACCGCCAGTGAATGTTTGTCAAAAATGTTCGAAAATGTAATCTTGCAAATACTTTTCGGTAACCAATGAGCACATACTAATGTCACAATAGTTCCAGTGCGTTCGAGGATGCCACTCCAAATCCTCTTTAGAGTAATGGTACGACGCAGTGTCCGGCCTTGAAAGCGTAGGACAATTGTGTGACTTTAGAAATATACACTTTTAGAGGCATTTCTCAGTGCTCCGTTTTCCACTTGAGCAAATTGCTTGCCAAATCATTTTTTTTTTGGAAACTCACATCTTCTCCTTTCTAACGTCTTCTGGAGCATCAAACTTATGATGAGCACTGGAAAACAAGAATCCCAAAGCTGCCGGAAGTTTGCACGTACGTCTCGTCCTCGATAATGAGACATTGTACACTGAGGTCTTTTTTTATGCGTTTTTTTATGCGACTTTTTTATGCGGTACATAAATTCGCATAAAAAAGACTTCAGTGTATATGTATTTATTTAACCTCGGATTCAACTATCAGGTCTTTCACCGTGGGCCATAATGAAACAATGTGCAATGAAATTTCTACTTCTCGGCAACTAAGTTAGGGTGTTTCTTTTCGGTTTTAGGTATACAAAACTTATAATTGATACTCTATATTTATTTTTAGTAAATTAATTCATATATTCTAGAAAAAATCCACTAACTACTAAAGTAATAAAGCAGTATGTATTTCTAAGTACAACCTTTTATGGGAATAGGCAATAGGAAAACATTAAGCTTGCTTTAAAGTCGCTATTAGCGAAATTTGTTCCTACTAATTAGGACAGAAGTTATTTTCCCTTCGTTTTTCGACAAAAAATTATATACTGTACTAGCTGAATTACCCGACGTTGTTCGGAAATGTTTCGTGAAGGGAAGGCCGAAAAAAATTCTCGAAGTTGTCCTGCTTAGTGAAATACTCTGATTGTAGTGAAACATAACTTAGACGGAAACCCGATTGAACAATACTCCGTTCATGTTCAGATTGCGAATGATCAGTGTCCCATCTCAGATTGCACAATAATCATAATTTCCATGGTATTCTCGACAAATTGGGTTAGTTTTATATTTCAACCCTTTTGTTAGAAACATTTAAAACACCTTTCTCTATATAAATACCTTCTTCGTAACCTCAGAGTTTCATATGTATATGTGCTTGTAACATAAGTCCGAACTTCCTCGTCACATTCGATCTACAATACCTTTGGTTTCCATGGCTATGAACACTTGCTACTCCTTCCTCTTTATAAAATTTTTTATAATATCATTAATTGTTCCAAATTTTCCATCTGATAATGATTATTTTATAACGAAAGGCTGTTTAACATCATAACTGCATTCGTACTATAGAATAACGTTTTTATATAATTTATTTTACCAAGGCTTTAACTATTTTCGTCGTTCATCGGGGAACCTATAGAATGATTCAGTTAATACAAATGTTGTTGTAATCTTATTTCCATCACCTTGAGTCGACAGTTTTCTCAATTTACATAATAAAAATGCCTATTGATTGCATGATTTCGTCAATTCAGATCAATGTTGAGAATACTTATTCCCCCTCTTGTGAATATTTTTATGAACCTCGCTCAGTTGCTAGAAATATACTGTACTCGTGAAGAAGTACCAATTTTTCGTAAAACCCGATCAATTTTCCCTTACACTTTCCATGTTCGGGGCACTTGCTACACTCCCTTACCCTCAAAATAACCTTATAATCTTTTTTTATTCAACTTCCTTTTTGTTAGTGAACTTACTGCAGGTCTCCTTCATGATTACCCTGAGTAGTGTAGAAAGTATCTGTGCTTTACAAAAAATATCGATTCCCACATTTGGTACATGTACCAAACTTGGTGACGATTCGTTTAGTTGTTTCGTAGTTATGCTGAGACTTAAATATACTCGCGTTCATAGGCAGCTAAAGATTATTTTCCCCCTAGTTCTTTGAATTTCCCGGCAAAATGGAACCAGATTATTTGAAATTATTTAAAGAAAATTACGTTGCTCTCGAATTAACAACAGCAATACTATCTACTATGATCTTGAAATTCTTACCACTCTCTTGTTTTACAAAAAATGGGAGATGAAAATTTATTTTCAAAAACCTCTCCTTCTAGTTTAAATGCCGATTCTCTTTAAATTATATAAATTTCGTCATTGACTCTCTCCCCCCATGTTAAGGACACTTGATACACACTCTCCCCCTGAAAATGTCCGAATGATCATCTCTGAAGAGCAAGAAGCCAAATTTGAAAGCAATCCGTTCAGTAGTTCCGGAGTTATATCGTTACAAACATTACATCCCCTTTTAAGAGGCACGTACTACATCCACCCCACAAAAAAAGCAAAGTCCTGGCATTACATTCCTTTTGTGGAATTTGGCCTTTCTGTTTCAACAGACTTCGCAGCCGATTCTTAGTGTACAGAATCATTGCATGGCTAGTACTATGGATCCTACTGACACTAAGAATCCTTCCAGGTCGGGGCTCGAACATACGACAACTCCACCCCACAAGAATACCTTTATAAACACATCTAAGTTGCGCAAAAAGTATCGTTTCTCGTCAAATAAATAAACTTTTTCATTACTCCTGTTAAGGATACTTGCTACATTACATCTCCCTTTTTAAAGGCACTTGCTACATCCATCCCCCATTAAATCATATCTACGGTATGCAAAATGTTTCTAAGATCTTCAAAACATATCGATTTTCGTCAAGTTATCTGAATTTTTTCATAACCCCTCCTTGTTAATAACAATTGAAACGCTCCCTCTCCCCATAAAAATACGCTTATGACT
Organism: Malaya genurostris; assembly: GCF_030247185.1. Taxonomy (NCBI): domain Eukaryota; kingdom Metazoa; phylum Arthropoda; class Insecta; order Diptera; family Culicidae; genus Malaya; species Malaya genurostris. The sequence goes on along the minus strand of NC_080571.1, from coordinate 25,331,302 downwards.
ATCTCTGAAGAGCAAAAAGTGTATGTGCCAAATTTGATAGCAATCCGTTTAGTAATTCCGGAGTTATGTCGTTTTAAACATTACACCCCCTTTTTTTTAAAGGTACTTGCTACATCCGCACCCCGTATAGTCATATCTAAGGTATTGAAAATGTTTCTATGGTCTTTAAAACGTATCGATTTTCGTCAAGTTATCTGATTTTTTCATAACCCCTCCTTGTTAATGACACTTGCTACGTCCCCCCACCATAAAAATACGTTTATGACTATCTCTGAAGCGCAAGAAGTACATGTGCGAAATTTGCTAGCAATCCGTTCAGTAATTTCGGAGTTATGCCATTGCAAACATTACACCCCCCTTTTTGAAGGCACTTGTTACATCCACCCCCCCATATTATCATATCTAATATTTGCAAAATGTTTCTACGGTCTTAAAAAGTATCGATTCTCGTCAAATTAGACAAATTTTTCATGACTCCCCCCCCCTGTTATGAACACTTACTACGCTCCCTCCCCTGTCAAAATATCCTTATGACCTTTTCAGAAGAGCAATAAGTATCTGTGCCAAGTTAAGTGGCAATCCGTTCAGTAGTTTCGAACGTATGCCGTTTTAAACATTACACCTCCCTTTTTAAAGGCACTTGCTACATCCACCCCCCGTATAGTCATACCTAAGGTACCATACAATAATTACAAACTTTTTCCATTTTTATGGTAATTCAAAATTTTCAACCTAAGATATCCGGTCTTTATTATTTATGATTGCCTCGACCAAAAAAAGGTTGTGGTAAGAGTTTCCGTTGTAACTTCTTCAATTTAATAAAATGTTGCTTTCACTATCAGATTTACAATAAAAATATTGCCATAAATAAATTAAAAAACCTATTCTTAATGCACATAATGTTGTTATAATGCCTTTATCGTGTCATGGACACAGTATCCTTAAAACTTTTTTTGCCTTTTTGCCTTTCTCATATAGAAAGGTTATGCAATCACTGTGAAAACCGATTTTTGAACCGAGGCCCGGAGGGCCGAGTGTCATATACCATTCGACTCAGTTCGTCGAGTACGCAAAATGTCTGTGTGTGTATGTGTGTGTGTGTGTGTGTGTGTGTGTGTGTGTGTGTGTGTGTGTGTGTGTGTGTGTGTGTGTGTGTGTGTGTGTGTGTGTGTGTGTGTGTGTGTGTGTGTGTGTGTGTGTGTGTGTGTGTGTGTGTGTGTGTGTGTGTGTGTGTGTGTGTGTGTGTGTGTGTGTGTGTGTGTGTGTGTGTATGTGCGTATGTGTGTATGTAACGTTTTTTTGCACTAACTTTTCTCGGAGATGGCTGAACCGATTTTCACAAACTTAGATTCAAATGAAAGGTCTCATGGTCCCATACAAAATTCCTGAATATTATTTGGATCCGACTTCCGGTTCCGGAATTATGGGGTAAAATGTGCAAAAAATTGTGAAAATAAGTGCACTAACTTTTCTCGGAGATGGCTAAACCGATTTTCACAAACTAAGATTCAAATGAAAGGTCTTGTGGTCCCATAAAAAAATCCTGAATATTATTTTGATCCGACTTCCGGTTCCGGAGTTATGGGGTAAAATGTGCAAAAAATGGTGAAAATAAGTGCACTAACTTTTGTCATAGATCCGATTTTCACAAACTTAGGTTCAAATGAAAGGTCTTGAAGTCCCATAAAAAATTCCTGAATATTACTTGGATCCGACTTCCGGTTCGAGAGTTATGGGGTAAAATATGCAGAAAAAAGAAAATATGTATTCTAACTTTTCTCATAGATGGCGCGACCGATTTTTACAAACTTAGATTCAAATGAAAAGTCTTGTGGTCCCATACAAAATTCCTGAATATTATTTGGATCCAACTTCCGGTTCCGGAATTATGGGGTAAAATGTGCAAAAAATTGTGAAAATAAGTGCACTAACTTTTCTCAGAGATGACTGAACCTATTTTTACAAACTTAGGTTCAAATGAAAGGTCTTAAGGTCCCATAAAAAGTTTCAGAATATTATTTAGATCCGACTTCCGGTTCGGGAGTTATGGGGTAAAATGTGCAAAAAAAGAAAATATGTATTCTAACTTTTCTCATAGATGGCGCGACCGATTTTCACAAACTTAGATTCAAATGAAAGGTCATGTGGTCCCCTACGTAATTCCTGAGTTTCATGCGGATCCGACTTCCGGATCCGGAAATATAGGGTAAAGTGGGTTAAAAATTGTATACCATCACTGAAAATGGGGAAAAACCTTAAAAATTTTCTGAATCGACCTCAAATCTTTTCCAATTGATAGTTTTTATCAGTAGACGGTCAAACAAACCGATTTCGGTTATTCTTTCAAGAATCGCAGTATTATATATGAAAGTAGGATTGATATGAGAAAGGCAGAATTACACCACTAGGTGGATTGAAACAGGTTTTTTTAGATAATTTTGGGTGATTTTAAGCACATTTTTGATAAAAATTCATTCAGATTGATTTGGACAGTTCACGAAATACATTTGAACTTGATCATAGGTCATAATAATTGTGCGGGGCAGTTTGTCGGTTACGTCACTTGTGCGATCATATCTCTTAAACTTTAAATGTCAGCCATATGATCTTTGAGCTCGATCCACAAAACAATATTAGTTACGAACGAGCCTAAAATCAGTTCATCCATATCCGAGAAAATTGAGATTGGTTGTTTACGTCACTTATACCTTTTTATTACTGGAACCGTGAGTGATAGCCATTTGAACTTCAAACCTGTTTAATGAACCATTTTTTTCAAAAGAGCTTAACTTTGTTGAAATCCGTTTAGCCATTTACGAGCAAATTGAAGAGAAGAGAAAAAGCGCGCTTTGTTGGTTATGTCGCTTGTACCATTATTTGTCCGGAATCGGCAGTGACGCCTTTTGATCTTCTAACTTGACCTACGGCTCAATAAAAACTCTCAAGCGTGCCGAAGCTTGTGAAAATCTGTTAAGCCGGTGAAAAAGAACGTTTGGTCGTTTACGTCACTTATACCATTACATCTCCGGAACCAGAAGTGATTGCACTTTGAGCTTGTTCAAAAATCCATTTTCACACGAGTTTATTTAAGTTTATTAAGCCATCTTATATAAAATTGGACGGTAAAAACACAACGTATTTTGTCGGTTACGTCACTTATACAATTATACCTCCGGAACCAGAAGTGACGGCCATTTGAACTTCGAACTTCATCAATGGCCAAATAGTAGCTTTCAAACAATACTAAACTTGTTGAAATTGGTTCAGCCACCTCTAAACAAAATTTGTGGTGAAAAATCGACACGTTTTATCGGTTTACGTCATTTATACCGGATATCATAGCTACTTTTTTTTTATAATAAAATTTTATTTGGCTCATTTGCTTTAGCTTAACGTGGCCGATTGTCTTGTTGTTATAGGAGAAGAAGGGACGCCGTATTAAGGGGGCGGCATACTCCCCTAGAGTTAGTAAAGGAAGATGCGCACTGAACATATAATGATTAGACATGAGTCTTGACATTACACGAATAAAGTCACGGCTCACGTCCAACCCCCGGTACCAAGGTTTCGTCGATACCTGTGGGATTATTGAGTGTAACCATCGTCCCAGAGTTCCACTATTCCATGTATTTTGCCAGCTGGCTAGAGTTTTCTGACGACAGCAACTGAAAAATTCATTGAAGCAGATTGGTCTTTCATAGATATCACCTTCTAGTGCGCCCACCTTGGCTAACGAGTCCGCCCTCTCATTGCCCCGTATGGAACAATGTGAGGGGATCCAAACCAAGGTAATCTGGCATGATTTTGCAGATAAAGCACTCAATTGTTCCCGTATTTTTCCCAGGAAATACGCAAATTACACTTTTATGATAGATTATTCACGCGATAGCACGCCCCCCGAACTTGAAAGCACAAATATTGTTCGACACTTCACTTTCAAGTGAGCGGCTTTAGCAGACAGGATGAAATACTTGTAAAAATTACAGAACGATAAACGATCGCATCCCCATTGAGCATCAATGCTCCCCGCGAAGAAAAATGTTCAACGTCCTCATTTCGTCCTCGATTATCTTGTTGTTGTAGTTTTTTGCGGTTCGTATCTTCAAGCATTCGCTACGTTTACGCCAGTAGTCAGACATAAGAGCGGCCGTTTTGTGGAGAACAGTTTTTTCTTGTTCTTCTTTCTCTCAATGAGCCACATTATCGTCATCCGGTCAGACCATCCGGAAAAAGAAGACGGATGTTTGTGATGATTTAACTCCTGATATAAAAACGGTCTGTGGACCATTTTTGGAATATGTGCTGCAATATTTTTCTAGTCGTGTCTCTCTCCCTCTTCATTGACGTCGAGGCGCACGATGGAAAAGATGCATAGTACAAATGTTTACTGCATGGCGGAACAGACTTTAGCCGGGTCTGGATTTGTTTATAAATAGCTGCTTATAAAAGGTGCTCGTTTGTCGGCGGACGGAGCAGCCGCACGTAAAACTTGTGAATGAAAACCGCAAAACCGCCGCCGGGATTAGCGTTCTCTGTCATTCGGTTTTAAATGTTTCTAAATCAAGTTCAATGTATTCACGTCGTACCGATGCTAATTTGTTTCGACACAGACGGCACCATATAAAACACAACGTCACTCATGATGAATTTTTTTCTTTCTCCTCCTTCTGGCAGGGCGACAAAAACAACGGCTACGAAGTGCTGTACCAGAACATGAAATATGGCCTCTCGGCGACCAAGGAACTGGCCGAGTACTTCCGCGAGCGGTCCAACCTGGAGGAGTACAACTCGAAACTGCTGGCCAAGCTAGCGAACAAGGCCGGCTCGAGTGGCGGTGGAACGTTTTCCCCGCTCTGGATTATCCTGAAGTCCACGACCGAGCGTTTGTCGGAGCTACACTCGGCCAAGGTGCAAAAACTGAGCGACCTGGTGAAGAACATTAACAAGTATGCCGACGAGTTGCACAAAAAGCACAAGACGGTAAAGGAGGAGGAATCCGGCACTCAGGATGCGGTACAGGTAAGCTTTGATGGATTAATATCGGCCTGTCAATGACATAACGTGATGGAAAATCCAATTGAATATTGTCATGTATGGAATCTAATTCATTCCTATCCTTTTTTTTGTTGGTTTGCAGGCCATGAAAGAATCCACCGTGGCCGTGGGGAAAGCTAAAGATATCTACAATACTCGGCTGCAAGAATTGGAAAAGGCTCGCAAGGACAATTCGACCAAAGAGATCGAAAAGTCCGAAGCCAAACTGCGCAAACAGCAGGACGACTACAAGGCCCTGGTCGAGAAGCACAATATCGTCAAACAGGAGTTCGAGAAAAAAATGACAATAACTTGCAAGGTAAGTAATTTGAGCTGTCGGAAACTAGGTTAGCTGCTAAGGTAAAAAGGGGGGGGGGGGGGGGGGGGGTCTATATTCAATTGCGAACGTGATCCGATTTCATCGGCCAACAACAAGTCACGTACTACTGGAGCAAAATTAGCTTTGCTGACACGCGATGATTTACTCGCAGTGTGTTTTTAAATGAATCAGTGATTGTGTTGGTGGAACATTGATCAACTTTAGTGCCTGTTTTGCCCTTCCAGGTTATTCTCATACGTGTAGAGCCGCACGCTTCTGCAGTAAATTGTGCCAGCTTTGCGCTTGGAGCTTTTTGGCGGAAAAAAGCAGCGGTTTGTTAGCTAGCTTCTCGTACTGAGTACACAAAATGGCATATGGTGTACTAGTTTATGTTTAGAAAATGGCCAAGCTATGTAGCGTCGTCGCACAGTGGTCCAAAACTGGAAAAAGACGGTCAAAAATCTGTACTGACTTTCACTGATTTTTAAGAGCTAACGTGTCTTCGAAAAAATTTTACAAGATTATAGAACGCTTTTTTCGAAAGTGGCACCTTAATTTTTGTTAAGAGAGTAGTACCAATTTCGAACAACAAACAATTTTTTTTCACAACAAATTTTATTTTTCGTTTTGAAGAAAAAAAAATTTGAAAATATAAATAGTATAAAAAAATTATTTTTTGAAATATATTCGCTTTATTTTGAAAACAGTTTTTTTTGGATTTATCTACGTAGAATCTACCTCTATTACCTAAGTAAAGACTGTCCCAGAAAGTATGGACGCACTTTGATTTCGCTGTAAATAATTCACAAGTGTTAGATATTCAAATTTTATTCAATATATTAGCCATTGTAGACTAGCTGGCGCACCTTCTTGCGAACGTTCCTCATTAAATTCCGTACAGACTTCTTGGCGACAAGTTTTGACACTTTTTTCCAATCTTTTTCGAACTGTAGAATGGTTTCGGCTGCCGAGAAATGTTTCATAAGATGTGCCCTCGTTAATCCTCAAAATTCCTCAATTGGTCGAAGTTGTGGGCAATTTGGTGGATTCATGTCTTTTGGGACGAAAGTGACATTTTTGGTAGTGTACCGTTCTACCGTTGATTTCAAGTAGTGGCAAGAAGCAAGATCTGGCCAGAAGACAACAGGATCCTTGTGGCATCGAATCATGGGTAGAAGTCGTTTTTGTAAACATTCCTTGATGTATATTTCGCTGTTCATTGGAGCAGTGGTTATGAAGGGTTTCAAAATCTTACCGCAGTTACAAATTGCTTGCCAGACCATAGCTTTCTTACCAAATTTTTCGACTTCAATCGATGTCTCGGACTGGTTTAACACTTGCCCTTCTCGCACCGTATAATATTGTGGTCCCGGCAAGGATTTGTAATCGAGTTTCACGTAGGCTTCGTCGTCCATGATTATGCAGTTCAAATTTCCAGCAAGAATTGTATTGTACAGCTTTCGAACCCTCGGCCTGATCGATCCTTCTTGTTTCGGACTACATTTTGGTTGTTTATGCTTCTTATAGATTCGAAGATTTAAACGTTCTTTAGCACGAAGAACATTTGACTTCGAAGTGCCCACTTTTTTGGCCACATCCCGAACTGAAGCCTCCTTCTTTTGCTCGAACGCCTTCAGTATACGTTTATCCAACTGAGGGTTAGCAGGACCTTTTTTTCGACCCGTTCGACGTTGTTCTGCTGAAAGTCCACGCATTTCGAAACAAACTAATGAAAACGAATGAACAACTGCACAAGTGGTTAGAGAAGAGTGTAAACAACAGGACGCAGCCATAAAAATTGACAGATTCTGAAACATTGCGAAATGGCAGCGGTTTTTGGTTGCGTCCATACTTTCTGGGACAGTCTTTAATCTATTGAGTTGTTTCGGAGTTATGTTCGATCTTACCTTATGATCAAAAAAGAACCGGAATTTTAATAAAAAACGTGTTTAATCCACCTAGCAGTGAGATGATACCTATTTTTATCAATCCGCATGTGTTTTTTGCATGAATATTCTTCGGTGTTTAAGTTTTCATGACATTATTTTAATGACCCTCGTTTTAAGCGACAATTTGAGATTTTAATCACTCATTACTCTGTAATGTCGAAACTGCAAATCGGATCGAATTTAAATCTAGAAGTGTGATAATCGATTAAACATGCCATGATATGTAAGTTCCACTCTAGAGTTTACGGTAATTTAAGGTACTTCCAGAGCCGGTATTCAGGAACCAGCATAACCCAAACCGATTCGTATGGCCATATGACGAATAAATTACAACAGTTTTGAGTTCAACTTTGAAGCTTTTCGGGATTGTCATCTTCTATATCGATTTGAATTTTAAAAATTCATCATCATGTAATTCGAGAACCGGAAGTCATAATTGGATAAAATAGTTAATTTTTGTATATAAGTTTGTTTTAATTAAAATTTTTGTTTCTGAAATTTGATTAGGCTTTTTTTGAGAAAACGATTGAGCTTTGAGAAACGATTTTATACTGGAACCGGAATTCTAAAAGCGGTATGGCCGAAGTCAGATAAATTCACCTGAGTAGCTGTACACTTTACATTTGTTTCAAAACATTTGAAAATCAGTTAAGACATCTTTGAGAGATCATAGCACGAATTAAATTTTTAGGTGCCTTCTGATCGACAACTGAATACCACTAAAACTGAAAAAAGTTAATTTTTTTATCGACTATCCAAATCTGCTAACCCGATAAACCTGATTAAATTATGTGGAATAGACATTTTTATACAATCCCCGAAATCGGAAGTTGGATCTGACTGAAAAGCAAGATGTTGAAACTTTTCATTTGAATCTTAGATGATTCTTAGATTTCATTTGCATCTTAGATCGGTTCAGCCATCTTCAAGAAAAATGAGTTACACAATTTTGATTTCGTTTCACATATCATCCTGTAGTTCCGAAACCAGAGGTCGGAACCAAACATAATGCAGGAACTTTGTTTGGGAGCATATGACTTTTCGTATGAATCTGAATTTGTAGAAAAGAAATTTTCCGAGAAAATTAAGTGAAATTATTTGTCACACACGCCTTTGCTGATCTCGACGAACTGATTCGAATGGTATATGGATGTTATGTTGTTCCAGCATTTATTGCTGTAAGTAGTTTAAAACAAAATATTTAAAAAAAATTCTGCCATCATCTGGTTTATAAAGGGTGATTTTTTAAGAGCTTGAGAACTTTTTTAAACAATAAAACGCATAAAATTTGCAAAATCTCATCGGTTCTTTATTTTAAACGTTAGATTGGTACATGACATTTACTTTTTGAAGATAATTTCATTTAAGTGTTGAACGCGGCTGCGTCTTAGGTGGTCCATTCGGAAAATCCGCTTTTTTATCGACAAATTTTGTTCAGCGATGAGGCTCATTTCTGGTTGAATGGCTACGTAAATAAGCAAAATTGCCGCATTTGGAGTGAAGAGCAACCAGAAGCCGTTCAAGAACTGCCCATGCATCCCGAAAAATGCACTGTTTGGTGTGGTTTGTACGCTGGTGGAATCATTGGACCGTATTTTTTCAAAGATGCTGTTGGACGCAACGTTACAGTGAATGGCGATCACTATCGTTCGATGCTAACAAACTTTTTGTTGCCAAAAATGGAAGAACTGAACTTGGTTGACATGTGGTTTCAACAAGATGGCGCTACATGCCACACAGCTCGCGATTCTATGGCCATTTTGAGGGAAAACTTCGGAGAACAATTCATCTCAAGAAATGGACCGGTAAGTTGGCCACCAAGATCATGCGATTTGACGCCTTTAGACTATTTTTTGTGGGGCTACGTCAAGTCTAAAGTCTACAGAAATAAGCCAGTAACTATTCCAGCTTTGGAAGACAACATTTCCGAAGAAATTCGGGCTATTCCGGCCGAAATGCTCGAAAAAGTTGCCCAAAATTGGACTTTCCGAATGGACCACCTAAGACGCAGCCGCGGTCAACATTTAAATGAAATTATCTTCAAAAAGTAAATGTCATGTGCCAATCTAACGTTTAAAATAAAGAACCGATGAGATTTTGCAAATTTTATGCGTTTTATTGTTTAAAAAAGTTCTCAAGCTCTTAAAAAATCACCCTTTATATGTCATATTCGAACGATTATGTTGCCAAAAACGAGCCGTGCCAAAATCGGTCCGAGGCTAAATGTCATGCAAAAGAATGCTGTAAACAATCCTTTTGGTTCTTAGAAACAATTGTATGTGACAGTATAAAAAATCGTGTTTTCCGTTGCTCCCAAGCATTTCTTTGTCATACAGCGCTCAAAACTCCTACTGCTGGAATAGGGGGAAAAGTCGCTTACAGAAAAATTTCGATATCTCCGGTAAAAATGGACGGATTTTAACAATCTATGGCTTGTTGGATAGGTATTACCGTGCGGAATCTAAGTCTGAAAACATATTTTGTTTTCAAGGTCAATTGTGACAGATACTGTCAAAAAACTGAAAATTTTGACATAAAACTTTGTATAACTCAAAAAGTAAACATCCGATCTCAAAACCATTCAATAGCGTTTTGGGTGACGGGGAGACCTTTCATTTGCGACTAGTTTGATGAAAATCGGTCCAGCCATCTCTGAGATCTCGACCTCTTAGTTGACAACACACATACGGACACACACACATACACACACACACAGACATTTGCTCAGTTCGTCGAGCTGAATCGATTGGTATATGTCATTCGCCCCTCCGGGCCTCGGAAAAATTTTCGAAAGTTTGAGCGAATTCTATACCTATTTTTTATATATATAAAAATAGGTAAAACGCAAAATTTCAATTTTCAATAAATTTTCTTATTATCGCCTTCTAAGTACTCTCCTCCTGCGGCAATACATGCATGCTAACGCTTGATCCAATTTTCCATACAAATTTTATAGGCCGCCGAAGGTATGGCCTTTAGTTCACGCAGCGAATTCTCTTTTATGGTCTCTATGGTCTCAAAACGCGTTCCCCGCAATGGCAATTTGAGTCTGGGGAAGAGGAAAAAGTCACACGGGGCCATATCTGGAGAGTACGGTGCTTGGTTGATGATATTGGTTGAGTTTTTGGCCAAAAACTGCGACACAACCAACGCTGTGTGAGCCGGCGCATTCAGCTTTTTGGCACCAGCCGAGAAGCGACGCGTTTCAAACCCAAAACATCAGTAAAAATGTGTTCGGCTGATCCATAAGAGATGCCCAACAACACAGCAATCTCTCTAATCGGTACAGAACAATTTTGCAACACGATTTGCTTCGCCGATTCAATGTTTTCTTCAGTATCAGATGTTGTTGGGCGGCCAGGGATCTCATCATGATCCAAGCTTGTACGACCATCTTTGAAGCGTTTATACCACTCGTATGCCTGTGTTTTTCCTAGACACGATTCACCAAAGGCCTTTTCTAACATTTTCAACGTTTCGGAACACTTAAATCCATTTGCAACACAAAATTTGATGCACGCACGTTGTTCTAAATTTTCATCCATTATAAAAATCGCCACACGAAAATTTTTCAACTTCTTTGTATAGACGCCAAACAAAAACTAATCGTACGATATGCGTCAAAATTTGACAGAATGTGTATAAAAGTGTTGCCAACGTTGAGAGAATAAAAGTTTACCGATTGGACAAGCGCGGGAATTTGAAAATGAAAATTCCGGTTCTTTTTTTATCATAAGGTACAATTTATCTTTTAATCCCCTCCCCCCTATAAATTTCACATTAAGCCATCTTTTTTTGTAGTATATAAATTATATAAACACCCTACAAACACCCTTAAAACCATATTTGAGTTCTACAAAAATTATGTATGGCCTTCAAAAAGTTGTCGAATTAGATAAATTATGTCAAGAACAGGGGGTTTATGACTTAATTTATCTAATTCGACGACTTTTTGAATGTCCTTGACAGAGGCGTCAAGGACATTTGCTACACACTCTCTCCCCTAAAACTGAAGAGCTAGAAGTAGATATGCCAAGTTCGATAGCAATCCATTCAGTACTTTCGGAGTTATGCCGTTTGAAATATTACACCCCCCTTTTTAAAGGCACTTGCCACATCCACCTTACCGTATAGTCATCTGAGTTATGCAAAATGTTTCAATGGTCTTCAAAACATCGATTCTCGTCAAGTTGTATGAATTTTTCCATGACATCCCCTTCCCCTCTGTTAATTGTCGTACCATGGCCGAAGACCTGGCAACGACGGTATTGTGTTAGGTTCGCAGTGCCGTCATGCTTTTTATAACCAACGAACAGAATTTTCAAATTTTCGCTCCCAGAAGCAATTAAGAAAGCTTAGTTCGAAATGCTTTGAAATTGTAGACATAGATTGTTGGTTGATTTTCAAAGGCGACAAACGTCCATTTTAGGTATTTTGGAAGAATTTTGTCCTGTGTCACTAAAATTTGATTCTGAAAGAATATCGTATATTTTATTAACTGGAATCGGTTTTACGGGAGAAGAGTTGCTCCTTATTGATTTGTTTCCAACCGCATGCTATCGACTTTGGGACTTAGACAAATTTTTAAGTTTATTTTTTTGATGCCCAATGTCTTGGAAATGTCTTAGAAATGCATAGTAAATCAAGCTATGATGTAATCAGAGAAAATAAAATTATGAATGCATTCGGCTTTTGAGATGCAAATTTTTCCGATTTCCGAAGTTTTTCCCGTTTTTTACGCGGATTTCCGAAGATAGGCATTTTTTTACGCGAACTTTCAAAGTTATTCGTTTTTTTGTGTTGTCTTAGAAATGCATAAAGCTTTGAGATCTGGTGTAATCTAAAAAAAATTGTTTGAAAAATCTTAAATCGAAGTGCCCGAAAATTCGAGATAACGCCAAATCTCGACGTTTCATGCATTTCTAAGACAACACAAAACAATCGAATAACTTTGAAAGTTCTCGTAAAAAAATGCCTATCTTCGGAAATCCGCGTAAAAATACAGGAAAAAATTTGGAAATCCGCGTAAAAAAGCCACGTAAAAAGCCGCATAACAAAACCGCAAAAACGCATAAAAGGAGCTCAGTGTATGGGTAACCAAAACCAAAACCTGGATGACTAAAAAAAGGTTTTTTGCAAAAATGAATAGGAAATATATATCGAGATAATCGAAAAATACTCAAATTTTCAACTAGCCACTCAATTAGAATGTTTTTGCCTTTCTCATATAGAAAGGTTATGTAATCACTGTGTAAATTGACTTTTTATCCGAGGCCCGGAGGGCCGAATGTCATATACCATTCGACTCAGCTCGACGAACTGAGCAAATGTCTGTGTGTGTAGGTTCAAAAACGAAAACGGTATAAGATTCAAATAAAAGGTATTATGGTCCCATAGCTTGCTATTGAATTTCATTTGAATGTGACTTCTGGTTCCGGAGTTATACGGTAATATGTGAAAATTTGAGAAAAAGTTTACACTCAATTATCTCTGGAACAACTCAACCGATTTTCGCAAACTAAAATTCAAATGAAAGGTCTTATAATATCCTAAAATATTGTAGAACATTTTTCCTGGATCCGACTTCCGGTTCCGGAACTAAAGCGTGATAAGTGGAAAATTACCGATTTTATTAGTATTTTCCCACGAACGATGGTTAACAACAGGTATAAATCCCATAAAACTGTCTGAAAAATTCTTCTAGTTTGCAAAGCTTGTTAGTTTGTGGGCACGAAAACTTAATTCGGCACTACTGGTCCCCTCTTTTCCTGTTCCGATAACACCGAATATTGAAGAAGAAAAACTGCTAAAACTAAATTCACTTTGATTTCTTTGTGGTGCTTGAACCGGTTTTCACAAATCTTGATTTGAATTAAAGTTCATACTGTCTTTAAAGCTACTGTGAAATTTCATCCGGATCCGACTTCCGGTTCCGCAGTTACAGGGCGATGAGTGTCAAAGTTTTTAAATCGCCATATAGAGTGACAATATGTACAACACCGAAAGAAGAAGAAAACACAAAACGAACAAGGCTTGCTTTGTTCTATTTCGTACACGTTGTGTAGTGATCTCAATAATAAGAATAATAATAATAATAATAATAATAATAATAATAATAATAATAATAATAATAATAATAATAATAATAATAATAATAGTAATAATAATAATAATAATAATAATAATCCTACTATATGTTTTATGCTGCTGATTCATGCTGTTTAGCTTGACTTACATATGCAGAAGTAACAGAAACGCAGGTTCGTTTCGTTTATCTAACAAATTGTTCATCTAATTATCGTTTAATTGGTTTAATCGTAATAGAGCATGAGATAGTAAGTATAGGTTTAACTACGTTCAAAACTGTTCCAATTTGTAGGTCATATTCGTTGGTAGCAAACGAACCAACTTCGGTTATTCCATTCATCTGAATCCGGTTTCGGAAGAATTGTAAATAGTGATTAAAAACTGCAAAAAGGATCTCACTCACTTTTCTTGGAGATGGCCAAATCGGTTTTCACAAACTTATAGGTACAAAAGAAAAATCTTACAGTTTCATACGGAATCCCTTAGTTTTGTGGATACTACTTTCGGTTCCGGAACTACAGGGTAAACAGGATTTATAGAGTTTGTGAGATTAGGTCCGAACAAATTTTTGCAAATTTCACGGTTATATTTATGATGTAATGAGTAATATGAGAAAGGCATCCTTACACCACTAGGTGGATTAAAATAGGTTTTTTTTGCTGACATGGGATATCTGTTTAAAGATTGAACTGAAAAACTATTAAAAAAACTAAGCAGATGCGACTTCGGTCTATTCCAAAAATCGGGAATTTTCATCTCGCAAACCGCATCGCTCGAGAATTTCTCGGTCTGACAAAAAAAACAACTTTTTCCCAAATTTCGATTTTATCAATCAATGTACTCTCCTTGAAGAGCAATAGTTACCATTATCCAAACGATTTCTCCTAGCCTAAAAAAAAGCTTTAGTGTCAGCGGAGACCTCATCATTCGATGTAAATCTCTTCCCAGTAAGCTTCTTTTTCAAATAAAAAACAGAACAGAAAATAGTCGATGAGGGCTAAATGTGGCGAATATAGTGAAATTTTGCCATCGTAACGATCAACTTGAGTTTTCTGCTTTATTCCGGTCCGTTTTATCTTAATTTCGGCTTTCAAACGATGCTGTGTAATATTCTTCAATGACCTTTGTTGTTTTGCACATTAGTGAAAAAGTTTTGTAATCGATTTATTATTAAATGAGTGATATAAATCCGTTTACCAATCTCCGAATTTCAAACATTTTCAAGTAGATTCTAGATTAACACTCATCCCCTGATAGTAGAGTAATCAAACATAGCAGATATCTCAATCTAAATTGAATCAGAACTTCAACCATGGAATCGGATTTCTTTCACTGCAATTTCCTGTTACAACAAACTAATCATAAAATCTTTGTCTTCTATATTCCAGCGTTTCCAGGACATCGAAGAGGCCCACTTGAAGCAGATGAAGGAATTTCTCTCATCCTATATGGAAATAGTTCAAAACAATTTCGATCTGGTCGGTCAGGTATGAGTCACCGGGTAAACTTTTCCAGTTGACCAGTTCATTTTACCTTTCTCGATTACAGGTCCACTCTGATTTGAAGCGTCAATTTCTGGAGCTGACGGTTGACAAACTGCTCGAACAGTTTGTCCTCAACAAATACACCGGTCTGGAAAAGCCAGGTAAGTGGCCGTCCGGGTGGCCAGGGCATCCCACATCTCGACGCCGCCGGGGGTGGGGCCAAAATGTTTGCCGACTGTACGTGAAGAAGCGAACACTCACACAGTGTTGTAATTGTTTGATTTTTCTTAATGTTTTCGTTCGAGTTTTAGTGAATTTGAGTTTGTTTTTTTCTTTGTTTTTTGTTTTTAATTTTTGTGTTTTAGTGATAATGAATGACAATCATGATGTTGCTTTCTTGTTTTTTGTTTCGCAATCTTAGACTATTTCGGCATACTGTAAATTCATCCTGTTAAGAATAATCAAAACAAAAAAAATTGTAATGTGTTTCGTTAGATTTGCTTTTTGTTTCGGTATTTGTTTTTCTTTCTACACTCGATTCCGATTTTTCCGTTAGTCTGCAAGCATATGAACGAGATGAGTGAGAAAAATCGCATGCTACCACTAGCGCGCGTGATTTGTTTTGTTGTTTGTTTTTTGGTTTTTGATTTTTCTCTCTTCCCTATATTCATGCGACCGTGCAGAGTTTATAGAGCTTGATTTGGTGAACTTGTCCGGTGGCTCCCTAACGACTAACAGCGCGTTGCTAGAGAATACCTCGAACCCGAATGCCAACTCGAGTGGTTCAACGGTTGGCCTGGCCGGTGGTGGTGGTTCGATAACCGATTCGCCAGCCCTCTCGACGACCAGCTCGTCGCAGCCGGTTCCGATCATCATCAAGAAGGAAAGCAACCTGCGAAGTTGGTTCACTTCCAGTTCCAGTGCAGCCGTGCCAACAAACTCACCGGTGAACCAGCCGACCTCGCCGGCACCGTCCACCGGTGGTGGTGCCCGCGGTAGTTTGATCGATGCCCTGGGGGCCAGTGCGGACCGACCGCTGTCACCGGTATCCGCGACGATGGTGGCGGCGGCGGCAACGACGACGACGACGACCATGGCGGGAGATTCATCCGCTTCCAGTTCGGCCCAAAGTACGGCTAAGACAAGTAAATCCTTTTACGCCGACTTTCTAAACAAAACTAATCACAATCAGCAACAGCCACCACAAAACAAGCAACAGCAAACGCCGCAAATGAAACAGGAACAAGAATCGCATCAACAACATCAACAACCAAAATCTTCCCGCCGCACTACCTCCCTTCTAAATCTCTTCATGTCTAACTCCCAGGGTAATTTGTTATCAATTTGTTTTATTTTTCTGTGATACGATTCATGCTAGTTGCGAAGGACTACGCACTTTCCCATTCGGGTTCATTTTTTTTTCTTCCTCTGATCATTTATGTTCCGTTTTGCTTTCTTTCACTGCTCCCTGCGCCCCTCCTGCTCCCCATTCTGTCCTTTTCTCTGTACTCTTTGATATATGTACTCGACTGCAGTTGAAAATGTTCTATTTCTGTAATGCTATCTTTCTATCTCACTACACACACACCCACACACCACCTTTTTTCAATACTACCGCTACTTCAGTGGGCTCGCAACAACCACTCAGCCACACACTCTAACAAAACGGAGACACTAACAACACAAAAGAACAGGAAGAAGAGGAAGCACACAAACCAATTGTTCCTTACACTGCTACTCCTACTACTACTACTACTGCTACCACTGGGTACGGGGGAAGGATACCACCGTGTCACAACGAGTTTTCGCGCGTTCATCGCTTTTTTTGTTTGTTCTCGCGAACGTTGTTCTACTTTTCGTTCCACCTCAGTGAATTCATTTGTACTTTTTTTCCCCTTTGAATCAGACGGATGTCATTTCATCCTTTCTCGATCCGTAGTTTTTCGTTCACTTCCGCTTCCAATAGTCGCGAAATTAGACCGTACGGTAGCAGCAGTTGCTGTGAAGAAGCCTGTAAATAAGCGCATAAGTGTTCACCCATTTCTTTCCATTTAGTCACTGCTTTGAAATTGTGTTTTCCGGTTTTTTTTTCGTTCCGAATTCAAACCCAATTTTTGGTAAAAATAACTTTCCCGTTTAAAGAGAGAGCTTGTACTCGGATTTTTCTCATTGCTTCTAGTATTCTTGATTTATTATTTATCAGTACAATTGATAATGCTTTTGACACAGTGTTGTTCTTGAGTAGGGCTTGAATAACTTGCTTTTCCTCATTTCCAGATATCCCTTTTATAGCAATCCTCAGAGAGTTGTTTTCTCGACTCTATTCTGATCCTTTGCTTCCAGTTGAAATCGGAATCAAAATGGTATCAGAAACGTAAATTTATTCAATAGTTCAATGTTGAGGGGTGTTTTTTAAAGAGCTTGCTGATTTGAAATTTAAATAAAACACATGCCAAATTATGAAATGGCCAATTTTTTTATTGAGTACATTTGGCCACCTCGACTATTTTTCACCAAGGTAATTTTGAAAGGTCCAATTTTCGACCACTTTTTCAAGCATTTGTAAACGTATTTCAGCCAGGACACGTTGAATATTTGTTTCCAAAGCATACAATCGTTGCTGATTTATCCACATAAACCAATGACTTCTCGTATCCCCACACACAAAAATCGAGTAGTGTCAAATCACACGAACGCGGAGGTCAATTTTGTCGGTCCATTTCTCGAAATGACGTTGTCGTGGAAATGTACTTTTCAATAAGTCAAATGTTCCGGCCGCAGTATGACAAGTGGTACCATCCTGTTGAAACCATATTTTGTTCACATCCGTTTCTTGAAGACATCGTAGCAAAGAACGCTCTCTAGCAACTCTTCACACGATTCAATCAGTGCCATCAAAGAGAGACGGATATCATCGCAGCAACAGAAAACCGGCATGGTCCATTTAACGTAGAATGGACACCAGTGCGAGAGCGAATTTCTCTCGATGACCTGTCTGAGAATCAAAGGTTAGCACACTGCTGTGGGGATTCTCTCTGAAGCAACAAACGATCGCTTATTCTCGTTTCGCGATCCGATTGCGATATAATCATTTTACTATTGCCGATTATTCTAACTATGTGCATATAACCTTTGTATAAGTTGTGTCTATGAAAATGTATGTGAATTCTCCACACAAGGGTTTTGAAATATTGCAACCTAGTATGAGAATCATCAAGTCGAATCATCGATTCGATTATCTGCAATAATTGTCAATTTGCGGTTCTCTCTTGGTAAATTTCACACAGCACCGATCATTGCAAAACTGTATCTATTTTGGTAAGGGCTGTGAAATACTCAGAATATGAAGTGGAGCGAAGAAATATAGAAAAATTCTCTTACGGTTCATGTATTGAGAGACACGAGTTCTTGTAGCGTCTTCTACCGGATTGAAATTGTTGTATACAATATAGAGAAATATCGAGCAGCTTCTGTCAAATTATCGGCAATCACCAACACTGCTAGAAAGATTTGGCAACGAAAATTCATTGATCATGTTTCTGTATCGATTTCCATTCACGGTAACGCGTCGTCCTTCCCCATTTTTAAAGAAATAAGAACCGGTGGTTCCATCAGCCCGTAGACCGTACCAAACAGTACATTTATCGAGATGCATCGGTAATTCTCGAACGGCCAAAAATGCGCCTCATCACTGGAGAGAATTTTGCGCTAACAGTTTTAATTGAACACTGATTTGGAAAATAAATTTCCAAAAGAAGCGTTGTTCTGGAGTTAACCTACACAGCAAAAAATTATGAAATTTACAGGTGACGCAAATCTACATATGACACAATTCATGGAACGTAATCCGTGAAACGACTGAATTTTACAAGAATGATATAAACATACGCCCATATTTCAAGCAAACGTGTAAATTTACATGTTTTAGCACTTAAAAGTAAAATTGAATTATTTTTTACGCTCATATATGTCGGTCTCAGAAGACGTAAATTTACACGATTTTTTCTAGGTGTGTATTCGTGATGATTAGCCAAACAATACTGGGTAGAGACGTCACTTTACACTGTCAGAACAACTTTCAGACAATAGAGTAATCTCTATTGAAAAAATAAACTTTTTACTATTTCAAACGGATATATCGAACTAATAACGAGTTTTGTTCAAAGTTGGTGCAAATATGGAACACGTTTCTAAATGGAAAATGACCTAAGCAAATTACGATGAAATACGGAAAATAGGTGAAATAAGTTATACAGTTAGAAGCAATTTCGAAGAAGCCTTGAACGGGTTTGTTAACAAATTTTAAACTAAATTTAATCACATTTTAAGTTGGTTTCATGAAAACAAATTGAATCATTTTTTTGAAAAAGAATTTTCTGTCTAATTCGAATCAAATTAAGTACAAACTTAAAACTGTCTAATGAGATTGGTTTTTTAGACAAAACTTAATTTAAATTCTTTATTCGAAACACGTCAAATAGTGAATTTCGATCAATTTTGGAACCAAATTTGACTAATCTTGGAGTCGTTTCTAGCAGTTTCTCAACCAATGTTACACAAGACTTTAAAAGTTTAGAGTGATTTATTGATTTTTAGTTGTTTTGTCGCCATAACTAAGTTCCATAACTATTATAGAAATGTTTCTATGATAGCTAAGGATGGCGGAAATGGTGAACGCGCGTATGCACGGTTCGAATAAGAACGCAGGTTCGAGTCCTGCCTCTGAGCGTATCTTTTTCCACAAAAAAACATCTTTCCTGTGAGTATCTCATTCATTTGGCTTCTTCAATATATGTTCCCACTTAATCAATGCAAAACTGAGTTCAGAATGATAATAGATAATTGCTCTCAAATTTGTATCCAATTTAAACTAGTTGAAATTAAATTCGAATTTCATCATCAGTTTTAAACGAATGTTGCAATTTGATGTTTCATTTGTAAAAAAAAATATTAGGTATACGAATTTTCAATTATTTCTGATCAATTTTCCGGATCTATCAAACAAATTTCCGCAATAACGAGTTTTTTTTGCGTGGATTTCCGAAGTTATGCGGTTTTTTTACGCGAATTTTCAAAATTATCTGGTTTTCTTATTTTGTCTTAGAAATGCATGAAACGTCGAGATCTGGTGTTATCCCGAAATTTTTTTCACGTCAACTCTCTGACACTTAGAAAATTTTGATTTCATTTAAAAAAAATTGTTTTTTGATCACACCAGACCTCAAAGTTTCATGCATTTCTAAGACATTTGGCATCAAAAAACAATTTTCGATTTCGGGAACCTCAAAATTTTTCTGAGTCCCTTTTCAACATTTTTTTGCAGATCATACCAGATCTGGACGTTTCATACATTTTTTTTATACATTTGGCATAAAAAAATTGGTTTTTTATGCGGATTCCTGAAATTACGCCAAAAGTCGGGTTTTTTCAAAAAAAAAAATTTCTGAGAATACACCAGATCTGCACACGACATTTGGCATAAAAAATAAAATTCTTTAAATATTTAGGGGTTTCTGGTTTGTACAGGGTGATTTTTTAAGAGCTTGAGAACTTTTTTAAACAATAAAACGCATAAAATTTGCAAAATCTCATCGGTTCTTTATTTTAAACGTTAGATTGGTACATGACATTTACTTTTTGAAGATAATTTCATTTAAATGTTGACCGCGGCTGCGTCTTAGGTGGTCCATTCGGAAAATCCGCTTTTTGTTCAGCGATGAGGCTCATTTCTGGTTGAATGGCTACGTAAATAAGCAAAATTGCCGCATTTGGAGTGAAGAGCAACCAGAAGCCGTTCAAGAACTGCCCATGCATCCCGAAAAATGCACTGTTTGGTGTGGTTTGTACGCTGGTGGAATCATTGGACCGTATTTTTTCAAAGATGCTGTTGGACGCAACGTTACAGTGAATGGCGATCGCTATCGTTCGATGCTAACAAACTTTTTGTTGCCAAAAATGGAAGAACTGAACTTGGTTGACATGTGGTTTCAACAAGATGGCGCTACATGCCACACAGCTCGCGATTCTATGGCCATTTTGAGGGAAAACTTCGGAGAACAATTCATCTCAAGAAATGGACCGGTAAGTTGGCCACCAAGATCATGCGATTTGACGCCTTTAGACTATTTTTTGTGGGGCTACGTCAAGTCTAAAGTCTACAGAAATAAGCCAGTAACTATTCCAGCTTTGGAAGACAACATTTCCGAAGAAATTCGGGCTATTCCGGCCGAAATGCTCGAAAAAGTTGCCCAAAATTGGACTTTCCGAATGGACCACCTAAGACGCAGCCGCGGTCAACATTTAAATGAAATTATCTTCAAAAAGTAAATGTCATGTACCAATCTAACGTTTAAAATAAAGAACCGATGAGTTTTTGCAAATTTTATGCGTTTTATTGTTTAAAAAAGTTCTCAAGCTCTTAAAAAATCACCCTGTAGAAAAAGTGCATATTTAGTTTCAATTTCTTCGTGTTTCGCCTTCGGTTCATCAGTGCTTAAAGCAGTTCAAATGGGCGGATGGATGTTTAATTTGAACTGTTTTAAACACTGATGAGCCAAAGGCGAAACACGAAGAAATCAAAAATTCTTTAATTTTGTGGTTATTTTACGTGGATTTTCGGAGTTACGCGGTTTTTTTCTACGCAGATTTCCGAAGTGTAGCGGTTTTTCTTGCGCAGATTTCCAAAGTTACGTGGTTTTTCCTGTGCTTTTTTTACTCGGTTCGTATCATCGCGTAAAAGGAGACCTAAGTGTAAAAGTAAATAAGTCATGTTCCGATATTCAACGAAACGAAAATGATGAAGAATAAATCTAAAAATAAGATTTATTCGGTTTCGACTCATCAGTGCATTAGCAGTTTATGTTGAATTAATGCTGAACATTTTTTTGCACCGAAGTGCAAAGTACCAAAAAATCGAAGCTAAAAGTTACTTTTAGCCCGCTCGCTTAATGTGAGAACGATTTTTATGTTCAGTCGACAACTTAAGTATGAAAGTTGTTCTTTCTTTCATTTGGATGCATTCGTTTTCGCTTTTGAGCCAAGAACATTAGGGTGTCAATAGAAAAGGGTTATCTCTAATTTCCTAAACCGGTAGTTGTACCAAAGATAAACTCAAGATTACAATGTCGTTGATAAACGTCGACTGGCTCCGGCAAAATGCCATGGAAACAATAAAACATAAACATAAACAAACATTGTCATGGTTACGACGCATGTAGCGATCAGAAACTTGTTGTTTTGCTTCAAAAGACCGAAACTGACAGTGAAACGAACTCATCGAGGGATCCTATTTAATTGAGTTCAAGCACCTAAAAAAATGCCTATACAAAATATGAGCTAAATCGGATAGAATATGGTGTTTGAAAATTTTCAATTTTAAAAATCAAATAACCTTCTGGGGAAAAAATTGCATTTCTAAGACATGCACCAAAAAAATATTACGATGCGGAAATTTTAAATTTAAAATCCCATTCGATTTTGTTCAAACAATTTGTTTCGAGATGACTTCAGATCTCGATGTTTCATGCAATTCTAAGACATTGGGCGTAAAAAAATCTTCGGTTTCAGAAATTTAATTTTATTATGTTGCAGTTCATATGAATAACAATTACCTGCAACATTTAACTCTAAGAGCAGTAGAACATTTAGTATTTAGAATGTTGTTTCTTGTTTCAATTATAGAGGTTTTAACCTTAAAGTCATTCGCCTCTTCGAGCCAGAAAAGCTTTCTGACCCTATGTTTGGGGTTGGGAATCGAGCCCAGGCGGGTTGCGTGATTGGTATCCATTTATCCATTACGCCATATACCCGTCCCCATGCTTTAGAATATTTATTTTGATTGTATACTAATCAAAATTGTATTCCAAATTATAGACAACATTCCCGACTGCATAAGCATCGTACTATAAATATTCATACTAAAATTCTTCTAACTCTCACAAAAAAACTTGAAAAGGGATTCCATACTAAAATTTAACTAATTCATGTCAAAATTGATCACAGATTAAAAGTTCGCATGCACGAGACATTTCACGTGCTGTTTTATGAATCAATTTATTAATTAAACATATCCATGCACGAAGCATTTCACGTGTCGTAGGTAGCAATAGACAAAATTCAAAAACTTTTAGCGTTGAGTTTGTTTCAAGAAAGTTTTGTTTAGAAGTTTGATTTTCCTGCAGCTGTAAGACTAGTTATGTAGTAGCTATATTTCCAAACTGAAAATTTGCAATTCTTTTCATATCTCACCTGTCTTGACATTTAGGGAGTCCATCTGCGTAAATTTTTCGAAAAATCTAATGACGTCATTAGGCAATTTTCATGGATGCAAGTACACCGAGGTCTTTTTTTACGCGGTTTAGTTTTATGCGGTTTTTTCGCGGATTTCCGAAACTATGCGGTTTTATTGTTTGAATTTAAAAATGCATAGAATGTCGAGATCTGGTTTTATCCCGAATTTTTTTTAAGTCAACTCTTTGACACTTAGATTTAGGATTTCCGAAGTTACGGCGTTTTTTTTTTGAGCGGTTTTATTATGCGGTACGTATCCCCCGCTTGAAAAGAGACCTTGCAGATTAAATGTGGTTCTATAATATGAAGTTCTACTGTGTTTCCGAACTTTGAACGGTTTTTTCTTAAAACAATGTTTCTTTTATTAAATTCAAACTAAAAATTGATCTTTTATTGTAAGAGGGTAAACTTGAACATAATGAAAATCGGATGAAATTTAAGTTATTCCTTCACGAATTTTCGAACTTTTGATCGAACGCTCTTCATCAAGTTCCAAACAAGTGTCGCATCGCATTTTTTTACGCTTGAGCCCAAATTTATTTTGAACTCCTGCATGTTCCCAACTGCCTTACCAGTCTTCTTGAAGACCCTCCGCAAGCCAATAGAGAGTGGTTTTGGCATAGTGAGCCGACGCTAAATCCGGTTAAAACTGTGAAGGTGTACTATGCTTCTTATATAAAGGCAGCAATCTCTTCTGGAGACACTCAGATCGATAGATTTCTGCATTTATAGTTCCGGTAGTGTAAAAAATGGTTGACTTCAAACCACAGGAACATATTGCTTACCATACCAGTACCTTTCGACCGAATTTCTCCACTTGAATCGACCTGTCCGCATCGCTTACATCCTTCCCAACGACGACAGTAATGTATAGTAATACCCTTCTCACTTAGCCATGTGTCCAGAACTTTAATTTTCACTTCCTTTTCAATACTCGACATTTTTAAAACGCAAAATTTCAACCGCACAAACAAATAAACACACGAAAGCTGACAGCCAAACGCACAGCATGCTGTGATCTGAGCATAACAAACCATCACAAATACATGCGTACAACACAAATGTATGTAAATATCTTATTTTCGATACACTCCTTATCCATTTTGAAGGGCATTGAACCTTATTGAATACAATTCTTCGGAATACACTATTAGAAAAATTTACATTTATAATAAAAGCACCAACTTTCAAAATATTGTTTAACTCATTCTAATTGTTGAATAAGTGAAAACCGCTACCGACGCTGGACCTATGGGTTACAGGTTGAAAATAACTGGTTCAAAGAAAATCATATGAGTATCATTCTCGAGGAAGCAAACTAGTTCGTTTGTTTATCGTATTTTTCATTAATGGTCTATTGCTGATCCAGAAGATATTTAAAGTTACTAGACAGGAACAAAGTTAAAACTTCTGAAAAACATGTCCTTCCGGTTCAATTCTGTTAAGCCATGGTGCTCACCGGCTGCATCTTATTCAATTTTAATTTTGCCACCTGAGTTGACGAAAATAATTCAATTTAGCTCGAAACTTTTCAACGGACGAACCCATTTTCCTGACTTGGCACCATGGTTCGAAAGGGCGATCCGCCGTGGCGCCCAGCGGGATGGACCCGGTCTGGTCTAAAACTTTCCACCTGAACGAAGCGTAATTTGATTGTGCCGGTAAATGTCTTCCATCCATTTGCGCCTGCAATTAAGGCATGGCGAAGTGACGGGAAATCGATTTTCGTGATCCTGAAGCATTCGCTGTAATTATAGATAGTTGTTTCTTTTCGTTGCGCTTGGGGTTTTTCAATGATTTCGCATAAGCTTCCGTAGATGTTTTAAGTTTTTTGAAATTATGCAAACTCCCTAACCAAAGTGTGCCGACGAAGACGATTGGATTTACTGTGCGTGTGTTGCTTCCAATTCTTATTCTTTTCTATCTAAACTACTACTGAATGGAAATTTTGATGTGCACCTCAAAATCCTTGAACTAACTAAAAAAAATTCTTGAATTCTCCCTCTTGAATCGTTTTCCCGATGTCAGTCCAGTTCAGTCCAGTCCAGTTGGATCGGTGTTAGATTTTAAGAATACTACAAATTTGGATCCTTTTATCTTTTTCTCTCTTTCTCTCTTTCGCAATGTTTTTTTTTCGCAATTCTCAAAACACTTCATATCGGAACCACATAAACAATAATGACATGACAAAATATCGAAAAACCATTTTCGAAACAACAACGTAACACATCCCAGGGAGTCGGGAAAGTCGTGATTCGACCACGAGCGGCGGTGCCGATTCGGTGTCCACCAGTACGGCCGGTGGAATGGCAATTTCTGCGCCCACCAGCCCCAACGATGTCCACAACGGCAACCACAACAACAACAACAACAATGGCAGCGGCGGCGGTGGCGGCAGTGGAAATAATGGCATAGCAAGTTCCTTCATTGGCAGAAATCCACTGCTCCGAGGATCCAAATGTAAATTGCGTGTTTCCCAACGCGTTGGGTTTTGCGTTGATTACCGGTTGATTTTTTTTTCTCTTCATTCGATTAAAAGTTGGATTTGGTTTGAGTTTTACCCACCGAATTTTTCACCTTGGTTTGATCTTAACGGTCTTTTCTTTGAGACTTCTTTGGTATTCTTTTTAATCTACCTTACTTTCTCCGGTGTAAGTTTTTCGTCTTCCGAGAGTTTTACTTTTCCTGATTGAAGCAACGCACGTTTCGTTAAAAACGAATGTCATTGGATCAATTTTCTATATTGTTTTATTTTGTAGTGTAGAATCCTTGTCTTGTAGAGAGGTTTGACAAGCAGTTTACCTTGATTTGATTTGTAGATTCACAAGTAGCACCCGGTGAAGTTGGTTTTCTTTTCCGTAGTTTCACCAATCGATTTGATTTTTCTCCCTCTAGCTTCCTATTAACAAAGAAATTTAATTTCATAGCTTTTACTTAAAACGATGCTTATTCTTGAATTGTTAAAAACAACAAGTTTTGGTGTCACGTTATTTGACTAATTTTTAGATATTCATTTCAGCATCTTTAGGTAACTCTTAAGTCCGAAGATAATATTGATGACAAAATTTAGTTACATTCTATCATTTTCCAACCGCCCTGATCGAAACATGTAGGACCTACGTTCTATCTCGCAAACTTTCGTATATCGTCTTTTTTTTTAAAGTTTAACGAATTTGATTAGGATCGAATAAATAGAATAGACATAGAAGCAGAATGCATTCTAAATTTGAGCTGAATCGTCGTTCAAAGTTTGGAAATTATAATCGATCTTGAAAAATCACCATACACAGAAAAAAAATCCTAGAAACGATACAATTCATAACAACTTAACTTTTCAAATGACGCAATATTTCATTCGTGCATAATTTTACAGGCTCCGACTGTAATTTGCACTGGGCTACTGTTGCGATAGAATCATTTTACTATTGCCGCTTATTCTAAATAAGTGCATATAACCTTTGTATAAGTTGTTTCTATGAAAACGTCTACACAATGTTCTACACAAGGGTTTTGAAATGTTGTAACCTAGTTTGAGAATCATCGTTTCGATTTTCTGCGATAATTGTCAACTTGCGATTATCTCCGCACAGCGCCGATCATTCCAAAACTGTATCTGTTTTGGTAAGGGCCGTGAAATACTCAGAGTATGCTGTGGAGCGAAGAAATGTAGAAAAATTGTATTGACAGGCAGCGAGGTATTGTAGCATCATCTACCAGATTGACGATGCTGTATACAATGTGGAGAAATATAGAGCCGCTCTCTGCCAAATTATCGGCAATCATCAACACTGATTCTAAGATATTCTAAGACATTTTTGTTCATTTCGGAAATCCCAAAGTTTTTCTATTTCCCAGAGTCAATTTTTGCCTTTCTCATATAGAAAGGTTATGCAATCACTGTGAAAACCGACTTTTGAACCGAGGCCCGGAGGGCCGAGTGTCATATACAATTCGACTCAGTTCGTCGAGTACGCAAAATGTCTGTGTGTGTGTGTGTGTGTGTGTGTGTGTGTGTGTGTGTGTGTGTGTGTGTGTGTGTGTGTGTGTGTGTGTGTGTGTGTGTGTGTGTGTGTGTGTGTGTGTGTGTGTGTGTGTGTGTGTGTGTGTGTGTGTGTGTGTGTGTGTGTGTGTGTGTGTGTGTGTGTGTGTGTGTGTGTGTGTGTGTGTGTGTGTGTGTGTGTGTGTGTGTATGTGTGTGTGTGTGTGTGTGTGTATGTGTGTGTGTGTGCGTATGTGTGTATGTAACGTTTTTTTGCACTAACTTTTCTCGGAGATGGCTGAACCGATTTTCACAAACTTAGATTCAAATGAAAGGTCTTGTGGTCCCATACAAAATTCCTGAACATTATTTGGATCCGACTTCCGGTTCCGGAATTGTGGGGTAAAATGTGCAAAAAATTGTGAAAATAAGTGCACTAACTTTTCTCAGAGATGGCTGAATCGATTTTCACAAACTTAGATTCAAATGAAAGGTCTTGAGGTCCCATACAAAATTCCTGAATATTATTTGGATCCGACTTCCGGTTCGAGAGTTATGGGGTAAAATGTGCAAAAAAAAGAAAATATGTGTATTAACTTTTCTCATAGATGGCGCGACCGATTTTCACAAACTTAGATTCAAATGAAAGGTCCTGTGGTCCGATGCGTTATTCCTGAATTTCATGCGGATCCGACTTCCGGATCCGGAAATATAGGGTAAAGTGTGTTAAAAATTGTACACCATCACTGAAAATGGGGAAAAACCTTAAAAAAATTTCTAAATCGACCTCAAATCTTTTCCAATTTGAAGGTTTTTATCAGTAGACGGTCAAACAAACTATTCTTTTAAGAATCGAAGAAAATTTTTTTTTTACCTTTTATGGTTATGCAATCACTGTGAAAACCGACGTTTGAACCGAGGCCCTGAGGGCCGAGTGTCATATACCATTCGACTCAGTTCGTCGAGTACGCAAAATGTCTGTGTGTATATGTGTGTGTTTGTGTGTGTGTGTGTGTGTGTATATATATATATATATGTGTGTGTGTGTGTGTGTGTGTGTGTGTGTGTGTGTGTGTGTGTGTGTGTGTGTGTGTGTGTGTGTGTGTGTGTGTGTGTGTGTGTGTGTGTGTGTGTGTGTGTGTGTGTGTGTGTGTGTGTGTGTTGGTGCGTATGTGTGTATGTAACGTTTTTTGCACTAAGTTTATGGGGTAAAATGTGCAAAAAAATGAAAATATGTGTTCTAACTTTTCTCATAGATGGCGCGATTTTCACAAACTTAGGTTCAAATGAAAGTTCCTGTGGTTCCATACGTAATTCCTGAATTTTATCCGGATCCGGAAATATGGGGTAAAATGTGTTAAAAATTTTATACCATCACTGAAAAGAGCGAAAAACCGTAAAAAGTTTTCTAAATCGACCTCAAATCTTGTCCAATTGATAGTTTTTATCAGTAGACGGTCAAAAAAATCTATTTCGATTAATCTTTTAAGAATCGAAGAAAAATAATTTTGAAGAATACCACAGTATTATATAGGTATGCTAGTATGATTGATATGAGAAAGGCATCATTACACCACTAGGTGGATTAAAACAGGTTTTCAGGTTAACCTAGATCTCGACGTTTCATGTTATTTGGCATCAAAAAAATTTTTCGACTTTGGAAATTTCTTGCACCCAAAAAATGCCCAATTTGGGAATTTCTTGCACCCAAATTTCCAGTCGATTTGAAAATATTTTTTTTCAAAATGACGCCAGATATTGTCGTTTCATGCAATTCTTAGATATTTGGGTTTTTTCGAGATCTCGACGTTTCAGGCATTAATACAATAGGTATCTTAAAAAAAGTTTGATTTCTGAAATCTGAAGTCCCAGAGTTAATTCAAAGTCAAATGTATTTTTCTCAAGATAACGCCAGATTACGATAATTCAGGCAATCATCATCAAAAAAATTTTTTCGAGATAACTCTAGATCTCGACATTTCATGCAATTCTAAGACATTTGGTATCAATAAAAGAAATTGGCTTCGGAAATTTCTTGTGCCCCAAAAAAATTCGATTCTTGGCATCTCAATATTCCTCAAGTACCAGAGTCGTTTCTTTTTCAAAATATCAAGGTAACAATATTTGACTTTAAATAAATGTTCAAAATTTCTCAAAAATTGAGTCGATTTAAAAAAATACGCCAGATTTTGATGTTTCAGGCCATTTCAAAAAACCTTTGGTATCATCATAAAAAATATCAATTCGGGAATTTTTTTTACATAATTTTTTTTTCGATTTCGGAAATCTCATCAAATTTTTCAGTCCCAGAGATAACGTCAGATCTCAATGTTTCAGGCAAATCTAAGATATTCCGTAGTTATATATGTCGATTTTGCACAATACGCTTAGTGCGGTAATTCATTCAATTCAGGCATCATTTTGGTACTGAATTTCACCATAACACTCGTTCATACCTAACCATGACCACGACACTAGATCTCGAGCAATTCTAAGACATTTGGCAAAAAAAAAGTTTTTTCGTTTTCGGGAATCACCTATGGTGATTTTTCAAGATCGAACATTTTCAAACTTTGACCGCCGGACGGCACAACTTACCTATATCTAATGTAGCTCAAATTTTGCATAGGGACTTCTTTTTTAGATGTGCCTTAACTGTTGAGTATTACCGTTTAACGGAATTAGGTGTGAAAAAAGGTAAACTGATGATGCAAATTGTCCTTTTTAGTCATGAAGAATACCTATGCAAAATTCGAACCAAAAAACAAATACGAAAACGAAATTTTAGAAAAAAAATCGAGATTTGCGGTAGAACCGCTATGCTACGTTACTACACTTTCACCAAGTGTAACAAACGTTACAATACATATACGTATTCCGACCGTTATTTGCATTCATCATCTGTGTATCAATATGTTATAAGGTTGTTAGTACAAATATTTTCTGCTGCACCCTATAGTGAATATATTCTGTATATAGGTTCTGCCAAATATGTTTTTTTTTAATGTATAAAATCAACAATAATTGTGATCACTCGAAGAGAGTATGGACAAATTCCCATTTCATTCAATATCACTATAGTGTACTATAAAATTACACAAGATTGTTAAATGATTATCATTTAAAATCATTCTCACAATTATCAGTCATGGAACGATATTCACTGAGAATGATATTCAAGCATAATCGAAGGTTTAATGCTGCTGATTCAAACGTATTTCATACACAGAAGTAATAGGGGCGCAGGATTCCACTTGTCTGGCGAACCCAACAAATACAGCGATCACAAGCAAGCGTTCAAACGCTACACATGCAGAGTGCAGAATCAATTTGATTACGAGATCACTTCGTCATGATTATATTATATAAACGATTATCACCGACGATTTAATCGGTGGTGATAGCTGTTGTTTGATTTTTTGAGAATCATAATGTGATTTTACATTCTGCCAGAAGCACATTTATTCGAAGACATGTAAAAAATTGTGTGATTTGAAAATTACCAACCGGTACCTAAATGCGCGCGGCGATCCCGGGTGAATCGACTGAGCCACAGTATACATCGTAAAATGCATATTTTTTTCTGTGTACAATCACGCTCTAAATCTCCTCTACTATCATGGAATTAACGTCTTACACGTTTTTACTTTCGTGTAAAGTCAAAAAGGAATATTCTCGATGTGAATACAGCGGAATTCATTTCATTGTAACTACTTTCAATTCTTGTGCACTGTAAAAAAAATTTAGCATTTTATAAAACGCACTTAAGTGAAGCGTCGCGGTTCACGAAAAGTTGCATTCAAGAACCTTCTAACATTGGGCCATTTGAAAATTACATGGCATACATTAAAAAGCTAAATAAAATTGGTAACGACTGCGACTTGAACCGAGAACCATTAGGTCACACAGTACGTTCGTAAATCGACATAGCGAAGTATTTGAAATAATTAAAAAAAAAATTAGCAACAAATTCGAAACCAAAGTAACTAATTGGCAGCAAATTATTCATCAGATTACGATGCTTATCTAGAAAAAGGTTCTTCGTTAGCTTCATATGAACTTAGCGAAGCAGTCGAAAAAATAACAAAAAAATGAACAACAAATTCGAAACCGCCGTAATTAATTAGTAACTAATTGGCAACAAATTATTCACTGGTTTTCGATTGTTTTCAAACTTATTTAGTAGGGATGCTTCATTAACTTCATATGAACTCAGCGAAGTATTCGAAAAAATACTACAACAAAAGAGCAACAAATTCAAAACCACCATAACTAATTAGCAACATATTATTAAAATGAACTTTGCGAAGTACTGGCCCTTATTACCGTTCTCACTTCCACTTTCACATTCACTTCACTTACATGTCACTTCACTAGATTTTACCTTTTACAGTATCACGCATAGTGAAGTGATCACTGTAGTTTAAAAAACTATTTTTTTTTTCAACAAAATGTTGGTGGCGTGATGTTCATAATGACATCAAGTTCACCCAAGTAATGGGATTCTATCACTAGCATCATTTGTGAAAATACGTCACCGTATCGGTTCGATAAAAAATTACTCTTTCTTGGGAATATTTTGATGATATGAAACAGCTGAGCAATCAAAATTAAGGTTCATTGTTGTACTTCCCGGAAAAATAGCAACTGCCTTGTCATCTTTGGCATATTCTGTTCAATCAATTCAACGGCCCTTTTATTCATTACTATTCATTTTTTTGGACCAAATGAGTGCGTACTAGTTCTTTTCGATTAAATCAACCCTGTTGTCAAGATACCACTGACGTGTATCTGCACTCTAGTGAAAGCTGATAAAAACTAGTCAAAACTTTACAGATCCTCCGTGTACATTGATTATACAATGTATTTTTTCATGCAACTTTCCCTTGTTAGAGTGTCAAGTTTATTAACTTAATTTTATTGAAATTGATTTTTTCCCCTTTGCAACAGAAAATCGCTTGCCAAATCATAAATTTTCTTACCAACTCAAAAACCAGCAAGGAATACCTATTCTTGCACTGCATTTTATGGCAAATTTGTATACTCGAGAATTTTACAATTGTTTTTAATGCCGTTAAAAACTTTCGATACCGTTTCCGAACGTGAGTTTTTTTTAACGACGTTTACTTTTATGCTTCCGAACAGTAGTCTGCTCACGAAGTCCGACAAGAGCACTGCACACAGTAGATTTAGCCAGAGAGGAAAGCTCTGCTGTCAAAACACCTCTAGAAGCACTTATTAGAAGCCGATGAACGACCATAATTAGGTTAAAACCGGGGATAAATAAACGATATAAAAAAAAATATTAGAAGGTTGTAAAAAGAGCAGTGCGTCCCATTGCACAGTGGGAAAAAATCTATGAAAACCCGCAAAGAATTCTGTAACTCATGAACTAATTGAGATATGTCAACAAACTAAAGCGTTTCTTATGTAAAAATGTCCAAGCAATTCAATGGAATGATTTACAATGGCCGCACGAATCGCAATCCTGCTCGTTTTACCCCAAATGTGCAGCAGTTTTGGAATTTCCTATAACATTCGCTCTGTAACTTGAAAAGAAGTCGAGTGCGGTATTCTGAAATAGCCTACTTGCATGTAAAAAAGTCTGGAGAATCGATTAGAAGAACCCACACTGACCGCACGAAACGTTTTGGTGTCTGTTTTACCCCAATTCCTTCATTTCATGAGATCCTTACTGTAAATCGTCCTTAAATCTTGGTAAAACTTCTTGCAAGTTTGCGAAATATAGCTTATCTTATGTAAAAAAGTCTGGAGAATCGAATGGAAGAACCTACACTGGCCGCACCAAACGTTTTGATGACTATTTCACCCCATTTCTCCATTTCATGATATCTTATTGTAAATCGTCCTTAAATCTTGGCAAAACTTCTTAAAAGTTTACTACATCCAGCTTATCTGATGTAAAAAAGTCTGTAGAACCGAATGGAAGAACCTACACTGGCCGTACGAAACGGTTTGGTGGCTATTTTACCGAGATTTAAGGACGATTTACAATAAGATGTCATGAAATAGAGGAATTGAGGTAAAATAGTCACCAGAACGTTTTGTGCGGTCAGCGTAGGTTCTTCCATTCGAATCTCCAGACTTTTTTACATAATATAAGATAGTTTTCATATGCTTTCAACATGGTTCGCTTAAGACTTAAGGGTGATTTAGATGAAAATTTCTCATATTGGAGGAATTGGGGTAAAATAGCCACCAAAACGTTTCGTGTGGTCAGTATAAGTTCTGGCATTCGATTCTACAGACTTTTTTACATAAGACAAGCTAGATTTAGTAAACTTCCAATAAGTTTTACCGAGATTAAAGGACGATTTACAATAAGAAATCATGAAATGGAGTAAAATAGCCACCAAAACGTTTCGTGCGGCCAGTGTACACTCTTCCGTTCGATTCTTCAGACATTTTTACATAAAACCAAGCTAATTCAGTAGACCGCAATCGATTTCTTTTCAAGTTACAGAACAAATACTACAGAAAACCCTAAAACTGCTGGGAATTTGGGGTAAAACGAGCAGCATGGCGATTCGTGCGGTCATTAAAAACCATTTCATGGAATTTCTTGGATTTTTTTACATAAGAAACACTCTTGTTTGTTGCCTTTTTCCATGGTTCCCGTTTTCTTTGCGGGTTTCCTGGGTTTTTTTCCCACTGTGCATTGTTGGGCCAATCGAGCTTTGGAAATTGTTTTTGGATAGTTTTACAAAGAAATATTAAATCACTTTAGACTCTATATTGAGATATGTGCTACTTTACACATGGCTTCAGTACGGCAAACCATTTATTTTTCCCTTTTTAGAAAGGTCGAATGTATTTTTGCATATGCTTTCTTCAAATCGTTGTAACTCAGAAACAGTTAACACATGGATCAATAAGTCCCGAGACTAAAGCAGAGATGGCGCTCGTAGTAAACCAGTAACCACGTCTTTCTAGAGTACTAACCTTTGCTTGAAATGGGTCAAAATTTTAAGTCGATCCGAACAGAAACAGTTGAATTATCGAGGTTGGAGTAAAGTCGTTTAGTAGTTTGTTTACAAAATGGAAAAAACCGAGTTTCGTGTTTTGATAAAACATTGTTTTTTAATGGGTAAAAACACCGTGCAAGCGAAACAATGGATTGAAAAATGCAACGATTTGTCGGTGGTTCGCCGAGTTTAAATGTGGTCGTACCGACACAAGTGACGGGGAACGCTCAGGTAGACCTGTGGAAGCCGTTACACCGGAAAATGTGAGTGAAGTGACAAAAATTATAATGAAAGATCGTAAAGTGAAGCTCCGTGAGATTGCTGAGATGACACAGATATCATATGGAAGTGTATTTACTATCCTTCATAAAAAATTGAGCATGAAAAAGGTTTTTTCCAAGTGGGTGCCGCGATTGCTTTCGATGGAACAAAAACAGCAACGAGTCGATGATTCAGAAAGCAGTTTATCGCTATTTACTCGCAACAAAAAAGATTGCTTGCGTCGTTACGTGACCATGGACGAAACATGGATACATCACTACACTCCAGAGTCGAAGCGGCAGTCATCTGAGTGGCGCACAGCTGGCGAAAGCTGTCCGAAGCGTCCGAAAACGCAGCAGTCAGCTGGCAAAGTCATGGCGTCAGTTTTTTGGGATACGCATGGCGTGATTTTCATTGACTACCTCGAAAAAGGTAAATCGACCAACAGTGATTATTATATTGACTTACTGGTGCGTTTGAAGGAGGAAATCGCAAAAAAAAACGACCGCACATGCAGAGAAATAAAATCCTTTTTCATCAAGACAATGCACCCTGACACAAGTCGATGAAAACAATGGCGAAATTAAACGAATTGGGCTTTGATCTGCTTCCCCACCCCCCATACTCGCCAGATTTAGCCCCAGTGACTACTGGCTCTTTGCTGATCTTAAAAAAATGCTCCAGGGAAAAAGATTTGGCTCAAATGAGGAGGTCATCGCTGAAACTGAAGCTTATTTTGAAGCGAAAGATAAATTTTTTTATAAACATGGTATTGAAAAATTGGAAAAACGTTGGAACCATTGTATCACCCTAAAAGATGATTATGTTGATGAATAAAAAAAAAATTGCAAAAAAAATGTTGTTTCCATTGTTAGTCTCGGGACTTATTGATCCATGTATTAATTGAACAAAAATGATGTCGTAGTAGAAGTTGATAAAGTGCCGTTTTGAAAATAAAAACTTAAGCTAAACGGTAAGCTCTTGATAGAAAATAGTCAGTGAATCACTAGAATATGATTCTACAGATCAAAAACACTAAACTCACTCACAGTGACCATTCTCGTAGAACTAGCCGTGCTCGAGATAAATGAAATTCAAAGAACAAAGGTTTTGGTTTTGTTGAGGAAATCGATTTCCTACAACTTCTTTATGGACACCACTTTTGTGCAATTGATAGTTTCCGGGAAAGTGCATGCAACATTCCATTCATCTGTTTCTAGAACTAGCCTTGAATCGAATTGGTCTCTCCATTGGTGCAAAATAAATGATTTGTAATACTGAAGTCCTGTTCGAAGTTTCATAAGAATCGGAGTAAGTCGGTTCTGAATTTAACACTTTTTCTGCAGAGAATTTCAGAAATTGCTCTTTTGTCGTTCAGCGTTCAATTTTCGGAATATATTCTATTTTACATCAAATTTGCTTTTCACGATAGTCGAAAACACAACCTTTTCAAGTGTCTCTTCAATCTGCAATTCACATTCGACATCCTCTTTCGGCCGAGGAACCCTTCGAACGATGATTGATTTTCTGCGAAAAGCAGAACGTTACCGAAGTAATAGTAGTAGTAGTAGCATTCACAACTTCCGAAAGCGGACCCAGAAGGATTAATTTGGTTCTCCAATTCAAATTGCACCCTAATCCTGTGTTCTTCGAACTGGAATGGATCTTGTCGGATTTCAATTCGATCACGGTTCCCCACGGTCGCCTGCCGGCACCCGGAGGAGAACCTTTTCCAATAAGCCGCTTTCCAATTCAATGGCAGCCCCCGGCAAGAAAAAAATGTTTAGTGTTTGTTCCAATTCACTGCTGTTCTATAATGGAATAAAAGAGTTGAAACCGATGTTTCAAATATTACTTCAATCAGCGGGTGTTGAATAATTAATTGAATAATGAATTTTTGACAGTGATGATTTTCAGCACTGGAGTAGTGAAAATCGGTAACTAGATTGGTTACCAGTTTAACACACGTGGTCGAAAAATCTAGGGTAAAAATCGGAGAAATCCAAGAGTCAAAGCATGCTTTGGTTAAGTGGTTAATGTTCCGATTGTAAGTGCTCGCTCACAACGGTTTTTTTTACTATCAGCCTTCTAATCGTGAATTGCGTGACTTGATTGAAACGCCTTCTGAAATTGATTCCATCTTACAACGGTTACTTTTTGTTTGAATAATAATCACCTTAAAAATGGATGGGAAGTAGAGCCTAAAATAAACTTTACCTTCCCTTTTACCAAACCGTTGGTTGCTGCTGATCATTGTCTCCGTCGGTTTTCGGCTCCTACATGACAAACTTTTTCGCTTCGCCGAAATTGGTCCCTGTTAAATCCATGTTAGGAGCTATCGTGTAACTTTTCACAGCTTGTTGTCGTTTCTATGGTGGTTAGTTTTTTGGATGCAAGTGAAAACATGTTTCTCCCGGTTGGTTGGTATTTTCCGTAACAAGTATGTCCGATTACAGAAACTTTCGGTGTTAGAATATTTCAACGAATTTGTTAGGTACGGAAGGTTTGCAGTTGGAAAAAGGTACACAAATGGCCGATAAGTTGTGTCACTAGCAGATGCTATGGAAGTTTTAATCACGTTAGCATTGGTGCA
This sequence comes from Malaya genurostris, assembly GCF_030247185.1. Classification (NCBI taxonomy): domain Eukaryota; kingdom Metazoa; phylum Arthropoda; class Insecta; order Diptera; family Culicidae; genus Malaya; species Malaya genurostris. The sequence continues at coordinate 25,294,321 of NC_080571.1, read as the reverse complement.
TAACATGTTCTAGATAATGCACAGTAGGCTAAAAAGTATAATCGAAAATGGAACTTCTTTCAACAGAATGTAGTTTCCCAAACAGAACATTGCAAAGTAAATCAGTAGTCTCATACGGATCAGGGTGATTTTTTCTGAAACCATTTCTCCGAATGGCTAATGCAAAACTCAGTCGTATTGGTCTCTCTATCCATGGAAAATAAATGCTTTATCATACTGAAGATGTGTGCAAAGTCGATCTAGATTTGGCCCCCTTATCTGTTTCTAATTTCAGGAATATCTCTATTCAGCATGACCGCACACCATTTCTTCCAATAATAAGTTTTATTTTCGAAAGCAATGCTTCTAGCCACAATTGATTAAACCGTTTCGCCGAATGGGTCATTTTGACGATTGAATCCACTCAACGATATGTTATTTTACTGAATGTATCGTCCATAAACTATCGCACATGCATTGAAATTGTAACGTGGTATCAATTTATCGAGCATTCCAAAATTCGGCGAAATGACTCCTTGAGTGAAGTAGCCCATTCGGTGAAATATGATTCGACGGAATGGGTCCGTTTGTAAAACTAGTTAAACAGCTAGAATGTTATAATTCTATCCATCTTCAATCATTTTTCGGAGTTCAATCAAGAAAAAATATTTTTAACGGACTTTTTTTCGTTGTTTCTGTCGAATTGACTTATGCAGTGACATTTTTAAAGTATTGTAATCCACTGTGTTCACAAATCTCTACGAGAAGTGTATTCAAAAGAGGTTTTCTTCTATTGACACTATTTTATTGCTCATACGGCATCCAATTTACGAATTACGGTGGAAGAAAATACTTTTTGATTTTGATGTGAACGTGGAAGACCATCAATAAAGTTTGAAAACGCCGAATTACAAGCAATATTGGATCAAGATAATACTTCTAGACAAAAGCGAATGTTATATGTTGCACAACCAATAATTTCTAGCCGTTTGAACACTATGGAAAAGTCCAAAAGTGTGGAAAATGGGTGCCACATGAATTGAATGAAAGATAAATGGGAAACCGAAAAAACACTTAGCACAACTAAAATTTTGCTTCAAAGATACGAAAGAAAATAGCGTTGCATCGAATTGTTACTGGATTTATTAAGTATCCTAAACGGAAAAAAAATCACTGGTTAATCCAGATCGATTCGGTAAGAAGGCGATGTTCTGTGTTTGGTGGAATCAGAAAGGTGTGGTATAACATGAGCCACCGGCAACAGATGATCACCTTGAACCATTTTTAAAGTATTTTAGTCCACCTGTCCGTACAAACCTATCCGAGAAGTGCATTCAAGAGAGCATCTATTTTGGAAATTCAATTTTGATAACACGATACAGTACAGTTTTACATCCATTTTTTTGTGGTCAGTTGAATGTGAAAAAGTCATACTGAAACCATTGACCAAAAAAGGACCGCAAAGTTATGTAACACGACAATGCACACAAAACTAAACCTTGGATGTGAGCTACTAGCCCACTCGCAGTATTCACCAGACTTGGCCCCTTCCGACTACCATTTGTTTTCGTCGATAGACCACGCATTGACTGAGTAGCACTTCGATTCCTACGAAGAATTCGAAAATTAGGTACTTGGTTGCTTTGCCTCAAAAGACGGACATTTCTTTTGACGTGATATCCATAAATTTCCAGAAGGGTAGTCAAGATGCGAGAAAGTAGTGGCCAATACTTTCATTTTTTTTTATTGTCTCAATCAAAATTAGTGTTTGATTTCAACATGCATACAACTACGTTGACGGTCCAGGAAGTAAGGTACTGGTCTCATGACTGTTCATTATCAGTATCGTTGAATATTGATGAAAATAATTACCAAAAATTCAAAAATAATTCAAACGCCAAGCAATGCAAGTCTACAAGCTTTTTGGCGTCTGCCGATCGCAATCTTATTAAATTGACCGGCATCAGAGCTTCATATGGTGTTGAATAAGGCAATTTTAACGCTAGCCGAGTAAAAGGTTCTTTTGAAATAATTGCGTCATGGCAGGTTTACAGTCAATAAGGCGGGGTTAACGAGATCTAAAATGCAACAGAAATTCTTCATAGATTATTCTGCTGTAGATTCAGTTATTCCAATGTGAAGATTATAAAATAGTTAAATAAAAAACTTCGGCTTCTGAATATTGCTGACAAAAAAAGAATGATGAAGAGAAAAATGATGCTGGTATCTTTGGTACAGTTCGAGATACTCGAAATCACAAATCTTCGTATGCTTTCTGTATTGCAATTAGGGTTAGAGCTCTTGTGGAGAACAAATCCATCAGAAATTCCGGATCACATTTTTAATCAAATATTACTATACTTGTCGGAATTTCAACTTGTATATCCAAAATACTTCCCTAGTAGTTAGATAACAGATCGGCTGAAAAGTTCGTATCGTTTCTATGTGAGGGCGCCACTAGAATTAAATCCATACCATTTTCAGTTAGTACCAACCTTCAAAAGATACGTGTATAAATTTGACAGCTGTCTGATTATTAGTTTGTGAGATATTGCATTTTAAGTGAAGCTACTTTTGTTATTGTGAAAAAAATGGAAAAAAAGGAATTTCGTGTGTTGATGAAACACTACTTTTTGATGAAAAAAAGTGCCGCCGATACCAAAAAATGGCTTGATGAGTGTTATCCAGACTCTGCACCGGGCCAAGCAACAATTCGTAAGTGGTTTGCAAAATTTCGTACTGGTCATATGAGCACCGAAGACGATGAACGCAGTGGACGTTCAAAAGAGGCTGTTACCGATGAAAACGTGAAAAAAAATCCACAAAATGATTTGATCGAGATAGCTGACACCCTAAAGATATCAAAGGAACGTGTTGGACATATTATTCACGAATATTTGGATATGAGAAAGCTTTGTGCAAAATGGGTGCCGCGTGAGCTCACAATCGATCAAAAACAACAACGAATTGATGATTCTGAGCAGTGTTTGGAGCTGTTATATCGAAATAAAACCGATTTTTTTCGTCGATATATAACAATGGACGAAACATGGCTCCATCACTTCACTCCGGAGTCCAATCGACAGTCAGCTGAAAGGACTGCACGCGATGAACCGAACCCAAAGCGTGGAAAGACTCAACAATCGGCCGGTAAGGTTAGGGCGTCTGTATTTTGGGATTCGCATGGTATAATTTTCATCGACTACCTTGAAAAGGGAAAAACCATCAACAGTGACTATTATATAGCGTTATTAGAGCGTTTGAAGGACGAAATTTCAAAAAAAAACTGCCTCATTTGAAGAAGAAAAAAGTTTTGTTTCATCAAGACAATGCAACGTGTCACAAGTCGATGAAAACCATGCTGAAATTGAACGAATTGGGCTTCGAATTGCTCCCTCATCCACCGTATTCTCCAGATTTGGCCCCCAGCGACTTTTTCCTGTTCTCAGACCTCAAGAGAATGCTCGCTGGTAAAAAAATTAGAAGCAATGAAGAGGTAATCGCTGAAACTGAGGCCTATTTTGAGGCAAAGGACAAATCGTACTACAAAAATGGTATCGAAAAGTTGGAAGATCGCTATAATCGCTGTATCGCCTCTGATGGCAATTATGTTGAATAATAAAAACGAATTTTGGCAAAAAAAATGTGTGTTTCTATTAAACGATACGAACTTTTCAGTCGAACTGTTATAAGGCTATATTTTCGAAGAAGACTGAGCTAAGATGTGCGAGTACATGATTTTTCTACAGACACATTAAATAATATATCGTTCGAGAATGCAAATCCTGAACTTCTAGCGCGAGCTAAACTATTGATTGATGCGTCGATTTTTGAAGCCTGAGAAAAAAAAAATAATCCGAAAGAACCAAATCGAACGAATAAGGAGCTCTTTTCAGCCATAGTTCGCCGCTATGTTGACATCCAATCGCTCCAATAGAGCGCAATAATTCTCGCTGTTGATGGTTTTACCTTTTTCGGGGTAGTCCACGAAAAGTATGCCATAACAATAGCAGAAAACAAACGCCCTGACTTTTCCGACTAATTGGACGATTCCTAGACTGCTTTGGATCATTGCCGGGCACTCATCCTGATCTCTGGAGTGTAATAGCGGATCCAGGTTTCATCCGGATTTATCCATCGACCGATTCCGCATTAGCATAACCAAACACGCTCCCGAAGTGTGCTCGAGTTCGTGCATTTGACGTGTTTCATATATTTTGTCCTGAACCACCGCTCGGAAATCAAAACACAACAGATGATCGTTCTTTTTATCCACCCGAAATACGGGAGAAATCTGTTTTGATCAATTTGAATGCGACTGGAGACTCAAAATTTGAGATAATCCGGCAAAGAAATACTGATGTGGTTAAGGTGTTGGAAATCCACCACGACGAAAAGTTCCCAAATGTTACGAAACAAACAGCAGTGTAAATTACACTAGATTTCAAACTCTAAAAGAAATGTATCGTGTAAGGTATTTTGAAGTGTACGATCAAACAACCGAATCTTTCAAGAGCTTGTTCGACACTGAATCAAAGAATCTTTTGCCGTTGGTATTAATAGACTGTAGAGTGTAAAAAAATAAAAAAAGACGGGCGGGTAATGGCAGAGTCATAACTGGAGAACTTTAATACGAACAAAACTTCCGAATGTCAATAAGCGTTCGTATTTGATTGATTGTGTGAATTTCGCCACTTTTACTGCTTTGCTTTCAGAACTGCAATGCAAAGTATTACTGGAACTGAATTAAAGAACTATATTCGGAACCTAAGATTTACTCCGAATTCAGTTGCCGATTCAGGTTCGGAATCCACATTAAACAATTCAGTTCTCATTTTCAGAATCCAGGTTACGAATTTATTTCTAGAACTGAATACTAAATTTGAGTTCCAAATATGAATTAAGGCACTGGATTCAGTTTCAGAACCCAAATTTCGAATTAAATTCCAGTGTAGCATTAATCTGAATTCTGGAAATGAACTTAGAAACTGAATTTAGAAACTAAATTATGAAATTGAATACAGGTAGTAAATTCTGTAACTAAACTCAGGAATTCAATTCAGGTTCAGAAGTCAGTTTCAAAATTCTGGTTCGGAGTTCCGATCTAAAATTTTGTTCCAGAATCCAGATCAAGAATTTATATCTTGGATTTGGTTTTATAATACTGAGTTTTCAATGAGAATTTGGTCTTCGAATTCTGAGCTCAAATTAAGGCACTAAATTCAGTTCCAAAATTTAGTCAAGAAATCGGTTCCAAAAATTTAGCTCCTCTAGAATCTAGAATTAGGACTCAGTTCCAGAGTCTTAGTTTTAACTTTTGACCCTGTGTTCTGGAACTTAATTCTGATATTAAATTCTAAACCTAGAATTAGGTTCAAAGTTTGAAATTAGGTCCTGAATCCAAATGAGGCTTTACGAGCGAATGAGAGCGCAACCTGAGACTACCTCAAAACCGTCATTCGACTGCGGAAAAGGCAAGTCAGCGTGAAAAGTTTTTTTCAGTGTTTGTCGACGTTTGGGAAACTTACATTATTTTTATTATTTTGGGTGCACTGACGAGTCGAAGACGAAACGTAAAGAATAGTAAAAAAAAATCTAAGTGGAACTCGTTGAAACTTTTTTTTCAGGCCTTTTCAAAGTTAGTTTTAGTTATTGAATTATGACAATCCCCTTAAAACTAGTTTTTTAATCATAACTTGTTTCAAGGAATAATGGTAGAAAATATGAAATCCTATAATTTTGCAGAAGGTAATGCATAGGTTTATTCTTTTCTGGAAAAGTTATACATCATTTTACCTATTTTTACTTAGGAAACCTTGCACTGAAGCGAAATATGCAACTTAATGCAGCAAACTATTACAATACTTTTAGGAAATTATATTCCTAATCAAATTTATTTTGTAATAAGAATACCCTGAGTACTATTCGTGTGACTCATTTTCACTATGGCCGTGCTGAAACCATGCATGATTAAGAAACGGAGGGTGTCACGCGTCTGCTATTTCTGTAACTCACTTTTGCAGTGAGCGTAGAGATGTGCAATTCGCTCCTGAACTATTCCAGCGAATCGAATTTTTAAAGTGAGCTGATAGCTCACAGCTCTTTTTAAAAGAACCGCAGCTCACCAGTTCACTGCACTGGTAAGCAGGGATGCCAGGTTCACAGATTAATCTGTGTTTCACAGATTTTCAACCTTTTGCACGGATTTCAAAAATGGCACAGATTCTCACAGATTTCTAAAAATAGATTTACACAGATTCTGAAATCGATCATAGATTTTTAAAATTGATCACAGTTTAGCACCAAAAATTGCAGAGCGGTAGGAAATAGTGAGAGTTTTTGGATGGTCACAGATTTTTGAAAAAAAGACCTGGCATCCCTGCTGGTAAGGTGAAAACAAGCTACGAGCAGAACGGATCTTCGGTTCTTGAAGAGCGAGTTATAAATGAGAAGAGATGTGTGCATGAGCTTTTGTTCGTTCTTCCAAGTGTGTATCTATCCTTCTTTAACAGATTGAATAAGCCATTGTCAATAAGAAATCTTACCTCTCATTAAGTAGGCTAAGGTACATTCAGGGATGCCACTTTTGCAGATATTCTCAAATATGACATAATAATAATTCGCAGACAAGTTAGTTCGCATAGCATTGTTCTTTGTGCATCAACGATTTCGATCATGCTTATGAAAGAAAAACGGAGTAAGAAAAACGGCGCGAAAAACAGCGCTCAAAACAAACCTTCGCACATCTCTAAGTGAGCATCACACGATCAACATATCGTCCTAAAAAACGTGTTTCTTCGCGATAACTCAATTTATTCACACGTCTAAAAATGAAATCTCTTCGTAAAGGTTTATACTTTTACAATACTTTTTCATATTTTGTTTGGAAAACATTTTACCATTTTTTAATATGTGTTGAACTTTTGGTAATTTTTCGGATTTTCAATATTTAAAACTATCTTTGAAAAGGCCTAAAAAATTGCATCTAGTTCCACTTAGATTTTTTCTAATATTGTTAATTGTCAAAAAGTAAACAAAATAATAATCACAACAATTTGCTTAAGCTGCGCGTGCAAGCATGAGCTTGTTTATGCTTATTTATGCGCACTTTGTAGTAGATACTTAGGTAATAGAGGTAGATTCTACGTAGATCAAACCAAAAAAACTGTTTTTAAAATAAAGTGAATATATCTCAAAAAACATTTTTTTTACATTATTTATATCTTCAGCAAAAATACTTCAAATGTTTTTTTTTTTTCAAAATGAGATAGAAAAAATTTTTTTTTGAAAAATATTTTTTTTTTCGAAATTGGTACTTCTCTCTTAACAAAAATTAAGGTGCCACTTTCAAAAGAAGCGTAATATAATCGTGTAAAACTTCTTCGAAGACACGTTAGCACTTAAAAATCAGTGAAAGTCAGTACAGACTTTTGACCGTCTTTTTCCAGTTTTGGACCACTGTGCGGCGCCCTATAGTAAAGTAAGACGAATTCACGTCAAAATTGTTCTTACATTCAGAGGCTTTGGTCACTACTGATCGTTTGATACAAGGATGCCCGTAATCTTTTTTTTTTCGTTTTTAATTCACATTTCGTCTTCAACTTATCAGTGCATTAGCAGTTCATATTGAACTACTGGTGCATTTGGCCTTATGAACTGCTATACAGTTCACTCTATTTCATGTGGTACAATTTAAACGATTGCGTTGAAACGCAACGCTGTGAGAACATTTACTTATTCATACTGAACAGCTAAGTGCACCGTCAGTTCAATCTGAACTGCTGATATTAAAAAGCAATCTTGTCCTTGTCTAAAATTATCTAGATTTCGTAGAAATTAACACAGATAACTACGGATAAACGAACTGCTTTCATCACACCTCTGAATAATCGGAACTACTAAACGGCAATAAAAATTTTTATTTGAAAGGAATTCTTAGAAGCTTGTTGCCAAATATTATCGTTTGTTCCTGAAATTTGTTTTTTGAACCTCCCTAACACGTCTGATGAGACTCACTCTTTCCCATCGTCAATAGGTCTTGGTAAGAGCAGAGCTTTTTTTCAGACTACGTCGAGTACTTACGTGACTCAGCAAGCAGTGATACTTGAAAAGCTTTGATCAGTATTATAATTGATAATTAAAGTTTGACATTTCTTCCCTTTCCTTTAAAAGTCACAATCACAGATTTATCACACAGAAGGCGTTGAAAATTAACGGGAAGTTAATAATGTTGATATTTCAATTGCAAGAATTTTTTTGTGTATTAGAACTTTGGCTAACGTATTTTAAGGAATAACAGAATAAAAGTTTCTGTCACAATTACGTTCGATAATTTCTGCTGGCGGTTGTTCAACATATTTCTTGCTAAAGTAAATTACATAAAACTAATAACTGATTTCACCAATCCCAACAATATGAAAACTTTCAACACTTTATTTAATTTAATACACTTTTCTTTGCTAGTTGTTTAGCATTCAGACAAGTAGGCTTCTTTGTAGCGTAGAAATGAAAACCCTCTTCATTGCCATGGTAAGTTGTGCGATGTGGTTTGTGTTGTAGTGATTCTTTTTAGAAAACTCGATCCAAATCTGGGTACGGTTCAGTAGGTAGGTAGTTTGGCGCTTCTTTCGTAACTGGAGAGACACAATGTTAATGCTTGTTGCTAGCTGCCAGGAGATGGGACTGTATTAGAGAACTCATGGACACCTTAAAACTTATCCTTAAATCAATAACATCACTTCCGGAAATTGGCAACTTCGTCAAATCGGGTTTAATAAAAAAAACCTCTCAGCCTCTCTCATATCCTGCTGCTAGCAATGCGACGTGCGCTTTTCTTCCGTTTTCTGTTTCATTTGGTTGGCATTTGTATGATATCTTTGGACCCACCACCACCACCACAAAACACCACCCCGTATGATTTCATCTCACTAAGTAAGTTGCTCTGAATTGTGATGGTTTTTTTTTCTTCTCTCTCCTTTTTATTAACTTATGATTGATTTTGGTTCCACTAATTGGTTATTAACCGCTTGAGGATTTAATTCTATAATTTTTCACCTCTTCAGTTAGATTCATCACCGGGTATCAGTTGGACACAAAATGTTCCTCCCGTTCCAAACCCGAAAGGAGGAACACAACCGATTCCGATCTGCTCCGTCGGCACTAATCAACTTAACTAATTTTTGTTTTTGTTTTGTTTTTCATTCTCCTTCCCTTTAATCCGACGAAAACGTCCAACAGTTTCCGGATTCCTGCGGAGTCGCCGGGAGAAGGCCAAATCGAAGAAGACCAAGAAGAAAAAGGATTCGGTCGAAAATGCCAGTGCCAAAGATGAGAAAATCTCTGACGCGTAAGTTATCCGCTTTTGGTTAGCCACAAGGTGGTGCATGTTTAATAAAATTCATTTCATTCCATTTTCTGCAGCGAGGAAAAAGACGAAATGGTGAAGGCGACGGACGTCGCTAGCAATTTACAGACGACGTCTGCGGTCAGTACGGGCAACGTCGCACCGACGGCCACACCCGAGGTAGACGAGGACGGTTACAGCATACAGCCACGGGATGGCACGTGGGACAGTGGCACTATTACGGAGAAAAGTAGTAAGTGGTGGACTTGTTTTAAGTTTAAATTAGTTTCCTCACTCGGCTTTGCTCGACCGTTTCAGACAACTTCTACTCCAGTTCCGATAGTGATAGCGAGGACGAACGGGGTGATCGCAAGATACACGTGGAAATCAAGCCGCTGAACAATGGAGCGGCACCGATATCGGCCAGCGTGGACGAACTACGGGCGACCGTAGAGAATCTGTCCCTGTCGCCCATCGGGGCACTTTCGACGGTAAGTACGCTGGCTGCTGTGTGCTGTGTCGTAGCGTCGAGGTAACTGCCTGTAATGTAATGGCCACCGTTGTGATTATGATTTTCTCACTAGAGCTTATTTGAGTTTGTGTGCGTGTGTGTGCTTTGTGTATTCGTTTGTGAAGTTAGAACAAAACTGTAAGAAATTTTCGCTTAACATTAAGGGTCGATGGACCACTCTGTTTAAAATGGTTGCCCTATATTCCACTCTCATGTTATTGAACTTTTTAAAGATTAGCATAGTTTGCATCGGGAGCGAGTAATTTCGCCGAAAGTCGTTTCGTCGAATGGGTCATTTCGCCGAAAGGGTAATTTTTTTAGGGTCAAAAATATCTTTTTGTTTTTATATCTCCCCATGTGCCGCAGCTGAGTTGGCCGTCGACCAGCTGTCGGAAGCGGCGGCCTCTTGCATATAAACATGTAACCGCCTCGTTTACCCGGTCTACTCAAAGCTGGGTTTCTTTGCTTCAGTTAGGTCCGAACGAGCGGTCGCGAAGTCGGATAGCATACGAACAAAACGATGTGGCGAAGCCGCATTAGATATTTTTCCATCTGCACTCAGTTATCGGGAAATTCCGCAAACAATTGTCTGATAGGTACACTAATACAGTCAACAAGTTATTTTGGGAATTCCGTCCTGAGCATCATGAATAAACCTACAAAAATTATTCAAGTCTCTGAATCATATCAGAAGCACGATTGTAGGTCAACAAAACGGAAGTTGACATAATCATTTTTCATTTGTCTTTTTTTTATCAATTACAATTACGATATTAAGAATAATGACGAATTCGGCGAATTTACCCTTTCAGCGAAATGACTCTTTCGGCGAAATGGCATTCGGTGAAACGTCTTTCGGCGAAATGACCCTTTCGGCGAAATGACTTTCGGCAAAAGGGATTCATTCATTCCAGGAAGAATGATGAACTCCTCTGTCTTTTGCTCTTTGCCATATTGGGAGAGAAACGATAGAACATCCTTCAATTTTAGCTCACCATACACAGATTCAAACATGTATGGAGAACCAAAAATACGGGTACGTTGTTGCGTCAATGCGGGACAGTTACAAATCACAAAAATAATACTCAACATGCTGAATAGTAGCCATGTGATGGTTGGGTTGGCAATATCCAGTCAGAGCTCTGACCAGAATCCTGCAGTGATACTTGGAAAAATGCAGTAGGCATTTTACATTTTCAGATTCAAATCTGGTAAAAATACTGTTATCTGAGCGCAAGTTTGTGCCAATAGCTGGCATATTTGAACGCAGCCCAAGAACGAATCCCGTGCTTTATCAGACCATGTCAGCTTGGAGCGAAATCAATCTTCAGTTCAGCAACGCCATCGCACGGCATCACATTCAACTTATCATGTCAATTGTATGGGTGCGCAGTGCTGCTATTTTGGCGCGCTCGGATTTGGCATTTCTCTCCCCTACTTCTATGTATGGGATTCGATGTGGACTCGACCGTTTTAGTGGCCTTTTACAACATGGAACAGGAAATCAGTGGATCAATTCTTGGTTGAAACAAAACCGCCGGATGCTGGCTTACCTGTTTGTGGGACTCATACCATCGGGACTGTTGGATCGTAGTGTTATTCTTAGCCAGTTAAGAATCGCTTTAACGTGATCGAAGAATTCGCGAAACAGAAGTCTACTGGGCCAGGTCGATGCGTCAAGTGATTGTTCTTTTAAAGAGGGACCTACTCCGACTGTGTTACTGTGCAGCAAAATTACTTTCTAATATCTGTTGTAGCATTTTGATTGTTTTTTTAGGCATGCTTGGCTCAATTTGAACATTTGCTGTCGGCAACGATTAGAATTTACAGTTTCCCCTGATTTGAGAAGACACCGTAGTATAAGACCTTCTGATTCCACCAATTGCACAAAATCGATTTGTTTCCGACGCGGAAACTCGAAGCGAATGCACCTATTTCCATCTTACCCTTAGAGTCCATCTGTCGAACAGAGACAGCAGTTCTCACTCTAACTAATCGTATATGAGATGACTACTGAAGCTGAGATGAATACTAAGGCTGTGAACCATTTCGCGGTTAATTTTAACTTTTGGTTAAAATCTGACACTTGAGTGGTTATTTGTGTCGAGTAGTTAAATTTAACTAAAACTGCGGCCCATTTCAAAATTTGACGGTTGGCAAGTTATTTGGGTTTATTTTGCACTGGAAATAATTTAAGCTAAAGAATTGATATTAGAATTTTCTTTGTTCGATTTTTTTCAGTGTCGTAAAATAACCATCGATCTGTCAAAAATAATGCTTTCGAGCAGGGTTATTATTGACAACATCAAAATAACCACTCGAGTGTCAGATTTTAACCAAAAGTTAAAATTAACCGCGAAATGGTTAACAGCCTAAGTGCCTTAATAAAATATACGATTAAATGAAAAAAAAACCTTTTTTAATCCACGTAGTGGTGTAATGATGCCTTTTTCATATTAATTATATTTTTAAAAATAATACTAGAAGATTCCGTGGAGAAATTCGTTTTTCAATCATGAATAAAATAAGAAACTTTCTTTGGGTATAAACTAACATAATCTTTTCAATTTGTAAACAGTTATGTCAAGTTAATAAGAATTTTACGTCGCACTAAATGATTAAACACACTTTATCTTATAGTTCTGGAACCGGAAGTCGGATTCGGAAGAAATTAAACAGCAACCTATGAGACTATAGGAACTTTTATTTGAGCTTGTCTGTGGAAATCGATCAAATCATCTCTGAGAAAATTGAGTGAGTCTTATCTTAATCCTGTTGACCACTGAAAAATATAAATCCTAATATGGCAACCCTACACGCCATACGAAATTGAACAAATCACGCTATGAATAGAGCAAAGCCGCACGTACCGTCGCGTACTAGTTTTGCATCGTCATTTTGAATAACGATTTGAATGTTTTGACACTCATCGCCATATAACTTCGGAACCGGAAGTCGGATCAGAATGAAATTGCACAGTAGATTTCAAGACAATGAGAGCTTAATTTGAATCATGAGTCGTGAAAATCGGCTTAACCGTTGCTGAGAAATCGAAGTGAGTTCCGTTTCTGGAGATTTTCTTCACTAAGGAGTGTATCGAAAATAAGCTATCCAAGCTATTTTTCTTTCAAATTATGATGAAATTATGTGTTTTCGCATTTTTTGGACGCTTGAGCTCAAATTTTTTTGAGCTCCTGCTTTACCAGTCTTCTTGAAGACCCTCTTCACGATTGCCCAGTAACGTTCGATGGGTCAAAGCTGAGGGCAATTTGGTGGATTGATATTTTTCTCAAAGAATTTTATACCCTTTTTCGCAAGCCAATTGAGAGTGGTTATGCCATAGTGAGTCGATGCTAAATCCGGCCAAAACAGTAGAGGTGTACTATGCTTCTTATATAAAGGCAGCAATCTCTTCTGGAGACACTTAAATCGATAGATTTCTGTATTTATAGTTCCGGTAGTGTAAAAAATTGTTGATTTCAAACCACAGGAACATATTGCTTGCCATACCAGTGCCTTTCGACTGAATTTTTCCATTTGAATCGACCTGTCCGCATCGCTCACGTCTTCCCCAACGACGACAGTAATGTATTGTGGGCCTGGAAGAGTTTTTGAGTCCTCCTTTACATAAGTCTCATCGTCCATCAAAACGCATGCATCCGGACATTGCAAAAGACGCGAATACAATTTCCGGGCACTTGTTGCTGTTCGCTTCTTCTGTTCTACACTTTGTTTCGAGATTTTCTGCTTCTTGTAGGTCTTCAGTTGATTTCGCCTCTTGATACACTGAATCATTCCGACACTCGTTCCTGCTTTTTTTTGCCAAATCACTTATTGACTCCGGGCCTCGGTTGTAAAGTCGTTGCATAGCCTTTCCGACGACACGACCACTCGTCTATCGAAACTGTATCGAAAATTTAAGTACCCCTCAGTAACTGGTAATGTCAAAACGAAATCGTCTGAAAAACTATTGAAACTGGCAACACAAGTTGATAAATTATTCATTTTGAATAACAGTTACCATAACCTTGGTTACAGCACGTAGAAGACTTGATGAATATAAACATAACAAACAACCTCGATTGGAAGATCCTTGTTCCACGGAAAGATGTAAGTTCTCCAGCATCATCACGTGTCAGAGTAGAGGATCGATTGGTTCAATCAGATAGAGGCTGTCGTTAAGGCAATTGCATATAAGGCCAGCCGCATGTAACCAAAATCTTTTGTATTGGGTAATTAAGTTTTAAAAATGTAGCGAAGTTTGCAGTCGTTAAATTCGTCTGTGCGAAACTTTTTATCAGTTAAATCATCAAAATTCAGTATTGAAATATAAATGATAAAGCTGAGACAAACCGGTATATCAGTACTATTTCACAAGGAGCAAGGAATTCGTTTACAGCCGTTCAAAGATACTTAAATATTTGAACTTTATTTTCAATCCATTTCAAAGTCGTACGTGACTTTCAGATATGAATACACTTATTCACACAATTCATATTTGTTCTTTTTTAATGACTCTCTCAAGTAAAATGATTTCAATTGTTTGTCAAATCTTTGTATATCTACAACATCTGAATTGGTTCTAATTCGTTCAACCTTCGTTGTCAATCAACGTACATGTTGTGAAACAATATGCCATTTTGAACATTCGAGTTACTCCTTCACTTCTACTCCCAGTGGTTTTAAGGCCTTTGCAAATCGGGCGTAAAGTTTGATGAACATGGACATTGATAGTAACTACGGTCTCCCGTAAATCGGCTGGAACCTGTTGAAGTAGTCAAATGTCAAGAATGTCCGATACAATCCAACAATGACGTCTCATTTTCGCTTCGTGCAGGCTAGCACGAACTTCTGGGTTTGTTGACACTATATCAAGAACTGGGAGTATGTTTCGGAAATTCGAGTGCATATCCCTGAGGGGAATGGTCGGCATCATGGCTGAGTTTGATGACTTCAGTACAGGTAGAGCTTCTTTGTAGCCTGCCTGTTTCAGCACTACATCTAGAGCCAGATTTGGTTATTGTGCACCCAGTTCCGGTCGGCGCAAATCCAAAAAGAACTTTGTAACATTTACTTGATAGCTGAATGTATCTTCCAAATTTAAAATTTGTTCCAGTCAACCATGATCAATTGTTGAACCTGGTTCTGGTGCAGGATAATTCTGTAATTCGGAGTAAATAAAAATGTTTAATACAATCTAAAAGGTTACTTTCAAACTTCTTACAGTGTCCTGAAACTCTAAACTTTCCTGGAGCACGTTCTGGAGAGGATCACTGATTGGAATGTTTCGTACAAAAGTAGCCAAATTGTGTTCTTCGGACCAAGCGTATTTTGAAAGCATCCACGTGTCTTACGAAAACTACCTAGAGCCACTTTACCTAAAATTAGTTTATTGAACGAAACCCCCAAATTGGGTGGAATGTACTTAAAATTAGGTTGATTTGCGGTTCCGTGTGGCAACTTAAACAGTGTTGCTCTAGAAGATTATTTTTATCATTATCAAGGGGTCACTATATTTGTGGTAACTGACGGTAAATCGCTCATGAACACTATTTATTCCGATTTTTCTTCAGAGTGCCTGGTCGTGTCGTCGGCCTTTCTATATGCGAAAGGCAAAAAAAAGAACTCGATATAAGAAGAAGCTTCAAAACTGACTCGAGTTTCAATTCAACGGTGTTGAAACTAGATTCGACACTGGCTCGAGATCGTGTTGGCAGCAGTGAAAATGAGGACTGGGTTAGGTTTGACCGACGACACGACCAGGCACTCCGAAGAAAAATCAGCATTAAAACTGTTCGCTAACGATTCACCGCCAGTTACCACAAATCTAGCGACCCCTTGTAAATGATAAAAATAATCTTCTCGAGCAACACTGTTAAAGTTGCTATGGACTAGTTACCAAGGAACCCCAAAACAAATAAACATGTTTTGAAAGCGGTGGAATAGTTCTATTAGTATTAAACTTTTTCCAAATTAAGCAGAAATGCATTTAAATGGACTCGATTTTCGGAATTTAATCGAAACTATGGATGAAACCAACGAACGAAGACAATGATCTGCTTCCAGCGATTCATCCGTACACTTCAACTGCTAGCTTTTCTGGGCAGTAGGATTCGGTGTAATATGCCGGTGTCAAAATTGTTTTGTGTCGGTTGATTGCGCAGCAGTGGAAACAGTATTTCACTTTGTTGGCCACTATTCGAGGATTACTAGTGGAATTCCACGAAGAAATCATTTTACCGTACGTTATGCAGGGACCGCAGAGCACTAGCTTCGCTCAGCTCGTTGTCGGTCATTTCCATGTCTTCCTTCTCACACAACGGTTCCAAGTCAAGACCTGAATTTTGAACTTGGCTTTATAAAAGACATAACTCATACTCCTCAATTTTTACATTCCGCTCGAGTCAGGTAAATCCATTAAAATGTTCCGTAATATAATAACCGATCTGAAATTTATTTTGTTTACATTCATCTTGCCTTCGATATGCAGTAACCAAGGTTATGGTGACTGTTATTCAAAATCAATAAATATATCAACTTGTGCTGCCAGTTTAAAAAAATTCACTAGCGTTTTCGATTTGACATTTCCAGTTACTGAGGGGTAGTTAAATTTACGATACAGTTTTGATAGACGAGTGGCAGGTCGTGTCGTCGGTTTGACCTTAAACTAAAACGCCCTAATTTTGATTTGACGATATTTGTAAAACTCAGCAACCAATGTTTTATGGCGTTTTCGTTTTTAATTTGCACTACACTGGTGCAGTGCTACACCATGGCATGAATAAACGAACAAAAATGACGAAAACATAAACAGTAACCATTGACTACCATAAACGATTCCATTGCACAGAGCTACGCCAAACATTTGATGAGTGCTACACCAGTGGTATCGGTGCAGAAAAAGTGTAGCACTGGTGTAGTGCAATTGGCAAAAACGAACGGTTTCAGTGCAACCTTACCTACACCGGTGTAGTGCAATTTAAAAACGAAAACAACATTAGATTAGAGAACGACTCTGAAGTAAATCAACAGTTTAGGTTATGTTTTTGTTTGTTGTGGCAAACGTAGAACATGAATTGCACCATCTAGTAGCTTATATTGGGTTTTGATTTGTGTGTGATCCCGAGTAACTGAACGTTAATTTCTCCATTCACTAACAACTGCCGTTCTTTCCGTTTCTCATCGCCGGTACTCTGTTAACATTCCATGTGCTCATCTCATTTGTGTATGCCCGTCTTGTCAACCGCCAATCGCTCGTTGAATGTCATCACCATAACGACCGTCCATCTGATTGTTTTGAAAATAACGAAAAACACACATGCACACCTATACTCACAATGATACAGGGCAGACGCAGTTCCGAAACGCACGACCGCATGATGTTGCGCATGAAGCGGTCTCAGTCCGTGTCGCAGCAGATAGGCGACAAACCTGGTACCGACCTGTCGGCACTTAATCATACTGCTATCTTTACCCACCAGCACCACTACCACTCGTCGTCAGTAGCTTCTTCGTCGCATCCGGCGAACCAAGGCCACCAGCAGCTCGGAAGCGGTAGCCAATCGGCTGGTCTGTTGAACAACCACACACATCTAACTAGTCCAAATGCATCGAATGCTTCCACTCCGACGGCGGTACATCCGTACGCACCACTCCAGAGCCCGACGTTATCGATGTCCACTGCTTCCAAGTAAGTGCACGTTTTACACCTGCGGTTCTATCAATGCTTAGATGCGAACTTTCTTCCAGCAATCGCTACGCGGATTTAGGGGACATATTTTCCGAAGTCGGAGACATAAGCTCTTCGGCACCCGCTTCGGCAAATCTATCAAAATTGTCACAACGTCAGATTCCTACACCAACATCCGCCGGCGGGAGTAGTATAGCGATACCGAGGCCACCTTCCCGACGGTCGGAAGCTGCTGGTTAGTATCGTACTTTCGGTAGTCGATGGCCTGATGGTTCTAGTTTTGTTTTATTCTTTTGCAGTTCGTGGAAGGATAAGTCCCGCGTCACAGATTGCCCGCGCCGACAGCGTCGGTAGTCTGGAGTTCCGCAGTCCAAGCGTGGGAATCGGATCGTCGCGAGGACCCTCCCCGCTGACGATTGGTATGTCCGACACAATACCTCTGGCTGTTGCATTCCACGAGATCATCCATGCTTACTTCCGGTGAGAAAGAAAAACAACACACTCGTTCGAAAGGTTGATTTATTGTACTACTTCTTTTTTTGCAGAGGCTCTGATGAAACCCGCTGTCAAGTTAAAATGTCCGGCGATATGATGCTATCCTTCCCGGCCGGTATAGTGAACGTGTTAGCCAACAACCCGAACCCGGCGAAGCTTGCTTTCCGTGTTAAAAACCTGCAGCATCTGGACAACTTTATGCCCAACAAGCAGCTGATCACGATCGACAAACTGCAATCGACCGCGTTCAGTACGACGCTAGAGTTCAACATGCCAGTATTAACGTCCATCCTGCGGCGACAGTCGGAACAGAATCCAACTGCACCGTACTTCAACGTGGATATTCTGAAATATCAGATCAAAGCAAAACCGGGGGCCTCATCCTGCCCATTCCAGCTGGTTTCCTACTGGAAGTGCGAACCGAAGCACACCGACATTAAGATCGACTACAAGTACAATAGCCATGCGATGGCCCTTGCTTCGCCACTGCTGAACGTGTCGATATCGGTTCCGGTGGACGGAAGCGTGAAAAACGTACAATCGAAACCACATTCCGCTTGGTAAGTTTTGATGACGCGTCTGTGTTCGGTAATTTAATTTGGTCATTTTTCAAACACCAGGCAAGGTGAATCCAACCGGCTCGTGTGGAATTTCACCGACATCTCGCAGCACTCGGACAACGGGGGTGTAGATACTCTGCGGGCCCGGTTGGAAGTCGGATCGGGACCCTCGAATCCGGCCATCATTTCCACTCAATTTAACTGTGAAGGAACCACGCTGTCCGGAATCGAATTCGAACTGGTTGGGACGGGTTACAGACTGTCACTGGTTAAGAGGCGATTCGTTTCCGGTAAGAGTTTATAGCCCAACAAAAAAAGAGAAAACCTCAACTCATCGATTCAATTACAGGTAAATACATCTGCGAAGCGGACGGTGTACGATGCCTGAAAACGCCAACGCCACCGAACGCCGGAATTCTGTCACCCAGTCCGTACAGTACCAAATCGGCCGGTTCGGGCGGTTCGGGATAGCGAAAAGTCTACTTGTACGACTAGAGACGACCGCGCCGCAGTGGTGGACTTCGCTGCTGCTAAGGCCGTATAACCCCGATGTGATTGTTGTAACACTCCTCCTTCTCCTCCCCCGTGAATAAAGCGTACAATTGGGCCGGATCGAATCGTAAAATTGCTGTGGTAGAACGCGAACTCTTCCACTCTATTACTATCGTGTAATACTACTACTACTACTACTAGCGAGTTGAACCGACAGTCGCGTGTGGGGGGCTGTTTATTTAGGTTTTTATTCTCTCTCGCGTATTCCTTCGAAGGAACCAAATGTTGCCTTTTTCCGAACCGTTGTAAAAAAAACAGAATTTATCATAGCTTCGACGAGCTTCTAGCTAGACGGGGATCCAGTTTGCTGCCCTTAGATTTCCTTGTAAATACTCAATTATATACTGGGATTGCGGTATAATTTTTCAAAAAAAAAAAAACGAAAACTTCTCACAGTATCACTAACCAAAACATTTCCAAGTTTTTACCGTGAACTAACTCAACTCGTGTGTACATAGGAAAATTTAACGAATCATTACTGTTACAGTTGCCGTAGGTTAGTAAATGCGATCGTAGTAGGATACTAGAGGGAGAGAGAGCGACGGAACCGAAGTTACGAGAAATGAATCAAACGAAAGTATTATTTACTGTTATAAATGGTTCATCCTAGCAAAAGCTAACGTAACGATTCAGTTCGCATTTTTGGGTGATTTTGATGTGAAGCTACCGAAAGAAGAAGAAAGAAACAAAAAACAAATGATAGCACAGTCGAACTGATAATGTTTAAATACTTGAGTACGATAATAGTATGCAATGCAACAAAACACATTCACAACTAATAATACTGTCAGAAGTATATGTTAAACATATATAAAATAGAGGAAAAAGAAAATCTCACGAATACTAACCACAGATAGACGAAAAAGGAACTTATTCGTAGACGTAGATAAGTTTTAGCTAATAACTAATGCATACACAACCGTTGGGTGTAATTTTGAGACCATTGAAATTAAAACAAAATTAAGAGCATATATAGTAAACTTTCCTGCTAACTGGTGTGTTTTTGGTAGAGAAATCCCTCTTTTATTTTTGGTCATCAATTCCATTTTTCCGTTTTTTACTGCTCCGTTGGTACGACTTTGTTAAGTAACGATTTTGTTTTAGGCTTTGTTAAGACGTAAAGCCGCCTTGAGCTAGTTTTAATATGATCAGTATCTAACGGGGAAACAGATTGGAAAACCGACATGTGAACACAATGATGTAATGAAAACCGCGAAAATGTTACCGCAGAGACGGGACACGAACCCGTAGCTAACTCCTAACCGGGGAAATTGTTTTACCAATTAAACTACCCTGCATATGAAAACACATGAAGAGAAAGTCCAATTGATTGGACGAAACTAAGCATGCTTCGCTCTACTTAGCCACTACGGTATTCACTTACAGTCCCGTATCGACGGAAACAAATTCAACAGAAACACATACAATGATCACGAGTCTATTTCTACCCATCTGCTTTTGCCGCACGATACTGATTTGAGACTTTTGTTTTTGTCTATTTCGCTATCTACGGGATAACACACGATAGTTTCATCCATCGATTTAATGGATCTCCACTAGTGTGTGGTAGTAGCAGTGACGATTGTGTGATCTCAAACACAATGGTAAAGGTAGACAAACCTTTTATTGTCCTTCAACGATTTTGTTTTAGGCTTTGTTAAGACGTAAAGCCGCCTTGAGCTAGTTTTAATATGATCAGTATCTAACGGGTTCGAGTCCCGTCTCTGCGGTAACATTTTCGCGGTTTTCATTACATCATTGTGTTCACATGTCGGTTTTCCAATCTGTTTCCCCGTTAGATACTGATCATATTTGTTAAGTAGTTTTTTCGTCATTTCATAGCTGTTCAAATTGAATTGTTAGAGCCAACTGAGATGTTGCGTTCTGCAGACATTGAATTTGATGCCTACTACAAGAAGCAATTCTTCTATTGCATTCTGGAGCGTGTTTTGCGCTTGTTCTTGAGTAGCGTAGAGTAGAGCAACTCCACGAAAAGGAGAAGAGTATAAGTTTGCCTGGCACCGACTACATTAGTCGAAACGCACTATTCGGTGCTTTCATGCTGCAGACCTACCTACGTACCGCAATGTCGGTAAGAAAAAACTAGTGCAAAAAAAAGAAACAAAAATGCGCTTAATTTTCTCAGAAATTGTTGAACCGATTTTCACAATCTTAGGTTCAAACCAGTGGCGGATAATAAGCGCCTGAGACAAGCTAGTACAAACTTTTTCAAAAAAGCTGTGTAAAGCATACAAGTGAAAATCCGTTAAAAATCACAGTTGCGTACGACTTTGCAACGTATTTGAACCACAGAGAACAGACATCCAAGTAGAGATTTCAATGTGTGTAAGAATTTTTTTAAAAGCAATCACCAAATAGCAATGCTCCTGTAGAGGCGCTTCGAGTAGTCCAGTAATTTCTTGTGGGCTCTTGCGTTCGAGCTTTCATACAATGGTAATTAATGAATGCAAATCAGGGTTTGCAATATTCATTCATCGGTGAATGAATATATAGTTTCCATTGCATTGTGAGCGAGCAATTGCAGCGCTCACAAAGAGGATGCCTTGCCAGCCAAAAAGAACCACACAAACAAAACGCTAGTGGAAGCAATTATATTCCACATATATACAGATGGTGCAGTGTGCTGGTATAAGAGTCTTCATGAAGCACAGAAGTCGTGAATATAATTTTCTTTCTCGTGGTCTGAACGTCGTTCTTCTCACAAAATAATTCATAGTAAGCAAAATATTTTCACAGGACTAGAAAGTGATGTTCTACACTTTGTTTCGTTTGTTTTCTGGTGCTTGTAGGTGTTCAGGCCTCTTGATACGCTGGATCATTCCGACACTCGTTCCTGCTTTTTTGGTCAAATCACGTATTAACATTGATCTGTTCTTCATGATTAGAGATACCACTTTCTGGTCCAGTTTCGGGTTGGCAGAATAGGATTTTCTGCCTCTTCCTGGTAGCTCATCCAAAGAATAGTGTTCCCCAACCTTACTAATGATGGTTTGAACACTGGCATGATTAATTCCAAACCGCTTCGCTAATTTTCGCATAGTAATACCCTTCTCACTTAGTCATGTGTCCTGGGCCTTAATTTTCACTTACTTTTCAATACGCGACATTTTGAAAACGCAGAATTTCAACCGCACAAACAAGTAAACAAACGAAAACTGACAGTCAAACGCACAGCATACTGTGATCCGAGCATAAAAAACCATCACAAATACATGCGGTTGGTTGGTAAACGACTGGACAATGCGCAATGCAGGTCCCAATGTTCTTAGCTTCTTGTCCAGTAACTGCTATCTCTACCTCCCCGCGGTGCCGGCAGGGGTACGAGTAACCATAGGGAAGATCGGGTAACCAACCCCGATGGGACCTTGGTCTTATGCTGACAGGGAAAGGGGGGGGGTCTTGTCTTCTCTTTACAGAGAGCGAGCCTACCCGAGTGTTGTTGGCTTCCCCATAGCTCGAAATAGCGTCTGTTCTCCATGTTATGAGCGGCTGATTACCGTCCTTGTGTCAGTGTGGGACTCTAAACAGTGCTGACACGATGGCCCTGCGGCGAGACAGGAGGTTGGTGCAGGCCTAACAAGCCGCCCGGAAAATACATGTTACGTACGATCAAGAAATAAATACACCGAGCTTCCCGAGCCCCTCACGTGCAACAATTGGAGCTAGTGCTACCAACGGAAGATCAGCTTGGCGCGGCGACTCTTGAAGACCGCTGGAGGAACATAAAGTCCGCCGTGAGTAGCACTGCTGCAACCGTTTTAGGTACGAGGTTATCGAATCGAGGAAATGACTGGTTTGACGGCGAATGTCAGCAGTTGGTCGAAGAGAAGAAGAAGCAAGGGCAAGGATGCTGCAACACCGCACGGAACGATACAGACAAGCACGGAACAGACAGAACACTGTTTTCCGGAGGAAAAAGCGCCACCAGGAAGACCGAGATCGCGAAGCGATGGAACAGCTGTATCGCGCAAATGACACACGGAAGTTTTATGAAAAGGTGAACCGCTCACGTAGAGGCTTCACGCCACAGGCCGAAATGTGCAGAGATACCAGTGGTAACCTTCTCACGAACGAACGTGAGGTGATCGACAGGTGGAAGCAGTACTATGACGAGCATCTGAATGGCGAAGCACAAGATACAGAGAACGGTACAGGAATCAATCTGGGTGCATGCTCAGCCGATGACAGATTTCCAGCACCTGATCTGACGGAGATAAGTGAGGAGATCGGCAAGCTGAGGAACGAAAAAGCCGCGGGAAATGACCAGTTGCCAGGCGAGCTGCTCAAACATGGAGGAGAGGCACTGGCTAGAGCGCTGCACTGGATGATTTCTAGTATTTGGGAGGAGGAGATTCTACCGCAGGAATGGATGGATGGAGTGGTATGTCCCGTCTACAAAAAGGGCGATAAGCTAGACTGTTGCAATTACCGCGCAATCACATTACTGAACGCCGCCTACAAGGTACTCTCCCAAATTCTTTGCCGTCGTCTATCACCAATAGCTAAGGAATTCGTAGGGCCGTACCAAGCGGGATTTACTGGAGCCCGCGCCTCTACGGATCACATATTCGCGATAAGACAAGTACTCCAGAAGTGTCGTGAATACAACGTACCCACGCATCATCTATTTATTGACTTCAAAGCGGCATACGACACAATCGATCGAGAACAGCTATGGCAGATAATGCACGAATACGGTTTCCCGGATAAACTGACGCGATTGGTCAAAGCAACGATGGATAGAGTTATGTGCTACGTCCGAGTATCTGGGATGCTCTCGAGTTCCTTCTGTCGTGATTTTCGGGTGTTTCTACAGACACTCTAACAAATCTGTGATTTGCCATGATGAGAAAACAACCGGATATATAGAAGTTTTAACTCTTTGAGCAAAAAGCAGAATATATCGAAGTATTCCTAAATATATGTATATGACTATCGACATCTGGAAGCACCCGAATTCAGTTTTGAAAACTGTCGCAGGTTAGTGTCGTCAGAGGAAACGCAAGACTTGAATTTCTAACCTTGATGTTTTATAGAAATGCTCAACAATGCACCAACGATTTGTTCCGCCGAAAGCTATTACAACTCGTGCTACTGAGAGACCAATCGTGGAGGATAAAAACTGCGAAAATATTCACTACTTGACTAAAAACATGAACTACTGTGGTGCCGGAACAGCTGCTGACACGGAAATAACCACTCATATGATATCGTCAAATTTAGAATTACACCGGTTAAATACTGGATGAACAGTCCCGGTAGTTATTGCTAATACGATGTTGAAACAGTTTTTGTTTCGCTATCAAGGTTATATTAGGGCTGTTTTGGTTTTAGGGGGTCTAGATCATACGGGATCGTATATTTATTGTATTTATCCTCACGGATCGACAGATAAGCTGCCTTATGCTACAATGGGATCGGGCAGACTTGCAGCTATGTCCGTGTTCGAGTCTCGCTGGAAACCAGATATGAAGAGGAGAGCAAAAAGTTGGCTCGTGAGGCAATTACTGCCGGAGTTTTCAACGATTTAGGATCCGGTTCTAACATTGATCTGTGTGTGATTCGAAAGAATGATGCACAATATTTGAGGACGTTCGAGGAATCTACTAAAAAAGGTACCCGTTCCCTCGCATATGACTACAAACCAGGAACAACGGCAGTTCAACAGAGCAAGTGTTTGATATTACCGAGGAAGCGCACTCTGATCTCTGATTCAATCGTTTATTATTCAACATATTGAAACGTCAATAAATACACATTTGCAGATATGCTACAACAACTTTTTGGATATTTGTCGATCACTTGTGGTCCAGAAATATATTTTCCATAAAAAAAAACAATATGAAACTTGGTAATAGAATAAATAAAATACCTCAAATCACGGAAGTTTTCGTTTTGAAATATAAGTCATTTCATTCATAAATGTTTTCATCCGCTATTCGATAGCGACGCATTGTTTTCATGATAATTACTAGCATGCTTCGATGTCGTAGTGTTGCCAGAGATTTTCTTTTTCAACTTTTCTAAGCTGTCATGACGAAAAAGTAAAACATGCTAGGCTAAATTGATCATTCTGTGAACCAAACATTAGCGCTCCGAATGTATGGGACTTAGGGGTATTATTATTTGTATTTGGCTGGAGTACCACTGTTATTTATAGTAGGGCAACCAGTTGTTGTTGTTATTGCTGCTGCTGCTGCTGTTGAGTAGGAGATCCGTTCGCTTCAACGTTAGAACCAGGAAATCTAGTTCCGGCTGGAGCACCACTACTGTTTATATCCAGCTGCTATTATCGTTTTCGCGGCTCTTGGAACTGACGATCCGTTCGCATCGACATTAGTACTAATAAAGCTTTT
This sequence comes from Malaya genurostris, assembly GCF_030247185.1. Lineage (NCBI taxonomy): Eukaryota > Metazoa > Arthropoda > Insecta > Diptera > Culicidae > Malaya > Malaya genurostris. Next base: position 25,268,814 of record NC_080571.1, on the reverse strand, counting down.
GTTGTTGCTGTTGTTACCAAATGAGAGATTTTTGCAAACACGTTGAAGTAAGAACATTCGAATTATCACCCTCATTCTTGTTTACGTCCGTATCCGCAATACGACGAACGGGTACTTTCGAACGAATACGAATAAGACATTCTTGTTTTCACTCGAATGAATTCGAACGCGACTCGTTTGCCACAAAATATTCAAATATCAGTAAACTTTTTAAAATAAATGCTAAGCCTTGATGTAATCAGTCCAATTCATGTGATTAACCATATGCGAAACGCTAGAATGTATGCCATTTTAGTTTCAAACGAAACGTGTATTCGAAATGTCCCATTCCCGTTTACGGACGAATAGACGAAATGCCGTGGTTTCGATTCGTCAGTTTAATGTTGCGAATCAACCGTTCGAACACATTGAAAAAAGTTTAACTGATCTCTAACAAAATTATTTTCGAATCTAAAGGTGATTTTTAATCAAATCATAAATTTGTGTTTTGCATAAATCATTTAGAAAGCAAAGCAGTATAGTAAAATGCTGTTTTTTTCTGGGGAGCCTTTGAATATATGCGAGGTTCAAAGTTTTTACGCATCAATTTTGCATCTATTAAGTACTTTAAGGAAAATATGCCATGGGTAAACATGCTTTATTTTATATTAAATGCATGATTTTACCAATGAAATAAATATGTAGGCTATCGAAAACATGACAAAATTGCAAGAAAAATGCAACATATTTTTCGCAGATACTACTGATCGGACTGCTATTTCAAATGCTTTTTTTTTACTTTGCACGAAGTTTAATTTGAAAATTTCATTTACCGACATGAATGAAATTGGTCCTGAGTACGATATTTATTTCTTATGTAGCATTCGTCACTTCCTTGATGCTTGGAATCTTCCTAAAAAAAACAAGACATGGCTTGTTCGCATTCGTTCGAAAGCATGTGTTCGTCGTATGGTCGATACGGACGTAAGCAAACATGATGATACAAAATCAGTGAATAAAACAAGTCAAATAACAAATGATATCAAAGATTTTTATTTACAACTCAAATCTGTACCAGAACTGATAGTTTAAAGTTGGATGGGCGTTGTTTTTATCCATGTACGATGTTTAAAAGTGTGATTGATTCGAACGTAAACGGGAATACGAATTTGCTATACTTTCGAACGTATCGCATACGGCCGTAAACAAGAATGAGGGTGTATATCAAAAGATTCCAAATTAGACGCACAAGAGCAGAATACTCACTAGTGTCGACATGCAATTACAGATGAGAAAGAAACAAGTTTTTCTCTAGAAGGCGGATTCTTTTTTTTTATACTCAAAATACTTTTCCCAGTTAGAATTCTTGTATCTTGTTCAATATTGCCCTGGAAGGTGTGATTCGAAAAGTGAGGATCGACACGAGTGACACGATCTTCCGAAAGTCCGTACAACTTTTTGGCTTCGCTGACGATATTGATATTGTCATACGTAACCTTGAGAAGGTGACGGAATCCTACTGAAAGCTGAAGCTAGGCGTATCGGACTGGCCATAAATGCGTCAAAAACAAAATACATGAGAGGAAGAGGCTCTAGAGAAGAAACACTACGCCTCCCACCACGAATATTGATAGCCGGTGACGATATCGAGGTGGTTGACGAGTCGATAATGACACCAGCAGAGAATTTCATAGACGTATTTTGGCAGGGAATCGTGCGTACTTTGGACTCAGAAAAACTCTTCGATCGAGTAAAGTACGCCACCGCACGAAATTGACTATCTACAGAACGCTCGTTAGACCGGTTGTTCTCTATGGCCACGAGACCTGGACTATGCTGGCAGAGGACCAACGCGCCCTCAGTGTTTTCGAAAGAAAGGTACTGAGGACCATCTATGGCGAAGTGCAGATGGAAGACGGAACGTGGAGACGGCGTATGAATCACGAATTGCAACAGCTGCTAGGAGAACCACTCATCGTACGGACAGCTAAAATCGGACGTCTACGATGGTCTGGGCATGTGATAAGGATGTCGGACGACAGCCCAGTGAAAATGGTTCTTGAATCTAATCCGACTGGTACAAGAAGAAGAGGAGCACAGTGAGCAAGGTGGATCGATCAAGTGGAGGGTGATCTGAGAAGCATCCGTGCCTTGAGTGGCTGGCGATGAGCAGCCATGGACCGAATTATGTGGAGACGCATGCTTGATACAGCAAAGGACACCCCAGGCCTATAGTTGTTAGGTAAGTAACAAATACATGCGTACAACACAAATATATGTGGATATCTTATTTTCGATACACTCCTCAGCATAATCAATGTTCACAGTCCACACTCCGGAAGTACTGAGGACACCTTCTACGCGCAGCTCGAACGCGAGTACGACTGGTGCCCAGCGTTGTCAGACGAGGGCGAACTCGATGTGGTTTCTCCAGAAGACTGCTGGAGTACAGTAAAAGCAGCCACAAACGACGCAGCTGAGTGCAGCGTCGGATATGTGCAACAGAGTTGACGAAACTAATGGTTTGACGAGGAGTGTAGAGTGGTTTTGGAGGAGAAGAACACAGCGCGGACGGTAATGCTGCAGCATGGATCCCGGCAGAACGTGGCACGATTCAAACAGAAGCGGAAACAACAAATCCGCATCTTTCGGTAGAAAAAAACGCCACCTGGAAGACGCGGAGTGCGAGGAAACGGAACTGCTGTACCGCTCTCAAGAAACACGGAAGTTCTACAAGAAGCTCAACAAATCAGCCTCAACACAGCCTTGTTTCGCGAGCCGAAATGTGCAGGAATAAGGACGGGAACCTCTTAACGGACGGACAAAAGGCGAATGAAAGATGAAAGCAGCACTTCGATGAGCACCTGATGAGTGCGGAAAATGTAGGCATGGGGATTCAAGACTACGGAGGGAACGACTACGTCAGTGAAGCAGAAGACGGAAATTATTCAACTCCCACACTTAGGTTCAAATGATATATCTTATTATTTCATACAGAACTCCCGAACACTTCCGGTTCCGGAATCACAAGGTGATAAGGGCCAAAAAATTCAAACCATTTTTTATAAAGTACACCGGTACGTACATGCGTTGTTACGGAAGAAGAAACATAACACCGCCTCTACGAACGCAGCACACTGAGTGCGACGAACAACATGAGCACGAGTTTTAAGCCGTTTAGGAGAAAACAGAATCACGGCAAAGGCACGAATGTCTGTTATTGGTGTGTAATTTTTTATGAATACGGTACGCCCGAAGGTATGAAAAAATTTCTATTGATTCAAGTTTATTTGAAAAGATCATACACTGAGCTAAATTTTCTTTTTCACATTATATGATATTCTAATGATTTTGCACTATTAGCATTTCCAATCATAGTTACAAGATGTGTTCAACATCATGTCAAATATATGAGATAATCTTATGAAACATAAAACTCTTCTTAACGTTATTTTTACAGGATTTCCATATAACGAATGAAATTTCCAGTTTGAGTCAAATTTATTGGCGCGTCTTATAACCATTACTAGATATCCGTACAACATACATTGGAACAATTTATGAAGCGCATATTATATTCACTTCGAATTTATTTATATAGGTTCATATATACCATATGGCTAGTTTTATAAAATTTATTATATATATATATATATATATATATATATATATATATATATATATATATATATATATATATATATATATATATATATATAACTTTCAATATAGGTCATACGAATAGCAGATAATTGCCAACTACTACTTTTCTTTGAGGATTCAAGCTATACTAGTATTTCATTCGGTAAGGGAGCACCTCATGATATTTGCGAAAGAGAAGTGAGATCCCGAGACTGAAAATAAAACAATTAATCTTACTAGACAGATGAAGTAATGAAATGTACCGGATATATATTTCATGGTCCGTTAACGCATATCCTTGAACGAAGTTGGATGAGCTGTCTTGTCAGCGATTTAAAATTACATTGAGATGCGAAGCTTCCTGAAAAAAATGGTCTGGAGCAGTTCATGACTATCGAGGACACCACTATTCACGACTTTCATCGGATTTCCATATAAATTATATGGGATATTTTTTCAACTTTCATTATGATAACGTCCATTTAGATTTGACGTACACATTGAATAAAGATTATAAGTTTCCATATAATGTCTATGAATTATATTCTGCATATGATTCATATGACAAATCTAATGAATATAAATAAGATTTTCATTTCAGTGTATATCTTTTCAAATAAATTTGAATCAATAGAAATTTGGAATTGCATTTTACAGTAATATCGTACCGGTGCTGTAGTAATGTTAATGAAAACAGTAAATAATATTTTTATACATGCTGTGACCAAAATTAATCAGAAATCCAAAACATGGTTTATGCTGTTGATTGAAAAATAATACCCTGCTTAGCTAGACTTTCATATACAAAACTAACAAAAGTTCGGAAATAGAGCATCAGTCTTTTCCAATGTAAATTCTCACAGTTGGTTTCAAAATCGGAATAATAAAATTTGAGACATTATTTAATTTGTTAATAATTCCTTCCTTATTTATTATAAAACTCAATACAAAGAAAAAATCTGATTTTTCGTTCGATTTTATAGATTTTAAACGCGTTTTTCGCGAAAGCACGTTTTAAGGTGAAATGTTGCGTCATACAATGCGCGCAAAATTTTATCCGCTTCAGTTGAACGAACCGTCGCACAAAGCATACCAAGAAAAACGGACACATAGAAACAAGACCTTTTTCAATGATTGAGCGCAGTGGGCTTACCTCTCGTTATATTGGCTTGTAAAAAAGACTGGATGTAATGAATAATAAGAAGCCATTTGTCAGGTCTTGTCTTAGGTTTCTGCTACTGCGAGTTTGTGCAACCGGTATGATGGAATATTCACATACACAGCCGAAGAAATTTCAAACCAAGCCAAAGAGGTCGACTCATGTGTGTGCAATAATAAGTTCACTACATTTTCTCGGAGATCACTAGCTGGGGTTTTGGAAACTTAGATTGAAATGAACAAACTGTATAGTACCATAAACTACCATTAACTTTTTTTTGGAAGCGACTTTCAGAATTATAGCATGATGAGTCTAAAAATGTCTATTTCAACGATAACCCAAGATCAAATGTCCTCTGGCCTCCAGTGCCAGAAATCATCAATAGTTTAATAATTTCTTAGATTACATTATTGGAATACATTCCAATTATAACCAATAGTTCATCTTACCATGCAGTTAACATTATTTAGTGAATCTTTTCTCAAGCACATATTTGGGGCACGAAACTAAAGTTATTTCGTAGCTCATTATTATTCAATCGATTTTGAAAGCAAAATCAAGCGTTGATTCATTGTATTCATAATAATTGAAAAACCAATGAATTCCAATAAGTTTTCCATGCTGACTGGCTCGAAGCTGACTATCAATGTTTATCACTTTGTTTGTATATCAGGTTAATGAACGATAATACTTGGCTTGTATTCATTTCATTCAATAGCTTGTCAATGATGAAGTTTTAGTTTTGCTATAAAAATTACTACATTCCAAAATAATACCTGTTATACGATATTACACAGCCAAGCTTTATTGCTTCAGTAACATCAATGCATTGAACTCAAGAGAATTGGACATTATTAGCATTATAAATGACAGTTACTTAGAAAATAAACGATTTCTTACAATACCCATTTTATTGTATTCAACTCGTTTTTATTTCAACACAAAACCCAATGAATAAATTCGCGTCATTATTTTATATGTAATTTTTGCTCACGATATAATGCCACCGTGCCCACCATGCATTTCTCACACCACCTCAATACGAAACAGCAGCGCGCAAGCAATAAAAAAATGCGGAAAAGTTTATGTAAACTTTTTCTAATTTCGGTAATTTTAGCTAAAATTTTATAATTTTGAGTTGCATTTTTAGATTCTTTGTGAAATTCTGCTAAACACTACTTTTCAGTTCTAAAATCATCCCCGTGAACGGAACAGTAACCGTTTATACATTTCAAAAACCAATTACGGCAAAGCAAAATTTCAACATTCTAAGAATACTTAGTTATGATAAATTTGATTTCGAAAACTTAAGTGTTTTTGGTTTTTCGAAAATCGGTCTAGTTTTTGAATAATTGATCAAAAACGCGATTTTCGCATTCCGCTACATTTCACCTTAACAGAAAAACGTGAAGAATTTTGAAATTAGTGTAATAACCTTGTTTTCCAAATTGTTTGATTTCTAATATTCGTGTTAAAATAGAAATCACTGTCAACTGGCAGCAGGGGCTAGAATGTCAACAACCATCAGCTGTCAAAACTTTATCTGCTCCTTTTTCTGACACGGGTGGTGTTTTTATAGTTTTTACTCAAAGTTCGTTGTGCCCTAGGACGGTAGGGTTCTTGTGCAAAGCAAATTCGCAAATTTCACCCATTCAAAAAGCACATAATCGAACATGGCACTTCGTTTGTTCCGTCTCAGTCAGGATGTGGTTACGCCACTAATAAAACGGGTAAGTTCTGCTCGAAAACGGCAATTCAGGATTTACCACTTGTTAAAGTTATATAATAATTATTCTTCCAACCTTCGGCCATTGGATATTCAACTGGATATCACCTTCAAATGATCGTCATTATTTTTACGCATCATGTTCTTCATCTCGTTAGGGTTGTGCCGTGTCTGCATTCGAGCTACAGCACAAGAATCCGATCCAGCGTAAGGTGGAGCAGGTTCCGGTGGCACAGTATGGTGGACGACATACGGTGACCATGCTACCGGGCGGTGGTATCGGCCCGGAACTGATGAATTACGTTAGGGAGGTGTTTCGGTTTGCCGGTGTACCGGTTGACTTCGAAATCGTGGATATTGATCCGGCAAGCGAAGGAAACGAAGACCTGGAGTACGCAATCACATCGATCAAGCGGAACGGTGTGGCCATCAAGGGTAACATTGAAACGAAGTCCGAATCGACCGGAATTATTTCGCGTAATGTGGCCCTAAGGAACGAGCTGGATTTGTTCGTGAATGTGTTGCACTGCAAGTCGTTCAATGCCATTCCGGCCCATCATCAGAACGTGGATGTGGTCATCGTCCGACAGAATACGGAGGGCGAGTATGCCATGCTGGAGCACGAGAGCGTACGCGGTGTGGTGGAGAGTATGAAGGTGATAACGGCGGAGAATGCGGCCCGAGTGGCACGATTCGCGTTCGAGTTTGCTCGCAACAACAACCGCAAGAAGGTGACGACCATTCACAAGGCCAACATTATGAAGCTGGCTGACGGTATGTTTTTGAAAATGGCCCGCGAAGTTGCCAAAGACTACCCGGACCTTCAGCATAACGATATGATTATCGACAATTGCTGTATGCAGCTGGTTTCCAACCCGCACCAGTTCGACGTGATGAACACGACCAACCTGTACGGCAGTATCACGTCTAATGTGCTGTGCGGTTTGGTCGGTGGAGCTGGTTTGTTCTCCGGCCGGAACTATGGCGATCATGTAGGTGTTGGTTGAGTTTGGGTTTTAGATTTGTGGATACATTGTCTCTTGTTTCTATCGGCAGTATGCTGTTTTCGAACCGGGTACTCGCAACACCGGCACCAGCATCGCCGGTAAGAACGTGGCCAACCCGGTGGCCATGCTGAACGCTGCCGTCGATATGCTGTACCATTTGGGTCATCGGTATCACGCCGATAGCATCTCGGATGCGATTCACAAGACCATCGACGTCGACGGAATCCACACGCCAGGTTGGTTGTTTGCAAGCGAGCGTTTTTTTTAACTTGACGATTGTTATATGGGTATGGTTGCTTTTTGTTTTTAGATTTGGGTGGTCAAAATACCAGCTCGGAAATCGTTCAGAAAGTTCTGCAGCATCTGGCCGAGAAGAGAACTTATTGGTGAGTTTTATTTTTGGCATTTAGACTTTTTTATCTAGTGACGTTGGTTTTATTCTCTAGAATAGTGTGTGAGTGTGCTAGGAAAAAAGTTAATTACGTTTCGGTTTTGTTTTTCAATTGATTGTTTGGATGGGGAGTGGCTTTTTTCGTAGAATAGTTTGTCCCTGCTGAGATAGGATGTGGTTTATAGGATAATACTATTCGAGTTCAACTGTTCATTAGTGCTAAATGAAACGTTGTTTTTTTCTGTTTGTTCTCTTCTAACCCTCACACATGCTAACAAAACACAGGCATCACGGAGCCGTAGATGATATTTAAACCGCTGCCAAACCTTTAGAAATCCCTCATATTATAATAAATATCAATCCTTAGCATTAGGTTAAAAATTATTGATCTGGTGTTTTAACCCTTTTTTGAAACAGAAGCAAATAAATCGGTTTGATTTATTTGATGCGTAACATGGAGTTTCCATTAATTCTTTAGAGTAGGTTAAATTTCGGTTCAGAAAATGCATGTTTAATATTGAAGTAACTACGATGAAATAATAAATTTCAACTGATAAAAATACTACCTACACTGTATAATAACTATAGTTAAATTAGTTAGAGAAAAGTATTCAATTTAAAAAAAAACAATATGAAGATCTTATATACAAGATTGACAGACAATGAGCCAATATGACCTTCAACCGGAGCGTTCACAGTATCATGCACGCGTTCAGTGCTATTTAATCGGGTTGCTTGCTGGAATGTGTTTATACATATACCAACGTAGCGTAGCTCAGAGAGTAGAGATCGATTCCTGAAATGAGTGACAACGCATCAGACTTCCGCATACTACGATTTGGATGAAAATATGCACTTATCTTTGGTATGGCAAACTATTTGTTTTGTAATTCAATTCACGACTGATTTTTTGAAAAAGCGAATACTTAAAATGCATTTTTTCGAATAATGGTGACCGGGAACTGTTAGTTTTCCGAACGAACGGTGTTAAAGATGATGTAATAATCGATTGGGCACTCTAAAAAAAACATGCATATAGAGCTTAGATTTTCTGTCTGGTGTTCCCGAATTTTTTTTTAAGTCAGCTCGCTTTTTTTAGATTTCACCATATCTCAACGTTTCATGCATTTCTAAGACATTTGACATAAACAAAAATTCTTGTTTTGAGATTTTTTTTCTGCGTGGATTTTCTGAGTTACGCGGTTTCAAATTCTACAAGTCCCAAAGTCGTTTTCTCTCCATTTTTTTTTTAGATTACACCATGTCTCTACGCTCCATGCATTTCCAAGACATTTGGCATTACTTTAAAATTACTCTATAATGACTCCAAAATCAATTTAAATCACTCTAAACTGACTCTAAAATTATTATAAAAAACCCTTCTTAATCCACCTAGTGGTGTGATAATGCCTTTCTCTTCTTTCATAACAGTCTCATGAAAATATGTTTCATACTTTTATTAAATAATTTCGGATACTAATTTTGACACCAATTGATTCAGATTGATTCGAGTAGTTCACAAAAGCATGCTTCAGTGTTTATGTCACACAGTCAGCATCATTTTTTCGAACTAGTGCTTGACATTTGCGTTGCCTATTTGTATGAGAACAGTGATGCTAATCTAAAAAAAGCCTTCTTAGTCCACTTAGTGAAATTTTAATATATCTTGAAAAATCACCATAGGGGGGAGTACATGAAATTTTCGAAATCGAAAAAAAATTTTTGATGCCAAAAGGCTTAGAATTGCATGAAACGTCGAGATTTAGTGTCATCTCGAAAAAAAATTTTTTTGAAAAAATCGACTTTTTGGGACTTAGAAAAAATATGAAAATTTTTCTAAGTCCCAGAAAGTTGATTTTTTCAAAAAATTTTTTTTTTGAGATGACACTAAATTTCGATGTTTTATGCAGTTTTAAGAGTTTTGGCATCAAAAAAAATTTTCGATTTTGGAAATTTCATGTACTCCCCCCTATGGTGCTTTTTCAAGATCGAAAATTGTCAAACCTTTACCACCGGGCAGCACCCCTTAAGCATGTCCAATTTAGGTCAAATTTTGCATGAAGGCTTTTTTCGAGATGCTTAAACTTTTGAGCACTAGAACTTTACGAAAATAGAGTTGATCCCAAAATTTTGGCACCCTTATATATACAAGAGCGGTAAAAGTCAACGTGTTTTGTCGGTTACGTCACTTATACCATCATATATCTGGAACCAAAAGTCACAACCATTTGATCTTCGAACTTGATCAACGGCCCGACAGTAGCTTTCAAACGAGCCCAAGTTTGTTAAAATCGGATCAGCCATCTCTGAGAAAATTGAGCGCGTTCAAATACAACGCTTTTTGTCGGTTACGTCACTTATACAATCATATCTCCGGAACCAAAAGTCACAGCCATTTGATCTTCGAACTTGATCAATGGCCCGCCAGTAGCTTTCAAACGAGTCCAAGTTTGTTCAAATCGGTTCAGCCATCTCTGAGAAAATTGAGCGCGTTCAAATACAACGCTTTTTGTCGGTTACGTCACTTATACAATCATATCTCCGGAACCAAAAGTCACAGCCATTTTATCTTCGAACTTGATCAATGCCCCGATAGTAGCTTTCAAACGAGCCCAAGTTTGTTAAAATCGGTTGAGACATCTCTGAGAAAATTGAGCGCGTTCAAATATCTTCGAAAAGTGCACACACATACACACACACACATACACACACACACATACACACACACACATACACACACACACACACACACAGACATTTTCCGATCTCGTCGAGCTGAGTCGAATGGTATATAACACTATGGGTCTCCGAGGCTCCGTTCGAAAGTCGGTTTTTCCAGCAATTCTAATACCTTTCTATAGAGAAAGGCAAAAAGCCTTCTTAGTCCACTTAGTGAAATTTTCATATATCTTGAAAAATCACCATAGGGAGGAGTACATGAAATTTTCGAAATCGAAAAAAAATTTTTGATGCCAAAAGGCTTAGAATTGCATGAAACGTCGAGATTTAGTGTCATCTCGAAAAAAAATTTTTTTGAAAAAATCGACTTTTTGGGACTTAGTCCCAGAAAGTTGATTTTTTCAAAAAAATTTTTTTTTGAGATGACACTAAATTTCGATGTTTTATGCAGTTTTAAGAGTTTTGGCATCAAAAAAAATTTTCGATTTTGGAAATTTCATGTACTCCCCCCTATGGTGCTTTTTCAAGATCGAAAATTGTCAAACCTTTACCACCGGGCAGCACCCCTTAAGCATGTCCAATTTAGGTCAAATTTTGCATGAAGGCTTTTTTCGAGGTGCTTAAACTTTTGAGCACTAGAACTTTACGAAAATAGAGTTGATCCCAAAATTTTGGCACCCTTATATATACAAGAGCGGTAAAAATCAACGTGTTTTGTCGGTTACGTCACTTATACCATCATATATCTGGAACCAAAAGTCACAACCATTTGATCTTCGAACTTGATCAACGGCCCGACAGTAGCTTTCAAACGAGCCCAAGTTTGTTAAAATCGGATCAGCCATCTCTGAGAAAATTGAGCGCGTTCAAATACAACGCTTTTTGTCGGTTACGTCACTTATACAATCATATCTCCGGAACCAAAAGTCACAGCCATTTGATCTTCGAACTTGATCAATGGCCCGCCAGTAGCTTTCAAACGAGTCCAAGTTTGTTCAAATCGGTTCAGCCATCTCTGAGAAAATTGAGCGCGTTCAAATACAACGCTTTTTGTCGGTTACGTCACTTATACAATCATATCTCCGGAACCAAAAGTCACAGCCATTTTATCTTCGAACTTGATCAATGTCCCGATAGTAGCTTTCAAACGAGCCCAAGTTTGTTAAAATCGGTTGAGACATCTCTGAGAAAATTGAGCGCGTTCAAATATCTTCGAAAAGTGCACACACATACACACACACATACACACACACACATACACACACACATACACACACACACACACACAGACATTTTCCGATCTCGTCGAGCTGAGTCGAATGGTATATAACACTATGGGTCTCCGAGGCTCCGTTCGAAAGTCGGTTTTTCCAGCAATTCTAATACCTTTCTATAGAGAAAGGCAAAAAGCCTTCTTAGTCCACTTAGTGAAATTTTCATATATCTTGAAAAATTACCATATGGGGGAGTACATGAAATTTTCGAAATCGAAAAAAAATTTTTGATGCCAAAAGGCTTAGAATTGCATGAAACGTCGAGATTTAGTGTCATCTCGAAAAAAAATTTTTTTGAAAAAATCGACTTTTTGGGACTTAGTCCCAGAAAGTTGATTTTTTCAAAAAAATTTTTTTTTGAGATGACACTAAATTTCGATGTTTTATGCAGTTTTAAGAGTTTTGGCATCAAAAAAAATTTTCGATTTTGGAAATTTCATGTACTCCCCCCTATGGTGCTTTTTCAAGATCGAAAATTGTCAAACCTTTACCACCGGGCAGCACCCCTTAAGCATGTCCAATTTAGGTCAAATTTTGCATGAAGGCTTTTTTCGAGGTGCTTAAACTTTTGAGCACTAGAACTTTACGAAAATAGAGTTGATCCCAAAATTTTGGCACCCTTATATATACAAGAGCGGTAAAAATCAACGTGTTTTGTCGGTTACGTCACTTATACCATCATATATCTGGAACCAAAAGTCACAACCATTTGATCTTCGAACTTGATCAACGGCCCGACAGTAGCTTTCAAACGAGCCCAAGTTTGTTAAAATCGGATCAGCCATCTCTGAGAAAATTGAGCGCGTTCAAATACAACGCTTTTTGTCGGTTACGTCACTTATACAATCATATCTCCGGAACCAAAAGTCACAGCCATTTGATCTTCGAACTTGATCAATGGCCCGCCAGTAGCTTTCAAACGAGTCCAAGTTTGTTCAAATCGGTTCAGCCATCTCTGAGAAAATTGAGCGCGTTCAAATACAACGCTTTTTGTCGGTTACGTCACTTATACAATCATATCTCCGGAACCAAAAGTCACAGCCATTTTATCTTCGAACTTGATCAATGTCCCGATAGTAGCTTTCAAACGAGCCCAAGTTTGTTAAAATCGGTTGAGCCATCTCTGAGAAAATTGAGCGCGTTCACACACACACAGACATTTTCCGATCTCGTCGAGCTGAGTCGAATGGTATATAACACTATGGGTCTCCGAGGCTCCGTTCGAAAGTCGGTTTTTCCAGCAATTCTAATACCTTTCTATAGAGAAAGGCAAAAAGCCTTCTTAGTCCACTTAGTGAAATTTTCATATATCTTGAAAAATCACCATAGGGAGGAGTACATGAAATTTTCGAAATCGAAAAAAAATTTTTGATGCCAAAAGGCTTAGAATTGCATGAAACGTCGAGATTTAGTGTCATCTCGAAAAAAAATTTTTTTGAAAAAATCGACTTTTTGGGACTTTGAAAAAATATGAAAATTTTTCTATGTCCCAGAACGTTGATTTTTTCAAAAAAATTTTTTTATTGAGATGACACTAAATTTCGATGTTTTATGCAGTTTTAAGAGTTTTGGCATCAAAAAAAATTTTCGAATTTGGAAATTTCATGTACTCCCCCCTGTGGTGCTTTTTCAAGATCGAAAATTGTCAAATCTTTACCACCGGGCAGCACCCCTTAAGCATGTTCGATTTAGGTCAAATTTTGCATGAAGGCTTTTTTCGAGGTGCTTAAACTTTTGAGCACTAGAACTTTACGAAAATAGAGTTGATCCCAAAATTTTGGCACCCTTATATATACAAGAGCGGTAAAAATCAACGTGTTTTGTCGGTTACGTCACTTATACCATCATATATCTGGAACCAAAAGTCACAACCATTTGATCTTCGAACTTGATCAACGGCCCGACAGTAGCTTTCAAACGAGCCCAAGTTTGTTAAAATCGGATCAGCCATCTCTGAGAAAATTGAGCGCGTTCAAATACAACGCTTTTTGTCGGTTACGTCACTTATACAATCATATCTCCGGAACCAAAAGTCACAGCCATTTGATCTTCGAACTTGATCAATGGCCCGCCAGTAGCTTTCAAACGAGTCCAAGTTTGTTCAAATCGGTTCAGCCATCTCTGAGAAAATTGAGCGCGTTCAAATACAACGCTTTTTGTCGGTTACGTCACTTATACAATCATATCTCCGGAACCAAAAGTCACAGCCATTTTATCTTCGAACTTGATCAATGTCCCGATAGTAGCTTTCAAACGAGCCCAAGTTTGTTAAAATCGGTTGAGACATCTCTGAGAAAATTGAGCGCGTTCAAATATCTTCGAAAAGTGCACACACATACACACACACACATACACACACACACATACACACACACATACACACACACACACACACACAGACATTTTCCGATCTCGTCGAGCTGAGTCGAATGGTATATAACACTATGGGTCTCCGAGGCTCCGTTCGAAAGTCGGTTTTTCCAGCAATTCTAATACCTTTCTATAGAGAAAGGCAAAAAGCCTTCTTAGTCCACTTAGTGAAATTTTCATATATCTTGAAAAATTACCATATGGGGGAGTACATGAAATTTTCGAAATCGAAAAAAAATTTTTGATGCCAAAAGGCTTAGAATTGCATGAAACGTCGAGATTTAGTGTCATCTCGAAAAAAAATTTTTTTGAAAAAATCGACTTTTTGGGACTTAGTCCCAGAAAGTTGATTTTTTCAAAAAAATTTTTTTTTGAGATGACACTAAATTTCGATGTTTTATGCAGTTTTAAGAGTTTTGGCATCAAAAAAAATTTTCGATTTTGGAAATTTCATGTACTCCCCCCTATGGTGCTTTTTCAAGATCGAAAATTGTCAAACCTTTACCACCGGGCAGCACCCCTTAAGCATGTCCAATTTAGGTCAAATTTTGCATGAAGGCTTTTTTCGAGGTGCTTAAACTTTTGAGCACTAGAACTTTACGAAAATAGAGTTGATCCCAAAATTTTGGCACCCTTATATATACAAGAGCGGTAAAAATCAACGTGTTTTGTCGGTTACGTCACTTATACCATCATATATCTGGAACCAAAAGTCACAACCATTTGATCTTCGAACTTGATCAACGGCCCGCCAGTAGCTTTCAAACGAGTCCAAGTTTGTTCAAATCGGTTCAGCCATCTCTGAGAAAATTGAGCGCGTTCAAATACAACGCTTTTTGTCGGTTACGTCACTTATACAATCATATCTCCGGAACCAAAAGTCACAGCCATTTTATCTTCGAACTTGATCAATGTCCCGATAGTAGCTTTCAAACGAGCCCAAGTTTGTTAAAATCGGTTGAGCCATCTCTGAGAAAATTGAGCGCGTTCACACACACACAGACATTTTCCGATCTCGTCGAGCTGAGTCGAATGGTATATAACACTATGGGTCTCCGAGGCTCCGTTCGAAAGTCGGTTTTTCCAGCAATTCTAATACCTTTCTATAGAGAAAGGCAAAAAGCCTTCTTAGTCCACTTAGTGAAATTTTCATATATCTTGAAAAATCACCATAGGGAGGAGTACATGAAATTTTCGAAATCGAAAAAAAATTTTTGATGCCAAAAGGCTTAGAATTGCATGAAACGTCGAGATTTAGTGTCATCTCGAAAAAAAATTTTTTTGAAAAAATCGACTTTTTGGGACTTTGAAAAAATATGAAAATTTTTCTATGTCCCAGAACGTTGATTTTTTCAAAAAAATTTTTTTATTGAGATGACACTAAATTTCGATGTTTTATGCAGTTTTAAGAGTTTTGGCATCAAAAAAAATTTTCGAATTTGGAAATTTCATGTACTCCCCCCTGTGGTGCTTTTTCAAGATCGAAAATTGTCAAATCTTTACCACCGGGCAGCACCCCTTAAGCATGTTCGATTTAGGTCAAATTTTGCATGAAGGCTTTTTTCGAGGTGCTTAAACTTTTGAGCACTAGAACTTTACGAAAATAGAGTTGATCCCAAAATTTTGGCACCCTTATATATATAAGAGCGGTTAAAATCAACGTGTTTTGTCGGTTACGTCACTTATATCATCATATATCTGGAACCAAAAGTCACAACCATTTGATCTTCGAACTTGATCAACGGCCCGACAGTAGCTTTCAAACGAGCCCAAGTTTGTTAAAATCGGTTCAGCCATCTCTGAGAAAATTGAGCGCGTTCAAATATCTTCGAAAAGTGCACATACATACACACACACATACACACACACACACACACACACACACACACACACACACACACACACACACACACACACACACACACACACACACACACACACACACACACACACACAGACATTTTCCGATCTCGACGAACTGAGTCGAATGGTATATAACACTATGGGTCTCCGAGGCTCCGTTCGAAAGTCGGTTTTTCCAGCAATTCTAATACCTTTCTATAAAGAAAGGCAAAAACCTCTGAATTAGCTCTAAAATGACTGTAAAACGATTCTGAAATAAACCTAATCAAACCTAATGACCTTACAATGAGTCAAACATGACTCGTAAATGACTCTAAACTAACTTTAAACTGACTCTAAATTGATTCTAAAATAACACTCAAATAACTATGAAAGGACTCTAAAATTTCTGTTATAATTATAAAACGATTGTGAAATGATTCTGAAATGACTGAAAACTGACTAAAATAATTTTGCAATGGCTCAAAAAAGACTCCCCAATGATCCTAAAATGACTAAAATAACTCTAAAATGTCTCCAAAATAACTATGAAATGATCCTAAATTGGCTAATAATTTTACAATGACTAAAATGACCCGAAAATGACTTAAATGTCGCAAAAATAACTATGAAATGACGATAAATAATTCTAAAATGACTCTAAACTAACTTTACAATAACTTAAAAATGACTCTAAAAGTACTCTCAAATGATTCTAAAATTATTTCACAATGACGTCATTTTTTACTTTAAAGTGTCTTTTAAATGACTCAGAAACGACTCTAAAGTAGCTCTAAAAAGACTCAAAAATGACTTAAAAATGATTCTAAAATGACTCTTAAATGATTCTAAAATTACTCTGGACTGATTGTAAAATATTTCTAAATGATTCTAAAATAACTCTAAAATGACTCTACAATGACTCTAAATTGGCTAATAATTTACAATGACTAAAATGACTCGAAAGCGACTTTTAAATGACTCTTAAATTTCGCAAAAATAACTATGTAATGACTGTAAAATAATTCTAAAATGACTTTAAACTAACTTTACAATAACTAAAAAATGACTCTAAAATTACTCTAAACTGACTCTTAACTGATTCTAAAATTACTTCAAAATGACGTCATTTTTTACCTTAAAGTGTCTTTAAAACGACTTAGAAACGACTCTAAAATAGATAAATAGATAAAGATTCCAAAATTACTCTAAAATAATTTCAAAATGTCTCAGAAACGACTCTAAAATAGCTCTAATATAACTTTTAAATGACTTTAAAATGACTTAAAAATGATTCTAAAATGACTCTAGAACGACTCTAAATCGACTTTAAAGTCACTATAAAATGACTCTAAAATGACTTTAAAAAGATTCCAAAACTACTCTAAATAATAAAATAACACTAAAATGACTTTAAAATGACATTTAAATGACTTTAAAATGACATTAGAATTACTCTAAAATGACTTTTAAGTGACTATAAAATGACTCAAAATGACTAGAAAATGGCCCTAAAATGACTTTAACATAACTTTACACTGACCCAAAAATGACTCTCAAATGATTCAAAAGTGACTATTAAATGACTCCAAAATTACTCTGGACTGAGTGTAAAATGATTCTAAAATAACTCTACAATGACTAAGAATTGGCTAAAAATTTTACAATGACTAAAATGACTCGAAAGCGACTTTTAAATGACCCTTAAATTTCGCAGAAATAACTATGAAATGACTTTAAAATGACTCTAAAGTGACTGTAAAATAACAACGAAATAACTGTAAAAAAAATTCTAAAATGACTGTAATGATCTTAAGATGTTTTTTTTTTACGTTTCGTCTTTGACTCATCAGTGCAGAGCAGTTCAAATTGAACTGCTTAGTGCTAAACTCGGCAGTTCAATTTGAACCGCTAAGCAGACGTAAAGTTTCTGCTACTTACAGAACACTTTTTGTTTTGCAACGAAGTGTCGTTTCGTCTTTGACTCATCAGTGCAGAGCAGTTCAAATTGAACTGCTTAGTGCTAAACTCGGCAGTTCAATTTGAACCGCTAAGCAGACGTAAAGTTTCTGCTACTTACAGAACACTTTTTGTTTTGCAACGAAGTGCAATGTCTTTTCTGACGTGCCGAACGAAAACGTGTTTTCGACTATTTCTGGCCGATGCAGGTATGGTCATTTAGGGGTTAGCCAGATTTTGTGCTAGGGCACATAACCGTTTTCATTATTTTTACGTTTCGTCTTTGACTCATCAGTGCAGAGCAGTTCAAACGACCATACCTGCATCGGCCAGAAATAGTCGAAAACACGTTTTCGTTCGGCACGTCAGAAAAGACATTGCACTTCGTTGCAAAACAAAAAGTGTTCTGTAAGTAGCAGAAACTTTACGTCTGCTTAGCGGTTCAAATTGAACTGCCGAGTTTAGCACTAAGCAGTTCAATTTGAACTGCTCTGCACTGATGAGTCAAAGACGAAACGTAAAAATAATGAAAACGGTTATGTGCCCTAGCACAAAATTTGGCTAACCCCTAAATGATCTTAAGATGACTCAAAAATTACTTCACAATGACCCAAAAATGACTCTAAAAATTACTCCAAACTGACACTTAAATGATTCTCAAATTACTTGAAAAAAAACTGTAAAATGATTCTGCAATTATTCTAAAATAACTCTCAAATAACTCAAAAGTGACTCTAGAATGACTAAAATTACTGAAATAACTCTAAATAACTGTTAAATGATTCAAAAATTACTGTAAAATGACTCTAAATTGGATCTAAAATAACTTTATAACTACTTAAAAATGACTCTAAAATTACTCTAAACTGACTCTTAAATGATTCTAAAATAACTTCAAAATGACGTCATTTTTTATTTTAAAGTGTCTTTAAAATGACTCAGAAACGACTCTAAAATAACTTTTAAATGACTCTAAAATGACTTAAAAATGATTCTAAAATAACTCTAGAACGACTCTAAATCGACTTTAAAGTTACTATAAAATGACTCTAAAAAAACTTTAAAAAAATTCCAAAATAACTCCAAAATAATTTCAAAATGACTAAAATAACTCTGAAATGACTCTAAAATGACTTTAGAATTATTCTAAAGTGACTATAAACTGACTCTAAAATGACTAGAAAATGGTCCTAAAATGACTTTAAAATAACTTTACCCTGACTCAAAAATGACTCTTAAAGTGACTTTAAAATGACTCTAAACTGACTCTTAAATGATTCTAAAATTACTCAGGACTGATTGAAAAATGATTCTAAAATAACTCTAAAATGACTTTAAATTGGCTAATAATTTTACAATGACTAAAATGACTCGAAAGCGACTTTTAAATGATTTTTAAATTTCGCAAAAATAACTATGAAATGACTGTAAAATAATTCTAAAATGACTCTGAAATGACTCTAAACTAACTCTTAAATTATACTAAAATTACTTCAAAATGACGTCATTTTTTACTTTAAAGTGTCTTTAAAATGACTCAGAAACGACTCTAAAATAGCACTAAAATGACTTTTAAATGACTCTAAAATGACTTAAAAATCATTCTAAAATGACTCTAGAACGACTCTAAATCGACTTTAAAGTCACTATAAAATAACTCTAAAATGACTTTAAAAAGATTCCAAAATTACTCCAAAATAATTTCAAAATGACTCTAAAATAACTCGAGAATGACTCTAAAATGACTTTTAAATGACTCTAAAATGACTAGAAAATGGTCCTAAATTGAAATTAAAATAACTTTCCTCTGACTGTAAACTGACTCTTAAATGATTCTAAAATTACTCTGGACTGATTGTAAAATGGTTCTAAAATAACTCTACAATTATTCTAAATTGGCTAAAAATTTAACAAAGACTAAAATGACTCGAAAGCGACTTTAAAATGACGCTTAAATTTCGCAAAAATAACTTTGAAATGACTTTAAAATTACTCTAAAATTACCTTAAAATAACAACGAAATAACTGTAAAACGATTCTAAAATAACTCTGAAATGACCCTAAGATGACTCAAAAATTAAGAGAAACTGTTCGAGATAACTGTTTGAAAAACTTCCCAAAAAACTACTCAAAAAAATTATCGAAGAACTTTGGGAAAACCTCTTGAAAACCGCTTAAAATTGGCTCTAAAAACTACTCGAAAAAACATAAAAAAATTGAACGAAAGAACTGCCCATAAAAGTTGCTCGTCAAAAATGTGGCACGGAAAGACTGCACGAAAAAAACTTTTAAGCAGAACTGCATAGAAAAAAAAATTACTCGAGAACTTGCTCGAAAAAACTGCCTGAGAAATTTACTTTTGGAACTTGTGAATTACTGGAAAACTACTTAAAAAACTACTCGAAAACTTGGCTAGAAAAAATTGCTGGATAAATCAACTCTTAAAACATGCTAGCTACTCAAAATATGCTCGAAATAATCGGGACACTGCTCGAAAAAATGCACAACAGAACTGCTTAGAAAAAAAACTACTCGAGAACTTGCTCGAAAAAACTCTTGAAACTAGTGAAATACTGGAAAACTGCTAAAACAACTACTTGAAAAAACTTCTCGAAAACTTTGCTAGAAAAAAAAACTACTCGAGAAGTTTGCTCAAAATAGTCGCTTGAAAATTTTACTCTCAAAACTTGGTGAATTTTGGAAAAATTACTTGAATAAACTACTCGAAAACTTGCTAGTTGCTCAAAAAAAAAACGACGAGAAAAACTGTTTTGCAAAACTGATTGCAAGAGCTGTTTGTCAACAATGCTCCGAAAAACTGCTAAAAAAATTGCTCCGAAAACTGATCAAAGAACTGCTCAAAAACACTGCTTAGAAAATTGCGCGTGAAGCTGCTCGAGAAACTGTTCGAAAGAACTGTTTGAAAAACTTCCCAAAAAACTACTCAAAAAAATTATCGAAGAACTTTGCTACTTAAAAAACTACTCGAAAACTTGGCTAGAGAAAATTGCTGGATAAATCAACTCTTAAAACTTGCTAGCTACTCAAAATATGCTCGAAAAAATCGGGACACTGCTCGGAAAAAAATGCACAACAGAACTGCTTAGAAAAAAAACTACTCGAGAACTTGCTCGAAAAAACTGCTTGAGAAATTTACTCTTGAAACTAGTGAAATACTGGAAAACTGCTAAAAAAAACTACTCGAAAACTTTGCTAGAAAAAATTGCTGGAAAAATCAACTTTTAAAACTTGCTAGCTACTCAAAATATGCTCGAAAAATCGAGACACTGCACGAAAACTGCTCGAAAAAAATGCACGAAAGAACTGCTTAGATAAAACTACTGAAAAATTTGCTTCAGAATTTTGCAAAAAAAAACTACTTGCAAAATCAACTCTTTAGCTGCTAAAAAAATGCTCGAAAAACTGATTGAAAGAGCTGTTTATCAACTGATCAAAGAACTGCTAAAAAACACTGCTTAGAAAATTGCGCGTGAAGCTGCTCGAGAAACTATTCGAAAGAACTGTTTGAACTGTTTCCCAAAGAACTATTAAAAAAAATTATTGAAGAACTTTGGGAAAACCTCTTGAAAACCGCATAAAATTGGCTTTAAAAACTACTCGAAAAAATATCGAAAAATTGAACGAAAGAACTGCCCATAAAAGTTGCTCGTCAAAAATGCTGCACGGAAAGACTGCACAAAAAAAACTGCTTAAAAGAACTGCTCAGAAAAAAAAATTACTCGAGAACTTGCTCGAAAAAACTGCTTGAGAAATTTACTATTGAAACTTGTGAATTACTGGAAAGCTACTTAAAAAACTACTCGAAAACTTTGCTAGAAAAAATTGCTGGATAAATCAACTCCTAAAACTTGCTAGCTACTCAAAATATGCTCGAAAAAATCGGGACACTGCACGAAAACTGCTCGAAAAAAAGTGCACAAAAGAACTGCTTAGAAAAAAAACTACTCGAAAACTTTTCTCAAAATAGTTGCTTGAAAATTCTACTCTTTAAACTTGTTAAATTTTGGAAAAATTACTTGAAAAAACTACTCGAAAACTTGCTAGCTGCTCAAAAAAAATACGAGAAAAACTGTTTGAAAAACTACTCCAAAGCAATGCTCAAAAGTACTGCTTAGAATAAACTACTGGAAAACTTGCTTCAAAACTTTGCTAAAAAAATCTACTTGCAAAATCAACTCATTAGCTGCTAAAAAACTGCTCGAAAATCTGTTTGCAAGAGCTGTTTGTCAACAATACTCCGAAAACCTTCACGAAAAACTGCTAAAAAAATTGCTCCGAAAAACTGTACAAAGAACTGTTTGAAAAACTTCTCAAAAAACTACTCAGAAAAATTATTGAAGAACTTTGGGAAAACCGCTTAGAAATCTGACGAGTGGTTATTTTGTGTCGAGTAGTTAAATTTAACTAAAACGGCGGCCCATTTCAAAATTTGACAGACGGAAAGTTATTTGGGTTTAGTTTTCCACTGGAAATAATTTCAACTAAAGAATTAATATTAGAATTTTTATTGCAAGATTTTTTTCAGTGTGTTGGAAAATAACCATCGATCTGTCAAAAATAACCATGCTTTCGAGCAGGGTTATTTTTGACAGCATCAAAGTAACCACTCGAGTGTCCGATTTTAACCAAAAGTTTAAATTTACCGCGAAATGGTTCACAGCCTAAGCAATAAGTTTGAAGATTCTTGAAAATCTGTTGAAAACTTAACGAGCTGTACGTGTTCAAAACATATCCACTGTTTGCCCGGGTGTTTGAACGTGAGTTCGAATGCCTAGTTGAGAAACAGTTCCGTTCAGCAGTGCACTGGTAAACCATATCGAAAATTGTTGGGCTTTAATGAAGAGCAAATGCCTGTTCACAACAAGAAGCAGCTCTCCCGTGAAATATCCGGGAGGTTTGACGCTCTCTTCTTACAAGCTACGATGAAAACCTCGTCAGAAGCATACCTCGAAGGCGTCAAGTCAATTGGTCAATTGGTGTCTATATTTTAGTACAAACTGTTGGTGTTTTCTGTTGCAACTTGTTAAGAATGAGCGACTGCACCGAAATGTCACTTTTGTTCTCGGAGATACAATTTGCTTTTGCTAGGGTAATTTTTCATGGATGCAAAGGAAAACGACTTCAAACAATTCGCGTACTTAGTAATCATTTTGGAGTCATGTTCCCACTTCGATATCTCGAAAAATGTTCAGATTAGTTTATATTTAAGTCGTAGTTCTCACTCAATACGATATTTCGCACGAGGGAGACGGAGATTTATCTCGGACTTTACAAAAAAAATCTGACAAATACTGTATTAACTTTATTAGTAACTAATTTACGAATTACTAATATTGTAGCTTCCAATGAGAAGACATACACCAAGTCAGAGTACTGCTTTTTCCCCATAGCTCAATCCATTCTCATTTCTTAGATGCCTGGTAACCGGCGACCGTAGTTTTTAGACGCTTCCGCAGAACTCTGGTTGTCACTTGCGTAGTTATGCGACGCTTCAGCTTCTTTCTTGTAGTTGCAGTAGCGGTAGCGGTTGTAGTAGTAGAAGAAGTAGTACTAGAGGCAGCAGTAGCAGTGGTGCCATTCGTCGTGATCTCGTTTTCGTCTATCACGTTCGCGTTCGGTTCCGACCAAGATCTATCGTTTTCGTCATCTTCGGAAGCAACGCTTTCCGTCACACTGGTAAAATTGCTGTCGAAGTTTTCGATCCCTTCAGTGACGTCAAGAAGCGTTACATCGGACGATGTTGCATTATCTGCGCTCAAGTCGGTTGTACCATTCGTACTGTTATATTGTGGTGGCCAGTTTAGAGGAAACTAGGGAAATACAAAGATTTGATTTTTCAACCTGAACGGTCTAAGTTTTTGGTCCTACCATCGGTCCGTAGTACTGCGAAATTTGACACGTTATAAGTCGATTTATTTATCATATGAATGGTAACGGTGGTTATGAACTTACCATTAAGGTCCATGGGCTCTTCCGGGTGGTTATATTTGTTATGTGTTTCTGAAAACAAAAACAACTAATTCAATGACATAATCGATGAAAAGTGTCAGTTCCTTATGACCTTGGTAGTTGTAGCCGGATATGGCGATCGAATAGTCACCCGCAACGGTGCGTTACTTTGACCTTTCGTACTCTGAAAATGAAGCTTGATATCATTATCAAACAATCATGAAAACTACACAGTCTATCACCTTGGCTGGTATAGTGAAATACAATGGCCGTGTTGTCTAATAACAGAGAAAGAGAGAGAGAGAGAGAAAAAATCTCATTCAATGCAACTGAGCTTTTGTCAAAAATCTAGTAGTCTTTGCACAGTTTCATCTCCACACGATTGACAGTAGCTGGAGAGGAAACAAACAAGCACACACAGGAAAAGATATTTGTTTTACTTCAACTTACCACGAGCGCTCGCGTCGTTCTAGTTGTGCTTCTCTATCAATCAGTAAATGACAGATAAAAGTTCGATTAAAAGAAAGTACCTCATTTCAATTGTACTAAACTCACGGTCGGTGGCGTGGCGGTCGATTTCGCTGTGATCCTCTGGGACATCAAGGTAAATGATAGATTGCAAATTTTATTAAAAGAAAATTAATCACTTGAACCGCTCCCACACTCACCGGTGGCGTTGTGGTCATTCGTTGATTCGAGTTTACCAACTGTCCGGACTGCTGACGTGATCGTGTAGTTTGAGGCGTTGCTCTTCGAGTTGACGTTCGCGATTGTTGGGCGACGACTATCTAGAAAGCAGGTTTGGTGTGTGAAAATTTGTTTTCGAATGCGAAGGCGATTAGCCAGTTTTAGCACCTCCCGGAAACCAACGGCGGCCAACAGCACCAGCAGGAAACTTTTCAGTCGCATTGTTTTGGTAATTGATTTCTGTTTTTCCCGGTAGTTTCCATTGGGACACTACTGTCGAAATTTGAAGGGAAGCGTTGCTTCGCAGCTCTATTTATCAATTCGGATTCAAGCTAATCTATACTAAATGAGATTCTAATTGGTTATGGGAGGGCATTGTGCGAATTAATACGGATTGATTTGAATTGAGTATGCGCCGACGGGACGAGGAATTTAATTTTATTTTATCGGACATATAATCGTTAATGTCAATTTTGAGTTATAGTAAATGAAGAAGAATAGTAGTGATTTTATTTCAAGAAACACTCGATTGAAGTATTTAGTATTTAAACTCCTCTTGTAACCTCTTTTTAAACATAAACTACACGTTGGCTTTGGCATGGAAAAAACATCTCTGTGAAATCTATTTAAAAAAAAAATTCGGGCAGTCAGTGTCTGATCAGACGAGCTACTGACTTTGTTTACATTTTTACTCGATGATTCAAATGGCCCGTTAAGTGGCCAACATTCTAATATTCGAGTATTAGAAATCGATTAGTAAAAGTGAAAGTTCCATAAAGTTTTTTTTATAAAATTGGTGGTTAGTGTGTAAGTAAACAATCATACTGTTCGCCATTCGGTGCCAAATTTCATCTAACATCAGTTCTCCATTGTCCAAAATAATTTGCTCCGGTAATAGGATCAGTTTTTGACATCCCAATTTTAATTTTGTAATATCTTTACCGGCGAACGATAGGAATGATGCACACATCAAGTCGATTCTTGATTCTATCTGCGTTGTAAACTTTGTGACCTCGTGACTTGTGTTCCGAGTAACAAATTATGTGGCGGTCAGTAGTTGGCGACTGAAAATGTGAGTGTCTCAAAAAAAATTTTAATTTCAAACTCCAGCCTCATCAATACAAAACAAAATAAAACTTCGCACAACTTCGAATTTTTGCATTAAAAATCCTCATAAAAAGAACTGCCAACTTCATAAAATCGCATAGAAAATATGCAAAGCACCGTAAATTCACATAAAAACCGCAGAACCGCCTATAAAAAAAACCATAATCCTGCAATTTCGCATAAAATTTTATGATTACTTTGGAAATTTGTATTTAAAAAGCGCTCAACTTCGAAAATTTTCATGAAAAATAACCGAATCTCTTCAAAAATCTTCAAAAAGCATACGTTCGAAGATTCGCATAACTTCGGAAATTTTTATTAAAAAAAAAATAAAACAGATCTGCAAACGAACATAACCTCGAAAAAACCGGAAATTTGTATAGCAAAATCGCAAAACTTGGGAAATTCTCATCAAAATTTTCGCATAACCATAAAAAATTGGCCTAAAGTTCGCATACATAAAACGCATTATCTCGAAAATCCGCATAAATAAAAAAACCGTCTAACTTCGAAAAAGAAGTTGTATAACGGTTCTGAAATTAATCAAAAAAAACTCGCACTTTGGAAATTCTCATGATAAAACTCGCATTAATAAAATTGCATAACCTCAAAAGTTCTCGTTGAAAAAACCGCCTAACCTCAAAAATTTGGTTTTAAAAAAACACTTCACTTTGAAAAATTGCATATCTTCGGAAATTCGCTTAAATGATCCGCGTAATTTTGGAAACTCTTAGGAGTCGCTTATATAAAACGCATACCAGGAAATCTGCACATAGAAAAGTCGTTTAACTTAGGAAATTCACAGCGAAGACTGCATAACTTTGAGTATTTGCACAAAAATTCGTATAACTTCGGAAATTCGCATAAAACTATTTACAATATTTTAAAGCTATTTACGCATAAAACTATTTACAATTCGCATAAAACTATTTACAATTCGCATAAAACTATTTACAATTATATTCACAGAAAAAACGCAGAACTTCGGAAATTCGCAAAAGAGAAACGCAATAAGCTGCTTATAAAAACCGTATAATCTCAATAATTTGCAAAAAAAAAAACGGCATAATTTCGAAAAATTCGGAAATTCTTATGAAGAAAAACGCATAACCTGGAAAATTCGTATAGAACGTATATCGTCGAAGAATTGCACAGCCTTTAAATAAAAACCACTTAATTTTGAAAAGTCCAAATAATCCAAAAAAATCGGCTCGATAATTGGATCGGTTTTTTGACATCCCGATTGTAATTTTGTAATATCTTTACCGGGCGAACGGTAGAGAAGAAAATTGGTGTAAACTTCTCGCCGATTCTTGATTCTAACTGCGTTTTAAATTTTGTGATCCTACGGGCGGAGACTGGGTATCAATCCCTGGTAGGCTGCACGTCAGGCGGTTGCTCCGAGTAACATAGTATGTGGCAGTCAGTAGGTGGCAACTTAAAATGTGAGTGTTGAAAAACAACAACTTCAGTCTCATCAATACAAAAAAAAACTTCGCATAACTTCAAATTCTCCATTATAAAATCCCCATGAAAAGAACTTCAAACTTTATAAAAACGCATAAAAAACTGAAATTACCATTAAAAAAAACCAAATAACCTCGAAAATCTGCATAAAAACATAACCTGTAAAAAAAACAGAAATCGGTACAGCAAAATCGCATAACTTAGAAAATTCTCACCAAAATCCGCATGCGTATAACGCGTTACCTCGGAAATCCACATAAATAGAAAACAGTCTAACGTCGGAAATTCGCATAACTTTGGAAGTTCGAAAAATTTCGGTAATTCGCATAAAAAACCTGTTTTAATCCACCTAGTGGTGTAATGATGCCTTCCTCATATCGATCATACTATCATATATAATACTGTGGTATTCTTCAAAATAATTTTCTTCGAATCTTAAAAGAATAACGGAAATCGGTTTCTTTGACCGTCTACTGATGAAAACTATCAATTGGAGAAGATTTGAGGTCGATTTAGAAAACTTACGCTTTTTCGCCCTTTTCAGTGATGGTATAAATTGTTAACACACTTTACCCTATATTTCCGGATCCGAATGAAATTCAGGAATTACGTATGGGACCACAGGACCTAAGTTTGTGAAAATCGGTCGCGCCATCTATGAGAAAAGTTAGAACACATATTTTCCGGTTTTTATCACATTTCACCCCATAACTCCGGAACCGGAATTCGGATCCAAATATATGAATTCAAAATACTAGGATCATGATATATGAATTCAAAATACTGAGAAATCGTTCTTCTTGGATCCATTTTGAACATTCGGAACATAGGGTTATTTTGTTGTTTATTTTTCAGATCTTAATAAACAGATTTTGATTGAAGGCGCATTAAAAAAACAGTTGATTAAAATTGAATTCCGCTCGACAGTTACAAAATCGTTGTGAAATTTGTATCTTGTATAAAGTTTGTGATTTCAAGTACTCTACTACCATTTTATAACTGATAGAAAAGTATTCTGGATTCATTCAATGTTTATAATGTCGATGGTGACTAAGTTTCAAATAGTTTACTTGGAAACAAGTTATTTTCAAGTTATGGAAAGATAAGTTCTATCAGTATGGCATTACGACGTAACGACAACTTAGCACTTAATAGAAACTGCGTTTTTTGAGTCACGCAAGTTGTTAGATGTTAGTAACAATCACTCAAATTTCTGGTTGCAAACTAGTCATAAATAAGCTAGCGTAACAAAAATTGTTACTATTAGTTCTGATATAACACTTCGAGGCTCGGTTCGATAGTCGGTTTTCCAGCAATTCTTATACCTTTCAATAGAGAAAGGCAAAAGCGCTTAACTAACCGTATACCTTCAGAATTTTTTTTCGTAAATCCTCATAATTTTGAGAATCCCTATGAATGGAAACCATTTAATTAAAAAAAACCCCGGCACCTTTTTAAAATTTGAATGAAAAACTGCATAACCTCGGAAACGCGCATAAAAAATCCACTTAGCTTTGGGAATTCTCCAAAAAAAACCTCATATCTTCGAATGATTGCATAAAAAAATCCTTCGAACTTCGGAAATTTGCCTAAAAATATTCACATAACTTTTAAAATTCATTTAAAAAAAAATGCATTGCCTCAAAAATTTGCGTTGAAAAACGGTTTAACTTCGGAAATTCGCACGAAAACCGGAAATTCGCAGAACAAAACGTATAATTTAAGTAATTCTCAGCAAAATCCGTATAATTTCGGAAATTCTCAAAAAAAAAATAAAAATAAATATGTTCATAAATTTGGGCTGAAAAAACTGCTAAACATAGGCAATTTGGAAAGTCGCATAAAAACCTGCATGTCTTCGGAAATTCGTATAAAAGATCCTCGTAACTATTTTGGGGTTTGTGTTGAGCATAAGACAGCAAGTATTGAGTTTTGAACTCAATTTTCTACACACAACTACCAAAGAACAACAGACAGGGAGAAAAGTGAAAAATGCATGAAATAGCGAAAATTAAAAAATTTGCGAAAAAGTATCGCCCAGGGGAAGGCTTCGAACCTTCACCCTTCTACTTTCCGGGAAGACACTCTACCAACTACGCTACTCTAGAACATGTGTAGAACACGTTCCAGATCTCAAACGATAAAATAGTGCTGAACTTGTGCACACAAACCTTAAAAGGTTAGAATATTCAAAGCAAATTGAATAATTGAATCATGTCTTTGGGCGTTAAGGTTTCGAAGTCATACAAGTCTTTCAAGTTTTCAATTTTTTTTATATAAAATTCAAAATTTTCAAGTTCTTCAATTCACCAAATTATTAGGTTTTATTTCTTTACTTTTTCAAATCTTCATATTTCCTCAATTTACCAAAACTTAAAGTCATCAAGTATTGAAGTTTGAAGTATTCAAGTTTTCAATTCTTTCAGTTTTGGAGTTTTGAAATCTTCAAGTCTTTAGGTCTTCAAGTCATCAAGACTTCGTGTCTTCAAATCTTCAAGTATTCAGGTCTTCAAATAGGGTAGAGTCGACAGCCTTGGGCCACTCGTGTTTTGCCAAAAAGTATTGAAGGATTTTATTTAACTTCGAAGAATCACATAACTTAATGAAAAAGCGTTGAGAAAACAGCTTACCTTCGGAAGTTTGCAAAGAAAAATCGCAAAATTTTTACAAATTCACAAAAAAAACTCCGCATATTTCGAAAATTTGCATAAAAACGGCAAAAATTTTGAAACCGCTCAACTTTGGAAATTAAAGCTTAGGAAATTCGAATAAAAACCCGCATAACTTTGGAAATTCGCATTGAAGAAATTGCATAGGTTCGAAAATGTATATAGAAAAACTGTATAGCTTCGGAAGCTTGTGTGAAAGATCCCCATAGTTTTGTGAATTCGCACAAAAAACACAAAATTTCTGAAATTTGCGTGAAAAATCCACGTAAAAACATCTCCCAACTCCGGAAACTCATAGAAATAACGCATAACTTCAGAAATCCGCATGTAAAACCGCCTGAAACATGCGGAGCTTGTTTGTAGAACTTCGGAAATTCGCTTGAAAAACACATAGCTTCTATAATTCGCTCAGACTCCAAAAATTCCCATAAGAAAACGAAAATTCGCATTAGAAAACCTGCATTACTTAAGAAAAACCGGAAGATTTTTACATGCTTAAGACTTTTAGAATTTATGTTTGGAAATCCAGAAGTTGTTAAGTATTCTAGTCTAGCTTATTCAACTCATTATATTTCTATAGCTCACAAATCTTCTCGGTCTTCTAGGCCTCTAATATTTAGGACTTCAAGATTCGAAATTTATTTAAGTTCTCCAAATTACGGACCCAAATGACCAATCGGTCTCCAAATTTTTAATTTTTTGTTCTTTACTAGATTTCAAATCTTCATGTCCTTAGTTTGCCAGAACATTAAGTTTGAAAATTTCTAGTCTTTATTTCTTCAAGTTTTGGAATCTTCAAGATTTCAAGTCTTCAAGATTTCTAGACTTCAAGTCTGTGAGACTTCATGCGCCAATACATCATATAGTCGAACCTTCAATTCTTCAAGTTTTGAAGTTTTGAAATCTTCATATTTTTAAGTCTTGAAATCTCCATGCTTTGAAATCTTCAATTCTTTACATCTTCTATTCTTTAATTCTTCGGCACTTCAAATTTTCAATCTTCAAGACTGATAGAGTTTAAGACTTAAAAATAAGAAGAAATCTTCAAGTTTTGAAGTCCTAATGTCTTACCGTTTTCAAGTCTTCAAGACTTGAGCCTTTAAGTCTTCAAGTTTTCAAATGCTCTAGTCTTCCAGACTTCCAGTTTTCAAATTATCAAGACTTCAAATCTTTAAGTTTAGAATTTTTCAAGTCTTCAAGAAATGTGCACCCAATTTTATTTAACCTAGAAGAAATTCAGCTATTTGGTCCTTTTAAGAACCGAAAATCGATCCCAAAAAACTATTTAAAATTTTACTTCCGTTGAAATAAGAGCATCCATCTATAATTGTATTCAAAATGAAGATGATGACGAAATGTAAAGAAAAATTAATCGAATTCATTATCCCTGCATAAAGGGTTACTTAAAGAATTATCATAAAGAATTAATCGTAATTAATTGATTTCCTATTATTCAATTGTGTATTCGAAAATATTTAAATATGTTCAATGTGAACACTTCAGTATTCGGGCGCCGTTCGAAATTCTAGAGACGAAGAATCGAAAGCTTCAGTTCACCTTTGCACCTCGTCCAACTAAGTCGAAAAACGTTTACTGTCGGGACGACAGAACCAAACAACAATAATATATTGTAAATAATAAAACGAACTTGAGACGAGTAAACCTGTCAAACGAAAGGCGTCAGAGAAGCCTATTCGATCGGAAAAAAGTGTATGAGATTCAACTTAACAAAACTAATGACGTAATGTTAATTGATTTTTCTTCTGATCGCAAGACAGTTAAATCACAACTGGAAACGAAAATATGCACTATGTGAGAAATCAAGATACCACTGTACGAGGAGGATCGTGCCATAGAAATGCGTGTATATGATCTTCCTTCAGTCGCTAACGATGATTTTAATTGGAAAGCCTTGTCGCAGTACGGAGAAATTATTCCTATCGAGATGGAAGTGTGGAAAAGATTTTCATCCGGTATTCTTAGTTTGATTTGTAAACGTTTAAAAAAGCCTATTCCATCTTATGTGATGTTCGGTCAGTTGACAAAGTACACCGTTAGATCACTGGTCACCTGCGACAGACAGCTGACCACAAACCGGTGTTGTCAGATAGCTATTCACAATGGATAGTCTTGTGAGAAACTGGGCAAGCCGAGATCTAAATCCAAGCACAATCAAGTTATGTCATTAACGGTCCAAATTCCCAAATCAACCCTAGTACTTCCGAGACAAAAATACAACAATATAACACTCCTGGAAGAACAAAAAGAATCTAGGAAACCCACGCGACGGTGTTTCTAACAACAATCGGTGACGACGAATCAATGGACGAGGGCGCAAACAGTGAACCAATGCTTTGTACTCTGTCCTTCGCTGCGGTCTTGCTGTTTTCGACTAGTGGTCGTATTTTAATCACCATTACTCAAACAAACCTAGAACTGATTCTAGAATCACAGATTTTTGGCATATCAAATTCAGGTGGGGGTGGGAAAGCTTACTCAGGTAGGTTGCGTTATCCACAGAACAAATGCGCAGTGACCATACATCCTGAATTTATACTATTAGACCATAATTTTAAGCGGTAATTTATAGACAAGCTGTAGAGTAGTATCTATTTCGCATCTATTAGCAAAACCAAAACATGCTAGTTTCAAAGTTTTATGAAGTTCCACTAATGTAGTTTAATTTGTATTTGCAATCGAATTTTACTAACGCACCTTTTTGTTGGATTTTTTTTCCTGGCACTTTCCTCCCACTAACAGGACACCACTTCTAGTGCAATAAATAAAGCAGTTTCCTAACCAAACTAGAAAGCACATAGCATACTAACAATAGCAGCACCGATAAAAAAATCCTTCATATTTAGGAAGCAATAACATCCTTCAGCTTCCAAGTGTGTACAGCGTTCGTGGTTTAAAAATTAAATCCGATTTTAGGTATACTTCTAGGGGCTTTAACGCATCAATCTTTGTACCGTCGGGAGAGCTTCCGTTTCCGGTGTAGGATTAACGAACTGTTCTTAACAATTCCAATCAAAATTTTCTAACCCTAGCAAACATTTCTTTCAACAGGCAACCGTCGAGTTGGTGATGAGACGCTGTGAACCCTCAACGTAATCCCACATCCGTCACATTGACAATGAATAAAAAAAAACCCTTGTACTTACTATTTTGCGTATTAACAGTCAACATTTCTCCTCTCCGATGCCATCTAATTTGCCCTCAGTAACCAGTGCAAAGAAAGCTTAACCGATAGACCCGTTTTTTTTTGCATTTTGAACGTTTTTCACCGACATCACCGAATGGGCAAAAGCTTTGCTTAATTTGCATGATCAATAAGTTCTCATTTTTGTTCATGTTTCGTTTCGTCATAACAAAAAAAAACACACACACACCAATCCAAAGGCGAAGGCATCAAAGTGACCGTTGACAATCGCACCCCTGCGTTGGTGTTTGTTTTTGTTTGGAAACGGTAGGCAAGGTACGTACGGAAACAAAAATTCAAAACGTCAACTTTCAGGTCCCACTTCAATGCCTTCTGCGCATCAGTTTTCTGTTGTTTGCAAAGATTTTGCTATTTTTATTATTTATGTCGCCAAAACTAAAGTATACTTAGTAAGAACTTATTTTCTGTTTTTTTCTTCTTCTTTTCTCTTTGGTTCAACGCGAACACCAACTTTCCTATGTTCGTATGTAAATCAGATTTCGTTAAGAGGAGAATCTCACGACTGCGTCCCGCCTCCATCCCAGCCTAATTCGTTATGTTCTATTTATATTCAGTTACGGAAGCGTAAAACAAGCTTACTCTCAGCACCTTCAAAATCGTGTAGCGCCAGTACACGAGGTGAGTTTACAAAAAAAAAACGACACCAACAAAACAACGGAACTATGCATAAAACAAAACCCAGGTAAGCAGCAGCCATCCACCCAACTGACGACGGGGTGGATGCAAGCTGCAAAGTTTCATAAATAAATCATCGTGACTAGTAGCAGGATGGAGGGTGCTTGCTAGTTTACCGGAAATGGAAGTGAAATGTCACCGAGAATAATCACTACGAACAGTCCCTGACTGCCCCTAGCCCAAGTAGCAGGAGTAATTCTTCGAGTTCTTCGTTGCTGGTGGTGGCTTTTCTGCCAACGGAATCATTATAACCGTTTTTTTTTTGAAGCAGTCGAGTGTTGTTTAGCTTGCCTCTTGAAGCTTTCCGTGCTATTATCATTTTTTTCTTCTTTATACTCTAGAGATACCAACTGTTGCGAATGAATCGTTTTGTTTTTAGGACTAACATTATCTGAGAAAAAGATTACAACTCGTATTCAACATGTCAATCTTTTTTTTTTATACTGTACAAACTCAATTTAATGCGATCGTTTCGTTTGACAATATCGTTAATCGGTTGACGTTTTATTTCATAGAAAATTGAGAAATCCCACTAGCGAGAAGATTATTTTAACGTAAACAAATTGCTACAAAATACTAAGACGGTGTATTGTGTGCACGGTTCCAACGCATCGATTGCGGTTGTATGTGAAGGTTTCACTTGGCTTCAACTGCTTTTAATACTTCATCCTAAGCTGGTCCCGCCAAAAGCAAAGTATGACTTCGGTGCCGTGAACCCTGAATGGGTTTCTCCAGACCTTTTCAAACTGTGACAAACTGAGAACCTACCCGGAACAGCTATAAATAGACAAATAAGCAATGTGTAGCTCTCAAAGTATGAACCACAAACAAAAAATGTAGTAGCCGTTGTAGTTCTTGCTGTGACACAGTGTAGTCCCTAACGGCAATACTCCAAGTAGTTCTTGGATCGTGGAACATCTCTTAAGCATTTCCCTAGTCTCAGAACATACTCAAAATCAAACGAAATATGAAAAACCTTTTTTTACGCGAAAAACTTGAAATAACGCGATGTTTTATTTAATTTACGCGAAATTTAATTTACGAACCCCCGGCTCTGTGAGTAAATTGAGGTTCCAGTGTATGCGGTGAAGCGCCTTTTGAAAATTTCCGATTTTGTCATTTTCATTGACTCAAAATGAACGAAAATGACCGCCCTTATTACCGTTCTCACTTTCACTTCACTCACATATCACTTCACTTGATTTTACCTATTACCAGTATCACGCAGAGTGAAGTGATCGCTGTAGTGGAAAAACTCATTTTTTCAATAAAATGTTGGTGACATGATGTTCATAATGAAATCAAGTTTATCCAAGTAATTACTTTTGACTGAAGCGACTCCCGTAATAAATACCTACATTCACTTCACTCCATTTTCACCGTGAAGTGATACCGATAATAAGGGGCACAATCACTTCACTTTGTTTTCACCGTGTAGTGATACCGGTAATAAGGGCCGTTGACTTTGATACTGGTACTTATTACCGTTCTCACTTCCACTTTCACATTCACTTCACTTACATGTCACTTCACTTGATTTTACCTATTACCGGTATCACGCATAATGAAGTGATCACTGTGGTGGAAAAATTAATTTTTTCAACAAAATGTTGGTGGCGTGATGTTCATAATGACATCAAGTTCATTCAAGTAATTACTTTTGTCTCAGAAGTGACTTCCGTAATAAGGACCTACATTCACTTCACTTGATTTCCACCGTGAAGTGATACCCATAATAAGGGTCACAGTCACTTCACTTTGTTTTCACCGACGACACGACCTGCCACTCGTCTATCAAAACTGTATCGCAAATTTAACTACCCCTCAGTAACTGGAAATGTCAAAACGAAATCGACTGGAAAACTATTGAAACTGGCAACACAAGTTGATGAATTGTTGATTTTGTATAACAATTACCATAACCTTGCTTGGTTACTGCATATTAAAGACTTAAGAAATGTAAACAAAACGAACTGCCTCAAATGGAAGATCCTTATTTCGCAGTAAGTTGAAAGTTCTCCAGCATCATCACATGCCAGAGCGATGAATCGATTAGACTATTAGATAGAGGCTTTCGTTGAGACTGGCTGGAACTCGAACATACAAAAAAATGGCTCTTAAGAACAGCAGAATCAGGTTTCCATATTTGACCAACATCTTTTGTATTGTGTACTTTTAATGCGTTGTCGGCATCACGTATCGTTTAAATATCCGTCGAAGCTTGTTAAATAGTTTAACGTAACCAGACTTAGATCTATGATAACTATCTGCTACATAAATGAGCTTTTAAAAAGTGGTGAAGTTTGCAGTCATTAAATCGGTCAGAGCGAAGCTTCACTGTCAAACTAGTAAACTGGGTAATTCTGTTATGGAATAAATAAAAATGTTCAGTACGATCGGAAGTATACATATACGATTAATAATAACTTATAAGCTAAATTAACATTGCTTAAGCTAGGATTCGTTAGTTGACTGAATTGATTTACGGCTAAAAAGAGGTCAGGTGTAAGAAGACTGAATTTGTAAGTCAGAAATGCAATGTGTGAATTAAATGCATATTAAATAAGGAAATATATTTCCAATTTCAAGCTGCTAACACAGTTGCTCTGAAGATTAGTCAAATTGGCTCGCTGCGAACAGGAGACGATCTGAGTCTAGCTTCGTCATATTTCGTAATATAATATTTTATGATATAATATAATAGTTTAGACGATACTGTTGTTTGAAGGCCGGACGGTTATATTCGTTGGTTTTAACTTTTTAAATCTATATCTTCAATCGACCAGTTTTTAAATCTATATCTTCAAACGACCACGACAAGTCAAGTTGAACATCGCCAGGGGACTCAGCCCTCGACGGATGGCTTGCGGTGCCCTGTACAGCTTTCAAGAAATCAAGTGATTTCGTTTTTACAATACCAGAATTTTTTACTCTGCCTGCCAAAAGCATATTTTTGTCTTCAAATTTTGTATTTTGTCTCAGGTATCCTTCAGAATAATTCTTGATTTATTTTTTAATTGAGAGCTGATGGCACAAATTGAAATCTATTGAAAACTTCCTGAAATGGTTTGTTTATTTATTATGGAGCTCCTTGGTAACTAGTTCATAGCAACTCAAACAGTGTTGCTGAAGAAATTTTTTTTATCATTATCAAGGGGTCGCTATGTTTTTGGAAACTGACGGTAAATCGCTCACAAATAATTTTTATTCCGATTTTTCTTCGGAGTGCCTGGTCGTGTCGTCGTTTTCACCGTGTAGTGACACCGGTAATAAGGGCCACACTCTTTTGTTTCAATGAGTGACGAAAATGCTTCGCCTCGCTTTGTTTGTTTTGTGTGCGATCATTTATGAATGAGACAGTCAAACCACGAATATGACGCTGTCAGTTTGGATTCTTTCATTGAGAATGGGTGACAATTTCAAGCTTCAGTAAAAACTTTAGGAAAAATGGTCGATAACCGAAAACAATTCGAAATTAAAGTTTCTATAAAAAAAATTGAAATCCATTATTTGACTTTTCCGTCTCGATTGTACATAACCAGCGAGTGCAAGGTCTGACCCGCAGTTGACGACCTCTTCCAGGTTCTCTGCAGAGCATAATTTAAGCCATTCGCTCTTATTCTGAATAACGACGTATTGATTATTCGATCGAATCATAGCTACCTTTGATTTTGCTAGCGTTATGGGGAATACAAATGAAATACGAGGGAAAAAACTATACGACGTTATTCAGAATAAGAGCGATTAACTCGTCCGACATTCTTGCTACATGTCAGCATGTTTGTATACTTTGGACGGATAAATAAAGGGTGATTTTTTGCTAGTATCTTTTTGGCAACACTATTTTGGACAGATCACACGTAAATCGTGTCTTGTGTCATTGTCAAATTTGTTCAGTTTGGCCTATAATTGAATCATGCATCGACTTACGAACGAACATCGCTTAAAAATTATTGAATTTTTCTATCAGTATTCGATTGAAAGGTTGAATGGATACGTCACCTAGCAAAATTGCCGCATCTGGAGTGAAGACCAGCCAGAAGCATTGCAAGAGCTACCAGTGCACTGTGGTCCGAAACGGCAAATTAACGTGACAAAAATATTTTCACTTAAATATTAGTTTTTTTGTAGTTGGTGTCTTCACAAAAGTTGTTTATAATCAAATGGCGCTCCTTTTGATGAAAAAAGTTACAAGGGTGGTCCTCATTTAGATCGAAAACTGAAATATAACTTTCTTAATTGAACTCAAAAACGATTTTATTGTACAATAAAGTTGTAGGAAATATTATTTTGAGCAACTTTGCTGAAAAAAGCACCTCTCTAGCTTTTCATTTGATCGAGTTACATTAATTTTCCCGTATAAAAGTAGAGTGGCTCTTGAAAAATCATTTTTTTTTTGTTCTTACTTTTTTGTGAAACGTTCTATGGAAAAGTTGCCTTCAGAAGAGTTGTTGAACTAATTTTTGCGCACAATTTGCTTAGCCAAGCTTTTTCATATGAGCTACCAGTAAAAAGTAATGATTGCTTTTTTAATCAAAAACTAGTCAACCTTCGAATATCAATATTCATTAGATGCCGCATCGATAAAAATGCGGTTCTTGAAAGTTCATAATATAATTATACATTTAAGAGAAAATTGGAAGGGTGTAATTTTTTTAACTCATTTAAATTAGTCTCGAAAATCCCTTAAAAAACTCAAAAACAATGCATAACTCTTTAACGCTTTAACGTATCAACATACTTCCTTGAGCAAAAGTTTTTTGAAGGTATTTTTAAAACTAATTAAAATGAGTTAAAAAAATAACACCCTTCCAATTTCCTCCTTAATGTTTAATTATATTATGAACTTTCAGGAACCGCATTTTTATCGATCTGGCATCTAATGAATATTGATATTTGAAGGTTGACTAGTTTTTGCTGAAAAAACAATCATAACATTTTACTGGTAGCTCATATGAAAAAGCTTGACTAAGCAAAATTTCGCGCAATAATTAGTTCAACAACTCTGCTGAAGGCAACTTTTCCATAGATCGTTTCACAAAAAAGTGAGAACAAAAAAAGTGATTTTTCAAGAGCCACCCTACTTTTATTCGGGAAAATTTATGTAACTCGATCAAATGAAAAGCTAGAGAGGTGTTTTTCAGCCAAGTTGCTCAAAATAATATTTCCTACAACTTTATTGTACAATAAAATCGTTTTTGAGTTCAATTAAGAAAGTTTTAATTCAGATTTCAATCTAAATGAGGACCACCCTAGTAACTTTTTTTCATGAAAAGGAGCGCCATTTGATTACAAACAACTTTTATGAAGACACCAACTACAAAAAACTTGTGTTTAATAGTGAACTTATTTTTGTCTTACTAATTTCCCGTTGCGGACCACTGTGCAGTGCATCCCAAAAAAAAGTCAATGTTTGGTGTGGATTATGGGCAGGTGGCATCGTTGGGCCGTACTTCGTCAAAAGCGACGTGGGCAAAACGTGACTGTGAATGGCGAGCGCTACCGTGTAACGATCGACGACTTTTTTTTCCAAAATGGTAGAATTGGACCTGCTTGACATGTGGTTTCAACAAGACGGTGCCACATCCCACACGGCATCTCACGTTTTAGGACGGTCGATTAGCCGTCTAGATCGTGTGACTTCACACCTTTGGACTATTTCTGGTGGGGCCATGTTAAGGGTCATGGCTACAAGGATAAACCAGCAACGATTGACGCACTACAAGCCAAAATTGAAGCATTGGATAATCTTCAAACATTAAATTATATTGATCGTTCTATCGATTCCAATAAAGATTTCATAAATTTTCTCCAATTTTTAGTGTTGTTTTTGAAAATCATTCATTTTTGCCTGTGCTTTTCACTTCGATCGGTCCAAATCTAGGCCCTGAAACCAGATCAAATTGCAAAATAAGTTTTCAGAACACAGATTCAGAATTCAGTTCCAGATGACAGGTCCTGAACTCAGGTACAGAATTCAGTTCTTAAATGTAGTTCCAGAATCCAGGCAGAAAATTCAGTTCCATAAACTCTGCATTTCCAGGTTCAGAATACGGCTCACGAACTTGAGTCCAGAACCTGGATTTTTGAATAAACACTCACCTGAATTCTAGACATGCATTCTGAAACTGAATACTAAAACTGAATTTTAGACCTGGATACTGAAACTAAGTGTTCATGATCTGAAGCGCAGGAAGTCCAGGTTCCGAATTGAACCTGAATTCTGAACTTGGGTTCTGGGCCTTGGTTCTCGAATTGAATTCTTGGATAAAAATCTAATGTTTGATTCCGGCATTGAGTTTTGTAACAAAACTCTGAACTTCAATTATGAAACTGAATTTCGAATTGAGTTTTAGAACTGAATTCTCCACCTAGACTCGAGAGCTGAATTTAGAACCTGGATTCCATAATTGAATTTTTGAGAGAAAGTATGAAGCTGAATTATAGACAAAGATTCGAAACTGAATTTTTTAGTTTTATTTTTTAGAAATGATTTCTAGATCCGAATTTTACACATGCATTCTGGGACTGAATTTTGAACATGGATTCTGGAAAAATACCTCTAGATCTGCATTTTAGGCCTGAATTTTGAACTGGAAATTCAGGAACTAGAATCTGGATTTGGATTCTGAAAATTAAAACTGAATTCAGGATCTGAATTTTAAACCCGAATTCTATGATGTTGCATATGTTGCAATATGAATCCCGTGACTGTGTGTATTGGAATTTAATTCATAAGCGGAATTATTGTATTGTATTTCTAATTTGAATTCTGAAGCAGAATCATAGATTCTGGGAATGAATTTTATAACTTGAATTATGAACCGGAATCCAGGTCTAGAGGATTCTGGATTCAGAATTCAGATCCATAATCCAGGATCAGAATTAAGTTGTATAATTCAGTTTCCATATTCAGTTCTATAACTTTATTTCCTAAACTCAGGTTCAGAATTCCCGTTTTGTTGATTATTAATGATCGAACGAGTTTTGTTGCTTCCATGCGATTGTAATTATTTTATACCGTTATACGTCCTTCTAGCAATGAAAACATTGTTCACCTTCGGTTCAATTATCGCCTTGCATCCAGATGACAAATTGGCCGTTTGACAGCCGTTTGACCAACACATCGAACAAAGGCGCAATATTCTGCTCAACAGTAAAGCAAACATCTTCGAAACCTTGACTGATTTTGATCCTTATCTGCTATCTGCTATTTTAATCCGGTAGATTCTTCGCAAGGTGCGTTATTTTATCCGGACTCTTCAACACACGAACACCAACTTCATCCGAAAGTGTTCATTCCACACCTTCGTTCGGTATCAAAATGAACGCATTGAACGCATGCTCGGTTCCGTTCGGTGTGATAGTGAAGAGTGAAGAAGAGCTCTCGTGAAGCGTGGCGATGAATTTCCCATGTGGTGTGGTCAACATCCAAGAGCTTGGGAAGCTGGAAGCGTGTTAACTTACACCGCATATCGCTGCACCGTTTGGATCTTTGTGTCGTTAAACATGAATGTCAAACAAAACAACGTTTCTAGAGCTTCCTGAGAGATGTTGAAGATTTCCGTTAAATGAAAAAACGGCATACCATCGTGCAGAGGTGGTTCAGAAATAATGATTACAGGATTAACACCACACTCTTAGAACAAATGAAATTTACGCTTGACGTAAGTTCAAGCATGTCGTAATGTCTTCGGTGATGACAATGTGATGTAAAAAAAAATGTTTGTGTCTGTAGCGATGTAAACTTCAGCTGAATTAACTGTGAAATTCAAGATATGACGTATCTTAAAATACTTTAAATAGTAAATTTAAGTGAATTACGATGCCGTTTTGCCTCAAATTCCTTTTTTTTCTTATCATACATAATTGACTGTAAATCTCAGAACAAAATGAATTTGACTAATCGAAAGGCACTCCTGACATTTTCATAAGTTCTATAAATGAATTGCTGTTGATAACAACGACGCCAAAAAAATTATTATGTTTTAGCCTAAATCTTTTTCTTCCATAAATTTATAGAAAATAAAGTTGATCGACCGGTTTGGGCCAATTATGGTAAATCGAGACAGTTCTATGTGACGTATATAACCTCTCAAATTAAATACCGGATAGTTTCCATGATCCCATGAATTGTGCAACATCAATTTACCCCAATTTTCTTAATTTTAAGTTTAGTTCTGCTTTAAAATCCTGAAGCGAAATCTCTGCAATCTCTACTTGGATGTCTGTTCTCTGTGATATTACGTAGAAATCCAACAACATACAATGGAAATGACAGTACTAATTCGTTCAATCCGTATTACTCGAATTAATTTCACAAATCGTATCATTAGTTAAACCTTCTAACGCATTCCGAAAGGAGGCTGATTGCGGTTGACTGAAATAAAGTGATTTTACGTAGAAAGTCCTGGAAAGTAGATTAGAAATAGACTCAATGACCGCACAAAACATGTTATACCGTTTTGCTCCTATTTATCCCTTCAATTTTAAGGTAAAACGAGACTCATGAAACTGTGTTGGGTTCGTGCTTAGCAACGGAAGTTTGAGCAAACCTGATATAAAAACAGGATCGAACCTGACTCGATTTTCAGTTCAACAACATTGAAACTAGATTCGAAACTACACTCCAAAAAAAATTGAATTTTACAGGTGACTTAATCCCTCATACGATGTAATTCATAAAGACCTAATTTGTCAAATGACGGAGAATTTTATTTGTAATGACTTAATGTTAGATGAGTCGATTAACAGACGTACTTGCGTTCCAATGATTCTCGGTTCAAGTCGCGTCGGTTGCTATCAGTATTCCTTTTTTTTATTTATTTCAATGAATTTCATGTCATGGAGTTTTAGACCCAATATTAAATGTTCTTCGACGTTAATTTGCGTGAACTGTGACGCTCCATTTATGTGCATCTAATAAGATGTAAAATCACAGGGTTTTTTCGAAGTGTGTACACACCCTGTGATTTTACAACTAATTGGATGCACATAAATGGAGCGTCGCAGTTCACGCAAATTTACGTGGTAGAACATTCAATATTGTGTTATTAATTTCATGAAATTTACTGAAATAAAAAAAATGAATCCTGATTGCGACCGCCGCGACTTGAACCAAGAATGATTGGATAA
The DNA here is from genome assembly GCF_030247185.1 of Malaya genurostris. Taxonomy (NCBI): domain Eukaryota; kingdom Metazoa; phylum Arthropoda; class Insecta; order Diptera; family Culicidae; genus Malaya; species Malaya genurostris. The sequence goes on along the minus strand of NC_080571.1, from coordinate 25,225,853 downwards.
CAAAGTACGACTGTTAATCGACTGAGCCACAGAAGCACACATCTGTTTGGCTGGTAAAAGGTGCATGTGCATTTAAATTCATACAGCCGCAGTTGCTAGCAGAATGCAAGTTACAGTCGAAACCAGTAAAATTCAAGCTAATCTAATATTAAGTTATTACAAATGAAATTTTCCGTTATTTGAGAAATTATGTCCGTATGAATTACATCGTATGAGAGATAAAGTCACCTGTAAAATTCAAATTTGTTTGGTGTGTAGCTTCAAACAAACGATTTGACAGCAGTTGGGGTGTTAGTTTTGGCATCAAGGGAAAACAACATAAGAGAATTCATAACTTGAGTTAACTTTAACCAAATCAGAGCTCGAATGTCTTGAACAGATTGCTTCAGTTTATAGATTTGAGTAATTGCAACTCAAATTTCGAGTAATGTTCAATGAGCGTGCAAGGTTGTCGTGAACGGGGGAGGGGCCCATAGATAAAAGAGGCCGGTGGGCAATGTCAGTGACATAACTGGAGGACGTGAATACGATTAAAAACGACATGCTTATTTCACATTTCCGAATATCGATAATCGTTCATATTAGTTGATTGATTATGTGAATTCCGAGACTTTTACTAGGGTAAGGGCTCCCTATTTCATCTCATTTGTAAGGACGTCGCCTTCAAACCCCGATTTAGCCACTAAAATCACTGTAACTATTTCATATTACTGCTTCATTCGCCTTGCTCCACGTTGAAAATTGATTCACATTTCTTGAAAATTGAACTAATGTTTATAAAACAGCTAAAAACACTAATGATGTTTTCACTACTCTGCTCCTAATTTCATCTCAATGGATTTTTATTCATCCTATCGTTGATCTTTTATTCATCCTATAAATTAGCAATGGCGACAGCAATCAAAACAAAATATTCCACTATTACACTCTCACCCGCATTCGCATGGCTGCCAGATGGCTGACTAAACGCTGCCAGCTGGAAAAATATGGCTTGCAGACATTCTGGTGACCGACTGCCTTACCGCTGCCAGATATACAACTCAAACGATACAACCGTACCCACCAGGATTTTTCCACATTATTATTATTGGTAAAAAAATTTACTCGTTGAATTATCTAATTAATAGGGCAATGACTTACGGAGATCTAAAGAACTATCTTTTAACATCATTTTATTAGTGAAAACAGATAGAACAGATATAGACTTTCTGTGCAAAGTAATACATATTTTTATGAAAATACCTGGCATCTCTGTATACAGCCGATGAAACACACACACACACTTCACAGCGTTATGTTGGCGTATAGCGGAATGAAACCAGTGCTACTAGATTTGCCACGATGGTTATTTCATTAGTATTTAACACGCTCTTTCTGGTAATATTCGAAGCCAAAACAGTTTTATTTAAATATTAATATCAATAATATAATTAAACTAATGTCACGGATACCAAAAACATACTTTTTGGTAATAATTTGAAGAAGAAAAACAATTTATTTTTTGTAACAATATGAGATAACTTGGCAACTTTGCGAAACCAAATGAGATGAAAACAAAACGCAATCAAGTGAACTAAGTGAAAAACTTTCATCTCATATTTTTGAAGACTTTTATTGTTTGTCGGGTAGTTCTTGAAGTTTTAAATCGTTAATTAAACAAGTGGCAAGTGAACATTACTAATTATGAAGTCATCCAGCATTCAATGGTAGTGTAATTGTGCGAAAAAGTGATCATGTTTTGAGACGAATCGATTAGTAGATAATCAGAAACATGACGAACTGTAAATCTTGAGACGAAAATGTGTCCTAAATTGAAAAATGAGTTTATTTTAAATGAAAAAAACGATACACGAAGAACTTAAAACCATTTCTTTCAATAGGAAAGTGTGACAACAGCTTTCATAATCATTTTAAAACATTTCACAGTTTGGTTCAGGTAGGTTTTAGAATATTATTCATGTTCAAAGTAATGAGGTGAAGGGATGAGATGGAAATAGGAGCTCAGATGAAATAGGGAGCCGTTGCCCTACTTCGCTTCCAAAATTGTAACGGTGCATCCTATACTAAATTATGACTTATTAATGATAAACGTATTCTACCGCACAGGAATCGCAGAACAAATCAGAGTAAAAAAGTACAACAAACAATGTCATTTGTGGTGTATTTACAGACTCAACAGAGAGAAACTTCGAATAATTATTTGTGAATATTTAAATGGTTCTAAAGAACCGACATGTTTAATTCATCCTACCTTTGGCATTTAGGAATTGGAACTGGATTCAAGATCTGAAATCGGAACTTGGCACTGGTTCCAGAATTCAGTTGGCAAATTCTGGTTCCGAATCCAAATCTAGAATTCAGTTCATGAATTTAGTTCTGGAATTCTATAGTTGCATTGAACCGAATTATTTTCAGGACTCAGGTTCTGAATTTGATTCTAGAACTGAGTTCTATTCCAAAATCTATTTCAAGAATCCAAATTTTGAACCTGAATTCAGGAAATGAGTTCTGATACTGTGTTTAGGTATTAAGGTTGAAACTGATTCCAGAAAGATCTATGTAACTACACGCTTATGTTAACTTAGTTTCAATTCAAACGTTGATTGAATGATTGGTTGGATGGGCACTTATGGTAAAAAAGAAACAACCCACTTAGAAAAAAACGTTCAACGGTGGTCCTTCATTGGTCCAATACGTTGTATCATTGGTCCAATGAAAGTCCAATCAATCGTTCAACGGGAGGCCAACACGGGACCTTCGTTTGCCGATTTTGAAACAGACCGTTGAACCGAATGCCATTTTTTTCGTTCAACAAACCCGGCAGACAGAGGTCCATTGTTGAGCCATTTTTAACATGAGGAGTTGGAGACCCGTTGGACTAGTTTTACTGCAGAATTTCTGAAGTTTTTTCCACTTATTTGTTCAAACTAACAATACATACCTGCACAATACTTCTACTTCACGTAGAATAACAAAAAATTTTCTTTCTATGTAAAGGTAACACTTAATTTTCACACTATTTTTGCAAGACAAAAAACAACAACAAACCGTTCCAGCAAATTGAACGAATATTTCGTGCAATATGTCGTTCAACAAGCGCTCAAAAACCAATAAAATTGAACGGCCTGCTGAGAGGGAAACTGAATGCCGTTTTGGTAGAGCACATAATCCACGAGGTTTGCAATGATGAGGTACATTTTAAGATCAGCATACATAACTTCAACTGACAATTTACTGCGTAAATCATTCACGAATGGCATGAGAAGTAGTGGTCCTGGGTGGCTCCCTTGTTTCGACTCGTGAAGGACAGAAAGAATCTTCTTAATGTGCACCAGAACTATTACTCTAATATACCGGCGCATTGTCTCGAACAAAAAAAAAAGATTTTTTCGGTCGTTTCAGTAATGCACAGTAATACTTGTTGCGGATTGTGTTTTATTTCCTTTTTCGAGTTAGTACAACTCAATTATACCATGACTATACTTGCGCAAATCATGCCAATAGTATTGCCAGCCATCTGCTTCATCCAGGTTGAACTTATTTCCTTAAGGAAAGAGTACGATTTTCCATTTATCAGTCCAGGTAATGTATTTCTTTGCAAAATTGAAACGATTCAGTTTATGCTTTCCAGTTAAGTTAGGTTCTCCAAGTGCTGTACGCCTATCCAGGTTTTCAATTTTTTTTTAAATTTGCTGAAATCGTTGGGTTGTTACTGATAGTTCCATATCTGCTCGTATTTGATATGCTTATTGAAACGATTTAGATGGGGAGAGTAGAGTCGCTGTTATTATCATGGATTTTGATGGGCTCTTCTTCCACTTATTAGACTACCTTACATTACAATGGCTTGCGCTGCTGTTGACTCATGGAAACTTGTTTTTGGAAGAAGATTCATGGACGTGTCCACGATAAGTGTAAGCGGAAATGATTCAATACCGGCCACCCTTATCCTCTTTGTTCCTTCATACAATGACATGTTGATTGTTATCAATGACTAGCGCTAGATTAAGTTGTGATGCATGAACTGTTCAGTGATGTAGACGGAGTTCTAGTTCAATATGTGGTAGTAAAAAATATCACAACACATTAACATTATTATGAAGCAAACATGCTAGTGCTAATTTTTAAGGAAATTAGATTCATTTGTACCTAAATCTCCACAAAGTTGTAACTATGCCTTCGAGGAATAGTCCTATTCTGTTACTGCTATGCACGGTATTTCTGTGTAAAGAATCGATCAATTTTAAAATAAAGGAAATATCTTTTTTGCACAGAGACTCATTCGAATGATCGAATGGGTGTCGGTGCGAATTCATAAATTATCATTCCACAAGTGGATTTAGGTGAAACGACTGTCGGTGTAACAACCTGTTCCTGAGCAGCGAAACTACCATTAAAACAGCAAATAGCTTCAATTTTTGAAAATTGTTAGACAATGTTTGGATGACAGGAAGCCTACTGCGTTCAGGTTTAAAACACGGAAAGATTTCTGATAACGATTCGAAGAATTTTCATCACTGCGTATCATTCGAATATGACAAACATTCGCCGTCTACAGCGGATATCAGCGTAACGGAAATAATCACCTCGCACTGACAGCAAAACACGCGACTTTCTAGATAAACAACATTCGATGCTGTCAGTGTCAAGCGGTATCATGCCACTGTTACAGAGTTCATCCATCCGCACGGTAGTAGTCTGTTTTCCAACACTAACTAACAGATTTTGAGTGAACCTGTTTGTTTTCGTTGTATCGGGAAACTCTTTCGCATTTGGGTGTTGGTGTCTCTGCGTGCTACAAAACGTCACATCGAACGTCGAAAAAAAGCAAACAACACCCGTACATGCGCAGTAAGGTTGTTTTGATCTTGCTTCCTCGATACCCGATATTGAACGTATCGGAGGTATTCACTCTTCGGCATGCTGTTTTGCTATAGGGGAGTTTAGGGTGCGTTGTGAAGACATGGAGAGTCTTCTGCTTTTAGCTAATTTTTCAAGAGTAGTTTTGGTAATACATTCCATTGGTGAAATTTGACCAATCTGTTCAACCAGATCTCGCAGCTGATTCTTGACAAACAATTTCATATATAATTCAATTTGCAAAATCAGCTTAAAACGAACTAACTTTAAATGTAATATTTGTAGTGCTTCGGATTTATAACTTGGCTGTTGAAATAAATGATAAGACATTAACTGAAAATGATTAGTATTTTAACTTACGTTTTTTTTTGTTAAAATCATACATTTTGTTTTGATTTTAAAAGTAAAATGATTTCTTTGAAAATAATTTGTTGTTGGTTGGGTTGTTGTTCTAACATTTTTCTTCGATTTTTATATTTTTTTAACAGTTCCAATTACTCATATTTATTATATTCCAAATATTTACATACCACATTCAAGCCTTGGTATATTATATTTTATATTATCCAATGATTCGGTGTTCTTTCAGTCCGGTCAAGACAGATAACCTGCAACAAATATTTATTGTGAAGAAAACGTGTTATGGAATGTTATGCAGTTTCTAATATTGAGCAATTCCATGCGGAATCGGCTGACTGTTGGCAGGACCCCCTTCGATTTGCCTGAAATTTTGCATGTGTGTTCGTTATAGTAAGTAAGAAGTATTTTCCACTGGTCCAGAGATTTTTTTTCACTCAAGACTAATTCATGAAATGGGCGTATATGTTTTAGCCACATTATCTTCGAACCAATACAACTAGAAATCTATAGCTTCTACAAAGAATATGTCTAAGAAGAGGTTGTAGGTAATCAATTGAACTTTTTAAAAATAAATGTATTTTTTTTAAATTTTATATCATAAAAAACGTCAAGTTACAAGAAACCAATGAATGTTTCAGAAAGTGGGAAAGATGATTAACAGAAAAGTTTCCCGAGTAAATTTTTTTTAACAATTTTTGAAAAACGATGTTTTCATAGGAATAAAAGTATCTGAGAAATGAAATGTTATTCTCCAAGCTACGTTCAATGAAAAAGTTCATAAGAAGCTACTTGTTAAATGCAGTCACTTCCGAGGTATGAGATATATGACGAAATAAATCGAGAAAATGGATATTTCATGAGAACCCATTTGTTAAATTAATCTGATTTCTCCATCGCCAAATTTATTATTTTGGTAATTCTCATGAAACTTTGAATACATTATTTCTTGACATCAAGACGATGCGAGTAATTGTTGTCGGGATATTTTGAGAACAAAATCGAAGAAAAATCGCTGGTTTATGAAAATACACCTTTTTCTATAAATTAGGTGCAGTTTTCAAAGCGGACTGTATTCAAGTTGCAAAGTACAACATTGAAAATATAATTAGCGAAAAACAATAAGACAGTTGCGTAACATTTCTGATTTTTTCAATAATTTCTTTAGTTAGGATTAAAAGATGATAGCTTTCGTTATTATTATCTGTAAATAATTGTATAGAAGGATAGCTAAGAGTACCGCAACAATCGAAAGAGAAAGTGAACAAAGAGAATCTCTCATTGTTACATTCGCCGCTTTGTACATTTTATACAGAATTGTCGATTTGCAAACCAACTTTGTTGTTTCCTATCGGCACCAATACTCATTACAGTTATCATGTTTTTGATATCTTAAGGGAGGGGTAGGGTCTAAATGATGAAAAAATCATCATTTTTGCGAATTTTTTTTCAGAATTATCGTCCAACAAAATAAATTCAAATGTTTTGTATGTTAAAAAGCATCATTCGAACTAAATTTTGTGATTTTTTCGTGGAAAAATATTGAGCAACAAGTTGGCGAAGAGGTATTTTTGAGGACACTTCTTAAAAATCATGTTTTGCGGTGCCCACTGTATCTCAGCGCAGACTAATCAGAAGTGAACAAATCATAGTTAGAGTAGAAGTTTTTCTAGACCCCAACGTTTCTGTTTGATTTTTTTTTAATTTTTTGAATTTTTGGTGGTTGTTCAAAGTGAAAACTACGATTTTTCCCGAAAAAATCCGCCATTTTGTTGATGTAAAACCTCTCCAAAGTAACAAACAACGAAAAGGAAAACGTTGGGGTCTGGTTTTTTATATGTGCAGTAGTTTTTGAATGACGATGGACACGGACTTTCAAAACCTGCTTTCGAGAAAAACGCGTTTAAAGATTTTTGTCTATAAAATCAATGGAAACAATTTACTACTCAAGGGAGCCCGTAGGGTCTAATATTTTCAAAAAGCATATTTTGTCTTTTATGATTTGTTATAATGAAACATTTCAAGAATGTTTTGTCAAGTTTTTAAGTCAATTGAAGCAGAAGTTTTGGGCTTATTCGCCGAGTTCTTATTTTTTCGCAGTATGAGATAAACGAAGATAAAGGCCCATAACTTCCTGAGTTTTGTTCCGATAGCCATGAAAATTTCGCAGAATATTCTTGAAATGTTTAACTATAAGAAAATACAAAGAAAATGATTATTTCAAAAGTGCTAGACCCTACCCGCCCCTAATACTAATAGACTTTAACTTTAACTAATCTTTAAGCTTTATTTTTTGCAGATTCATAAACAATAAAACTGATGCGGTTCATTTCAACAATAAATTTTGTTGTATTATCACACAAATTTGACCAAAGATGAAATTAATCAATTTTTCTCTTAGCATAAAGTAAAGCAAAACAGAATCAACAGTGATATTGCCAATAAAAACAAATCTACTTTCGTTGATATGCAATAAATAGGTGATTTATTTCAACAGTAAAACCAGTTGTAACAATTATTTTGTTTGTTTGGCAAGACCACAATATTGATTAACTTCAAACAGAGATCATTGTTCGCGTTGAAGGGAGAAAATGGTTTGAAAAAATCACATTCTAGCTTGAAATTATCAGGAATCAGATTAAAAAAATCTACTAACTGGTTTGTCTTCGCTTGGTGCCTCACCTAATTCAGTTTTAACGCCATTGAACTGAAAATCGAGTCATTTTCCTGATTCTCATATCGGGATGGCTTACACTTCCGTCGCTAAGTGCACGTAGAGAAACTAAGCTTCTTTAAAATAACAAAACAGTCAGTAGATTTTTCAATATGGTTTCTGTTAATTCCAAAGTAGGATATGATTGTTTTGAACTATTTTCTCCCTTTTACATCAACAATTGTATCTATTTGATTTGAAGCAAAATTTTCATCCGAGCTAATGAAAAAATGGTTTGTTTCGGCAGATTTTATTGTTGAAATAAATTCGCCATTTATTACTTGTCAAACAGATTTGAGTTGATATTATTGGCAACGTATTTGTTGATTCAATCATGTTTTTAATTTACATCATCACAAAGATTTTATCTATGATCTTATTTGTGTAATGATACAACTAAATTTATTGTTTGAATTAGTCATATCAGTTTTGTTTGTCATAAACCAGAGAATTTTTCTCTTCCGTTGATAATAAAAAAAAAGTTTGCACGTGTTTCAGGTGGAAAATTGATGTGCTTCTTTCGTTTTCTTGGGAACTTCTAACAGTTCAAGTGTATATATGGATAATTCAAAGTATTACTTAACATGCATTACATTACATAACACGTTTTTTACAGAAAATATCTGATGCAGGAACTCTATCTAAACCAGACTGATGGAGCACCGAATCATTTGTTACAATAAAAGTTAATATTCCATGAGCTTGATTGTGGCATGTGAAAAATTTAATCATTCCACGACAAAAGGGCCCAACTGCTATTGAAAGCAATTAAGTTCAAAAAATGACATTGAAAATTAGTTTGAATGAAATCTTATTCTACTAATGACAAACCAAAATGTATGATTTTAATAAACAAAAGCGCATGATAAAATACTAATTATATTATGAAACAATTGAGAATTTAAAATCAGATATTCTTTTGTCACGATTTCAATAAAATAAATCGTGGCGTGAAACCAAAATTTAGTTAGGGGAAGGTGTTCGGTTGCCGGCACCCCACCGTTTAGTGTCAATCCGACAAATGTCATGTGTGTTTGTAATAGCAGCACGTTCTTTTTGTGCCTAATTGCGAAGCAAACAGTCACTTGTACTTTTTGCTGCGTTCAAAATAACTTTTATTTACGTGAATATCAACACAAAAGTTTTTTCTGACTTTTTTAGTGTATCATGAATTGAAGAGCATCAATCGGAAAGGTTATTGGATTGAATATTTATGAGGTGAAATAGATCTATTTCGTGATTTAATACCGGATTCTATGAAAATTTTCTCAAACAAAGATTTTTTGTCATTTTCAAAATGTCTACCAATTTCGGTTACCGCGACCCCATTTTTTTCGACAAATCGTGAAAAATTGTCAATGATATGCAGGCTTGTCCCGGGTTGGCGGTTCAGTGCACTGGTCTTACAAGCCAGTTGTCGTATGTTCGAGCCCCGACCTGGAAGGGTTCTTAGTGTCAGTAGGATCCATAGTACTAGCCATGCAATGATTCTGTACACTAAGAATCGGCTGCGAAGTCTGTTGAAACAGAAAGGCCAAATTCCACAAAAGAAATGTAATGCCAAGACTTTGCTTTACTTTGCAGGCTGCTGTCGAGACAAACATCTAGCTGCTCATACAGTAGATGCTAAGAAAAAACGTTGAAGACCGACCAAATTAATATCAAAGGCGCCACCATCCAAATATTCGACCAAGAGAGCCAAGGCGAAGTCACAATCAGACAATGAAGAGTTTTGTCAAAAACGCTTCCAAAAAGAATATATTCTGTTTTTTCTTTGAATAACTGCAGTCTGTACTTATATTTTTCCATTTTTAGCGAAATTTCTTGGGGTGCCGGTAACCGAACACCTTTTTGAAAATGGCCAAAATGTATCGCTTTACTAAATTGATAAAAAAAGGCGGGTGGATAATGTCAGAGACATAACTGGATGTCGTGATTACGAAAATAACTGACATGTTTCTTAACACTTCCGAATATCAATTAGTTGATCAATTGTATGAATTATGCAAGCATTCCCCTTTTTCACAATTTTCGCAAAAAAAAGGAGGCTTCACTTGATCTTGATTACTGTGAATTGCACACAGCGAAAAGTGCACAATCCAATCAAACACTGAGAAATTGAGGATTTTTACCTTCGATTTGCGAAGAAGAAATCCTAATAGTTCTTTAGAAAACTTTTAGAGCCATTAGAACGGCTGATTTTGTGTGATGCTCCCCACCGTTGTCCTCTTTTCGTTGTTTTTTAACAAATGCAAACGACTAGCAGCTGTGACGTAATCGCTCTTGTCGGAAGCGAAACTAGCTTTACATACAACACACAATACATTTGCTAGCAGTGGCGATAGAATCCAAACTGATCCAATCTTTGTTAAAAGGTTTCTTTTTACGTGATTTCGTTTGAAGCTTTTTCATTAATGGGCGGTCCTAACAGCTAGAAAAATAGCAGCATATAGAATTTTAATGTCGATTTTTTCATTTCGGATTTGCATTTGCATTCATTGAAAGAAATTATCAGGATGCTGTACGGGATTCATTCCTGCCTTTCAATTGTAGAACTCACTACGATATTAAGCATTGTTCGGAACATTTTTCTCGAACGATTTGTTGTACAACAGCAGATATTTTGTTCTCTTCCTCAGAACGCGTTCTGATTGGCTGGTGCTGTCATGCATCAAATAAAACAGGTTTTTCAATAGTGTACTATTGAAATACTTCAATGCTTTTTCTTTACACGCTTAAGTTGAAAAATTTCGATTCTATTGGTAGTTAGTTATATTATATAAATCCATTCACAGATCACTGAGCTATGAGCTTTAAAAATACGAGAAAGGCAAACGCGCCTTATGAATTATCCTCTTTGATACTCGTTTATACCAAATATTTCAGAAAAGTTCAATTTTGAATTATTTGAGATTATGTCACACAACTGAATATTTTATCATAAAATTGTGTTCATATTTCCGATGGCATGTAGCAAAAATTATCTTGATTCGTTAGATACAACAAGATATATTCACGATCAAAAACTTATCACTCTCTCAGAGGGTACATTTTGAAAAGGCGCCCCATAGTAAAGTAAGTCGCATTCACGACAAAAACGGAAATAAAATTAGTTCATAAAATGACACTGGAAATTAGTTTGAATGAAATCTCATTTTAAAAATAATGACAAACAAAAATGTATGATTTTAATAAACAAAAGCGCATGTTGAAATACTAATTACATTAGGTTTGAATCTTATCATTCATTTCAACTGCCAAGATTATAAATTCAAAGCCCTAATAATATTACCTTTATCTAAAATTAGTTCGTTTTAAACTTATTTTAAAAGTTAAATTTGTTATGAAATTGTTTGTCAAGAAATTGAAACAAACTAATCCACTGAGCAAAATCGAATATCTTGTTTCGTAGCTTCAAGCAACAATATTTGAAAATTTCAAAGCAGATTTTCTTTTGTCACTATTTCAATGAAATAAATCGTGGCGTGAAACCAAAATTTAGTTACTTTTACAATATTTTTCTCTGCATGTGCGAACCCAAGCCAATTTCGTGAAAAGTTTCAGTTTTCTCAAGCGAAAACGATAGCGAGCGAGTAATGATAGTTACGATAGATTTGTCAGTGTCATTCCAAACGAGTAAACGACCTGTCAAATGAAACTGGTTTCCAACAATACGGAAAAGATTATGATCAATCCGAACCCCTATTTCGCTATTCTCGGGTTGTGTAGGCGAAGCGGACCGCAGATGTTTATGTGATAGCAGGTACCGTTTGCCAGCACCGGGATGAACTCCGGTTGGGTCGCTCGCACAACGAGAACGAAAAAGACGGAACGATAGTGCTACGGGCTGTCGGCGGTCACTCTTTTGCAAAATTCTGCCTTTTCTGAAGTGTCAAACCCGTATCGTATCCGAACTAGGTGTAGTGGTGAAGTTTAGCAAGCAAAAGGTAGAATCGGTGCGGTGTGCCTGGGATTGGTCAGATCGGTAATCAGTGAGCTCATATCGAACGCACGGAATGAACCGATCCAATATCAGTATGTCACTTGAAATGCGTCGACTCGGTTCGGTCGTTCGTGGTGTCGCTATCGTCGTTCGGTAAAAGTCGAAAAAGTTGCACATGAAGTTTATCCTTCCGCTAATCATTGAGCCACCGACTTTATCTTAAAACAGTTTTTATCTAAATCAAAAGAAAACAATAATTCCTTCACCTTTCCCGGACGGTGTTGTCAGATATATTTCCGATTGTGCCGGGCTCATCACGTCCGGAAGGAAGAAAAAAAAATCGTTTCGATCCAAGTTGGCAGTGAGTCGGATAAACCAGCAAGCAAGAGATAGAAAGCAGCAGCATCTACGGAAAGGTGGCGTGTTGTCGGAAATATTGTGTGAGTGTTGCGAGGTATTGATGATCCCTCTTAGTGCTGAATAGGTATTGTTGAGGTGTCCCGAGTGCGTGTGTCGGTTTATGTCCATTGTGTGACCATTGTGGACCACTTCGGTAAGCAGCTAGCAGCAGCTAGACCAATTCGTCGTGTTTCTGTTGGTTGTTGCTATTGCAAGTGCCAGTGCGCGGCAGTGTAGTGGTGTATTGTTTTCAGCTCCCCTGGGCCGGACGGGGGGACAACTTCGGGCGGTCGATCGGTGTGTGTTCACTATTCCGAAGGTTTTTTTTTTCGCCCCGGCAAAAGATAAAATTGACGTAACATCGTTGCAGCGATCGTTTTTCGTGTTGGTGGTTAAGTAGCATATCGGTATCGGTGCCAGTGTATTATTTAACCTCAAAGTGTGCAATATTTGCAGTTCTGCCTGCAGTTAAAAATCAAAACAAATCGATCCGGTGTTCTGATGCAGTAGTGGCCCTTCGTAATGTTTGACCACCGTAGAGCATAAAGTCGTCGCGTAAGTTTAGTGTTGGTGAATCGAAGTGTTAAAAGCGTGTGTGTTCAAAGTTGAAAATGCGTAAAACCATGACCCTGTCACTACGTTTGCTAGTGCTCGGGGCACTGTGCTTGACTTATGTTGGCCCACTGGTCAGGGCCAACAAACTGGGTAAGCTGGCTGCGTCTGATGATCCGGCCACGCTAAAGGAGGATACTCTCCAGAGCAACATGCTACCCGAGGAGGAACCGATGCATGCGACCAAAGGACCTAAGACTTCGGCCAACAAACCGGCCGCGTCTTCGGTTAGCAAGGGAACGACACCGTTGATGAAAGGATCCGGAAATGAATGTAAGGGCATATTCAGGAGTGTTCTAGTTCTAGATGCATAATTTATGTCAGTTTTAAAATTTAAATCTAGAAATTATAACAAAATAAACTGGCAGCCGCAGCAGCGTTTTATCTGTGTTTCAAATATAGAAAAAATAGAACGGCAATGTATACCAGTTTTAAATTTGACAGTAGAACTGGTCGAATAAATAAAACTAAAACGGATTGCTGGGGATACGTTTGTTTCAGTTTCACTTACATTATAGACCACCCATATGAATCTTGCAGCTGCTGAATTTGCTCTAAGTGTTTCGGTTTAATTTTTTATTGCAACGACACAACACGTGAATTCTTCCCCATCAGTGTTCAGTTGATCAGTTCGATCAATTTCGACTCTGTTCGCCAAGCCTGCTGTGATCAATTGACTTTTGACCGACAGAAATTGAAGTTCTGCCGATGACGGCGGTGCGATGTCTGCTTTGATTGAAACATTAATTGGTCTGGTGGATGACTTGCCGGTTCGCAAACTGGAGTGTTGCAGTTTTTGTTACTATTTTCTGGATTCGGTTGAGTTAATTTCCATACTAAACGATGGAATGGGGTCTCGCGACTGGTGGTGTATGATCATCTAGCCTTGAGTCGGCTAGATCATGGAATATTGAGCATAAAAACGGTCATTCTTTGCCTGCTTTGATGAGATTTTGTTGCAGTTTTATAAAGTTTAATTAGGATTTTAAAGCACCATAAATTAATTCTTTTTACATCGGACTTTAAATGTGACAATTGAAATCCGGAATTTTGGAAAAAATATTAAATGAAACGTTCGTCTCCCAACTTCGCAAATAAGGTCTGACATTTCTAAATGCACCTCTCTAAAGGTTGTAGGGGAGACCGGGGCTAGCTGACCGAGTATTCGTTTCGGAATTTCTGTACTCATTCTGGTTAGACTTTTTGATAAACGGTTTACGGTTGTCTTGAAGATATATCTTTTGAGCACATTTGTGAATTTTTTCATTACTATAGAAAACTCAGGAAACAAGTTATTAACCATTAAATTCGGAGAAAAGTAGAGTAGTTTGGCCGAGTATGATGAAATATGTGAACAACATCAAATGCATCAATGGGAAACGTTTATTAGTGGAACCAACTCAGATCGATTGGAAGCATGAGAGGAGTGAAAAAATGATAGAGAATCGAGCAGATATCACTTCTCATAAGAAATCTGTAGTAATTCGTGGTAAGTAATATGTATGAGGGAATAATAATATCGAGCGAATAATAATATGTACATGCACATTAATTAACTATAAATAATAACACTTAAATCCACTCAGAAAAAAGTTTGCATTTCACGAATACACTAAACTTACTACTCGGCCAACCTACCCCAATGGATGTTTCCGAGAACAATCACGATTTACACTGACAAAAATTAGAGAACACTGGAAATCATCATACCATTTCTTGGGGTTTTGAATGTCCTTTTCAGCGGTACAATGTTTTTTGAATTCGGATGATAATTGGTTCGCGTTACGCATGTTACTGTACAAAAACCTAAATTCACTCAAAAGCACCGAAAAAAAGAATCCTGTACAAACGACAACACAAAAGCACCTGAAATTACGTCGGCACATGGATGGCCGAATACTTCACAAAAATCACAATAGATGTCGCCTTTGCGCATAATAGTCTTTTCATAAAAGCCACTCGGCCTACTAGCCCCGGTCACCCCTATGCTGTATAGCATTTCTTTGCTTAGTAGGTGCTCGCCTGTGAACAAAGCAAGTGGCTTGTCTAGTGGAGTGATGACTGGACTGTAAAGTATATTCGTTCGCTTGCTGGATTGTCGCATTTGCATTGTGTGTCGGTGTAATTCTCCGCTGTCTGCTGCACACCGTGTTCACTTGTGTATATCGAATATCAATTAGCTATTGAAGAATCGAATCAGCGTGATAGAGATTCTTTTGACATATCTCATGTATTTAGCAAATTTTTTAACGATTTTTGTCATTAAAAATGCCTTACTCTTCACTTTACGGGGCCGGGTTTCAATTAAAAAATACAAATCTTGCCACGTAACTATTTTCTGATACATTTTTGAACACTCATAACTCAGTCTTTGTTGATGGATTGAAATAATTCGATCGATAAATCGATTCGAAAAAATCAAATTTAAACATATGAAATAACGTCGTTTGAGTATTTTAATAGTACACTGAAGTCTTTAAAAAAAAAAAACAAAAAATCGCATAACTCTGAAAATTCGCATAGAAAAACCGCATAACTCTGAAACTTCGCATAAAAAAATCCGCATAACTTTGAAACTTAGCATATAAAAAACTGCAGAAGGGAAACCGCATAACTCAGAAAATTCGCATAAAAAACCGCTTAACTCTGAAACTTCGCATAAAAAACCGCATAACTCTGAAAATTCGCATAAAAAAATCGCATAATAAACCGCATAAAAAAGACCTCAGTGTATACCATTGAAAAATTGGTTTGAACTAACCTATGTTTTCACGAGCCAATCAGAGGTTGCCATAATGATGTCATCCTCTTAACAAATAACCCGACTACTTTGTCCATAGTCAGCTTCGGACTGCGAATAGGGATGTCGGATTTTTCGAATTACTCGATTATTCAATAATCGAGTATAATTTTCAAACTAATC
Organism: Malaya genurostris; assembly: GCF_030247185.1. Lineage (NCBI taxonomy): Eukaryota > Metazoa > Arthropoda > Insecta > Diptera > Culicidae > Malaya > Malaya genurostris. The sequence continues at coordinate 25,210,046 of NC_080571.1, read as the reverse complement.
GATTAAATGTTAATCGATTGTCTGGATTATTAATCGATTACTCGATTGATTAGTCGATTATTCTAAAACTGAATTTTTCAAATTACTTAATCAGTTTAATAATCGAATAATAGTTTTAAACTAATTGATTAAATTTTTTTTCCCTCCCATGGATGGTGGGCTTGACGGTATTGCAATCATCAGATACAATCAATTACAATTTAATATATATAGTTTTTAGCTTCCCAATTTAATGAAATGAATAAGATATGGAACGACTTGAATAAGATTTTGATTGCATTACGCTCCAACATCCGGGGTTGGAGAGGTCGGTAGGGCTTAACTGAGCTCTTTTTGCCTTTCTCTATAGAAAGGTAGAAAGGAATTGCTGGAAAACCGACTTTCGAACGGAGCATCGGAGACCCATAGTGTTATATACCATTCGACTCAGTTCGACGAGATCGAAAAATGTCTGTGTGTGTGTGAACTTTTCGAAGATATTTTAACGCGCTCAATTTTCTCAGAGATTGCTGAACCAATTTTAACAAACTTAAGCTCATTTGAAAGCTATTGTCGGGCCATTGATCAAGTTCAAAGATTAAATGGCTGAGACTTTTGGTTCCGGAGATATGATTGTATAAGTGACGTAACCGACAAAACGCGTTGTATTTTACGCGCTCAATTTTCTCAGAGATGGCGGGGGTACATGAAATTTCGTAAAACGGAACCTTTTAACAAAAATTGGATTCTATCGCCACTGCCAGCAGATGTATTTTGTGTCGTTTTGCCAAGCTAGTTTCGCTTCCGACAAGAGCGATTACGTCACAGCTGCCTGTCATTTGCATTGGTGAAAAAACAACGGTGGAGAGCATCACAAAAAATCAGCCGTTCTAATGGCTCTAAAAGTTTTCTAAGGAACTATTAGGATTTGTTGTTTGCAAATCGAAGGTAAATATCCTCAGTTTAGAGCAAATCTAGAACAGTTTGGTTAGATTTGTGCACTTTTCGCTGTGTGAAATTCTTTGTTTTTGCGAAACATGTTCCAGAGTTTAATGTCGTAGAGAATTACGCAATTTGACCCTTCTGAATGCTAGAAACGAATCCCTACAGCATATTTATAGTTTCTTTCAATAAATTATGCAGATCCGAAATGAAATAATCGACATTAAAATTCTGTATGCGGCTATTTTTATTTTAAAGAACTATACTGGTTATTTCATAATATTTTTGTTTCAGAATGTTTAATGTAACTAATCTGTACTTTAGTTTAGGTGCATCGTTTCAAATTCTAGTAGTGAAAAAGGGGAATGCTTGCATCATTCATACAATCGATCAACTAATTGATATTCGAAAGTGTTAAGGAACATGCCCGTTGTTTTCGTATTCACGATATCCAGTTATGTCTCTGACATTAACCACCCGCCTTTTTTTGATGCCAAACGTCTTGGAATTGCATGAAACGTCGAGATTTAGTGTCATCTAAAAAATATTTTTTTTTAAGTCGACTTTCTGGGACTGAAAAATTTTGATTATGATATTAAGTCCCAGAAAGTCGATATTTTCAAAAATGTTTTTTTCGAGATGACACTAAATCTCGACGTTTCATGCAATTCTGTTCACTTTTTGCATCAAAATTTTTTTTTCGATTTCGAAAATTTCATGTAACTCCATTAGTCATCTCAAATACGGAAACCATTAGTTAGAGTGAGATCTGTTGGCTCTGTTCGATAGATTGACTTCAAAAGTAAGATGAAATTAGAAGCATTCGCTTAAAGTTTTCGCGTCGTTATAATATCAGTATTGAAAAATTTTCAAACTAATTCTTCTACGGTATAACTTCACAAAACCGAAGCAAAGATATTGTATTAGTTTTTATCATAATTCATTGATTGAAAGTCGAGTAATCGGTAAATGAACAATGTGACTATTGGTACATTAACCCTAGTAAAAATCTATTAGAATAGAAATAGTTACTCAATGTTATGATGTTTATATGTGTGTATATGTGTATATGTATGCATGTATGTATTTTTTCACTTCTCTCTAAGGGACACGCTAAAATAAAACAAACAAATACACGCTGATGACGAAAACTGCAAACTAAATTCATGACACAAACATGAACACATTAAAAAGTGTTTAATGGGACCGTTCATAAACCACGTAGACCAAAATCTGTTTTTTTAGCCCCCTCTCCCCCCTCGTGGACTTTCGTAGACTTTCCGATTACCCCTACCCCCTTTGGTTATAAATGATATTACAAAAACAGTTTTAATGCTTTTGTAATATCATTTATAACCAATAAACTTACATTTTCCCTTGAAAAAGACCATAACCAGTTGTCGAAACGTCGGGCAGTATATAATAGCCGTTCTTATTTAACAGACCGTTAAATCCGAAACCACAATTATTGCAAATTAAAATCAACAATTTTATAGGTGAAAATAGTTGGTTGATTCTATTTCAACCTCAGGGATGTATTTTCAGGCAAATGTTTACTTTCGCAATTCCAATCATTTTGATTTTTCAAATCCGTTTTTGGTTGGAAGAAACCACACTGACAACTGCTTCACGTCAGAACAAAAATATAAATAACTTCTTAGACTTCCTCGCGATTTGGTATTTTCATAATTAATTTCTATTTTCTTATTCGTGATCGGCTATAGATGAGTGATAAATTTTGATCGTTTTGTCACCCTACTAACATCGGTCCTTTATCGATTTCTAAAATTCTCTGAACATTTCACTCGTCAGAACGCTCATGGATTGCAGAAGCAATCCACATTATCTTCATTTCTCCTTGACTGCTTGATTACGATGTGACTAAATAATAATCGGAAAGCATAAAAATTGAAATTTATTCATTTACTGCAATAAACTTAAAGTCCGATGATTTTTTGCAAAGAATAATGAGCTTTTTCTATTTATGTTCATGTTAGTGTTCTATTTTATTTTTTCACTTCGATAGGGAATAGAAGAATGAAAGAAAAAAACAATAGAGTCGCCTGTCTTTGAGAGTATACTTCTACTTGGTCATAGAACTACGGAGTATCTCATTTGATAATCACTTTCGCAGCACTGATTACAGTCGACGATGTTTTTAGGCAGTCTGTCAAGGTTATTCGACGTGACAAATTGCAATTCTGCTCTCAAGCATCATGCATTTGGTTGAATACGCAATTTCAACTGTCTTTTTGATCAATCGAAGAAAACGCGCGGCCGGCTAATTAAACTAAGTAAAACCCCCCTCCCCCCTCGTAGACAAACGTAGACTTTTGTCAGACCCACCTCTCCCCCTCCACCCAGTGAGTCTACGTGGTTTATGAACGGTCCCAATTTATAAAATCTGTTTGAATCAGCACAAAAAAAGGGATTAAGTGGGCACCATAGCCTAGGAACGTCTGTGTGTTGATTTAAAATAGAAGCTCATGGAAGCAAATTTTATCAAGGGTCCAGTGTAGAACTGAAGCAAGGGACTGCTGCCACTGTGACTACTCACAAAAAAAATTATTGTACCCCAGCTTTACATTCTTTTATTCTCTCGGTCGTACTTATCTTAAAATTGCTAGAATTTTTATCAACCGCTGCATCGTCTTTTACTAATATCATACACTAGTAGCAGACATCCGTAACCGTTTCGTTTTCTTCATAGCGTGTACGAAACAGAACAAAGCACGCATCGTTCGTTTTGTGTCTCCTTTTTCCACCGTGCCACCACGCACCGATGTTGTATATATTGTCATTATAAATGGCGATTTGAAAACTTTGGCACTCATCGCCCTGTAACTGCGGAACCGGAGGTCGGATCCGGATGAAATTCAACAGTAGTTTCAAAGATAATATGAGCTTCAATTCAAATCAAGATTTATGGAAATCGGTTCAATTATCGCAGAGAAATCGAAGAAAATTCTATTTTTGGAGTTTATCTTCACTACTTTCGGTGCTTCCGGAACAGGTAAAGGGGGGACCAGTAGTGCCGAATTAAGTTTTTATGCCCAAAAACTAACAAGCTCTGCAAACTGGAAGAATTTATCAGATAGTTTTATGGGATCAGTACCTGTTTTTGACCATCGTTCGTGTAAAATACCAGTGAAATTGGTAATTTTCCACTTATCACGCTTTAGTTCCGGAACCGGTAGTCGGATCAAGATAAAATATTTTACAAATTTTTAGAAAACTATAAAACCTTTCATTTGAATCTTAGTCTTTGCGAAAATCGGTTGAGCTGTTTCAGAGATAATTGAGTGCGCACTTTTTCTCAAATTTTCACATATTACCATGTAACTCCGGAACCGGAAGTCGGATCGGGATGGCATTCGTTAGCAGACTATGGGACTTTAAGACTTTTCATTTAAATCTTAGTTTGTGAAAATCGACAAAAACGTCTGGGTCTAAAAAGACATCTACTACAACTGTTCTACTTTGATTAGTTCACTTTTGATTAGTCCCCGTTGAGATAGAGTGGACAACGAAAATCATGATTTCTAAGAAGCGCTCTCAAAAGTACTCTTTCATCGTCTTATTTCTCAATATTTTTCTACGAAAAAATTACTAAATTTTTATCTCGATTGATGGTTTTTATTAGGCAAAATATTTGAATTTATTTTTTGAAACGATAGCTCTAAAAAAGGCGGGTGGGTAATGTCAGAGACATAACTGGATGTCGTGAATACGAAAAAACTGGCACGCTCCCATCACTTTTTCGAATATCAGTTAGTTGATTGATTGTATGAATTGTGCAAGCTTTCCCCTTTTTCACTAATAGAGTTTGAAGCGATGCACCTACATTAAAGTACAGATTAGTTACATTAAACAGCTACTATTCTACAACTATATATGTATTCCAAACGTGAAACAATTCCTTTTTAATTTGTCAATATAGGAGGCTAGGTACGACAAATTTGTAGTTTATTTTTATTGAAGCTATGAAGTTCGAAGATATCTGATTCTGCTTGAAATTTCACTACGAGACAATTGCAATGGCCTGGTCTGAAATGTATCGACGATCTTCGGTATGCAAGAGTCATTTTAATAATAATAATGATAATAATAATAATGAGAATAATAATAATAATAATAATAATAATAATAATAATAATAATAATAATAATAATACAGATTAATCTGTGCATATATGTATGTATAAATAAAATACAGATTAACCAGTATATATGGCAAGCCTGTTTCGCATGGCATATTTTCACACGACCCCATACTAGTATAAATATGTGTTCAACATCATCACTTTCGCTTTCGCATTGCCGTTCATAATTGAATGTGTTAGTGACGGTACAAATTATTTTAATTTCTATCTTGATGAAAATCTGTCTTTCTACCGGTTTTCGGTGCCATCGTGCTGACGGTGTCTCGTACGTTCAGAGTAGCTGCTTCGACTGAAATGACGCTATTTCTCACATCACATTTCAGCGGTGTACGGACAGCCCCTTTGTTACAATACCTTTCCTGTATCCTGTTCGAACGGGAAATAGTGAAACGACAGTTTCCTTCCTTTCTGAATCATACCCAGGGTCTTGAGACGTTTTGAAATGGCTTGCTGACTCACTCCCAACGATTCGTCATGCTCTTCTTGGGTTTGGCACGAATCTTCATCAAGCAATGCTTCTAGTTGTTCATTTTTGAAGGTTTTTTCTCTTCCACCACCATGTTTGTCTTCGACATCGAAATCACCATTTTTAAAACGTTGAAACCCTTCCCGTTCTTTTACTCATAGCAGCATCACCGAAAGTTTCTGAGAGCACTCGATGCGCTTCAGCTGCATTTTTTCGAATTGTAACAGAAAAGTAAAGCTTCCCGCAAATGACGAGAATTGGGCACATGAACAGACATTTTCGAGCGTGAATAATACGAAAAAAACAAGAACAACTATCACTGAAACGGCGATGACAATTCGTTAGGCACTGTACACACTCACTTTAAAGGCATTATCATCTATGTATTTTGACCAGCCTCAGCCGGTACAGCCACCTATCGGAAAACGGTGGAAGCAAAGTTGTACACCTGATAACAATTTGTTCATTTTTGTTTTCGGCCGCATACTAAAGTATTCACGACAAAAATACATTTTGATCTGTATACGTGGCAACTCTGTTTTTTTTTTTTTTTTTTTTTACAAGGTGAAATGCATTTACGCACGGAGTGTGGGACTCTCCACAGGACTACCCAACTGTTGATTGGAACTACCCACTAAAACACCTTGGATCTCCAACCCTACCTCCCCGGCACCACCGCTAGGTATTACTTCGGGGTGGAAGGCTATTGGTGCTCACAGCACCCTCCCCAGATTTATGCAGAATGGGGATCAGCATCATGCTCTCGAGGGATCGACCAGTTGGATGACGAGGTCGGTCCAGTGATGCCGGCTGGAGGGTAACTTCCGGTTCACTGGCGCCTCGACGACCCAAAACTGATGCTACGTCGCGGAACTACTCGACTAGTCTCCGCCAAAGATCTAGCCTACACCGACGGAGAGTTCCCCGACGAAGGAGGCCCTCCCGAAACCGACGCTTTCGATTCCCGTCAACGCCCGACCGAGAGGATGCCTGGGTCGGTCCAGTGATTCCGGTTGGAGGAAAGCTTCCGGTTCACTGGCGCCCTGACGATCCTAGCGGTATTACACCACGATTTACTCGTCTAGTCCCCGACGAAGGATCTAGACTACTCCGACGGAGATTTCCCCGGCGAAGGAGAATCTCCCGACACCGAGTCTCTTACACCACACGGGACACCCGATGGAGTGCCGAGGTCGGTCCCGCGATTCCGGTTGGAGCATGGCTTCCGGTTCGCTGGCGCCTCGACGACTCGAATCGGTGTTGTGGCGGCTACTCGACTAGCCCCCGCCGAAGGATCTAGCCTACACCGACGGAGAGTTCCCCGACGAAGGAGGCCCTCCCGAAACCGACGCCTTCGATACCCGTCAACGCCCGACCGAGAGGATGCCTGGGTCGATCCAGTGATTCCGGTTGGAGGAAAGCTTCCGGTTCACTGGCGCCCCGACGATCCTAACAGTTTTACGTACTACTCGTCTAGTCCCCGACGATGGATCTAGACTACTCCGACGAAGAGCTTCCCGACGAAGAAGGTTCTCCCGGACCGACGTTTATTCGCTGATCCCTCTTGAGCCTGCTACGGTACGCGGCTGACCTGTTGTTGATCCGCACTCCATTTCCGCTGCAATATTCCCGCAATTTGGGATGCCGCGGTCGACACTGCGTTCCAGTTCTCTACGCAGTGGCACATTCTCTGGATCAGGTTTTCCGGTGTGGTGTCCCTGCCGCATGCCTCCAGTAGCTCACTCCTTTGAGCCGCGAAACGGGAACATGCGAACAAGACGTGTTCAGCCGTCTCGATCTCGTCTGGGCAGCCAGGACATACAGGGGATGTCGCGTGGCCGAACCTGTGGAGGTACCATCTGAAGCACCCGTGCCCTGTGAGGAACTGCGTCAGGCCGAAGTTCACTTCTCCGTGAGGTCTATCTAACCAGCTCGAGACCCTAGGTATGAGCCGATGTGTCCACCTGCCCTTGGTTGAGCTGTCCCACTCTTGTTGCCATCTGCGTAGAGAAGCGGCTTTGGAGGCCCTACGGGCGTTCCTGTCTCCTCGCATGCTGTAGCGCTCCGCGTCTTCCTTCACTATCAGACTGATAGGCATCATGCTTGCAACCACGCAGGCCGCATCCCTCGATACAGTGCGGTATGCACTGATTACGCGAAGACACATCAGTCTATGCGTACTCTCCAGCATGGCAACTCTGTTTCGCACGGCATATTTGTATACTAGTATAGAGATGTGTTCAACATCATTACTTCCACTTTCGCATTGCCGTTCGTTATTGAATGTGTTAGTGACGGTGCAAATTATTTTAACTTCTCGTGTGTTGCCGATACAAGGGCAACAGTTGCTCAGAAAATGGTAGGAAAGCGACAAAATTCAACTAGTTCTGTATGATCATCTTTAGCACTCAAAAGTGCTTTGAATTGTCTGAAAAGTGCTTTGAATGGGCCTTGCTGGACTTTTTGGATGCCTTTCTACCGGTTTTCAGTGCCATCGTGCTGACGATGTCTCGTACGTTCAGAGTAGCTGCTTTAACTTAAATGACGCTATTTCTCACATCACATTTCATTTTATACCTGCTACTGGCAGCGGTGTACGGACAGCCCCTTTGTTAAAATACCTTTCCTGTTCGCAGAACGGGAAACAGTGAGACGAAAGGTCCTCGATGTTGCTCTCGTGTGTCTTGTTTCGGGAACAGTTGCTCAGCAAATGGTAGGAAAAATGAACCACTCAACTTTTGTATGGATATACTATGTTCACACTATGAGTTAAAACAAGTTTTAACGCTGATTTCATGTTTTAAGCGAAATAACATGTTTTACTTTTGCGTTATTTCATATTCATAAACGTCGCATTAAAACATGTTTTCCCGAAATAACATGATATAATTGTCAGTGAAGCACAACCCTGCTAGCATTTTCCTTCACTTTTCGACTATGTCAATTGACAAGCTGTTCAACAACAGCAGTTTTCCATCAAAGTAGCCATGTAATCATAATAAAACAAAACTGGAAACTGGTACCAACGTTGCCAGGTATACCGATTTCTCGGTATTTATACAGATTTTTGACCTCTATATCACAATACAGATATGTTCTCCCAAAATACCGATAATTCACGGATCACACAGATAAGTACCGATTTTGGTTTTTAGCTTGAATAGACATGAGAAAAGGTTGTCGTGGGATTTTTTTTTCGCTCACCTTTTCTACTACTTATGTAGAAAAGATATTGATACCGATATGATACAGATAGATTTTTGCGCCGACTACATATTTTTAGAAAAATGACCTGGCAACGCAGATAGGTACAACCATTTTTCTTAGTGTGAACAGGAGATATTCACGATCAAAAACGTATCACTCTCTTAGAGGGTAAATTTTGAAAAGGCATCCTATAGTAAAGTAAAGACTGTCCCAGAAAGTATGGACGCAAACGAAAACCCATTTCGCAATGGTTCAGAATCTATCAATTTTTATGGCTGCGTCCTGTTGTTTACGCTCTTCCCTAACCACTTGTGCAGTTGTTTATTCGTTTTCATTAGTTTGTTTCGAAATGCGTGGACTTTCAGCAGAACAACGTCGAACAATTGTGTACAAATGATGCACAGAACGCGGACTGTCACTGAGCAAGATAGCAAAAATGGAAGTAGTAAGTGAAAAAGCCGTGCGAAATGCAATCAGGAAGTTCGGTGAGGATAACACCTTTGAGGATAAACCGAAAACGGGTCGAAAAAAGGTCCTGCTAACCCTCAGTTGGATAAACGTATACTGAATGCGTTCGAGCAAAAGAAGGAGGTTTCAATTCGGGATGTGACCAAAAAAGTGGGCACTTCGAAGTCAAATATTCTTCGTGCTAAAGAACGTTCGGATTTTCGAACCTATAAGAAGCAGAAACAACCAAAACGTAGTCCGAAACAAGAAGCATCGATCAGGCCGAGGGTTCGATAGCTGTACAATACGATTCTTGCTGGATATTTGAACTGCATAATCATGGACGACGAAACCTACGTGAAACTCGATTAAAAATCCTTGCCGGGACCACAAAAATATACGGTGCGAGAAGGGCAAGTGTTAAGCCAGAGTCCGAGACATCGATTGAAGTCGAAAAATTTGCTAAGAAAGCTATGGTCTGGCAAGCAATTTGTAGCTGCGGTAAGATTTCGAAACCCTTCATCACCACTGCTTCAATGAACAGCGAAATATACATCAAGGAATGTCAACAAAAACGACTTCTACCCATGATTCGAAGCCACAAGGATCCTGTTGTCTTCTGGCCAGATCTTGCTTCTTGCCACTATTCGAAATCAACGGTAGAATGGTATACTACCAAAAATGTTACATTCGTCCCAAAAGACATGAATTCACCAAATTGCCCACAACTTCGACCAACTGAGGAATTTTGGGCATTAACGAAGGCACATCTTAGGAAGCATGTCTCGGCAGCCGAAACCATTCAACAGTTCGAAAAAGATTGGAAAAAAGTGTCAAAACTTGTCGCCAAGAAGTCTGTACGGAATCTAATGAGGAACGTTCGCAAGAAGGTGCGCCAGCTAGTCTACAATGGCTAAGTAGCAAATGTTGATAATAATATTCTGTTGTTGTAGTCTAATATTATCAGTATATCGAATAAAATTTGAATATCTAACACTTGTGAATTATTTACAGCGAAATCAAAGTGCGTCCATACTTTTTGGGACAGTCTTTAAGTCGTATTCACGACAAAAACATTCGCCTGACCTTCACCTCTTCCTTAAAAAGTTAGCAAACTTTGCTCACTTTTTCCACTCAACTTTGCAAGGCACCTTATAGCTTTTAATTGGCACCGAAAACCAGAACAGACTTTTGACTGTCTTTTTCATTTTCCTGCCAGTTGGTTGATGACGAAATTTGGATTGCTTTGATGGAGAAAAATGATTTTCCACATTTGCTAGGACAATCAAAAATGGTGCAGAATTCGATTCAGTTTCTAAACTGTTTCTACTGAAAAGTAGTACAGATCGCTCAGCGACAAACTCCTGATTTCGCACATTCACAGACATTGTAAATAAACAAAGCTAATGACGACGGGAACAAAAAAATCGACGACGACCGTGCGTCTCCTGTTGTTGTTTTTGATGTTGCTGTTATAAATGGGGTTGGACTTTAATGGGTGATTAAAATGTTCGTGCTATGCATTCTGATAGTGTTTCTGTGCTTTTGTTGTTGTTTCAGTAAGCGTGACACCAGCCGGCGGTTGGCGGCTGTGGCGCTCTGATTGGTAGCGGCCCGGTAGCCACGGTTCCGATGGTAGCGACAGGAGGGCCGACGAAGGTTTATCGGTTGTACATGTCAAGTCGAATGACGCTCGAGAATAATTTTTCAATACATCTGTCACCGTAATATGGATGTTGAATAGCTATGTAAACATCGCGGTTACCGTAGCAACCGATGCACGGAATCGGAAGTATTTGGAATAGGGTGTCGAATTGATTTGATGCGAACCAAGTTTGGTAGTGACTTGTGCTGAGATGCAAAAGAAGACGATGCAAGTGATTTCATTGCGTAAAACCGGTATCTTTTGAAATTCATCTAACCGACAAAAATAGAACATGTCAATCAGAAGGACTGTTATTCATAGAGTGTAGCATTTTTATGCTGGTAAATCAATTTATCAGATATTTGAAACCGTATCGAAAGAAAAGAAGTAGTGACCTAAACAAACAAACATCTGTCGCTGTATTGTTGTGGCTAATGTTACCGATGCCGAGCGGGGGTGACCCTAAAGCGCTAGACGACGAATCGAATCAGAAGAGCAAGAGCAGGAGTGAACGAAAGAAACACTGATCAAAGCCTTACGATTGTGCGATTGGCATGCGGTAGCTCCGTTTGTCTGTGGCTGAGTGGCATTCGGTGTCCTGCACACACACACACACAAAGTAACTGATTTGTTACCGCTCCGATCGTTAATTTAAGGGCGAGAAAGTGATTTAATGACTTGACAAATTGAATTTGATGGGTGGTTGGGTGATCGCCCTGCAGTGGCTCCCAGCAATGAAGCATGCAGTGGAAATAATTAACGATCGGAGGAGAAGGTCGGAGGTGACGGAATTCCGTTCCTTGCAGGCATTATAATTGCGTGTGCCATTCGATTTGAAGTATTGCATTAATATTCGTAGATTTTTTGTTTTTCGGTTTAATTATGGATGTTGTGGTCTTTTTTTTTCATTCAAGTCCGAGTCCGAACTCACGTTATTGATGAGTCTGGTGGTTGTTTTTTTTTTTCGGTCGATGTTTAAAGTTCAACATTTCATTCATCTACTCTTTCCGTTTTTTATTCATCGAATGTTAACAAAGTATCAATGAACCCAATTTTCGTCTGACCTCAGCTGCTAAACATTTAAAGCATTTCGATATACTTTCAACCTCAAGCCGAACCAAACCGAACCAAACAAAACCATTTCCTATCCGGAATGTGTACCGGTTAAAGTACAGATTCTTTTGACATGGAACTCGACACCGTCAATCAATGTGACTGGCGCACATACGCAAAACAGTACTCCCACGCAAAACAGTTTATTTCGATCACCGGTGTTCCACACGAAAAGCAAACAAACAAATAAACGAAAAAAAAGCATTCAACAAGCGCGAGTTCGGAGTGGAATAATTACGCCGATAGCTCACAAGTGCTCGCGTAATGAGCCCGGGGAATACTCTGAAGTACTTGGTGGTGGTGGATTTGTTATTTTTTGTGTGTGTGCTATTTTTGGGTTCAAACTACAAGTGGAATTGTGGAGTTTGTGGACAAATAGAATACGGAAACAAACCACGCTCCGATGACGATAAACAACCAATCAAAATGGAATCGTAACTAAGCTAAGATGTTTGTAAAAAAATGTTGAGAGTCGGGTTGTCGAATTCGACCTTTCTCGACCTGTGGATCACGCTCAAGGGGTGGTAACATTCCGCTGACAACGCGTCATTCGACGGAATTCCACTTAAAAACCTTTTCTTCGTTATGGCAAGCTGCTAAATCCACCCAAAATAGAGCGGAACGAGTTTGTTGCGCACGAAAAGACAACACATGCCTTTAAATTTCCTGGGTAATGGTTCCGGATGGGTAATGTAAATGTCGCTCTTTAAGCCACAGGAACAGATGGCCTGCCATACGAGATATTTTTCTGCGATTGTCGGCTGAGAAGTCTGTTGGAACAGAAGAAGCGGCGTTGTGCACTGATTTTTTTTAAAAATAACTATTTATTGGAATATGAGTTAAAATTAAATTATTAAGATTTAAATTGGGTGTTCAGCGACAAGTGGTGACTTTTCAGCCCTATTATATACATGATTTGGTTATTACCAGGTGGACATCATTTGCTTCCGCAATTCTTAGATTTTTGTGTAGGGAAAATTCTAAACCTACTTGTATTGTGTAATGGGGAAAAGGAACTTATATACTAACTTACTAACTAATACAGAGAGCGAATCGATTCAATTGAAGATTGCATCGATTTTTGTCGGAATTTGCTTATAATATTATGTGACATTACATCTAATGGTTCTATATTTGTGAGTCTGTGTAACTCATTTGTACTAAACCAGGGAGGACGCATCAGAATCATTTTCAGAATTTTATTCTGAATCCTTTGAAGCGTTTTCTTCCTGGTGGAACAACAACTTGACCAAATTGGTACTGCATAAAGCATGGCTGGTCTGAAAATTTGTTTATAAATTAACAATTTGTTTTTTAGACAGAGCTTAGAATTTCTGTTTATAAGAGGATATAAACATTTAATATATTTATTACACTTTGCCGGGATTCCTTCAATGTGATTCTTAAAAGTGAGTGTTTTGTCAAACGTTAAACCTAAGTATTTTGCTTGATCAGACCATGTCAATTCCAAGCCATTCAATTTGAGAATGTGATTATTGTTTGGTTTAAGAAAAGAAGCTCTTGGCTTATGAGGAAAGATAATTAATTGCGTTTTTGCTGCATTTGGTTTAATTTTCCATTTTGACAGATAATCACTGAAAATATTTAAACTTTTTTGTAGGCGACTGCAGATCACTCTTAGATTTCTACCTGTGGCTAACAGACTTGTGTCGTCACAGAATAGCGATTTCTGACAACCAACGGGTAGATTTGGAAGATCAGAAGTGAAAATATTATACAAGATTGGAGCTACACTCGAACCCTGCGGAACACCGGCTCGTACGGGTAGCAATTCAGATTTACAATTCTGATAGCTAACCTGAAGAGTACGATCAGTTAAATAATTTTGAATCATTTTGATCAAATAAATAGGAAACTGGAAATCAGACATTTTTGCTATTAAACCTTTGTGCCAAACACTGTCGAATGCTTTTTCTATGTCTAGAAGAGCAGCTCCAGTGGATAACCCAGAAGATTTATTTGATTTTATCATGTTCGTTACTCTGACAAGTTGATGAGTAGTTGAATGTTCATGACGAAATCCAAACTGCTCTGGTAAAAAAATTGAATTCTCATTTATATGAGTCATCATTCTCAACAAAATAATTTTTTCAAAAAGTTTACTGATAGAAGAAAGTAAGCTAATTGGGCGATAACTTGATGTTTCTGCTGGGTTTTTATCAGGTTTTAGGATAGGAATTACTTTAGCGTTTTTCCATCTTTTTGGGAAGTAAGCTAATGAAAAACACTTGTTGAAAATTTTAACCAGGAGTCTCAAGGCAACATCGGGAAGATTTTTAATAAGAATATTAAAAATTCCATCATTACCAGGAGCCTTCATGTTTTTGAGTTTCCTAATAATTGATTTAATTTCATCAAAATTCGTCTCAATAATGTCATCTTGCGATAACACTTGGGTTGAAATATAATCGTATTTCAGTGAGACTTCATTTTCAATAGGACTCACAACGTTCAAATTAAAATTGTGGACACTCTCGAACTGCTGAGCAAGTTTTTGAGCTTTTTCGCCATTTGTAAGAAGTATTTGATTTCCTTCCTTGAGAGCAGGAATTGGTTTCTGAGGTTTCTTAAGAACCTCAGAAAGTTTCCAGAAAGGTTTAGAATATGGTTTAATTTGTTCAACTTCATTAGCGAAATTTTCATCTCGCAAAAGAGTAAATCTATATTTAATTTCTTTTTGTTAATCCTTAACTATGTATTTCATAGCAGGATCACGAGAGCGTTTTCAATGTCGTCGACGAACATTCTTCAACCGAATGAGCAGTTGAAAATTGTCATCGATGATAGGAGAATTTAATTTAGTTTGAGCTTTGGGAAAAGAAAGATTTCTAGCTTCGATAATGTAATGATTCAAATTATCAATTGCTGTGTCGATGTCCGCAGAATTTTCTAAAACAGTTTCATGATCCACATGATTTTCAATGTGAGATCTGTAATCCAACCAGTTAGCTCTATGATAGTTGAATATAGAACTAATTGGATTAATAATAGCTTCGTTGGAAAGTCTGAATGTTACTGGAAGATGATCTGAGTCAAAGTCAGCATGTGTAATCGGTTCACTACAAATGTGACTTGTTGCCTTTCCGGTTGGATGCAGACATTTTTGAAATGAATGAAATTTGAAATTAAATTAACTAGGCTAAATTAGTCTTCGATTAGACTTCTAGTTTGAAAAAGTCTTGATAAAGACTGATTTTGTGGTAGTCCTAATAAAGACTGATTAGTTCGAAGAATAGTTCTTTGAATAGCTAGCCTTAAAAAGGGCTGAATAATTTCTTAGTCTTGAAAAAGACTGATTATATTAGAGTATCACTCTTTGTATAGCCTTGAGAAAGGCTGACTAATTTTCCATATTTCCACCGACTAATTAAGGGGTTATATACGAGGTTGATGGGAAAATTGAGCAAAGTTTAGTGTTTCTTTAAGGGATTCTAGTAAAACTTTAATTGAGGAAACAAAGAATTGTTCGATGCTAAGGAGATCGAAAGAAACTTTTTCAGTATTTGATTTTCAACTTCGGAGTTTGTGAATGTTCGATAAAGACTGAATCGATAAAAAATCTGACATTTCTGCACGAAGTTAACTGATGGCGCCATCTCATGTAGAACACTGAAAAATCACTTCTAGATCAAATAGATGTGCTAGAATTATTTTCAATGCATCCTTTTTTCTAACCTATTCGACTAAATTTATATTGTTATGAAAACTTTTTCAAAATCCGTTTCGAGTTCTGAAGTCAAAGGCGTTTTGTCAGTCAGTTGCAGTCCTCTTCTCCCATTGGAAGACAACCAATTAATGATGTCAACAAGAGTGAAGCGCACGTGGCACACTGCGTAGTAGGCCGCCATTGAAGTGTTGAAGTGAAACAAAAAAAAATGCATTTGACGTAAACAAACAATTTACCATTGGCAGTGCAGTGCAGTTCGAGCGTTTTCATCTTTTGCCATTGTCACCGTCGCGCGCGTGTCACTCGTTCAGTAGGAGGTGAAGGATCTGTTTTTTTTGTTTGTGCAACGGGATAAAATGATATATCGGAGCTAGGAACAAACATCCAGTTACTCTGCACTGTCGACTGCACAGTTGCTGGCCAACGCGTCCTCGCACATGTGTGTGTTTGTTCCTGGTGCCTGGTGACGTTCGATTTGATTCTCGTGTCCTGTTCGGATATCGTTGTGCTGCATCGTACGTCAGCAATATTAACGCTTGTCACCTCAGACCTAACATTCATATCAATGCAGCTTCGAAAGGCAGCTCACGTAAGGTTTCATTCGGAAACAAAACAGAAAAAAAAATGAAGGCTAGAACAAACATCTCCACTTTCCAGTTTAGTCGTCTGGTCAGAAGTGCTTTGCTGGATTCTGCAGTTTCCGCTGGCGCAAATGTTGCCGACGAAATTAGCTTCTCTAATACTAATGAGCAGACAATGCTGAAGTTTAATGAAAAGTAAACAGTCCCGGTCGTCACGTGATGTTCTGACACTGGCAGTTGGCTTTGCAGAAAACCGTCGCCGCCTGCTGATTGCCTGCATGTGATTCAGTTGATCCCCCCTCTCGGGGCATGACATCCTTTCGGTAGGCTCTTGTTTTTGATAACAAGCAAAGAGAGTTGTTGTTTTGAACTAAATATAGCCACGTGGAAAGCCTCGAACTAGAATGTCAACGATAATCCAGCATAAGTCAATGTTTTTTCATTAGTAAATGAAATCCCTGAATTTTAGTTCCACAAAATCGCTTGTCGCCCGTCATAAATGGCTAACCGTCACCGCGTCGGCTGGTTATCTAGTTCCTTAATCTTTAATCCTTAATCCGTTAGAGAAATAAAAGCTCCTTTCAGACACCCGCAACGCAACAACACAGACAAAGGGGTTTCATTGAAAATAAATTAATCAAGCGAGGGATTTGTGCTGGCAGACATAGTTAAATTCCCTCACTCGGATACATCGTTAATCCCGACAGTGACTAGCGCCCTACTCACCACCGGTCTTGGAACTGGTTTGGCTTAATCGTGCTCACCTGTGTTTTTTTTTATTTTATCCAGTGTAATGACAGGTGGCTTCAGTCCAAACGGTTGGTATTGCACATTCCGTGGAATAATTTCGCTAACGTCGCTTACTCTTCGTCGTGTCGTCCATTGTCGGTTATCCCTAGCACACCTGTGTAATTTGACATTGTATCGATGATGGAGGCAACATCGCAAAAATTAGCAGGCCATGCATGAATGATTGTACTAAAAATAGCATCGGTAACGTTTCTCAGTCCCGCGCACCTTAGCGCACCACCTGACACAAGTTCAACGAATCCACTCAGCCCGATTCGATCGATCGATCGATCCAACAGAGGTAGATAGAAAGTAAGCCAAAAGTAATTGAGCGGCACTGCAATTGATAGTTATTTTTGGCATATATGTATTACACTACACCCACGAGGACAAGCGGTGTCACGCGACAGTCGGACAGTTCGAGCTGTCAAATTGCAACTTTAATCTACAACCGTGAAAATGATCGGTGGTTGTGAAAGACGTTGGGATTCGCTGCTATTCGATTTTTTTCCCTGATATTTCAAAGTCTAACGCTATTTTCTATTTGATTTGAAAACAGATAATAGTCCCAGGGGACCAAATTGGGCGAGTACGGTGAATGGGAAAGCAATAGAATTTACAATTTCCATGTTAAGACGATTTGAAGTAAGCTATTGAGAAAAAAAAACTATTTTTAATCCAACCAGGAGTGTGATAAAGCCTTTCTCTTTCATCGAAACAGTCTCATTAAAATATTTTTCGTCTTTTTAATAAGATGATTTCTGACACAAATTTGGGTTCGTTTTTGACACCAATTCATTCAGATTGATCCGGGTACTTCGCTAAAGCCAGCTTCTTTGTTTATGTAATATATTTAGCAACATTTCTTAAACCAAACCTTTTTTACCTTTTTACCCTTTTACATTTTTACCTTTTTAACTTTTTACCTTTTTACTTTTTTACCTTTTTAACTTTTAACTTTTAACTTTTAACTTTTAACTTTTAACTTTTAACTTTTAACTTTTAACTTTTAACTTTTAACTTTTAACTTTTAACTTTTAACTTTTAACTTTTAACTTTTAACTTTTAACTTTTAACTTTTAACTTTTAACTTTTAACTTTTAACTTTTAACTTTTAACTTTTAACTTTTAACTTTTAACTTTTAACTTTTAACTTTTAACTTTTAACTTT
Source organism: Malaya genurostris (assembly GCF_030247185.1). Classification (NCBI taxonomy): domain Eukaryota; kingdom Metazoa; phylum Arthropoda; class Insecta; order Diptera; family Culicidae; genus Malaya; species Malaya genurostris. Next base: position 25,191,856 of record NC_080571.1, on the reverse strand, counting down.
TAACTTTTAACTTTTAACTTTTAACTTTTAACTTTTAACTTTTAACTTTTAACTTTTAACTTTTAACTTTTAACTTTTAACTTTTAACTTTTAACTTTTAACTTTTAACTTTTAACTTTTAACTTTTAACTTTTAACTTTTAACTTTTAACTTTTAACTTTTAACTTTTAACTTTTAACTTTTAACTTTTAACTTTTAACTTTTAACTTTTAACTTTTAACTTTTAACTTTTAACTTTTAACTTTTAACTTTTAACTTTTAACTTTTAACTTTTAACTTTTAACTCTTAACTTTTAACTTTTAACTTTTAACTTTTAACTTTTAACTTTTAACTTTTAACTTTTAACTTTTAACTTTTAACTTTTAACTTTTAACTTTTAACTTTTAACTTTTAACTTTTAACTTTTAACTTTTAACTTTTAACTTTTAACTTTTAACTTTTAACTTTTAACTTTTAACTTTTAACTTTTAACTTTTAACTTTTAACTTTTAACTTTTAACTTTTAACTTTTAACTTTTAACTTTTAACTTTTAACTTTTAACTTTTAACTTTTAACTTTTAACTTTTAACTTTTAACTTTTAACTTTTAACTTTTAACTTTTAACTTTTAACTTTTAACTTTTAACTTTTAACTTTTAACTTTTAACTTTTAACTTTTAACTTTTAACTTTTAACTTTTAACTTTTAACTTTTAACTTTTAACTTTTAACTTTTAACTTTTAACTTTTAACTTTTAACTTTTAACTTTTAACTTTTAACTTTTAACTTTTAACTTTTAACTTTTAACTTTTAACTTTTAACTTTTAACTTTTAACTTTTAACTTTTAACTTTTAACTTTTAACTTTTAACTTTTAACTTTTAACTTTTAACTTTTAACTTTTAACTTTTAACTTTTAACTTTTAACTTTTAACTTTTAACTTTTAACTTTTAACTTTTAACTTTTAACTTTTAACTTTTAACTTTTAACTTTTAACTTTTAACTTTTAACTTTTAACTTTTAACTTTTAACTTTTAACTTTTAACTTTTAACTTTTAACTTTTAACTTTTAACTTTTAACTTTTAACTTTTAACTTTTAACTTTTAACTTTTAACTTTTAACTTTTAACTTTTAACTTTTAACTTTTAACTTTTAACTTTTAACTTTTAACTTTTAACTTTTAACTTTTAACTTTTAACTTTTAACTTTTAACTTTTAACTTTTAACTTTTAACTTTTAACTTTTAACTTTTAACTTTTAACTTTTAACTTTTAACTTTTAACTTTTAACTTTTAACTTTTAACTTTTAACTTTTAACTTTTAACTTTTAACTTTTAACTTTTAACTTTTAACTTTTAACTTTTAACTTTTAACTTTTAACTTTTAACTTTTAACTTTTAACTTTTAACTTTTAACTTTTAACTTTTAACTTTTAACTTTTAACTTTTAACTTTTAACTTTTAACTTTTAACTTTTAACTTTTAACTTTTAACTTTTAACTTTTAACTTTTAACTTTTAACTTTTAACTTTTAACTTTTAACTTTTAACTTTTAACTTTTAACTTTTAACTTTTAACTTTTAACTTTTAACTTTTAACTTTTAACTTTTAACTTTTAACTTTTAACTTTTAACTTTTAACTTTTAACTTTTAACTTTTAACTTTTAACTTTTAACTTTTAACTTTTAACTTTTAACTTTTAACTTTTAACTTTTAACTTTTAACTTTTAACTTTTAACTTTTAACTTTTAACTTTTAACTTTTAACTTTTAACTTTTAACTTTTAACTTTTAACTTTTAACTTTTAACTTTTAACTTTTAACTTTTAACTTTTAACTTTTAACTTTTAACTTTTAACTTTTAACTTTTAACTTTTAACTTTTAACTTTTAACTTTTAACTTTTAACTTTTAACTTTTAACTTTTAACTTTTAACTTTTAACTTTTAACTTTTAACTTTTAACTTTTAACTTTTAACTTTTAACTTTTAACTTTTAACTTTTAACTTTTAACTTTTAACTTTTAACTTTTAACTTTTAACTTTTAACTTTTAACTTTTAACTTTTAACTTTTAACTTTTAACTTTTAACTTTTAACTTTTAACTTTTAACTTTTAACTTTTAACTTTTAACTTTTAACTTTTAACTTTTAACTTTTAACTTTTAACTTTTAACTTTTAACTTTTAACTTTTAACTTTTAACTTTTAACTTTTAACTTTTAACTTTTAACTTTTAACTTTTAACTTTTAACTTTTAACTTTTAACTTTTAACTTTTAACTTTTAACTTTTAACTTTTAACTTTTAACTTTTAACTTTTAACTTTTAACTTTTAACTTTTAACTTTTAACTTTTAACTTTTAACTTTTAACTTTTAACTTTTAACTTTTAACTTTTAACTTTTAACTTTTAACTTTTAACTTTTAACTTTTAACTTTTAACTTTTAACTTTTAACTTTTAACTTTTAACTTTTAACTTTTAACTTTTAACTTTTAACTTTTAACTTTTAACTTTTAACTTTTAACTTTTAACTTTTAACTTTTAACTTTTAACTTTTAACTTTTAACTTTTAACTTTTAACTTTTAACTTTTAACTTTTAACTTTTAACTTTTAACTTTTAACTTTTAACTTTTAACTTTTAACTTTTAACTTTTAACTTTTAACTTTTAACTTTTAACTTTTAACTTTTAACTTTTAACTTTTAACTTTTAACTTTTAACTTTTAACTTTTAACTTTTAACTTTTAACTTTTAACTTTTAACTTTTAACTTTTAACTTTTAACTTTTAACTTTTAACTTTTAACTTTTAACTTTTAACTTTTAACTTTTAACTTTTAACTTTTAACTTTTAACTTTTAACTTTTAACTTTTAACTTTTAACTTTTAACTTTTAACTTTTAACTTTTAACTTTTAACTTTTAACTTTTAACTTTTAACTTTTAACTTTTAACTTTTAACTTTTAACTTTTAACTTTTAACTTTTAACTTTTAACTTTTAACTTTTAACTTTTAACTTTTAACTTTTAACTTTTAACTTTTAACTTTTAACTTTTAACTTTTAACTTTTAACTTTTAACTTTTAACTTTTAACTTTTAACTTTTAACTTTTAACTTTTAACTTTTAACTTTTAACTTTTAACTTTTAACTTTTAACTTTTAACTTTTAACTTTTAACTTTTAACTTTTAACTTTTAACTTTTAACTTTTAACTTTTAACTTTTAACTTTTAACTTTTAACTTTTAACTTTTAACTTTTAACTTTTAACTTTTAACTTTTAACTTTTAACTTTTAACTTTTAACTTTTAACTTTTAACTTTTAACTTTTAACTTTTAACTTTTAACTTTTAACTTTTAACTTTTAACTTTTAACTTTTAACTTTTAACTTTTAACTTTTAACTTTTAACTTTTAACTTTTAACTTTTAACTTTTAACTTTTAACTTTTAACTTTTAACTTTTAACTTTTAACTTTTAACTTTTAACTTTTAACTTTTAACTTTTAACTTTTAACTTTTAACTTTTAACTTTTAACTTTTAACTTTTAACTTTTAACTTTTAACTTTTAACTTTTAACTTTTAACTTTTAACTTTTAACTTTTAACTTTTAACTTTTAACTTTTAACTTTTAACTTTTAACTTTTAACTTTTAACTTTTAACTTTTAACTTTTAACTTTTAACTTTTAACTTTTAACTTTTAACTTTTAACTTTTAACTTTTAACTTTTAACTTTTAACTTTTAACTTTTAACTTTTAACTTTTAACTTTTAACTTTTAACTTTTAACTTTTAACTTTTAACTTTTAACTTTTAACTTTTAACTTTTAACTTTTAACTTTTAACTTTTAACTTTTAACTTTTAACTTTTAACTTTTAACTTTTAACTTTTAACTTTTAACTTTTAACTTTTAACTTTTAACTTTTAACTTTTAACTTTTAACTTTTAACTTTTAACTTTTAACTTTTAACTTTTAACTTTTAACTTTTAACTTTTAACTTTTAACTTTTAACTTTTAACTTTTAACTTTTAACTTTTAACTTTTAACTTTTAACTTTTAACTTTTAACTTTTAACTTTTAACTTTTAACCTTTAACTTTTAACTTTTAACTTTTAACTTTTAACTTTAAAAATATTTGTACAACCAATATGCTGCATATGATGTCTCAGAAGAAAGTAAAAAAAAAGAGAGTTTGCTATCCGACAACAAATTTTAAGCATTAAATATTCATATTTGTGCTCTTGTTAATGCACTAACAGTTTACGTTGAACTGTTATGCCACTTCGCAGTTTTATGGCAAACCACTAAGCAGGTTTAAAGTTTCTGTTATTTACCAATTCAAAATCAGAATCGAAGTGATTGAATGATCAACCGATGCAATTTTGCTCGTAGACCAGAAAGTTGTTACGAATATAATTCACACCACTAAGTAGAATTCCAGCGAATTCCCGCGAACTTACCAATCACATCATAAACTGAAAACTTATTTTCCAGCTTTCCCCTAGCAACCTTGCCGATTGAGTCAATTTGTTTTCGGTGAATGAAAACTTCTTCTTTCCCTGCCTGATTCGATTACGAACCGAGCAGAATAGCATCGAATCGCTAAGCTTCTTATCGCGCACTACAACTCCGAACCGAACGCCACTTTCGTCGTTGCAAATAAATGATGCCTTAGCAATGCGTACGAATCATACCGAATTGGAACTAAAACAGTGTATTTTTTCCCTCTTCGCTTTTCCCTTTTCCTTTAAATCGTATCGATTTAAAGTTCCACGAACAGCAAAATTAATCTGGCTCAGACTCGGTGGTTCTCGGAATCTCGGGTGGACTTTTCGTTGTTTCGTCCCCCGTTGAGCTCGCAGCAGAGCTGAACTGAACTGTTTGAGATATGAATTTAAGGTAAGCGAAATCGGTAGCAAATTTTATGTTCATAATAATGATGATGAATTATGTATCTGGCAAAGGCGAATTGGGGCGGAAAGTGGCAGTAACTTATTAGGGAATAAATTTTACAGTTCGTTATTGACTCGATCGTTGATTTTGCATTCACTCTTTTTTTCGGATAAATATTTCTGAGTAAACGGCAGATGAGATACAGTGAAAAGACGTTGAAAATGGCAGTTAGTTAAGTGTAATTTATTATTCAGATTTATTCGAAGACGGGGTCATCGGTTTAGAAGATATTTTATTTTCCTAACATCTGTCGAACTTTTCTGAAAAAATGACATTATCATTAGTTAAGTATTTAGGGTTCTTACAAGCATGTTAAAGAGAGCTAAAAAGGATACGGCCAAACGTATCCATTTTGTCTATAGCAGACGCTGTTTCCGGAAATAGTGGTCACAAACTCTAAAATGAAACGAACTCACTTTTCTCAGCGATGGCTTGGCCGATTTTTACAAACATAGGTTCAAATGAAAGGTACTATGATGCCATACATTACTCCTGAGTTTCATCCGAATCTGACCAAAAATTCAAACCATCTTATAAAGCGCAACGGTACGTGCATGCGGTGGGGTGAAAACACACCACCGCCTCTACGAACGATGCACACTGTGTGACATTCGATTTCATACTCGCGGCGAAGAAAACGAAAACCAACACCGAAGCGCGATTTTGAAAACACAGACGAGTTCATCGTTTTGTGGAAATGGTTCCAATCTTGTCAAAACACGCGTTTTTCTATTTGTGCCTCAGGGATTGATTTTGGAGCTTTCACGTCTTCAGAAGAATTTCTGTTTGGAATAGTCGCTTCTTTTAATATAATCAAAGTTGTGATTACCTACAAGACCTACATGTAACTTTGTGGGCTTTGCCTTTGCGGAGCTTAAAATTCCGTTCCACAGTTGGACTGATTAATGGAAGGTATAGACAGAAAATATGTCTATTTTTCGGCATATTTGTTGTATAACCGGTCTTCACCGAGCGATGACTTCATGTTCTTTATATTATATGAACTCCAGTGGAGCTTAAATAGTAAATTCATTTCTGTTTATTTGTCCTCATACAATACTTAGTTGTTTATAGTGTTAGTCCATCACGCTGCCCAGCGAAGTGTGGGATATCCTACGTAATCTTTCTTATCTCTCTTGAACACTGATGATTATGGACCGTTTTTTGGTTTTGCAAAGCAAAAAGCTTTTGATAAGGCTTGTTGACGTTATTCACTCAAGTATCTGAGTATCAAATGCGGGATGATGTAAATATTGCATCTTTATCCTACGAGGCAGGACCTCATAAGATGGATGATTCAGCTGGGATTTCTCCCGGCGTTGAAAATTCGGATGCTGGAAATTGTCAGACATCAAATATTTCGGACGAGTTGGCTAGAGCTGGTACGACGAATGAAAGATCCAGCTTTATCGCTGTCAATTAGTTGGATGCATCCAAACCAGCTTGCAAACTTGTGCTCAGACAAAAGCATTTTCATCAGATTTGAAACTGAAAATGTTAAAATGTCTGTTGTATTTTCACAAGCATCATTGCGGATTCTGGTCAGAACTCTGACTGGATATAGCAAACTCAACCATCACATGGCTACTATTCAGCGTGTTATTTTTGTGATTTGTGTAAGTGCGATTACGGTCTGACATGTAACTGTCCCGCATTGACGCAACTATGTATTTGGGTTTTTGGGCCTCCATACATGGTTGAATCTGTGTATGGTAAGCTAAAATTGGAGGATATTCTTTTTTTTTATTCATCCAATGTGGTAAGGAGATATAGTCAGAGGGGTTCATCGTTTCTTCTGGAGTAAATGAATTCTTTCTGTATTGACCTTAAAAAGTTTTGGCAAACTGTTGGGTGTCCCTTATGAGATTCACTTCTACTCATACATATTGCGGGAATGCAGAATGGAGTCGCTTTTTGTAAAATCTCTAAATCGTCTCGGGGGTTGGAGGCTTTACTTCCGATCTATTTCTTTTTGTATTGTGCTGTTTTCCCACCTCACCCACTTCACGTTTTGCTTTCATGTTCCTTTCATTGTTCCTTTCCCATCATGAAAATGATGAGAAGTCACTGCAAGGCACAAATCTCCAAATAACTAGGGGAACGTGCAACTTTAGCCAATTGGCTCTGATTCCTTTTAATTTGTTTTTTAAATTCGTTTTGGCCTTCTTTGAGAAAACGATTGAGCTTCTCTATTCCCGATACTTTCGGAACCGGAAATCGGTGTACCCGAAGTCAGTTAAATTCACATAACGAAGTGTAAACCATTTCATTCGGTTCGAAGTTTTCCGAAAATCTGTGTGGCCATCTTTGAGAAATCGTAGTGCGTTCCAAACAAAATTGTTGGGTACCTTCCAGGATCGAAAACTGAATACCGGTGAAACTGAAATAAGTTTATTTGGTCATAGACTATCAGAATCTGCGAACCCGATAAACTCGGTTGATTTATGTGAAATTTTTACACTAATCTTCCTGTATCTCCTAAACCGGAAGTTGGATCTGATTAAAAATTTCGAATTTTTTTGGGATATCAAGACCTTTCATTTGAATCTTACATGGACGAAATCGGTTCAGCCATCTACGAGAAAAATGAGTAATATTATTTTAGTTTCGTCTCACATATCATCCTGTTGTTCCGGAACCTGAAGTCAGATCCAAAAGAAATTCAGGAGCGAGCCTACCCGAGCGTTGTTGGCTTCCCCATGGCTCGAACCAGCGTCTGTTCTCCATGTTAGGAGCGGCTGATTGCCGTCCTTGTGTCAGTGTGGGACTCTAAACAGTGCTGACACGATGGCCCTCCGGCGAGACAGGAGATTGGTGCAGGCCTAACAAGCCGCCCGGAAAAAAAGTTACGAATAATCAAGGAAGAAATACGACTCGGAATAACGTTCTAGGAACGAGATTTGTAGTGTTGGCAATTGGGTGATAGGATGTGCGTATTGATGATCAAGGTCCGTTTCTTCAATTACAGCATCATCAACGTGCATTGCCCACATGAGACGAGACCCGATTACGAGTAGGAAGCATTTCACCCGCAGCTGGAACGAATCTACGACAGCTGTCCACGCGGGGTGTAAAAGCCACCAAGAAGACCAAGATCACAGTCGGTGTTGAACAGTCGTTCGCACCGCACGTGTATAGCTCTTGGCTCCAGGAAATTTTTTCTGTCAACCTAGAGTTTCATTGATTCAAGGCTTCAGTCTTTTTCAAGGCTATCTGAATCACTAACAGTCTTTTTAAAGACTAACAATTAGTCAGCCTGAATCAGTCTTTTTCAAGACTAAGAAATTAATCAGCCTTTTTTAAGGCTAGCTATTCAAAGAACTATTCTTCGAACTAACCTTTAAGAAGACTACCACAAAATCACTCTTTAACAAGACTTTTCCAAACTAGGAGTCTAATCGAAGACTAATTTAGCCTAGTTAATTTAATTTCAAATTTCATTCATTTCAAAAATGCCTGCGTCCAACCGGAAAGGCAACAAGCCTAAGGCTAAAAATAATTCAATACGGAATAAATCACAATCCGTTGATGTAAACAATTTGAAAACTTTAGAAAAAGTACGTTTCATTTCCCACATTAAAATTCATTGGGAACATTATAAACGGCATAATCGTATTGCAAACTTAACGCAATGTCGTCGTTGCCAAGGCTTCGGCCATGGAACCAAAAATTGTCATATGGATATACGGTGTTTGAATTGTGGTAAATCGCATTCGAAAGGCGTTTGTCCAATGAATTAAACCACTGATAAATTTTCATGTTCAAATTGCGATGGAAATCATAAATCCAATTATTTGAAATGTGCTGTCAGGGAAAATTTTTAAACGCTCGTTCGCTTAGACAACAAGTCAAATCAACGACTTTAAATTTACAGAACATACCTGAAAATCAAAAAACCGTTACAAATGCCACGCCTAATTCTTCTATGGCACTTATTTCTTCGAATTTAAAACAAAAAACAGGTACGCCTGCCAATCTCTTCTAACGAAAACAATTTATTGACAGGTAGATCGACTTCGTCATCATCTTCTTCTAATTTCAGTTATGCTAGTATAACAGATGGAAATCTACCTCTTAATTCTTCTAATGTAAATACCCAAGTAGCAATCCGCAACTAGTTCTGATACGACAAAGTCCAAACTATGTTGCAACAAGAGCACGAATATGTTTTTTATGTTATACTGGTTAAAACATGGTGACAGCAATGTTTCATCATAACATAACTAGTTACGAAATAGTTATTTAGGTTTCCAATAATAACATCTTTGTGTCATATTGAATTAAATATAATTTACAAGCTATCGTTACTTAATCCAAACATATCTTTAATCACAACAATGCTTCTAGCTACTAGTTGAAAATAAGTTTATTTGACTTCAATAGTAGCAACCCGTAACTAGTTTTGATACCACTTAACCCAACTGTGTTGCAATAAGAGCACGAACATGTTTTTTATGTTATACTGGTTAAAACAAGGTGACAGCAGTGTTTCTTTATAACGTAAACATTGATCTAACTATCATTTGTAAGTTATCGTTACTTGATTCTAACATATCTTTAATCACAGCTATGCTTTTAGCTACTAGTTGAAAAAAGGTTCATTTTCCGTTGCGAAATCATTATAAATACGTAAGCGTATATGTAAATCGTTACTGTGAATTGATGTAGTAATAACTTAGATATTATAAGATTATAACATATAATTTATTCATTGATTCAGATAGTTATCGGTAGGTTTTCCCAACGTTATGATAACGAAAATGCAAACAAAACAACTTTTGTTGGCTCGAATATGGCGAACACAATATGGAGTCTCAAGAAGTGTATGAAACGTAAATAAAACCAGGATATTACTTTTTTCTAAACTACTTTTTGCCGAAAATAGTGAAAGGCAGAATAGTCAATTTTAATCTATGCACTGTCATAAACACGAAGAAAATAATATAGGGATTGAACATCGATTGTGATAATATTATAATTCTCATGATATATAAATTTAAAATGATGAGAAATCACTCTACTTGGAATAATTTTGAGCATTCTGAACATAGTGTTATTTTCCTGTTTTTTTGTTATATCTTTATAAACAGATTGATTGAAGGCGCATAAAAAACAATTAAGTAAAATTTAATTCCGCTCGACAGTTTGAAAATCGTTGTGAAATTTGTACCTTGTATCAAGTTTGTGATTTAAAGTACTCTTCTGTTTTTTATTGATGATAGAAAAGTGTTCTGTATTCATTCAATGTTTATAATGTCGATGGTGACTAAGTTTCAACTAGTTTAATTGAAAACAAGTTATTTTCAAGTTATGAAAAAATAAGTTCTTTCAGTATGACATTACAACGTAACGACAACTTATTTTTAGCCGACCTAACAACTAGTAGAAACTGCGCTTTTTGAGTCATGCAAGTGGTTAGATATTAGTAACAATCACTCAAATATCTGGTTGCAAACTGGTCACAAACAAGCTAGCGTAACAAAAATTGTTACTTGGGTAATCAAAACACAGGACCGCCTTGCAGTTCATCTTCTAACGAAAACAATTTATTAATAGGTAGATTGGCCATATCATCTTCTTCTAATGGCAGTTCTAATGGCAGTCTACCTACAAATATTCCTTCAATGCCATTCGCTTCCTTAAATGAAGTCGATTTAGGCGATATAACTGAAAATAAAATGATCTACCTACAAGATCAACTTTTTCAAATGATCATCCGAATGAATTCGACTTCATCACTTTTTGAAGCATTTCAAATCGGATGACAATGTGCAAATAATATTATAATGAATTTAAAATTTAACAGTGATGTTAAATAATTATTTGAATATTTTAAATTGGAATGCTCGATCTTTGAAATCGAGTGAAGATGAATTTTATAATTTTCTCAAAATTCACAAAATTCATATTGCCATTGTGACAGAAACTTTTCTTAAACCAAATGTAAAATTGAAAAGTAATCCACATTATGTGGTTCATCGATTTGAGTTCATCGATTTGACAGGTTTACTGGAATGGGTGGTGGAGTTGCCATTTTTGTCCAACGGCAAATTAAACATCGAATTTTACCTTCTTTCATTACTAAAGTTATTGAAAGCTTGGGAATCGAAGTTGAAACCATTCATGGAATTTATTTCATCGCTGGAGCATATTTGCTATTCCAATGCACCGGCGAACAATTAAATTTCTTTGAAGGCGATTGCAAAAACTTACAAGATATCGATCGAAATTTTTCATAATAGGGGACTTAAATTCTAAGCATGTTCAGTGGAATTGTAGGCAAAATAACAGTAATGGTAAAATACTTCATAATCAACTCTCAGCTGGTTACTTCACAGTTCTTCATCCCAGTAATCCTACTTGTTTCTCTTCCATGAAAAACCCGTCTACAATTGATCTGGTTCTAACGGATCAAAGTCACATTGGAAGTGAATTGATTACACATGCTGACTTTGACTCAGATCATCTTCCAGTAACATTCAGACTTTCTAACGAAGCTTTAATTAATCCAATTAGTTCTATATTCAACTATCATAGAGCTAATTGGTTGGATTACAGATCTCACATTGAATATCATGTGGATCATGAAACTATTTTAGAAAATTCTGCGGACATCGACACAGCAATTGATAATTTGAATCATTATATTATCGAAGCTAGAAATCTTTCAGTTCCCAAAGCTCAAACTAAATTAAATTCTCCTATCATCGATGACAATCTTCAACTGCTCATTCGGTTGAAGAATGTTCGTCGACGACAATATCAAAGTTCTCGTGATCCTGTTATGAAAAACATAGTTAAGGATTTACAAAAAGAAATTAAACATAGAATTACTCTTTTGCGTAATGAAAATTTCGCTAAAGAAGTTGAACAAATTAAACCATATTCTAAACCTTTCTGGAAACTTTCTAAGGTTCTTAAGAACCCTCAGAAACCAATTCCTGCCCTCAAGGAAGGAAATCAAATACTACTTACAAATGGCGAATAAGCACAAAAACTTGCTCAGCAGTTCGAGAGTGTCCACAATATTAATTTGAACGTTGTGAGTCCTATTGAAAATGAAGTCTCACTGAAATATGATCATATTTCAACTCAAGTGTTATCACAAGTTGACATTATTGAGACGAATTTTGATGAAATTAAATCAATTATTAGGAAACTCAAAAACATGAAAGCTCCTGGAGAAGATGGAATTTTTTATATTCTTATTAAAAATTCTCCCGATGTTGCCTTGAGACTCCTGGTTAAAATTTTCAACAAGTGTTTTTCATTAGCTTACTTCCCAAAAAGATGGAAAAACGCTGAAGTAATTCCTATCCTCAAACCTGACAAAAACCCAGCAGAAACATCAAGTTATCGACCAATTAGCTTACTTTCTTCTATCAGTAAACTTTTTGAAAAAAATATCTTGTTGAGAATGATGTTTCATACAAATGAGAATTCAATTTTTTTAGCAGAGCAGTTTGGATTTTGTCATGAACATTCAACTACTCATCAACTTGTCAGAGTAACGAACATGATAAAAGCAAATAAATCTTCTGGGTTATCCACTGGAGTTGCTCGTCTAGACATAGAAAAAGCATTCAACAGTGTTTGGCTGAAAAGTCACCACTTGTGGCTGAACACCCAATTTAAATCTTAATAATTTAATTTTAACTCATATTCCAATAAAAAGTTATTTAATAAAAAAGTTTCGGAACATATTTTGTTTGCTACACTGAAAGAAAACGCCAGCCGCATTTTGAATGAAACCTCATTCAATGCGGTAAATAACTGAGAATTCCGACTATTGAATGATAGAACAATCTGCATGATCATATGATCAATATTCAGTGAGTTTTACTTCTTATATGTGTGATCACCATTCGTAGATTATATGACTGTCAGTTACGTTTGAAACGTTAGTGAACTGTGTGTTAATCATCATGAATCAGACTGAATGTATGTTACCCATTGTCATTTAATACCTGAGAAGAGTTTATTCCTAATAATGAATTATAGAACAGTTCGAATAATTTTATGATGAGCGAAAAATGAGTTTCATACTCATTTCTTCTGATTTTCTTCCATCATTTATAAGGTTGGCATACATATATGGAATTGTATTACAATTGTATGTAAAATTGATAAAATCGAAATGAATTTGTTATATGATATTCCCGTAACAAAAATCTTTCCATTCATGTATTATTTTCATTTTGCAGTGTTTTACAATCGAACACAGAAGAATTTATTCTTTCGAAATTTGAATGAAACTTTGATGAATGTTGAAGGAAAAATAACATAGCATGATTTTATTACTAATTATCAGTGCGTTTCCTCCAATTGTTAAAATTTTTTTGGATAACTTGTCAGAAAAGTCAATGACAGAATGTAAACAAAACGCGTTTTTTAACCGAAGTTATACGTTCAAGGTTTCTATTTAATACGTATTGTGGTGGTGATACGAAATCAGTGATTAAGAATGGTGCTCGATGGAAATATTGGAAAACCTGGTGTCAGAGTACTTTGGTGAGTATTCAGTGAAATAAGAGTCTGTAGTAGACTTAGAATTCACGTAATGTAAGGGCAATTTCTGCTTTAGACAAACAATTATTGTGGCCAATTCTATTTTTCTAGAATTGTATATTGCCCCCTGATTTAATAAATTCAAAACCATTTTTGAATCCGTATAGCGGATCAATTATATTTTATTTGTATCTACTATCTTAAACAATCAGTTTGATAAGAGGAGACTTGCTCCGACTTCCGACCATCATGTTTAATAAAAAATCGAGCCAAAGAACTGAATTGAAATGAATGACGACGCTTTTTAAAGAAAAAAAAAAAACTCAGATTTAATCAGTAGAATGAAACATGATCAAAATTTGACAAGAAAGTTTTCTTTCTACCATGGATCTACTGCATTCTCTTGGAATGGACCAAATCTGAGTTTTTTCTTTTTACAAGCGTTTTTTTTCAGGATTGCTATGGAGATGGAAACCAACAAATCTCTGTAACTATACTGCAATGCAGAACTTGATCATATGCATACTTTGCTGCAGATTTTTAGTGTACAAGTCAATCATGTTCTTACTATCAATCAATTCTATTGTAAATAAAAATATTATTTTAAATAATCGTGGAAATTTATTTTAAAATCATTACTTTTACAGACAATAAATAACAAAAATAAATCGAAGCGCTCGACGTTCTTACTTTATCCTAATTTAACTTTTCTGGCTGCTTAAATGAATTTATTGCGAAATCGTTTGGAAAGGTTATAACGATTTTCAACAGTATTATAATTTGCATTTGAATGGAAACGGAAAAGTCGTGTATCTCACAGCAAACGATATTTTATATGAAATTGATACTTTCAATTTTAAAGTTTTCTTACATTTTCTTAATATAAACCATTGTATTTTTCATTTGACCAACCAATTCCACAGCGGAAATAAGTGATTCTCAATCGGAACTATTCAGTTAAATACAATTTATTGTATTTTGATGACAAAATATATTTTTCACTGTGCAATATATTTTTCTTATGTTAGTTTCTACTGCAAAATGGTGAATATATTCAAACTGTACACTTCATTCTTTTCAGAAAAATTGTTGAGCGGAAAAATTAAGCTTTTAATTGTTAACTTAACTTTTACTTAACAACCTACACACTTCATTGTAAAAAGTTTGTGTACAATCCATTGAATACCCTGACGAAAATTAGTACGATAACTCAACCGACTCCAGCATAGTTTATACAGAATATTGAAATGTCTACTTATGTTCAATGAATATGTAAAAATAAATCTTATGGTTTCTCTGCAACATTGTCCCAGGTGTCTAAGTGGTATATGTGAAAACCTTGCTCTCGGCATTATAAAACTAAAGTAGAGTGCCTTATTAAATATATTATTATAACTACCATGAAGTGGGAAGGTAAGTTTCTTGAGACATTATCGACTATTCAACCAATTGTCTTTCAGTTATTTTAGTCAAGGACAAGAAGCCAAAAGAAACTATCTTTGATCCGCATACATACGACCAATATTGCGATATGTTTTACAGTTCGGAATTTATTTCAAAGAAAAATAGCACGCTTGGTAATTTCTGGTGTAATCAGTGTAAGTGGATTTACAAAAATTCGGCAATAAATCATTCGATTATTATGAACCGTTTTATCAACAACAAAAATACGACCAACTTCAAAAAGCAGATCAAAACTTGAAAAAACTGTCGTCGTAATGGTTAGAAGCAAAGCCTTCCAGATGAATCGGGTGATAGAGCTGTAGGGTGATCGGTTTAAAATATATTGATTATAATTATAATAACACGTATGCGAAAATAAACCAAATTTAAAATTTGAACAAATATATTTTTATTTTTGATTTTTTCTTCAGTTTTATTTGTATCTTCTTCTTTCAATGTTATTGTTTTTATTAATTCAGTGAAAATGTTTAAAAAAAATCTAAATCCATTAAAGGAAAACAAATTGCAGCTTGAACCAATTCTATTCATTAAATTAACTTTTTTATGACTTTGTTACTATTTCAATAAAATAAATTGAAATTGCCCAAACTTAATTATTCGTACAATATTTCATAGTTTTATTAGGCATCCTGCGGATCCAGCCCAAAACACTCTTGCGAAAAATCTTATCAATTTTTGTAAACTATAGTATACGCCAAAATCCGTTCCAACATCTTGGTTGACGAAAGTGTGTGGGACATTCGTCGTCATATTTTTCTTATCAAATCTGATCATTTCCACCTCTGTTAGGAGCTCTTACATATCAGTTAATCGATTTTGAACAATATCAATATACTGTGATACCTTTTTGACACTTTGACCAGTTCTTATTCATACTCATTGAGCTCCAACGCAATTGTAAAAAAATTCAACTGTCATAGAAATGTTTAAAAATAGAAGTGGAGCATAATTAAAACTTTTTTTTAATTATAGGTCATTTGCTTTTTAATTTATTTTCATTTCCAGCTGTATAATTTCAATAATAATTCATTTTAATATCATCCGCATTATAAGGACTCCGTAATACATAAAACTACATGAAAATCTCCTTAATATCATCCGACGATTGGTGTAGATTAAATTCGTTCGGTTTATGGTATGCGATTATATGTACGATTTCATACGCACTACAAAATGAATAGTATTTACTATATGGCTGCTGTGATGATCAATTTTGAAACAAAAATCATCTACATTTTGGATTCATTCAATATATAATGTGCTTCAAACAAATTTTCAATGATATTCATACAAATCGATTTGTTTTTGACAGAGGGGAAATTGAATGGCCGACTTATAAAAACCATCTGAAAATCGTTATGGGGATCGGATGAAGCAAAAACCATTCAGCTTGTGGACGGTAAATTCTTTCAGTGTAGGGCAGTTGTGTCAGATATTATCAATAAACTTAAAATTTTGACATGATTGCATGGTACCATAATTTGTTCCCGTGAATTTATTCATGAAAACGAGTTTACGTGAGTTTCCATCGTTCAAAATATCGATTTGATACAATGCTTACTTATTGTAGTTGCCTGTTAGCATTACACTGGTAAAAAAAAGAAAACGTACCATTATCGCTAATGCTTTCCTACACACTTCCAGCCGTGATCGGTGATAACCGTAAGTGTCTGTCTGTGACTGTGTTTGGTAGCACCGTTTACCGCCAACCGTCACCGCCAGGCTGAATGCCTACTCAGCTACGCAGGGAAAAGTACCACTTTGAGGCCGTATCATCTCCGTCGCACTCGGTTTCTCCACCACCGCTGGTGGCACTCAAAGGACTCGGGACGTTTTCGTAAAATATTACTTCCACGCTCCCGGCTTTGTTCCCGCGGCTCGACTTCTCGTCCTGCAGTGCAGAAGCAGCAGCAGCCGCAGTTCCCGTTTCGACTTGAGTCGCTCTCCGCTGTGGCCATCATCAGCAGTTGAATGGGAACGGTTTTCACGTTTTCCGCAGCGAACCGTATGAATGTGTGTGTATGTGAGCACTGTAGCATCTAGCGGTGGTGACGAAGATAAAATACGGGATAAGAATCCAGATACAGAAAACCCGGAGCCTCTCAAATACTCAACTCGTTCCACATTTCGTACCGTCGACTTCCGCTTACAGAAGCATGTAGATTTATGCGATCACATCGCCATTATTTGTACGGCGTCTGTTCAGGGGGGTTAGTGGCACATTTTAACATTCCGCTGATTTTCTCTCTCTCTCTATCTCCCTTTCCTGTGCTGAATTGATATCCCCCCTTCTACCCTTCCGGTTTTTTTTCGTTTTCCGGCCCCCCCAGCTGAATCACAGTTGGTCAAAATCGAAATGAACCATTTTTCAAAAAGATTCGGAACACTGCAAAAATTACTGAAACACAGATAAGTGAATGGAAGCGGCTGGCTGGCGCAGGAGAGCAATTGAGAAAATGGCACTTTCTGTGCTGCTGCAGCAACAGCAGCAGCAGCTTGTGGAGAGCACTTCTGTCGGTGTGGTTGAGTAAATAATGCAACGTTTCCGGTTTTACCAACTGGCAACAGTGTTCCAAATCATCGGTTCCCACACGGAAAACCCTCCGATCATAAAATTGCGATATCTCAGTTTTTGAATTTTGCGATAGTTGATACAAATTATTTCATTTTGATTCAACCAATATGGTTTTTGATTTTCATATATTCAGGTAGTTGAAAATGTGTTGTTTTGAATGCTGTCAAATGCCGGAAACAGCTGAAAGCAAAACAATAATCGCAATGGAAAATCAACACATTTTTTGTTGAAATCTGTTCGCATCGCTTCAAAATGCAAATGAAAACAACATCGATAGTTAAAACGTTTGTGAAAATTGTGTTCGTTCGATTTGAATAAATTTATGATTTCAATAACAAGTACCGAACAGCGGTACCGGGATAAAGTTAACCTTGCACGAAACGACCGAAATTAGCTCTGCGCGTAATTCGTATTACTGTTTTTGAGTTAGTTGATTTTAACATCAAAACTGCCAAAATAACTAATAAATTGGTTGATATTCAGAATTTAATTTGCTGAAGAAAATTCTTGTTTTTAGAGAATATTTTAGTTGGCGAAAATCCTGGACACAAACCAGCAAAATTTCAATCCACACAAAATTCTCGTCGGCAACTAATTGTGTGGTTAAAATTAGTTAATTTGACGCTGTCTAGCTGTCATCGTCACTGTTGAAAGACAGCACAAAGAAAACAAAAATGCAATTGGTTTTATTAACAAGTTTATTAGTCAAAAACTCATGAGAAGTGTCAAAGCAACACAATTAAAAAAAAAAACAAAACCAACAGTCTTATTGAAATTGCTTGTGAATTGTTTTGATATTTTGTGTTACATATGAATATTTGATTTTCTAACTGACCGTTATGTAAAAATGCCGCAAACTTGTTTGTTTAAAGTTATTTGTGGAGTGCTTCCAGTTCTCAGTGAATATTGGTGAAAACATAAAATTAAGTTGCTGGGATATTGTTGGTACTTGATTCTAGTGCATCGTGCTTTCGAACATTTCAAATCGTGCCAGTAAACGACAGTATTATTTATAGATTAACTAACAATCATTTTTGAACAAGGGCAGAATGTACTCATATGTGTTCAAAGACATATTAAAACAAATAGGAGTTTTGCAAATTGCCATACTCATCGAAACAGAATAAACGATATTGTTCATTTCATCGCACCCGATATACGAAATGTCAATCAATAAAAATAGGTTAAGCTCTGCTCCGTGTCGGTATTTTCCCGTACGTTGTATTCCGATATTTTGAAAATAACGTTAATCTATTTCAACACAAGAAACAATCTTTTCTCGGTTAATATTTTTTAATGACCGTATAGTAAGTGACAGATTTTCTCTGGTTACTTTCTCTTTTCTATTGAGTTTTATGTCGTTCAGGAATTAACTCTGAACTCTTTGTATGAGACGACACCTGAATGATTTGTCTACCGTTTAATAACGTTTAAACGGAAATATTCATAGCCGCTTCACAATAATCAGAAGAGCAAGCAAATAGAGGATAATTTACAAATCGAAGAGCTACTATCCAAAATGATAAGATTTTGATTAGCTGTTAAATTCTGTGGTTAAGTAAAGCAAATCGTTTGGAATTACACTTTGTGATAGTTTACAAAGAACAAACAAAAATTTGCTTGGGAGAAGCATATCATTTGCACTGTATATAACCACGAATAGAATAATTTTCATGGAAGGAATAATAATACGCAGAACACAAGGAAGAGAAGGTTAGTCAGACGATCGTCATTCATTTTGTGTTCTGTCAATTCGGGGAAAAAATCAAAAAGACTTTCTTTCTATGTAAACATTGTAACATTCGTTTGGAATGCAAATTAACAGTTTTTGAGAATGTTTTTTGTCCATGCTTCGTATTTTTGTTTATATTTTCATCCTCGTTATATTCATCAACCATTATTATTTTACCTTTATCGAGTAATTTGCATCGTACTGACGAGTTCAATGAATGTATGAAGAAATTCTATCGATGTATTTTGTATTTTGACGCCAGGGTGCAAATCCTGAGCATCTCATAATAGCTGATCCCTTATGATTTTTCGAGCGTTTGTTTAGTTTTTATTTTACTGTCTACGAATTAAGCAATCAACCCTCAGAGGTGCCAGGTCAGGGTTTTTTAAAGTCGGTTCGGTAGCACGTCAAAGACTCCAATAAAAGTGCTTCACTTTGTAGATTTAGAAATAAAAAAAGCAATCTGAATTAGTTTGAAGTGCGTAAATTTTTTAATTGTCTTAGAACAAATTGGAAATCCTTAAAATATCTTCAAAACCACTAGAAAGTCTACAAAAATTTCTCGAATATCTGCAGCTTTTATAAAACCTCTGCAGAATTTGAGACAAATGTGCAAACGTGCCATCACTGTCCATGAAAACAGTTTTTATCGTTCGAGATTTGTTTTTATTGTTTTCGTTTTCTTTAGTTGGCAATGCAAGATGAGTGAAACAGGAATGCCAGGTTCACAGATGAAGCTACATTTCACCGAATTTCAATGAGTTAGTAAGTATGTAAGTGTACACCGATATATCAAATACTTCTATATTAGAATTATATTAGGATAAGAATTCTATGTAAAAGTGATGCTACGGCGAAGGAAAACTTGTGTAAATTGCCTTAGAAAATAAACGTATTCATGAAAAAAAAATCTCAAATACTGCATATTTTGTTTATGGAATTGCGGCCTAGCGCACTCGAGCGAGTTCTTCTCATTGCTGTCGCATAACCCACCCCTTCATCAATATTATTAACAAAGATATTCAACCGACTTATTTTAGAAGCGACACACACACGACCTGGCATCACTGGTAGTGTATGAGAGAGGATAGTATGGAATCCACGTTGTAGAACTAACACTGGCGGCGAGATAGGCGGTTTTGGCTAAGTTTGCCATTTGAGCCAATTTGTTCTGATTAACATTCTATTTCAGAGCTAATATCTGTTTTTTTCGGGTATGTAGTTTAATTGTCCAAGTTATCAATTTTTTCCGTCTTGGTAAATATGAAAAAAAAACTTTGGTAACGGTTATAACAACTGGACGTGATACGACAGATGATCCTGAAACGCTTAACGAATAAACTATTCTTGTCCATACCTTATGAATTTTTCCAAAAATAAGGACAACCGCAGTCAAGATGGAAAAATATCACCACCTGTCCATTCACCATCGTGAGTCTGAGCACTCTCCCGTTATCGGATCCGAATGAATTTGAAATCAGAGATGCCAGGTCTGCAGATTTGCAGACAAATATTTCTTAAATCTCGGTTGATTTTTCATTAGGGCGTATAAGCAAGTGACAGTTTCTCTTTAATCACTCTCGCTTTCGATTATTGTGATGTGATTAAAAAGATTTTCTTTGATACCACTGTTCTGTTTGAAAGTCGAAAGTTTCGGGTATCATTTCATGCAAAGAGTTGAGTGATAAACGTGGAAACCGCTTGGTAATTAATAGAAGAGAAAGTAAACAAAGAAAAATTGTCACTTGCTTATACGCCCTTTTGAAAAATTAACCGAGAAATAGGACGTTATTTTCTGCAGATTTTTTTCGAATTTACAGACTTTTGCAACCTTGTCAGAATTTTTTACCTGGAATCTCTGGTAATTAGTAATGGCAGAAGTTTAGATTGGTATTTTTGTAGTGGTGGATGTTTTTACGCTGATCCTAATCGAAAATTGATCGAAATTTCCAAAATATTCATGATAAGTACTCTTCTATTATGTATCGATTTTTTTGTTAGGCCCATTGGAGCTCTTATTTTTAGTAAGACGAAGTAATTTGCTACTGTTATCAGTCCTATATATTTTTTCATATTCTTTTCTAGTGAACTTGTTATTGTAAGTCGTATGTATAATTTAAATCAACTAATCACCAAAAATTTGCCTGTTTCTTTTTCTTGTCGATGTACTATGTGCGGAAAATAAGTGCTAGTCTAGAGGAAGAAAGGAATGAGTATAATAAAACAATTGCTAAATTACAACATTAAGAACGTAATTAACATTCAAACGGAAAGAAAATAACTGATTCGATAGATTCATAAAATATGTAGAAAAGTGTGTAAGCCCCTGTTGGCGGTTCTCGTCGATGCACAATCCCGCGATCGATTAGCTGCCCATGAAGAAACAGGAAGGGTCCTTAAACGGCGCCGCACACTTCGACCAAACATATCATGTCAACGAAATGAAGTTTCGGATTATAATTTTTGAGCTTTCTCTGTAAGGTAAGTTGAATTTGAATCTCTGTTTCTGATGTGAGTTATTATTCCACTTCAGTGAATTACAGGTGTTAAAGAATGTTGTTCTTAATCATTAGAATATGAACACAATAAAATTCTCACCCGTGTGCATATATATATGTATATATTTATACATATAAATGATTGATTTTAATTCACCAGTATATATTTTCATATGTATACAAAATTTTGCACACCACATACAAACGTATATGTATACATATATAAGGTTCGCGAATGGAAGTTTAAGTTATCAAATTTTTGTTTTGGAAAAACTGGACCATTTCATTTGTTTCCTTTGCTACAGTTTACTGTTATAAACAGTAGAAATATTACTGAACTCAAGGTCTATTGATCAAATCAACTGACAATTCCAATAAATAAACTGATATAAATTAAACTCGTTATCGGCTGTAGCTAAAATTAACAGTTCGTATTAGTTGGAATCAGTCAATATTATTTCTAATTCAAGAAGGTTTATTGTTATTATTAACAGTCAATTTTAATTGAAATGAACAACAATGTCACTTAATTCAACAAGAATTTTTACTGAAATCAACAATAATTATTGGTTAAAAGCAATCACATTTTTTTTGATTCTACTAAAAAACAACTAAAACCGATTTGTTTTTCAACTAACAGAATTTTGTTTCAATAACAACGTCTGTTATTTCAACTAGATTATTTGTTGAAATTGAAAGGTATGTGTCCTCACTAATTGACAGCATTTTTTTTTTCAACCAATTAAATTAGTTGTTTCAACCATCGTTTCTGCTAATCGAAAAACAAAAATGACAGTTTAGTTAAAACAACAATCGATTAGTTGTACCAAATTTTAACCAATCGAATTCAGAAAATCAACTAATATTCTAGTTGAAATGGGATCGCGGGCGGTTCCGTGCAGTTAAGAGTGTGCCATTTTAACTCATACGTCTTGACAGAACAGAAATTCCAAGGCAAACTAGATCCTAAACCGTGCGAAGCAAGTCGCGTCGGGTCATTTTCATCCGAGAAAATCGTCCGGTGCCGAGAGATCGATTCGGAACTTGCATTTACGTGTTGCCATTAGTTAGGTGTAATATGTTTGCCAACGTATCTGCGGCACTGGATGTGAATATCAAATCCGCCAACATGCTTCTTATTGAGTCTGGTTAGTTGGCAGCGGGTGGTGCATTACGGAAACGCTCGCACGGTTAAATACCACCCACTGGCTTCCGTGGAAACGTTGGAAAATACCATATTTGTCTTGGTTTGCGTACCGTCGTTGACTAGACCGGTTCGGTTATTGTGGTACTTGGTGACGGCGCAAACTTCCACCAAACGGTAAGATGGATGTCGGTCGAGTTTTCGGTGCCAATGGAACCGTCCCAGAAGTGGAAAACCGGTGGAAAATATTCTGTTCTGTGTGAGTATTGAAAAGGTAAGTGTCATTCACGCGGAACCTTTCTGCAACTGTTGGTTTCACAATTGACTGCTTCTGATGGCGTTCCGGAGGAAATCGCATCGGAATACTTTCCGGTAACGATGATGTTATCGCTAACTCCTCGCAATAGAGGTTACGTTAGAGCGCACATTCGGCAGTGCTTTGATGCCGGGGAAAATATTGCATTGCTGCTGTTTTCTGGGGCAGAAAAGATCAGCATATCGAGAACCAGAGTTTGGTACCGATGGCAGCTGAGTATCGGATGCATTTCACCAGTGCTTTCTTTGAACGTGCAGCATATGGAATCCGGGATTGCATATTTATTGAGATTTTCCCGGGGGAAATCATTGCTCAAGTGTTGACTTATCTGTGGATGCTTACTGTCGTTGTTTTGATGGAGATGACGTTTTACATTTGCATGAGTTAGTCCAAGCCGTATCTGAGTCCCGTATTCGCTAGGATAAACTCTATGATAATGTTCATCGAAAGTAATAGAAACATCAGAATCAGTTGGGAAAGAGCCCCGATCTACTGAAATGGGGGCTTCAGAAAACAGAATCCAAATCATCTTGTTTAACAAGTACTTTCTAGGTTCGTATTAAAAACAAGTTGTTATGAAATTTTGAACAAATTTTTCTTCGACATCAGACACTTGGAGCAGTTGCTTTTTCAATTTTTAGAAAACAAAATCGAAAAAAAATCATTGGTTTATGTATAAAAACACACACACACACACATTTTTTCATAAATGCGCTTTTTATATTGAGAATTATCAATCAATTATTATTATTATTATGAACGAATTATTACGAATAACACATCCCAAGTAGCACCGGTAACTTCTTTATAGAAATAAAAAAAAAATGATGCATAATAGTCGCACAATAGATACAGAGAAACGAGTCAGCTCATAAGGTTGAAAAACAGTTAAATATATCCATTGCATTTCGTTGCAAAACAAAAAGTGTTCTGTAAATAGCAGAAACTTTACGTCTGCTTAGCGGTTCAAATTGAACTGCCGAGTTTAGCACTAAGCAGTTCAATTTGAACTGCTCTGCACTGATGAGTCAAAGACGAAACGTAAAAATAATGAAAACGGTTATGTGCCCTAGCACAAAATTTGGCTAACCCCTAAATGAGTTAAATATATGTTACGAATTTACAGCTCGTCACACTAAGTTACTATAATGTTACACAGTGATAAATGTAACTTCAAGGTTACAAGGTAACAGATATAAAATATATCGAATCAAGGTAGTATTTTAAGATCATAGCAATAGTATGCAGCTGAAGTTTACCGTTTTGAAGTTGAAATTAGTGTCCGGTATTATTTTTAAAGTGAATGCAATAACAGAATGTGGAAGAAAATCAAACGTAATGGACATTTTTTCAAAAAAAAAAAAAAAGAACTACTAGAGAGCGTGAAACGAAAAAAATATATCTTATCCTGAAGCTGATTCAGTTGAATGCATTCCGAAAATGATTCCAAAAGAGCCAACAAACATGAATCAGTTGCAGATTTTAAGCAAACTGGATTACATTCCACATCATCAAAATGCAAACGGGCCATCTGATTATAAAGCGAAAATAATAGATTCAAATTCAGAAACGAATATCTTTTTACATGAAGATTTAAGAGAATGGGCAATTCAGTTTCAAATTAGTCACTCAGCTTTGAACACTTTGCTCGTTTGTTTGAAAAGCCACATTCCAGATATAAAACTACCCAAAGATGCAAGAACTTTGGTATGTACCCTTCGGAATATCCACATTTCAAAAAATCAGGCCCTTGAAGGCGAATACTGGCATTACGGTTTATATCAAATTCTCGAAAATACACTGTCCACATATACAGAGTTACCAAATAAATTGTCACTGAACGTTAACATCGATGGTTTACCAACGTTTAAAAGTCCGACGACATCGTTTTGGCCAGTACTCGTAAATGTACATGAGATGGACCATGTAATTTGATGATTATACTGATCACATCTCATTTCTAATTATTGTTTTCCTTACAGCGAAACCCAAAAATATAAATACTTTTTTAAAACCGTTTGTGTATGAGCTGAACAAAATACTTGAAAATGGGATTATCATCAATCAGCAAATAATAGAAATAAAGAATGTAAGGACGTAGCATTACCAAAGTCGGTTTTATTTTCATTGATTCATACAATCCGTTAAAATATTTATGGTGTTTAATAAAAGCATCAAGGTATAAAACATATTCAAATTCGATTTTTTATTTATCTGATTGCTGTATGACTCTCTCTCCTTCGTTTCTTTTCAAATGCATTTATTACCCGCCTGTTTAAGTTATTTGAAATGTATGTTTCAAACGTTCTCAGTGATCAGTTGATTTCGTTCAATACTTGTTTTTTTTTCGATTATAGAGATTTTAACATTGTTGTCATTCACCTCTTCGGGCCAGAAAAGATTTCTGACCCTATGTGCGGGGCTGGGAATCGAACCCAGGTGGGCAGCGTGAAAGCCATCGACTTACCCATCACGCTATACCCGTTCCCGAATACTTGTTAGAGTGGCCAGTTTTTGACAAAACTTGTTGCAAATCAAAATCACATTTTGCCACTTGTGCACACAGAAATTCACATGTTTGACTGATCACTATCAGACTCGTTGCTCTGGGTTTGATTACAAGACAGTGAGGGAGCGGCATCAACAGTATCTGCTGAAGAATCATCAAATTTAATGCCCTATTTTTTGCCTCTTTTTCTCGACGATGATGCACGACACTCACCACCTCCATTTCCATAACGCTTCAACTCTAAATTTTTATACCTCAACAAATTTTTAAACAAATTTTCATTTTGTTCTCGAGTACTTAAACAGTCTGCTGCGTGCAGAACTTGATTCATTAGCTTGATAAAATTTGGATACGTGTTTTGAAAGTTGATGTTCTGATCAGAATCGTCTGGTAATGCTTTTTTTTGTTCTTTTATTTCCTTTCCACGAATACGAAATCAAAACGTTTGGTGTTAGCAACTTGCGAATAACCGTTCGAAACATTGGTCCACTTTCGCGTTTTCCATTCAAGCTATAAAGTGATTGCAAATATCGCAAAAAATTTTCATTTCATTCCATCGCTTCCCATAATGAATGGAATAGTAAATTCTTGAGCTTCTTGTAATATAAACCAAAAAATGAATAATGTTTAGCCGTCGAACTGAGTTGAATGCACATTTTCGAAGTGGGTATACTAAAATTCGCGGCTGATTAGCACCAACTTGTTGAACTTCAGAGCGAATCGATGTTGATGGAAAGATTGATGTAGATTCTACATCATGAGCCATTGTCGTTTGTACATTGTCGATATCTGCATTGTATACTGGAAGCAAATAGGTATTCATCTTAGCATTTGAGTCCGAAACTTCCCTTATTTTATTTGTGTCTCGATTGAAATTCCCGATGGGTTGGATTGGTTTTTAACAGCATCAGACGCGCCGGATTGCACTCGATGTAAAAAAAATATTGTTTATCATTGGTACACAAACTTCTGATAACGATTCGGAATTCATTCAGTAATAGCCGTTCAACCGAGAAGGTTGTGTATAGAAGCGTACAGTTTAATAACGCTGGTTGGTTTACACGCGTTAAATACGACAACGGTTGAACTACAGGTAGAGACCTGTTGGCAGCAGCCGTTAAAACGTATAGTCGTGCTGCATAAGAGAGCCCTAGTGCTGGGCCAAGCTGGTGAAGGAAACAACAAAGGGCGTTTCCCAAGCTCTACCCAGGCCGCAATATACAGCCACAAGTGCTGAGCAGGAGAGTGCAAAGGCACATCGAAGAGGAAGAGTGCAAAGGCACATAGAAGCAGGAGAGTGCAAAGGCACACCGGTGCGAAGGCACTTCGGTGCAGAAGCATATCGGTGCGGAGCACTAGGAAGAAGGAGACAAGACAACTCGGTCTTTCCACTGCCATACAACACGCAGGTATACACCGGTGACCTGCGCTGGTTACAGCTGGCGAAGACGAAAGCAAATCGGAATTCGAGTGGTGCTGGATGTCAGGTAGCAGTAGCATCACATCATATTCTATCGCTACAGTGAGCTTCAGCATTGTATCAACGTCCAGATACATCCAACAAGAACATCTAGAGCAACGAGGATCTACACGGCAGTGCAACGGAGATAGACAACAATTTCAAGGTAGAAGTTTTTTCTTTTCCTTTTGATTGAGTACTGTGTAGTGTTGGTTTCAAATTTTATTTTAAAGTTTAGTTAAAAATTTTAATGTAATGGATGAATCCATGGACATAAATCCTAGCATGAATCCGATACCCCCACGAACGAAAAAATATCAGGAGAGCTCTTCTGGGCCTTGGATAGTCTTTTTTAGACGTATATCAAAGCCATTAAACATTTTTCAAATTAATAAAGGTTTGACATCACGATACTCTTCAATCAAAGAGATCATAAAAGTAAATAACGATAAAATTCGTGTTGTGGTAAATAATTTGAAACACGCGAATGATATTGTCTCTTCGGAACATTTCAATAAAGAGTATAAAGTTTACATACCCTCCAAAGATGTCGAAATTGACGGTGTTGTTACCGAAGCGAGTCTTTCGGTAGATGATTTACTCAAGCATGGTGTTGGTCGTTTCAAGAACTCTATGCTTGAGGGTGTGAAAATACTGGAGTGCAAACAACTGTACTCAGTAGTTCATGAAGAGGAAAAAAAAGTTTATCGCCCATCAGACTCGTTTCGAGTGACATTTGCCGGGTCTGCGTTGCCGTCCCATGTCTATGTCGATAAAATTCGCCTCCCTGTTCCGCTTTTTGTTCCAAATGTAATGAATTGTACGAACTGCAAAAAATTCGGCCACACAGCTACTTACTGTAGTAATAAACCAAAATGTATTAAGTGTGAAGGACCTCATAAAGATAATGATTGCAACAAGGAAATTGAAAAATGTATTTATTGTGGGGAAAGTCCTCATGAGGATATTTCAGTATGCACTGCATTTAAAGTGCACAAAGACAAAATTAAGCTTTCTTTAAAAGCACGGTCTAAGCGCACATATGCAGAAATGCTTAAAACGGTCATTGATGTCCCCCCTTTGGAAACCGAAAACGGGTTTTCAAATCTAGAGGAACCAGAGGACTCTGACTCTGACGAAAATAGTGAAGGTAATTCGTTTATCACTACCCAAGGGTCAGTTAAGAGAAAGAAGTCTTCCTCCAAATTACCAAAAAAGACACCTAAAATTTCATCTTCAAAAAAAGATCCCCGTGTTAAACAAAAAAAGTCAAAACCAAAGACTGTGCCTCCTGGTTTGTCAAATTCACAAACCAATCCAGGATCTAGTACAGAAAAAGATAATAATCCAGTGGGCTCCATTTCACAGCCACCAACAGGATTACTGAAGTTTTCGGAAATTGTTGAATGGATTTTCTCAGCATTCAATATATCTGAACCCTTAAAGACCCTCATAATGGCATTCCTTCCAATAGCTAGAACCTTTTTGAAGCAATTATCAGCTCAATGGCCAATTGTCTCAGGTTTTGTATCTTTTGATGGATAATTTATCACCCGTCGCAAATGATACAATCACTGTCCTGCAGTGGAATTGTCGAAGCATCATGCCAAAACTTGATTCATTTAAAATATTATTGCATAGTCAAAAATGTGATGTATTTGCTTTATGCGAAACATGGCTTACTTCAAACATAGCTTTAAATTTTAATGATTTTAACATTATACGTCTCGATAGAGACTCTCCGTATGGTGGAGTGCTTTTGGGAATTAAGAAATGCTATTCCTTTTATAGATTAAACATCACTTCAACTTCTAGTATAGAAGTTGTTGCTTGCCAAATAAACATTAAAGGCAAAGATATTTGCATAGCTTCGGTTTATATTCCTCCAAAAGCACAAGTTGGACAGCAACAGCTTAATGAAATGGTTGAAGCCCTTCCTGCACCACGATTGATTCTGGGGGATTTAAATTCGCACGGTATTATGTGGGGTTCCGTTTACAATGATAGCAGATCATCTTTAATACAAAACATTTGTGACAATTTTAGCATGACGGTATTAAATATGGGTAGCATGACACGGATCCCAAGACCTCCGGCACGCCCAAGTGCATTAGATCTATCTCTTTGCTCAACATCAATTCGACTAGATTGCACCTGGAAAATACTGCCTGATTTACACGGTAGCGATCATTTACCAATCATCATCTCAATTAGCAGTAGCAATTGCATTGCTACTTCCGCTAGTATTCCATATGATTTGACAAAAAATATCGACTGGATTAAATACCAAAGTAGTATCTCTAGTATTTTGAATTCAATGGAAGAGCTCCCTCCATGACTTCCTCATTTGTTCGATTCTGGAGGCAGCAGAACAATCCCAAACTAAACGCTTTCCTGGGCCAACGACTAACAGAAGGCCTCCCAACCCCTGGTGGGACAAAGAGTGCTCAGAGGCTAAACTCGCAAAACAAAATGCTTGCAAGACGTTTCTAAAACGGGGAGGAGGAACTCCTCAGAATTTTGAAAAACTTATGGTTTTAGAAACCAAGTACAAGAGCATACTTCGAGCCAAAAAATGTAGCTATTGGAGACATTTTGTCGAAGGTTTGTCAAGAGATACCTCAATGAGCACTCTTTGGAACACGGCCAGACGAATGAGGAATCGTAACGTGGGCAATGAGAGTGATGAATACTCGAACCGATGGATATTTGACTTTGCTAGGAAAGTTTGCCCAGATTCTGTTCCTACGCAGAGCATTATACGGGAATCTCCTCCAAATAATGGTTTTATTAATAACCCATTTTCAATGATGGAATTTTCTATAGCACTCTTGTCTTGTAACAATAACGCTCCAGGGTTGGACAGAATTAAATTCAACTTGGTGAAGAATCTGCCCAACCTCGCAAAAAGACGTTTGTTGGAATTGTTCAACAAGTTTCTTGAGCAAAATATTGTTCCACCTGACTGGAGACAAGTGAAAGTTATCGCCATTCAAAAACCGGGGAAACCAGCTTCCAATCACAACTCATATAGACCCATTGCGATGTTGTCCTGCATCAGAAAATTGTTCGAAAAAATTATTCTACGACGTCTCGACACTTGGGTCGAGACGAACGGTTTGTTGTCAGATACTCAGTTTGGCTTCCGTAGAAATTAAGGGACGAATGATTGCCTTGCATTACTTTCGTCTGACATCCAAATTGCCTTCGCTCAAAAGCAACAAATGGCATCTGTATTTTTAGACATTAAAGGAGCATTTGATTCAGTTTCCATTGATGTTCTTTCAGACAAGCTTCACCAAAATGGACTCCCAGCGGTTATAAATAATTATTTGCACAACCTTTTGTCAGAGAAACACATGCATTTTTCACATGGCGATTTGGCAACACTCAGAAATAGTTACATGGGTCTCCCGCAAGGCTCATGCCTCAGTCCGCTCCTCTATAATTTTTACGTAAATGACATTGACAGCTGTCTAGTAACCCCATGTACACTAAGACAATTGGCAGATGATGGCGTGGTTTCAGTTACTGGACCCAAAGCTATTGATCTGCATAAACCATTGCAAGATACCTTAGATAACTTGTCCGATTGGGCTGTTCATCTTGGTATCGAATTCTCTGCGGAGAAAACAGAGCTGGTCGTCTTTTCAAGAAAGCATGATCCCGCGCAGCTTCAGCTTCATATGATGGGAAGAATGATCCAACAGGTTTTGACTTTCAAATACCTTGGGGTGTGGTTTGATTCCAAATGCACGTGGGGAGGACACATTAGGTTTCTGATAACAAAATGCCAACAAAGAGTAAATTTTCTTCGAACAATAACAGGATCTTGGTGGGGTGCTCATCCGGAAGATCTAATAAAATTGTATCAGACAACGATACTTTCAGTGATGGAATATGGATGCGTTTGCTTTCGTTCCGCTGCAAACTCTCATATTATCAAACTGGAGCGAATTCAGTATCGTTGTTTGCGAATTGCTTTAGGGTGCATGCATTCGACACATACAATGAGTCTTGAAGTTCTGGCGGGAGTTCTTCCATTAAAAGATCGATTTTGGGAGCTTTCATCACGCCTGCTAATAAGATGTGAGGTGCTGAATCCCATGGTAATTAATAATTTCGAACGACTAGTCGAGCTTCGATCTCAAACAAAATTCATGACAGTATATTTTAACCATATGTCACAGGAAATCAACCCTTCAAGATATATTCCTATCCGTGTCAGCCTCCTAAATGTCCCTGACTCAACTTTATTTTTCGATACATCCATGCAGCGCGAAGTGCGTGGAATCCCGGATCATCTACGTTCGACGGAAATCCCAAAAATATTTTCAAGTAAGTTCAGGCATATTGACTCTGAGAAAATGTTTTACACGGACGGATCGCGAATTGAAGAAGCGACAGGGTTTGGTATGTTCAACAATAATGTTTCGGCCTCATTTAGGCTTCAAGAACCTGCATCTGTTTATATAGCAGAGCTAGCAGCAGTTCATTATAGTTTGAGTGTAATCGTCACATTAATTCCAAACCATTATTTCCTCTTCACAGATAGTCTGAGTGCAATTGAAGCCATTCGCTCAAACATGACTGGCAAGACTGAACCGTTTTTCCTGGGCAAAATAAAACAGTGCCTGAACGACATATTGAACAATAATTATCTAATCACTATAGTCTGGGTCCCGGCTCATTGCTCCATTCCTGGCAATGAAAGAGCCGATATTTTAGCCAAACGTGGTGCTATTGAGGGTGAAATTTATGAGAGACCAATTGCTTTCAACGAATTCTATAGCTCGTCTCGCCAAAGAACACTTGCCAGCTGGCAAGCTTCTTGGGATAAAGCTGATCTGGGTCGGTGGATGCACTCAATTATTCCGAAAATATCGACAAAGGCATGGTTCAGGGGACTGGATGTGAGTAGAGATTTCATTCGTGTGATGTCCAGACTCATGTCCAATCACTACACGTTAGATGCACATCTCCTTCGAATTGGGCTCTCCGAGACTAATCATTGTGCTTGTGGCGAAGGTTATCGAGATATTGATCATGTCGTTTGGACATGCGTGGAGTATCGTGATGTCAGATCTCAACTAATAAATTCTTTGCGTACCCAAGGTAGACTATCCAATATCCCAATTCGAGACATTCTTGCTTGTCGTGACCTTTCATACATGAAACTTATTTATCATTTCATAAAGAAAACTGGAGTTTCAATTTAATAAAGGCCCCTTTCAAGACTTAGTTCTGATCCCAGCTGCGTCCATGAGTTCAACCAATAGCTAAATTAGAATAAAAATAATGTAATGATACAAACAAACTCGAAACACTTTATGAAATTATTAACAAAATGTCTGAAAATAACAGCTTATTTTATAATTTATAGAAGTTAATCGTTTGGTTCAAATAATATTTCCGAGTAGATTTCATAATTAATGACGAGTTACCTAAGATGATATTTAAGTAATAAGAGAATATGTTTTAATAAATGCAAAACGTTGTGACTATGTTAGAATTAAATTAGGATAAGAATATTATGTAAAAGTGATGCTACGGCGAAGAAAAACTTATGTAAACTGCCTTAAGAAATAAACGTATTTATGAAAAAAAAAAAACGATTCGGAATTCGTTGTAAAATTCATGTTTGAGAGTTTTGTACCAACAGTAGTCGTACAAGACTGGGGGGTTGTAGGTAAACTCTAGATTTTGAACCACAAAATAATAAAATTCTCACTATAATACCATTGCATGATAAAAGTCACTTACTAATTTATAGCTCTTCGAACAAAATTTAACTTGTTTTTTTTTTGCAGGGTTTAATCTTGTTCCATGGCCCATCTGCGAGGCATCTTCCGAATCAGTTTTTGTTCAAGTATACACATCATTTCTTCAGCTTGTTGAAATTATTGATTCCATCCAAAAATCCTTCATTTTTGTTTCCTCCAGCTCTTTTTATCCGGTTCGGAACATTCATTTCTCGGCAGACTTATAACATTGTAGGGAGGCCAGTAAACCGAATTATCTTCTACCCAATTCGATGGAATCACTGTCATAGATGGCAGCGACCGATTGATTTTTCGTGTTTGAACAACGCTAAACACCATTGTGAACTGAAAAATTAATTTAAAAAAAAAAAAAACAAACTAATCACCACCAGAATATCTTTTGTTTCCATGAAAGTTGACTCAATAGCAGCTGTCAAAATTTGTAGGTTACACCGAAACAAAAGTTCGTGTGAAAAAAAAAACAATTCGTAACAATGTTTATGCGACAAATTTGCATGGTCAAACCAGCTATGTTTTTTGTTGCGAACTAGTAACCGCAACGAAATATGTTACTTGAAAAACAACAATAAATAAGTGACCTACTGCATATTTAAATGAAATAATGGTTTCATATCGGTTACTGTGCCAGTTGTAATTCTTGAAGAATTTATACAGTGTAGTTTGAAAGTTTATGTACATTTTTCTATCGGCTAAATTTTCAAATACGTATCGAGTCTATCCAGTTTGAGAAGGAATTGCACACGAACGAATCATTTTAACGCGGGATGAAAATAAAAATTCTTTGTTTTTTACTGTTACTTTCAGTGAACAACGAACTATTTAGAAATGGAATTTGGAATTTTTCATCAAGGGGAATTTTGCTATACAATGAATACGTGATATTTTTACGGAAAGGCAGGGGTGATGGAGAAATTTTTGAAGAAGGAATAACGATAATGAGAATGGAAAGAGCAATACCAAGTTTATTAATATCTGTACATGAGCAGAAGTCTTACATTGAACGCAAATTTTTAGACATATTCTCAATTCAAATCAAAAAACTGTATATAGTTATTCATTAGGAGTGTTAAGGTTAACCAAAACATTATTCCTTGACATTATTTAAAAACCTGTCCCGTTTTGTAACTTAACACTATTATGCTTTAAAAAAGTATGTAAATAAACGTTTTGTATAAATTGCTAGTAAATATGCAAAATGTTGTATAATAACAATGAAGTGAAAATACATTTTATTGACTTGGAAGCATGTTTCAACTTATTGTGTCGGTAGTGTATATTCAACAAAATAAAGGGTGATTTTTTAAGAGCTTGAGAACTTTTTTAAACAATAAAACGCATAAAATTTGCAAAATCTCATCGGTTCTTTATTTTAAACGTTAGATTGGTACATGACATTTACTTTTTGAAGATAATTTCATTTAAATGTTGACCGCGGCTGCGTCTTAGGTGGTCCATTCGGAAAATCCGCTTTTTTATCGACAAATTTTGTTCAGCGATGAGGCTCATTTCTGGTTGAATGGCTACGTAAATAAGCAAAATTGCCGCATTTGGAGTGAAGAGCAACCAGAAGCCGTTCAAGAACTGCCCATGCATCCCGAAAAATGCACTGTTTGGTGTGGTTTGTACGCTGGTGGAATCATTGGACCGTATTTTTTCAAAGATGCTGTTGGACGCAACGTTACAGTGAATGGCGATCGCTATCGTTCGATGCTAACAAACTTTTTGTTGCCAAAAATGGAAGAACTGAACTTGGTTGACATGTGGTTTCAACAAGATGGCGCTACATGCCACACAGCTCGCGATTCTATGGCCATTTTGAGGGAAAACTTCGGAGAACAATTCATCTCAAGAAATGGACCGGTAAGTTGGCCACCAAGATCATGCGATTTGACGCCTTTAGACTATTTTTTGTGGGGCTACGTCAAGTCTAAAGTCTACAGAAATAAGCCAGTAACTATTCCAGCTTTGGAAGACAACATTTCCGAAGAAATTCGGGCTATTCCGGCCGAAATGCTCGAAAAAGTTGCCCAAAATTGGACTTTCCGAATGGACCACCTAAGACGCAGCCGCGGT
Source organism: Malaya genurostris (assembly GCF_030247185.1). Lineage (NCBI taxonomy): Eukaryota > Metazoa > Arthropoda > Insecta > Diptera > Culicidae > Malaya > Malaya genurostris. The sequence goes on along the minus strand of NC_080571.1, from coordinate 25,156,867 downwards.
CAACATTTAAATGAAATTATCTTCAAAAAGTAAATGTCATGTACCAATCTAACGTTTAAAATAAAGAACCGATGAGATTTTGCAAATTTTATGCGTTTTATTGTTTAAAAAAGTTCTCAAGCTCTTAAAAAATCACCCTTTATATGCAAATGGCTTACATTATGAACATTAAAAGCAGTATTCACGAAACAAAAAAAATGAGTTTGTTAAGCCATTTATCCATGATATGTGAATAATTTCCTCGTAATTACTAAGAAAATGCTTGGAACTTGTGTTTCCTATGAAAAGGTTTTCTTTCAATTTGCATATGACCTGAATGAAAATTTTAATATTAATTTCAAAACAATATTCAAAAACCAAAAATTTCGACGGCGCAAACGTTTTTAATAAGTACAACGATCAACTTCACAATAAATATTGAATGGCATGTTGAATTTGGATAGACATAAAAGGTTTAAGAATGATCACGTTCTTTCTTCTTCTTTTTCACAATCCAACACCAAACTATACAGATAATGCTCTCTTCAATTCTTGCGTAGCTTCAACATTTGGAAAGAAAAATGTAAAACAAATTCTTCAGTCGCAATACTAAATTGACATCTCGAAAGTTACCAAAATGGCTTGACAGAAACGTATTATTTGTTTCAATGAGACCGATATTCAACACATCATCACTTGAACACTGTTTGGGTTACTTAGCAGACATAACTAACGTTGCTATGGCTGCAATCTGTTTGATGATTTTGCCTATAATAAGTTACTGTAATCAATGTGTAACAAATTGTGTTACTTGAATTTCGGTAAGTCGCGTAAGCTCCGCCTCTTACGCTTTTTCGGTTACATGACAGTAATAGTACACGTTGCAATGGCTTTACTATGTTCGATGGATTTGTTTCATATAAGTTACTGTCATTGAAGTGTAATAACGTGTGCTACTTGGGATGGATCAATAAGTCCCGAGACTAAAGCAGAGATGGCGCTCGTAGTAAACCAGTAACCACGTCTTTCTAGAGTACTAACCTTTGCTTGAAGCGGGTCAAAATTTTAAGTCGATCCGACCAGAATCAGCTGAGTTATCGAGGTTGGAGTAAAGTCGTTTGTAGTTTGTTTAAAAAATGGAGAAAAAAAATCGTGTTTCATGTTTTGATAAAACATTGTTTTTTGATGGGTAAAAATACCGTGCAAGCGAAACAATGGATTGAAAAATGTTATCCGGACTCTTGTCCATCAAAAGCAACGATTTGTCGGTGGTTCGCCGAGTTTAAACGTGGTCGTACCGACACAAATGACGCGGAACGCTCGGGTAGACCTGTGAAAGCCGTTACACCGGAAAATGTGAGTGAAGTGACAAAAATTATAATGAAAGATCGTAAAGTGAAGCTTCGTGAGATTGCTGAGATGACACAGATATCATATGGAAGTGTATTTACCATCCTTCATGAAAAATTGGGCATGAAAAAGGTTTTTTCCAAGTGGGTGCCGCGATTGCTTTCGATGGAACAAAAACAAGTCGATGAAAACAATGGCGAAATTGAACGAATTGGGCTTTGATCTGCTTCCCCACCCCCCCATACTCACCAGATTTAGCCCCCAGTGACTACTGGCTCTTTTCTGATCTTAAAAAAATGCTACAGGGAAAAAGATTTGGCTCAAATGAGGAGGTCATCGCTGAAACTGAAGCTTATTTTGAAGCGAAAGATAAATTTTTTTATAAACATGGTATTGAAAAATTGGAAAAACGTTAGAACCATTGTATCGCCCTAAAAGGTGATTATGTTGATGAATAAAAAAAATTTTGCAAAAAAATGTTGTTTCCATTGTTAGTCTCGGGACTTATGGATCCATGTGTAACAAATTAGTTCGGTCCGTTTTTTTTTGGGGTCAAAAATGCATTTATTTCAAAATAAAAAGGATTGAAAGCCATTTTAGGGGTTATTAATCTATTTTTGTGTACAGGGCACATACCCGTTTTTACGTACTTTACGTTTCGTCTTCGACTCGTCAGTACATAACAGTTTGCTGTTATATTTTTGGCAACACTGTTTTTGACAGATCATGCTTAGATCGTGTCTTGTGTCATTGTCAAACTTGTTCAGTTTGGTGTATAATTTAATCATGAGTGGGAATGGCAAGGTTGGAGGCAGATCCACTTTTTTATCGTAAGCAGTTCAATTCTGGTCGAATTAATACATCAACAAGCGAAAAAACCACATTTGAAGTAAAGGTTAAGACTAGCCAGACTAGCATTGTAAGGGCTACGAATGCATCCGAAAAAAGTCACTTTTTGGTGTGGATGATGGACCGGTGGCATCATCGGGCTACTGTGAATGGCGAGCGTTATCGTGTGATGATTGACAATTTTTTTGCCCCAAATGGAAGAATTGGACATGCCTGACATGTGGTTTCAACAAGACGGTGCCACATCTCACACGGCACGCGAAACAATAATCAAATTGAGAGCCGCCTGCGGTGAACAGTTTATCTCACGTTTTGGGCTCGTCAATTGCCCATCTAGATCGTATGATTTAAATCCTTTCTACTATTTCTTGTAGGGCCATGTTAAGGCTCATATCTACAAGGATAAATCAGAAACGATTGACGCACTGGAAGCCAATATTGATGCATTTATTCGTGAAATACGGGCCAATATGTTGGAGAGAGTGTGACGCGGTCGCACCAGCTACGGCCAACAGTTGCATGAAATCAACTTTAAACATTAAATTATATTGATCATTCTATCGATTCCAATAAAGGTTTCATAAATTTTCTAAATTTTATTATGTTTTTTTTTCAAACCAAATTCTATACCTTTTAAAAAATCACCCTTTATTAAAAATAGCAAAGCCGAACACAACTTCTCGGCCGACTTCATAATGCTTCATGTGATAAATTTGAGCGTTTCCGCTGCATTCGAACCCTGTGTGAAAAGCTCCATGCAACCAAATCCCTCTCCGAGAAGTACCCTCAATCGGTGCTGTTTCCCAACCAGGCACGCTTTCTTAGAGCCTACGTGCAGAAGATACGATTTGATCACATTACGCTTTAATTATTGGACAGCCCAAAAGTTATATCGATTTTGAAACCAGAAAACGCTATAAAGCCATTAGGTTTAAGTTTCGGAGTCGATTTTTCTTTTAATTCGAATGAAATTCTTAAAGATGAAGTGACACAATAGACTGGATAGCCCAAGCCTTGTGGCAAACCACTTGGTAAATTAAAACTTTTGAAACGTATCTTGCTTTCCGAATCAGCAGAAGCTCTAATTAAACGTGAAAATTAAAAAGAAACCACATTGTGCCAGCCGGCTAACGTGAGAAGAAGTAATCCCATGAGACAATGAACAAAAAAAATTACCGAAACTCTTAAGCTTGAGTCATTTCCAACGTCGGCCCGAAATCCTGTGCCAACTCGGGGCATGGCACATGGCAACTGATGGAGGGGGGGGGACAGGATCTTCTCGAGGAAGTCGAGATTAATTATGATTGTTGGTATAACCAGAGAAGCACCAGGCATTGTTCGGCCCACTTCCGAAAATAATCCCCACATTAAACTTAGGAACAATGCGTAAACGAAGCCGGCTTCGGCGATATTAGGAGGTATAAATTTTGACCTTTCCGTCTGACAGCTCTCTCGAAGTTTGCTGGTACCCGGGAGAGAATAACGCCTGGCAAAGCCTTTGGTGGTGGGAGGGGGGGGGGGGGGGGGGTGATTAAATCGTTCTTCGCTTTGGTACTGATAAAATTTACGTCGACCTCTACTAAGTAGGCTGTGTTCTTCTCGTGTTCATCGACTTGCCGGCCGTTTCAAACATTCTCGAAATGGGTAGGCAAAATGTGCACTTCAATTACCATCGACATCATCGGGGCCACAATTTTCAGTCCAATGGGAGGAAGGGGAGGTTGGTTGGTGAAAATTCTTCTGTACGTCAAATGATAGTAGCAGCAGTAGCTTAGTGCAAAATAGGAAAAAAAAAGCACGGAAAATTTTTCTTCCACCCGTCAACCTCCAACAGCCCCCAGCACCCCAATTGAGTGATATCGAGAAGGATACAAGGCACAATGGAATTTAGTTATTCAAACAACAGTAGCAGCAGCTACGCTTGGTAAATGTAGCCTCAATGATAGCCCATAGCAACCATAGCAACGTGGCGAAGAAAGCGAGTGTTGCTTTGTGAAAATAACAACCGGATTTGTTGTGCACGGAATCGTGGGTGGTAGGCGAACTGTGTTTCCTGACTGTTGTTGTTATTTTTGTGATCTGTTCGATGCGTGAGGGGTGTTGTTTTTGGCATTAAAAATGCCTTACTCTTCACTATACGGGGCCGGGTGTCAATTAAAAGTTTCAAAAATAGCCGCGTAACCTTTTTGTGTCATAATTTTGAACGTTAATAACTCGGTCATTTGTTGATGGATTGTTATAATTTAACAACCAATCGATTCGGAAACTTTTAACTTAAACATGTATAACGACGTCGTTTCAGTATTTCAATAGCATACTATTGAAAAAATGGTTGGAATCGACCTATGTTTTCATCCACCAATCCCCGTTATACAAAATGACGTCAACTTCTTGTTCGGCATAGGAGGCTTTGCGTCATGCATAAAAAACACCGTATCGTTATGCGTAGTATGAAGAGAAATCTATAAATATAGGCTGCACAATATTTCTTTGCCTAGTTGATGTTTGACTGCGAATGAAACAAGTAGCTCGTCCAGTGAGCTGATGACTGGATTGTATATGCGTTTACTTGCTGGATTGTCGCTTTTGCATTATGTGTTGGTGAAATTTCCTGCTGTCTGTACAACACCGCTTCGTGTTCGCTTGAATATCTTATATATCATCTAGCTATTGAAGAACCGAATCAGCGTGGTTATCGGTTCTTTTGAAATATCCCATGTATTTAGCAAATTGTTGGTCGATTTTGCCATTAAAAATGCCTTATATTTCACTTCCCGAGGCTGGGTGTCAAATTAAAACATGCAAAACTAATCGCGTAACATTTTTCTGCCATAATTTTGAACGCTCATACCTCAGTCATTTGTTGATGGATTCATATAATTCAACAACCAATCGATTCGGAAACATTTAACTTAAACTTATGAGATAACGTCATTTGAATAATTCAATTGCTTTCCTTTGAAAAATTTATTTGAAATGAGTATTTTATTTTGGTTCTCTGGTAACTATTATCATTATCATCTTTATTTTTGTATTTATTACGAAGACCCATTTTTAATGTTATTGTGCTCGGTCGTGTCTTGAATACAACCCTCTAATTTTTTTACTGATAAGCTATAAATAGTGAAAGTAGACCATTGAAACTAATGCAGTTGACAACTTCCGACCTCGATTAATAATTTTCTTGACACTTCGATGTCGACTCACCAATGTATTGCATTTCAAATTGAGCTACTTATGAGCAATTCCAGGAATGATTAGACGAAAAAGTGACAAAATCAGAATCGACCTTCTCCGATTTGGATGAAACTTTGCACATGACTGCAGTATGGCAAACCATAAGTTTGGAACCGATTGAGAGGTCATTCTGACTGATTTTAAAAAAGGGCGTTTGTATTTTTGCATTTCACCAAAATGGCCTTTTTCAAATCGTTGTAACTCGGAAACCATTAATTGTACAAAAATGGCGTTCATGAAGAAGTTGTAGGGAATCGATTGGGCACTCAAAAAAAAAAAAAATATACACTGAACAAAATTTTTGATTTTTTTTCTCAATAATTACAAAATAATCCGAAAAAGTTAAAGAAAACAAAAAGCATGGTTTTAATTTTTTTTGGATAATTTTTTATTTTAAAGCTGTTGTTAAAACCTACAGATTGATGGCTAACCCATCCGTGCCTTTTGAAAAATGAAGAAGTTACAGCTAAAACAATTTACAGATATGTTCGAAATTTCAAGTTCTCGTTGAAAGATAATCATTTAAACAGTTCAATATTATTCTACAGGTTAAATTCAATAAATTTGTTCATGATAACCTTTCTTCTAAAAGTAACTGTTTTTGAGATACTTGTATATTATAACACCATTTTTTATATTTATTTATTTATTTTATTTATTTATTTGTCGTCAAACTATAGTAGACCATTACAGTGTATTGATTACATTTTAACACGTGTGATATTTTCTTAAATAAACATTAATGTGCATTATGTTCTAGGACCTAGGTCGTATTGAATTAAAATATTGTTCGAGCTGGGCTGTCGTCATTGTAAAGTAAATTGCTCCGCAATGCTTATTATAAGTTGACATCATTTGATTTAATGGGCCAAATTTAGCATAGTTGGTACGATAATGACTAATATAGAATATAGCTCGGTTTCGTAATTGTCGGGAAGGTATATAAAAATTAAGTTTAGACAGAAGTCCAGATGAATCAACCCGATGTGTAACGATGTTATGTATGAATGAAACCATTAATTGTTCTCGACGCTCTTCTAATGTGTGGATGTCAATGAGCATGCAACGAGCTTTGTATGATGGTAGAGGAAATCTTGCCCAACCTAACTTACGCAGTGCAAATAATAGGAATTGCTTTTGAACTGATTCTATACGTTCCTTGTGAGTGATTGAGAATGGGGACCAAACAATGCTACAATATTCAAGTATAGACCTTTCGTAGGCAATATATAATGTTTTAATCGTGTAAGGGTCGCAAAAATTATAGCTGAAGCGTTTTATAAATGCAAGCATGTTATTAGCTCTGCCTATTATCGTATTATAGTGATCGATGAAAGTCAACTTTTTATCTAAAATAACTCCTAGATACCTAGATTCTGATACATCTTTCTACTGTTTGATCGACTAGTTTAATTGTGATATCTGGTGTGTTCTGTTTCCTACTGAAAGCTATTACTTTACATTTATTGACGTTTGGTTTCAAAAGGCTTTTGTTACACCAGACATGGAACGTTTGCACTTCATCTTGAAATACCACCTTGTCTACATCACTTTTTATTTCTAGGAAGAGCTTCATGTCATCGGCATAAATCAACACTTTTATGTGTTTTAAAATAGCAGATATATCGTTTACAAATAAAATGAATAAAAGAGGGTCTAGATGAGAACCTTGTGGAACTCCTGAGGTTACTAGGACATGGTTGGATATCCTCCCTTTAAATCGAACCATTTGCTGACGATCAGTCAGATACGACTCAAGCCATTTGAGTAGTTAAGGACCAGTTCCTATTTTTTGTAGTTTGAATAATAACATAGGTATATTATTGCGATCAATTGATAAAACATCTTTTCATTGATTATCGCTTCAAAATTTTTAGGAATGCAGGAGATAATTGCAATTCCTCGATAATTACACACACCTGATTTTTTTCCACTTTTGTAAATCGGTACCAAATAGGAGTCCTTCCACATTTTAGGAAAAATACCGGTCATGAGTGATTTATTGAAAAGCCAAAACAAGGGTGTGGCTAGTTCTAACGATAGTTTTTTCATGAATATGGGAGGAATTCCATCAGGTCCGGGACCTTTAGAGATATCTAATTTATTGTGCGCTTGCATAATATCTTGGACACTAATCTGATGAATATTAATGTCACAAGCATGTTCAGGGAAGAAATTAAAATATTCACGGTCTCGATCCTCTTCGGAAAACGTAGTATAGGTTTCTTGGAAGTAATTTGCAAATAGTGTACAAATATCTTCCGAGTTGTCAGCAGTCTTACCCTTGAAAAACATTTTTGAGGGAAAATTATTAGATTTCAGTTTTTGTTTTACGTAATTGAAGAAATTCTTCGGGCAAGATTTGATTTCACTCTCCGTTTTTGAATAGTACTCCTCGGAAGCGATTTCAATTGCCAGATTAAATTGATCACAAGTTTGTAAGTAAGTTCCTAAGTTGACGCTACTACTGTCTCTTTTATATTTTTTATGGGCCTTCTGTTTTCGATTTTTCAGATTTTTAATGTTATCATTATACCATATTGGATATTTATAGTTAAGTCGTCGTCTGATTCTCTTAATAGGTACCTGATCATTAATAGTATCAAATAAAATCTTATAAAACATTTCCACAGAAGTTTCAACATTAGACTCCCTGAAAATGGTTTGCCAATCAATGTTACTTAATTTTGACTTTATGTTATCATAATTTGCCAAGACATCGTCATACTCATATTCATCGGGTCTATTATACTCATGAACAAATATGGACAACTCAATTGCAGTGTGAAATCTTTCATTTTTCCATAAGGGGGTTAGGGATTCGGTAAGACAGGAGTCTTCTTGTGAATTTGTTAGTAAAAAATCTAAGTAACAGTTTTGCTGATTTTTAACGTGATTAATTTGGTTGAGTCCTAAGCATGCAACTTGATCAAATATATATTGGAGGGTTTCATTCTCTCCTACCACTGGTAGTAGGATGCTCTCATTTTCAGAGTCTGGGAAAAAGTCAATGTCACGTTGATTGAAGTCACCATAAATGTGTACTTTCACTTCGGAAGGAAGGTTAGTTATGATTTCTTCAGCAATCTGGAAAACTTTTCATATACCTTTTTACGGGTGTTGTTTGGGGTAAAATGTGTAAAAAAAAGAAAATATGTGTTTCCTCTGCCAGACCAGTTTTCACCCATACGTGCTCGAATTCTTTAATTTTTCTAGTGGATATGATCTAAGCATTAAATTTTGTAGAAATAGCAATTAGTACTCCACCACCCGATCTCTTATCAGACATTTGTAAATTGCGATCATCTCTGAACACATTGTAATTATTGCCGAAAACTTCTTCACTCCTAACACTTTTATCCCAGCTTGTTTCTGTAGCTAAGATTAAGATATTTCCATGAATAATTCTTAATTATATTTAAGGTGACGGAGCTGCCTTCCAGTACAAAAACAGAAAAACAACGATTTGAAAAAGGCAATTTTGGTGAAATGCAAACATACATGCGCCCTTTTGGAAAATCAGCCGTGAGTCGGATTGACCTCTCCATTGGTTCAAATTCAGTATGGTTTGGCATACTGAAGCCATGTGCAAAGTTTCATCCATATCGGAGAAGGTCGAGTCCGATGATCTGCTAAGCATTTCTGGAATTGATCTTATACAACTTAGTAGTTAAACTCAAGCCGCCTAACGTGGAATTTCACTTTGAACTGGAAGGAATTCATCCCTCACTCTCGTTCCGAACGCCAGTTAAGATATGACTCTTCCCAGTAGTTCATAAAAGTGTGGCTCAGTTAAAGAAAACAACTGAGCAACAAGCAGTTCAACGCGGACTGCTATGCACTAATGAAACGAAGACGAAATGAAGACCTTGAATTACCGTGATCATGTACGATATATGCAATATAATATTACCAGCTTAATCGGAAAACTGCCTACGGTCAGGGCAACAGAACGAGATTTGAGATGAACAAACTTGACGAACAAAAGGAGGGTGAATAATGTCAAAGACACAATTAGATGAGGTGGATAAGAATAAAACTGACACGCTTCCTTCGACCTTCCCAATATCAGATTGTATGAATTGTGCAAGCTTTCCCCTTCTTCACTACTAGAATTTGAAACGATGCACCATCACTAAAGTACGGATTAGTTAGATAAAATATTCTGACATACAATTAAATATAACGAAAATAATTTGTATAGTTCTTTATATTGAAAAAGAAGGACATATACGTTAAAATACTTCCTCATTCAATATCATACGAAAAATTTTCTCTAATTCAATGCAAATATAATGAAAAATAAAATTTATGATTCAACTTGCACACTCTGAAGCAAGGATGGCTTTTATCGTATCATAGAACGCTCACTGGCAACTCTTCACACGATTGAATCAGTGCCATCAAAGAGAGACGGATATCATCGCAACAACCAAAACCCGGCATAGCTCATTTAACATAGAATCGACTCCAGTGCGAGAGCGAATTTCTCTCGATGACATTTCTGAGAATCAAAGGTTAGCACGCTGCTCTCTCTCTCTCTCTCTCTCTCTCTCTCTCTCTCTCTCTCTCTCTCTCTGAAGCAACAAACGATCGCTTATTCTCGTTTCGCGATCCGGTTCTATACAGGCAGTTGATAATTGCGATAGAATCATTTTACTATTGCCGCTTATTCTAACTATGTGCATATAACCTTTGTATAATTTGTGTCTATGAAAATGTATGTGAATGCTCCACACAAGGGTTTTGAAATATTGCAACCTAGTATGAGAATCATCAAGTTGAATCATCGATTCGATTTTCTGCGATAATTGTGTGTTTGCGATTCTCTCTTGGGAAATTCCACACAGCACCGATCATTATCAGACTGTAATTTTTTAAGGGCGTGAAAACTCAGAGTATGAAGTGGAGCGAAGAAATGTAGCAAAATTCTCTCACGGTTCATGCGTTGAGAGACTCGAGTTCTTGTAGCATCTTTTATCGAATTGAAAATGTTGTATACAATATAGATAGCAATATAGCAGCTTCTGTCAAATTTTCGACAATCACCAACACTGCTCTGAAGTCAACAAAACTCCTTTAAACCAATACACACAAAATCCAATTAAAACAGAGCCGAGAAGAATAAGACTTTTTCCTTTTTACGTGATTTCGTTCGTAGCTTTTTCACAAATGGGCGGTCCTAACGGCCACAAAAATAACAAAATACAGAAATTTTCATGTCGATTATTTTGCATATTTTAGTGAAAGAAACTATCAAAGTGCTGTATGGGATTCATTTCTGGCATTGGGAAAGGCCAAATTGTGGACTTGTCTACGATATTAAACCCTGTTCGGAATATTTTTCTCGAACGCGAAGCCGTCAAATGCTGGCTTTATTCGTACTCGTTTGGTACAAATTTCGCTCTGCGAAAATTGCACAAAGCTAATTAAATTATTCTAGATTTGCACTAAACTAAAGATTTTTGTCACCGATTTGCAAAGAAGCAATTTTTATAGCTCTTTAGATAACATTTGGAGCCATTAGAAGGGCTGATTTTGCATAACGTTCACCATCGTTGTCCACTTTTCGTAGTATTTTGCTCCAATGCAAACGACCAGCACAACGAACGTTCCTCAGCAGCAGAACTGTTTCCTGTGCGAATCGATTCAATACTGAAGCTATTTTGGTAAAGGGTTTTTTCCTTTTTACGTATTTTCGTTGGTAGCTTTTTCACAAATGTGTGGTTTCGACGGCCACAAAAATAGCAACATACAGAAATGTTTTATGTCGCTTATTTTGTATATTTCAGTAAAGGAAACTATCAAAATGCTGTACGAGATTCATTTCTGGCATTCAGAAAGGCCAGTGTGTGGAATTCGCTTCGATATCAAACATTGTTCGAAGCATTTTGCTCGAACGCCAACCAGTCGAAAACTGGCTTTATTTGCACTCGTTTGGTGGGAATTCAGCACTGCGAAAATTACACAAAGCTAATTAAATTATTCTAGGTTTGCACTAAACTAATGATTTTTGTCACCGATTTTCAAATAAGCAATCTTTAGATAACATTTGGAGCCATTAGAAGGGCTGATTTTACATAACGTTCCCCAACGTTGTCCACTTTTCGTTGTATTTTGTTCCATTGCAAACGACCAGCAGCAAGATGACGCAATCGATCTTCTTCGGAGAGAAACTGACCCGGCGAACGTCCCGCAATGGATTCAATACTGAACTGAATTCTAAATAATGGAACTGGAACTGTGCTCTGGACCTGAACCAACCGGAATGAATGCTTTACTTTCTGCTCAATCAAGTCAACTGCGCTGGATAGAATTAAAGAAATATATATCAAGTATTAACCTTTTGTACCTACTCAGGTACGGGAAAGGCGTCAAGAGTTTTCTTTTTTGATACTAGTTGATATAAAACATTTCAGAAAACTTTTGTTTTGAATTATTTTTGATTATGTCATACAACTGATAATGTTACCATAAATTTATGATTATATTCCCGATTAAATGTAGCAATCATTATTTTGATACGTTATATACAACAAGAGATATTCACGATCAAGAACTTATCACTCTCTCAGAGGGTAAATCTTGAAAAGGCGCACCATAGTAAAGTAAGTCGTATTCACGACAAAAAGGCATCGGAGCTTCCCAGGAAAATCTGAATAACGATTTAAAGGGGACATGATTAGTCGATAAATCAAATGTTCCTCTGTCTCAAAAACGTATATCAGATTTAGCTTGACAAACTGATACCGTAGTTCTATATCGAATGCTCATCTGATCGCGAGCCAAATTTGATTTGAAACAGAAAACATCAATTAGATGGTACCAGAATACTTGGAGGACCTTTCCACGCCTTGTCAATCACTGGTCATCTACGACAGTCAGCTAGAACGCAAGCCAATTCAGTCAAAAAACTGTTCAATCTGAGAAGGGTTTAACATCTAACCACTTGCGTGACTCAAAAAGCGCAGTTTCTACTAGTGACTAGCAACCAATTGCAGATTGGTTAAACATAAGTTGTCGTTACGTTACAATGCCATGCGGTAAACATCTTTCCATAACATGAAAATAACTTGTTTTTGAGTAATCTAGCTATAACTTAGTCATTATCGATTTGGTAAACATGAAATGCTTTTCTATCAACAATAAAAAAGCAGAACAGTATCTAAAATTATAAACTTGATACGATGTACAAATTTTACAACTGTACAATTTTTGAACTGTTGAACGAAATTCAGTTTTCATTAACTGTATTTTGAAGCGCCTTCAGTAAAAATCTGTTACCGAAAATATGAAAAACAAACAATGAAATAACCCTACGTTCCAAATACTAAAAGTTCATCTATGTGAACAATCCCCATATTGTTTTCTTCGTGGTTACGAAAAGAAGAAAAATTACTATTTTGCCACTTATAATTTTTGTCAAATAGTAGTTTTGAGAAAACTAATATTTTTGTTGCGTGCACATCTTGCGATTCCATAGTGCGTTCGCCATATTCATGCCAACAAAAGTTTTCTAGGTTGCATTTTAGTTTTCATTACGTTGCGAAAATAAACTGATATCTATCTGAATCAGTGCAGAAATTGTATGTTATATTCTTGTAATGTTATTGCAACATCAATTTATAGTAACGATTCGCAAACACGCTTACTTGTTTATAACATGGTTTCGCAACGGCAAATAAACTTGTTTTCAACTAGTAGCTAAAAGTATATAAGATATGTTTGAATAAAGTAACGACAACCCATGAATGATAATTAGTTCAGTATGACAAAAAGATGTGGTGATTGTAAACCTCAATAACTATTTCGTAACTAATTATGTTATGCAGAACATTGCATCTACTTTGCTTTAATCAGTGTAACATAAAAAAAGACATGTTCGTGCTTTTGTTGCAGCATAGTTTGGACTTAGTCATATCAGAACAAGTTGCGGATTGCTACTGCGGTGACAAAAATTAGCAACAAGGTACGTCTGTCACAGTTAACAATGAACTTTCCGGGAAAAAATCTAAAAATAAACATAAAACCCTCAGGATGGTGTTTCAAATAATAACAACGACGAGTAATCAATGGACGAGGGCGCGAATAGTGAACCATTGCTCTCAACTTCCTCCGTAATTTTTTAGGATAGCAAATAGAGCGGCTCTCTCTCTCTCAATGAAATGGGTAACAAAAAGTTCATTACTGAAAAAATATAACAGTGTAAAAACACACGCCATGTCAAATAAATAAAAGTGACGAAACTGCCTTTCATGAAGCATATTAAATTTATCCAATATTTTAATTTTCTCAATTTGATACTTTTCCTCGTTTTGATACTGATCAAGACTAAAAACAAATGATAAGTTATGGAAAGCTGTTTTGAAGTTACTACGAAATGTCGTTTAAACCATTTTTAAAATATTTTCACGAAGCTTGTGAAGATTCACGAATCATCGTACAACGAAACACCGTCCAGAATTTTTTTTAAATCGTGAAACATTTGCAAAATATGAAAATAAATCATCCGAATCGGTTCAGTTGCAGTGTTGAATCAGATATTCGAACATTTGGGAAATATTTTAAGAATTTTGGAATACTCTCACCGAAAATTTCTGAAGAGCACTTACAAGATTTTTTACGAAAGGCTCAAAAAATATAAAATCTCTACGATTTTTGGAAAAAATTGGAAAGAAATTTCCAACTATGTTTCTATCACTGAAATCTTTAGGAAGCCGTTTACAATTTTTCAGATTTTTGGAAAGAATTAGGAAACTTTCTACAAAGTTTCCAGAAACTTAGTTCCGTCAAAATACCCAACATTCTATAGGCTAAATATTTGTGCTAGAAGCATGCCCAAAAGATTTTTATACCTACTGCAAGAAACTTCAGGCACTATTCCATGGATTCCAAGAGAACGTTTACTCACTTCTCCTGAAAAGATCTGTCAAAAGTTCGGCGAAATGGCTTCCAGGAAACTGTCGGAAATATCTCCAGGATTCTTAGGAAGATTCACCGAACGTTAAACAAATTCTTAGAATATAAGTTTCTTCGTGATATCCGTAGACAATTTTCTGAAATCGTTAGAACTTGTTAACAGAAGTTTCTTCAAGGAATCCAGAACATCTTCAGAATGCAGCTTCTCAAATTTAAGGAAATACCGTTTGAATCGTCCTAAAAGGATTCTACGCGATATCTAAGAGATCTACTGTCTGTAAAATCCATGAAATTTTTGTTTCAGATCTATTTCAAGAATTTCAAAATACTCTTTCTAAAACGGTTTTGAGAAGCACTTAGACATTTCAACAATTTGTTTCAGTCTTGTTAAGACGTGAAACCGTTTACGTAAAACGTTTTAAATTTAATCACTATCTAGCAAAAAAGACTTGCGAATGCAACTATCTAATGAAAACCGCGTAAAGAGACGAGACTCGAACCCGTAGCTAGCTCTTAAACGGGGAACTTTTTTCGCCAGTTTAACTATCCTACATATGAAAACACACGAAGAGAATGCTCAATCGACTAGAAGAACCAAGCATGCTATACTTTACTTGGCCACTAACAGTATTCAATTATAATACACACACTGCGTCACAAGTCTATCCTAGCTATTCTGCTTTGCAGCCTGAGCCACATGATTCACCAAAATCTCATAAGAAACTTTTTCAAATATGTTTCCTCGCGATATCCATAAAATCTCTAGTCTCTAGGCTGCAGTCTATAGTCTTCAAGATTCTCGAGGAGACTCTCGAATCATCGTAAAAATTCCCCAAAGAAGTTTCTTCACGCTATCAAGCAATTCTTTTGGGCCTAATATTTTTTAAAGAAGCTTCTCCAACAGATTTTGGGAGCTGCTTCAAGAAACTTTTGGCACTATTCCGAGGATTTCAATAGAATTTTTTTCAATATTTTTGAAATTCTTTGTCAAAAGTTTGGTTAAGTTGCTTCCAGAAATTTATCCAAGATTGTTGGGAAAACTTTGATTTCTAAGTTATTTCTAAGAAAAGGCTACATAATTTTGTTTTATTAAAAGCTTTCCCAAATTTCTAGTATCGGCTGTAAAAAAATTGGTTCTAGAATTTCAAAAGAATCTTTTTCAATAGTTTAAGAAGCTTTCTAAAAGTGCTACGGAAGGCCATTGAAGAAATTCTTAAAATGAATTCGAGATTTCGGGTCGATTTTCCCGAATCATTTTCTAACATCCCGGCCAGAGAGGAACGATTCACCTCAACCCATCATCATGTTCTCATCACTTTATATATATACGAACATATTCTCACATTTCGCCGGTTTCTAGTTTTCCCGAAGCCAACATTCTCGGAAGCTGATAATTTGACCGAGCTCAATTGGCACCGTATTGAAGGTGGATGGGATGGGACCGGACCCCACAGGGAAGGGTAGGCAGTTCCGGTCAAGAAGCGAAAAATCAATCCAGCCTTTGATGTGTCAGTAATTTAATTTTTCCCTCCGGGAGCAGCAACCCCGAATCGAACCCGGTCTATTAGAGAGACAGAGACCTTCGGAGAAATCGTTCCGAAATTGTTCCCGAGTGTTGGGGGCGTTTTCACCGAGTGGTTTGATTAACTTTCCGAAAGCTGCACGTTTTCAGTGGGCCATTATCTATTGATGGATTTCCGAAAGGTTCTGTTTTCCTGGGAAGATACTTGAGCGTTATTTCGTAACTGCAAATTGCCGTCAAAATTAACAAATTATGCTTTGGGTCTAATTTACCATTAGCGAACATATATAAATGTTGTAATTTAGTGTTCAACCCGGCCATTCGCAGACGGAAAACTCAGTCCGCAATTAAATTCAATAGAAGCCAATGAGGGTGTGACACCTTTCTTCGCAAAGTTACGAAAGTAAAATCGGATCAACCCAATCGGTGAAGAAAATTGCCTACGGTTCTTGATTGGATTTGTCACTTTCGTCAGCGGAAAATCAATAGCAAAAAGTATCTGCCTCAGAGCACTAGTCAGTGACAGTGTTTTTGTGTTTTCTGTGGAACTAAAGATGAACGTTTGGAATCTGCGTTCATAGGAAATTTATGACAATTAAATGAAAGATATTGGATCTTCACTAGGCTCCAGTTATCTTAGATTCGGTTGACATTTTTGAAACAATACAAATCTGATGAAACAACGTTGATTTGAAGAATTTTCGAGATCGCTACATACTTGTTATAAGGATAAAAAAGTTTGCTCGGTGCCAAATATGGAAATGTCTGAAATTTTAGCTTCCTCCCACATTCTATTTCCGAATGCACATTTGAATTTTATTACAAGAATTTATTATAAAGCAAACCGAAAAACAATAAATGCTTCGTTGCATTAACCAGACTGAAGTTTTAACAGCAAAATCAAAATTCATTTCAATTCTTTGTTGCCGTGGAGCTTCATTGTAACACGACAGAAGAACAAAATAAAATTTTACCGTCGGTTTGTTGTGTTATTACCGGGCCCGGATAAACCTTCCAGGAGAATCAAATTTTAAATGGAAAAACGGCACCGATTGCTAGATTTTTTTTTCGTTTTATCATGCTTTTTAACAGATCGGCTGAAAAGTTCGTATCGTTTCTATGAGAGGGCGCCACTAGAATTAAATCCATACTATTTTCAGTTAGTACCAACCTTCAAAAGATACGTATATAAATTTGACAGCTGTCTGATTATTAGTTTGTGAGATATTGCATTTTGAGTGAAGCTACTTTTGTTATATTGAAAAAAAATGGAAAAAAAGGAATTTCGTGTGTTGATGAAACACTACTTTTTGATGAAAAAAAATGTCGCCGATACCAAAAAATGGCTTGATGAGTATTATCCAGACTCTGCACCGGGCGAAGCAACAATTCGTAAGTGGTTTGCAAAATTTCGTACTGGTCATATGAGCACCGAAGACGATGAACGCAGTGGACGTCCAAAAGAGGCTGTTACCGATGAAAACGTGAAAAAAATCCACAAAATGATTTTCAATGACCGTAAAGTGAAGTTGATCGAGATAGCTGACACCCTAAAGATATCAAAGGAACGTGTTGGACATATTATTCACGAATATTTGGATATGAGAAAGCTTTGTGCAAAATGGGTGCCACGTGAGCTCACAATCGATCAAAAACAACAACGAATTGATGATTCTGAGCAGTGTTTGGAGCTGTTATATCGAAACAAAACCGATTTTTTTCGTCGATATATAACAATGGACGAAACATGGCTCCATCACTTCACTCCGGAGTCTCCATCACTTCACTCCGGAGTCCAATCGACAGTCAGCTGAGTAGACTGCACGCGATGAACCGAACCCAAAGCGTGGAAAGACTCAACAATCGGCCGGTAAGGTTATGGCGTCTGTATTTTGGAATTCGCATGGTATAATTTTCATCGACTACCTTGAAAAGGGAAAAACCATCAACAGTGACTATTATATAGCGTTATTAGAGCGTTTGAAGGACGAAATTTCAAAAAACGGCCTCATTTGAAGAAGAAGTTGGCTTAACCGTGTCGGTAGTGTTTTTGTGTTTTCTGTGGAACTAAAGATGAACTTTCGAGATCGCTACATACTTGTCATGAGGATAAAAAAATTTGCTTGGCGCCAAATCTTCTACTGTTCGGATTATGTCATAGAAAGTTAATTTTTCCGAAAATTGTCTCGCTACTCCATTGAAACTTGAACTTGGTTTCTTGATCTAAGCTCTCACTTTCATGTCTGAAATTTTAGCTTCCTCCAACATTCTATTTCCGGATGAACTTTAGATTTTCATTACCAAAATTAATTATGAAGCACACCGGAAAACACGAAATGGTCCGTTGTATTAGCCAGGCTGAAGTTTGAACAGAAGCATGCACTCAAACTTTCAGTGCACCATGTAAAACCGAAAAATCACATCAATTTCGCATAGCCCTAGAGCCTTATTGTTACACGACAAAAGAGCGAAATAGATTTCAATCGTTGGTTTGTTGTGTTATTATCGGGCCCGAATAAACCTTTCAGGAGAATCAAATCTTCAATAATTTTCAATATTTCACGCACGTGTTATTTGATGACACATTTGTAGTACAATATTCAAAAGATAGCTCGAGAAGAATGTTTACATAGTTAAATCATCGAAAAAGCGGCACCGATTGTTAGTTCATGTTTTGTTTCAAGCACCGTATGTTTCTGATCATCTTTCAGTGAGCCATATAATTTAAAAAAAACACTGTTTTCATCCGCCTAGTGGTGTTATAATGCTTTTTTCAAATTACTCATATTCTCATATATATTACTGTATTAGTTTTGACAATAAGCTGTGCTTATTTTTATAATTACTTTCCAAAATTTCCGAATCGAAACAGGAAAGTGATTTCATGAAAATGGTTTCGAAGCTACGAGCTACAAACAATTTCAGCTTTCCATGAAGGTTTCTTGATCTGAGCTCTCATTTCAATGTCTGAAGTTTTAGCTTCCTCCAACATTCTATTTCCGGATGCACTTCAGATTTCCATTACCAAAAGATATTATGAAGCACACCGAAAAACACGAAATGGTCCGTTGTATTAGCCAGGCTGACGTTTGAACAGAAACATGCACTCAAACTTTCAGTGCACCATGTCAAACAAAAATTCGCTTCAATTCTTTATAGCCCTAGAGCCTTATTGTTACACGACAGAAGAACAAAATAGAATTTTACCGTTGATTTGTTGTGTTATTACCGGGCCCGGATAAACCTTTCGGGAGAATCAAATCTTCAATTGTTTTCAATATTTCTGTATTTGTGTTATTTGATGACACATTTGCAGTTCAATATTCAAATGATAGCTCGAGAAGAATGTTTCCATAGCTAAACCATCGAAAAAGCGGCACCGATTGTTAGGTATTTTTTTTCCTTTTTATAATACTTTTTATGTTTTCGTGGTTCAAACCTCGTTTGTTTCTGATCATTTTTCAGTGAGTCATATAATTAAAAAAAAACATTATTTTAACCCACCTAATAGTGTTATAATGCTTTTTTATATTACTCATATTCTCATATATATTACTGTAAGTTTTGACAAAATGCTGTGCTTATTTTTATCATTACGATCCAAAATTTCCGAATAATAACAGGAGAGTTTGTTTGGACATCGCCCTATAAGACCCATTATTTTTGGAATACTTCGAATGCTTGCTTTTGACATTTCGTTCCGTCACTTGATTAGTATTGGAGAATTCGAACCGTTATTTAGTTCGAATTCTTCAACACTAATCAACCGATAATTTCGGAAACGGAAAACCAGAGCTCGTTTGAATCTAAGTTTGTGAAAATCGGTTAAGCCATGACGGAGGAAACGTTAGTTCCATTTTGAAATTTTTGGACTACAGTTTTCGGTGCTTCCGGAACCGGAATTCGGGGACTGACACGAGAGAAATCGGTTCGTTTGGCCATCCATTAACACGATACAAACTACAAACTACAAACTGTAGCAGTTTTGAGCCGAATTTGGGAGGTTTTTTTTTATGTTTGTTATCATATGACGTCTCGAAATTTTAAAAACTTATCACTCCGGTAACTCCGGCACCAGCAGTCGGATTTGGATAAAATTTGGCATATTCGGACGAGACCATAAGACCTCATGTACGTGTTCAAGCTTGTAGAAATCGATTAAACCATTTTGAAGAAAACGAAATGAGTTACATTTTGTAGTTTTGACCATTATTTCCGGTACTTAAATAGAAATTTACTAACCACTTTTGAGAAATTGACTCTTCTTCACGTTTTCTTGTTTGAAAAATTGTTGAGTTTAAAATTGCAGTTTTTCCATTTATCTTTCTATTATTCCGAAACCGAAAGTCATCTGACTTAATCTGAGACAAAATTCAAACATTTTCTATGGGACTGTAGTAATTTTTGTTTGAATCTAAGTTTGTGAACCGTCATTAGTGTTGAAGCAATGCTGCAGAAGTCTTATTGTACCTTTGACACAGCTGTTCAACCTATCTCTCCAAATCTTGCTCTATATACATCATATGAAACTCGATCATTGCAAGCGCAACATCAAGTTGATGCCACCTATACGGATTTCAATGCTGCATTCGACAAGATTACCAATAGAATTTCAATTGCAAAGCTCGACAGGCTTGGATTTAGTGGCTCCTTTCTCAACTGGATGGAATATATCTGAATGGTCATAGTTTGACCGTGAAAATTGGCGCCTGCATTACCGCACCATTCATCGTGAGCTCCGGCGTTCCTCAGGGAAGCCATCTAGGACCGTTCATATTTGTACTATATCTAAATGATCTGAATTTCTCACTGCAATGTATGAAGCTATCATTTGCCGACGATTTCAAGCTGTTTCATCTCATCAAAAATCCGAAAGACTCAAATTTCTTGCAGTCACAGTTGGACGTATTTTCTAACTGGTGCAACGTTAACAGAATGGTACTGAACGCCTCTAAATGCTCCGTTATCTCCTTCTCTCGTAAACGAACCACGATCACGTGTGGTTATACTATTTCGCAAGCGGTACTAAAACGGGAGATATCAATCAAGGATATAGGAGTTAGTTATTGGATTCAAATCCAATCTCGAATTGATTGTGTAGATCTCCTACAGCAGCTAAATTCTCAGAATTCCTCGTACTAAAACTAACAATGGCTTTAATGAACCGTTTTCGAGTATGTGTCGCGCATTCGATATTTGCTCTGATGGATTTGATTTCAATTTATCTCGTAACACCATTAAAACCCGTCCTCCCCGAATCTTTTCCCGCTAGTTTAATTAAGATAATTAGTCGATATGAATAGTTGTTAGTTAGCTATGTAGTTTAAAAAGGATCATTTAAGATTTGGTTATGTATCATTTGGACAAATGTTATCTGTGGATACAAAAGATGAGGAGGTTTTATGCCTGCTGGAGAAGGAGAACAAAAATCTCAGCTACAGCGGGCCTTCCCCTTGCTCCTAAACAAATAAATAAACTGCTATGCACTGGTGAGTCTTAAGACGAAACGTAAATAACAGATTTTGTTATTTTTGGTATATTTTTTGAACGGATTTTCAGCAAGTTACAAAAATCTACCTTTGAAATGATTTCAAATCCAAGATTAGCAAGGACGTATTTGGAGAGTAGACATCGCAAAACCAATGATTTATGTAACTTCAATCATTACGCTTGTGTCGATTTATTGTTACTAGCCATGATTACATGATTTTTGTTTGAACAAATAATAGTAGTTATAAGCTAATGCTAAAAGATATTCAATTGTGTTTGTGTCATATTTAAGGAAAACGAAGTTACCATGAATAGCTTCATAATACAACTTTGAACTTAATCCATTTGCAAGTCACCGCGTATCGTTTGTAAATAAAGAGTCCAGTGTGCACACGACCCCGTCGACAAATGAATCCATTTTTAAGCGTACAATATCGAAGTAATGTTTTCGAATCAAGTTAGCTGCGGTAAATTTATTAACAAATCATCGAGATACAAGCACCCCGAGTTGGACCCGAAAAATCTACCGTAGAAAGGTTGAAACTGACCTGTTATTCGACGGAACATCAAAATCCAGTCAACTGTTCTGCGATCGTGGCTTCATTAATATTTATGTAGAAATCGTAAGGAGAGTTTTTTAATTCGAAGAAGTAAGATTGGACGATGAATTCAAATCTGGGAAAATACTAGTTTTTAAGGCTGGCAGTAGATATTAAATAATTGATGTATGTGAATGTGAACTAATAATTTCATCCGAGTATATCGGACAGTTTAATGTCAACACATGAATTGTCATTTTGTTATTCATATTTGTAGGGTTCTACTGCCTGCTTTCGTTTAAATTCAAGTAAATTGAAAAAATCGTCCAAAAATTATCGTTTGCATCTAAATAAGCCTCAGTTTCAGTGATAACTTTTTCAATCGTGCGAAGTTTCTTACTTTGGTATTTTCGTTCACGGTGGATATTTCTTCTTTCAATAAAGAAACACTTGTCATTTAGGATGTCTGAATGAATGACTATGACTATATCTTTTATTTAAATCAATCACTTATTTATACCCTATCCTCTCCTAACTTGGCTAAGTGAGTTTTACAGTATGGATTACTAAAAATCCGGGAGGAGGAGTTAGAACGCGCAGCGTAAATCTGATTTAACCAATGACATGTCCCGGTCATTGTATGATTTGAGTAGGAGAGAGTGAGTAATGTTTCTAGACAAGTGTGTGAGTGTGATACAGAAAGGGGAGGTTGAGAGTAGTCAGGTTTAACTCTCGTGAGTGTCGGTTCGAGTCAGTGTGTTTTCCTGAGTTACTGTTATTCTAGGTCATGTCGATTGAGAGAGGTGTGGAACGTGAAGAAACGGGAAATGACATAACTGTTTTGTTTTGGGTGATATTTGACGCTGATGTTTCCTTATTTATTGTTGTCGTATGAACGCGGTGTTTACGTTGGGTCGAAGTGAGTGCTGGCAATTTAATTGCTTTTTGTAGGTGAAGTTTATATTTCAAGTGGGTTTCTGGGTTTCGTGACATGGTGTCGAGTGGAAATTTGTCGAGTACGTGTTTTATGGAAATTTGTCAAGTGCGTGTGGTCTGAAGTGTGGGAAGGATTTAATCTTGAATATTTTACATGGTCTGAAATGTGTGAGGAGATTTAGTGTTACATGCTCATATTACATTACCTACAAGCATTTTTTCCGGTTTGCGAACAGCCAGTATTCGCTGGGAGCCAAATCTGACGAATACGGTGGATGTGGGAGCAATTCGAAGCTCAAGTCGTTTAGTTTTGCCATTGTTTTGATTGACTTGTGACAAGGTGCGTTGTCTTGATGAAACAACTTTTTTTTAATGTGGAACACATTTTTGTTTTCTATATACGGGTGTAAACTAGAAACTCAAGAAAAATACACGTAGAAATGTGGTGAGGTTTTGAACCATTACAGCTCAGTCAATTTTGTATCAATGATTAATATTATGTCACCATTTGATTGGAAATATTTCTACGTATTGATTTGAATGTTCATAGCCATGTATTTTCAATTTCCCTGCCATATTCGACGGTTTCGAAGGAGTAAACGATATATCAAAGGGAAAGCAGCGCTCTGATTGGTCAATCGAAGCAAAAGCAAAGCTGTTGGAAGCACGCGAATCTACAAATAGAAGCGAAATTATAGCTAACGTTTCAGTCTTATGCGTAGCTTGCTAGAGGTAGGTTGTAGCTACACAGCAAGATAAAAAGTGCCATAAACGATTTGAAGCTTTTATTGGTATGCTCTGATCTTGCAAGATTGGATGAAATCCCATGTTATGTCGTTTCGCCTGAGAAATTGACAACTACCCCAGGGTAAATTTTGAGTGCATAAGACCAATTGT
Organism: Malaya genurostris; assembly: GCF_030247185.1. Lineage (NCBI taxonomy): Eukaryota > Metazoa > Arthropoda > Insecta > Diptera > Culicidae > Malaya > Malaya genurostris. The sequence continues at coordinate 25,133,149 of NC_080571.1, read as the reverse complement.
TCCACATCAACGGCTCGAACAACCTCATGGGGCTGATCCTTGTAGTTTTTTCTTTGCGATTTCAGCCTTCAAACGCTATATAATATTCACTGTTAATAGTATTTCCTTTTTCAAGATAGTCGATAAATATTACACCACGCACATTCCAAAATACCGAGGCCATAACCTTTCCAGCCGATTGCTGTCCACGCAGATGACGACCGTTTCGATTCCGGAGTGGAGCCATGAATCCATGTTTCATCCATTGTCACATATCGACGGAAAAATTCCGGTTTATTACGTTTAAACATGACCAAACACTGCTCGGAATCATCAAAACGTTCTCGTTTTTGGTGAATAGTGAGTAAACGCGGTACCCACTTTGAACAGAGCTTTCTCATAGTCAAATGTTCATGCAATAGAAAGCCAACACGTTCTTTTGACGTCTTTACGATGTCAGCTAACTCACGCAACTTCACTTTTCGATCATTCAAAACGATTTTGTGGGTTTTTTTTTAATGTTTTCTGGTGTCACCGCCTCATTTTTGCATTGCGTTCTGCATCATCGATGTCTCTACGACCACGTTTGAAGTCAGTAAACCAACGTTTTATTGTTGTTTCTGATGGACATTTCAAGCGGTATTTCTTCCCATCAAGAAGCAGTGTAAAATTAAAACACGAAATTGTTTTCGATCCATTGTGCTGAAAATAAAAAAAATGAAGCGTCAATCTTAGCCCAATAACTCACAAACTAGTGAATAGAAATTTTAACAGCTAGATTTGCCATAATGAAGTTTCATTTTTATTTAACACGCAATCTTTAGTAATACTCGAACCGATACAGTTTTATTGAAATACAAATATCAATAATAAAATTGAAAAAAAAACTTGTTAATGGTAATTGAAAGAAAAAAAAAGCTCAATATTCAGAAACAAACTGCTAAACTTGAGACGAAAATGTGAATATGTTTTAAATGAAAAATCGATCACTGAAGCATTTTTTTAAAGGGGAAGTGTGACCAAAACTTACATTACCATTTTAAAACATTTCACAGTTTGGTTCAGGTACGTTGAAAGATATGATTCGACATGGACATACATGTTTAAGCTAAATGTTCCCGATTCGATTGGTTGTTAAATTATGTAAATCCATCAACAAGTGACTTAGTTATTATCGTTCGGCTCCGTATAGCGAAGAGCGCTACCAAAAATATAGAATACATTTGCTACAATCACATTTGCTTTCTAAGAGTGTATCGAAAATAAGCTATCCACAAAATTTTCTTTCAAATTATGATAAAAAACGATATTTTATTCAAACTAAAAATTGATCCTTTATTGTACGAGGTTAAACTTGAGCATAATGAAGACCGGATGAAATTAAAGTTATTCCTTCACGAATTTTCGTACTTTAGATCGAACGCTCTTCATCAAGTTCTGGATAAGTGTTGCATTGTATTTTTTGGACGCTTGGGCCCAAATTATTTGAACTCCTGCATGTTCCCAGCTGCCTTACCAGTCTTCTTCCTCTTCACGATTGCCCAGTGACGTTCGATGAATGGAAGCTGAGGGCAATTTGGTTGATTGATATTTTTCTAAACGAAATTTATACCTTTGAGAGTGGTTTTGACGTAGTGAACCGACGCTAAATCCGGCCAAGAGGTATTATATGGCAGCAATCTCTTCTAGAGACACTCAGATCGATAGATTTGTGCATTTATAGTTCCGGTAGTGTAAAAAATGGTTGACTTCAAACCGCAGGAACATATTGCTCGCCATACTAGTACCTTTCGACCGAATTTCTCCACTTGAATCGACCTGTCCGCAAAAGATCGAGCATTCCAATTTAAAATATTCAAATAATTATTTAACATCATTGTTAAATTTTAAATTCATTATAATATTATTTGCAAACTGCCATCCGATTTGAAATGCTTCAAAAAGTGATGAAGTCGAATTCATTTGGATGATCATTTGAAAAAGTTGATCTTGTAGGTAGATCATTTTATGTTCAGTTATATCGCGTAAATCGACTTCATTTAAAGAAGCGAATGGCATTAAAGGAATATTTGTAGGTAGACTGCCATTAGAAGAAGATGATTTGGCCGGTCTACCTATTAATAAATTGTTTTCGTTAGAATTATTTACATTAGAAGAAATAGGTGGTAGATTTCTACCTGTTATACTAGCATAACTGACATTAGAAGAAGATGATGACGAGGTCGATCTACCTGTCAATAAATTGTTTTTTTGGAAGGCGTACCTGTTTTTTGTTTTAAATTCGAAAAAATAAGTGCCTTAGAAGAATTAGGCGTGGCATTTGTAACGGTTTTATTGATTTTCAGGTATGTTCTGTAAATTTAAGGTCGTTGATTTGACTTGTTGTCCAAGCGAACGAGCGTTTAAATTTTTTCCCTGACAGGACATTTCAAATAATTGGATTTATGATTTCCATTTCAATTTGAACATGAAAATTTTTCATTCATTGGACAAACGTCTTTTGAATGCGATTTACCACAATTCAAACACCGTATATCCATATGACAATTTTTGGTTCCATGACCGAAGCCTTGGCAACGACGACATTGCGTTAAGTTTGCAATACGATTATGCCGTTTATAATGTTCCCAATGAATTTTAATGTGGGAAATGAAACGTACTTTTTCTAAAGTTTTCAAATTGTTTACATCACTTCGATTGAAGTGTATTAGGTAAAGTTCATGGGAAATTCCAGAGCGTGGTTTAGAAGTACCATTCGCTCTTTTTTTCATAAATATTACTTGGGAAGGGGCAAAACCAAGCAATTCTTTTAGTTCATTTTTAGTTTCACCAATACTTTGATCATTTGATAATCCTTTCAAGACAGCCTTGAAAGGTCTGTCTGATTTTATATCATATGAATAAAATTTATGAAGTTTCTCGGACAAATATCGAATAAGACGTTCGTAATCTTCCAATCCATCCACCAAGACTCGACATTCTCCTCTTCGTCCGATTTGAAATGAGACTTTTACTTCCGGGAGAAAAGTAGAAAGCTGCTTTGAAGTCGGAAATCATCACCGTCGCTGGTGGCATAGATTGATGTTTCTTCCCAGAACGACAAGCGTCCATTTTGGGAATTTTTGAACAATTTTCTTCTATGTCGCTACAATCGGATTCAGGAAGAATCTCGTAAATATTGTTAGACGGCATAGGATCAGCGGAAGGGAAATCCGTCCGTTGTCTTTTATTTTTACATTCAGATTCTATAATATCGTGAATGTTATTAGAAAAATGTTGAATAACGGATTGTGATTTATTCCGTATTGAATTATTTTTAGCCTTAGGCTTGTTGCCTTTCCGGTTGGACGCAGGCATTTTTGAAATGAATGAAATTTTAAATTAAATTAACTAGGCTAAATTAGTCTTCGATTAGACTCCTAGCTAGCCTTAAAAAGGCTGATTAATTTCTTAGTCACTCTAATATCACTCTATGTATAGCCTTGAGAAAGGCTGACTAATTGTTAGTCTTTAAAAAGACTGTTAGTGATTCAGGTAGCCTTGAAAAAGACTGAAGCCTTGAATCAATGAAACTCTGGGTAGCCAGAAAAAAATTCCAGGAGCCAAGAGCTATACGCGTGCGGTGCGAACGACTGTTCAACACCGACTGACCCCAAACTTTTTAATGATGGTTTTAACACTGGCATGATGCATTCCAAACCACTTCGCCAATTTTCGCATAACCCTTCTCACTTAGCCATGTGTCCAGAACTTTAGTTTTCGCTTCCTTTTCAATACGCGACATTTTGAAAACGCAGAATTTTGACCGCACAAACAAGTTACCAAACGAAAGCTGACAGCCGAACGCGCACAGCATGCTGTGATCTGAGCATAAAAATCCATCACAAATACATGCGTACAACACGAATGTATGTGGATAGCTTATTTTCGATACACTCCTGTTAATCGCAAATCTCTTTTGTCAAAGTAGGCTCGTAATTTTGAATTTACTTTACTTTAAATGAGTTACGCAAATCAAATACTTTGCAGCAAAGACTCCGCAAATGAAGGTTTGGGTAAATACGAAAATTGTTATCCGAAACGATTAGAACTCATTCGATGTAGGATGCGAACACTGACGATCGCATGTTTCGCGACATGTTCAAAGTAGCACTTCGGGGTGTTATTTTCTTTAATCGAAAGTATTCGCTTGACAATTTTGATAAACCTTGATAGTGAAATTGCTGTTATCATTTCGCACCGTCACTGCTAGCGCAGGATCACAACATCACACGACCATTTAAATACTGCATAATCGGAGTACAAAACAGCGTGTAGTGAAAGCGTCGTCTAAAACAACATCCTGCCTGCCGCCGATGAAGCCGAACCATTGAGTTGGGTATGAGCCGGAGTTTATTGTTGCACTAACCATCCATTAGACTGGGAAGGACAAAGGTTGAGGCTGAGGCTGAGGCTGTGGCTGGGACTGTAGGCCGTTTTTAGACGATGGTGCCAATTTTAGTCATTGTTCGATAGACAACAGCCGCCTGATACAACACAGTAACAACGGGTGAGGGGGGGTTCGAGGATTGCGGAAGGCGGGAGGGAGGGACTAACGGTTTATTGTCTCTCGACTGACATGATTTTATTATGCAAACATTTGCACTCGAAATTTAGCTGCAGTGAGAAGAGTCCGCGCGCACGCACGAAGCATGTAGGGAGGGGGTCGATTTTTGGGGGAAATTTTGTGTTTTGGAAAATTAAAAATGTTGCTTCATAGAAGCTGACGTGTGACAATTTTTATTTTTGAATGTGACCATTTTTTTGTGGATTGAATTTTTGATGCACCCTAGCAAGTGCCGGATGGTGGCCGATTTTGGGTGCTCCTGTTTGGGGTGGGCACCTGACGGGTATATTAGATCCGAGGCACCGATAGCAATACTCTTTGTTTTGGTACATATTCCTATCTACTCGAATGGTGGTTTGTTTCGTGCTTTCACCGGTCGGACGCCGTGCTCACTATTCACCGGGACAAACGCAACATGTTTGTTAAACATTGCCTCGATGTGGAATTGTACCGTATGTGTGTGGGGGACGACAGTCGAGTATTCTAAAAGCTTCTGAAACCTGTGGTAATCCTGTACGAACACACACACATACGGTCTTGCACCGGTTGCAGATGCAGTTGATTCAGGCGCATACCCGCCAGACCACGCTCAATATCCTGTTGCGGCAAATGTATCACATTATTATTAACCCCACTAGCATCAGAACCACCACCACCCCCGTCAACTGAGAAATGGGAGGTAGGTGGGATAGTGACACTACAACAACAGCTAGCGGCGCAAGCAAGTGATGTGATGGCGCGACCCGGTATCGTGATTTTCATCACTGGAAATTGGAACCCTGGTGGAAGGATATGGCTTTTTAGGGGAATCTCAGTCGGTCGGTACGTGTGTGGTTTTGTGTAGCTAATTAACTTAATGTTATACAGAGGGGTTTCCGGCGGCCATACAGTCCAGCGTGACCGGACTTCATCGGGTGGACGATGGTTGTTTGGATTGAAAGAGAGGTGGTACAGCATCCCGCTTATTTATCGAAACTATCGCACAAGGATAATGGAACTCATTGAAAGTCGACCAACGTAATTAGTTTGGAGTGATTGTGATCCTTACTAGGGAACGGAGAGGATACAAGTCTGTAATTACTTTACTTATGCTAAGAGAAACGTCAAACATCAACCCCAGTAAGAGTCTGAGTAAGAGGCGCCTGATATCCGGCAACCGACGAGATCCTTTGCTACAATAGACAGTGTTCCACAAAGTTTATTCCACATCAGCAAAGGCTCAAGTGGCCAGACGGTCGGGAGCCGATCGGCTTGTCACGCTCGTCGGTCGGCTGACGAAGCAACGCGTCTTATGAATCCTTCTCCATCAGTAGAGTTTGTATTTATCTTATCGCTAAATTCTCTGATCGATTGAGTCACCAGGCAGCTTATCACAGTGGTAATTTCAAAGACTTTTGTTAGAATTTGATTTCGATCTTGGTAGGTTGTGACTAATTTTATTTGTTATCACGTTTCGTCCTCGACTCATCAGTGCATTAGCTGCAAATGTCCCCTTGCGATTCAACATAAACTCCTGCACGGACATGAAGTACAAGTGCTACTTGTATCGCACTTATTTTACACCTAAAAGCACTCACCTTGCGTCCTTTCAGTGGTTTACGTTGAATCGTGAGGAGGTACTAGTAGTTCAGTATAAACTGCTAATGTACCGTTGATTCGGAGACGAAACGTGAAGATATATGTGTCTTTCTTAATTAGAACCATTCGAATCAACTCGTGTGTGTGTGTGTGTGTGTGTGTTTAACCCTCACTGTCTGGCAGCGGTTTACATGCAAACTTTAGTCCAGGACTGAAAGAGACTCAATCAAATTCCGATGACCCATTTCGTACACAGAGCAAATCTTGTCACCGTTCCATCAACCAGCCCCCGTCTAAATGAAATGTTTTGCATCGAATGGATTCAAACAGTACAGCAAGACAGATACAGATCCCTTCCAATTGGCAACCAATCGACACGTATTAAGTTTATGTTCTTCAGTTTTGTATGAATAATTGACGTTTTCCAATCTTACCAATACTCCAGTGTACATTCACTGTTCCATTTCTTACCGTATCGAAACCTTCCGAACCTTCAGTCTTCTGAACCAGCCAATTACACGTGGTCGTAGAGACACCGATGATGCAAAACGCAGTTGGACGTCCAAATGAGGCGGGTAAAACCAGATACGTAGGTTAACTGACATCGTAAAGATGTCAAAAGAACGTGTGGGCTTTGTGTTGCATGAACATTGGACTACGAGAAAGCTCTGTTCAAAGCGGGTGCCGCGTTTGCCCACCAAAAACGAGAACGTGTTGATGATTCTAAGCAGTGTTTGGTCATGTTTCAATGTAATAAACCGGGATTTTTGCGTCGATATGTGACAATGGATGAAACATGGACTCATAGCTTCACTCCGAACCTCGTCCAAAGCCCAATGGTCGGTTGGAAATGTTATGGCCTCGGTATTTTGGGATGTGTGTGGTGTAATATTTATCGACTATCTTGAAAAAGGAAATACACCATTTAAAGTTTATATATTATATAGCGTTTGAAAGCTGAAATCGAAAAAAAAAATTTTTTTTCATCAAGTCAACGCACCGTGTCACCAATTAATCAAAACAATGGCAAAACTAAATGAATTCAACTTCGAATCGCCCCCACATCCACCGTATTCACCAGATTCGGCTCCCAGCGACTACTGGCTGTTCGCAGACCTGAAAAAAAAATACTCGCCAGTAAGAAATTTCGCACGAAAGAAAAAGTTGTCGCTGAAACTGAAGCCTAATTAGAGGCAAAAGATAAACTGTTCTACAAAAGTGGTATTGAAATGTTAGAGCGACGCTAGAATGATTGCGTTGCTATTGATGGAGATTACGTTGATGAATGTATGAAATTTGGAACCAAACAAATCGTGTTCTCTTTGTGAATTTTATGTCGATTATTTCATTTCGGATTTGCTTGTCATCGAAAGAAACTATCAAAATGCTGCATGGGATTTATTCCGGGATGCTAGTTTTATTTGCTCTCTTTTAGCGCGAATTTCGCTCTTCGAAAAGTGCACAAAGCTAATAAAACTGTTCTCGATTTTCACTAAACTGATAATGTTTACCTTCAATTTGCAAAGCAGTAATCCTAATAGTGTTTTGGATAACATTTAGAGCAATTAGAACGACAATATGGGTTAAGAGCTTTCTTTTGAAAAGATTTCCTTTGTAACTTTTTCACAAATGGGCGGTCCTATAGGCCACAAAAAAAACAACATACACAATTTTTATGACGATTATTTCATTTCGGATTTGTATATTTCATTAAAAGAAACTATCAAAATGCTGTACGGGATCTATTTCTGGCATTCAGAATGGCCAAATTGTGGAATTCTTTAAGGAATTGAACACTTTTTGATCATTTTCTTAAACGCGAAGCAACCAAATGCTAGCTTTATTTGCGCTCGTTTGGAGCGAATTTCGCTCTGCGAAAAGTGCACAAAGCTAATAAAACTGTTCTAGATTTTCACTAAACTGATGATTTTTACCTTCAATTTGGAAAGAAGTAATCTTTATAGTTCTTTAGGTAATATTTCGAGCAATTGGAACGGCTGATTTTGTATAATGTTCCCCATGGTAGTTCACATTGCGTTGTCTTTTTCTCCAGCAGCTGGATGTCGCAATCGATCTTGTTTGAAGCGAAACTCACACTGCGAATGTCCAACAGCAGATATGCCCTACAGAAGAACTAGTTGTTGTTTTTCTGCGTTTAGGCTTGAGGAACCTCATATTCGTCATTGACTTAACCACCAGTTGAGTAATGTCGGATGAAGCTAGCAAACGTGCAACAGAGTTTTGTTTGAATCGATTTTTTCACTATCTAACCAATGTTTTATAAACATGTTATGAACAGCAATCGAGTACCTTATTCCATTCGTTTCGTGCAAGAATTAGAGAAAATAATCAAACAAGGAAAAATTTATTAAGATATTATTTCGTGTGGTGAGATTTTGAAAATACACCAAGCTTAGAATAGTAACGAAAGACGTAGTCCTACGTCAAAATAAATCATTAAATTCTTGCGCTTACCATGACTGCATCCCAAAGGTTCATCTACTCTACTTCTCTTTATTGGTTTTCATAAACTTCCAATGTTTTGCTTCTCTCATTTATTGAGTATAAGTTACGCTCATATATTTTGTTAAGCAAAAAACAGTACATTTTGTTTGAGGTTCTGAATTCCAAGATGGTGACTTCCGGTTTATTGATATTTCTTGAAAACCCTTATAATATGGGTATTTTCGGAACGGGTTTGATGAGTAGATGTCGGAAAATGATGTTTGAGTTTGTTTTAAATTCCAAGATGGCGACCTCCGGTTTATTGATATTCCTTGAAAACGCTTATAATATGGGTATTTTCGAAACGAGTTTGATGAATAGATGTCGGAAAACGATGTTTGAGGTGGTTTTAAATTCCAAGATGGCGACTTCCGGTATATTGATATTTCTGGAAAACCATTATATTATGGGTATTTTTGGAACGCGTTTGGTGAGTAGATGTCGATGCATGATGTTTGTTTTGGTTGCGGATAACGGATATCGATGAACCAGAAGTCGCCATCTTGGATTTTTAAATTATTTAGAACATCTTTTTCCTGCAAATACTGATAATTTTCGTTCTAAAATTATCTTTATATTGTACATATCCAATAATACAAGGAAAACTTTTTTTACGTTGAAAATTCGAAATAACGTAAACTTTTTTTCACTTCAAAATTCGATTTACGAAGTCCCGATTATTACGTAAGTGGAGGTTTGGGTGTATTTATAAATAATAAACAGGCTATTCATGGATATAATCATTATTATAGGTTGGTGCGAACAGTGGACCGGTTCATGAACTGGGTTCAATAAGAGAAGAGCAGAACAGCAGTGCTTTTTGAGTATCCGGACTTTTATTTCTAGAAGCTGTCTGATTGCTAATCAATCAATGCTCGACTGTGATACCGGACCAAGTACATTTCAAGCAAAAGAAAGCCCAGCTATGGGGATTTATTTAAACTCTAAATTTAACTATGGGAAAATGATTTGCTGCTCTGGTTAAAGCCGGGGTAAAATAAATGATAAAAAAAAATTTCTGCTCTGATGAACTGTTAAATGAAATTGTTATCAACGAATATCACGCCGGTAATCGTGAACATTTGAACGTGTTCGCAACAATTTCCACAGATAATGGATGACTAGAAAATGATAACGATCTGATTGGAGAGGAAAAACCAAGCCACCCAAGCGGCTGCTTGATTCCGGAACTATGGTTCAGTGCACCGGAAAATTTTCACAATCCCAACTAAAAGCCACTGAAGCCCAGTTCGACTCGACGCGAAACCCATCAGTGGCACCCAATCCAACAAATTGCTCTATTACACCAAAATTCGAAATCCGCGACAATAAATGGATGCAACCGCGTCGGCACCCAATAACAAATCTTCCTGTCGGATCGCGCGCGGTATTGCACCGTCAGCAGTCCAGCCGATATCTCTTTTTCGGGGTTCAGTCGGGCTTCACCTGCGGAACGGCAAAACTAGGAGGTGTCAGAAAGAAGAAGAAGAAGGGGGGGACACCCCAAGTTCCCAGTCTCTAGCTGTGAATTTCCACAACATACTCACCAACAATCTGGACAACTAATGGGCACCGTCGGGAAGCGAATTTTTCTCTCTCCGATTGTTTCACTTACTTTCGAAAGAGGTCGTACGGGGTTGGGGGGGAAGATTGCATCGGAGATGCATTGCGCGTTCGGATTACGATTGGCGCCGGCCGGGAAGCCGGTTTCGAAACAACTCGGAAAAATCGATTTCTCGGTCTCTTCGGTCCGTGTTTCGATTCCGCACTTTTTGGAATGGTGAATGAATGGGATTTTCCGCTCGGATTGGTTGGAAGTAGAAAATAAATTCCTCCGGAGCACGTCTCCGACATTCATTGATAACGCGTCTGTTTTTTTTTTTTCATAAATACGTTTATTTCATAGGCAATATACATAAGTTTTTCTTCGCCGTGGCATCCACAATACATAGTAGTTTAAACCTAATACATTTCGAATATCATATTAGTATGTTGGTACTCATTAGTTAATCTAAACACTGTTTTTATCAAGCGAGTTGCTATTTTAAATTACATTAAATAAAATACATTTATTTTGTACATGATCTTATAACTATTTCAGGATTGTTTGTATCAGTTCACCACTTATATTCAATATCCTATAGTTGGCTATTGGTTGAACTCATGGAAGAGAAAACAGTTTAACATAAAATAAAATTTAAATTGGAACTCCAATGGATTTAATGAAATGATAAAGAAGTTTCATGTATGGAAGGTCACGACAAGCAAGAATGTCGCGAACTGGGACATTGGATAGTCTACCTTGGGTACGCAAGGAATTTATTAGTTGAGATCTGACATCACGAAACTCCACGCATGTCCAAACAACATGGTCAATATCGCGGTAACCTTCGCCGCAAGCACAATGATTAGTCTCGGAAAGTCCAATTCGAAGGAGATGTGCATCTAACGTGTAGTGATTGGACATGAGTCTGGACATCACACGAATGAAATCTCTACTCACATCCAGTCCCCTGAACCATGCCTTTGTCGATATTTTAGGAATAATTGAGTGCATCCACCGACCCAGATCATCTTTATCCCAAGAAGCTTGCCAGCTGGCAAGTGTTCTTTGGCGAGACGCGCTATAGAATTCGTTGAAAGCAATCGGTCTCTCATAAATTTCACCCTCAATAGCACCACGTTTGGCTAAAATATCGGCTCTTTCATTGCCTGGAATGGAGCAATGAGCCGGAACCCAAACTATTGTGATTAGATAATTATTATTCAATATGTCGTTCAGACACTGTTTTATTTTACCCAAGAAAAACGGTTCATTTTTGCCAGCAGCGTTTGAGCGAATGGCTTCAATTGCACTCAGACTATCTGTGAAGAGGAAATAATGGTTTGGAGATAATGTGACGATTACATTCAAGCTATAATGAACTGCTGCTAACTCTGCTATATAAACAGATGCAGGTTCTTGAAGCTTGAATGAGGCCGAAACATTATTGTTGAACATACCAAACCCTGTCGCTTCTTCCATTCGCGATCCGTCCGTGTAAAACATTTTCTCAGAGTTAATATGCCTGAACTTACTTGAAAATATTTTTGGGATTTCCATAGAGCGTAGGTGGTCCGGGATTCCACGCACTTCGCGCTGCATGGATGTGTCGAAAAATAAAGTTGAGTCAGGTACATTTAGGAGGCTGACACGGATAGGAATATATCTTGAAGGGTTGATTTCCTGTGACATATGGTTAAAATATACTGTCATGAATTTTGTTTGAGATCGAAGCTCGACTAGTCGTTCGAAATTATTAATTACCATGGGATTCAGCACATCACATCTTATTAGCAGGCGTGATGAAAGCTCCCAAAATCGATCTTTTAATGGAAGAACTCCCGCCAGAACTTCAAGACTCATTGTATGTGTCGAATGCATGCAGCCTAAAGCAATTCGCAAACAACGGTACTGAATTCGCTCAAGTTTGATAATATGAGAATTTGCAGCGGAACGAAAACAAACGCATCCATATTCCATCACTGAAAGTATCGTTGTCTGATACAATTTTATTAGATCTTGCGGATGAGCACCCCACCAAGACCCTGTTATTGTTCGAAGAAAATTTACTCTTTGTTGGCATTTCGTTATCAGATACCTAATGTGTCCTCCCCACGTGCATTTGGAATCAAACCACACCCCGAGGTATTTGAAAGTCAAAACCTGTTCGATTATTCTTCCCATCATATGAAGCTGAAGTTGCGCGGGATCATGCTTTTTTGAAAAGACGACCAGCTCTGTTTTCTCCGCAGAGAATTCGATACCAAGATGAACAGCCCAAACGGACAATTTATCTAAGGTATCTTGCAATGGTTTTTGCAGATCAATAGCTTTGGATCCAGTAACTGAAACCACGCCATCATCTGCCAATTGTCTTAGTGTACATGGGGTTACTAGACAGCTGTCAATGTCATTCACGTAAAAATTATAGAGGAGCGGACTGAGGCATGAGCCTTGCGGGAGACCCATGTAGCTAATTCTGATTGTTGCCAAATCGCCATGTGAAAAATGCATGCGTTTCTCTGACAAAAGGTTGTGCAAATAATTATTTATAACCGCTGGGAGTCCATGTTGGTGGAGCTTGTCTGAAAGAACATCAATGGAAACTGAATCAAATGCTCCTTTAATGTCTAAAAATACAGATGCCATTTGTTGCTTTTGAGCGAAGGCAATTTGGATGTCAGACGAAAGTAATGCAAGGCAATCATTCGTCCCTTTATTTCTACGGAAGCCAAACTGAGTATCTGACAACAAACCGTTCGTCTCGACCCAAGTGTCGAGACGTCGTAGAATAATTTTTTCGAACAATTTTCTGATGCAGGACAACATCGCAATGGGTCTATATGAGTTGTGATTGGAAGCTGGTTTCCCCGGCTTTTGAATGGCGATAACTTTCACTTGTCTCCAGTCAGGTGGAACAATATTTTGCTCAAGAAACTTGTTGAACAATTCCAACAAACGTCTTTTTGCGAGGTCGGGCAGATTCTTCACCAAGTTGAATTTAATTCTGTCCAATCCAGGAGCGTTATTGTTACAAGACATGAGTGCTATGGAAAATTCCATCATTGAAAAGGGGCTATCAATGGAATCATCATTTGAAGAAGACTCCCTAACAATGCTATGCGTAGGAACGGAATCTGGACAAACTTTCCTCGCAAAATCAAATATCCATCGATTCGAGTACTCCTCACTCTCATTTCCTACGTTACGATTCCTCATTCGTCTGGCCGTATTCCAAAGAGTGCTCATTGAGGTTTCTCTTGACAAACCTTCCACAAAATGTCTCCAATAGCTGCATTTCTTAACCCGAAGTATGTTCTTGTACTTGGTTTCTAAAACCAAGAATTTTTCAAAATTCTGAGGAGTTCCTCCTCCTCGTTTTAAAAACGTCTTGAAAGCATTTTGTTTCGCGTGTTTAGCATCTGAGCACTCTTTGTCCCACCAAGGATTTGGAGGTCTTCTGTTAGACGATGGACCAAGAAATCGTTTGGTTTGGGCTTGTTCTGCGGCCTCCAGAATCGAACAAACGAGGAAGTCATATTCTTCAAGTGGGGGAAGCTCTTCCATTGAAGTTAAGACACTTGAAATATTACTTTGGTATTTAATCCAGTCAATATTTTTTGTCAAATCATATGGAATATTAACTGAATTAGCAATGCCTTTGTTACTGCTAATTGAGATGATGATTGGTAAATGATCGCTACCATGTAAATCAGGAAATACTTTCCAGGTGCAATCTAGTCGAATTGAAGTCGAACAAAGAGATAAATCTAATGCACTTGGACGTGCAGGAGGTCTTGGGATCCGTGTCATGCTACCCATATTTAGTACCGTCATGCTAAAATTGTCGCAAATATTATATATTAGAGATGATCTGCTATCATTGTAAACGGAACCCCACATCATTCCGTGCGAATTGAAATCTCCTAAAATCAAACGTGGAGCAGGAAGGGCTTCGACAATTTCATTAAGCTGTCGTTGTCCAACTTGAGCTCTTGGAGGAATATATACCGAAGCAATGCAAATGTCCTTTCCTTTAATGTTTATTTGACAAGCAACAACTTCTATACTAGAAGTCGAAGGAATGTTTAATCTATAAAAGGAATAACATTTCTTAATTCCTAAAAGCACTCCACCATACGGGGAGTCTCTGTCGAGACGTATAATGTTAAAGTCATTAAAATTTAAGGCTATGTTTGATGTAAGCCATGTTTCGCACAAAGCAAATACATCACATTTTTGACTATGCAACAAAACTTTAAATGAATCAAGTTTTGGCATGATGCTTCGACAATTCCACTGCAGGACAGTGATTGAATCATTTGCGGCGTATGATAAATTATCCATCAAATGATACAAAACCTGAAAGAGCTGGCCATTGAGCTGATAACTGTTTCAAAAAAGTTCTAGCTATTGGAAGGAATGCTGTTATGATGGTCTTTAGAGGTTCAGAAATATTGAATGCAGCGAAAATCCATTCTACAATTTCCGAAAATTTCAGTAATCCTGTTGGTGAATGTGAAATGGAGCCCACTGGATTATTGTCTTTTCTTGAGCTAGTTCCTGGATTGGTTTGTGAATTTGACAAACCAGGAGGCACAGTTTTTGGTTTTAAATTTGGCTTTTTAGCTTTTACACGGGGATCTTTTTTTGAAGGTATAATTTTAGGTGTCTTTTTTGGTATTTTGTGGTTTGTTAATCTCCTCTTAACAGACCCTTGAGGAGTGACAAACGAGGTATCTTCACTATTTCCGTCAGAGTCAGATTCCTCTGGCTCCGCAAGATTTGAAAAACCGTTTTCGGTTTCCAAAGGGGAGACATGTATGACCGTTTTGAGCATTTCTGCATATGTGCGCTTAGACCGTGCTTTTAAAGAAAGCTTCATTTTGTCTTTACGCAGCTTAAATGCAGCGCACACTGAAAGATCATCATGAGGGCTTTCCCCACAATAAACACATTTTTCAACATCTTTATCGCAAAGATTATCCTTATGAGGCCCTTGACATTTGATACATTTGGACTTATTACTACAGTAAGTAGCTGTATGTCCGAATTTTTTACAGTTCGTGCAATTCATAACATGCGGTACGAAAAGCCGAACAGGAAGACGAATTTTATCGATATAGACATGGCTAGGCAATGCAGATCCGGCAAATGTTACGCGAAACGAATCTGAGGGACGATAAGACTTTTTTCCATCGACAATAGATGCTGAGTACAATTGTTTGCACTCGAGTATCTTAACTCCCTCAAGCATGGAGTTTTTAAAACGGCCAACTCCATTTTTAAGTAAATCATCTGCTGTCAGACTTGCTTCAGTCACAACACCGTCAATTTCTACCTCCTTCGATGGAATGTAAACTCGATATTCAATAGCAAATAATTTACAGGTTACAATATCGTTTGCCTGTTTCAAGTCGTTAACTACAACTCGAATTTTATCTCTATTAACCTTACAGATTTCTTTAACTTCAGAGAAATGTGATGTCAAATCCTTTGTAATTTGCATCAAGTTTAAAATCTTTTCTTTTTTTCGAAGATAGACTATCCATGGCCCAGTGGTACCCTGTGGATAATGTTTTGCCCTCGGAGTATTTAAACTTTTACTAGTATCCGGAATCGGATTCGGATGATCTTCCATGAGATCATCCATTACATTAAATTTTTTTTGTAAATTAATAATACCAAAATAAAAACTTATGTTTAGTAAAATTTCAGATATAAGAAATAAAAAATAAATTAAATTAAATCTACCTTGTAGCTGATGTCTCTGTTCCTTTATCGTGAAGAACGACGTGAAGCTCTTCCAACGATTTCCAATTGGCAGTCTTTTGCTGTTTCCAATTGGCAGTCTTCTGTCGTTTACTGCTATCTCAGTTGCTCTGCCGTCGTTGTGAACACCACTGCACTTGCTGTACCTGACCCCAGGTACAGTGCTTTTGCTCTTGGTGGCGATCAAATGCGATGCTTGCAGTGTAGCACCTCGCGATATATGCCGTCTCTTTTGATCCTACGCAGCGTACAAATTCTGGTACCTGGTAGATCAGCACTGGGTTGCTTTAGCACCTCTGTGCCTTTGCACCCCTTCGTCTTCGCACCTTTATGCGATGGCACCTCTGTGACTCGTCACTTCTATGCTCTCGCACCTCTGTGTCTCTACACCTCTGTGCGTATGAACGGGATGGCCTTCGTTGCTAGCTTTCCAGTCGGGAAACGCCCCGAATATTGCGTTTGCTATGGGCAGTTTAACTACCTGAAGCTTAGAATTGTCTCGGTAGCAGCCGTTAACTCACGAGCCAGTACAATCGAAACACAACCTCTTCGCTTGAATGGTTTTTACTGAATCCATAACGCGTCTGTGTCACATTTGTTCGATCGGAACGCTTCATCCGGTGTGATTTCGAACGTTTAGCCGATGATGATGATGATGGCAACCCAATAACTACAAATCCAATCACTGAGTTATTACGGTTATTTCAAGCACCCTTCGAAAGGACCGATTTCGGAAAACTCGTCTGGTTTACTCACATACAATCAACCAGTTTCCAATTAAACCGTCAGTCAGACCTAATAAACTTTCAAAGAGCACCTATAATTTTGTATCGAATCTAAAATCTAAAATACTTTTCTCCCCCACCCCGCCTTTTTGGGTGGTGGTCCGGTTTTCATAATCCACAGTCACACATCGAAATGACCCAAACGGGACGGGATTATAACTTTGTTCGAGCCATAAATAATATTTGATCCCTGACCAACAAATCTACCGCGAGCTTGGACACCAAAATTGGTAACTCATTTAACCCCCCCCCCCCCCCCCGTTCCTTTCGAGTGGACAAAAATTGACTCTAATTCGACCCATAAATCGAAGGTAACCGGGTGTGTGTTGGGCTGGCAGCTTAAACGGTTGCCAAGTTGTAAATTGAAATCGGTTCTAAATATTTATGCGGTTTTTAAAACCAACGCCGCTGTTGCGACGATATTAAATTACAACTAATGAGAGTGACGGTCCAGGGTCCTGGTCCTGGTGGCACGTGGTTTTGGTACCGAAAGTTCGAGCGGCTGTTGTTGTTTACCAGCTCTAAATTAGCCCCGTTCAACTGGGAAACTCATCGGTTGAATTTGAGAGCGTAGTGTTATTTTTTTCCGGGAATAATTTCCGCTGATCACGCTGCATAGTTGGGATAATTAATTAGTGTCGAACGCCTGTTGACTTTTTAATTATTGCCCCTCTGATGCTGATAGGGGATTAATCGTTTGATTCCGCTTCTATGGCAATTAGTTTCAGGCTGAGTGCCAATAAAACATTCATTGAATGTTTGATCATTCGTGAAGCGGTAATTAATTTGAGACTTTGGCAGCCCGGGAACGTCGTTTTTGACACAACGTGGTTCGTTTGTCAGCCGCAGCCGGGTGAGTTGAGTGCGCGTCTCCTTTGATTTCCAGTAAGCCTATAGATCGATGGTTGCGTCATCGCCGTGATAAAACGTGGAACACTCGATTCGAGAAGTTCTGTTTGATAGGGCTGGATATCGATTTATAGTCACCAAATATTGCAAAGAGAGTTCGCCTATTTTGTGTCGTGAATACAATTTACTTTACTATGGGCGTCCCATTTAACAATTTACCAGGTACAAGAATGGGTAAAACTTAATCGTGAATATACCTTATGATAAAAAAACAACCGGAATTTTCATTTTGAAATTCCCGCGCTTGTCCAATCGGAAACTTTTCTCTCAACGTTGGCAACACTTTTATACACATTCTGTCAAATTTTGACGCATATCGTACGATTAGTTTTTGTTTGGCGTCTATACAAAGAAGTTGAAAAATTTTCGTGTGGCGATTTTTATAATGGATGAAAATTTAGAACAACGTGCGTGCGTCAAATTTTGTGTTGCAAATGAATTTAAGTGTTCCGAAACGTTGAAAATGTGTTGTTGGGCATCTCTTATGGATCAGCCGAACACATTTTACCTGATGTTTTGGGTTTGAAACGCGTCGCTTCTCAGCTGGTGCCAAAAAAGCTGAATTTCATTCAAAAACAGCGTCGCGTTGATGAGGCCATAGAGATGATTTCCAATGCAGATAGCGACCCCATATTCATCGAATGCATCATAACTGGCGATGAGGTGTGGATCTGCGAAAATGACGTCGAAACCGCACAACAATCGACCGAATGGCGCTTCGAAGGCGAGCCGTTGTTCTAAATTTTCATCCATTATAAAAATCGCCACACGAAAATTTTTCAACTTCTTTGTATAGACGCCAAACAAAAACTAATCGTACGATATGCGTCAAAATTTGACAGAATGTGTATAAAAGTGTTGCCAACGTTGAGAGAATAAAAGTTTACCGATTGGACAAGCGCGGGAATTTTAAAATGAAAATCATAATTTTTTATCATAAGGTACCTTGTTGTATTGAAGCAAAGACATCATATTAACAAGATATCCAGCTCTCACATTTCCCGAACAAATAATTGGCAACATCCTTTTTTGCGAGCATGTCGCCCTCATGTGAGTCCGCATCGAATCTCATACATAGAAGTAGGGGAGAGAAATGTCAAATTCGTACGCGCCAAAATAGCAGGGCTGCGCACCCATACAATTGACATGACATGTTGAATGAGACGCCGTGCGATGGCGTTGCTGAACTGAAGATTGAGATCGCTCCAAGCTGACAGGGTCTGATTAAAGGCAGCAACATAATTTGTTCATCTTACCACCGGAAATTGGTTCAGTAATTTATGTAAATATTTTCAGTAGTATGAGTTATTCAAATACAACACAAAATTTCCTAAAATGTTTGGTATGAACGAGCATTAAGGGCTGAGGACAGTACCGTAAAGTGGTAGGTTTTTTGCTATTTTCCCGTTTCAAATTAAATTTTTTTGGAAACGGTGCAGAATATAGAAAAATCCACCAGACAATGTCTTCGAAATTTAGTTGAGAATATTCTGTGAAATTTTCAGAATGATTCATTGAGTTTAGCGGTCGTGTTGTATTTTTTTCTGACTGAAGAACTGCTGAAAATTGGAACGCTCGGAAATGCATACCTCTGCGAAAATGCGGCTTTGAAGGCTTATCCGAAGGCGAATATCTCGGCTTTGAAGGCTTGTATCATAAATCTACCGTGACAAAGTCTAGATAATTTAGTTTAGCTGCGATTAGTACATAAAAACATATATGTTATCGCGATAAAAATTAGGTCTTGTATTTTTCTGTGAAACAAAGTCAGTTTCAATGGATCCGCCATTTTTTTTTCGCTTTGGTTTCCTGATAGTATTCTGGAAAAGGAAAGAGAAATAAAATTGGCTCGACAAGGCTGCCAAACAAACAGACGTTTCATTGTATATAAACACATTTTTTTCGCATTCAATTTTTGTGAAAGTTGAATATTTTGTCGTGAATACGACTTACTTTACTATGGGGTGCCTTTTCAAAATTAGCCATATGGAAGAATGGGCAGAACTTAATCGTGAATATCTCGACTTGTATTAATGGTAGCAACATAATTCTTTCACCATTTCATCAAAAATATGATCAGGAATTTAGGATAATATTTTGAACAGTGTGCGATAACCACAAACAATTCAAAAATTAAGTTTTCTTAAAATTTGAAAACAACGCGGAAAACTCTTTACTTTCGCTTGGGTTTTTCGCGCATGGACGACGATTTTGAGGTAGTCAGGCACATATCTCCAACTGAATGCGTATAAAAGAGGGGCCCGTGGTCGAAAATCGATCATTTCTTTTCGTGCGTTCGGTGGAAGCAGAAGCTCCTGCGTGGTTAAAACCTCAAACGCTCAGGTCGCATCTCTCATTCGCTTGCTGGCCATCGAGGCGAGAGGACTGGCATCGCGTGTGCTGGCAATGCGTGCTGGAACTGGATTCTGGAACTGTATTCCGGAACTGATTTGAGTTTCGAAATTGCAGTTCTAGAATTGAAACTGGATTCTGAGTCTGTTATTGTATCTAAATTTAGGTCTTGAACTCAGGGTCCAGTTCTCTATTCCAGACTTCTATTCGGTTCTTTTTAAAACCATAATAATACTCCTAAAGAATTATGCGAAATTTACTTTACTGTACCTCATACAACCCATTTTTTATTCATGGCGAAAAATCATCCATGGCGAAAACAAAGAACATCGTCAAATTTTGGCACTCAAAGGGTAGTGATTCGCCCAGAATGACGGAACTGAGAACAGAGTTAAACCGACTATCCAGTCATAAACTATCCGAAATCAGTGACGCACTGTTGGATTTTATTGCTATGACAAATCAAGGTTTAAGCTTAATCAGTTTCAATGTTCAAAGCTTAAATGCTCATGCTTCAGATATTTTCACTGACAATATACTAACCAAAGTTGATATTTTAGCATTTAGTGAAACTTGGTTGGACAATTGTTCTGCAGTGAGTATAACAGGCTATAATGGCATCGCCGAATATAAACGTTCTAATTGTAGAGCTGGTGGTGTTGCAATTTACCTGAAGGACACTGCGTCTTTGATTGCTACTGTTCATAAACTCGAACAACTTAGTGAGCAATATGATGAAAATTTGTTGTTGGCTGACAATTTCGGCGACATATGTGCAATCGATATTATGCTAAATGGTATAAAAACACTGTTAGTTGTTCTATATATTTCGCCAGATACAACTTACAAAGAGAAGCAATTTTTCATCACACGTAATTTATTTTTATATTCTCGTAAAGTTACACCGATGATCGTTGTGGGGGATTTCAATATAGATGCCACAAAACAAGATAATATCAAATTCATTGATTTCATGAGCAAGTATATAAAGCTGGATATGGAATCTGATCCTTCACAAGCTACTACGCTTGGAGGCACATGTATCGATCTTGTTTTTGCTAGGAACATCAATGTAGAAAGCCGTAGATATATTTCATACTTTTCATATCACAGGCCTATTGTATCATTGGTCAATCCAGCAACTTGAAGTTTCCTTTACTGGAAGATTGTAATCGGTTGTGAACGCTATACTTACACAAACCATATCAGTATCGCACCCACGGACAACAGCCTGGTCAGCCTGGAAACAGATGAAGGAAGTCAGCGGTATCCATCGAAAGTCAACGGTATCCATCGGAATTCGAACTCAACTCGTCACTCTCCATCACGAACGCTTTCATAAAAGGTTCTTTTCAGAGCCACCATTATTTTATTATAAAGAACTATACTGCTTATTTCATAATATTTAATTGCGTTTCAGAATGTTTAATGTAACTAATCTGTAATTAGTCTAGGCGCATCGTTTAAAATTCATGTAATGAAAGAGGGGGAAGTTGCACAATTCAAACAATCGATCAACTACCAATTCGAATTCGGAAGTATAAATAAAGCGTGTCATATTCCTATTTACGACATCCAGTTATGTCTCTGACATTACACACCCGTACTTTTTTTTTCATTGTTCATTGGAATCCATGTAATGTCCTACCCATACGATAGATTAATGTGAAAAAACTTCTCATTAAAATAATAAAATGTATGCTGGCAACCCGGTACAGTTTGCTCATATACGAGAGAGTACAAGAGAAATACGATGCGCAAAGGGAATTGAGCGAGCCACGTGGTTGATTTAAAACTCAACACGCGACCCTCTGTCCTCAGACCTTAAGGTGAAATTCAGTGTCAAAATAAGGTGCGCAAAATTCCAAACACTTAAATTGTACGAATCATCGCACAAAGTGTATCGTGCAAAGCCGATACATAGAAATACGGGGAATTTCAGTGTTTCAGTGATTGAGTGCTATGAACTTACGTCGCGTTTTGGATGGTGAGCTGTGTACTGCTCATTCGGTTCATAAGTGAGAGATGTGAATGCTTAGTGTGGTACTTGTTGTGGTCGGCAATTACATCTATGTAATTTCTTAAAAACTCTTTAATACTAGTAGTAAAAATTTGTCTATTCACAACAATACACTACAACTTTATGAGTTTGTTTGCCTTTCTCTATAGAAAGGTATTAGAATTTCTGAAAAAAACCTTCTGAACGGAGCCTCGGAGACCCATAGTGTTATCAGGAATCAGAATAAATTGGCTCAAATGGCACGTTCTCCTCGATAATGAGCCTTGAGCCTCGGAGATCCATAGTGTTATATACCATTCGACTCAGTTCGACGAGATCGGAAAATGTCTGTGTGTGTATGTTCGTGTGCACTTTTCGAAGATATTTATACGCGCTCGATTTTCTCAGAGATGACTGAACCGATTTTAACAAACTTATGCTCGTTTGAAAGCAACTGTAGGGCCATTGTTCAAGTTCGAATATCAAATGGCTGTGACTTTTGGTTCCGCAGATATGATTGTACAGGGTGATTTTTTAAGAGCTTGAGAACTTTTTTAAACAATAAAACGCATAAAATTTGCAAAATCTCATCGGTTCTTTATTTTAAACGTTAGATTGGTACATGACATTTACTTTTTGAAGATAATTTCATTTAAATGTTGACCGCGGCTGCGTCTTAGGTGGTCCATTCGGAAAGTCCAATTTTGGGCAACTTTTTCGAGCATTTCGGTCGGAATAGCCCGAATTTCTTCGGAAATGTTGTCTTCCAAAGCTGGAATAGTTACTGGCTTATTTCTGTAGACTTTAGACTTGACGTAGCCCCACAAAAAATAGTCTAAAGGCGTCAAATCGCATGATCTTGGTGGCCAACTTACCGGTCCATTTCTTGAGATGAATTGTTCTCCGAAGTTTTCCCTCAAAATGGCCATAGAATCGCGAGCTGTGTGGCATGTAGCGCCATCTTGTTGAAACCACATGTCAACCAAGTTCAGTTCTTCCATTTTTGGCAACAAAAAGTTTGTTAGCATCGAACGATAGCGATCGCCATTCACTGTAACGTTGCGTCCAACAGCATCTTTGAAAAAATACGGTCCAATGATTCCACCAGCGTACAAACCACACCAAACAGTGCATTTTTCGGGATGCATGGGCAGTTCTTGAACGGCTTCTGGTTGCTCTTCACTCCAAATGCGGCAATTTTGCTTATTTACGTAGCCATTCAACCAGAAATGAGCCTCATCGCTGAACAAAATTTGTCGATAAAAAAGCGGATTTTCTGCCAACTTTTCTAGGGCCCATTCACTGATTTGCAAGCGTTGCTCGTTAGTAAGTCTATTCATGATGAAATGTCAGAGCATACTGAGCAAATAATAATGCATGAAAATCATAACCTCAAAAAATCTGAGCAAATACTAATGCATGAAAATCCTAACCTCAAAAAAATCACCTTTTATAAGTGATGTAACCGACAAAACGTGTTTTTTACCGTGCAAGTTGGCTCGTTTGATAGCTACTATTAGGCCATTGATCAAGGTCGAAGATCATATGACTGTGACTTTTGGTTCGGGAGATATGATGGTATAAATGACGTAACCGACAAAACGTGTCGTTTTTTTTACCGCGCAAATTTCTCGGAGATGGCTGAAGCGTTTTCAACAAGCTTTGGCTCGTTTGAAAGCTACTATTAGGCCATTGATTTTGTTGGAAGATCAAATGATTGCGACTTTGGGTTCCGAAGATATGATGGTATAAGTGACGTAACCGACAAAACGTGTCGTTTTTTTTACCGCGCAAATTTCTCGGAGATGGCTTAACCGATTTTGACACGCTTAGACTCGTTTGAAGGCCGTTGATCAAGTTCGAATATCAAATGTCTGTGACTTTTGGTTCCGGATATATAATAGTATGTTAAGTGACGTAACCGACAAACAAAAAGTATAAGTGACGTAACCGACAAGGTAAGCGCTATTGTTCAAAAGTTTAAGTACCTCGAAAAAAGTCCCCATGCAAAATTTGACCTAAATCGGACATAGGTAAGGGGCGCTACCCAGCGGTTAAGGTTTGACAATTTTCGATCTTGAAAAAATACCATGAGATTTCCGAAATGAAAATTTTTTTTTGATGTCAAACGTCTTGAAATTGCATGAAACGTCGAGATTTAGTGTCATCTCAGAAAAATATATTTTTTTTAAATCGACTTTCTAGGACATTCGGGGAAATTTTTTTTTCAAGATGACACTAAATCTCGACGTTTCATGCAATTCTAAGACTTTTGCATGAAAAAAAAAATTTCAGTTTCGGAAATTTCATGTAAATGGTGATTTTTCAAGATCTATGAAAATTCCACTAAGTGGACTAAGAAGGGTTGTTTAGATTACCGTCACTTTTCTCAAAGCAAAAATCAAAATCAAAAATGAGCCAGAAATTATTTTATAAAAAGATAAAAAAAATCATGAGACTATTTTGAAGGGAGAGAAAGGCACTATCACACCACTAGGTGGATTAAGAAGGGTTTAAAAAAAATGATACATTTCGAATTTCCAATTTCAAACAGCCAACACTGAGCAGGTTTTAAGAAATTTTATTTTATTGTATCCTCTTATTTTTAATTAATGATTTATACATCGCTATATGTTTCAGATACAACAAACCACCAAATATGTTTTGACACTTTCCAGAAGGCACACCTGAAAATACAAAATAACAAATATTGTTGGTTATAAATTGAAAATATTTGAATTCATTTGATTTTTTGCATGTTATACGTCGGTCGCAAGGATGGCTTTTATCGTATCGAAGACGCTCACTAGCAATTCTTCACACGATTCAATCAGTGCCATCAAAGAGAGACGGATATCATCGCAGCAACAAAACACCGGCATGGTTCATTTAACATAGAATAGACCAAGTGCGAGAACGAATTTCTCTCGTTGACCTGTCTGCTGTGGGGATTCTCTCTGAAGCAACAAACGCTCGCTTATTCTCGTTTCGCGATCCGATTCTACATGGGCAGTTGATCAGTCGGTGTTGAACAGTCGTTCGCACCGCACGCGTATAGCTCTTGGCTCCTGGAATTTTTTTCTGGCTACCTAGAGTTTCATTGATTCAAGGCTTCAGTCTTTTTCAAGGCTACCTGAATGACTAACTAAGTGACTAAGTGATACAAAGAGTGATATTAGAGTGACTAAGTGATACAAAGAGTGATATTAGAGTGACTAAGAAATTAATCAGCCTTTTTTAAGGCTAGCTAGGAGTCTAATCGAAGACTAATTTAGCCTAGTTAATTTAATTTAAAATTTCATTAATTTCAAAAATGCCTGCGTCCAACCGGAAAGGCAACAAGCCTAAGGCTAAAAATAATTCAATACGGAATAAATCACAATCCGTTATTCAACATTTTTCTAATAACATTCACGATCTTATAGAATCTGAATGTAAAAATAAAAGACAACGGACGGATTTCCCTTCCGTTGATCCTATGCCGTCTAACAATATTTACGAGATTCTTCCTGAACCCGATTGTAGCGACATAGAAGAAAATTCTTCAAAAATTCCCAAAATGGACGCTTGTCGTTCTGGAAGAAACATCAATCTATGCCACCAGTGACGGTGATGATTTCCGACTTCAAAGCATTCCGTACTGAGCTTTCTACTTTTCTCCCGGAAGTAAAAGTCTCATTTCAAATCGGAGGAAGGAAGAGGAGAATGTCGAGTCTTGGTTGATGGATTGGAAGATTACGAACGTCTTATTCGATATTTGTCCGAAAAACTTCATAAATTTTATTCATATGATATAAAATCAGACAGACCCTTCAAGGCTGTCTTGAAAGGATTATCAAATGATCAAAGTATTGATGAAATTAAAAATGAACTAAAAGAATTGCTTGGTTTTGCCCCTTCCCAAGTAATACTTATGAAAAAAAGAGCGAATGGTACTTCTAAACCACGCTCTGGAATTTCCCATGAACTTTACCTAATACACTTCAATCGAAGTGATGTAAACAATTTGAAAACTTTAGAAAAAGTACGTTTCATTTCCCACATTAAAATTCATTGGGAACATTATAAACGGCATAATCGTATTGCAAACTTAACGCAATGTCGTCGTTGCCAAGGCTTCTGTCATGGAACCAAAAATTGTCATATGGATATACGGTGTTTGAATTGTGGTAAATCGCATTCGAAAGACGTTTGTCCAATGAATGAAACCACTGATAAATTTTCATGTTCAAATTGCAATGGAAATCATAAATCCAATTATTTGAAATGTCCTGTCAGGGAAAAAATTTTAAACGCTCGTTCGCTTAGACAACAAGTCAAATCAACGACCTTAAATTTACAGAATATACCTGAAAATTCTTCTAAGGCACCTGCCAATTCGTCTTCTAACGAAAACAATTTATTGACAGGTAGATCGACCTCGTCATCATCTTCTTCTAATGTCAGTTATGCTGGTATATTAGGTAGAAATCTATCTCCTATTTCTTCTAATGTAAATAATCAAAACACAGGACCGCCTTGCAGTTCTTCTTCTAACGAAAACAATTTATTAATAGGTAGACCGGCCAAATCATCTTCTTCTAATGGCAGTCTACCTACAAATATTCCTTCAATGCCATTCGCTTCTTTAAATGAAGTCGATTTAGGCGATATAACTGAAAATAAAATGATCTACCTACAAGATCAACTTTTTCAAATGATCATCCAAATGAATTCGACTTCATCACTTTTTGAAGCATTTCAAATCGGATGGAAATTTGCAAATAATATTATAATGAATTTAAAATTTAACAGTGATGTTAAATAATTATTTGAATATTTTAAATTGGAATGCTCGATCTTTGAAATCGAGTGAAGATGAATTTTATAATTTTCTCAAAGTTCACAAAATTCATATTGCCATTGTGACAGAAACTTTTCTTAAACCAAATGTAAAATTGAAAAGTAATCCACATTATGTGGTTCATCGATTTGACAGGTTTACTGGAATTGGTGGTGGAGTTGCCATTTTTGTCCAACGGCAAATTAAACATCGAATTTTACCTTCTTTCAATACTAAAGTTATTGAAAGCTTGGGAATCGAAGTTGAAACCATTCATGGAATTTATTTCATCGCTGGAGCATATTTGCCATTCCAATGCACCGGCGAACAATTAAATTTCTTTAAAGGCGATTTGCAAAAACTTACAAGATATCGATCGACATTTTTCGTAATAGGGGACTTAAATGCTAAGCATGTCCAGTGGAATTGTAGGCAAAATAACAGTAATGGTAAAATACTTCATAATCAACTCTCAGCTGGTTACTTTACAGTTCTTCATCCCAGTAATCCTACTTGTTTCTCTTCCGTGAAAAACCCGTCTACAATTGATCTGGTTCTAACAGATCAAAGTCACATTTGTAGTGAACCGATTACTCATGCTGATTTTGACTCAGATCATCTTCCTGTAACATTCAGACTTTCCAACGAAGCTATAATTAATCCAATTAGTTCTATTTTCAACTATCATAGAGCTAATTGGTTGGATTACAGATCTCACATTGAAAATCATGTGGATCATGAAACTATTTTAGAAAATTCTGCGGACATCGACACAGCAATTGATAATTTGAATCATTATATTATCGAAGCTAGAAATCTTTCAGTTCCCAAAGCTCAAACTAAATTAAATTCTCCTATCATCGATGACAATCTTCAACTGCTCATTCGGTTGAAGAATGTTCGTCGACGACAATATCAACGTTCTCGTGATCCTGCTATGAAAAACATAGTTAAGGATTTACAAAAAGAAATTAAACATAGATTTACTCTTTTGCGAAATGAAAATTTCGCTAAAGAAGTTGAACAAATTAAACCATATTCTAAACCTTTCTGGAAACTTTCTAAGGTTCTTAAGAAACCTCAGAAACCAATTCCTGCTCTCAAGGAAGGAAATCAAATACTTCTTACAAATGGTGAAAAAGCTCAAAAACTAGCTCAGCAGTTCGAGAGTGTCCACAATTTTAATTTAAACGTTGTGAGTCCTATTGAAAATGAAGTCTCACTGAAGTATGATCATATTTCAACCCAAGTGTTATCACACGATGACATTATTGAGACGAATTTTGATGAAATTAAATCAATTATTAGGAAACTCAAAAACATGAAGGCTCCTGGTAATGATGGAATTTTTAATATTCTTATTAAAAATCTTCCCGATGTTGCCTTGAGACTCCTGGTTAAAATTTTCAACAAGTGTTTTTCATTAGCTTACTTCCCAAAAAGATGAAAAACGCTAAAGTAATTCCTATCCTGAAACCTGATAAAAATTCAGCAGAAACATCACGTTATCAACCAATTACCAGCTTACTTTCTTTTATCAGTAAACTTTTTGTAAAAATTATCTTGTTGAGAATGATGTCTCATATAAATGAGAATTCAATTTTTTTACCAGAGCAGTTTGGATTTCGTCATGAACATTCAACTACTCATCAACTTGTCAGAGTAACGAACATGATAAAAGCAAATAAATCTTCTGGGTTATCCACTGGAGTTGCTCTTCTAGACATAGAAAAAGCATTCGACAGTGTTTGGCACAAAGGTTTAATAGCAAAAATGTCTGATTTCCAGTTTCCTATTTATTTGATAAAAATGATTCAAAATTATTTAACTGATCGTACTCTTCAGGTTAGCTATCAGAATTGTAAATCTGAATTGCTACCCGTACGAGCCGGTGTTCCGCAGGGTTCGAGCGTAGCTCCAATCTTGTATAATATTTTCACTTCTGATCTTCCAAATCTACCCGTTGGTTGTCAGAAATCGCTATTCTGTGACGACACAAGTCTGTTAGCCACAGGTAGAAATCTAAGAGTGATCTGCAGTCGCCTACAAAGAAGTTTAAATATTTTCAGTGATTATCTGTCAAAATGGAAAATTAAACCAAATGCAGCAAAAACGCAATTAATTATCTTTCCTCACAAGCCAAGAGCTTCTTTTCTAAAACCAAACAATAATCACATTCTCAAATTGAATGGCTTGGAATTGACATGGTCTGATCAAGCTAAATACTTAGGTTTAACGTATGACAAAAAACTCACTTTCAAGGATCACATTGAAGGAATCCAGGCAAAGTGTAATAAATATATTAAATGTTTATATCCTCTTATAAACAGAAATTCTAAGCTCTGTCTAAAAAACAAATTGTTAATTTATAAACAAATTTTCAGACCAGCCATGCTTTATGCGGTACCAATTTGGTCAAGCTGTTGTTCCACCAGGAAGAAAACGCTTCAAAGGATTCAGAATAAAATTCTGAAAATGATTCTGAAGCGTCCTCCCTGGTTTAGTACAAATGAGTTACACAGACTCACAAATATAGAACCATTAGATGTAATGTCACATAATATTATAAGCAAATTCCGACAAAAATCGATGCAATCTTCAATTGAATCGATTCGCTCTCTGTATTAGTTAGTAAGTTAGTATATAAGTTCCTTTTCCCCATTACACAATACAAGTAGGTTTAGAATTTTCCCTACACAAAAATCTCAGAATTGCGGAAGCAAATGATGTCTTCATGGTAATAACCAAATCATATATATATAACAGGGCTGAAAAGTCACCACTTGTGGCTGAACACCCAATTTAAATCTTAATAATTTAATTTTAACTCATATTCCAATAAATAGTTATTAAAAAAAAAAAAAAAAAAAAAAAAAAAATGGGCAGTTGATAATTGTGATATAATCATTTTACTATTGCCGCTTATTCTAACTATGTGCATATAAGCTTTGTATAAGTTGTGTCTATGAAAATATATCTGAATGCTCCAAACAAGGGTTTTGAAATATTGCAACCTAGTATGAGAATCATCAAGTCGAATCATCATTCTGCGATAATTGTCAACTTGCGATTCTCTCTTGGTAAATTCCACACAGCAACGATCATTATCAGACTGTAAATTTTTTTAAGGGCCGTGAAATATTCAGAGTATGAAGTGGAGCGAAGAAATGTAGAAAAATTCTCTCGCGGTTCATGCATTGAGAGGCAGCGAGTTCTTGTAGCATCTTCTACCGGATTGAAAATGTTGTATACAATATAGATAAATATCGAGCAGCTTCTGTCAAATTTTCGGCAATCACCAACACTGGTCGGTCGTCGCCATCATTTTACTTACAGTATCATGAAACATACCAAATTCCAAAATTTATGGGAAGATTCTACATAAATGTATTTCTATTATGATTGTTTACCTTTTTTATAATAAATCTGTATAAAATTCGCTCAAACTAAAGAAAAATTTTCCGCAGTGTGGCAAAGCATGTGAGCTTAATTCGTATCCACGTCATCCAGTTATGTCTCTGACATAACCCTCCCATCTGTTTTGTTTGCAATTTTGACGGGAATGGAAGCAATGTTTTACATTTGAGATCGAAGAAGATGATAATTTTCTCAAGAAATTCAGAGAAGATTCTTCTCAGGGATATAATTGAGCAAAATTATTGAAAAAATTTTACATAGAAGCAATGGAGGCGTTATTTGTGCAGAATTATACAATTGCTGTGTCGCCAGGAGAAATTTAAGATAATTCAATTTCAGGATATAGGTACAACATCCAAGAATCAGGTTAAAAATCTCGATTAAGGAACTCTAGTCTGAAATTCATGCCCAAATTCCGGTCCATATGCAGCAATCAGGTCAAAAATCCGTGTCCAAGTCCAGAATCCAAGTCTAGCTCCCGAACTCATATCCAGAATCCAGGTTCAGAATTCAGACACAAAATTTAGGTCCTGGTTCATAAACCAGAATCTAGATCAAGAATCCAGATGCAGTATCCAGGTCCTGGTTCAGAATGCAATCCTAGTTTCAGAATTTCAGGGTGGCAAGTGACCGGAGGAACCAGGAAAAAGTCGGGAATTTGAATGCAGAACCGGCAAAACCACCACATCGTAAAAGTGTTACATGTTCTATGCTGAACAATCCATTGGAAGTTGAGCCACATCCTCCGTCTCGTCCAACGATTTTTTAAGGGTTTTAGATCAATCAGAAAGCATCAGAACATTTCTTTAACTTTACTCTAGTTCATTCATAATCTTGTTGAGTGTTTGAGTAATCAGTTCACTACAAATGTCACATTAATCTAGAATCACATCAATTGTAGAAAGATTTGTCATATTAGCTAAACTAGTTGGGCTTTTTGGAAATAAAACTGGTTAGAAACCAGCGGAGGAGATTGATATCTTGTGCGTTTTGAAAACTTTCATTTGAAGCGACTACCAAACTCTTATCCTTCACGACGTTTGTGACGGATGCAATGTACTGCGACTTACAAACTAGCGTTATCTACACGGACCATTCCGCTGCCTTTAACAAACATAACCACGCCATTACAGTCGCTAAGTTGGTCAGATTTGGGCTAACATGCTGCGTTGGTTTCGCTCTTACCTTAATAATCGCCGATTAGCAATCAAGATAAATGGCTCTGTATCCAAAGAGTATCGTATCGCTTCATCTGGGATTCCGCAAGGTAGTCATCTTGGGCCTCTGATCTTCTCCCGGTATTTCAATGATGTGAATCCTTCTCTGGAATGTCCACGGTCATCTTTCACTGGTGATCTACAGCTACTTCACATTAGCTAGAAGTAACGAAGATGCCGTTTTCCTCCAACATCAACTTGTAATTTGTTCAAATTGTTGTTTGTTGGTGAATTATTGACAAATACTCAATTATCACGTTCACACAAAAAAGTACTACCTTGATGAAGCAGTAATCAACAGAACAACATGAGTTCAGGTTCTCGGAGTAATTTCAGACAAGTTGTGTTTAAGTAGCATAAAACTTAAACACGTACTAAATATTGACACAAAGATACTATTATTAGTCTTCAACGACTTTCGGGTTCGACTTTCACATTACGCATAGCATAATCCAAAAGAATTTTTTGAGCATACATAGGAATACGAATAATAATTAATCATTGGAATTGCCTGTTGATTACCAAAGCAAAGTCTTGGTATTACATTGCTTTCGTGGAATTTGGCCTTTCTGTTTCAACAGTTTTCGCTACCGTTTTATAGCGTACAGGATCATTGCATGGCTAATCCTTCCAGGTCGGGACTCGAACATACGACCACTGGTTTGTGAGACCAGCGCCCTGTGCATTGAACCACCAACCCGGATTGATGATTACATGCAAATAAATAGATAATCGGACAAATAAGGATTTTAAATTGGATTTCATTGGATGAGATGTACATGACATTGTCGATAATTGAATTCATGGTTCATGGAATCACAATCAGAGCGTGAAAATTCTTTTGAGGCTTTCGTACATTGAAAAAAAAAAACGTATTTGGAAGCGATAAACAGAGGCGATTAGGGCCTCTTCTAAAAACCGGGAATTTTTATTTCTCAAACCGAGAAATTGAAGTCAGATATCCATTTGTCACCCTGGAATTTGGATCCAGGTCCAGGAGTCTATTCCCGAGCTTATACCCAGAATCCATGTTTAGAAATCGAGTTCCGAATTCCAGTTCTGACCAGTGGGATCACTTCAGTTTTGAAGCTTAGGCTCAGAATCCAGGTTCAGAATTTAGCAAGGTATAAAATTCAGTTCTACAATTTAGATTCAGAGTCTGAATCCAGCCATTTATGTTTAAAATTGATGTTGGAATAATTTGAATCAATTCAAACTTTTTCTACATTATAAAACATCATTTAAAGAATATTTAGTTAAATATCAGTATATTAATATTGAAAAATAAGGCGTAGAATTCATCTGAAATCAAAAATTTTCTTTAATTTACTTAAAGTACGAGTTATTTTTCCGACAATTTTTAGGTGAAAAACTATCATAATATGAAAATGGAATTTGGATTCTGAACCAAGTCTTGAATTTAGGCCTAGAATTCAGCTGCAGAATCCAGGTTTCAGAATTCAATCTAGAATCCCAGGCCAAAACAAAAGTCCAGAATTATGGTCAAGGTACTGAATTTAGGACCAAATCCAGAATCCTGCTTTGGATGCCGAGTCCAAGTTCAGAATAAAGATTCAGGCTCAGAAATTTATGTACAAAATCCAGGTCCGGAAACCAGGTTCCAGGATAAGAATTCCAGCTCAGATTTAGAATTCAGATCCAATTCCAAAAACCCGGTGTCGAATTTTAGGTAAGATCCGGAATTCATATTCCGACACCCAGTTCAGAATCCAGGTACTGATCCAGGTCCAAGATTCAGGTCCAGTTTCCGAACTCATGTTCAGAATTCAGATTCAGACATCAAGTCCCGAATCTCAGGCTCTGATCAAAAACCAACGTTCATTTTAGAAATTAAAGCCCAGGTCTAGAATCTAGAACAAAAACCAAGGTGCAAAATCCAATCTAAAATCTTATTCTAATCGTATTCAGCTTCCCAAAATACTGATGCCGTAACCCTACCGGCCTACATTTGTGTTCTCGGTCGATTTTGATGTCTCTCACCGACATGATGGCAGTCCACTCGGCTGACGACCGCTTTGACTCCGGAGTGTAGTGATGGATCCAACTATCGTCCATTGTCACATATCGACGCAAAACAATCCCGTTAGTTTCGACCAAACAGCTCCAAACGGCGCTGGGAACCAACGATGTGTTTGTTCTACTCTAGCAAATGAGGTAGCCACATTTACAACAACTTCCTCATAGGCAAATGTTGTAGCACAATTGAATACGCACTGCCGCATGAAAACTTGAAGATATGAGCTTTCTCACACAACTTTGATATTTGGTTTTCAAAAACGATGCGGTGGACTTTTTTCGAATCGTTTTTGAGAGGCGTAAATCTTAAT
The DNA here is from genome assembly GCF_030247185.1 of Malaya genurostris. Taxonomy (NCBI): domain Eukaryota; kingdom Metazoa; phylum Arthropoda; class Insecta; order Diptera; family Culicidae; genus Malaya; species Malaya genurostris. Next base: position 25,099,317 of record NC_080571.1, on the reverse strand, counting down.
TATGTAAGATAGCTCATATCTCATCGTTGGTTCCCAGCGCTGTTTGAATGTGTTTCGCCGAAATAAACCTGATTGTTTTGCGTCGATATGTGACAATGGACGAAAGTGGGATCCATCGCTATACTCCGAAGTCAAAGCGGTCGTCAGCCGAGTGGACTGATGAAGTCAGCGAGAGTCATCCAAATCGAACAAGAACACAAATATGGGTCTGCAAGGTTATGGCTTTAGTATTTTGGGATGCTTATGTAATTCACTTCAGTGTCAGTACGAGCATGTTTCAACTCAGGATACCACTGACAAATGGTTCTGTTTTTATGGAGCAGAGTTTCGCGTAGCACTTTTCAAGCCATTGCACTATGGTTCGAAACGGGAAATTAGCGTGACAAAAATATTTTCACTATTAAATATTAGTTTTTTTTTGTAGTTGGTGGTTTCACAAAAGTTATTTGTGATCAAGTGGGGCTCCTTTTGATGAAAAAAGTTACTAGGGTGGTCCTCATTTAGATTGAAATCTGAAATATAACTTTCTTAAATGAACTCAAAAATGATTTTGTTGTACAATAAAGTTGTAGGAAATTTTATTTTGAGCAACTTTGCTGAAAAAAGCACCTCTCTAGCTTTTCATTTGATCGAGTTACATCAATTTTCCCGAATAAAACTAGGGTGGCTCCTGAAAAATCACTTTTTTTGTTCTAACTTTTTTGTGAAACGTTTTACGGTAAAGTTGTCTGAAGAATAGTTGTTGTACTAATCATTGCGCACAATTTTGCTCAGCCAAGCTTTTTCATGTGAGCTATCAGTAAAAAGTTATGATTATTTTTTCATCAAAAACTTGTCAAGCTTCAAATATCAATATTCAGTAGATCTCAGACCGATAAAAATGTATCCTATACGGTTCCTGAAAGGTCATAATATAAGTAAAAATTTAAGAGAAAATTGGGAGGGTGTGATTTTTGTAAATTATTTAAATTCTTTATTAGCAAATTTTTATTGCAATCAATTGGCGTCTTTTCTTTTTAAGTAAAACGTCATTATAGTAGTGCATGTTTGGATTGCAATCGAGAACCATGCGATACTATAATGGGCGATCGGTTATGGACTGCAATTGATGCGTTTGTACCGTGCATTACGAGAAGAATGGCTTGAAATACAAGCAAAGACATGATAAAGCTCAGCATCATGTCGCAAAAGTCGTGATAAAACATTTGAAAACACTCAAGTGGGACATTTCGTTTCACCCGCCGTATTCTCCTGACATTGCTGATTACTGGTTGTACTTTTATTCAGAAAATTTGATGAAACTCGTTCAAACGTAGAGCTAGGAAAAAAGGCTTCTTCAGCAAAGTTGTTCAACATAAAATTTCCAACAACTTTGCCGTGAGTGCAAAAGTTTTTTTTTCTAAGTTCAATTAAGGAAGTTAAAAAATAGTATTTACTAGTGAAAATATTGTTGTCTTGCAAGACTCGAACTCGCCACTTTCGCTTCAATTCGAGGAAAGCGTTCCTCCAATTGAACTATTATGGATGTTACCAAACATAGCTTAGAATGCAACCGGATCGAACAGAAACGGGTTGAGTTTTGTCCAATAATCGAACGAATGAATGAAGTATCGAGATTTTATGAGGCAACAACAGATTGTATAGTTCTTAGTATAAAAGCGGAGCTAGAAAACAAACGGTTTAGTTGCTGTCGGACCGAACAATTTTTTGCTGCTAATAAAAATAAACGTATTGCTTAAGTAAAAATCACTGAGTGTTCGAACACGATAACCGTATAGTTTTTCCATAGTGACAGTAGGAAAAACGACGACCACAAAAGTGCATGGCATACTGCAACTGACAAAAAAACGAAATAGCTACACTGTTATTGAAATTCCAACCCAATTTGTCTTGCCCCGGGCAGAACTGCCAGCGTCTTGGCAGCAACGATATCCTGAGCAAACAGGAGTAAACCACAGGGCTTAAGCTATCTCTGCTGTGTCTCGAGAAAGTGTGCAGTTTTTCCTTTTACCTAGTGCAGCATCCTCCCACAATGTGTCTAGTCAGCTTTGGGAAAAGATTTAGAATGTGTTTTCCTACGGGCTGCTACCGTTTGATCTTTGCTTGCTCGTATGCACAATCGAAGGGCAAAGAAGAAAAAAAACGGAAAACTACGGATTTCGGGTAAGGAAGAAAGGATTCAATCTCTGCACCAGTTTTTCTCCGGTTTTTCCACTTCAACAACTCGACCCGACCGACGGAGTCCGAAGAATGACGAGGGAGGAATTCGACGAGTTGCTTGGCAACAACGACAACAACAAAAAGAAAAACAACCAATTTTCCGCCAAAACTTTTCCACCCGTTGTTGATTTAAGAAAACTATCATTTGTTTGTTCTTCTTCTTTCAGCTGGATCGATAAATGGTTTGCCGTTGGCATTTTATCCCTTCTTCCATTGTTTTTTTTTTGTCCCGGAGTCCACTTACGACCGTAATCTACTGCCCGTGATGTTTATGGCTTTTGACGGCGTCTCTTCGCTGGCACTGGCTGTTGGTTGCCTGGCCGTGTCAGAATTGAACCGTTCATGGCTGTTTGGGATATTTATTTATATTGGTTTAGTTGTAATTGTTTTCTTTAGCGGTGTCGCTAGAAGAAATAAAAAAACTTTGTCCTAAACGGGTACCTGTTCAGGTGAATCTTAAAACTCAAGAAAGCTGACAAAAGAAATAAAATGTTCGTCATCATCATCATCATCATCATCATCATCATCATTGTCACTTCACAGATCTTCTCAGTACCGGCATTGTCACCGCCACAACCAAAAAACATTTGAACAACTAGCCAATTAAATGACAGTTCAAGCACCACGAACTGCCAACGAAAAACCTAGAGCCAAGCAACTCGAATCCGAATTATACCGATAACCATCTGGCGCAAAGCACACTTACGCTTGAACCAATTTCCGGGTCCTCAGAAGCAGTCATAAACTCAACTCGGAATCATTCCCTCGGCGGAGCAGCGGAAGCCCAAGCTCACTTTTCGACTAGCTCGGAGACAATGCGCCGTACGGAATGGCCACAAAGTAAAGGATTTGTGTGATACGTTTTTGTTTTTGTTCGCCACCCTGCTCCGGCTTGAAGGGTTGTAAAATCGTTGGACAATGAGAGTAGGGAGGGACGGCTGTTGGAAAGATAAAAAACATCAATGCTTTCAAATCCACCTACCAATACGTGGAAATTTTTCTTTGTGGTTGTTTCCTTTCACAAAAAAAAACATCTGAAAAAGATTCTTTTGATACTTTAAAAACGGTATCATTTTGCTAAGGAAATTTCATAATAAAAACAGCAACAACCTAACAAAAATTGCTCAAAAATTATTCTCAAACTACGCAAAAGTTAATCGAATAATACATAACAAAACATAGAAGCTCTAGAAAAATTGCACTAATATTTATTTATTTATTTATTTATTTATCTATTTCTTTCCATCTGACCTGGATTGATCTCAATGGAGTTTTTGGTGGAGTGGGAAAAGCCCATTTGAAATTCATCAAATGCGCGTAAAAACCCATCATCTTTTTTAACATTTTACATATTAGTCAAAAAGTAAGTTTAAAGCAGTGATTGTGAATCAAAAAACCGAACACCGTGAATTAAAAAATTGGGTTACAAAACTAAAATTGCGATTTTGTTTCAAATTGTGTGAAATGAAATTGAAAACCTTTTTAAATTCTAAGTAAAACCAAAATTTATCCTATCAAAAACCATTCATTTCAAAATTCATTATAATATCTACAATAAATATGTGATATGAAAAGATTAATTCTGTCCAACCCAGGAGCGTTACTGTTACAAGACATGAGTGCTATGGAAAATTCCATCATTGAAAAGGGGCTATCCATGGAACCATTATTTTGAGATGAAAAGGGACTAGAAATGGAATCATTATTGCGTAGGAACAGAACCTTCCTCGAAAAATCCAATATCATCAAAAATCATTTCCTACGTCACGATTCCTCATTCGTCATGATATCTACTTGTAATTTCTGCGTAATATTTGTGCAAGTTTCTCACATGTTTTAGTTTGTACTTTAAACCAGGGTGGAAATAAGCAAATTTTTTTATGCACGGTAAATAAAAATAGTCAGTATTATCTTTTCATATTGTTCATCGTCTAACAGAAGGCCTCCAAACCCTTGGTGGGACAAAGAGTGCTCAGATACTAAACACGCAAAACAAAATGCTTGCAAGACGTTTCTAAAACGGGGAGGAGGAACTCCTCAGAATTTTGAAAAATTCGTAGTTTTAGAAACCAAATACAAGAGAATACTTCGGGCCAAGGTATGTAGCTATTGGAGACATTTTATCGAACGTTTGCCAAGAGAAACCTCGATGAGCACTTTTTGGAACACGACCAAGACGCATGAGGAATCGTAACGTGGGAAATGAGAGTGAAGAATACTCGTACCGATGGAAAGTTTGCCCAGATTCTGTTCCTACGCTGAGCATTATAAGGGAATCTCCTCCAAACAATGGTTCCATTGATAGCCCCTTTTCAATGGTGGAATTTTCTATAGCACTCTTGTCTTGTAACAATAACGCTCCTGGGTTGGACAGAATTAAATTCAGCTTGGTGAAGAATCTGCCTGATCTCGCAAAAAGACGTTTGTTGGAATTGTTCAACAAGTTTCTTGAGCAAAATATTGTTGGAGTTTCAATTCAATAATTGACTCTTTTAGGACTTAGTTCTAATTCCAACTGCGTCCATTAGTTCATCCAATAGCTAAATTTCAATAGAAATGATGTAATGATGTAAACAAACTCAAAATAGGGTATGAAATTATCAACAAAATGTATAAAAATAACAGCTTATTTTATAATTTATAGTGGTCAATCGTTTTTTTAATTTTTAAAAAAAAATATTCTTGAGTAGATTTTATAATAAATGACGAAATACCTAATATAATATTAAAAAATAAGACAAATGTATTTTATTAAATTCAAATCGTTGTGACTAAATTGCAATTATATTAGAATAAATATTCTATGTAAAAGTGTTGCTACGGCTAAGAAAAACTTATTTGAACTGCCTTGAGAAATAAACGTATTTATGGAAAAAATATACTCTTATGTACTGACGAGTCGAAGACGAAACATGAAGTATATCAGTCAGAAATTTCACAAAAGCTGCACAAATTGCAATCCAAAAATGCCCAAAAATTGAATAAAAAAGTGCACAAACTAATTTTGCATAAAAGTTACATAAAACCAACATTATGCAAACTCGGCGAACGACCATAACTAGGTTAAAGTATAAATAAACAATATAAAAAATATGGTGGAAGAGAAAAAACCTTCAAAGATGAACAACTAGAAGCATTGCTTGATGAAGATTCGTGCCAAACCATCACAGGAGATCGCTACCGAACGCAACTGATGCGCCTCAGCCGCACGCTAAAATAAAGCGGTTTCAATATCAAGATCGACATGGCAAAGTCATCCTTCAACACGACAATGCTCGGCCTCACGTCGCAAAAGTGGTCAAAAAGTACCTGGAAACGCTGAAATGGGAAGTCTTGCCCCACTCAGCGTATTCCCCAGATGTCGCCCCTTCTGACTTCCACCTATTCCGTTCGATGGCACACGGCCTGGCAGATCAACATTTTCAATCCTTCGAAGAGTTGAAAAAATGGATTGCTTCATGGATAGCGTCAAAAGCGGGCTCCTAGTTTCGAGCCGGGATCCGAAAATTGCCGGAAAGATGGGAGAAAGTTGTCGCTAGCGACGGACAATACATTAAATAATACATAAAAGTTTTTAGTTTTGGAAAACAAACGGCGGAAGCAAAGTTGTACACCTGATACATTGAGTGCCCAAGAAACCGAAAATTTTTCGCAAAATAATCAGAAATCATACAAACACAATTGAAACTTTTTTTAAAAAAAAGTTCACAAAATTGACAAACATTTCATTTGTTCTAAAATTAATCAAGAAATTACGCGTAAGCTATGCAAAATTGCAAAATAAAAGTTACACTTGAATCACACAATTAATTTTAAAAAAAATTATCTTCATTCACACGAAAATTCTACTAAAAACAAAAGAAAATTATCTACAAAAAATGAAAAAAAAAAACGTGTACAAGATTACATAGAAATAGCACAGAAATGACTCCAAAATTGCTCTCAAATCGCCCCAAAGTTACACCAGAACAAAGGAAAAATGGTTGAAAACTGCATGAAAATAACACAAAAAATAATATGAAACTTCACACAAAATACGAAAAATCACGAAAAGCGAAATAACATAAAAACTAGAAGCAAACTTCATAAAACTACGAAAATCTAGTGAACCGCAAGCTGCACAACATTACAAAGAAATAAAACGAATATCACGCTGAAACTGCACAAAAAATATAAAAAAATTGCACAAAAATTGTAAGAAAATTGCACAAAAATTACAACAAAATTGCACAACAATTACAAAAAATTGTGTTCAATTTATACAAAATTTTAGAATGAAAAATTGCTGAAACTTTACAAACATCATTATAGAAACTACACAAAAAGTAATCGAAAACTTCAGAAAAGTTGCGCAAAAGTCACACAAAAAAAATTACATGAATACTAAATAAAACTTAAACACTGAAATCATCCCACAATAATTTCCGAATTACACAATAATTACCGATAATCACAAGAAAGTTACTGAAAAAATGAAAGAAAATTTAGCAAAAATTACACCAAAATTACATGGAAATAACAGAAAGGTAGTATGGAAACAAATATAAACATTGTATAGCAAAAACAAAATGATACCTAGCCAAAAAAAAAGTAAACTTTCACGAAATATCAACAAAATTTTCTTTATAAATAAAACTACGCAGAAAATACTGAAAAAACTGTCAAATTTATACGAAATTTTCAAAAGAAATAAAAAAACTCCGCTAAAACTACTAGAAAACTGAACAACAATAGAACAAAAATGACCCAAAATTAAAAAACCATCAAGGGGACGGGTATAGCGTGATGGGATAGTCGATGCCTTTCACGCAGCCCGCCTGGGTTCGATTCCCAACCCCGCACATAGGGTCAGAAAGATTTTCTGGTCCGAAGAGGCGAATGACCTAAGATGTTAAAGCCTCTATAATTGAAACAAAAAAAAAAACCATCAACAAAATTTGCAAAAAAAAAATCCACCGGGTATGAAAAAACAACACGTTTCCGTAAAAAAAATGTCACATCGCGTAACGTAATTAAAATGTCGCATCACGATAGAAAAAAAATTATCGCGTTGCGATGATAATAAAACTCACTTTGCGATGAAAACTAATATCACGTTTCGACGATGAAAAAACATCGTGCGACGATGATAAAAAATATCACGTTCCTATGACAAATGACATCGCATTGAGATGATGAAAAATATCGCATTAGTATGATGAAAAATATCGCGTTCCGACGATAAAAGAATCTCTTAACGATGATTGAAATTATCGCTCCACTCGAACTAAAATATCTAGTTTCCATAATTAAAAATAGCGTACTGAAATGTACAAAAAAATCACGTTGTGATGATAAAAAACATCGCGTCTCGATACAAAAAATAACGCGATAAGAATATTAAAAATCTATTTTTTCAAACTTATAAAACCGATACACTGAAGAAGGATGTAAGTAACATTCCGAAATACGCGTATCTGTATTGTAACGTTTGTTATGCTTCATTAAAGTATAGTGACTCTGTGAAAGTGTAATAACGTAACAGTGAAATAGTGGAATTAAATGGTACAGAAAAAGTGAAACTGTTGAGATTAAAAATGTTACAGTGCGATGATAATAAATATCACTTTACGATGATAATAAATATTACGTAGCGATGATAAAAATATCGCGAAGATAGAAAATATCGCGTTGCGATGTAAAAAATATCACGTTCTGATCATAAAAAAAATATCGCGTTGCGATGATACAAAATATCGCGCTACGATGATAAAAAATATCTCCTTCCTATGACAAATTATATCGTGTTGCGATGATGAAAAAACATCGCGTTGCGATGATACAAAATGTCGCGAGTGATGATAAAATATTATCGCACTACGATGACAAAAATTATGATTGTTGCGATGTAAAAATTATTGCGTATGATGGTAAAAAATATCACCTTTCTATGAAAAAATATGGCGATGAGATAAAAAATGTCGTATAGCGATGATAAAGACTATCACATTGTGATGAAAAATATCGCACTGTGAAGATATAAAAAATCACTTTGTGATGAAAACAAATGTTGCGTTGCGATGATAATGAATATTAGGTTGCGATAATAAAAAAATGTCACGTTGCGATGATGAAAAATGTCGCGTTGCGTTAATAAAAGATTTCGCACTAGTATTATCGCCCCAATAAAGAATATCACTTTGCGATGATAAAAAATATTACGTAGCGATGACAAAAATAACGCGAAGATAGAAAATATCGCGTTGCGATAGTACTATCGCGTTGTTATGATAAAAAGATGTCGCGTTGCGATGATAAAAAATATCACGTAGCGATGACACAAAATGTCACGTTTCGATGATTAAATATTATCGCCCAACGATGACAAAAACTATCGCGTTGCGATGATGAAAAATTGCGTGTTACGATGTAAAAAATATTGCGCTGTTGATGAAACTATCGTGTTACGATGATAAAAAAAAAATCGTTTTGCGATGATAAATATAAAATATTATCGCCCAACGATGACAAAATAAAAAATTATAAAAATGTCGCATAGCGATGATAAAGAATATAACTTGGCGGCAATGAAAATATTACGTAACGATGATAAAAACATCTCGTGATGATAATAAATATTGTTTTGCGATGAAAAAAAAAACCGCGTTGCTATAGTGAAAAATAAAGAGTTGTAACAAAAAATATTGCGCTGCGAAGATTAAAAATTTCACTTTACGATGAAAGAAAATATCGCGTTGCATCGATAAAAAAGTATCACGTTACGATAAAAAAAAATATCGCGTTCCGATGACAAAAGATGATAAAAAATATCGCATTACGATGATGAAAAATATCACGTTGCGAGGAAAAAAAATCGCGTTTCGATGATAATAAATATTGTGTTTCGATGATAAAAAATATCACATTGTGATGAAAAAGTATCGCGTTGCGATATTAAAAAATATCGCGTGGCTATGATAAAAAATATTCCAGCTACGTGATAAAAATATCGCGTTCCGATAACAAAAGACGTTGCGTTGGGATGATAATCTATATTGTTTTGCGATGATAAAACGTATCACTTTGCGATGAAAAAATATCACGTTGCGATGATGAAAAATTTAGCGTTGTGACAAAAAATAGCGCCGAAATCCCGATGATAAAAAATATCGCTTTGTGAAAAAAATAACGCGTTGCATTGATAAAAAATTTCGCAGCTACTACGGTAAAAATATCGCATTCCGATGACAAAAGATATCGCGTTGTGATAAGAAAAAAATTGAGTTGCTATGATAAAAAAATGTCGCGTTGCGATGATGAAAACTATCGCCCAACGATGACAAAAAATAGAGAAGATAAAAAATGCTGCGATGTGTAAACTATTGCGTTGTGAGGATAAAAAAATCGCATAGCAATGATAAAATATAGCGTTGCGATGACAAAAAATATCGCGTTGCGTTGATAAAAATATCGCGTGCGTTGAAAAAAAAAACTCACGGTTGGATGATAAAATATATCGCGAAATGTTCATAAGAGTATAGTGTTGCGATGAAAAATTATGGCAACGAGATGAGAAATATCGCATTGTGATGAAAAAATTATCACGTTACTAGGATAAAAAATGTCGCGTTGCGATGATACATAATATCGCGTTGCGTTGATAAAAAAATATCGTGTTGCTATGATGAAAACGCATTGCGTTGCTATAAAATATCGCGTGCAATGATAGAAAAATTCACGTTGCGATGAAAATATCGCGTAATGTCGATAAATAGTATCGCGTTGCGACAATGATAATTATCGCGCTACTGTGATGAAAGTATCAAATATCGTGTTGCAATGTTGCGTTGCGAAAAAAAATATCGTCGAGATGATAGAAAATGTCGTGTTGCGATGATACAAAAAAACATCGCGTTGCATCGATGATAAAAAGAATCGTTGATAAAATATATCGCGTTGCAATAAAAGGTATCGCATTGTGACAAAAAATATAGCGTTGCGTTTTTATTTTTACAATGGAGTATAATTTGATGATGTGATAAAAAATAACGCGTGGTTAAAACCGGGTTAGAATAAACAGGTAACTAACTAACCATCGGGAGTCAGAATTACTAAGCTGAAGTCTCCGAGAACACAAAGCTTTTCCTGTCGGATGACTCGAAGCTGTCGCGATTCCAGCAAACAATCCGAATATTGCCGACGAAAAAAAAACGGAAGCCTGCAAGCAGGCAACCAACCGAAAGCGAAGACCAAATGCGATAAGTTCCAATTTTAGTTTCAATATAAAGCCATTGTTTTTATTTGGCTTCTGATGGCCGCCGCCATCTCACTGCCACCAGTAGTAGTTATTGGTGATTTTGGTTGGTTCCACCTGGGAATGATAAAAGCAACGCAAGAGTCTCAGCAGCGTTTTACTCGGCATACGTCAAGAGAATGGAAGGAAAGGGGTTTGTGTGCCCGAATCGACCAGGCGACCGACCAACCAACCGACTGACAAAGGCGCAACGGAGAAGAACCGTCATCAAGCTGAGCGACTCTTTTGCTTCACAGTAGTTTGTTTTGTTTCGTTTTTTTTGTGGCCCTTTCCGGACCGATGGAGAAGATGTCTTTATTTGGCTACCCGGTGATAGCGAAAAGTCCGGGCACTCGTAAAACCCCGAACCTGGTCCGGAGGATAAGTGAGGCATGGTGATGGTGCAATTTATTCAGTCCACAATTGTAGCAAACGGATGAAAAAAAGTGTCCTCCGTGAATTGACACATTCTGTTGGGAACCCACTGGATCGGCGACGGTGCAACGATTCAGAAAATCGACTTTCGGGTGAGTTTTCAAGCGGTTAATGGTAATCCGAAAGTGGGTGGATTTGACAATGAATGGTGCCACTTGAAAAGTGCCCGGGGTCTTTTTTTTTCTCCATCTTCTTCTTGGAACCGTTGCAGCATGTATTGCACCGGCAAATGGCAGGATAAATAGACAAGCGTTGAACGTTGAAAAATATCACACAATCCGTTTGAAACATGCTCGACTGTTCGGTGCTTCGAGTGAACGAGCTCGATAGTGCTAGAAACACTGGTTCGGGATCTGAGCTAATTTTTAAAAAGATGGTTTTTTATCCTGATAACAAAATCCACAAATTAAGCTATTCTATATTTTGACGAAATGATATTGTTTTGTGACATTGCGATGCTTTTGTGACGCACTCAACTAAGTGGTGACGTTTGAAGGTATGAACAAGTGCCATCGGTAAGGGGCATGCAGTTAAATCCATACCGTTTTCAGTTAGTACCAACTTTCAAAAGATACGTGTATAAATTTGACAGCTGTCTGATTATTAGTTTGTGAGATATTGTATTTTGAGTGAAGCTACTTTTGTTATTGTGAAAAAAATGGAAAAAAGGAATTTCGTGTGTTGATGAAACACTACTTTTTGATGAAAAAAAGTGCCGCCGATACCAAAAAATGGCTTGATGAGTGTTATCCAGACTCTGCACCGGGCGAAGCAACAATTCGTAAGTGGTTTGCAAAATTTCGTACTGGTCATATGAGCACCGAAGACGATGAACGCAGTGGAAAAAATGAAAAAAATCCACAAAATGATTTTCAATGACCGTAAAGTGAAGTTGATCGAGATAGCTGACACCCTAAAGATATCATAGTAACGTGTTGGACATATTATTCACGAATATTTGGATATGAGAAAGCTTTGTGCAAAATGGGTGCCGCGTGAGCTCACAATCGATCAAAAACAACAACGAATTGATGATTCTGAGCAGTGTTTGGAGCTGTTATATCGAAATAAAACCGATTTTTTTCGTCGATATATAACAATGGACGAAACATGGCTCCATCACTTCACTCCGGAGTTCAATCGACAGTCAGCTGAGTGGACTGCACGCGATGAACCGAACCCAAAGCGTGGAAAGACTCAACAATCGGCCGGTAAGGTTATGGCGTCTGTATTTTGGGATTCGCATGGTATAATTTTCATCGACTACCTTGAAAAGGGAAAAACCATCAACAGTGACTATTATATAGCGTTATTAGAGCGTTTGAAGGACGAAATTAAAAAAAAACGGCCTCATTTGAAGAAGAAAAAAGTTTTGTTTCATCAAGACAATGCACCGTATCACAAGTCGATGAAAACCATGCTGAAATTGAACGAATTGGGCTTCGAATTGCTCCCTCATCCACCGTATTTTCCAGATTTGGCCCCCAGTGACTTTTTCCTGTTCTCAGACCTCAAGAGGATGCTCGCTGGTAAAAAATTTAGAAGCAATGAAGAGGTAATCGCTGAAACTGAGGCCTATTTTGAGGTAAAGGACAAATCGTACTACAAAAATGGTATCGAAAAGTTGGAAGATCGCTATAATCGCTGTATCGCCTCTGATGGCAATTATGTTGAATAATAAAAACGAATTTTGGCAAAAAAATGTGTGTTTCTATTAAACGATACGAACTTTTCAGCCGAACTGTTATTGAAGTTAAGTTTTCACTTTCGAAGTTGGTGCACTCTATGCAATCCATCGAATGAGTCTATGTCACTTGCAATTACGTGATTTCCGTAAGAATTTATAATTTTTCAATATCTCAGGAAAAAATAGATAGTGTTGTATGAATAGATCCACCGTACAGTTTTGTTTTTTTATTTTCTTCCCACTGGACTTCATGAGTCTAAGGGCGGCATGCAGTGCCCCTGTTTTAATGACTATATTCTAATTTCAATGACGATGTAGAAACGAGATAAAAGTCAACATCCCAAATTGAGTGTTAACGAAATGGTTAATCGGATAGTATAAGCTTCGCATAATTATCAAAGAAAATAATATGGTCGATATAATATCTATATCTTGAACTCAGTTTTTACTTCTGCATCGTAAACAGACCGAGAGGGAAGGTAGATGACTGAAACTTTTCTTTACTGCGGAGATGCTTAACCAACTTGGTTAGTTACTCTGGCGTTTCAGGATACTTGCTTCAGAAGGCAACCTGATTGAATAACGCAAAACACGTGCATGATGCTGTGCACGGCATCGTTCAAAGTCCATGTTGTATCCCTACCTGCTGCCGACCTCGTATTAAAAATTTTGCTTTGATTTTCACACGGGGGATTCATAACACACAAAAAATTGCGTATCTTCGGAAATTCGCGTAATTTCAGAAAACTTCGAATAAAAAAATTTGAATATTCCCGTAAAAAACCGCGTTACTTCTCTCCGTTAAAAAATTTCCGGGAAGTTCACAAGTGATTATCTGTGATAACGAATTTTCATTTGACGAATAATTATGATAATCAATATGGACAATAATATTTTATTCACATTCCAAACAGTAATTATAGTGACGAATAGCTGCTTCAATTCAAGCTGCCTGATTACATTGGCTTTATTTGGATTAAACGCAATAAAACGCTATTTGAGCATGAATTTGATTCATTGAAGTAACAGGAGCGCAGCATTGTCGTGGAAATTCGCGTAAAAACCCTGTTATTTCGGGATTTATTTTTTTTAAATTGCGTTATTTTGGAAACACTCGTAAAACAACTTCGTAGCTTCGGAAAACCACGAAAAAACTTCGCAAATCTGTGCAAAGAAATGCCGCGTAACTTTGAAAATTTACACAAAAAATGCGTAGCTTCGGAAATCCGCGTAACTTCGGAAAACTGAATAAAAAAATCGCGTTACTTCTCTTTAATCTCCGTGAAAAAAAACGCGAAACTTCAGATATCCACGCGAAAAAAAAAAAGGAAAACAAAGCGTAACTTCGGTAATTCGAATAAAAACGTGCTCTATAAATGATCAGAAATAGTTCATTTCATTACCTCTCGTGAGAAAAATCAGTTCAAGAGATTTTCTAAAATGAAACTCAGTGACTGAAGAAATCACTTCCGATATTTTCATTCATGAAACAAGCATCCACAAAACTCTGAACCTCGAAGGTCACAAGTGATTTTTCGCGATGACGAATTTTCACCCCCAGATATATCGCTAAAGAGATAATCGAAATGGAGAAGAGTTTACGATGATATTTCGATGCTGACTTTCCACTATGCTTCAGTTCGACACCGAAGTGATTCGTGCAAGATTTAATTATTACATTTTACTATTACTGAATAAATTCGTAACTAAGAAATAATAACTGCTATAATCAATATGAACAAGATGATTTTTTTCACATTCCAAACTGTGATTATAGCGACGAAAGGCTGCTTTAATTCAAGCTGCCTGATTACATTGGCACTATTTAGATTAAACGCAATAAAACGCTATTTGAGCATGAATTTGATTCATGGAAGTAACAGGAGCGCAGAATTTTCATACGTAACTTTGGAATTCCGCGTAAAAACCCTGTTATTTCGGATTTTTTTTTTTCAAAATAGGCTTCGCAAATCTGTGCAAAGAAATGCCGCGTAACTTTGGAAATTTACACAAAAAATGCGTAGCTTCGGAAATCCGCGTGAGAAAAAATCGCGTAACTTCGGAAAACTTCGAATAAAAAAATCGCGTTACTTCGAAAAATCGCTTCAAAAAACGCGTGAATTTGATATAAAAAACCGCGTTACTTCTCGTTAATCTCCGTGAAAATAAAACGCGTAACTTCAGATATCCACGCAAAAAAGGAAAGCAAAGCGTCGGTAATTCGAATAAAAACGTGTTCTATCAATGATCAGAAAAAGTTCATTTCACTATCGCGGGGGATACGTACCGCGTAACTTCGGAAATCCGCGTAAAAAAACCGCGTAACTTCGGAAATCCGTGTAAAAAAACTTCATACTAAAGAAAAAAAATTGTAGATGCCAAACATCTGGATCTGGACGTTCCATGCATTTTAAAAATGCATGAAACGTCCAGATATGGTGTAATCTTAACAAAATTTTTTTTTGTTAAAATCGACTTTGGGACATTTGACAATTTTGAGACGTCCAGAATCGAAATTGTTTTTTGATGCCGAATAAAAACCGCGTTAGTTTGGAAATCCGCGTAACTTCGGAAATCCGCGTAAGCAGAAACCGCATTAAAAAACCGCGTAAAAAGAGACCCCAGTGTATATCGATGCTGACTTTCCACTATGCTTCAGTTCGATACAATATTTTATTCACATTCCAAACAGTGATTATAGCGATATTTAATTCCAACTGCCTGATCACACTGCACTATTTAGAGTAAACGCAATAAAACGCTATTTGAGCATGAATTTGATACATAGAAGTAACAGGAGCGCAGCATTGTCATACGTAATTTTGGAAATCCACGTGAAAACCCTGCTATTTCGGATTGTTTTTAAATTATGTTTGTAAAATAAATTCGTCGCTTCGGGAAACCACGTAAAAAAATTTCGTATGCGTAAAGAGAAAACGCGTAACTTTGGAAATTCACGTGAAGAAACCTCGTTACTTCGGAAATTTGAATAAAAAAAACCGAACTTGAATAAAAAAAAACGGATATTATAGTAAAAAGGTTAACTTCGGAAATCTGCCTTGAAAATAAAAACCGCGTATTTAGCTTCGAGAATTGAATAAAAAAAAACACCGCTTCGGAAATTCACGTTAAAAAACGTGTTGCTTCTGAAATTCGCACCGAAAAATTCGCGTAACTTCGAAAATCCGTCTTCATATTTTTTCCTGCAATCTATTGGCAATATGATCAGGAATTTGCGATTAAATTTTCAACAGTGTGAGATAACCATAAATAACTCAAAAACAAAGTTTTCTAAATCTTTTGGAAACAATGAGGAAAACTCATATTCCCGAATTCCCGATGTCGTTCATTTCTTCTAGTAGTTCAGACGGAACTGGATATCGAGGTGAGGTTCGTTCTCCCATCAACATCAGTAAGAACAACTCAGGTATAAAGCGTGAAACGCTCAGATCGTACTCTCATTTGGACTTCGGACGTCAGGGGGAACAGTCGCCAGCAATGAGAGCAGACCTTTTGCGTGGTACAAAACGTCAAAGGTTCAGGTGATCTCGTTTGGACGCAAATCGCATTCAGCTGCTGAATACTGGACCTGAATTTTGGATTGATTTATGTGAATGAATTCTAAAACTGCACACCGAATCTAATCGGGTCCACCTGAATTCTGAACTTAATTTCAGGTTTAGAATTTAGTTTCAAAATTCTGTATAACAATTTAGTTCCAGAATTCAAATCCTGCATGCTGAAACTGATTTTTGGAACTGAATTTCGGAGCTAAATTCAGTTTCAGAATTCAGTGCTAGGACTAAATTGCAACTATCTTTTAAAATATTCCCGAAGAACTATTCGAAGTTTTCTTACTATGTAAGTCTACAAAAACAATTATAACTTATGTTTGGAAGGCCCTTTTGTCGTGACTTACTTTACTATGGCACGCCTTTTCGAAATTTACCCCATGAGAGAGTGATTAGTTTTTGATCGTGAATATTTCTTGTTGTATCTATCGTATCAACATAGTTGTTGCTACTTTCCAAGAAGATCGATTGCGTCATCCTGCTGTTGGTTGTTTGCATTGGGGCAAAAGACAACGAAAAGTGGACAACGATTGGCTTTAAATGTTATCTAAAGAACTATAAAGATTGCTTCTTTGCAAATCCATCAGTTTAGTTCTAATTTAGAATAATTTGATTAGCTTTGTGCACTTTTCACTGTGCGAAATACGCACCATACGAGTGCGAATAAAGCCAGTATTTGACTGCTTTGCGCTGGAGGAAAATGATCCGAACAGTGTTTAATATCGTAAAGAATTCCTCAATTTGGCCCCTCTGAACGCCAGAAATGAATCCCGCACAGTATTTTGACAATCGCTACAATAGAAAAATCCTAAATGGCAAAATCGACATTAACATTCTGTATGTTGCTAGTTTTTTACTCTCATTAATTTAATTGTGTGGTAGAAAATATTTACTGTTGTTGTACCGTTGAATTCCACTATGTTATATCACGTCATTACACTCTCACAAAGTCACTATTTTCACAGTCACTATTTTTCCGAAAGTGTATCAAACGTTATAATACAGATACGTATTTCGGAATGCTATTTGCATCCTTCTTCAGTGTATCGGTTTTATAAGTTTATTCTATAATAAACTTATAAAACCGATACACTGAAGAAGGATGCAAATAGCATTCCGAAATACGTATCTGTATTATAACGTTTGATACACTTTCGGAAAAATAGTGACTGTGAAAATAGTGACTTTGTGAGAGTGTAATGACGTGATATAACATAGTGGAATTCAACGGTACAACAACAGTACTATTAGTGAGAACATTCTACTAACAGCTCAAACAGAAATTTAGAGAAAATATTTGCCATATGACCTCTCGACTCAGTTAATCGAGTACGCAAAATGTATGTGTTTGTACGAGTATGTAATTTTTTGTACACCCACTTTTCTTGGAGATGACTGAACCGATTTTCACAAGCTTAGATTCAAATAAAAGGTCTTGCGGTCTGTAACCTTGCTACAGAGAACGGCGATTCTAATAATAGAGAAAGACAAACCTATAATGACTATAATGTGATTATATAGTCAAGTGAAAAGTTATGTGAATATTTTCCACACTACTTTTCATGAAGTTTTTAATTGACTGACCTTTAGAAACTATTCAATGCATAATCCAGTAAAATTTACGAGTTTCATAGTTACAAAGAGGTTAGTGAGTAGTAGTGAGCTTTTATAACCTGTAGATCTTCGGGACTTGCTGCAGGTGCTTCGACATGATTTCAATCTGGTTTTATAGTATTTCTTAGGACTACTAATAGTTGTTTCTAAAATCGATCCAAAATTCTCGCTGTTCTGCTGAAAGCCGAACTTATCCTAAAGTCTCACCTGGATCAACGAAACCACTGAATTATCCCGCAAAATGTTGAACTTAGAATCTGTCATAAACACTACTTACTTACTAAAAATCTGCCGGGCCGCAGTACGAGCGATGACTTTTAAAAAATCATATTGGTTCATCCGTGATGGCATAAAGTTATCGTTATCTTAGCTTAACCATCAATCAATGCCCAGATAGCGAAAAATTAAAAAGTTTTTTTTGGAAACGTGATTCAAAATGGCTCACCTTCTTCAATTCCTGGAATTCTTCTTCCAATTTTGCTATGCTGGAATGTGATTGAGTATGTACATCTCTAAAATCACTCGATTGAACAAATTATCATACATTTGCACTTTGCATAGTCGATGTAGTTTACTTGCATATAGTTTTTCGGCCTTTCTACAAGAAGTTCGCCCTGTAAGTTCGCCGTTGTTTTAAGCCATGTCAATATTATGTATTGTTATGCCGAAGCTCTTTCCACAGTGGTATAAGTCAGTAATGAATTATATTCATGGTCTGTAGAATAGATTCAATCCGTTCAGATAGGAAAATTGAATTCCACCACTCAAGAACCTCCGATAAGTCCGATAAGTCCGATAATAAGCACCCATAGACTGGAACATTGTTGTAAACCAAGGAATCAGTTCACCTAGACAAAACAATGCGCATAACCAATGCTTAGTCGAGTTTCCGGTAATTAGACCCATAGTTGGCTGAGGAGTGTATCGAAAATAAGCTATCCACAAATTATGATAAAAAACGATAGTTTATTCAAACTAAAAATTGGTCTTTTATTGTACGAAATTTAAGTTATTCCTTCACGAATTTTCGAACTTTTGATCGAACGCTCTTCATCAAGTTCCGGACAAGTGTTGCAGCGCATTTTTTTGGATGCTTGAGCCCAAATTTGTTTGAACTCCTTCATGTTTCCAGCTGCCTTACCAGTCTTCTTGAAGACCCTCTTCACGATTGCCCAGTAACGTTCGATGAGTCGAAACTGAGGGCAATTTGGTGGATTGATATTTATACCCTGAGCCAATTTAGAGTAGTTTTGGCATAGTGAGCCGACGCTAAATCCTGCCAAAACAGTGGAGGTGCACTATGTACTTCTTATATAAAGGCAGCAATCTCTGGAGACACTCAAATCGATAGATTTCTGTATTTATAGTTCCGGTAGTGTGAAAAATAATTCACTTCAAACCACGGGAACATATTTCTTGCCATACCTTTCGACCGAATTTCTCCACTTGAATCGACCTGTCTGCATCGCTCACATCCTCCCCAACGACGACAGTAAAGTATTGTGGACCTGGAAGAGTTTTTAAGTCCTTCTTTACATAAGTCTCATCGTCTATCAAAACTCATGCATCCGGACACTGCAAAAGACGCGAATACAATTTCCCGGCCCTTGTTGCTGCTCGTTTCTTCTGTTCTACACTTTGTTTCGAAATTTTCAGCTTCTTGTAGGTTTTCAGGTGATTTCGCCTCTTGATACGCTGGATCATTCCGACACTCGCTCCTGCTTTTTTGGCCAAATTATGATTAGAAATACCACTTTCCTAAGAATAGTGTTCCCCAAACTTATTAATGATGGTTTTAACACTGGCATGATGAATTTCAAACCGCTTCGCCAATTTTCGCATAGTAATAACTTTCTCACTTAGCCATGTGTCCAGAACCTTAATTTTCACTTTCTTTTCAATACGCGACATTTTGAAAACGCAGAATTTCACCCGCATAAACAAGTAAACAAACGAAAGCTGACAGCCAAACGCACAGCATGCTGTGATCTGAGCATAAAAAATCATCACAAGTACATGCGTACAACACAGTATGGTTGACTTGAACCTCTACTTTAGGTTAAGAAATAAAAAAGATCTGATACATGCTGTATGACGGGTACGTACGGGTCAGATTCAAGTTAAAAAACCTGTTTTAATCCACCTAGTGGTGTAATGATGCCTTTCTCATGTTCTTATAATATTGTGGTATTCTATTCAAAATTTTTCTCTTCGATTTTTGAAAGAAACCAAGAGATTGTTTATGCATAACATGTTTGTTGCATCCGAAAATATTTTAAGTGATGGTGTACAATATTGAACACACTTTACCCTATAATTCCGGAACCGGAAGTCGGACCCGAATGAAATTCAGGAATTTCGTATGGGACCGGAAGACCTTTCATTTGAATCTAAGTTTGTGGAAATCGGTCAAACCATCGCTGAGAAAAGTGAGTGAGATCCACTTTGATATATATGACCACTATTTCCGGTACTTCCGGAACCGGATACCGGGAAACAGAATAGCCGGAATCGGTTTGTTTAGTTGCCTACTGATAATGACTATCGATTTGTGTAGTTTTGAGACCAGTTTAGAAATTTTTTTACGTGTTTTGTTTCGCCAGTTTAAGTGACGGTGTACAATATTGAACACACTTTACCCTATAATTCCGAAACCGGAAGTCGGATCCGGATGAAATTCAGGAATTCCACACACACACACACACACACACATACATTGCTCAGCTCGATGAACTGAGTTGAATGTTATATGACAATTTTCACTAGTCGGTTTTTCAAGTGATTGCATAACCTTTCTATATGAGAAAGGCAAAAATTGGTCGGATTTCGGGTATTCCAACCAGAATACCCGAAGTTTTTCGGGTTCGGGTAACGATTTTTATTTTTTATCAAGCACGGTTCGGGTTCGGGTTAAGAATTTATTTTTTCTCCGGTTCGGGTCGGGTACGGGTAAAAGTATTTCAGCTTTAATCGGGTACGGGTCGGGTTCGGGTTTGAGAACTTGCTTACCCGACCATCTCTCATGCTGTGAGTGAATGTTAAGTTCAAAATTTAATCAAATTAATATTCATTTCGTTGGTAATGTATATTAATTGTTGTCGGACTCAGGTTCGAGTCAGGTTTCGGGTATTTTTATCCCGCACTGGTCGGGTTCGGGTACAGAAAAAAAAATTGTTTATCGGGTTCGGGTCGGGAACGATTTTTCCATTTTCAACGGGTACGGGTCGGGTTCGGGTACAAAAATTTGATCGGGTTTCGGATATTTCAACCCAACTACCAAAGTTTCTTCGGGTTCGGGTTGGGTATGGGTAAAAATTTTTATTTTTATCGGGTACGGGTCGGGTTCGGGTTTGAAAGAAAATTTATTCCCAGGTTCGGGTTCAAGAAATTGCTTACCTGGTCATCTCTAGTTCGAATCGGGTATCAACTAATTTAATGGTTTCGGGTACCAGTATTTTTCTTAGATTCAGATGCGAATCGGGTAAACGTGTAACCCACTTAGTTAGTTTCGGGTTCGGGTCGGGTACGGATGAAGATTTTTATTTTCAATCGGGTACTGGTCGGGTTCGGGTTTGAAATTTTACATACCCAACTATCTCTATTGTTTACCTATTATTTTTGCATTTATTTTAGCCTAAAAATTTCACTCTAATTTGAGTGGAAGTTATCCATTGTTTCCGATTTTGATAAAAATTCTTCAATGGTTTATTTTTTCTTGTTCTTTCCAGGTACGTACACGATGAATAAATGAAAATGCTACAGCTTCCAGGTTTACCAAGCAGCAACCGAACATCGAATTAACAAAGTCAAAATGTTAAAAATTAACATTCCAAGAGGTGGATCCAATCTACGTCGTTGTGTTCCAACAGTTCCCAGCGAATGTTCACAGGCACACATTCGAAGGACTCTTCGGCACGATGGTACGAGTGTGAAAGTGTTTTGATGTTTATTTCGTCTCTGTGATCTGCCCTCGTTCGGCACTCGACGACAACACCTTTCACCAACGACCGGTGGAACTGCCCTCTGCCCTCTGGCATCCGTGGAACAAGCTCCTACATCAATGAAACGTGGCTAATTCAATTCTAGCTTTCTCACTTCTTCGGTCTCATAATTTTTATCGTCAGCACCATCACCATCAAAGCCATCAACTTCCTGGTCCCCGACACCCCATCCATTCATTAGCAGAGTTGACTTTCGTATACAATTAGATTTTCACACCAATTCCCCCGCAGAACCTGCTGCCGGGTGGTGCCTCGGACGTCGCTCCGAACAGCAGGGGGTACCATCTTCGTACTCTACGGATACCAAGAGCAGAAGCCCTCAGGTTTACTCACATCGTTTCTTTTTGTAACCTTGTGTCGCCGTAAAAAAGGTGTTGTAGCAAAAATTAAAACACTACAAGTGCTTTAGTTGCAAAAGCTCTGCTGCTGCTCCTGCTGCTGAAACCGTCGGAATCCACCCAGGATGAGGTGCAAAATAGCTGGATTTTATACCGCCCGAAAAGACAACGGATACAACGGGCTTTCCGCTTTGGAAATTGTTTAAACGGCATTAAATTTAAATTGGATTCTACTTCAGCCGGACGGTTTTCGGTCGGTTCCGAGGTGGGAAATTGCTGTAGTCGACTTGATCGACAACCCGAACAACAACTTGTTTAAACGTATGTGAAAATTGCGTACGAGTGGGGTTGGAAAATCATGTTTTCATTGAGTCAGAACTAGCAGAAATGTAAAATTTCTGTGTTCACTAGTTTCGTTACGGTTTCGCTGTACGATGCAGCGGCAGCCAGACGACTAGCAGCTTTGCCGACTGCCCCTTTCTCTTGAATGTGATAATTGGCCAAAAAATATGCAAAACCACGTTTGTCAGAGCACCCGTTTTTTTTCTTTCGTCCCCCAAATGTAGACTACCACCATTGTACGAGCAGTTGTTGCTTCACCGTAGGAACGGCTTTGCCATCGTTTGCCGCTCGTCGGCAAACTGCATTCTGGCCGCGTCGAGTGGAAATGTCCCGACTGGAGGGCACTTACGGTTTGAAGTGCGTGAAAGTGCAGATCGGTCGGTGGCCAAGTTATGAATATAGAACCAGAGCCACTTTTGATAACAGTATCGCAAGTATCACGAGCTCTTGGAAGTGAGCTGTTTTTTTTTCTATTCTTGGTAGGTTCGTATGCCACGTGGTTGGAATTTTGTTCCGGACGAATTTAGTTGTTTCATTGACTGTGCACAAAACAAAGTAGAGCCCTGGGACTATAAATCAGAGTTGGAGTTTTTCCTGCTGCACTGAATGGCTTTGCTAGTACTTATCTGTGCAGAGCACAATTGCAGTTCTGAAAAAATGCAGTTCGTTTTTTTTTGTCAAATTCAGGTAGAAACTAAGCCATTCATTTTTGCAGGATTTTAAAACCCTCTGAATTTGAAAGCCCAAAAACATGGCAACATATTTTTTGTCAACTTAATTCCTTCGTGCAGCAAACAAGCTAAATCCTACGTTACCAAATATTCCTGCGACGAATCGAATCCAGGCAGGCTGTGCAAAATGCTGTCAAGTCCGTACATTTGACAGCAGTTGAAGTTGAAACTGGGTTGGGTTTTGCATCGAGCAAAAACGTCATTAGTATTATCATTAATATCTTTTTAGTGCATTTGTCATGAGTTTCCGCTACAGTCTTTCACTAGCAACTTTACAAAATTATGAAAATTACAGAATTTAAAATTTAAAATAAATTAGAAAATTTAGGAAATGGACTCAACATTGTACTAGAATTGAGTAAACGTTGTCACAAAATTAACTCGAATTTCTCTCAAAATGGTCCCTAAGTACTTCATATTTGTCGCTTATTTGTTTTAAGAATTGCGAATACCACAAAAATGCCGAATTAATATTGACTCTAAAATTTCACAATAATCACTCCAAAAATGTACAAACAGTTTACAAAAAAACACTGCAAGTGCGCAAGGAATACACAAGAAATTCGCAAAAAATATATGCCTAATTCTTGCTCAAAAGTTGCACAGAAATACAAAAAAATGCACAAAAAGACACCAAAAGTATACGAAAAATAAATAAATTTATCTCAAAAATTACAGAAAAATAGCTAATTGTGCAAAAACTACCCCAAATAGATACACAAAAATGACACCAGTAATATACGAAAAAAATCGATTTTCACAGTGAATGCAAAGGTCAGGAATGCAATAAACAAATGATAAGCCATACATTTTTTTTAGGATTTTAAAACCCTCTGAATTTTCAAGCCCAAAAACATGGCAACATTTTTTTTTGTCAATTTAATTCTTTCGCGCAGCAAATAAGCTAAATCCTACGTTACCAAATACTCCTGCGACGAATCGAATCCAGGCAGGCTGTGAAAGATGCAGTCAAATCTATACATTTGACAGCAGTTGGAGTTGAAACTGGGTTGGGTTTTGCATCGAGCAAAAACGTCTTTAGTATCGATGCCTTTTTAGTGCATTTGTCATGAGTTTACGAGTTTACGTCTTTCAGTAAAATTATGAAAATTACAAAATTTACAATTTGCAAATAATTACAAATTTTAGGAAATGTACTCAACATTGTTTGAGAATTGAGTAAACGTTGTTACAAAATTGATTCGAATTTCTTTCGAAATGCTCTTAAAATTACTTTAAAATTGTCACTCATTTGTTTTAAAAAAATTGTGGCAATACCACAAATATGTACAAAAATGCCGAATTAAATACCAAAATTATACAATAAGGAGTGTATCGAAAATATGCTATCCACATACATTTGTGTTGTACGCATGTATTCGTGATGGCAGCATGCTGTACGTTTGGCTGTCAGCTTTCGTTTGTTTACTTGTTTGTGCGGTTGAAATTCTGCGTTTTCAAAATGTCGCGTACTGAAAAGGAAGTGAAAATTAAGGTTCTGGACACATGGCTAAGTGAGAAGCGTATTACTATGCGAAAATTGGCGAAGCGGTTTGGAATTCATCATGCCAGTGTTAAAACCATCATTAATAAGTTTGGGGAACATTATTCTTTGAATGAGCTACCAGGAAGAGGCAGAAAACCCGGTCCTTCCAACCCGAAACTGGACCAGAAAGTGGTATCTCTAATCATGAAGAACAAATCAATGTCAAGACGTGATTTGGCCAAAAAAGCAGGAACGAGTGTCGGAATGATCCAACGTAACAAGAGGTGAAATCACCTGAAGACCTACCAGGAGCAGAAAATCTCGAAACAAAGTGTAGAACAGAAGAAGCGAGCAGCAACAAGGGCTCGGAAATTGTATTCGCGTCTTTTGCAGTGTCCGGATGCCTTCAAATGGACGATGAGATTTATGTAAAGGAGGACACAAAAACCCGTTCAGGGCCACAATACTTTACTGTCGTCGTTGGGGAGAATGTGAGCGATGCGGACAGGTCGATTCAAGTAGAGAAATTCGGTCGAAAGGAACTGGTATGGCAAGCAATATGATCCTGTGTTTTGAAGTAAACCTTTTTTCACAACCGGAACTATAAATGCAGAAATCTATCGATCTGAGTGTCTTCAGAAGAGATTGCTGCCTCTATATAAGAAGCATAGTACACCTCCACTGTTTTGGCCGGATTTAGTGTCGGCTCACTATGCCAAAACCACTCTCAATTGGCTTGCGGAAAAGGGTATAAATTTCGTTGAGAAAAATATCAATCCACCAAATTGCCCTCAGCTTCGACCCATCGAACGTTACTGGACAATCGTGAAGAGTGTCTTCAAGAAAAATTTCGATAAAAAGTTCGAAAATTAGTGAAGGAATAACTTAAATTTCATCCGGTTTTCATTATTCTCGTACAATAAAGGGTCAATTTTTAGTTTGAATAATATATCGTTTTGCATCACAATTTTAAAGAAAAATTTGTGGAACTTACACAACAGTTTCATTATTCACTATTTTCACCAAATGTATACGAAATTTAAATAAAAAACTTACTAAAAAAGTTACGCGAAAATAAAGGGTGTAGCCGGGCTCTCATATAAAAACTGCCCCCAAACAGAAATAAAATTGATATAAGCTGTTTGAAAGGGTTTGTTTGTTTGGAGATGATTTTCCCAAGATTTTAACCCATTCACTGCCATATTTGTGGAGTTAGGGTGGTTATTCTGATTTTCATTGTATTTAATTGTTTCAATAACCTCTTTAACAAAAAAATTGAAAAAAAATCAAGAATATTTTTGGAGTTATGGGAAACCTTTCTGATTTTTTTCAAAATCTTTCAAAACGTATTTTATGTAAGAAAAGGTTTAAAATTTTGGAATTTTTTTTATTCGCACTTACAATTTTGGTATCCATCCTAGATTTTACATAAAAAATAAATCATTTATGAGTACATTACACTGTATTTTTCCGATTTTTTTAAACTGTGGACGGGTAATTTAATTTAATTCAATTTCTGTTCATAGATTTATCATGGCCAACTAGTTCGGAATAACCATATGGAATGTATGGAACACTTGTAGAACTAATTTGATACTATTATTTTGCTGAAGAAAGTATGTTGATACTTTAAGGCGTTTAAGAGTTATGCAATGTTTTTGAGTTTTTTGAAGGTATTTTTAAGACTAATTTAAATAAGTTAAAAAAATAACACCCAATTTTCTCTTAAATTTTTACTTATATTATGACCTTTCAGAAACCGCACAGAATACATTTTTATCGATCTGGCATCTAATGAATATTGATATTTGAAGCTTGACTATGTTTTGATGAAAAAACAATCTTAGCTTTTTACTGTTAGCTCATATGAAAAAGTTTTGTTTTGCAAAATTGTGCGCAATAATTAGTTCAACAACTCTTCCGAAGACAACTTTTCCATATAATGTTTCACAGAAGAGTGATTTTTCAGGAGCCACCCTACTTTTACTTGGGAAAATTGATATAACTCGATCAAATGAAAAGCTAGAGAGGTCCTTTTTTCAGCAAAGTTCCTCAAAATAAAACTTCCCACAAGTTTATTGTACAACAAAGTCATTTTTTAATTTAATTAAGAAAGTTCAATTTCAGATTTAAATCTAAATAAGGACCACCCTAGTAACTTTTGATGTGGAACACATCTTTATTTGCTATATAGGGGTGCAAATCAAAAACTCAAAGAAAAATACACCGAGAAATGTGGTTAAACACTTACAGCTCAGTATATTTTGTATCAATTTTTCATATTATTTCATTATTTGATTGGAAATAATTCTAAGATTCGATTTGAATATATCAAGCCACGTATTTTCAATTATAAATGATTGAAATTTTGATTAGTAGCGAGCACTGTCCTATTTTGTTTGCTAAAAATCTCCGGCATACCGGTTTTTCCTGCCATAGACGACGGTTTTGAAGGAGTAAGCGATATATCAAAGGGAAAGCATCGCTCTGATTGGTCAATCGATGCAAAAGCGAAGCTGTTTGAAGCACGCGAATCTAGAAATAGAAGCAAAATTATAGCTAACGTTTAATTCCTACGCGTAACATGCTAGAGGTTGGTTGTTGCTAGGCAGCAAGACAGAAAGTGCCATAAAACGATTTGAAACTTTAATCGGTATGCTCTGGTCTTGTGTCATGCAAGCTCGGATGAAATTCCATGTTATGTCGGTTTCGCCTGAGAAATTGACAACTACCCAGAGTAAATTTTGAGTGCTTAGGGGGGGTGGGTAAGGGAAGGGGGGGGGGGGGGTGGTTTTGCGAATTTTTTCCAGAATTATCGTTCAACAAAATAAATTAAAATGTTTTGCATGATAAAAAAGCATTTTGAACAACATTTTGTAATTTTTTAATGGAATAATATTGAGAAATAAGTCGGTGAAGAGATATTTTTGAGAACGCCACTTAAAAATCATGATTTGGACAAATGAAAACAGCATAGTTAGAGTAGAAATTTTTCTAGATCCCAACGTTTCTGTTTAATTTTTTTAAACATTTTTTTTAATTTGTTGGTTGTTGCTTAAAGTGAAAACTACGATTTTTCACGAAAAAATCCGCCATTTTGTAGCTGCTAAAGCTCTCCAAACTAACAAACAACTAAAAGGAAAACCGTTGGGGTCTGGTTTTTTATCTGTAGAAAATGTGTGCAAAATTTGAAAAAAATTGGTTCAGTAGTTTTTGAATGACAATGGACACGGACTTTCAAAACCTACTTTCGAGAAAAACGTATTTAAAGTTTTTTGTCTATAAAATCAATGGACACAATTTATTACTACAGGTAGCCCGTAAGGTCCAATATTTTCAAAAAATCATATTTTTCTTTTTTTATTTATTATAATGAAACATTTTAAGAATGTTTTGTCAAGTTTTTAAGTCAATCGAAGTAGAAATCTTGGGCTTGTGCGCCGAGCTCTTTTTTCTTCTCAGAATGAGATAGCCATAGGTCCATAACTTCCAGAGTTTCGTTCCAATAGCCTTGAAAATTTCACAGAATATTCTTGAAATGTTTTACTATGAGAAAATATAAAGAAAATATTAAATGATTTTTCAAAAGTGTTAGATCCTACCCGCCCCTTAAGATTAATTTCTAATTTATATAAGATGAACTCGATTGATAATGAGAAATAGTTTATCGCTTCAACCGAAATCGCAGAATGGTAGAGAAACTTAACGCTATAAAAATCACTGCTTGCATACAAAACTTGAACACAAGCTTGACGAAGAGAAATCAAAATCTGTGTCGCAAGTATGTACAAAGATATAATTGCATACATTTGGGATATTGGTGTACACTGAGGTCTTTTTTCATGCGGTCTTTTTTATGCGGTTTTTTACGCGACTTTTTTATGCGAATTTTCTGAGTTATGCGGTTTTTTTATGCAAAGTTTCAGAGTTATGCGGTTTTTTTATGCGAAGTTTCAGAGTTATGCGTAAATTC
Organism: Malaya genurostris; assembly: GCF_030247185.1. Taxonomy (NCBI): domain Eukaryota; kingdom Metazoa; phylum Arthropoda; class Insecta; order Diptera; family Culicidae; genus Malaya; species Malaya genurostris. The sequence continues at coordinate 25,070,646 of NC_080571.1, read as the reverse complement.
GGCTATAAAACAAACAATGTTCGGTGTTAATTCCTAATCAAGATAAATCTAGGCAGACTCTCGTGCAAAAGCGGATTCAAAAGTGTGACGATTGATTGAACTGTTTGATTGTAGATCATTAGAAATTTTGGTGGCCTTGTTCCACATCAATGGCTCGAACAACCCCTTGGGGCTGATCCTTGTAGTTTTTTCATCAAAAGTAGCGCTATTTGATTATAAACAACTTTTGTGAAGACGCCAACTACAAAAAACTAATATTCAATAGTGAAAATATTTTTTTCACGCTAATTTCCCATTTCCGACCACTCTGCAATGTGAACATCAGAACATACTCGGAATTTTCGAATTGACAGAGCATTTTTTAGCAAAAACAACAACAGCGTTTGAAACCTTTTCCCTTTATCGCGCACGATGCCGCCGCCTGATGTTAAGCCGAATTAAATCGAACACCAAAACACCCGGTTCAGTATGGTTGTACTTAATCACGGTTGGAAAAATAAAACACTCGTAAACCCGCATAGCGTTTTGGCTACCTGGGCAGCCATGGCCACTAGAAGGCTACCAAAATTGATTCAGTTACGGTTGTCAAATCCAATTTGACAAAACAAAGTCGCCTGTATCCAAGTTAGCCGAGCGTTTTCATCTTCTCACCTTCGCTGAAAATGTCAAAGATTTCAATGTGGAAAAATCCTGGTGGATACGGTTGTATCGTTTGAGTTGTATTCCTGGCAGCGGTGAGGCAGCCGGTCACCAGAATGTCCGCCAGCCATATTTTTCCAGCTGGCAGCGTTTAGTCAGCCGTCTGGCAGCCATGCGTATGCGGGAACCGCCGCCCGTATTCGTGGCAGCGAAGGCAGTGAATCGGTTTCCCATCCCAGTTGGCGGGGAGACGACAAAATTGTCAGAGCGTCGAACAGCAGTAAATGTCAGTTTGAGCAGGTGGAGCAACTGTTCGATTGCTGTGCAAAAACATCGGTACGACTTAGTGAATCGAACACCGTCTGTTTTCGATTTCTACAATTCGACAAAACCGGAAGCTAATGAGAGACTTCAATTGGGTGCATTTTAAGCGACGAAACTCGATGTAGAAGTAATTTGTCAGCAAAAAAAATCAACTCCTGAACTAACTTGGTTAACTTGGAGAAGACAAGGTTTTTTGTTGATAAACTTCTCGTCATCGACACCAGTCAAAAGAGACACTTGTTGCCCGTGTAGTACGCGACGATTTGTCAAAAATGCAACCGCACCGAACGTGAGTTGAAAATTAATTTTGGTTCGCATTTCTCCTACTGTGAAGTAATAGTTTTTCAGCGAACAACAACAACAACCGAAAAAAAACAACAACTTTCCACTGAACACCGCAATAATCGTACAACAGAGTGCAGCAGCAGCAGTGGAAAATTTTCCATTCTTCATTGTGTCGGCCTGGCAGCTTCCAAAACCACAGTAGCTCATAAATCTCGAGGCGTTTGTTCTCGGGCGCTGGGGCAAATTTTGACCGGTCATTGTAAGTCGTTCGTTCGTTGGTTCGTTCGTTCGTACGGAACTGAGAAACGACGTGGTTGCGGTGGTCCTATCTGCATAATTTCATGCCCATTCATTCGTTTGTTCGCTCATTACTTCAAAATCAGTGAAAATGCAGCAAAGGGGGGGAAGGTTCTTCTCGAGGAACGAATTTACAACAACGGAACAAACCGATTCCTAAGTCCGGTGGCGGCGGCGGTGGCGATCTGACACTCCTGGGAGAGTGGAGCAAGTGGAAGTACCGACAGACGGACAGACAGACAAACCAAAACTAGACCAGACCAGATCAGAATAGACCAGCTTCCATCTAGCAGTCACACATACATTGACTCGTACGAAACGTTTTGATGGCGTAAATTTGTTCTGCATCACACATTAATTGCAACATCACATTCATATCCCTGTCCGCTGGCTCTACGCTAGCTCCACTCGAATCGGACTGTGATACGAACGATGAGGCTCTCGTTGGACTGACATTTATGGTTGGTAGTCGAGAGCAGCCGAGTGCTGCCACCACAACCAGCTCAGCCCGACAGTCGACAGTGAATTATGGGCTATGCAATTGAGGCAATGCAATGACTGAGCTGGTGTCGGACTGTTTCATTGGTTCCCATCCCTCAACTCGAACTGACCCCTTTGGGTGAAGCGTCACGGGTTGGATTTTATATCTAGGCAAATGTTTTTTGTTTTCTGAGTTTATCATTTCTTATGAAAAAATTAGGTAAATAAATTATGGATGAATAAAAAAATACATAACAGAATCAGAATCAAACTGAACCAGAAATGAACCAGAAATGAACTAGAAATGAATCGAAAATGTACAGGAAATGAACCAAAAATAAACCCGAATTGAATCGTGAAAAATGAACCAGAAATGGACTAGAAATGAACGTGAATTGAACCAAAAAAGAAATAGAACTGAATTAGAATAGAACCAGAAATGAATGAGAAATTACCAGCAATGAACCGAAAATGATCCAGAACTGAATCAGAATTAAACCCGAAATGAATTAGAAATGACCCAGAAATAAACCAAAAAATGAACCAGGAATGAACTAAAAATAATAAGAAAAATGAACCAGAACTGAGTCAGAGATGAACTAAAAATGAATCGAAAATGAACCAGATATGAACCAGATTAGAACCAGAAATCGAAAAACAATCCAGACCTGAAATGAACCTGAAATGAACCACAAATGACCTAAAAATCAAAAGAGAAATGAACTAAAACTGACTTATACCGTTTTCGTTTTTAAATCGAGACGCGGGCGACTCTGACTCCGAGTAAAACGAACACGTGGTACGCGCCCTAAACAACAACTCATGAAAAAAAGAAAAAATAAACAAACTTGCATGGATGCGTGGTGCGACCCGAGAAAATTTTCAGAGCGAAACTACGCGATTGGAGTCCGATCTGGAGCGACCTCAGGTTGCTAAAACAAACATATCAAACGTTGTTTGGGCGACTCTGGGTCAGCTTTCGGGCTGCTCTGATCAATAAACGAAAACGGTATTAGAAATAAACCAACATTGCTCCAAAAATGAACCTGAACTGAATTGGAAATGAACCAGAAATGATCCGGAATTAAACCAGAATTGACACAAAAATGACCCCGAAATGAACCAGAAATAAAATAAAAATAAATGACAACAGTATCAGAAATGGGTCAGAAATGAGCTAGTAATTAACAAGAAATAAACCGGAAATAAACCAGAACTAAATTAGAAATTAACAAACAATTTTTAAGAAATGAAACAACAATGAATCGGAAATGCATCCGCAACAAATTAGAATCGACCCAGAAATAAACCGGAATCGAACCAGAAAGGAACCGAAAATGAGCCAGTACGGAATCAGAAATGTTCCAGAAGTGAACCAGAAATTTATTGGAAATTAACCTAAAATTAATCGGAAATGTACCCGAAATAAACCAGAATTGAACTAGACATGAGCCAAAGCCGAACCAGAACTGAAATAAACCCGGAATGAACCAAAAATGACACAGAAATAAAACAGAAATTACCCCGGAATGACCAGGAATGAAATAAAAAAGGAATCAGAACTGAATCAGAAACGAGTCAGAAATCAGCTTGAAATGAACCAGAAATAAACCAGAAGGTTCATCATAGAAATAGACCAGAACTGGAAGAGAAATGAACCATAAATGATCCAGAAATAAACCAAAAGTGGCTCAGAAATGAAACAGAAATGTCCCATAAACGAACCTGAATCGAAACATTTAGGGGGTTTTGGTTTGTACAAAAAGAACATATTTTGTTTCGATTTCTTCGCGATTCGCCTTCAGCCTGTCAGTACTTAAAGCAGTTCAATTTGAACCGCTGAGCAAATTTGAACCAGAAATGAACTAGAAATAAATCACAACTGAATCAGAAATGAACCCGAAATGAATAGGAACCAGAAATGAACTGAAAATTAATTTGAAATGAAACAAAAATGAACCAGAACTGAATCGGAATCGAAGTATAAATGAATCAGAAATGAAACGGTACTGAATCGGAAATGTACCCGAAATGAAATTTTTAGAAATGAACAAAAATTGAATCGGAAATGTTTCCGGAATAAATCAAAATTAAATCAGAATTGTATCAGAAATAAACCAGAAATTAACTACAAATTTATTCGAAATCAAACAATAAATGATTCGGGAATGTACCTGAAATAAACAAGAAATGATCTAAAAATAAAACAGAATTGAACCAGGAATGAGTCAACATCGAACCAGAACTGAAATAAACCACAAATGATTAAAAAAAAAGAGAAAAAAAAGAAATGAGCCAAAAATGAACAAGAATTAAACCGAAAATGAAATAGATATTAACCAGAAATGAATCAAGAATTAACCCGAACTGAATCAGAAGCAAACTGGAAAGAACTCAGAAAAAACTGAAAATGAATTCGAAATGAAACACAATAGAAAGAATAAAAATAAATAAAAGAGTCAGAAATAAACTAGAAATAAACCAAAAATGACACAAACACAAACTAGAACTGTATTAAACCCGATATGATTCACAAATGACCTAACAAAATGAACCACGAATGACCTAAGAATGGAAAAATTAAATGAAGTAAAAATGACATAGGAAAACCAGAGTGTCAATAGGAAAACCAGAATGAAATGAACCAGAAATATCAATGTCCACGAATTGATCCAGCAGTGAACCAGAAAGTACCCAAAAATAAACCAAAAATGAACCAGAACTGAAATAAACCAAAAATAAACCACAAATGACCCAAAAATATTATAAAAAAATGAGCCAAAATTGACCTATAAATAAACCGAATTTTAATCACAAATGGACCAGATCTGAATCAGAAGTAAGCTAAAAAGGAACAAGAAATAAACCAGAAATGTCAATGTTCACGATTTGATCCAAAAGTGAACCAAAAATGACCCGAAAATGAATCAAAAATGAGCCAGAAATGAATAAGAAATAAACTACACATGAATCAGAAATGAATCAGAACTGAATCGAAAATAAACCAGAACTGAAATAAACCACAAATGACCCAAAAAATTGTAAAAGAAATGAGCCCAAATTGACCTAGAAATAAACCAAATTTTAATCACAAATGAACCAGATCTGAATTAGATATAAGCCAAAAAGGAACAAGAAATAAACCAGAAATGAACCTCAAATGAACCAGAAATGTCAATGTCCACGAATTGATTCAGAAGTAAACCAGAAATGACCCAAAAATGAGCCAGAAATGAATAAGAAATAAACTAGAAATGAATCAAAAATGAATCAGAACTGAAATAAACCAAAAATAAACCACAAATGATCCAAAAAAATTGTAAAAGAAATGAGCCAAAAATGACCTAAAAATAAACCGAATTTTAATCACAAATGAACCAGATATGAATCAGAAATGAATAAGAAATAAGCCAAAAAGGAACAAGAAATAAACCAGAAGTGAACCTCAAAAGATCCCGGATTGAATTAGAAATGAGCCCAAAATGAACTAGAAATTATCAAAAAATGAACCGGAACTGAATCGGAAATGTACCACAAATGAAACAGAAATGAAATAGAACTGAATCAAAAATGTTTCAGCAATGAACTAAACATTCATCAGGAACGAACCAAAAATTAATCGGATATGTATCCCAAAATAAACCAGAAATGAATTAAAAAAAACGAACCAAAACTATAATAAACTTGAAATGAACCACATATGATCCAAAAAATTAAAAAAAGAAAAAAATGATCTGGAAATAAATCAGAATTGTGTCAAAATTAAACCAGAAATGAACCAAAAGTGACCTAGAAATAAACCAGAATTGAACCAGAAATAAACTAAAAATGAATCAGAAATAAACCAGAAATGAACCCGAAATGAATCAGAAATGATCTAGAAATTAATTACCAATGAACAAAAAATTAACCGGAACTAAATTGGAAAAGTACTAGAAATTACTCAGAAATGAAACGGTACTGAATCGGAAACGTACCGGAAATGAAATTTATTAGAAATGAACGAAAATTGAATCGGAAATCTATCCGAAATGAACCAAAAATAAATCAGAATTGAATCAGAAATAAACCAGAAATGTTCCAGAAATTAACTAGAAATGTATTCGAAATCAATCAAAAATGATTCGGGAATGTACATGAAATAAACCAGAACTGAACCAGGAATGAGTCAACATCAAACTAGAACTGTAATACACTCGAAATAAACCACAATTGATTAAAAAGAAATAAACCATAATGACTCTGAAATGAACCAGAAACGACCCAAAAATAAACAAGAATTAAGCCAAAAAGAATTATAAATAAACCAGAAATAAATCGATAATCAACCCAAACTGAATCAGAAACGAACTGGTAATGGCCCAAAAATGAACTAGAAATAAACCAGAATTGTACCATAAAAAGAACTAAAACTGAACCACAAATGAACCAGAAATTTCCCAGGAATGAACCAGAAAGGAGCTAAAGTTGAATAAAAACTGAATCAGAAATGAATCAGAAATAAACCAGATATGAACCTTAAACGAACCAAATCTGAATCAAAAATTACCCCGAAAGAATCCAGAAATGAGCTAGAAATGAATAAGAAATGAATCTAAAATGAACCAGAACTGAATTAGAATTGAACTAGGAATAAATCAGAAATAAACCGGAACGGAATCAGAAATGCACCCGAAATGAATCAGAAATGACCCATAAATAGAACAGAAGTGAGCCGAAAATGAACCAAAACTGAATCAGAAATGTTCCAGAAATGAACAACAAGTTTATTAGAAATAAGCCAAAAATGAATTGGAAATGTACCAGAAATAAACACGAAATGACTACATAAACCAGAACTGAAAAAAATCCGAAATAAACCACAAAAGACCTAAAAAAAATGAAAAAGGAAATGACCTGGAAATAAACCAAAATTGAACCAGAAATAAACCAAAAATGGACCAAAAATGACTCTAAATTGAATAAGAAATGAACCGGAAATGACTCAGAAATAAACAATCATTGAACCAGAAATGACCCCGAGTTGAACTAGAAATGACCCAGAAATGAAACAAAAATGAACCAGAAACAAACCAGAAAAAAACCAAAAATGAATTACAACGGAATGAATCAGAAATAAACTAGAAATAAACCTGGAATAAAACACAAATTACCTAGAAAAAAAAGGATTGAACCAGAAATGAACCAAAAATAAAACAGAAATGAGCTCAAAATGAACAAGCACAGAATCAAAAATGAACCAGAAATGATCTAGAAATGAACCAGAAACGAATCAGAAATAAACCGGAACAGAATCAGAAATGTACCTGAAATTATACAGAAATATCTCAGAAATAAGTTAAAAACTTACGAGAGATTAATTAGAAATAAACCAGAAATAGAACAGAAATGAGCAACAAATTTATTAGAATTGAAGCAAAAATGAATCGGAAATGTGTCCGTAATAAACACGAAACGACCAACAAAGAAACCAGAAATGAATCTGTAATGAGGCAAAAGCAAACCCGAAATGAATCACAAATGACCTAAAAAATTAAAGAGGAAATAACCTGGAAACGAACCAGTATTGAACCAGAAATAAACAAACATGAACCCAAAATGAACAAGAACTATATCAAAAATAAACCCGAAATGATCTAGAATTAATTAGAAATAAACCGGGACGGAATCGGAAATGTACCCGGAATTATACAGTCAAAAATGTACGAGAGCAAACCACGAATGAACCACAAATGACCTAAATAATGAAAAAGGAAATTACATGAAAATAAACTAGCATTGAACCAAAAATAAGTAAAAAATGAACCAAAATTAAATCAGAAATGACCTATAAATAAACCGGAAATGACCCAGACATTAACAAGCATTAAAAAAGACGTAACCCAGAATTTTGTCAGAAATGAACCAAGAATGACCCAGAAATGAACCAGACACAACCCAGAAATAAACAAAATATGAATTACAACTGGATCAGAAATTAAATGAACCTGAAATGAAACACAAATGACCTAGAAAAATCGAAAACGAAATAAACCAGAAATCCTAGAACCTAGAAATAAACCATGAAAGAACCTAAAATGAACCAGAACTGAATCAGAAATTAACCAGAAATGAACCAAAAATGAATCGGGAATGCACCCGAAATGATCCAGAAATAAACCAGTATTGAATCAGAAATGAGGCAAACGCAAACCAGAACTGAAAGAAAACCAAAACGAATCACAAATGACCAAAAAAAAAATTAAAAAGAAATGACCTGGAATTAAATCAGAATTGAACCAGAAATAAACCAAAACTGAGCCGAAATTAAATCAGAAATGAATTAAAAATGAACCCCAAAGCAAACACAAATTGCCTAGAAAAACCAGAAACGAACTAGAAATAAACCAGAAATGAACTAGAAATAAACCGGGAATGAACCTAAAATGAACCAGAAGAGAACTAAATTGGAAAGATATGCAAAATGAACCAAAAATAACCTAGAGATGCTCCAGAAATGAACTGTAAATTTATTAGAAATGAACCCCAAAGCAAACACAAATTGCCTAGAAAAATTAAAAAATGAATGACCCAGAATTGAACCAGAAACAAACTAGAAATAAACCAGAAATGAACTAGAAATAAACCAGGAATGAACCTAAAATGAACCAGAATGAATGAAATCGAAATGAACTGAATCGAAGATGAACTGGAAAATAATCGGACATGAATCAGAACTGAATTGGAAATATATGCAAAATGAACCAAAAATAACCTAGAGATGCTCCATAAATGAACTGTAAATTTATTAGAAATGAACCCCAAAGCAAACACAAATTGCCTAGAAAAATTAAAAAATGAATGACCCAGAATTAAACCAGAAACGAACTAGAAATAAACCAGAAATGAACTAGAAATAAACCAGGAATGAACTTAAAATGAACCAGAATGAATGAAATCGAAATGAACTGAATCGAAGATGAACTGGAAAATAATCGGACATGAATCAGAACTGAATTGGAAATATATGCAAAATGAACCAAAAATAACCTAGAGATGCTCCAGAAATGAACTGTAAATTTATTAGAAATGAACCAAAACAACCATAAAAGGAACAAAAACTGAGCCAAGAATGGACCAGAAATGAACCGGAAATGATTCATAAATGAACGAAATTGTGAACAGATCTGAGAAAAAAAACTGAGAACAGAACTGAACATAAATTTGTGAAAAGATCTGAGAACAGAACTGAAAACAGATTTGAGAGCAGAACTGAGAATAGAAGAAAATTCTGTCTGTTCTGAAATGTCAATTGAAATTCAGACCAGAAATCACTGTTAAAATTCCTGTCCGGAATTCAAGTTTTGAGTTTAGTTCTAGAATTCAGGTTCGAAATTTTGGAACTGAGTTCTGAATTTGAAGTTCGGAAACTTTAGGCCGAAATTCAGGACCAGAAGTCAGATCCAAAATTCAGTTGTGTTGCCAGAATTCAGTTCTAAAATGCTTCACATGAATAATGCTGATCTGGAATTTGGTATCAAAATTCAGTTCCACAATTCTAGAAATTCTGACGAACTAAATTTCGGATATGAGTTCTGAACTTTGGAGCTGAATTGGAAAACTGATTTCTGGATTCGGGATTCTGTAAGCAAAATCTAGATACAGAGTTCAGTGCTAGGATTCAGGTTTAGAATTTAATTCTGAATCTAAATCCTGATCTCAAACTCATTTCCCAAATTCTGTTCCAGAAAACAGATCCAGTGATCAGCCTAACAACTCAGATGCAGAATTCAGTTTCAAAATTTCAGAATCTAGCATTAAAATGGGTTTCAGAATTCAGGTCCGGATTACAAATTCGACATTCAGTTCTAAAATTCAGATTCATAATTCTGTTCCTGGAATCATTTCATGAATCTAGGATCAGCCATCAGTTATATCATTCGGATCCAATATTCTAGGTCCAGAATTAAGATTATTTAACATCAAAGAAACTGAATCATCCATTTTATTCATATTCGCGTCATCCGTTTATGTATCTGACATTACCCATTCGCCTTTTATTTAGTGCATAACTTTTTATAATGGAAATGAAATGACCTTCAAATGACGAAGAAATGTTCCAAACTAGAAGCGGCACTAGAATTGCCTGACTTTGTTTTAATAGCTTTGTTTGAGATTCATCTCAAAGATGAACAATTTTACCGTCTACCAAATAACTTTTCATCAGAAACTCATTCGTACTACGCTTCTGAAATTGTTTTTGAAGATTAATTTTTTTCCGTTTTTCTCTCTCATGAAAATTCACTCAAAACCACATAAACTGCTGTAACTGTGTATGTCTGCGAGTGTGTGTTGTATGTGGGAGCCATAAATTAACTATGCACCCAGCAACCCAGAGGAGTCCAGTGCATGCTTCCATGGTTTGCCGTCCTGGTCCCTGGCTGTGCCCCGTTGGTAATGCAAATGCCTTTCAAAACGCTCCAGTCGGGAACCGGACAATCCCGGTTCTGCATTTTGTTTTTGTGTTTTATTTTGTAGTTTTCAAAAAGTAGAATCTAATGCGGCGTCTAATTGTCTGACAAAACGATGCGACGACAGAATCTGACAGCAGTCTGAATATTGGATTTGAAATTTGCTTTTTCTTTCGATCACGTCAAGGCCGCCTTCGATTTCGTGCCCGGGGTCACGGTGAAAATGTCAATCTATTCAATTATGAAAACGATAGGGGGGCTTGTCAGTAGCAAAAATAAATGGGTAACCGCACCCGTATTTAGCTTATCGTCTCTTTATTCATCTCATGTATTTGAAATAGTTCAGTCGATGAAGATGGGTACAATCGCCCTACTGGTTTGTCCGCATGGAATCAAAAACCCGCTCGGAACGAACGGCACACTGCTGTCAAGTAAGCTTTATCATAATTGTGCCAGCCTTTGGCTGCCTGCCAACAAACAACGCTGGCCTTTCTCAGGACCTTTCCTTGTCGCTCGCTTGCGTCAGTTTGATTGTTCTTCTCAGGAATTAATAATCGGTATATTTTTTTTTGGCACCGATGTTGCAGGTAAATATTGAGTTAAGAATTTGACAATAACTACTAACACAATCCCGTATGATGTAACCATCGAGCAGAAACTGGAGAAAACAAAAATGACACTCGTTTACGGAAAAGAACAGTTCTGCACTGTAAGCTAGTTTCGTAGTAGTTGGCTTTTGCCCAGCAGCAGCAGCATTCGAACCTTTTTCCCATCACTTCGTAACCTATTTTTGGTTGCCACGTGCGATAATTTTGTTGTTTTTCTTCTCCCTCCCTTTCTCTCTTTCGGTAAAGTGGGAAATTTTTCGCAAAACACTGTGGTTGCTGTGATGGAGGAAAATTGCGAAAATGTTCTTATCGGATTATGTTGTGTTGCCAACCAATCGGAAGCGCCTGTCATATCACGTTCGATGGCCAAAATAAAATAGTGGCGGCGGATTGAAGATGGACCTCCAGTTTGAGTGCCCAACCGGGAAGATTACCTGCTTGATACACTATTTACTGAAAATAAAGTTTAATTTGACTACTCGTTGAAAAACAAACATCGCGAAATGGTTTACGACCTAAATACGATAAAGTATGCGTTTCAGGACGAGAAAAAGGCCAAGTTTCTAAAAAAAACTACAAAAATCAGCCCCATGTGGTTGTACGAGCCATTGATGTGGAACAAGGCCACCAAAATTTCTAATGATTTACAATCAAACAGTTCAATCAATCATCAACTTTTGAATCCGCAATTGCACAAGAGTCTTCCTAGATTTATCTTGATAAGGAACCAACACCGAACATTGTTTATGTAATTATATCTTTATACATACTTGCAATACGGATTTTGATATAAAGCTTCTCTTCGCCAAGCTTGTGTTCAAGTTTTGTATGCAAGCAGTTATTTTTATAGCGTTAAGTTTCTCTACCATTCTGCGATTTCGGTTGAAGCGATAAACTTTTTCTCATTATCAATCGAGTCCGTCTTATATAAATTAGAAATTGATCTTAAGCACTCAAAATTTACACTGGGGTACTTGTCAAACTCTCAGGCGAAACGACATAACATTGAATTTCATCCGAGCTTGCATGGCACAAGATCAGAGCATACCAATTAAAGCTTCGAATCGTTTTATGGCACTTTTTGTCTTGCTGTCTAGCAACAACCTACCTCTAGCATGCTACGCGTAGGACTGAAACATTAGCTAAAATTTCGCTTCTATTTATAGGTTCGCTGTTGCATCGATTGACCAATCAGAGCGATGCTTTCCCTTTGATATATCGCTTACTCCTTCAAAACCGTCGTCTATGGCAGGGAAATCCGGTATACCGGAGATTTTCAGCAGACAAAATAGGACACTGCTCGCTACTAATCAAAATTTCAATCATTTACCTTATGATAAAAAAAGAACCGGAATTTTCATTTTAAAATTAACGCGCTTGTCCAATCGGTAAACTTTTATTTTCTCAACGTTGGCAACACTTTTATACACATTCTGTCAAATTTTGACGCATATCGTACGATTAGTTTTTGTTTGGCGTCTATACAAAGAAGTTGAAAAATTTTCGTGTGGCGATTTTTATAATGGATGAAAATTTAGAACAATGTGCGTGCATCAAATTTTGTGTTGCAAATGGATTTAAGTGTTCCGAAACGTTGGAAATGTTAGAAAAGGCCTTTGGTGAATCGTGTCTAGGAAAAACACAGGCATACGAGTGGTATAAACGCTTCAAAGGTGGTCGTACAAGCTTGGATCATGATGAGATCCCAGGCCGCCCAACAACATCTGTTACTGAAGAAAACATTGAATCGGCGAAGCAAATCGTTTGTACCGATTAGAGAGATTGTTGGGCATCTCTTATAGATCAGCCGAATACATTTTAACTGATGTTTTGGCTTTGAAACGCGTCGCTTCTCGGCTAATGCCAAAAAAGCGATAATTCGCCGGCTCACACAGCGTTGGTTGTGTCGCAGTTTTTGGCCAAAAACTCAACCAATATCATCAACCAAGCACCGTACTCTTCAGATATGGCCCCGTGTGACTTTTTCCTCCTCCCCAGACTCAAATTGCCATTGCGGAGAATACGTTTTGAGACCATAGAGACCATAAAAGAGAATTCGCTGCGTGAACTAAAGGCCTAATTGATACAAAATATACTAAGCTGTAAGTGTTTGAAACCTGACCACATTTGTACGTGTATTTTTTCTTGAGTTTTTAATTTGCACCCCTTTATACAAAATAAAGATGTGTTCCACATCAAAAAAATATTTTGTTCAGCAGGCAATATGCAGCGGTGGTCGAGCAAGCCAAAGCTGCATCACTACGAGAACGGTAAACAAGGAAATATACCGTGAAGAATGTCTAAAGAAGCGATTATTACTACTCTGGGCTGAATTGGCATCTTGTCACTACTACTACTACTGCTATGCAATAGACGAGGAAACCCATGGAAGCAGGCAGAGCTGCTCTGGGTCGCTGGGTGCTTGGTTAATTTATGGATCCCGCAGACACACATACGTTAACACAAGAATAATAACCAGCCGTTCTAGTGTCGCTTTTAGTTTGACAAAAATATCCTTTTTTTGAAGGTTGTTCAATAACATGTCTCGCTAAAAAAAAGCGAGTAGAATTTCTTTAGAACTTATAAACTGAATTGTGTTTAGAAGCTAAAAATTTTGTACGGAAGATGCATAAAAATTGCACTAGAAAAAAAGCCGGATGGATAATGTCAGAGACAACACTGGATGGCGTGAATACGAATAAAATTTGATGATTTAGTTTCTTGATGTTGGAGAATCTGCTAGAATCGAATACTGAACCTGCCTTGAGGAACTGAATTCGAAACCAGGGTTTTGGAACTGAATGTCGAATCTGCAATCCGGACCAGCATTATGAATCCTAATTAGGATGCTCGATTCTGGAGTTGAAACTGATCCTGAATTCTAGCACTGAATCTGAATTCAGGTCTGCAGCTGAATTTTGGTTACAGAATCCAGATCCAGAATTAAGTTTTTTTATTCGGATCTAGAATTCAGCTTTAAAGTTCAGAATTCAGATCCGAAATTTAGTTGAAAAATCTTCTGAATTCAGTTGCACTTACAGAATTCTGGAAATAAATTTTGGAACCAGATTCTAGACCTGCTTTCTGGAACCCTGAAATTCATTTTCGAACTGATTTGTGGAACACAACTGAATTTTCGATCTGAATTCTAGTCCTGGATTTCGGCCTGAAGTTCCAGAACTTCTGATTCAGAACTCAATTCCAGAATTCTGAACCTGAATTCTGCAACTGAACTATAAATCTGAGTGCTGGACAGGGATTTTAACACTGAATTCTGAACTGAACCCAAATTTAAGTTTTAAAATTAAAGATTAAAGTTCAGAACTCGTTTCCGGTCCAGAATCAAGAACCTTCGTCCCAGTTCCAGATTTCGGTCCCAAAATTCAGGCTAATTTCTGAACTTGATTCTGTTTAGAAATTCGGTTTCAGTTCCAAAATTATGGAACTTCACTCTGGCCTTGGATGATGCACTTTGTTATGCTGGTAGATCTTAAGACTTTGACTGCAGGTAGTTTTTTGGGTGGCCCAGGACATCTACAATAAGCCTAATAATTACACATAATTTTTGCACATTTTACCTCATAATTCCGGAACCGGAAGTCGGATACAAATTATAATCAGGAATTTTGTATGGGACCACTTTCATTTGAACCTAAGTTTGTTGAAAATCGACTCAACCATCGCCGAGAAAAGTTAGTGCAAACAACGTTACATACACACATACAGACATTTTGCGTACTCGACGAACTGAGTCGAATGGTATATGATACTCGGGCCTCTGTTCAAACGTCGGTTTTCACAGTGATTGCATAACCTTTCTATATGAGAAAGGCAAAAATACTTATGGAAATTAAACATTTTCTCTTATCGCGCTGTAATACCGGAGCCGGAAGTTTGATAAGGATCAACTTTTCGGGGACTTTTCAATGAATTTCAAG
The DNA here is from genome assembly GCF_030247185.1 of Malaya genurostris. NCBI lineage: Eukaryota > Metazoa > Arthropoda > Insecta > Diptera > Culicidae > Malaya > Malaya genurostris. The sequence continues at coordinate 25,055,625 of NC_080571.1, read as the reverse complement.
ACCTTTTATTTGCATCCTAGCTTGTGAAAATCGGTTGAGAAATTCCCGAAAAAAATTGAATGCGCATTTTCTCATAGATTTGCACACATTACCTTGTAACTCCGGAACCGGAAGTCGGATAAAGATAAAATTCAATAGCAAGCTATGAGACTTTTCGTTTGATTCTAAGTTTGTGAAAATCCGTTTAGTCATCTCTGAGAAAATTGAGTGGCATTATTTGTCAATCATTCACACATACACATACATACACAAAGACATTTAGTGATTTCGACGAACTGAGTCAATTGGACTCTCCGGGCCTCCGTGCAAAATTCGACCTTCGTTAAAAAGTCATTTACAACAGTTTTGATGAATTTTCGAAAATTTAAACGAATTTAAAAAATATTTAAGAGTGTGCTAGAATGTTCCGGAATTTTCAATAATTTACAAGATTTTACAACAATTATCAATAAATTTATAAAAATTTTCAATAGTTTACGAACTAAATAGTTGAATTAGAAGAAAAGTACCAAAAATTTAAGGAATTACAAGAATTTATAAGAATTTACAAGAGATTGCATAAATTGCATGTTCAAGGTTTTAAAACAAATTTAAATAATTTTTGAACAAAATTACAATATTGACAGAAATTTATTAAAAGTCGAAGAATTTACAAGATTTCACAGGCACATACTAAACTTCGTATGAAGTTATAAGAATTCGTTTTATGTATTTCTAAAATGGTACAAACATTTACCCGAATATACAACATTTTTAGAATTTACAAAAATGTGCATGAATTTTCAAAAATTCTTAAGATTTTGAAAAAATTTCGACAAAATTTCAAGAATTTACATTAAATAACATTTCTCAAGAAAAGTGTTGAAACATGCATCATTTTATACAAATTTGATAGTATTTTGTTTTCAAGAAATCGCCAGAATTTCGAACATTAGAATTTTCAAAAATTTGCATCACAAGAGTTTCGATGATTTTTCAAAAGTTTAAACGAAATTAAAAAATATATAAGATATTACTAGAACGTTCCGGAATTTTCAATAATATACTAACTTTTACAATAGTTTTTAATATATTTAAAATATTTACAATTTCCAATAATTTACGAGAATATACAAACATTTATTAGAATTAGGAGAAATGTACTAAAAACAGACACTGAAAGAATTTATAAAAATATACAAGAGATTGCATAAATATTTCCGTAGTTTTCAAAAATGTTCAAGATTTTAAAACAAACTTGAATAATTTTTGAAAAATTGCAATATTTTTTGAAAAAAAAATGCAATACTGACTAAAATTTATTAAAAGTCGAAGAATTTGTAAGATTTCACAGGAACTTACTAAACTTCGTATAAAGTTATGAGAATTTGCAAGTGTTTTGATAAATTTCGAAAATGGTACAAACATTTACCAAACATTTCTAGAATGTACAAAACTTTGCACGAGCTTTTTCCAACTTTTAAAAATTCTTAAGACTACAAATAATTTCTAGAATTTACTTTAAACTTTCGAGAAAATTCAAACATTTACAAAAAAAAAATGCCAGAATTAAAAGAAGCTATAAAAAAATTGTATTAATTGATACAATAATTTCCAAAAATATATAAAATTTTGTAGAAATTTACAAAAATTTGTACGAATCTACGGTATTTTTTTCATTTCCAAAAAAAAAAATTGAAACACAAAAACTATACAAGAATTTTCATGAATTTATGAATGATTTTCGAAATATCGAAAAAAAACTCAATTTTCTTGTTTAGAATTGAACTGGTTGAAATATCTCATACATCCAGTTTCCAAGACAAGGATTGACCAGAAATGGTACACCAAAAATCGGCTTTTACCTTTTTTTATATATATATATAAAAAATTGGTATAGAATTCGCTCAAACTTTCGAAAATTTTTCCGAGGCCCGGAGGGCCGAATGACATATACCAATCGATTCAGCTCGACGAACTGAGCAAATGTCTGTGTGTGTGTGTGTGTGTGTGTGTGTATGTGTGTGTGTCTGTATGTGTGTTGTCAACTAAGAGGTCGAGATCTCAGAGATGGCTGGGCCGATTTTGATCAAACTAGTCTCAAATGAAAGGTCTCCCCGTCACCCAAAACGCTATTGAATGGTTTTGAGATCGGATGTTCACTTTTTGAGTTATACGAAGTTTTATGTCAAAATTTTCAGTTTTTTGACAGTATCTGTCACAATTGACCTTGAAAACAGAATATGTTTTCAGATTTAGATTCCGCACGATAATACCTATCCAACAAGCCATAGATTGTTGAAATCCGTCCATTTTTAACGGAGATATCGAAATTTTTGTGTAAACGACTTTTCCCCCTATTCCAGCAGTACAAGTTTTGAGCGCTGTATGACAAAGCAATGCTTGGGAGCAACGGAAAACACGATTTTTTATTCTGTTACATACAATTGTTTCTAAGTACCAAAAAGACTGTGTACAGCATCCTTTTCCATGACATTTAGCCTCGGACCGATTTTAGCACGGCTCGTTTTTGGCAACATAATCGTTCGAATATGACATATATAAACCAGAAGATTTTTTTTTTAATTATATTTTTTTAAACTACTTACAGCAATAAATGCTGGAAGAACATAACATCCATATACCATTCGAATCAGTTCGTCGAGATCAGCAAATGCGTGTGTGACAAATAATTTCACTCAATTTTCTCGGAAAATTTCTTTTCTACAAATTCAGATTCATACGAAAAGTCGTATGCTCCCAAACAAAGTTCCTGAATTATGTTTGGTTCCGACCTCTGGTTCCGGAACTACAGGATGATATATGAAACGAAATCAAAATTGTGTAACTCATTTTACTCGTAGATGGCTGAACCGATCTAAGATTCAAATGAATTCTAAGAATCATCTAAGATTCAAATGAAAAGTTTCAAGATTTTATAAAACATTTTGCTCTTCAGCCAGATCCAACATCCGGTTTCGGGGATACAGGGTGATTGGTATAAAAATGTCTATTCCACATAAATTAATCAGGTTTATCGGGTTAGCAGATTTGGATAGCCGATAAAAAAAATTAACTTTTTGTCGATTCAGAAGGCACCTAAAAATTTAATTCGTGCTATGATTTCTCAAAGATGTCTTCACTGATTTTCAAATATTTTGAAACAAATGTAAACCATACAGCTATTCAGGTGAATTTATCTGACCTCGGCCATACCGATTTTAGAATTCCGGTTCCAGTATAAAATCGTTTCTCAAAGCTCAATCGTTTTCTCAAAAAAAGCCTAATCAAATATCAGAAACAAAAATTCAAATTAAAATAAACTTATATACAAAATTAATTAATTTTATCCAATTATGACTTCCGGTTCTCGAATTACATGATGATGAATTTTTAAAATTCAAACCGATATAGAAGATGGGATTGAGCTTCAAAGTTGGACTCAAAACTGTTGTAATTCATTCGCCATATGGCCATACGAATCGGTTTGGGTTATGCTGGTTCCTGAATACCGGCTCTGGAAGTACCTTAAATTACCGTAAACTCTAAAGTGGAACTTACATATCATGGCATCTTTAATCGATTATCACACTTCTAGATTTAAATTCGATCCGATTTGCAGTTTCGACATTACAGAGTAATGAGTGATTAAAATCTCAAACTGTCGCTTAAAACGACGGTCATTAAAATAATGTCAACTTAAACACTTAAACACCGAAGAATATTCATGCAAAAAACACATGCAGATTGGTAAAAAAAGGTATCATCTCACTGCTAGGTGGATTAAACACGTTTTTTTTAAAGAAATCGCTCATTGTTGAGTTCTTCTATGAGCTGCCCACAATAAGGTCAAGCTTTTATTTGATCGACCTAAATATTGAAGTAATCACACGTTACCTAAAAATGCGGAGATGCACTTATGTTGATTTTAGGTAAGTTTCGACTTAAAATTAGGTAGTGGCTGGTAAGAGTGTAAGAATTTGCCTGAAAGAATTGCCACTTTCTTTAAATTATATGTATTTTAACACAAATGGTTGAAAATTCTTTTTTACCTTTTTTATATATATAAAAAATAGATAAAGAATTCGCTCACACTTTAGAAAAATTTCCCATAGGACCGAATGTCATATACCAATCGATTCAGCTTGATGAACTAAGCAAGTGTGTGTGTGTGTGTGTGTGTGTGTGTGTGTGTGTGGGTCTGTATGAGTGTTGTCACCAAAGAGGTCTAGATCTCAGAGATTGCTGCACCGATTTTGATCAAACTAGTTGAAATGAAGTTTTTTGGAAGCATCTGTAACACTTGACCTTGAAAACAGAATATGTTTCCAGACTTAGATTGCGCACGGTAATAGCTAAATAGGTAAACTGAGCAACAAATTCTTAATTACCGTAACTAATAAGCAACTAATTGGCAACAAATTATCCACTGAGTTTCGATTAGCTTTCAAGCTTATTCAAGTGGTGTTTCGTTAACTTAGCGAAGAATTCAAAAAAATGAGCAACAATTCAAAACTACCGCAACTAATTAGCAACTGATAAAAAAACAAAGTAAAAAAGAGCAAACCTTCATTTTGAGAAAATTGTTTCCAATTTTAGTTGTTCATATTATGCCTTCGTTAGAAGAACTGAACTGTCAAGATTTTCCAGAAAAAACGGGACGGTTCAAAACTACCGTAATTAATTAGCAACTAATAAGCAGCAAATTATCCACTAGGTTTCGATTAGCTTTCAAATAAGCAAATCGAAACCCAGTGGATAATTTATTGCTTATTAGTTGCTAATTAATAACGGTAGTTTTGAACCTTGAACCCTCCCAGATAAGCAAATCGAAACCCAGTTGATAATTCTTTGCTGATTAGTTTCTATTTAGTTACGGTAATTTAGAATTTGTTGCACATTTTTGAAAATTCAAATCTAACGTAACTAATTAGCAACTAATAAGTAACAATTTATCCACTGAATTTCGATTTGCTTTCAAGCTTATTTAGAAGCGATGCTTCGTTAACTTCACATGAACTTGTAGCGATGTACTCAAAAAATTCAGTAACATTTCAAAACTACCGTAACTAATTAGCAACAAATTATCCATTGGGTTCGATTTGCTTTTACGCTTATTTAATAGGGGCGCTTTGTTAACTTCATGTGAACTTATCGAAGTACTTGAAAAAAATAAAAAATAAACTGAGCAACAAATTCTAAATTACCGTAACTAATTAGCAACTAATTAGCAACAAATTATCCACTGGGTTTCGATTAGCTTTCAAGCTTAAATAGAAGCGGTGCTTCGTTAATTTCATAAGAACTTAGCGAAGTACTAAAAAAATTGAGCAACAATTCAAAACTACCACAACTAATGAGCAACTGATAAAAAAAAACAAAGTAAAAAAGTGAAAACCTTCACTTTGAGGAAATTATTCCCAATTTTAAATGTTCAAGTTATGTTTTTGTCAGACAAACTGAACTGTCAATATTTTCAAGAGAATAAAACGATAGCACTAAATGAATGCGTACAGCACAAAATTTGCTAGTGCTTGTACATTTCATGTTAGCACTATATAATAATATCTAGCTAACTATGATGCTTCGTAACTGCAATATTTTTAGTGTTGATTTCATGCCAATTCAGTGCTGTGGACACGTCACCGTTACTGTTATTCGTCGGTCGCCTTTTGCTGTAACTTTCCCTTAAAGTCGAACCGAACACAATTTCGTACCAATCTCTACTACCGAGAAAACCCTCGGGCTGCATTATTAGTGCAACATCCGTTTCGGAAATGCAGGACGTACACAATCCAAACTAGAACTACCTTAGGCCTTACGGTCAATCCGGCTAAAGTTCCCACTCGGCCGAAACGGTACCTAGCCGGAAGGTACAGAAATTGTTTTCCGGTCCATCGTCATCGGGATAATGCAGCAGTAGTAGTTAACGGTGTGCTTTTTTTTCTTTTTTGTAGTTGCTGTTGTTCTTTTCTGTTTTAGTTCGATTCGTAACTGGGTTTGTTATCTCATTTGCTCGGTTGACCCAGTTCAAATTTGGTCAATCGTTACGTACGGTACGTACGCGCGGTTCACATTTCGCAGGAAGCCTGGGGATTGCCGGAAGCAGATTTTCCATAGAGATTCCGGAGCCGTCGATTGTTGCGAGTTTGGTCACCAAATCTGGCTCCTAACTCGTTTATCCAAACATTGACAAGAAAAAATGATTTTCTGATCGGATCTAGTAGGCCAAGCTTGTTGGAAACACATTTTCATTGTGCCGCCGCCATATTTATGTTTCGCTGTTCGGTCGGTCGCTAGAAAATCGCTTTTGGGGACAACATTATTTATGTGCCGAAAGTTGAGTGTGTGTTCCGGCCAGCCAGTGCCAGTACTTTACCTGGGTTTTGTTTTGCTTTGAAAAGTGACAATTTGATAACGGGATACAGTTTGGGGTGCGTGCGCGGGATCCCGCGGCATACATTCAGGCGGCGGCTTTCACTGCGGTAGATTTAGAAACACTACAACATTGTCGTTGTTGTGCATTGTGTTTGTAAAAGTTCTTCCTGCCAGCGGGAGAGGCAACCGGCGGAGCGTATCCGAAACGTTGCAAATACTGCCATTTGCTGGAGCTAAATTAAATAAAACAAGGATTTATTTTTCGGTGAACAAACAAATTATTCGTTGCTTGCCGCGTTGTTGCGTCCGTGTTCTCCATGCACTAGTACTCGAAACCCAGTTCGGGTATTTCGAACGGGATACAGTCGTCGTTGCGGATTTCCTGGGGACTTCGCGATACGATTTTGGCACAACGCAGTAAAATATACTGAAAAATAAATTTCACAATCCGAGAACGCGTGAAACTGCCATGAATTATAGTTGGCAATTCGGCACTCGGCAACATCCGGTTGCCATTTCGACAAAACTCGTTGAATTGTATTTAAAATCAGATTCGTTCGGAGAACAAAAAAAAAGTGGTGTTTGAATATCTGCAGTGAATTCAACTTTCCGGGATGTTATTGAAGCGTGAGCGCTGTCTAAGTAGGCTCTGAAATCAGCCATTTTTGTTCTCTATATTGGAAATAGGGTTACCACCGCTGATGCAACACTCATCCGGGAGCAATTTTGCCTAGTGAAAACACATTTTTTGTTTGGAGTATATGTAACTAATCACGGATCTAATCACCGGCAGATCAACGATGGGTGGGAAATGCGTATTGTTTTGTTTGAGTGGGTTGATTCTGTTATAAAATCTGTCAATCAGTGCACTCGTGACTTTTCCTATGCGTAAACCCAGAATTGCAGACTGCCTAAAATTACAACGTTTCCATGTATTCACAGTTTGAAGCCAAAACTTTTCGTATTAGTATTTGAGCTTGGTCAATTCTACTATGAAATGTTTTTTGTCGTGAATACGACTTACTTTACTATGGGGTGCCTTTTCAAAATGTACCCTCTGAGAGAGTGATAAGTTTTTGATCGTGAATATCTCTTGTTGTATCTAACGAATCAACATAATTTTTGCTACACGCCATCGAAAATATGATCACAATTTTATGATAAAATTATCAGTTGTGTGACAACACCAGCCAATCAGAACGCGTTCTGAGGAAGAGAACAAAATATCTGCTGCTGTACAACAAATCGTTCGAGAAAAATGTTCCGAAAAGTGGTGAATATCGTAGTGAGTTCCTCAATTTGGTCCTTCTGAATGCTAGAAACGAATCCCTACAGCATATTGATAGTTGATTTCAATAAATTATGCAAATCCGAAATGAAATAATCGACATTAGAATTCTGTATGCGGCTATTTTTATAGCCGTTTGGACCGCCCATTAGTGAAAAAGCTACAAACGAAATCAGGTAAAAACAAGCCTCTCAACAAAAATTGAATCAGTTTGAATTCTATCGCCACTGCGGGCAGATGCGTTTTGTGTCGTCTGCACAACTAGTTTCGCTTTCGACAAGAGCGATTACGTCATAGCTGCCAGTCATTAGCATTGGTGAAAAAACAACGGTGGAGAGCATTACACAAAATCAGCCGTTCTAAAGGCTCTAAAAGTTTTCTAAAGAACTATTAGGATTTGTTGTTCGAAAATCGAAGGTAATTATCGTCAGTTTAGTGCAAATCTAGAACAGTTTGATTAGATTTGTGCACTTTTCGCTGTGTGAAATTCACAGTAATCGAGATCAAGTGAAGTCTTCTTTTTTGCGAAAAATGTGAAAAAGGAAAATGCTTGCATAAATCATCTAATTGATATTCGGAAGTGTTAAGGAACATGTCAGTTGTTTTCGTATTCACGACATCCAGTTATGTCTCTGACATTACCCACCCGCCTTATTTTGTAAAACTAGACCCTAAATTACATCAAGACCTCCGCTTGGTCCTCGTTTTATCTTCATGATTTCATCATTTTTTTATAAAATAAAATCTGAACAAAAGTTGGATTGGGCACACGAAATAGCGTGACAAAATAATGAAAGTTTACGAACAGTTGGAGTAGATAATGTCAGAGACATAGCCGCGAGATTGACGTAGGACTGCATTCGAGATGTGTAACAGATCGGCTGAAAAGTTCGTATCGTTTCTATGAGAGGGCGCCACTAGAATTAAATCCATACCATTTTCAGTTAGTACCAACCTTCAAAAGATACGTGTATAAATTTGACAGCTGTCTGATTATTAGTTTGTGAGATATTGCATTTTGAGTGAAGCTACTTTTGTTATTGTGAAAAAAATGGAAAAAAAGGAATTTCGTGTGTCGATGAAACACTACTTTTTGATGAAAAAAAGTGCCGCCGATGCCAAAAAATGGCTTGATGAGTGTTATCCAGACTCTGCACCGGACGAAGCAACAATTCGTAAGTGGTTTGCAAAATTTCGTACTGGTCATATGATTTGTCGTTTGCCTCAAAATAGGCCTCAGTTTCAGCGATTACCTCTTCATTGCTTCTAAATTTTTTACCAGCGAGCATTCTCTTGAGGTATGAGAACAGAAAAAAGTCTCTGGAGAATACGGTGGATGAGGGAGCAATTCGAAGCCCAATTCGTTCAATTTCAGCATGGTTTTCATCGACTTGTGACACGGTGCATTGTCTTGATGAAACAAAACTTTTTTCTTCTTCAAATGAAATTTCGTCCTTCAAACGCTCTAATAACGCTATATAATAGTCACTGTTGATGATTTTTCCCTTTTCAAGGTAGTCGATGAAAATTATACCATGCGAATCCTAAAATACAGACGCCATAACCTTACCGGCCGATTGTTGAGTCTTTCCACGCTTTGGGTTCGGTTCATCGCGTGCAGTCCACTCAGCTGACTGTCGATTGAACTCCGGAGTGAAGTGATGGAGCCATGTTTCGTCCATTGTTATATATCGACGAAAAAAATCGGTTTTATTTCGATATAACAGCTCCAAACACTGCTCAGAATCATCAATTCGTTGTTGTTTTTGATCGATTGTGAGCTCACGCGGCACCCATTTTGCACAAAGCTTTCTCATATCCAAATATTCGTGAATAATATGTCCAACACGTTCCTTTGATATCTTTAGGGTGTCAGCTATCTCGATCAACTTCACTTTACGGTCATTGAAAATCATTTTGTGGATTTTTTTCAAGTTTTCATCGGTAACAGCCTCTTTTGGACGTCCACTGCGTTCATCGTCTTCGGTGCTCATATGACCAGTACGAAATTTTGCAAACCACTTACGAATTGTTGCTTCGCCCGGTGCAGAGTCTGGATAACACTCATCAAGCCATTTTTTGGCATCGGCGGCACTTTTTTTCATCAAAAAGTAGTGTTTCATCGACACACGAAATTCCTTTTTTTCCATTTTTTTCACAATAACAAAAGTAGCTTCACTCAAAATGCAATATCTCACAAACTAATAATCAGACAGCTGTCAAATTTATACACGTATCTTTTGAAGGTTGGTACTAACTGAAAATGGTATGGATTTAATTCTAGTGGCGCCCTCTCATAGAAACGATACGAACTTTTCAGCCGATCTGTTATGGCGATGAGTATCAAAACTTTCGAACTGTCATACAAATTGACAATGCAATACCGGTACGCTTCGGTACGGAAGAAAAAAACACCACCGCCTAGCACACAGCGTGCTTTGTTCAATTTTCTGTAGCGTGCAGGGTTTCCTCATTTAAATCTGTATTAACTTGACAGAACTGTGTACAAAATGAAACAGTTATGGTCGTTTATACCTAAAGAAAGTTTTTGATTTTATTTAAGACTAAAATTTTATCATTTTTAAGTTTCGTCTTTGACTCATCAAAGCAGAGCAGGTCAAATTGAACTGCTTAGTGCTAAACTCGGCAGTTCAATTTGAACCGGTAAGCAGACGTTAAGTTTCTGCTGCTTACAGAACACTTTTTGTTTTGCAACGGAGTGCAATGTCTTTTCTGACGTGCCGAATGAAAAATCTAAGATTTTGTTTTTGCAAATTATAAGTAATACGACTAAGGCATCATTACAACACTACGGAGATTAAAAAAAGGTTTTTTTTTCTAAATATTCGAAAACTTTTGAACACTGTTGTAGATTTTTAAGAAAAATGGCAGAATTTTGATTGTTTTAAAATGTTCCCGAAATTTTTGTCTGTGCCTATACATTTTGGGACTTATTCAAAACTCTAATAAATGGCTATAAATTCATTGAAATTCTTGTGAACTCTAGTAATTTCTTCCCATTTTTTTTTGTAAATTACTGACAATTTTAGAAAATTTGTGTAAATGTCTGAAAGTTGTGCAATTTGTTTTTACAAGTTCTTGTAAACTCGAGGAAATTTCCGAGAGTTCATTCAAAATTCTTATTATTTCTAGGAAATTTCTTGTAACCTTCGGGTTTTTTTTGCAGACCATTGTGTTTTTGTTTAAGTTCATGTAAGTTTTGAAAACCCGGGAAAAATCTTTTCATTTCTAATAGAATCTTTAAAATTCTTTGTTAAAATCTGTAGAAATTTTTTTTTCGATTTCTCGCCGATTCTCATGGAAAAGAGTTTTTTTTATTCATGAAGTTTTTCTGTATCAACCAGTACCCAGTAAAATTTCGATTCGATTTATTCATTCTGGCCGAGCGCAGTTCATAAGCACGGTGATTTCAGTCGGTCTAATTCCAGATCCACATCCAGGATCAGAATACGTTCTCAGATTCGGGCTCAGTACTCAGTTCTAGATACAAAACTAAGTTCCGGATTCGGTGTAGCATTCAGATTCAGAATCCAGATTCAGAGTTCTGCTCCAGGTAGAGAGTCAGTCAGTTTTTAACGTATTCACGTCATCCAGGTAATCAATAATGAATCTCTCATTTTTTGTTTTCTCTATGACATAGAATATGAATATTACCAGTTTACCAGTTCTCGCAAATTCTTGAAAATTTGTATATTTCTTGTAAACCCTTGAAACTTCTTGAAAATTTCTGGGAATCCTTGTAAGACTTTGTAGGTTACTGTAAAAACTTGCGACTTTGTGTAAACTCTTGAAAATTCTTTTATTGTTTGAAATTTTTGTAATATTTTTTAAAAAGAAACACTCAACTTTGAATCAAATGATGCATGTTTTAACACTTTCAGCTACATTTTGGTAATTTCTGATCAGTTTTGATCGATTATTGTTATAAAATAGATTGGTTTTCTAGCAGATTCTTCACACAAAAAAACTGAAAATTCCATTCATTTGTGACGAAATGTCTATAACTTGAAGAAAGTTGCAATACTTTCTGACCATTTCTTGTTAATTCTTGTCTTGAAAGCTGAAAGTATGAGGAATTTCATCAAGTTCCTACTTCTTAAAATAATTCAATCCTTGGATAGTTTTATAAATTCAAGGAAATTTTGGTATTTTTTTGTATAGTTTTTGTATTTCTATTATTACTCGGATATGAAAAGAAAAATCTTATAAATTCTTACAATGTTTTGTAAACTTTGACAAAATCCATTTCATAAAAATTTTCTATAGCTTCTCCTCGATAATTATGATTTCTTGAACATTTTTGTAATTTTCTGGTATGATTTGTTAATGTTTGAAATTTTTCTTAAGAATGGTAACTTAATGTAAGTTCTAGAATTTTTTTGGAATTTTTTGTAAAATCTTTGAAAAATTGAAAAAAAATCATGCAAATTTATGTACTTTCTAAAAATGTTGTATATTCTGGTAAATGTTTATATCTTTTTTGAAAATTCATCAAAACACTTGCAAATTCTTATAACTGTACATGGAGTTTAGTAAATTATTGTGAAATCTTGTAATTTCACCGATTTTTAATAAATTTCTGTCAATCTTGAAACAAAAAAAATCAAAATTTATTCAAATTTGTTTTAAAATCTTGAACATTTTTGAAAACTCCGGAAAAATTTATGCAGTCTGTTGTAAATTCTTATAAATTCTTGTAATGGCTTATAATTTTTGGTACATTTCTCCTAGATTTTACTAAATGTTCGTAAACTATTGAAAATTCTTGGAAATTGTAAATATTTCAAATATATTAAAAGTTATTGTAAAAGTTAATATATTTTTTAAAATTTCGAAACGTTCTAGTAATATTTTATATTTTTTAAATTCGTTTAAAGTTTTAGAAAATGTATCGAAACTCTTGTGATGCAAATATTTGAAGATTTTTTTAATGTTCGAAATTCGGGTGATTTCTTGAAAAAGAAACAATCAAATTTATATAAAATGATGCATGTTTTAACACTTAACACATTTCTTGAGAAATGTTATTTAATGTAAATTCTTGAAATTTTGTCGAAATTTTTGCAAATCTTAAGAATTTTTGAAAATTCCAGAAAATTCATGCACATTTTTGTAAATTTCAAAAATGTTCCATATTCGGGTAAATGTTTGGAAATTCGTTAAAAAAACTTGCAAATTCTTATAACTTCACATGGAGTTTAGGAAATTCTGATGAAATCTTGTAATTTCTTCGATTTTTAATAAATTTCTGTCGATCTTGAATTAATTTTCAAAAATTATTAAAATAAATTATAATATTAAATTATTATTATGTTTTAAAATCTGGAACATTTTTAAAAATTCTGGTAAAATTTATGCAACCTTTTGTAAATTCTTGTAATTTCTTAGAATTTTTGGTACATTTCTTCTAATTCAACTAAATGTTCGTGTAATGCTAAAAAATTCTTGGCAATTTTATCAAATTTTTAAAATTTATTGAAAATTATTTTAAAATCTTGTAAATTATTGAGATTTCCGGAACATTGTAGCCAATTCCTAAATATTTTTTAAATTCGTTTAAACTTTTGAAAAATCATCGAAACTCTTGTGCTTAAAATTTTTGGAAAATATAATATTCGAAATTCGGGTGATTTCTTGAAAAAGAAACAATCAAATTTGTATAGAATGATGCATATTTTAACACTTAACACATTTCTTGAGAAATGTTATTCAATGTAAATTCTTGAAATTTTGTCGAAACTTTTGTAAAATCTTGAGAATTTTTGAAAAATTGCGAAAAATTCATGCAAGTTTTTGTAAAAATGTTGTATTCTCGGGTAAATGTTTGTACTATTTTAGAAATTCAGAAAATTGAATTCTTATAATTTCATACGAAGTTTAGTAAGTTCCTGTGAATTCTAGTAGATTCTTCGACTTTTAATAAGTTTCTGTCAATATTGCAATTTTTTTCAAAAATTTTTGAAATTTGTTTTGAGATCTGGAACATTTTTGAAATTTATGCAATCTTTTGTAAATTCTTGTAATTCCTTAGAATTTTTGGTACATTTCTTTTAATACTATTGAATGTTCGTATAATGCTCAAAAATGCTTGGACATTTTTGTAAATTTGTTGAATTCACTGAAAATTATTTTAAAATCTTGTAAATTATAGAAAATTCCGGAACGTTCTAGCAAACTCTTGAATATTTTTTAAATTCGCTTAAATTTTTGAAAAATTCATCCAAACTGTTGTAAATGGCTTCTAAACGGAGGCCTGTAAACCGACTTTTGAGCGGAGGCCCGGAGAGTCGTATACCAATTGACTCAGTTCGGCGAAATAAAAAAAATGTCTGTGTGGCTATGTGTGAATGATTGACAAATAATGTCATTCAATTTTCTCAGAGATGGCTGAACGGATTTTCACAAACTTAGAATCAAAGGAAAAGTCTTATGGTCCCATAGTTTGCTATTGAATTTTAACATTATCCGACTTCCGGTTCCGGAGTTACAAGGTTATAAGTAAAAAAAAACTTACTGGTTGCCAGACCTTGTTAGTTAGAGGATATATAAATTAGGTAATAGTAGCACACAGCGTGCTTTGTTCAACCTATTGCAGCGTGTGTTCGAACTTTCTCCCTAGTTGAAAATTTATTCGATTTTGGTGAATCATCGCATAAGTTTGTTCAGAAAGTGTCGCAATCCTCGATTTTATAACTTGACCTTATATTCATTAAGACTTTTATTGTCAGATGGAACGAGCAAACAAATAAACAAATTTGCTATAGCGTGCAGGGTTGCGACATTTAAATCTATATTAACTTGACATAACTGTGTACAAATTGAAACAGTTATGGTCGTTTATACCTAAAGAAAGTTTTTGATTTTATTGAAATTTAAAAATTTTGTTTTGGAAAAATATAAGTAATATTTTATTTTATTTTATTTTATTTTATTTTATTTTATTTGGGAGCAGGGAAAAGCCCGCTGGAGCTGAAATTTACAATCTCTCTCTCCAGCAGGCATAAAACCTTCTCATCTTTTTATATCTACAGATTACAAAGATCCAACAGATAGACTACTTAATACTAAGGGCTTAAAGTAAAATTACTCCCGGCGAGGGTCAAGAGTGACTGGACGGTGACGTTGAAGGCCGCATTCTGCTGTCCGTGAGGGTCCGCAGGAAAACCCCCAAGTCACAAACACTCGGCGGGTGTCCGGCATGCTGGACATCAAAGAGAGTGGCCCTCGGAGAGCGGTGAATAATAGCCCGGTGAATAATTGTCTCAATAGATGCTGAAAATAAGAAGAATGCAAAGAATATGCAAAAAGTATTAGAAACATCATAAAGATCTAGTTAGTTCCGAAGAAGATGGTGGACAGCCGGGGGATTGAGAGAGTCGAGCGGATGTTAGAAACAAACCTAATGGAAGCAGACTTACTAAGAGAGCACTAAACTAAACTTGTGGATTAGATACTAAATTAACCCTAAAGCTAAATCTAGAATTGAAGTATTGGAGTTGGAAGGACTGTTTGAGATTGTGTTTAAATAATTGTTTTATGGGTTTGCGAGACAGGGTTAAATCAAATACATGAGAACATCAATTGAATAGACGACACATACTGGAGGAAGGTTCTATATAGCCATAATTAGGAATTGATGAGATCGAAGATTTCGAGAATGAATGTTTAAATTTAGTTTGCCTCACAATTCGGGGCAATCAATTTGAGATTGCCGTGCCAGATCTGCCACGAATATTGCCCTGGAGAGATCTCGGCGAACAGATAACAGGTGTAGATCGATCAGTTTACAGCGTTCCTGATAGCTTGGGAGGTTGTTGGGATCTCTCCAAGGAAGACTACGAAGAGCAATGCGAAGAAATTTACGCTGAATAGCTTCGATGCGATTGATGTCCAGTAGATAATAGGGGGCCCAGACGACAGAAGCGTATTCTAAAATAGAACGAACCAGTGTGCAATATAGTGCTTTTAAGCAATATATGCTTTTAAAGTTCTTTGTGACTCGAAAAATAAAACCAAGTGTCTTGGAAGCCTCAGAGATAATATACTCGACGTGATGTTTGAAACTAAATTTGGAATCCAAAAGGACTCCCAGATCCTTTACAGTCGATTCTCGCTTGAGGATAGTTCCGGAAACAGCATAGGTAAATACTACGGTTGTGCGTTTGCGAGTAAAAGAGATCACGGAACATTTAGATGGGTTTAATACCATTCTATTGAGGTCGCACCAGTTGGAGAAAATATCCAACTGTTTTTGTAGGAATCTGGTCGCATCTTCGTGATCTTTAATAAGATGGAACAATTTAAAATCGTCGGCGAAAAATAATTTCAAGTATTGCATCGAATGGTTCAAATCGTTCAGATAAAGTAAGAATAAAAAGGGTCCAAGATGACTGCCTTGAGGTACACCCGAGTTAGCTCGAAAAGGTGCAGCTGTACAGTCTCCGATTTTAGTTATCATACCTACTACGACCAATCAGGTACGAATGCAACCAATTTAAAAATGATCAATTGAATCCAAGTCTGTCAAGTTCAGCAATAGCTATTTGGTGATTTATTTTATCAAAAGCAGCGGAGAAGTTTGATCAACCTGCTGTCGCGCCTGTAACGACTGAATTACGTAGGATGTATAACATACCAGGTTTGTAGATGTGGATCGTTTTGGCATAAAACCGAGTTGAGTTGAAGATATGCAGCTAGAGCAGTTGTGGGTAATGAAGTCCAAAACAATTATTTCAAAAAGCTTAGATACAGCCCATAATGCAGCAATTCCGCGGTAATTTGATATATTGTTTTTATCACCTTTTTTAAATACAGGAAAAATGAAAGAAGATTTCTTCCATGAATTAGGAAAAATTCCTGAGCACAAGGAACTATTGAATAATATCATCAAAGTAATAAGTAAACTCAAGCAAAAATTTCCGAGAGTTCATTCAAAATTATTATTATTTCTAGGAAATTCTTGTAACCTTCAGGTAGTTTTAGCAGACCATTGTGTTTTTGTTTAAGTTCATGTAAGTTTTGAAAACCCGGGAAAAATTTTTCGTTTCCGATAGAATCTTTAAAATTCTTTCTTAAAATCTGGAGAATGGCTTAAATTTTTTCGATTTCTCGCCGATGCTCATGGAAAAGGGTTTTTTTTGGATTCATGAAATAAATTTTTCTGTATCAACCAGTAACCAGAAAAATTTCGATTCGATTCATTCATTCTGACCGAGCGCAGTTGATAAGCACGGTGATTTCAGTCGGTCTAATTCCAGATCCACATCCAGGATCAGAATACATTCTCAGATTCGGGCTCAGTACTCAGTTCTAGATACAAAACTAAGTTCCGGATTCGGTGTAGCATTCAGATCCAGAATTCAGATTCAGAGTTCTGTTCCTGGTCGAGAATCAGTCAGCTTTTTTACGTATTCACGTCATCCAGTTATGTCTCTGCCATTACCCACCCGTCTTTTTGTTTTTCTATGATTGACATGCATTGACAATTCCGACCAGATGTAGTCAATTCCTATCAATTCTTATGAATTCTTTTCAACTATTCTCTTGTCATTTGCTGTCAATTCGTGTGAATTCTTGTCGATTTAAATTGGATTTGACCAATTTTTGTTTCCTTGTTTGTTCGTCTTCTTGTCTTCTCCGCTATTGTTAAACAATTTTAATTTCACCACATCACTTAAAGTGGATCGATTCAATTCGGACGTTTTGTTCTCATCGTCGGTCGGTCGGTTCCCACAACCATATCCAGTGCGGTTTTCACACCTGCAACTGCCAATCGATCATTCGGTCTGACACCGACACGGTGGTTTCGTCATACAATTCGTATTCCGGTAATACCCATAATATGGAGGTTTTCCTTCCGTTGTGTCGCCCCTGCCCCTCCCGCACCATTCGTTCCCAATCACAAACCGAACCGGTGATGTGTGCGACGTGATATAATTGCTTTCCAGGAGGTGAGCTACCGTTTTGCGGAACCGAGTTAAGCCTTTTTGTTGTTCAAACAGGAGATTTAGTTTAGTCGCTGCGATTGACGGATGTTACGTATTATCGCGTGTGTTCGGCCGGAAATGAAGATCGTTGTCGGGAGTTAGAATAGAAATGACCTGTTTAATGTTAGAATTAAACAAAATGGGTCACCAAAACCAAGAGCAGCTTCAACAGAAAACAGGCTAAGCTTTTCTTCACGATTAACCCCAGCTCATTAGTTCGGCCGGTTCGAGTGCGAGTGGACTGGAAAAGCCAAATTAACTAACAGCAATACTTTGGAGAGAAAAAAAAACAGAACTCGATATCGGCCCCGAAGGACCACCGCCCATGGCACAGCACAGTACGAGTAACAAGGCCAAAAATGGATTTCCGGCAAAGGCGAAATAGTATTTAAGGTTCCATTAAAAACGTTTCCTGTTGGCTTGCCTGTAGCCTTTTCCCCGGTCCATCCTTTGCTGCTACTGCTGCTGCTGGAAACGATTCCATCGAGACTGGACGATTTTAATGGACATCGTTTCAGCCGTCCGGAAAACTGAAACGATGTTGCTTTAGGTTCGTATTTTTTTTCTTGTCTTCGCTTACAGCTAGCAAACGATTACAAAACTTTGCTTGCATTTATAATTCAATAAGGTTTTAGTTATATAATCAAGATCAAACAAGTCCGATAATGGAAATGTGAAAATTCTAATAAACGCACACAAGAAAACTGTGGCAATACATCATCTCTCATTCCTAGAGGATGCCAATGATGACATGTTTTTGCGACGGGAATTTAATAACTGTCACAAAATTTCAACATTCCATGGCCAACGTCGATTGAAAGCTTTTGATTTTTATTTGGAAACCGCAGCTTTTCTGACATACACTGTGGAAAAAAAGTAACTAAGAATGCGCACGATCAGTGTTTCCATCTCAGATCTAACAATAATCATAATTTTCACGGTATTCTTGTAAAATCAGGGCGGTTTTATGTGTGACTTCTTTTGCTAGAAACATTCAAAATACCAGTCTCTCTATAAATACCTTCTTAGTAACCTCTGAATTCCAGAAAAGTACGTGAATTAACTTTTCTCGTAACATCCAGATTAGATTTCTATGATTATAAACACTCTGATAATGATTATTTTATAACGAAAGGCTGTTGATCATCATAACTACATTCGGGTCGACAGTTTTCTTAATTTAGTTATTTCAGATCAATGTTACCTTCCGTTGATATGAATACTTATTCTACCTCCCTCTTGTTAATTTTTTTGTGACCCTCTCTTAGTTGCTAGAAATATGCAGTACTGATCAAGAAGTACCATATTGTTCGCAGAATCTGATCAATTTTAC
This sequence comes from Malaya genurostris, assembly GCF_030247185.1. NCBI lineage: Eukaryota > Metazoa > Arthropoda > Insecta > Diptera > Culicidae > Malaya > Malaya genurostris. Next base: position 25,036,640 of record NC_080571.1, on the reverse strand, counting down.
TTTATACTTCCCATGTTTGGGGCACTTGCTACACTTGCTCCCCCTTAGAACAGTCTTATAATCGTGAAAGTAATAACTGTATTAGTCAGGAAGTACCGTTTCACGTCGAATAAATTTTGCACTGAAATCCGCTCTTGTTAGCGAACTTACAACAGCTCTCTGCCCTCTGAGTAGTGTAGAAAGTATTATGTTAGTGCTCGTCAAAAAGTATCGATGGGGGAAAATGAAAATTGATCTTCAAGACCCTTCTTCTTCTAGTCTAAATCCTCCGGTCACCCTCGTTTGTCGACAAATAAGATAACACACTCTCTCCCCTAAAACTGAAGAGCAATAAGTACCTGTGCCAAGTTTGATAGCAATCTGTGCAATAGTTCCGGAGTTATGCCGTTACAAACATTACATCCCTACTTTTCGAGGCACTTACTTGCGCAAAAACTATCTATGGTCTTAAAAAAATATCGATTCTCGTCAAATTGAATAAATTTTTTTTGACCCCCTCTGTTAATGACACTAACAACGCTCCCTCCCCAATAAAAAATACCCTTATAAACATCTCTGAAGAGCAATAGGTATCTGTGCCAAGTTTGTTGGCAATCCGTTAAGTAGTTCCGGAGTTATAACGTTTTAAACATTACACCCCCCTTCTAAAGGCACTTGCTAAATCCACCCTCCAGATAGTCATATATAAGATAAGCAAAATATTTGTCTGTTTTTCAAAACGTATCGCTTCTTGTCAAGTTATATGAATTTTTCCATGACCCCCTGTTTATGACAATTGCTACACTCCTTCACCTGTAAAAATACCCTTATGACCATCTCTGAAATGCAAAAAGTACCTGTACCAAGTGTGGTAGCAATCCGATAAGTAGTTCCGGAGCTATGGCATTACAAGCATATAAACTTGCATCCTTTTTGGATTTCTCATATAGAAAGATTATGCAATCACTGTGAAAACCCGACTATTTAACCGAGGCCCGAAGGGCCAAATGTCATACACCATTCGACTTAGGTCGATGAACTTAGCAAATGTCTGTGTGTGTATATAACAAAAATGTGCACTCGATTTTCTCGGAGACGGCTGGACCGATTTTCACAAACTTAGATTAAAATTAAAGGTCTTATGGTTCCATAGGTTGCTATTGAATTCCATCTGGATCCGACTTTCGGTTCGGGAGTTACGGCGCAAAATGTGCAGAAGGAAACTAAAACGTGCAATCGATTTTCTCAGAGATCGCTCATCCAATTTTCACAAGCGTAGATTCAAATGAAAGGTCTTACAACCCCATATATTCCTATCAAATTTCATCAGGATACTTCTTCCGGTTCCGGAATTACAAACTGATAGGTATAAAAATTTCATTTTCAGGGGCGTGTTTTTATACATGACACGGAAAAATTGAAAGTTTGTATAGTCCCATACCAAATTCCTGAATATTATTTGGATCCGACATCCGGTTCCGGAAATATGGGGTAAAATTTGCAAAAAAATATTAAAATAAGTGCACCATCTTTTCTCAGATATGGCTGAACAGATTTTCACAAGCTTAGATTCAAATTAAAAAGGTCTTGTGATCCCATACAAAACTCCTGAATTTTATTTGGATAGAACTTCCGGTTCCATAGTTATGGGGTAAAATCTCCGAAAATGGAAATAAGTATACTATTTTGTCTCAAATATAACGTGAACGATTTTTACAAACTAACTTCTGAATTTCATCTGGAACCGACTTCCGGTTTCGGAATTATAAGGTAAAGTGTGTTAAAAATTTTATACCATCACTTAAAGAGGCGAGACAAAACACTTAAAAAAAATTCTAAATTGACATCAAAACTGCTCCAATCGGAAAAAAACTATTTTGAATAATACCACAGTATTATATATGATAGAATGATTGATATGAGAAAGGCATCATTACACCACTAAGTGGATAAAAACAGGTTTTTGATTTATATTCAAGAACATGTAAAAAAGTGTGATTTGAAAAAAAAAACACTTTGGCTTGAAACCGAATGAAATAGAAAACGACAGCAACTGCGGGATTTGAACCGAGAAGCATGAGATCACAAAGCAAGTCCGTTAATCGACTGAACCACAAATTCATACAGTCGCACTTGCTGGCCGAGTGTAAATTTTACTCGGAGCCTTGAAATTTTTTACGAGTGGAATATTGCGTCATTGTATCGTTTGTAGAATTATGTCACCTGTAAAATTCAAATTTTTTCCTGTGTATCTTATGGATATCTAAAGTAAAAGTCTTGAACAATTCCACCTCTATATCATAAGACTAACTTATGGAATATATTTATAATTCTGTTGTCTGAAAGTGTTAATTCGTTTCTCATGACTTTTGCTGATCGTTTTGCCTTAGGGTTGGGTTGTCAGCTGCACAGATCATGCCAGGCAGTGTCGAGTCTACACACCCAGAAAAAAGTTGGGTGGGTTATGTCAGAGAGTCATAACTGTAGGAAGCGAATACCAACATAACTGGCATTTTTTTATTCATCGAAATATTTTATTAGGCTCTAAGATACCTAGGGTAGAACAAAACTGGCATGCTTCTTTCTCACTTTCGAATATCAATAATCATTTGTATTAGTTGACTGATTGTATGAATTTTGCAACTTCTACTGCTTCACTCCTAGAATTGTAATGATGTAACTATACCAAAGTGTGACTTAACCAAATTAGAGAACTAAATTCGAAACCTGGGTTTTTAGGTTTTAATTTTCTAGTCTTGCAGTTTTCTAGTTTTCTAGTTTTCTAGTTTTCTAGTTTTCTAGTTTTCTAGTTTTCTAGTTTTCTAGTTTTCTAGTTTTCTAGTTTTCTAGTTTTCTAGTTTTCTAGTTTTCTAGTTTTCTAGTTTTCTAGTTTTCTAGTTTTCTAGTTTTCTAGTCTTCCAGTTTTCTAGTTTTCTGGTTTTCTAGTTTTTTAATTTTCTAGTTTTCTAGTCTTCCAGTTTTCTAGTTTTCTGGTTTTCTAGTTTTCTAGTTTTCTAGTTTTTGAATTATCTAATTTTTAATTATCTAGTTTTCTAGTTTTCTAGTTTTTTGTAGTTTTCTTGTTTTTTGTAGTTTTCTAGTTTTCTAGTTTTTAGTTTTCTAGTTTTCTTGTTTTCTAGTTTTCTAGTTTTCTAGTTTTCTAGTTTTCTAGTTTTCTTGTTTTCTAGTTTTCTAGTTTTCTAGTTTTCTAGTTTTCTAGTTTTCTAGTTTTCTAGTTTTCTAGTTTTCTAGTTTTCTAGTATTCTAGTTTTATAGTTTTCTAGTTTTCTAGTTTTCTAGTTTTCTAGTTTTCTAGTTTTCTAGTTTTATAGTTTTTTTGGAATGACGCTTCCGACGCGGTATGTCATTGATCGATTATGTCAAAAGTTATTGGGCTGCTCGACGCTTCCACTTAAAACTTTTAGCACCCACCTTTTCTGTGTCTAGTATTTTATTAGTTTTAGTTATTTTTTCTGCTTTTACTATTTTTACCATTTTTCTATTTTTTGTTGTATTTGCTATTTTACTACTATTTTTGCTGTATTTGCTATTTTACTATTATTACAATTTCTGTAGTTTTTTTATCTTGCTAATTTTCGATATTTGTACGATTTTTACCATTTTTGCTATTGTTGCAATTTGTTCTAGTTACGCCAGTTTTGCTATATTTGCTACTATTACTGTTTGTTACTAATTCTGCTGTTGATTGTTTGCTATTATTAATGCTGTTCTTGCGTTTTTCAGTGTAAATTTTTGCTTTTTTGCACTTTCTCACCATTTAAGCATTTGCTGCTGTTATTACTATTTTTACTTCCAGTGTTTATTTATAACTACCAATATTTTTTCTGTTCATGCTTTTAAACAATTTTTCGTATTATTCCTATTTTCTATTGTTATTTATTTTTTAATCGCTTGCTTGATTTTTGTTTTTGTTTTTTTTTCTATTTTTATTTTTTTTGGGTATGTTGAGTATATTATTTCACTGATTTTGCTATACTTGCAATTTTAACTTTTCTTGCATTTTTTGCTATTTTCAAAGTTTTTACTACAGAGGAAAGAAATCCTATTTTTATATTTCATGTTTCGTCTTCGACTGGCCAGTGCATAACAGTTTGTGTTGTACTGTTATGCTACTAAGCAGTTCAGCATAGTGCAGTTTTAGGGGCTCCTAATGCAAAAAGGAAAAGAAAGGTTAACCCATGACTGTAGAAACCTTACGTTATGCTGTTATATTATGTGGACAGAGATTTTGGACAGACTTGTTTTCGGATCGAACACAACTTTTTGAAAAAATCGCCTGTTTCCGATCTAGTTGGCAGCAGCTGTTTGCGTCAATTTCAGTACATTGCATTGTCAAGCAATTGTCACGAAACGTGCAATGTCGTGAGTAGATTATCAAATCCATCCCAAAAATAGCCAAATTGTAAGAATTATCAAAAAATATCAGTAAAAAGGAATTTTGGAACTTTGGGTTCTTCTCAATAAATCCGTTCCAAATTGATATACCGGAAATCAATCTTGTATTTGGAAACGACTTGAAATTTTGTTTTAGTGCATCTAATCCGTACCGAAAGTATCCGTATGATTTAATTTAACAACATGCTTTCAACACAACACTTTGTTTGCGAAGTAAATTCCAGATAGTGTAAACATTTTTTCACGAATATTACGATTTACGAACTTCGCTTTTATTTGGAAATGAAGATTTGGATGCAGTAGAAAAAGGAACAGATCTCTCGTAACTGGCTGTATTTTGCACTCTTTGTTTTGTTCAAGTGGATTACTTGCACCTTCCTAAGACCTCGAGAGATTGGTTTCTCAAACGAAACTTAAATCTCGTTTATCATTGGTCAAATTCGCCTGGCATGCTCCTAAATCAAATGTCTGTTACCCATCTAAATCTCCAGCAACCGTCATCTCCCGTGAGGTATTCTGCGTCGAACGAGAAACACTCATATCCTCACTGCTAACCCAGGGGGTGTTTGTTGGCTTAGGGTTTAAAGTTAACAACAATCTTCAAACAATTACCGCCAGCCAACCGGTGTCATCCTGTCACCCGAACGGCAAAGTGTCAGCCAACACAATCTCTTCATCGTCACCGATTTTCGTCTTCAACAACATTGTCACCGACGCCTTCATCGATGTCGTCCTCGTCATCGTCGTCTTCGTCATCGTCGCCGTGCTCGCATATGCCTACTAATTGGATTGAAAGTCAATTAGAAGCAAATAAATATCAATTTAATATGCTAATGAAGTCATGGCACGAAACGGAAAGTTTTCCCCGGCATCCATCAACGAAAGGATCGGTTCGGGATTCTGATCTGAAAGTTGAAACAATGTAACGCACTCCTCGTATGTCACCCACCATGATGGCACTATGAATGTTAAGGACGGGTAACGGGGGCAGAGGGCGCGCACACACACACGGTTTTAGTGCGACATACTCCCGGTGTGTTTGTTGTTTGCACTAGTCACATTCTCCGGATTCATCTAGCGAAGGAAGACAACGCTGAAGCCGACGAGTCGAGTCAGTCTCGGAAAGAGAGTCTTCTAGAGGCGGGCGGGTGAAATGAATTTTCCTGGCAGGGCCGAAGGGTTGCAGAAACAAATAACGTACGCGTTGTGCACTCCCGACTGACATGGATATGCCAAACAGAGCGAGAATTTGTTGACTCCGAGGGAACTGGAGGTAATTTGGAGACAAATATGACAGTTTTGCTTGATTGCACAACAAACAACGGGGGAGCCTACTACGATCCAGCATGTATTCGTCCTTCGCTGGTAGAAAACTGCTACAATTTTGCACCCCGTGACTTCAAATCGAATTGCTTCAAATTGCCAATGTCAGTTCGAGGAGGATTCAATCCCGAATGAAAAATAAAACCGTCACCGATTGCACCATTTGAGACGGACTGACAGCCAACCTATTTCGGTTGTGCTACATCACTATCACTAACGGGATCAACTAACGGTTGCGCCCCCCCTGGGAAGACAGGCAGGCAAGCAAACGAACCAAAGAACCAGTCAAGTCCTGACAGCGTAACAAACTTCCAGGCAAGTTCGGGTGGCGTACCAAGGTGACATCCGGAGTGACGTTGATAACCAAGCAGCAGTCAGGATTGGGGGGAAAAAATGTCTACCCCATTTTCTTCCTCTCTTCACTCCTTGACGGGAGACAACATTGATGCAAATTGCAACCACCATCCGTCTAGGGAGGGGGGGGGGGGGGGGAGAGATCGAGCAATTTGCAACTTTCCGTGCGCTTTGTGGCATTCCCAGGACTCATCGCCCACAAGCTAGACTAGTTTGATCTCGAATTACATTGGAATCAACCGGGGTTTGATGTCGAATTCCGGAGTTGATTGCGAGTTTAAAGAACCTGTTCCTTTTTGGGAACCACCCCAGCTCCGATCCAAACCTAAATCAGATTCGAGCAAATTCCTTCCACAAACAAAAACCTTCACCTGCGATTGTTTTGTTTTAATTTGTTCAACATTGTGACAACTGTTCGGAACCCCTTTTGCTCCACTTCCCGCACGGGATCCGGATTCCAATTTTAATAATTTGTGCAAACACATTCACAGCTAGAGCTGAAAGAGCATGGGGCGACCGTCAGAAAATTTTCAAGCTACTGCTTCGGATGCTGGATGCCGGTTTCACCTTGCTCGGAATCAGAGAAGCACACGAGTTGGAAGTGTCTGAGAGAAAGCAAAATAGAAAAGACTTACGAACCGACGAATAAAATATTGAATCGAGTGTATATGCATACCAATAAATCCATTATGAATTGAATGAATTATTTATCAGCAGTACTTCTTCATCGTTCCAACAATAAACATAAACTGCTGCTGGATGGAAGCGTCGGCGGCGGCGGCTTTGGAAGCCATTATCTGGATTTGAATTTCGCAGGCACATGCTGCGGGACGCGACGGCCATCGAATGGAACAAGACAACAAGAATCACGTTCTGGCTGTCAAGTTTTGCCCGAGTCACGCGTTTCCAAGCCGGTGGAAGAGGCAGCTGATGACACTGACAGACACCTCCCGGGGGTGGAAAAAAATATTCCGTGCAGGTTCGGAATTTTTTCGCGCGTGTTTCTCGTTTTTATTGTTCAATCAAAATGACTAAAAAAGAAATGCAAAACTAACAATCAGCTAAACCTATTCCTTGTTATGTACCGGTGAGATAAAGCTTTCTATATGCGCTAAAAACACAGGTGACATACGAAAATCAGTAACGTATCAGATTTGCAAGGAGTCTGCAAATTCCAACTAGGAGGGATGCAACAAAAACCAAACAAGCTTGCACCTAACAAAAACCCCATCAGTCTAACAAAACCTTTGAACTATAAACTTTCATAATTATTAAAATTGACCTTTTGGAACGAAGTAAAATCATAAAATTATTCAATGTACTCAATAAGATGGAATGATAATGATCTTGACCAAGTAAATTTATTTGATTTATTTTAAGATCAAAAAACCTTTTTTAAACTGATAACTTTGAAAATAATAACATCTCTTGCTTTGTATCTGAACAAGAATATAAACTTTTAGAAACAAAATACTGAAAACCGAATACTAAAAACTAAACTAGAAAATAAGAAATCTAGAAAGCTACAAAAAACCTAGAAAACTACACAACTAGAAATCTAGAAAACTAGAAAATTGAAAAACTAGAAAACTAGGAAAATAGAAAACTAAAACTTTAAAAACCTAGAAAACTAAAAACTAGAAAACTAAAAAATTAGGAAACTAGAAAGCTAGAAAACTAGAAAATTAAAAAAATAAAACTAGAAAACTAGAAAACTCGAAAACTAGAAAAAAAAAAACTAGAAAACTAAAAATTTAAAAAACTAGGAAACTAGAAAATCAAATACTTAGAAAACTAAAAACTAGGAATCTAAAAAATTGGAAAACTAGAAAACTTAAAAAAATAGAAAACTAGAAAACCAAAAAACTAGAAAACTAGAAAATTAGAAAACTAGAAAATTAGAAAATCAGAAAACTAAAAAACTACAAAAGACTAGAAAACTAGAAAACCAGAAAACTAGAAAACTAGAGAACTAGAAAACTAGACAACTAGAAAACTTGAAAACTAGAAAATTAGAAAATTAGAAAACTAGAAAACTTGAAAACTACAAAAAATTAGAAAACTTGAAAACTAGAAAACTTGAAAACTAAAAAAAATTAGAAAACCAGAAAACTAGAAAACTAGAAAACTAGAAAACTAGAAAACTAGAGAACTAGAGAACTAGAGAACTAGAGAACTAGAGAACTAGAGAACTAGAGAACTAGAGAACTAGAGAACTTGAGAACTTGAGAACTTGAGAACTAGAGAACTAGAAAACTAGAAAACTAGAAAACTGAAAAACTAGAAATCTTGAAAACTAGAAAACTAGAAAACTAGAAAACTAGAAAACTAGAAAACTAGAAAACTAGAAAACTAGAAAACTAGAAAACTAGAAAACTAGAAAACTAGAAAACTAGAAAACTAGAAAACTAGAAAACTAGAAAACTAGAAAACTAGAAAACTAGAAAACTAGAAAACTAGAAAACTAGAAAACTAGAAAACTAGAAAACTAGAAAACTAGAAAACTAGAAAACTAGAAAACTAGAAAACTAGAAAACTAGAAAACTAGAAAACTAGAAAACTAGAAAACTAGAAAACTAGAAAACTAGAAAACTAGAAAACTAGAAAACTAGAAAACTAGAAAACTAGAAAACTTGAAAACTAGAAAACTGAAAAACTAGAAAACTAGAAAATCAGAAAACTACAAAAAACTAGAAAAGAAAAAAACTAGAAATCTAGAAAACTAGAAAATCAGAAAACTAGAAAACTAGAAAACCAGAAAACTAGAAAACTGGAAAACTAGAAAACTAGAGAACTAGAGAACTAGAGAACTTGAGAACTTGAGAACTTGAGAACTTGAGAACTTGAGAACTTGAGAACTTGAGAACTTGAGAACTAGAGAACTAGAGAACTAGAAAACTAGAAAACTAGAAAACTGAAAAACTAGAAAACTAGAAATCTTGAAAACTAGAAAACTAGAAAACTAGAAAACTAGAAAACTAGAAAACTAGAAAACTAGAGAACTAGAGAACTAGAGAACTTGAGAACTTGAGAACTTGAGAACTTGAGAACTAGAGAACTGGAGAACTAGAAAACTAGAAAACTGAAAAACTAGAAATCTTGAAAACTAGAAAACTAGAAAACTAGAAAACTAGAAAACTAGAAAACTAGAAAACTAGAAAACTAGAAAACTAGAAAACTAGAAAACTAGAAAACTTGAAAACTAGAAAACTGAAAAACTAGAAAACTAGAAAATCAGAAAACTACAAAAAACTAGAAAACTAGAAAAGAAAAAAACTAGAAATCTAGAAAACTAGAAAATCAGAAAACTAGAAAACTACAAAAAAAAACTAGAGAACTAGAAAACTAGAAAATTAGAAAACTAGAAAACTAGAAAACTAGAGAACTAGAAAACTAGAGAACTAGAAAACTAGATAGAAAACTAGAAATTTAGAAAACTAGAAAACTAGAAAACTAGAAAACTAGAGAACGAAAACTAGAAAACTAGAAAACTAGAAAACTAGAAAACTAGAAAACTAGAAAACTAGAAAACTAGAAAACTAGAAAACTAGAAAACTAGAAAACTAGAAAACTAGAAAACTTGAAAACTTGAAAACTTGAAAACTTGAAAACTTGAAAACTTGAAAACTTGAAAACTTGAAAACTAGAAAACTAGAAGACTAGAAAACTAGAAAACTGAAAAACTAGAAAACTAGAAAACTGAAAAACTAGAAAAAAAGAAAACTAGAGAACTAGAAAACTAGAAAATAAGAAAACTAGAAAACTGGAAAACTAGAAAACTAGAAAACTAGAAAACTAGAAAACTAGAAGACTAGAAAACTAGAAAACTAGAAAACTAGAAAACTAGAAAACTAGAAAACTAGAAAACTAGAAAACTAGAAAACTAGAAAACTAGAAAACTAGAAAACTAGAAAACTAGAAAACTAGAAAACTAGAAAACTAGAAAACTAGAAAACTAGAAAACTAGAAAACTAGAAAACTAGAAAACTAGAAAACTAGAAAACTAGAAAACTAGAAAACTAGAAAACTAGAAAACTAGAAAACTAGTAAAACTAATAACTAAAAACTAAAAACTAAAAACTAAAAACTAAAAACTGAAAACTAAAAACTAAAAACTAAAAACTAAAAACTAAAAACTAAAAACTAAAAACTAAAAACTAAAAACTAAAAACTAAAAACTAAAAACTAAAAACTAAAAACTAAAAACTAAAAACTAAAAACTAAAAACTAAAAACTAAAAACTAAAAACTAAAAACTAAAAACTAAAAACTAAAAACTAAAAACTAAAAACTAAAAACTAAAAACTAAAAACTAAAAACTAAAAACTAAAAACTAAAAACTAAAAACTAAAAACTAAAAACTAAAAACTAAAAACTAAAAACTAAAAACTAAAAACTAAAAACTAAAAACTAAAAACTAAAAACTAAAAACTAAAAACTAAAAACTAAAAACTAAAAACTAAAAACTAAAAACTAAAAACTAAAACTAAAAACTAAAAACTAAAAACTAAAAACTAAAAACTAAAAACTAAAAACTAAAAACTAAAAACTAAAAACTAAAAACTAAAAACTAAAAACTAAAAACTAAAAACTAAAAACTAAAAACTAAAAACTAAAAATTAAAAACTAAAAACTAAAAACTAAAAACTAAAAACTAAAAACTAAAAACTAAAAACTAAAAACTAAAAACTAAAAACTAAAAACTAAAAACTAAAAACTAAAAACTAAAAACTAAAAACTAAAAACTAAAAACTAAAAACTAAAAACTAAAAACTAAAAACTAAAAACTAAAAACTAAAAACTAAAAACTAAAAACTAAAAACTAAAAACTAAAAACTAAAAACTAAAAACTAAAAACTAAAAACTAAAAACTAAAAACTAAAAACTAAAAACTAAAAACTAAAAACTAAAAACTAAAAACTAAAAACTAAAAACTAAAAACTAAAAACTAAAAACTAAAAACTAAAAACTAAAAACTAAAAACTAAAAACTAAAAACTAAAAACTAAAAACTAAAAACTAAAAACTAAAAACTAAAAACTAAAAACTAAAAACTAGAAACTAAAAACTAAAAACTAAAAACTAAAAACTAAAAACTTAAAACTAAAAATAAACTGAAAACTAAAAACTAACTGAAAACTAAATACTTTATTATTTGGGAGCAGAGAAAAGCCCACTGGAGTCAGTTTCTGTGTAACTTGCTCTCCAACAGGCACAATGTTTTTGCCCCGAAACACTGTAAAAAATTTATTTTCAAGATTTTTCGCCAACCAGCTTTCCTTATGAATTGAGGGTTAAATTATAGACATTAAGAGAAGATAGTATGATAAATTAGTTTACAATAACGTGTAATATGTATCATTTGGATATATGTAATCTGTTGGTACAAAAGATGAGAAGGTTTTATGCCTGCTGGAGAAGGAGAAATAGAATCTCAGCTCCACTGGGCTTCTCCCTTGCTCCTAAATAAATAAATGAAATCAAAACCCCCGCAAATGAGTGAAGTAGTTGGGCATGTTTTCAAATACTGTGTCAATGTTTGTCTGTATCACGAATCTAATTATTTCATTTCAGAATAAATTGGCTCAAATGGCACGTTCCCCTTGATACATCACCAGATTTGGTTGTACTATTTAGAACGTTTGTTCTGTATAGTACAACCATTCACATATGCGAAAAGTTAACAGGATAATTGGTGACGAAATTAGGATTGACGTTCTTCAATTTAAAGAACCTTTGGCGCACATCCTCAGTATGGTGAATCCATAATTTTCATTGAAAGAAACTGTAAAGAAAGATTTCTTTCTTCAAAACGTTAACACTCGAACACTGCTATTTGTACAGCAATGGTGTCCGAAAGGATGTCAATCCGAAACTTTGAAAAGATTATAGATTGGAAAAAAAAGTTAAACGGTTTTCAGTAATTGGAAAATTAGTTGAAACTATGAAAACCATGATTTATCAAAAAATTGATAAAAGGTTCAAAAAAATTTAATAAAAAAAACAATTTACTATTATTTACAAAACTTCAAGTTCTTGATTAAAATTAGCGGTTTCCGAGCTATTAAAATTTTAAATGACTTTGTTTGTTTAAAAGACTCATTTTCATAAAAAAAGTGGACTTTTACTTTCTAATTTGCACCCCTATATAGAAAACAGTGATGTGTTCCTCATCAACAGCAAAAATTTCACAAAGTGTATAAATAGCAAAATGGCAAAAACAGCAAGAGTAAAAACAGTAAATTGCAAAAGTAGCGGAAAACGCAAAAATAACACAAATAGCAAACATTCCCAAAATTGCCAAATAATTAGTGAAAACAGAATGAATAACAAATATCTGAATTCCAATATTAAAAAAATAGCCAAATAGCCAAGAAGAATATACAAAAATGATCAGAAAAAATGACAGTAACAAATAACATAGCAGAAGAAATGAAGAAAAAAAACAGAAGAAAAAATTGCAAATATTGCAATTTGCAAAAATATAATAAAAACGGTTTTTGCTGTTATTAATATTTTTCTTTTATTGTTTATTTATAAATACCAATACTTTTTCTGTTCTTGCTTTTCTGTTTTTTTATTATTCTTTTTTTTATTGTTACTATTTTTACTTTTTTATCGCTTCGCTAGTTTTAGTTATTTCACACTTTTAGATTATGTCCAATTCTTGCTATGTTAACTAAAGGGTGATTTTTAAGAGGTATAGTATTGGATGCATCGGTAGTTCTTGCAATGCTTCTGGCTGGTCTTCGATCCAGTTGGGACAATTTCGCTTGTTGGCGTGCCCATTCAACCAGAAATGAGCTTCATTGCTGAGCACAATTTTTCGATAAAAAAGTGGATCTTTCTCCAACTTTGCCAGCGCCCATTCATGAGTAAATTTTAGACCTTACGACGATTCATGATTAAACTGTAGACAAAACTGCACCAAACTTGACAATGACACAAGACACAATTCACCCGTGATCTGTCAAAAACAGTGTTACCAAAAAGATACCAGCAAAAAATCACCCTTTATATACAAAAATGGAATTTTTCACCGGATTTTGATGAAAATTTTCACATGTTTTCTGTATAAGATAAACAGTTTTTCAGCGCGGCTGGGGAACAATTCTAAGAATTAGCACGAGAATTGGTAGCGAAATTACGATCGACATTCTCCGGTTTGGATGGTACTTTACGCACAACCTCAGTACGGCAAACCATTAATATTTCACCGAAAGAGAGAATCAATTTAAGAAAAGAGTTTTTTCTTCAAATCTTTGTCACTCAAAAACAGTTACTTGTACAAAAAGAAGTCGTAAGAAATCAATCGGGCACTCTAAAAAACTTATACACTGAAAAAAAAATTTAGCGGAAATTTAGAAAATTAATCGCAAAATTTAAGTAAAAAATAATAGTTTTTAAGTAGTTATGAAAATCATGAATTAACAAAAGTTTAATATAAGCTTTACAAAATTACCATTCTATTACAATTCTAGAGAGAGAGAGAGAGAGAGAGAGAGAGAGAGAAAGAGAGAGAGAAAGAGAAAGCAAAAATTACATAACAAATATAACAAAAATTGTAAGAATAGCAAAAATCCAAAACAAAAATTTGAGGGAGAAGAAGAGCGAAAATTTCACAGTCAAATGACACAAAACATCAAAATTATTACAAATGCAATTTGTAAAAACAGCAAAAATAATAAAAAAAAACAAATAGTAAAAATAATAGAAATACAAAAATAGAAAACTAACCGAAACAGCAAAACTACGGTAAAGGTAAAGAATAGTAAAAGTGTCCAAAAAAATAAAATTGACTAATGTGCCGAAAAGAGCAGAAGACAACAAAACTGTAAATTTGCATAGTCTACAAACCATCAGTTATGAATATCTACTAATATGTCAAATCACAAGACATTGTCGAAATGTGTAATTTGATCAAATAAAATACTCGAAATAGAAACTCATGAAAACGGATCACGTTGGTCCAATCCGCGGTCCAAATTTTCCTTCACCTGTTTCCCAAAGTGTTTTCGTTAAGCATTGGGGACTTGGAGTTCATTTTTTGCTATTTTCTCTTTGCCGAAATTTTTGCTATTTTTGAGTTTTGTTTTGCCATTTTTTTGCAGTATTCAGTATAGCCATTTTAATATTTTTAGCTGTTTTTACTATTCTAGCAATTTTTCTTTTTTTTTTGCTGTATTTTGACTAGTTCAGCAATTTTTTTTTGCTATTAATTTCATATTTTTGTTGGTTTCGCTTTTCTTGCTATTTTTTGTATTTTGCTCTTTGAACTGTTTTCACAATTTTTGCTATTGCTGCAATTTTTGTCTAGTTTTGCTATTTTGTAGTATTTTTGCTGTTCACTCTTTTCCCTATTCTGTTATTTCTGCAATTATTGCTATTTTTGGTTATTTAAGTTGTTATTGTTATTTTATCAATTTTGACCATTTTTGCTGATCTTGCTTCTTTTTTCTTGTTTTTTTGTTATTTTCTCTCTTCTTTGTCATTTAGGCATTTTTCTCCTGTTATTGCTACTTTTACTTTTACTGTTTTCCTGGTAGCTATTTTTGCTGTTCACGCTTTTTTTTCTTCAAAAACCATGTTTTTTTAATTCAGCATTGAGGACATCAAGTTTTTTTTCAATTTGTTTGCTAGTAAACGCCTATGAATCGTTTCATCAAATACAGGTTGGGCCATTGAAAGTGTAAGCATTTGTTTTTGAACAAAATATATTTAAAAAAAACCAAATTTTTATTTATATTTATTTCGGTTCAAGGAGATATGTTACAGCTATTTATTGAAATCGCGTAAATGGTCACCTCTGGCCTTGAGTACAAAATGTGCCTTTTTTCGGCGTTTTCCACCGTTTTGGCCAATGTATCGGTCGATATGGTGGCGATTTCTCGTCAAATGTTGTCTTTGAGCTGAGCTATGGTTCTTGGCTTATCAGCATATTCCTCGGATTTCAAATAGACCCATGAAGTCTGGTAGCGTCAAATCGGGTGATCTCGGGGGTTAATCAAAATCATTGTTTTTCGATATGACTCGTCCGGGGAACAATGGTCGTAACAAATCGATTGTTAGTCGAGCTGTATGGCATGTGGCACCGTCCTGTTGAAACCAGTAGCCATTCAAACCATTTTCATCAACAATAGGCATCTCGCATTCATCATGGCTTGATAACGATCACCATTAACAGTTTTCGATGTTCCATCATCGTCTTGGAAAAAATAGGGGCCAATCACCATACCCACCCAAACACCACACCAAACTGTAATCTTTTTGGCCCTATAGAGGCTGTTCGTCAATTAATTGAGGATTTTCAGTGGTATAGGACCGACATTTTTCCTTATTAACGCATCCATTTAGCGTAAAATGTGACTCGTCTTTATTCATCTTGCAAAATATGATCAGGAATTTAGGATAATATTTTGAACAGTGAGAGATAACCACAAGCAACTCAAAAATTAAGTTTTCTGAAAATTATAAAACAACGCGGAAAATTCTTAACTTTTGCTTGGGTTTTTCGCGCAAGGACGAAAATTTTGAGATAGTCAGGCACATATCTTCAACGGAACGTTATAAAAGGGGAACCGTGGTCGAAAATCGATCATTTCTTCTTGTGCGTTGGATGGAAGCAGACGTCGGGGCGAGAATACGCATTCAAACAGCGGCATCGGAGAGTGAGCACCTTCTGCGTGGTTAAAAACCTCAAACGCTCAGGTCGTAGTTCTCATTTGCCTTCCGGTCGTCAAGGCGAGAAGACGCATTAAACCAGTTTCGCATCATTTGGCACTGCGAGCGGATGTGTCGGTTTGTTCGCAAAGCTAGTTTCAATTCAAGCAAGAACGATTGCATCAACTGCTGGTCGTTTGCATTGGAGAGAAAGAAAACAAGAAACGAAAAGTGGACAACGTTATATAAAATCAGCCGTTCTAATAGCTCTAAATGTTATCTAAAGAACTATTAAGATTACTTCTTTGCAAATCGAAGGTAGAAATCATCAGTTTAGTGAAAATCCAAAATAATCTGATTTGCTTCGTGCACTTTTCGCTGTGCGAAAATCGTTCGAGAAAAATGTTCCGAACTGTGCTAAATATCGTAGAGAATTTCACAATTTGGTCCTTCTAAAAGGCAGAAATGATTCCTGTACTGCACCTTGATAGTTTCTTTCAATGAAATATGCAAATCCGTAATGAGATAATCTACGTTAAAAATCGTTCAACATTTTAGTAGTGAAAAGGGGGAAACTTTCGCAATTCACACAATCGATCAACTATCAATTCGAATTCGAAAGTGTAAAGAAATCGTGTCAGTTTTATTCGTATTCACGACATCCAGTTATGTCTCTGACATTACACACCCGTACTTTTTTTTAAATATTTTTGTTAATTTTACTGCTTTTGTTATTTTCACCAATTGTATAGTTTTTGTTATTCTTGATTTTTGTTTCACTACTTTTGCTGTTAACCTTATTTCAGTAGTTTTAGTTATTCTTTCTGCTTTTTCTAGTTTTTACTGCATTTGCTGTTTTACTATTACTTTAATATTTCTGTTTGTTTTTTTTCATGCTAATTTTCTATATTTATGCCATTTTAACCATACTGTTAAAACTGTGCAACTGTTGCAATTTTTCCTAGTTACGCCCTTTTTGCTGTATTTGCTACTTTTACTGCTTGTTACTATTTCTGCTGTTATTACTATTTTTACTTTTAGTACTTATTTATAACTACCAATATTTTTCTGTTCATGCTTTTTAACAATTTTTCATATAATTCCTATTTTTTATTGATATTACTAGCTGAGTTACCCGGCGTTGCTCGGAAATGTTTCGGGATGGTAAGGGCGCAAAAACATTCTCGAAATTATCCTGTCCAGTGAAACTCTGATTGTAGTGACACAACATAGACGGCAACCCGATTGCACAATATTCCATCTCAGATGTCACAATAATCATAATTTTTAGTGAGCTTACTACAGCTCTCCTCCATGATAACCCTTATAACCACTTCTGAGTAGTGTAGAAAGTATCTATGCTCTTCAACAATTATCGATTCCCCCCTTTGGTACATGTTTCAAACTTGGTGGCGATTTGTTTAGTTGTTTCGTACTTATGCAAAGACTTACAAACAATCGCGTTCATACGCAAATAAAGGTTATTTACCCTACGTTCTTCGAATTCCCCGGTAATTCTTTTGAAATTATCTTAAGAATTTCGTGTTGGTTTCAAATTAACAATAGCAATCTTATCTAGTATGACCTTCAAATTCTCTCCCCTCTATTGCTTTACAAAAAATAGGAGATGAAAATTGATTTTCAAACCCCCTTCTTCTAGTCTAAGCCCTTCTTCTTCCTGTTTGTCGAAATAGAGAATAAATTTTACAATAAACATAGCTTTTTAAAGGCATTTGCTATAAATTCCACCCTTTTGTTCACTTTGGCAATGAATATCTCCGGAAGAAAACTTGAAGAATATCCTTATGATCACCTTTAAATCGCAAAACCAAGTTTGTGATAGTTTTCTGAGTTTTTATGGAGCAATGCAGATACATACAAACAATTTGTCGTGCAGCTTCTTTATTAGAGATACTTGTTACCCTTACTTACTTACTTCACGCTTATGAATATCCTTACGACCATCTATTAGTTGTAATAAATATTTGTGCCTGTCGGAACATGTCCATTTTCACAAATTCGAAACATTTCGTCTCAAATTCCCCCTGTTAGCAAACACTTACTACATCCCCCTTTAAATATCCTTATAGCAACCTATGAATAGCATTGATAGCTTGAGCTTAGTACGGTCTTTTGAGTTTCGCCCCCCCCCCTTGCATGGAACTTACTTTATCCACACCCCCTCCATCTTCCCTTAAAAATGCTCTTAGGAAGTTCTAATAATATCTGTACGCAGCAAGAAGTATCTAAAGTATGAAAAATTCTAACAACTCTACATTAAACTTTCTTTTTAAGAGCTCATTATATCCACCCTAAAGACCATATTCGAGTTCTCAAAAAAGTCTGTATAGTCTTCGAAAAGTATCGCTTCTATTTAAATCAGATAAATTTCGTCATTGGTCCACACCCCACATGTGAAGAACACTTGTTATACACTCTCCCCCCTCTCCGGAATTATGCCGTTACAAACACTACACTCCCTTTTTTGAAGGCACCTTACTTTTATAAACATATCTAAGTTGTGCAAAAAGTATCTATGGTTATAAAAAAGTATCGATTCTCGCCATATTAGATAAAATAGATATGGTGCTTTCCTATTAAGGACACTTGCTACGCTCTCCCCTCTCAAAATTACCCTTACATCCATCTTTGAAAAGCAAGAAGTATCTGTGCGAAGTTTGGTGGCAATCGGTTCGGTAGTTTCGGAGTTTTGTCCTTATATACATTATACTCCCCATTTTAGAGACCCTTGCTACATCAACCCACTTATAATCATATTTTAGGTATACAAAATCTATGGTCATCATAAAGTATCCATTCTCGTTAAATTAGAATTTTTTTCTGAACCCCCTGTTAAGGTCACTTGCTACGCTCCTTCTCCCATAAAAATACCCTTATGATCATCTCTGAAGAGCATGAAGTATCTGTGCCTTTTTGGATAGCAATCCGTTCAGTATCTTCGGAGTTTTGCCATTACAAACACTACACCTCTCCCCCCCTTTTTACAGGCACTTGCTACATCCACCCCCATATAGAAATATCTAAGGTATGCATAATGTTTCTATGGTCTTCAAAAAGTATCGATCTCAGAAAATTATGTTTTTTTTTTCATGATCCCCCCATATTAATGACACTTGCTACGTCCCCTTCCCTATAAAAATACGTTTATGACCTTTTCTGATGAGCAGTAAGTACATGTGCCAAGTTTGATAGCAATCCGCTCAGTAGTTTCGGAGTTATGCCATTGCAAACATTCCACCCCCCTTCTTAAAGGCACTTGCTACATCCACCCCCCATATAATCATATCTAATATTTGCAAACTGTTTCTATGGTCTTAAAAAAGTATCGATTCTTATCAAATTAGACAAACTTTTCATGCCCCCCTCCTGTTAATGACACTTACTACGCTCCCTCCCCCATTAAAATATCCTTATGACCATATCAGAAGAGCAAGAAGTATCGGTGTCAAGTTTGGTGGCAATCCGTTTAGTAGTTTCGGAATTATACCGTTTTAAACATTACACCCCCCCCCTTTTTAAAGGTACTTGCTACATTCGCCCCCCATATAGTCATATCTAAGGTATGCAAAATGTTTCTACGGTCTTCAAAACGTATTGACTCTTGTCAAGTTATATGAATTTTTCCATGACCCCTCCTTGTTAATGACACTTGCTACGCTCCCTCCCATATAAATATACTCCTTAAACCATCTCTGAAAAGCAAGAAGTATCTGTGCCAAGTTTGGTGGCAATCCGTTCAGTAGTTCCGAAGTTATCGCTTTACAAACATACAAACTTACATCCATTTTTATATATGTAGATTTTTATTTTGTTTTTTAATCGCTTGCTTTATTATTATTTTTTTTACTGATTTTGCTATTCTTGCAATTTTGGCTTTTCTTGCATTTTTTGCTATTTTCAAAGTTTTTACTACACAGGAAAGAAATCTTATTTTATTGCGAGAGAATGAGATGACGGAACATTTTGGGGCGTTTAGTACCATCCTGTTAACGTTGCACCAGTTATGTAGAATGCATCTAACTGAGTTTGTAAGAAAGTGGGATCTTCAGAATCCTTGATCAGATGGAACAATTTGAAATCATCGGCAAATGATAGCTTCATGCATTCCAATGAAAAATTCAAGTCGTTGAGGTATAATAAGAATATGAACGGTCCCAGGTGGCTTCCTTGTGGAACTCCGGAACTCGCAATGAACGGTGAAGTAACCAGTGTAAACTGATTAAAATTGTGATTAAGATTGCTTTATTTCTATCAGCTCGTTAACTTATGTATCCTATGCTCTCCTAGCCTAGCTAATTAGTTTTTACAATTGGGATTACTAAGAATCTGGAAGGACGAGTTAGAACGCGCAGTGTAAATCGGGTTTAACCAATGGGACTCGTTGTATCGTGTCGGCCATTATATATTTTATGAGTAAGAGAGGAAATAAGCTTCTTGATGAGAGTGAGCGGGTGTGATACGGAGAGGAGAGGGCGATAGCATGTTGGGTTATTCTCGTGAGTGTCGGTTTAAGTTAGTGAGTGCTCCTGAGTTACTGTTATTCTAGGTCGTGCTGGCTGGTATTCAATTGTGGATATGAGGGACGTCAAGAAGAGGGAAGTGACACAGTCGGTTATGTTTATTTTGTGTGTTCTGCCTTCTTGATGACATAACGATTTGAAACTTGATGCTTCCTTGTTTCCGCAGTCGAATTTTATGACCACGGTGTTTCTTTCTCTGGGTCACCGGAAAGTGCAAGTGTTGATATTTTAGCTGCCTTCATGTAGGTAATGTATTTATTTTATGTAGGTTTCTAGGTTTTCGTGGAATGGTGCTTTTACGGGATTTTGTCAAGTGCGTGTGGTCTGGAATGTGTGAGGAGATTAAGTGTTAAAGGCTCATATTACACAAGCCAGTTGAGGAAGAGACCGATGAGCCCAAACCTTTCGAGTTTGGCAACTGCAATCTGGTGATTAATTTTGTCAAAATCAGCAGAGCAATCAGTGTAAATGGCATCGATTTGATGATAAAACCAAGTTGTGTGTCAGATATATGCCTGAAGCAATGTTGAGTGATGAAGCCCAGTATTATTATTTCAATCAGTTTCGATACAGTACATAAGGCAGCAATTCCTCGATAGTTTGCAATATTAGTTTTGTCACTTTTCTTATATACATAATTCTTATAATTAATTTCATCATGTCATCCTAGGACACACGGGGAGGCATCTGTCTAAGCACCTTGAATAGGCTAAATTTTGCCATTTCTAGGAAGCTCTACCGTACTCGGAATGTGCTTTTTAAATTTTTCAATCCAGTTCTCATCTTCCCACGGGCCGAAAGTTAATTTTTACATTACAAAAGTTGTTCGCAGAAAGTTCGAAACATTCCAGTTCCCGGACAGTGGTGGTGTTCCAGAGAGTTCGCCGATGACGTGCTTCCCGCGGCAATGACTGTTTTCTTTTTCTTCATTACAGTAGTGTTATTGTTTTCTTCCCCCATTTCTCTCTACCTTGTGGATCACAGTATGACGAACTACTATGGTTCGTGTTAGGAAGCCGCCTTCTTTCGTGAACTGCTGCTGCTGTAGTTAGAAAATGGCAAAAGTACACTCAAACACGACGACTTGGAACGTGTGATTCCTTGTTGAACCGGACGTACGAACGAACGAACGAACGGAACGCGTCACGTGCTCACAGCCAAAGCTCTAAAGTTACGAAATCTTCTGCCAATAGGAATCTTTTCAGTTTCGTGCATCGTGTCCTGCTGCGAGACACGAGATTCGATGCTTCGAAACGGTGAAAATTCTTTGTTCGCCCCGGGGGCAAAAAAAAAAAAATTGGAACAAGTTGTGGTGGAGGAAATGACCAGGATTGTGAATGGTGCCCAACTGATGGAGCAACCTTTAGACTTGATTTTTACCGGCAAATCTTCCCGAATGGTTTGATGATTGTCGGATTCGGACGATAAAATTAGTTTCAATTTAAGTACCTTTTAGCGGGTTACTGGACTTTTTCAATTGCTACTTCAAAAATAGTTTCTTGACCAATATTTCTGATTCTTCGAAAAAAGCGAAAGACATCCGCTTTGCTGTGACAAAATGATATCTATCGGAATTACAGTAGGCCAAATAAATAAACGAAGTTTCGAAAGACACTTCGTCAAAGTGATTGATCGTGGTAGGCTGGTCGCAGAAAATTTTTCAGCTTCACGAAGGAAATAGTTCATTTAACAACTTGTCAAAACAAACAGCTGACGGCTATTTTTTCGTTTTTGTTTTCTCTTTTCAGGTAAGTTCCAATCCCAAGATGCGACCAACAGCGCAAAAATGAAAAGACAACAGCAAAGCCTTTGGTTGGGTATGTGATCAATCAATCCAATTTTCGCTTATTTGTTCGTATTAATTTGATTGAAAGAAACGAGTGCTGACAGAGCAGGAACCAAGATACCGAAAAAAAAATCCAGTGAACGCAATTTCAGAATGGAGAAAGTACGTACGTGCTCAAGTGAAAGCAGGAGGCTTATCCAGTGCTGATGTGGAAAAAAAATCCAAAATTCCGCACGTGTTGTTCCGCACTCACTTCCCACTGGAAACTTTGTCGGTTCGCTTCAATTATCTGTTCCTAATTCGATGACGTCTTGAGAGAATTCGATGTGGTTCTTTTCCATTCCAAGTGGCGAAACATTTCCGAAGAATTTCGCTCGTCAGTTTTTTGGACCTAAATTTGTATAATTCAATATGAAGTTACCTTCAACATCCGGAGATTTTCGGTTTGTACATCCGGCTTTCTGTTGTGAACGATTTTTATTAATTTTGATGAGACGAGAAAATGTACGATCTAATAATTTCCTCTGTTTCAGTCGTTTTTAAAAAACAGTTCAATAGTTCAATTCTCGACTCCTGCAGAGTCCCACGCTTTCAATCCGATCCGAACGCTTGAACGCGAAAACACTTCAAAGACACAACCAGAGAGGGAGGGGGCAAGTGTATTTTCCACTTCACGTTATAATTTTTGGCGAGTCCTTAGGATACGAGTAAATTCGAAACGAAGGTGTCATTTTTCACTGTTAACTTCCGTTCGACGCTTCGAAATGGGTTCCAATTTCTCACATTTCTTCACCGGCGATCGACGCCGTCGTCGTCATCGGTGTTGCTGTGAAGCCCCGGATCTTGAAACGCTGGCAAACGAAAAGGAAGCTCTTTCTCATTTTCAAGAGCCCCGGTTTGCCCCTCCTTGGCGCAAGTGCCAAATCAATTGCCAATGAAGGTTTCTTTTCTTTTCTCGTGCGCTGCTTGCAATCCGTAATCGAATAAATCTCGTCTTCAAGTACCCAGAAATTTGCTCTGTTCGAGGCGAAGCTGTGCGCGCGAAAGTTAGTCATCAATTTGATTTTCTTCTTCGGAGAGATTGGCTTTCCGAATCGGTTCAATAAAACGGTAGAAAAATCTTGCCCCAGTTTCCACCCAATCCGACGGCGGTGAAAGGTGTAATCTATTGAAAAAAAAAGTACCGAATTTAGCACACTATTTTACGTTTTCCAACCAAATCGAGTCTCAACATTTGCGGAACTGTTGTGACTGACGATAATTGAGAGTGAGATCATGAAGCGTGTGAAATGTGATTGAGTTACTTCGAATGCAAATTGGAACAGATTCGATTGGCTCTGCAGCTTCTCAGTTCTCATTCGTGTGAACATCAAAGAAAGTGCTATGAAAAATGATTGAAAAAGTGCTTGAACATTTTTTTCCACGAAGTGTCCAAAATTAGATGAAATTCAAGAAAAATAAAAACAACAAAGAATATTAGAAATAGTGGAAATAGCTTAACCAAACAATAAAATACTAAAAATATGAAAAAATAGCACAAACAACGAAAATAGCCAAAATTGCAAATAGCAAACATTGCAAATAATGAAAAATATGAAAAAAATAATGTAAAATACCAAAAATACAAAAACATTCAAATATCAAAAAACAGCTAAAATAACAAAAATGCTTAATTAGCGAAATAGCAAAAATAGTGAAAAAAGCAAAAATTCTAAACCTGTGCATATATAAGTTGCAAGAATTTAAAAATAGCTAAATTTACTGAACTTACAAAAAAATGCAAAAGTACAAATAATATAAATAATACAATGAATAAAAATAAAACCGAAAAATACAGAAAATGCCAAATATACATAGCACAAATAATACGAAACTTGCAAAATAACAAAAATAGCAAAAATGTTTAAAATAGCTTTAATAGTTATAATAGTAAAAAATAGCAGACATAGCAGAAAGAGTTAAAATACCAATCATACAAAAAATGCTGAAATAACACACGGTATCTGAATAGCAAAAATAAAGATAGAAAAATTAGCTAAAAATAGTAAGAATACCAAAAATATCAAAAAATGTCAAAATAGCAAATATAACACAAATAGCAAAAATTTGCGGAAAATGTTTTAAAAAAGCAAAAATTGCGAAAATAGCGCAAATGGCATAAGTACAAACAATACTGAAATAGCACAGAAAACAGTAGAAAAAGCAAAAATAGTAAAAATTGCAAAAAATAAAAAATTTGCAAAAATAGCAAAAACATCAAAAATAGCAAAAACGGTAGAATAGCAAAAATAGAGAAAATAGCAAATTTAGCCAAACCAGATAAAATAATATAAAAAGTATAACAAAAAAAAGTACGGGTGTGTAATGTCAGAGACATAACTGGATGTCGTGAATACGAAAAAAACTAACACGATTTGTTTACACTTTCGAATTCGAATTGATAGTTGATCGATTGTGTGAATTGCGAGTTTCCCCCCTTCACAACTAAAAATTTAAACTATTTTCAACGTAGATTATCTCATTTCGGATTTTCATATTTCATTGAAAGAAACTATCAAGATGCTGTACAGGATTCATTTCTGCCTTTTAGAAGGACCAAATTGTGAAATTCTCTACGATATTTAGCACAGTTCGGAACATTTTTGTCGTACGATTTTCGCACAGCGAAAAGTGCACGAAGCAAATCAAATTATTTTGGATTTTCACTAAACTGATGATTTCTACCTTCGAATTTCAAAGAAGTAATCTTAATAGTTCTTTAGATAACATTTAGAGCCATTAGAACGGCTGATTTTATATAATGTCCACTTTTCGTTTCTTGTATGCAAAGCACCGGCAGCTGATGAGATCGTTCTTGCTTGAATTGAAACTAGCTTTGCGAACAAACCGACACATCCGCTGGCAGTGCCAAATAATGCGAAACTGTTTTAATGCGTCTTCTCACCTTGACGACCGGAAGGCAAATGAGAACTACGACCTGAGCGTTTGAGGTTTTTGACCACGCAGAAGGTGCACACTCAGCAGCTCTGCTGCTGTTTGAATGCGGCTTCTCGCCCTGACGTCTGCTTCCATCCAACGCACAAGAAGAAATGATCGATTTTCGCATTTTTTTTTTGCATAAATATCTGTTTATTAATCTTATTTTTGTGTATTACATCAACATTTTACAGTACAAGTGTTTTGACCCTTTGGCCTTTAATCTTTGTTGTTCATACGATTCGTTATTAATATTAGGTGTTTTAGTTACTCTTGTTTTACATACTAATGTTTAATCATAATATTTATTTAATGATCGATTTTCGACCACGGTTTCCCTTTTATACGCATTCAGTTGAAGATATGTGCCTGACTGCCTCAAAATCGTCGTCCTTGCGCGAAAAATCCAAGCGAAAGTAAAGAGTTTCCCGCATTATTTTCAAATTTTGGAAAACTTAATTTTTGAGTTGTTTGTAGTTATCTCACATTGTTCAAAATATTATCCTAAATTCCTGATCATATTTTTGATGAAATAGTAAAAGAATTGTGTTGCTGCCATTAATACAAGTCGAGATATTCACGATTAAGTTCTGCCCATTCTTCCATATGGCTAATTTTGAAAAGGCGCCACATAGTAAAGTAAGTCGTATTCACGACAAAGTAGCGTAATTAACAACAATCGCAAAAATAGTAAAAATAACAAAAACAGCAAAAATGGTTAAAATAGCATATATGGCAAAATAGTTAATATAGTATAAATAGCTAGAATAGCAAAAAGAGTAAAAACAACAAAAATATCACAAAAAGAAAAATGGCAAAAATAGTGAAGTTGTAAGAATAGCAAGAATACCAAAAATAGCAACAATAGCCAAAATAGAAAGAATAGCAAATTTTATAAAACCTGAAAAAAATATGAAAAGTATAACAAAAATAGCAAACAGAGAAAAAAATGCCTAAACAACCTAAATACCAAAAATAAAGATGGAAAAATTCGCTAGAAAAAGCAAAAATACCAAAAACTGCAAATATAACAAAATTAGAAATAGAATAGCAAAAAAGTACAAATTGCCAAAAAATTGCGAAAATAGCAAAAAATAGCAAAACATTGCGGAAATAGCAAAAATTGCAAAAATAGCAGAAATAGCAAAAATATAACAAAATTGCAAAAAAAGCAAAGATAGTAAAATTACAAAAAAGCAAAAATAGCAAGAACATCAAAAATAACCAATATAGCAAAAATCATTAAATATCAAAACAGAAAGAATGGCAAATTTAGCAAAACCAGATAAAATAATATAAAAAGATAAACAAAAATATCAAAAAGAGAGAAAACATGCCAAAATAGTGTAATTTACAACAATAGCAAAAATAGCAAAAACAACAAAAATATCAAAAATAGCAATAAATAGCAGAAATGATACAAATTACAAATATTGCAAATATAGCATAAACAGTAAGTATAGTATAAATAGCAAGAATAGCAAAAATAAAAAAATCAGCAAAAATATCAAAGTGGAAAAAATTGCAAAAATAGTAAAGATAGAAAGAATAGTAAGAACAGCAAAAATAGGAACAATAGGCCAAAATAGAAAGAATAGCAAATTTTACAAAATCAGAAAAGATAATATAAAAAGTATAACAAAAATAGCAAAAAGAGCAAAAATAGCCAAAACAAGGAATAACTTAAATAGCAAAATTTGCTAAAAATAGCAAAAATACCAAAGTATGCAAAAATAATAACAATAGAAGCAGAATAGCAAAAATAGCAAAAATCACTAAATATCAAAATAGACAGAATAGCAAATTTAGCAAAACCAGATAAAACAATATAAAAAGTAAAACAAAAATATCAAAAAGAGAGAAAACATGCCAAAATAGCGTAATTTACAACAATAGCAAAAACAACAAAAATATCAAAAATAGCAATAAATTGCAAAAATGGTAAAAATGACATATATGGCTATTATAGCATAAACAGTAAGTATTGTATAAATAGCAAGAATAGCAAAAATAGCAAAAACAGCAAAAATAACGAAATCAGCAAAAATATCAAAGTGGAAAAAATTGCAAAAAATAGTAAAGATAGTAAGAATAGTAAGAACAGCAAAAATAGGAAAAATAGCAAAAATGTCCAAAATAGAAAAAATAGCAAATTTTACAAAACCAGAAAAGATAATACAAAAAGTATAACAAAAATAGAAAAAAAATGCCAAAACAAGTAACTTAAATAACTTAAATAGCAAAATTTGCTAAAAATAGCAAAAATACCAAAGTATGCAAAAATAACAACAATAGAAGCAGAATACCAAAAGTAGCGAAAGTAGCATAAAAACATCAAAACATAGCAAAAATGGCAAAAATAGCAGAAATAGCATAAATAAGAAAAATATTACCAAAAAAAAACAAAAATAGCATATAAAAAACAATAATAATAAAATTACAATATTACAAAAATTAAAATAATATAAAAAGTATAACAAAAATATCAAAAAGAGATAAAACAAGCCAAAATAGCGTAATTAACAACAATTTCAAGAATAGCAAAAATAAATACAATAGCTAGAATAGCAAAATTAGCAAAGATAGTTAAAACAGCAAAAATAACGAAATCAGCAAAAATATCAAAAATAGAAAATATTGCAAAAATAGTAAAGATAGCAAGAATAGCAAAAATAACAAAAATGGTAAAATAGCAAAAAATAGAAAGAATAGCATGTTTAGAAAAACCAGAAAAAATAATATAACAAGTATTTAAAAATAGCAAAAAGAGAAAAAAATGCCAAAATAGCATAATTAACAACAATTCAAGATATAGCTAAATTACCAAAAATGCACAAATATAAAAACATAGCAAAAAATGGTGAAAATAGCAAAAATAAAAAGAATCAAGAATGGCAAATATAGCATAAACAGTCAAAATAGTATAAATAGTGAAAATAGCAAAAATAACGAAATCAGCCAAAATATCAAAACTAGAAATAATAGCAAAAATAGTAAGTAATAATAGATAGTAAGAATAGCAAACATAGCAAAAAAGGTAATGAGCAAAAATAGATAGGTGTAACAAAAAGAGCAAAACAATTTCAAAAATAGCAAAAATAACAAAATTAGCAAAAAATAATAAGAATAGAAAAAATGCAAATATAGCATAAACAGTAAAAATAGAATAAATAGCAAGAATAGCAAAAATAGCGAAAATATCAAAAAAATACAGACAAAAATAGTAGTAATAGCAAACATAACAAAAATAGTGAAAAAAGAAAATACAATATAAGTTGCAAAAGGAGAAAAAATTGCAGATATAGCATAAACAGCAAAAATGACAAAACAAGTAAAATAACCATAATAGCGGGAAAATGGCATAACTAACATATTTTAAAAATAATTGGAACATATGTCTGCCTAAGTTCGACTTCTCTGGTAGAAGGTAAAAGTTTAGATACGAGAAGCTACTTGTTTACTTAAATTGCTCTTGTCACGTCTCACTTTTCCGCACTTTATTCTTCACATCCTTGCTCTTCCTTGAGTATTATGGCTCTGCAATTCTCTAATTCTTTCTCCTTCCACGATCTCTAGTTAGTTTGATATCGGTAAAAACAGAAAAATAAAACAATCACTATGACTTGCCAATAATGAAAAATAAAAAAGTAAAAACTATTTCTAGACTTTGACTTTGAGTTAATTTCGCAATTGTAAGTTCGAAACATAATTTTTAGTCAATTTTGAGACATTTTTAATACAGTTATGGGATTAAATTAAAAATTTTTGAAAAATATATACAATGTTGACCATTTTTACAATTTTCAAAAAACTAAAAATGAGACAATTTGTAAATTATTTTGAGGCAGCTTAAATCCTATGTTAAAGCAGTTTTCCGATAGTTTTTTAGACAACTTTTAAAATTTTTTCAATTTTAGAACAATTTAGACGGTTTTTGATGATCTTGATTTCTTCATGATTTCTAAAGAAACGATTTCGTGGCGATTTTCGGCTAATTTTCAGACAGATTAGACAAAACATTTCTGTTCAAGACAGAAATGTTTGGAAGCTAAACTCGTGAAACTCTTCCAAGAATCATGATTATGAAAATTCTTGTTCTAGTTTTCCATTATTGTCTTCGAATTGGAGCCATTGAAAATTGTCTGTGACACCAAACTGTCTGTCGGTTTCCCATCATTCATCCTACGCTAATGACGAATTGTAATCAGAATAGCTCCCGACAATTGGCTCGGATTACGCCCTCGGGCACCGCAAACCTCCTCTAGCTTAGTCAACCGCAAGTCGTAATTTCGCCATCGCCGGCGAAAACTCCGGCACTCCAAACCTGGCAGCCGCTTTCTCTTGTTGAGTATTGAGTAGCGGCGCCTATAGTTATACTACCAGCTTCTGCTGCTTCTGGGTTTCGAAACTGTCGACAGCGCCTACTTTCTGCTTTCTGACGGGCGAATTAATTTTTCTGCTAATGAACGTCTTCTCATGGGTATTTCAAATTTTCTCT
Source organism: Malaya genurostris (assembly GCF_030247185.1). NCBI lineage: Eukaryota > Metazoa > Arthropoda > Insecta > Diptera > Culicidae > Malaya > Malaya genurostris. Next base: position 25,007,109 of record NC_080571.1, on the reverse strand, counting down.
CCGTTGGGATGAAATGTATGAGCAAGTACCCTATGATAAGAGCCACTTTGCCATGGCAATTTCATTGTCTTTCTGCTTTCATCTCTCCGGTCTGTTTGGAAACAATCTTATGAATTAGAAAAGGAGGTGGGGAGTTTTAGCTTGCGGTTTGAGCATGGACTTTTTTTTCTTGTTATATCTAAAGAGTAGTAAATAACGCTGTTTGATCGGTAATCGGTCCGTTTATTGATTGTGATTTGCAGCAACAAAACAAAATTCAAACTACTTCGGTTACATATGAGTGCCAACTTGCAATGTGTGTAGTAAATATTTTAAGCAGTATTCAAAACACGATTCAACTATTTTCATTTGTTTTGTTATCACTTGTAATGAGGATTAAAACAGATTAAACAGTTTTCACAAGGAACCACGAAACAAGCAAACAAACGGTTACAGATCATATCGAAGGACAACCTTCTGATCCGCTGTCTGGGAACTCTTCGAAGATTACAACCTTCTGGGTGGCTTTAAAAGGAGAATGAGATGTGGCAGCTGTCTTGACGAGTGGTTAGATATTTCTCGAAGACTATGCTGAGACGGTTGGACGGTTCTGGTTCGAAAGACAAAAGATAATGCCCGATGATACCGGGGCTTCGTGTTCGGAAAGACGCAGGATTTCAGGCGAATCATATCATCAGCATTTTCGCTTCCACTCATTGTTATGAATTGTCGAGGGTCGTCCTTTGAAACAGATAGTCCTGATGTGGTTAGAAGAAAGCTAGACTGAAGGAAATGAGACTTATCACTGCAGGATTTGATGTGGCTGCTCAGGAGCTGGCCATTGAACTAGGCTAGGAAAAATATTATTTTTACCATAATTGTAACCTCCTTCCGTCTGCCCTTCGAACCACTATCAATTTGACCGATCTTTTCAAGAAACCGACGACGATGATGGCGACGTTGGTTGGCAAGTAGCCTTCAGTGTTTGAACGTTGGAAGCACTTGCCGTTTTACCTTCAACGACCTCCGAATGCCATAAAGTGTGCTATAAAACCTAAATCTACCTCAAAGCTGTTATGTTTCCCCTTTTCCGGTTGATGCTGATGCTGTCGGATCCGTTCGGAGAGATCTCTCCCGGAGCAGGCAATAATAATAATAACACTTTTTAACTTTTCCCCGTAAGTTCTATCGGAAACGACCGTCCGCCCAATCATTGCGTGCTGATCATTTACGGCTTCCGAGATCGTATTACGGGGTGAAATTTTCCGCAGTGTCGTCTCCATCCAATCCGGCCGACGAGGAGATTAATTTGAATGGACAAAGTTGTACCGGTCCGTTATTTCCGTATCGAGAATTCGGAAAGGGGAAAGGGGGATTACGCGTTTAAGGATGTACTTGAGGACAAAGTTTGCCACTAAATCAGTGAACAGCAAACGGGAATGAACAAACTGTTATCGCTGTCGGACGTTGAGGGACTATTTAGTTTTGAGTGTGCTTTCATTAATGAATTCGGATGTGATTGCTTATTTGCTTCGAAAACTTCCTGATTAACTGTTGCATTCAGTAGGCATGAGATCGATTTTGTACTATTCAAAATTCAAAAATAATAATTCTATATTTGGACTGCTCGGCATCCGTAGGTCGAAGACGAATCATAACTAAAACACTGAAAATGATTCAGAATCATATTAAATTCTTCGGAAGTAGTTCTAAACCGACTTACAATTTGTTCCAAAATGGTGTCAAAATTTATTTCAAACGCTGCAAAGTTAGACCAGCACGAGGTGCACAGTTTCGAGTATGACAATGTTAAAAAACAAAATACCTGTGTACGTGGTGGATTGCGCCATAGGGGAGTACGTATAGTACATGGCCTTCCCCCGCAGACCAGTGATCGGTTCGTTCGGGAAAATAGGTCGTAGTACGGAGAACTTTTTCCATCGGAAGGAAAGTATGGCGGAATTTTTCACCGGTATTCGAAGTGGTACGTATGCGACTGCATAAGGCAATTCCATCCTACAGCATTTGTGGTCAAGGCGGAAGACACCCTTGAAAAACACTGATGACCTATGAGAATCTGCTTCAGTTTATGTTAAAATTGTTTCAAAGTTGTACCGAAGTAGCTTCAAGTTTGTTCTAAAAATCGTTCAAAGTTGTTCCGAATGAGTTTAAAAATTGTGTCAAAGCGTTATAAAAAATGTGCAGAAAAATTTTTTCAACATTGTCTGATAGTTCTTTCAAAAATACTTCAAAAATTGTTTCAAAATTATCCCAAAATTGTCTTCAGATTTATAGAAATAATTATAAAATTTTACCGAAATCGCTTCAAATTTGTTTCAAAATTTGTTTTAGAATTGATGAAACATTTGTTTTAAAATTGTTTACGGCAAGCTTCTAAATTGTTACAAAAGTTTTTGAAAAACTAATTCGAAAATAATTTAAAATTGTTCCGAATGAGTTTCAAAATTGCTTCAAGGTGTTATAAAAATTGTGAAAAAAATTGTTTCAACATTGTCTGATAATTGTTGAAAAAATACTTCAAAAAATTATCTCAAAATTGTCTTCAGATTTATAGAAATAATTTCAAAATTTTGCCGAAATTGCTTCAAATTTGTTCCAAAATCAATTTTAGAATTGATTTACATTTGTTGTAAAATTGTTTTCGCAAGCTTCTGAATTGTTCCTAAATTGTTACAAAGTTGTACCGAAATAGTTTCAAATTTGTTTCAAAATTGTTCCGAATAAGTTTCAAAATTGTATCAAAGTTGTTTCAAAAATGTGTGAAAAGTTGTTTCAACATTGTCTGATAATTGATTCAAAAATACTTCAAAAACTGTTTCAAAATTATCCCAAAATTGTCATAAGATTTATAGAAATTATTTAAAAATTTCACCGAAATTGCTTCAAATTTGTTCCAAAATCTATTTTAGAATTGATTTACATTTGTTTTTAAATTGTTTTCGGCCAGCTTCTGAATTGCTTCTAAATTGTTACAAAATTGTTTAAAAAACTAATTCGAATATGTTTGAAAATTGTCCCAAAATTGGCTCTAAATTGTTACAAAGTTGTACCGAAATAGTTTAAAATTTGTTTCAAAAATCGCTTCGAAATTGTTCCGGATAAGTTTCAAAATTATTTCAAAGTTGTTTCGAAAATGTGTAAAAAGTTGTTTCAACATTGTCTGATAATTGTTTCAAAAAAAGGCTTCAAAAACTGTTTCAAAATTATCTCAAAATTGTCTTCAGATTTATAGAAATAATTTCAAAATTTTGCCGAAATTGCTTCAAATTTGTTCCAAAATCTATTTTAGAGTTGATTTGCATTTGTTTGAAATTTGTTTTCGGCAAGGTTCTGAATTGTTTCTAAATTGTTACAAAGTTGTACCGAAATAGTTTCAAATTTGTTTCAAAATTGTTCCGAATAAGTTTCAAAATTGTATCAAAGTTGTTTAAAAAATGTGTAAAAAGTTGTTTCAACATTGTCTGATAATTGTCACAAAAATACTTAAAAAACTGTTTCAAAATTATCCCAAAATTGTTTTTAAATTTATAGAAATAATTTCAAATTTTACCGAATTAGCTTCAAATTGGTTAGAAAATCTATTTAAGAGTTGATTTACATTTGTTTTTAAATTGTTTTCGGCAAGCTTCTGAATTGTTTCTAAATTGTTAAAAAATTGTTTATAAAACTAATTCGAATATGTTTGAAAATTGTTCCAAAATTGGCTCTAAATTGTTACAAAGTTGTACCGAAATAGTTTCAAATTTGTTTCAAAAATCGTTTCATAATTGTTCCGAATGAGTTTCAAAATTGTTTCAAAGTGTTATAAAAAATGTGTAGAAAAATTGTTTTAACATTGTCTGATAATTGTTTCAAAAATGCTTCAAAAACTGTTTCAAAATCATCCCTAAATTGTTTTCAGATTTATAGAAATAATTTCAAAATTTCACCGAAATAGCTTCAAATTTGTTCCAAAATCTATTTTAGAATTGATATACATTTGTTGTAAAACTGTTTTCGCAAGCTTCTGAATTGTTTCTAAATTGTTACAAAATTGTTTGAAAAACTAATTCGAAAATGTTTGAAAATTGTTCCAATATTGGCTCTAAATTGTTACAAAGTTGTACCGAAATAGTTTCAAATTTGTTTCGAAAACTGTTTCAAAATTGTTTCGAATAAGTTTCAAAATTGTTTCAAAGTTGTTTAAAAAATGTGTAAAAAAGTTTAACTGTTTTTAAAAGCGTTTGAACTACTCTGCACTGACGAGTGTAAGACGAAACGTAAAGTAAAGTGAAAACGGTTATATGCCCTAAGCACAAACATCAGAAAACCCGTAAATGTAAAACTTTGTTTTAACATTGTTAATTGTCTCGAAAATGCTTCGAAAACTGTTTCAAAATTATCTCTAAATGGTCTACAAATTGATTGAAATAGTTCGAAAATTGCTCCGAAATAGCTAAACAATCTTTCAACATTGTTTTATAAAATTGTCTCAAAACTGTTTGAATACAGTCTTCATTCTTCAATCTTCACAACTGTTCGGAAAATATTTCGAAATAATTTGGAATTTGTTTGGTTTCAAACTTATTTCGAAATTGTTTCAAACTTTGTTCCGAAATAAGTTTCAAATTTATTCCAAATTTTTTTTAAAATTTTTTCGAATTAGATTCTCAAGATTGTTCCAAAATGGTCTCTAAACTATTTGAAAATAGTTAATAATTGTTCCGAAACTGTTCAAAAAACTATTCCGGAAATGTTTGTAAGAAGTTCCAAAATTGTCTCGAAATTGTTTCAGAGTTGTACCGAAATAGTTTTAATTTTTTTTCCAAAAACTAAAAAAAAAAATTTTCGGAATTGTTCCAAAACTGTTTCAACATTGTTTGATAATTATCTTAAAATTACTTCAAGATGGTTTCAAAATTTTCCCGAGAAAATCTCAAAAGTTTTTTCATTATTTCACAATTTTCTTTAAAATGTTTGGAAGTTTTTTAAAAATTGTTTTAAAGTTGTTCCAAGATTGCTTCAAAACTGTTTGGATATTGTTTTAAAAGTATTTATATCTTTTAAGTATCCCAACATTGTCGAAAATTATTTCGAACCTGTTCTATATTGCCTCAAAATTATTTTGAAATAGATTCATATTTTTTTCAAAATTGTTTTAATTAATTTTTCAAGATTTGGTTGCGAAATTGTTCTAAAATTATTTGGAAATTGAAAAAATGGTTGCAAAATGGTTTCAACTTTTTTCAAAATTATTTCAATTATTGTTTTAATATTGTTTCAAATTTGTTTCAAAATTGTTAAATTGATCCAAAATTGTTTCAATATGGTTTCAAAATTATAATCTACACATTAAAATTTCATCTAAAGTTTTGAAACTTTTTTTTTATCAAATCCGTTTCGGAATGGTCCACAATTTTTCCAAAACTGACTCAATGGTGTAATTTTTCTTCAAAACTGTCCTTTATCTTTTCAAAATGGTTTGAAAATTGTTCAAAAGCTATTTCAAAACTGTTCCAATTTTTTTTAACTTCCCAATTTTTCTTCACATTGTTTGAAAATTGTTTTGAAATTTGGCTCAAAATTGTTGCGAAATTGCTGTTTCAAAATTATTCAGAAACTATTTTTAATTTTTTTAACATTGTTTCAAATTTGTTGCACCATTGTTTCAAAATTGTCTTCAGATTAAATCAAAATTTTATCGAAACTGTTTGAAAGCCCCGAAAAAACTGTTCTAAAATCATTAAAAAATTGTTTTGAAATTGTTTCAAAATTGTCTTCATTTTTCTTAAAAATATATGAAAAATAGTTTAGAAATTGTTCCAAAATTGTTTGAAGATGGTTGTTAGATTGTTTCAAAGTTGTACTGTTTATTTTTTGCATTTTATTTATCTTTCAAAGCTGTCCCTTATATCCGCACAGTTGTTTCAAAATTGTTCCAAAATTGTTTCGAAATTGTTTTGAAATTGTTTTAAACTGTTTTAATTTTGTTCCAATTTATTGTCAAAATTGTTATGTTTTCTTCGACTGTTCTCAATCTTTTCAAAATTGATTCAAAATAGTCTCAAATGTGTTTCAACATAGGCTCTTCTAAAGTGTTCCATAAATGTTTTAAAATAATTTGAAAATTAATTCTAAATTGTTGCAAAGTTGTTTCAAAACTGTTGCAACCTTGTTTGAACATTATTTTGAAATAATTGTAAATTGTTTCAAAATTGTTTCAAATTCTTCTTAAATAGAATCAAAATTGTTTCGCAATTGTATCGAAATTGGTCCAAAATTGTTCGAATGTTGTTTTGGAATTATTCTTAAATTGTTTTTACACTGTTTCAACATTGTTTGAAAATTGTTGCAAAATTGATTCAACACTGTTTTAAAATTGTTTCAGCTTTGTTTGAACTTTGTTATAAAATTGTTTCAAAATCGTTTCAAAAACTGTTTCGAGAATGTTTCAAACAAAAAGGCTTTAATCTCTGCCTATGTATGGTGTTGGAAATCGAATTTAGATTGGCGGCGTGAAAGGCATCGGCTTAGCCATCACACAATACCCGTCCTCGTTATTTCATTATTGTTTTAGAATTGTTTCAATGATGTTTCAAAATTGCTAGACAGTTGTTTTGTTGAAATTGTTTACATTTGTGCCAAAATTGTTTCAAAATTGTAAGAAACTCTTCATCATGCGAACTGAATGAATTGAAGTTGAGAGCAAAAGCCACAGGGCTAATTCGATCAAAGTTTAGGCTTGCAGGTTAGTTTTGAGGAACTATTGGTTGCATGAAAGGCGATCGTCTTTGTCCGATTTCCGAACAACGATTTGTGTACCGAGATCTGCTCACCGTTAGTGCAACCTCTTGAAGGCGAATGCCATTGAGAGGGTTTTCGAGAAGGACTCTCACCGACGAACAAACTAATTCTAGATAAATTACCAGGATGAAATGAAGGGCTTTTCAGTATGTTAGCAAAGACAACACCGCCGTACCGATGAGTCATCGTCCTTTCGTTAGGCAGGTGAAGAATCGGTTCTTTTTTTTCTTCACCATATTTTCTATCCCTTCCTGCGAACAAATGGGAAATGAGAGCACATGGATATGATGCGGTTAAAGTGTACGTCGTAAGGTTGGAATGTTAATCAATTTCAACAAAACGTAGTTTCATCGTACGTACGCTATTCCAGTAGCTGCCAGCCGCGATAAACAGCTTATCCGTTGGAATCCGTTGTTAATCGTTAATCCACTGGATCAGCTTCGCAGGTGCATTTCGATTAACGGATTAAGCTGTTTATTTAGGCGACCATCGTCGTCATTCGGCGGACTGTGATGGATTCCTCCTCTCTATGACGCAAATCGTGTCGCACCGATTATCTTTCGATTATCCTTGAATGTGAAGGTGACATACATATTTTTCAGAGAGAGAGATTAATTTCCTTTCCACGAGTGATAACAAAAAAACAGAACCTCTGTGGGTTGTCCGGTTCCTTTTAGGAAATTCAACCTTGATGAGGTCAAGTCTGGTGATACTTTTGCCACTTCAAACAAACAGCCAGCCAGGATCAATCCATTTAACGAATGAAACCCAAACCCTTTTTGTGGGTTCGTTTTTTTCTGCAGCTTATTTTCGACTCGGTGATTTCACCGGACGCCGCACAGTGGTCCAAAACAGGAAAAAGACAGTCAATAGTCTGTACTGACTTTTACTGATTTTTAAGAGCTTACGTGTCTTGGAAGAAATTTTGCAAGATTATGCAACGCTTCTTTTGAAAGTGGCACCTTATTATTTGTTTAGGAGGTAGTATCAATTTCGAATGAAAATAATATTTTTTCACCTATTTTTTTTTCTATTTTGTAGGTTGTAGGACGCTATCGTCCGAGTTTTCCGTGTCGCTAATTTCTTGCTCTGTATTTTCCTATTCTGTTGTAAGTTCTAGCATATCAATTGTTTCCAGTGACAATTCCTTTCCAGCTTTGATAGGTTTGGGTCAGGCCGCTACTAGGAGTCTACAAAAAAGCATCTGTCATCGTATTTTCACGGCTGTTTTTCCTAGATAAATCACGTCTAATTTTTTTAGATATTTTTTACAGGACTCTTTTGCGCCTCCTTGGACATTTCTCCGATGGACAAGAGAGAATTTTCAATCCTTTTTTCCCCGGTAAAAGTAACCAGATCTATAAGCAAATTTGTATTCTTGCCCCTCTTTTATTTTACAAAAAAATGGGAGGTGAAAAATGTTTTTCAAAACCACCTCCTTCTAGCCGAAGTCCCCTCTCCTCCTTCTCCCATCTTGTTCATCGACAAATAAGATAAATTTTACAACAAACACCCCTTTTAAGAGACACTTTCTACAAACTACAAACATCTGCCAAGTTTGGTGATAATTTACAGAGTTGTTATGGAACTTTGCCAATATAAACAACCAATTTGACTTCAAGTTTCTTTATTAACCACACTTGCTATCCTGTCATGCGTATAAATATACTTAGGACCATCTTTTAGTTGTTAAAAATATCTGTGCTTGTCGAAAAATGTCGATTTTCGCAAAATGGGAAACACTTTGCTTCAAATTCCCTCTGTTAGCAAACTTTTACTACACCCCCTTAAAATTTTCCAATGAACTGCATTACAACTTTTGCTACGTTAGGTGTGGTAATCTATTGAGTTGTTTTGGATTTATGGTCGATCATATAAACAAATTGATCTTTGCACCCGCTTGGATTAAAGCCTTGCTTTAGTCATCCCTCTTCCCCCTTAATAGTGCTCTTAGGACTTCATCTGAAGTGCAAAAAATATCTGTACTTTGCAAAAAGTATTTTTTTTTTTGGAAAATTCTATCAACTTCACATTAAACTTCCTTTTCTAGAGGCACCCATTATATCCACCCCCACAAATACCCTTAAGACAATATTTGAGTTTTGCAAAAAGCATGTATGGTCTTGAAAAAGTATCGATTCTGATAAAAGTAGATTGAAGATTCTCTCCCCCTTAAAATGGCCTTATGACAAACTCGTGAAGTGCAAGAAGTACCTGTGCCAAGTTTGATAGCAATCCGTTCAGTAGTTCCGGAGTTATGGCGCTACAAAAAATACACCCTCCTTTTAAGAGGCACCTACTTCACACGAATATCCTTATAATCATATTGAAGTTGTGCAAAAAGCATCTATCGTCTCCGAAAAGTATCGATTCTCGTCAAATTATATGAATTTTGTCATGACCTCTCCTGTTAAGAACACTTGCTGCGCTCCCTTCCCTATAATCAAATCCATATGATCATCTTCGAATCACTTGCTACACCCATCATCCATATAATCATATCTAATGTATGCAAACTGTTTCTCTGGTCTTCAAAAAGTATCGATTCTCGTCAAAATTTTTTCCCCTCCTGTTAAGGATACTTGCTACGCTTCCTCCCTCATAAAAATATCCTTATGACCATCTCTGGAAAGCAAGAAGTACTAAGGCCAAGTTTGATAGTAATCCGTTCAGTAGTTTCGGAGCTATGACGTTACACACATTCAACCCCCCCCTGGTCAGAGGCACTTACTACACCCATATATCCATAGCTTAGGTATACAAAATGTATCTATTGTCTTCAAAAACTCGATTCTCGTCAAATCGGACAAATTTTTCATGACCCCCCCCCCTCTTGTTAAAGACACTTACTACGCTCCCTCCCTCATTAAAATACCCTAATGACCATTTCGAAAAGCAAGAAGTATCTGTGCCAAGTTTGCTGGCAATCCATTAAGCAGTTTCGGAATTATGCCGTTTTAAACATTACAACCTCCCCCCCCCCTCGACTTTTTAAAAGGCACTTGATTTGTCCACTCCCCGTATAGTTATATATTAGGTATGCAAAATGTTTCTATGGTCTTGAAAATGTATCGATTCTTGTCTAATTATATCAATTTTTTCAAGACAGCATCCCCCCCCCCCCATCCCCTTGTTTAGAGGCGGGTAGGGTCTATCACTTCGGATGCCTTCTAAACTCTTCTGAAATTCTCCAAAGTCTCATGAAACCTTCTGAAATCTTCTGAGAGTCTGCTGGAATTTTCTGAAATCTTCTGCAATCTGTTTAAATCTTCGGAACTCTTTTTAAAACATCAGAGATCTCATAAAATTTTCAGAAGATCTACTCGAATCATCTGAAAATCTTCTTAAGTCTTCAGAAATCTTCTGAAATCTTTGGAAGCCTTCTCAAATGTCCTTAACTCTTCTGAATTTTTTAAAGTCTCATGAAACCTTCCGCAGTCTTCTGAAATCATCTCAAAACTTCTGCAATCTTCTGAAAACCCTATGAAATCTTCTGAAATCTTTCAGAAATCAGAAATCCTCTGAAATTCTCTGAAAACTTTTAAAATCTTTGGATGCCTTCTCAAATTTTCTTAACTCTTCTGGAATGCTTTAAAGTCTCATGAAACCTTCTGAAATCTACTGAAATCTTCTGAAATCTTTTCAAATCATCAGAGATCCTCTGAAATCTTCTGAAAATCTACTTAAATCATCTGAAAATCTTCCTAAATTTTCAGAAATCTTCTGAAATCTTTAAAAGCGTTCTCAAATGTCCTTAACTCTTCTGAAATTTTTAAAAGTCTCATGAAACCTTCTGAAATTTTTAAAAGTCTCATGCAGTCTTCTGAAATCTTCTGAAAACTTCTGCAATTTTTTTTAAATCCTCAGAAATCATAAATATTCTGACATCCTATGAAATCTTCTGAAAATCTTCTAAAAATTTTCTGAAATCTTCTGAAATCTTTCAGAAATCAGAAATCTTCTGAAATCCTCTGAAACCTTCTGAAAACTTTGGAGGCCTTCTCAACTCTTCAGGAATTCTCTAATGTTTCATGAAACTTTCTGAAATCTTCTGGAACCATCTGCAATCTACTGAAATCTTCAAAAATCGTTTAAAATCATCAAAGATCCTCTTAAATTTTCTGAAAATGTGCTCGAATCATCTTAAATCTTCACAAATCTTATGAAATCTTTGCAATATTTGGAATTTTTCTCAAATGTTCTGAACCATTCAGAAATTTTCTAAAATCTCATGAAACTTTCTGCAGTCTTCTGAAATCTCCCAAAAATTTCAGCAGTCTTCTGAAATCTTCGGATATCTTCAGAAATCAGAAATCTTCTGAAATCCTCTGAAACCTTCTGAAAACTTTGGAGGCCTTCTCAACTCTTCAGGAATTCTCTAATGTTTCATGAAACTTTCTGAAATCTTCTGGAACCATCTGCAATCTACTGAAATCTTCAAAAATCGTTTAAAATCATCAAAGATCCCTTTTAAATTTTCTGAAAATGTGCTCGAATCATCTTAAATCTTCACAAATCTTATGAAATCTTTGCAATATTTGGAATTTTTCTCAAATGTTCTGAACCTTCTGAAATCTTCTTAAACCTTCTGCAATCTACTGAAATCTTCGAAAATCGTTTAAAATTATCAAAGATCCTGTTAAATTTTCTGAAAATGTGCTCGAATCATCTGAAAATCTTCTAAAATGTTCAGCAATCTTATGACATCTTTTGCAATATTTGGAATTCTTCTCAAATGTCCTTAACCATTCAGAAATTTTCCAAACTCTCATGAAACCTTCTGCAGTCTTCTGAAATCTTCCAAAAATTTCAGCAATCTTCTGAAAACCTTTTGAAAATCTACTGAAATCTTTATAAAATCAGAAATCTTGTTAATTTTAATATTGCCAAAAGCTACTGATGATTAAAATGTATTTCACTAAACACTGTGGCAACATTTATGTTAAGTCATATTACCTTTTATGATGATTTGAAGCATTTCGCATGAAAGCTTATCTCGTACCACCTGTAGGAGTAATGGAGATTTTCTCACGATTCCGTAGAAACAAAAAAAAATAATGAAACGCTGTTGCTGAGAAAAATGTGTTCCTTATTTTTGAGTGAACATGAGTGCTTTCATTGATCAGGAATTCCATTTGAAATTGATTTATTATTGACGAATTTAGCGCCAACTCGAACAAATGTTGGTTGCACCTTCTCCGATTTCAATCTATCTTTCCCAACATGTAAACTTTGTCAAAAAAATTCTCGTGACTTTTGGAATTTCATGTATTAATATCTTAAGAACGGCCACTGTATTAATGAGAAACGATCTAAACGTTGAATCTAAGTCGAAATAAAAGTAGTATCAAAAATTACCTTGTAAATTAGTTAGAAATAAATTATTTTATTCTTTCAAAAAAATACAGGGCTGTGTTCGAGACAGGACCGATCATGACGACATTGAAAATGCAATTTCAAAACCCTCTCATCAACAGATTTAAGTTTGAAAAATAAATAGAAACTATCTATAACTAAGCTAACTTGAATAATGTTCGTACGTGAATTCCACTACAAATTGGTGTTTCCAAAAAGCCTATATGCAAATTTCCAACGCTGATGCATACTTTCAAAATTCTGCTTTCTCTACGGATCTACTTCTTTCGACACTAGACAATACACAGACGTAAAGCTCAACTCTACTTCAGCAAAGCTGTGTAGTTACACTTTCATTGTTTTCTACTGAGTTGACGGTTTCAACCCATTTATTTCCAGTGTATTAAAATAGAACTGAGGAAACTGAGCTTTCTTGCGCAGAAACTTTGAAATTCGGGTGAAATCTTTAAAAAAATGGTTTGCTAGAGTATCTGACGAATGCCAGATGAATCTGAAACATTGGCTACTCTGCCGGTGAACCAAACTTAATAGCGAATTGCAACGCAGTGAACACCCACACAACCGAACACACATTTGGCATACAGCGCCGCACTGGCGAGGCGGATTTTAACCATTTTTTTGAAAATATTTTGCGACAAATCAATCCATTTTTAAGAGGTGGGTAGAGGCTAACACTTTAGAAAAATAATTTATTATTTTCTTATTGTAAAACATTTCAAGAATATTCTGTGAAATTTTCAAGTTTATCGGAACAAAACTCAGCAAGTTATGGACCTTTATCTTTGTTTATCACATTCTGCGAAAAAAAAGAGCTCGGCAAACAGGCCCAAGATTTCTGCTTTGATTGACTTAAAAACTTGACAAAACATTCTTTAAATGTTTCATTATAAAAAGGTATAAAAGAAAAAAATTGATTTTATGATAATATTAGACCCCTCAAGGAAGCCCTGAGTAGTAAATTGTTTCCATTGATTTTATAGACAAAAAACTTTAAACGCGTTTTTCTCGTGAGCAGGTTTTGAAAGTCTTGTGTGCTTTTTTTCATTATTCATTTTCATTCAAAAACTACTGAACAATTTTTTTTTTTCAAATTTTGCACACATTTTCTGCATATTAAAAACCAGACTGATTAGTCTGCGCTGAGGTACAGTGGATACCGCAAATCATGATTTTTAAGAAGTGTCCTCAAATAAGTCGGTGATTATTTCTCAATATTTTTCCACGAAAAAATCACAAAATGTTTTTCGAATGATGCTTTTTAACATGCAAAACATTTGAATTTATATTGTTGAACGATAATTCTGAAATTATCAATAATTATTAGAAAAAATCTAAGTGGAACTCGATGCAACTTTTTTAGGCCTTTCCTAAGTTAGTTTTAAGTATAGAAAATCCGAAAAATTATCAAAAGTTTAACACATATTTAATAAAGGCGGGTGGGTAATATCAGAGACATAACTGGATGTCGTGAATACGAAAAATACTGGCACGCTTCCTTCACATTTCCGAATATTAGTTAGTTAGTTCGATTGTGTGAATTTTGCAAACTTTCCCATTTTTTCACAACTAGGGTTCGAAACGATGCCCCTACATTAAAGCACAGACCAGTTATATTGAACAGCTCCCGATCAGATGCACATAACAAAATCACAACACAAGTATATCAACAGTTGATATGTAACACATGGATCAATAAGTCCCGAAACTAACAATGGAAACAACATTTTTGTTGCAAAATTTTTTTTTATTCATCAACATAATCATCTTTTAGGGTGATACAATGCACAGTGGGGAAAAACGATCAAAAACGCGACTTTGCTTAATAATTTCATAAAAACATAAGCAAATATTTTCAAAATGAGTATTTCTTATGCAAATTTTTCTGTAGAATCGATTTATGATAGTTAGAAGATCCGCAAAATTCACTATCATGCCCGTTTTGCTCCAATTCCTCTTTTTTCTGACTTTACTTTGAAAACTAACTGTGAAACTCAGGAAAAAATTCAATTCAACCAATCGGAAGGTATTCCTGACATGCTCATAAGTTAGATAAATGGATTGTTTTTAATAAGATTGACCGCAAACAACTGTATTCTGTTTTACCCCCAGTCATCTCTTTCCATGAATTTACAGAAAAAAATGTTTTACTGATCGGTGTTTGGACCAATTTTGGTTCAACAAGACAGTTCTATGTTTCGCATATAACCTCAAATAATAATTCACAGATGATGTTCATGATCGCATGCTACGTGCTACATCGTTTTACCCCAATTTTCCCACTAATATAATTTTATGTTGAATTCAGATTTAACATCCCGAAGCAGATCCAATATGACCTACCAATATTGGTTCATATTACGTGCAAAACATCTGTTATCCAATTCAACACAAAGGAAAGACAGTACTAGCCTGTTTAACCCGTTTTACCCCAATTTATTTCATAAGTCGTATTTCTGGTTAAATTTTCTTTCGCATACCGAAAGCAGGCTGATTGCGGTTGATGAAAATCAATTGATATTACGAAAAAAGCCCTAAAAATAGGATTACAAATTAATTCATTGACCGCACGAATCTTGCTATACCGTTTTACCCCAATTTATTTCATAAGTCGTATTTCTGGTTAAACTTTCTTTCGCATACCGAAAGCAGGCTGATTGCGGTTGATGAAAATCGATTGATATTACGAAGAAAGACCTTTCGAAAGAAGCTTTCGGTATGCGAAAGAAGTTTAACCAGAAATACGACTTTTGAAATAAATTGGGGTAAAACGGGTTAAACGGACTAGTACTGTCATTCCCATTGTGTTTTATTGGATCACAGATGTTTTGCACGTATTATGAACCAATATTGATAGATCGCATTGGATCTGCTTTTGGATTGTAGATCATAATTCAACTGAATATTATAACTAGAAAAGAAATGGGGTAAAACGGTGCAACGAGTTTTCTGCTGTCAATAAAACTATATGCAATCGATTTGTTAGACTTTTTACATCGGAAACTGTCTATTCGCTCTTCTGCAAGTTCTTCGGTTTCATGTTATATAGTTAAGCTTGAATACAATGCAGTATCAAAAGGGAACTTGGGGTAAAATGAACATGATAGCGTTTCGTGCGGTCCTTCTAAATACATAGAATCGATTTTACTGACCATTTTACACCAAAAAAGTGCTTTGTGGTCAGCTGTATCATGCCTCCAAAAAATCGTCGCGTTTTTGGTCCATTTTTCCCCACTGTGCAATGGTTCCAGCGTTTTTCCAATTTTTCAATACCATGTTTATAAAAAAAAATTATCTTTCGCTTCAAAATAAGCTTCAGTTTCAGCGATGACCTCCTCATTTGAGCCCAATCTTTTTCCCTGGAGCATTTTTTTAAGATCAGCAAAGAGCCAGTAGTCACTGGGGGCTAAATCTGGCGAGTCTGGGGGGTGGGGAAGCAGATCAAAGCCCAATTCGTTCAATTTCGCCATTGTTTTCATCGACTTGTGGCAGGGTGCATTTTGTTCCATCGAAAGCAATCGCGGCACCCACTTGGAAAAAAACCTTTTTCATGCTCAATTTTTCATGAAGGATAGCAAATACACTTTCATATGATATCTGTGTCATCTCAGCAATCTCACGGAGCTTCACTTTACGATCTTTCATTATAATTTTTGTCACTTCACTCACATTTTCCCGTGTAACGGCTTCCACAGGTCTACCCGAGCGTTCCGCGTCATTTGTGTCGGTACGACCACATTTAAACTCGGCGAACCACCGACAAATCGTTGTTTTTGATGGACAAGAGTTCGGATAACATTTTTCAATCCATTGTTTCGCTTGCACGGTGTTTTTACCCATTAAAAAACAATGTTTTATCCAAACACGAAACTCGTTTTTTTTCATTTTTTAAACAAACTACAAAACGACTTTACTCCAACCTCGATAACTCAGCTGTTTCTGGTCGGATCGACTTAAAATTTTGACCCGTTTCAAGCAAAGGTTAGTACTCTAGAAAGACGTGGTTACTGGTTTACTACGAGCGTCATCTCTGCTGTAGTCTCGGGACTTATTGATTTATGTGTTATAAAAATTTGTGTTATTTTGAGATATCGGTTGACTAACAACAAAGTTATGACTCGGTAAAGTTGAAGTTCTCATTATCCTATTCGCGATGCAGGTGCCGCATAATAGTGATAGTTCAAAGTTCCAACTTTTTTTAGGCTTGGTGCTCCGCGTAACTTTTTTAGGCTTGGTATTAGGAGTGTTTAAAGCAACTATATATGCAATCAAAGAACAGTTTGGCAACTATTTCCGTTATGTCCACGTTTTTGTTGATTCGAACCACTGTGCGCCGATTCGCTGCCCTTCCGAGTTGGAAAAAACGTGATTCTCTGGCCGCGTGTTGCTTCGGATCCGGACGGGTTTCTTGTCGCGGTGGGCCTTCGGCATTTCGGTAACTTTGCGGGAGCTTTCTTCTCTGCCTCTTTTGGTAATGGTGGTATCTGGTTTTCCGCGGGGCCAGGACCGATGAGCGAGAAGAGTTGAACGGGTCGGATTCTGTTCGCGAGGTAAAGAAACCGCATGTACATCGGCTTTGAAGTGGTTTTTCCGACCGCACTTGCAGCTGTTTTGCCATTTTCGCCTCCTCTAATGAGATGCCAAAGGAGCTGCGTTCGGTTGGATGTGAAACGTTTTTGACATTTTGTTTTTGCCGTAATGGATTTCGCATCCAATTCTCGATTATGTCACGAAATAACAATCAGCAGCACGTCGGATCGAAATGTGTCTCAATTATTCGATACCAAGAAGCAAGAAGATTTTTCTTTCTGGAACCAATCAATAACCTCTGTATTATGTTTTACGTTCCGAAGCAGCGAGTGCCGAAGTGACCTCCCCGACGACAGAAGAAACAAAGACAACGAGATAAATTATTCATCAATCATTGATTTACTATTCCCTCAGTGTAGAAAGATACCGCCGTACTCGGGAACAGTTGCTCCGCTGCAAAGGATCCTTGTGCGGTGGTGTAACGTTGCACAAACTCCCTCACACAAACACACTCGATATAGTCTTCTAGCCGTGGAATCCGTCAGTCGTTGGCGGG
The DNA here is from genome assembly GCF_030247185.1 of Malaya genurostris. Lineage (NCBI taxonomy): Eukaryota > Metazoa > Arthropoda > Insecta > Diptera > Culicidae > Malaya > Malaya genurostris. The sequence continues at coordinate 24,989,867 of NC_080571.1, read as the reverse complement.
AGCCATAAATTTCAATCTAGTCGAGTAAAAGTTCAAGGATTTACTGCGGTTTGTGTTTTTCGTTGTTGCTGTCTGCCTGCGTAGAAGAGTAGTAGTAGGCTTCGGGCTCGCCTACTCAGACCACATTCCGATGATGAAGAAAGGTTTATTCCTCTCCTCCTGGAAATTCTAGTACCATTAGCTAGTGTAAATAAAGCAACGATGCAAAACCAAAACAAACAAAAAAAAATCTGGCTTCTTCAATCCACGAATCCTCGAGAATTTTTCCACTCGGTTGTTGCGATGGAAGCAAGCAGCAAAAGCTCTTCTCTGCACTACGACGAAAGGCTCGCTTTGATTCCCCTCTCCACTCACTCAGCCTGCCGGCTGGCCGGCCGCACACTTTTGGTCTTAATTAAATTTGAATTGAGGCTCTCTTTGGAGCTGCTGTTGTACATCCCGCCCTCTCCCCTTCCAAAAAAAAAAAAAAAACGAACCTCTGCTAAAAACAAACAGTATTTCGCTGTCCACTTATGGGGCCGCACCTCGTCGGTCGGTTCCTTTTCCCAGTTTTTTAGCTCCCCCCGAATCCTGGGCTGGAATTAGTCCCGGTCGGGTGGTTTTCGTTTTGTGTGGATTCTGTGTTCTGTTTCCGGCACCACTGCTCTTCCGTTCCGGTGGATCACTTTTTGCCCTCCTACGGGCTCCGGAAACTTCAAGGACCATTGACAATTTCGCTTTGTTCTGTTGTTTAATTGTATGCTTTTTTGCGCCCGCTCTCATCGCTACTGTAAACGAACCAAACAACGTGGGGAGGAGGGAGCAAGGGGGGGGGGGGGGACAAGTGGATCGGGAATTGAGATGAATTGCACAATTGGCGCTTTCCAGCAGTTGCTGCTGCAGCTGCTGATAGTGGTGGTAGTTTTTGCTCCCGATTCTATTCTACTACTTCACGGAAGGAATTTTTCCGAACAGCTTGAAGAATTTTTATCGGGCAATTTGTTTACCTGTTTACAGTTCTTTTGGTACTCAGGGGAACATCAATCGGGCAGTTTTCTCGCAGATGGATTGCGAAATACATTTTGGGACTTGCCCGGATCTTGCAAATTGCAAACAATGCCAAACTCTTCGGAAACTGCTCTTTCACTGTCAGAGATTGGTTTTTTTTAATGCAATAGAAAACAGATTAGGAGGCCATGATGTTTGCGCAACGTTTTACAATAAGTTTATATAACCTCACAAAATAAGATATATACAACAGAATTGTAATCAGATGGTTCATGGTAAAGCAGAAGTTCGCTCAGTTACTGAGTCAATTGAAAAATTGCAGAATTTTCTAAGGAGTGTATCGAAAAAAAGCTATCCACAAATTTGTCTTTCAAATTATGATAAAAAACGATATTTTATTCAAACTAACAATTGATTGGTATAAATTTAAGTTATTACTTCACGAATTTTCGATTTTTTTATTGAACGCTCTTCATCAAGTTCCGGACAATTGTTGCATCGCATTTTTTGGACGCTTGAGCCCAAACTTTTTCGAGCTCCTGCATGTTTCCAGCTGCCATACCAGTCTTCTTTCTTTTCACGATTGCCCAGTAACGTTCGATGGGTCGAAACTGAGGGCAATTTGGTGGATTAATATTTCTCTCAACGAAATGTATACCCTTTTCCGCAAGCCAATTGAGAGTGGTTTTGGCATAGTGAGCCGACGCCAAATCCGGCCAAAATTCTTATATAAAGGCAACAATCTCTTCTGGAGACACTTAGATCGATAGATTTCTGCATTTATAGTAGTGTAAAAAATGGTTGGCTTCAAACCACAGGAACATATTGCTTGCCATACCAGTACCTTTCGACCGAATTTCCACACTTGAATCGACCTGTCCGCATCGCTCATATCCTCCCCAACGACGACAGTAAAGTATTGTGGACCTGGAAGGGTTTTTGAGTCCTCCTTTACATAAGTCTCATCGTCCATCAAAACGCATGCATCCGGACACTGCAAAAGACGCGAATACAATTTCCGGGCTGGCTTCTTCTGTTTTATACTTTGTTTCGAGATTTTTTGCTTCTTGTAGGTCTTCAGGTGATTTCGCCTCTTAATACGCTGGATCTTTCCGACACTCGTTCCTGCTTTTTTTGGCCAAATCACGTCTTAACATTGATTTGTTCTTCATGATTAGAGATACCACTTTCTGGTCCAGTTTCAGGTTGGAAGAATCGGGTTTTCTGCCTCTTCCTGGTAGCTCATCCAAAGAATAGTGTTTCCCAAACTTATTATTGATGGTTTTAACACTGGCATGATGAATTCCAAACCGCTTCGCCAATTTTCGCATAGTGGTACCCTTCTCACTTAGCCATGTGTCCAGAACCTTAATTTTCACTTCCTTTTCAGTACGCGACATTTTGAAAACGAAAAATTTCAACCGCACAAACAAGTAAACAAACGAAAGCTGACAGCCAAACGCGCACAGCATACATGTACTCTTTATCTTTGATGATAATGCATCAGGCTTCAACAATCTTAACATCGAAAACGAATGTCGATAAATCGGATTAGGGTCATTTTGCCGAATGGCATTTCGCCGATTCCTGCAATTGTCTTAATATTATAATTGGAATTGATTTAAAATAAACACAAATGAATGATAATACGTTAACGTCTGTTTTTTTACCTACATACTAAGTGAAAAAATATCTAATGCGGCTTCGCCACATCGATTTGATTCGTGTGCTGTCCGACCTCGCTCCCGCTCGTTCGGACCTAACTAAAACAAAGAAACCTAGCTTTGAGTAGACCGGGCAAACGAGGCGGTTATATGTTTGTATGCAAGAGGCCGCCGCTTCCGACGCCGGCTCGGCGGCCAACTCAGCCGGCTTTATGCCGCCGAGTGATCTTGGCTTCGGTTATGTGGCTGCGCCACATCAGTTATACAGGAGGCATAATTGTTAACACAAAAAAATTATATGATGTATTCGAAATGACTCTTTCGACGAATTGACTCTTTCGGCGAATTGACTCTTTCGGCGAAATGACTCTTTCGGCGAAATGGCATTCGGCGAAACGACTTTCGGCAAAATGGCTTTCGGCGAAATGACCTGCTCCCGATAAATCCGATAGAAAACTAGAAAGATCAGCCCTATTCGATTGTTCGAGCTATTGATGTGGAACAAGGCAGCCATCATTTAGAATGATTTACATGATAATTTCAATTAAACATTGCAATCATACACGCAGAGAAAGAATTGGGGCATGCTTAAAAAAAAAACAAAACTGTTAGTAGATTTCTAAATTCGATTTATGATGATTTCCGGCTAGAATATGATTGTTTTGAACTAATTTCTCCCTTCAAAACCAAGCCCTTGTAACCTTTTTCTGTCATAATTTTGAACGATAATAACTCAGTCATTTGTTAATGGATTGATATAATTTAACTACCAATCGATTCGGAAACATTTAACTTTAAACATGTATGGCAACGTCGTTTCGGTATTTCAATAGCATACTATTGAAAAATAGGTTTTAATCCACATATGTTTTCACGAACCAATCACAGCGGGCCAAAATGATGTCATCCACTGGATTTTCATCAAATCGATGAAAAAATCATAATTTTAGCGATTTTTTTTCTCAGAACTACTATAACTATAGCTCAGCAAAATAAATTCAAATGATTTGCATGATAAAAAGCATCATTCGAATAACATTTTGTATTTTTTTCGTGGAAAAATATTGATAAAGGTATTTTTGAGAACGCTTCCTAAAAATCATGATTTGCGATGTCCACTGTATCTCAGCGCAGACTAATCAGAAGTGAACAAATCAAAGCAGCATAGTTAGAGTAGAAGTTTTTCTAGATCGCAACGTTTCTGTTTAATTTTTTTAAATTTTTTTCAAATTTTTCGTGGTCGTTCGAATTGAAAACTACGATTTTTCACCAAAAACCACCATTCTGTAGCTGTAGAACCTCCCCAAAGTAACAAACAGCGAAAGGGAAAACGTTGGGGTCTGGTTTTTTATATTTAGAAAATGTGTGCAAATATTTAAGAAAATGTGTGCAGTAGTTTTTCACGGACTTTCCAAACCGTGTTTAAAGTTTTTTTTGTTTAAAATCAATGGAAACAATTTACTACTCAAGGGGGCCCGTAGGGTCTAACATTTCCGAAAAAATCATATTGTTCCTTTTGTAATTTGTTATAATGAAACATTTCAAGAATGTTTTGTCAAGTTTTTAAGTCGATCGAAACAGAAATCTTGGGCCTGTGTGCCGAGCTCTTACTTCTTCGTAGTATGAGATAAGCAAAGATAAAGGCCCATAACTTGCTGAGTTTTGTTCCTTGAGGCTTAAAAATTTCACAGAATGTTCTTGAAATGTTTTACTGTGAGAAAATATAAAGAAAATAATTGAATGATTTTTCAAAGGTGTTAAACCCTAGCCGCCCCTTAAAAGATAGCTGTTGGAATTTCATGATATTCTATTCATTATTTTGTGAGGAATTGTGCTCAGAGTGACGCTACCTTTGTTATTTTCAGAACGATGGATCAAACACAATTTCGTGTTTTAATTTTACACTGCTTCTTGAAGAGAAAAATAACGTTCAAGCAAAGCAATGGCTTGAAAAGTGTTATGGAGACTCCGCTCCATCAGAAACAACAATAAAACGTTGATTTGCTAACTTCAAACGTAGTCGCGGTAACACCAGAAAACATTTAAAAAATCGTGCTGAATGATCGTTAAGTCGTGAGTTAACTGACGTAAAGATATCAAAAGAACGTGTTGGCTTTGTATTGCACGAGCATTTGACTATGAGAAAACTCTGTTCAAGGTGGGTTCCGCGTTTACTCACTGTTGGCCAAACGCCATGTTTAAACGTAACAAATCGGAATTTTTGCGTCGATATGTGACAATGGATGAAACATGGATTGATCAATTCACTCCGGAATCGAAACGTCATCAGCCTCGTCCAAAGCGCCCCAAAGCACAACAATCGTCTTCAAAGGTTGGTATTTTAAGATGTGCTTGGTGTAATATTTGTCCACCATCTTGAGAAAGGAAATACCATTAACAGTGAATATAATATAGCGTTATTGGGGCGTTTGAAGACTGAAATTGCAAAGAAACGACCGCATATGTCACAAGTCAGACAAAACAATGGCAAAAGTATATGAATTGAACTTCGAATTACTGCCACATCCACCGTATTTTCCAGATTTGGCTCTCAGTGACTACTGACTGTTCGCGGATCTGAACAAAATGTTCACCGGTTAGAAATTTTGCTCGAATGAAAAAGGTTATCGCTGAAACTAAGGCCTATTCGGATGGCAAAAGATAAATCGTTCTACAAAAGTGGTATTGAAATCTTAGAGCGACGCTAAAATTGGATTGCGTTGCTCTTGCTGGAGATAACGTCGTATTTCATATGCTAGAGAATTTTTCATAACACATTTTTTTACAAAAGAAATATTATATGCAGATATCATGACCGGACTGTTGAAGCACCAAATCATTAGGTACTAATTGTAATACCAGGGCTTGATTGCTGTATGTGAATTATTCGATCTTCTCGCGTCAACAGAGCTAAAAGAATTGAATATTAGCTATATCAATCAAGAGCTTGGATTTTAGGAATTTGAAAATGAATTTTAATCAAAATAAAAGTAGTATCTAAAATATCTTTGTGAATTAGTTAGAATGAATTCATATTTTTAAAAAATACTGCGAGGTGTACGAGACAATTTAAAAGCAATGATTGAATAATTGTGAAACACTATCTAGGATTCAAAAACTAATTGCAGGAAGTTAGAACCTTCAGTTACTGAAGTTCACGACAAGCGCCATCGGTGATTTGTTTGCTATGTTTGAAGCATGTTATTGGGTAACGTTGAATAATAGTCCATAGAGAAAGGCAAAACAAATCCATTTCTAAGCGAACAATATTGAAGTAATGCTTTCGAATCAAATCCGTAAACAATTCTCCGAGATACGAGCCCTTCAATTTAGGTCCGGACAATCTGTCGCCGATAGTTTTAAAATTGGCCTGATAGTTCCCGTAGAATCAATAGCTGATCGGTATTTAATATACTCAACCGAACACAGTGTGAAGCAGACAGAAAATGACATCTATGCAGAAAAACGCAACTATCTAGCGAGTGAATGGATGTAACTCAGGTCCGTCATCCACTCACTAGACAAGCTACGTGTTTCGCTCGTTTACCGATCGAAGCAGAACTGCTACTGAAATGTAATTCGAGGTGTAGACCAATGACATAATTTTGGCCCGTTGTGATTGGTACGTGAAAACATAGGTATTTTTCAATAGTATTTGAATGTCAAAATATCGCAATTATCCGTCACTTGCGGCACAATCAATGGTGCTATTTACCCGGAAGAAAATTTTACCGTTCATGACACACAGCACACAGTATCGACATTCTTTCGGTCTGATTAAGCTTCCTGCCACTACGCACTCGAATGGTGTTGAATTCTTTAAAAATCGATTGAAATGGGTCGAGTGAAGGGAAAGGTGTGGGTGTTTGGGATGGGAGACGAAGTAGGATTAATCAAATTTTGACAATCATTGCTAAAATAACAACTCAATAATTTTTTTTTATAAATATGTTTATTTCATAGGCAATATAACTAAGTTTTTCTTCGCCGTGGGATCCACAATACATAGTACTTCAAACCTAATACATTTCGATAATCATATTAGTATTTTGGTATTCATTAGTTAATCTAAACACTGTTTTTACCAAGCGATTTGATATTATAAATAACAATAAATAAAATACATTCATTTTGTACACGATCTTATAACTATTTCAAGTTTGTTTGTATCAGTTCATCACTTTTATTTAATATAAGATAGATGGCTATTGGTTGAACTCATGCAAGAGAAAGGAGTCTAACATAAAATAAAATTTAAATTGGAACTCCAATTGGCTTAATGAAATGATAAAGAAGTTTCCTGTAAGGAAGGATATGACAAGCAAGAATGTCGCGAACTGGGACATTGGATAGTCTACCTTGGGTACGCAAGGAATTTATTAGTGGAGATCTGACATCACGATACTGCACGAATGTCAAAACGACCTGATCAATATCGCGATAACGTTCGCCAAAATCACAGTGATTAGTCTCGGATAGTCCAATTCGAAGGAGATGTGCATCTAACGTGTAGTGATTGGACATGAGTCTGGACATCACACGAATGAAGTCCCTACTCACATCCAGCCCCCTGAACCATGCCTTTGTCGATATTTTAGGAATAATTGAGTGCATCCACCGACCCAGATCATCTGTATTCGAAGAAGCTTGCCACTGGCAAGTGTTCTTTGACGATACGCGCTATAGAATTCGTTGAAAGCAATCGGTCTCTCATAAATTTCACCCTCAATAGCACCACGTTTGGCTAAACTATCGATTCTTTCATTGCCTGGAATGGAGCAACTATAGTGATTTGATAATTATTATTCAATATGTCTTGGCACTGTTTTAATTTGCCTAAGAAAAACGGTTCATTTTTGCCAGCAGCGTTTGAATGAATGGCTTCAATTGCACTCAGACTATCTGTGAAGAGGAAATAATGGTTTGGAGATAATGTGACGATTACATTCAAAATATAATGAACTGCTGCTAACTCTGCTATATAAACAGATGCAGGTTCTTGAAGCCTAAATGAAGCCGAAACATTATTGTTAAATATACCAAACCCAGTAGCCTCTTCAATTCGTAATCCGTCCGTGTAAAATATTTTCTCAGAGTCAATATGCCTGAACTTACTTGAAAATATTTTTTGTATTAGCAGTCGCGACGAAAGCTCCCAAAAACGATCTTTCAAGGGAAGAACTCCCGCCAGAACTTCAAGACTCATTGTATGTGTCGAGTGCATGCAGCCTAAAGCAATTCGCAAACAACGATATTGAATTCGCTCTAATTTGATAATATAAGAGTTTGCAGCGGAACGAAAGCAAACGCATCCATATTCCATCACTGAAAGTATCGTTGTCTGATACAATTTTGTTAGATCTTCCGGATGAGCACCCCACCAAGATCCTGTTATTGTTCGAAGAAAATTTACTCTTTGTTGGCATTTTGTTATCAGAAACCTAAAGTGTCCTCCCCACGTGCATTTGGAATCAAACCACACCCCAAGGTATTTGAAAGTCAAAACCTGTTGGATCATTCTTCCCATCATATGAAGCTGAAGCTGCGCGTGATCCATGCTTTCTTGAAAATACGACCAGCTCTGTTTGCTCCGCAGAGAATTCGATACCCAGATGAACAGCCCAAACGGACAAGTTATCTAAGGTATCTTGCAATGGTTTTTGCAGATCAATAGCTTTGGGTCCAGTAACTGAAACTACGCCATAATCTGCCAACTGTCTTAGTGTACATGGGATTACTAGACAGCTGTCAATGTCATTCACGTAAAAATTATAAAGGAGCGGACTGAGGCATGAGCCTTGTGGTAGTTGTGTAGCTAATTCTGAATGTTGCCAAATCGCAATGTGAAAAATGCATGCGTTTCTCTGACAAAAGGTTGTGCAAATAATTATTTATAACCGCTGGGAGTCCATGTTGATGGAGCTTGTCTGAAAGAACATCAATGGAAACTGAATCAAATGCTTCTTTAATGTCTAAAAATAGAGATGCCATTTGTTGTTTTTGAGCGAAGGCAATTTGGATGTCAGACAAAAGTAATGCAAGGCAATCATTCGTCCCTTTATTTCTACGGAAGTCAAACTGAGTATCAGGTAACAAGCCGAAAGAATAATGTTTTCGAACAATATCTGACGCAGAACAACATTGCAATGGGTCTATACGAGTTGTGATTAGAAGCTGGTTTCCCCAGCTTTTGAATAGCGATAACTTTCACTTGCCTCCAGTCAGGTGGAACAATATTTTGCTCAAGAAACTTGTTGAACAATTCCAACAAACGTCTTTTTGCGAGGTCGGGCAGATTCTTCACCAAGTTGAATTTAATTCTGTCCAACCCAGGAGCGTTATTGTTACAAGACATGAGTGCTATGGAAAATTCCATCATTGAAAATGGGTTATTAATAAAACCATTATTTGGAGGAGATTCCCGTATAATGCTATGCGTAGGAACAAAATCTGGACAAATTTTCCTCGCAAAATCAAATATCCATCGGTTCGAGTATTCCTCGCTCTCATTTCCTACATTACGATTCCTCATTCGTCTGGCCGTGTTCCAAAGAGTGCTCATTGAGGTTTCTCTTGACAAACCTTCGACAAAATGTCTCCAATAGCTACATTTCTTGGCCCGAAGTATGCTCTTGTACTTGGTTTCTGAAATCAAGAATTTTTCAAAATTCTGTGGAGTTCCTCCTCCTCGTTTCAAAAACGACTTGAAAGCATTTTGTTTCGCGTGTTTAGCATCTGGGCACTCTTTGTCCCACCAAGGGTTGGGAGGCCTTCTGTTAGTCGTTGGCCCAGGAAAGCGTTTAGTTTGGGATTGTTCTGCTGCCTCCAGAATCGAACAAATGAGGAAGTCATATTCTTCAAGTGGGGGGAGCTCTTCCATTGAAGTTAACACACTTGAAATATTACTTTGGTATTTAATCCAGTCAATATTTTTTGTCAAATCATATGGAATATTAACTGAATTAGCAATGCCTTTGTTACTGCTAATTGAGATGATGATTGGTAAATGATCGCTACCGTGTAAATCAGGAAATACTTTCCAGGTGCAATCTAGTCGAATTGAAGTCGAGCAAAGAGATAAATCTAATGCACTTGGACGTGCAGGAGGTCTTGGGTACTCGATAATTAGTTTAAGTTTGGTGAGTATTTTTTTTATCGAATACAATCTTCAATCGATTAGTGAAATTGTTTTTTTCTCTGTTCTAGAGTGTCCCAGTTGTATTGCAACTTTTTTACGACTTCACTTTTCCTACGTTGAACCCACCGTTCCACCCGATGTTTTCTGTTGCCCAGGTAAAAAGATACCCAATCTTCGTCCGGTGCATACGAAGCGACAAAAAATGGAATGCAAATTTATTTATTGCTGTTGAAAAATTACATCCGGTTTTCCCCCGACGGGCGGAACGGTGCTCGGGCAATTGTCAGACAAAACTTGACGAAAATAGAAAACGGAGTGCAAAAGAGTGGAAAAATTTGATATTCAATATTGCTCGAGTGCGGGATGCAGCACACTTGAGTGGTACTTTGCAATTCTACCGTATTCGTTCGGAGAGATATGCTTTTGTTCATTCGTCCCCGGCCCGGTCCCGCATTTCAAAGCGCCACGAGGAAATGAAACGAAAAAATGTGTTGCTTCTTGAAGGAAATTCGATTGCAGTTTGCCGACGAGAGTTGTTTGAATTGTCTCCCGGCAACAGTTGAAGGGAATTTCCGTCGCATGCTTCCCAAGCCGGTTTTAAAGTAGCAATTTTCAGTTTCACATTTGTGCGGAAATTCTGAATATCAAGCCACAATAGAGCCTGATAAATGAATATCACCCAACTCAGTTCAGTTTGTAACCCGGAAATCCTTTCGGTGCGGGTGTCTGCCTCCAACGGAACAGGAAAGGTTCGGAAGGTTTTTTTTTCTTCTTTCCAATATTGCTTCTTTCAAAGCATATTCTTAGCATTTCCATGACTGACTAACCTTTCAATGGAGAGCGTTTTTTACTGCCTTCTCGAAATAACAAACATTTCCTGGCGGTGCGGTGGCCGGAAGTTGGCTGCCATCGGCACCGGCAACAGTTTAACCTTGTTGACGCACAAAGCAAGCGATGACCTTTTTTTCCTTATTCAAATGCGCGTTGGGGATCAATCGGAGTGCGTAGGATATCGGAGATTGGAATGGAAATATTTCTTTTCATTTTCTTCTTTAATTTCCGGTTTCTCCCCAAGGACCAAGCTGCCAAACCGAACCAGTGTCAATCCTTTTCAGTCTGGAGCGGGTTTTATTTTTCGGAATCGACAAAAGCAGGAGCAGCAGCAGCAGTAGTTCGAATAAAGTGTCCTAAGTTAATCGACAATTTATTCTCTCAACTGACTGACTCTCCATCACCTGAAGTACTGGCCGAACATGATTCATAACTTTCACGAACGATGTCCCATCAATTGTGCACCGAAACAAAAGCAAACATTCCACTCGGTGCTGGTTTTGGTGCAACGAAGTACGAGCTGTACAGCCCAAAAAAAGAAATTCCAAATGACTCGGAGAGCTACCGCCGGAAATTGCCGGCAGGCAGCAGCCCAACCAAAACCAAATTGTTTGCCTACACGTATGCATGCTTCTGGTATTGACATTTCTCCGAAGACAGAAAATAGCACCAAGTATGCTTACCTCAAAAGACTACTCGTGCCGTTCTGGGTTTGTGTGTGTGTGTGTTGATATTTACTTTGACCTGAGGAAAAATAATAAACATACTCCAAAAAGCATAACTCGAATTGCAGTACCAGGATTGGGTGCAAGACCGGCATCTTTTTGATTTCCGATATTTGCCTGACCGTCATCGTCGTCATCGTCCTCGTCGTTCCGAACTTCAAAGTCATCCAACCTGTGTCGAACCAGGCTCACATTCCTGGTCGAACCCCCACCACCGCACAGCATGCCTGCCTGCCTGCATGTGTGGGGACCCGACAAAATGTAAGTAAATTGTGAAATCTGTGCCGGTGATGGTTGATGAAAAGCAATAAGTTGAGGTTTCCCGCATCTACTGATCACTGTTTTCCGTTTTTCCGTGCTGGTGCTGCTGCCCGATCCGGATTATGATGTTGGTTTCATCGTTGCACTCGTCGAGCATTTGGTAAAGTTGTTCCTTGGATGAGCTCACCGGAACAGTCGGAACGATTAAAACAATTTGACTTGCAATCAAGTGCATACAAAAAACCCTTCTTAATCCACATAGTGGTGTGATAATGCCTTTCTCTACTTTCATAACAGTCTCATGAAAATATGTTTTATACTTTTATTAAATAAATTTGGATACTAATTTTGACACCAATTGATTCAGATTGATTCGAGTAGTTCACAAAAGCATGCTTAAGTGTTTATGTCACACAGTCAGCATCATTTTTCCAAACTAGTGCTTGACATTTGCGTTGCCTATTTGTATGAGAACAGTGATGCTAATCTAAAAAAAGCCTTCTTAGTCCACTTAGTGAAATTTTCATATATCTTGAAAAATCACCATAGGGGGGAGTACATGAAATTTTCGAAATCGAAAAAAAATTTTTGATGCCAAAAGGCTTAGAATTGCATGAAACGTCGAGATTTAGTGTCATCTCGAAAAAAAATTTTTTTGAAAAAATCGACTTTTTGGGACTTAGAAAAAATATGAAAATTTTTCTAAGTCCCAGAAAGTTGATTTTTTCAAAAAAATTTTTTTTTGAGATGACACTAAATTTCGATGTTTTATGCAGTTTTAAGAGTTTTGGCATCAAAAAAAATTTTCGATTTTGGAAATTTCATGTACTCCCCCCTATGGTGCTTTTTCAAGATCGATAATTGTCAAACCTTTACCACCGGGCAGCACCCCTTAAGCATGTCCGATTTAGGTCAAATTTTGCATGAAGGCTTTTTTCGAGGTGCTTAAACTTTTGAGCACTAGAACTTTACGAAAATAGAGTTGATCCCAAAATTTTGGCACCCTTATATATACAAGAGCGGTAAAAATCAACGTGTTTTGTCGGTTACGTCACTTATACCATCATATATCTGGAACCAAAAGTCACAACCATTTGATCTTCGAACTTGATCAACGGCCCGACAGTAGCTTTCAAACGAGCCCAAGTTTGTTAAAATCGGATCAGCCATCTCTGAGAAAATTGAGCGCGTTCAAATACAACGCTTTTTGTCGGTTACGTCACTTATACAATCATATCTCCGGAACCAAAAGTCACAGCCATTTGATCTTCGAACTTGATCAATGGCCCGCCAGTAGCTTTCAAACGAGTCCAAGTTTGTTCAAATCGGTTCAGCCATCTCTGAGAAAATTGAGCGCGTTCAAATACAACGCTTTTTGTCGGTTACGTCACTTATACAATCATATCTCCGGAACCAAAAGTCACAGCCATTTTATCTTCGAACTTGATCAATGCCCCGATAGTAGCTTTCAAACGAGCCCAAGTTTGTTAAAATCGGTTGAGCCATCTCTGAGAAAATTGAGCGCGTTCAAATATCTTCGAAAAGTGCACACACATACACACACACATACACACACACACACATACACACACACACACACACACACACACACAGACATTTTCCGATCTCGTCGAGCTGAGTCGAATGGTATATAACACTATGGGTCTCCGAGGCTCCGTTCGAAAGTCGGTTTTTCCAGCAATTCTAATACCTTTCTATAGAGAAAGGCAAAAAGCCTTCTTAGTCCACTTAGTGAAATTTTCATATATCTTGAAAAATCACCATAGGGGGGAGTACATGAAATTTTCGAAATCGAAAAAAAATTTTTGATGCCAAAAGGCTTAGAATTGCATGAAACGTCGAGATTTAGTGTCATCTCGAAAAAAAATTTTTTTGAAAAAATCGACTTTTTGGGACTTAGAAAAAATATGAAAATTTTTCTAAGTCCCAGAAAGTTGATTTTTTCAAAAAAATTTTTTTTTGAGATGACACTAAATTTCGATGTTTTATGCAGTTTTAAGAGTTTTGGCATCAAAAAAAATTTTCGATTTTGGAAATTTCATGTACTCCCCCCTATGGTGCTTTTTCAAGATCGATAATTGTCAAACCTTTACCACCGGGCAGCACCCCTTAAGCATGTCCGATTTAGGTCAAATTTTGCATGAAGGCTTTTTTCGAGGTGCTTAAACTTTTGAGCACTAGAACTTTACGAAAATAGAGTTGATCCCAAAATTTTGGCACCCTTATATATACAAGAGCGGTAAAAATCAACGTGTTTTGTCGGTTACGTCACTTATACCATCATATATCTGGAACCAAAAGTCACAACCATTTGATCTTCGAACTTGATCAACGGCCCGACAGTAGCTTTCAAACGAGCCCAAGTTTGTTAAAATCGGATCAGCCATCTCTGAGAAAATTGAGCGCGTTCAAATACAACGCTTTTTGTCGGTTACGTCACTTATACAATCATATCTCCGGAACCAAAAGTCACAGCCATTTGATCTTCGAACTTGATCAATGGCCCGCCAGTAGCTTTCAAACGAGTCCAAGTTTGTTCAAATCGGTTCAGCCATCTCTGAGAAAATTGAGCGCGTTCAAATACAACGCTTTTTGTCGGTTACGTCACTTATACAATCATATCTCCGGAACCAAAAGTCACAGCCATTTTATCTTCGAACTTGATCAATGCCCCGATAGTAGCTTTCAAACGAGCCCAAGTTTGTTAAAATCGGTTGAGCCATCTCTGAGAAAATTGAGCGCGTTCAAATATCTTCGAAAAGTGCACACACATACACACACACATACACACACACACACATACACACACACACACACACACACACACACAGACATTTTCCGATCTCGTCGAGCTGAGTCGAATGGTATATAACACTATGGGTCTCCGAGGCTCCGTTCGAAAGTCGGTTTTTCCAGCAATTCTAATACCTTTCTATAGAGAAAGGCAAAAATTATATATAATGAAATAGTTTTTCACCTTTATCATCATTAAATCGTTTGTTTAACCTTGGCCGTATGAAATTGTTTTTCACAGAACTGTCAGTCTCTAGAATGACGTGTTTTGTGGTGCATGGGAACATGAATTTTCGGAAACAAAGCAATCCTCATAAATGTTTCTCGTCAAATTGTCGAAAGAAAGTTGGACTCAAGTTGGACAACGACAGCTTAATGAAATTGTCGAAGCCCTTCCTGCTCCACGTTTGATTTTAGGAGATCTCAATTCGCACGGAATGATGTGGGTTTCCGTTTACAATGATAGCAGATCATCTCTAATCTATCTATCTATCTATCTATATATATATACATATATATATATATATATATATATATATATATATATATATATATATATATATATATATATATATATATATATATATATATATATATATATATATATATATATATATATATATATATATATATATATATATATATATATATATATATATATATATATATATATATATATGCAGAGATCATTCTTTGTAATCGCATCACTTGAGAACGGATGGACGGATTTACATGATTCTTTTTTTGTTTGATTAGTTTCTACCGCCGCCGGGGTTGTACATAAAAAAAATTGCAAAACTTGCCGGAAAACTGGGGAAAATCCATAAAGTTATTTTGTATGGAAAATGGAATCTCCCTTTTGACTAAAATAGTAATTCTCTGGTATCTAAATTTGATATGAACTGATAGGTAAATGTGATATGAACAGTACATTACATTTTACCTATGAAACACGTAACTTTTACTGGATAATGCATTAAACAGCTTTTAAATGCCAGTCCATTAAAACCTACGTGAAAAGTGGGGTGGAAAATATTCACATAACTTTTCACGTAACTATAACATGATTATTATTTTGAGTGCAGGAACCGCTATCAAACTGAAAAAGTTGAAAGTCACGGTGCAGTATCAGTACAGTACAGTGCAGTGAAGTACGGAATCTAAACTCTTATTCTATTGAATTGTTATTTATATTACAAACTAATTACTGAACTGAATTACCTAATACTAAACCTAAACTATTCTAACCTATATAGCCTGAACACCTGCGTGTGAACAACAGTTGAACAAACCATAGTAAGCGAGAAGAAGAAAACTAAACGTAATCTAAAATTTCTTATAAATATCTTTTCCTAACTGTTGAAATTCTGCAGGACATTAAAATTTAAATACCTAAAACAAAAGGTGTTTTTATTCATGTTTCGGAAGCAGTTGTGTTGTCAGTAAGAACAACAAAGCTGTTTGCTAGACTGGCGACTTCTTCTTCTTTACCATCACGTACCGATATTGCATCGTTTTGTATGACAGTTTGGAAGTTTTGATACTCATTACTCTATAATTTTGGAACCGGAAGTCAGATCTGGATGAAATTTCACAGTATCTCTTAAGAAACTGAGAGCTTTAATTTGAATCATGATTTGTGAAAATCGGTTTAGCCGTTGCTGAGTAATCAAAGTGAGTTCCGGTTTTGGAGCTTTTCTTCGCTATTATCGGTGCTTCCGGAAGAAGAAACTGGGGACTACTAGTCCCAAAGTAGATTTCTATATCCACTAACTAACAAATCTGCCAACTAGTTGAATTTAGTAGTAAGTTTTATACAAATGTGCACCTCGTTTCGCCATCGCTTATGGAAAAATACTCACGAAATTGAAAATTTTCACTAACCGCTCTGTAATACCGGAACCGGAAGTTGGATCTGGATAAACTTTTCGAGGAAATTTTAAAGGATTGAAAACCCTTTTATTTGCTTTTTAGTTTGTAAAAATCCGGAAGTCGGATCGGGATAAAATTCAACAGCGATCTATGGGACCGTAAGACCTTTCACTTGAATATCAGTTTGTGAAAATCGGTTCAGCCATCTCTGAGAAAAGCGAGTGACATTATTTGTCACATACACACATACATACACACACAGACATTTGCTCAGTTTGTCGAGCTGAGTCGAACGGTATATGACATTCAGCCCTCCGGGCCTCGGTTCAAAAGTCGGTTTTCACAGTGATTGCATAACCTTTCTTTATGAGAAAGACAAAAAGTTTGATACAAAGCGAACAGTGTCAAAACTAAATGAAATGGGGGTTTAATCTGTGGCAAAATAAACGACAATAATAATAAGACACTAAAATGATGACCGGAAACAGAAAGTGCGCTTGATTTTGGTCCCAATTGTGCAGATGAGAAAGATATCTTTCCGCTGAATCCCACACATACTTATTTAGGACTGAAAAGTTGAACGCAAGCGCACTTCGGGTACATGTTTGGCTGGATCTATTACAATACGTCAGAGTACAAAATGTTGAACAAATGAGCCGAAAAGGTCATGATGTCGGTTTTCTGGGATCGGCATAGCATACGTTCGGGAACTACCTCTATGCAAGTATTATCGTACATTATTGGAGCGAGTGATGACCGAAATCGCTATGAAAGGGTCTTACAGGAAACACATGAGCATCGCTACCATGATCAAAATCAACGGTATAGAGTTCCAATACTTGCCCATTCACTTTGTTCATCTGATTTGGCCTCCTCAAACTATTATCTTTTCCCAAATCTCAAGTCATCTCTGAGAAACCGATGTGAGTTTCATTTTGGAATTCTAGACCGCTAGTTTCGGAACTTAATACCGAGATCTGTATAACCAAAGTAAGTTTGTATGGCCATCAACTAATATGATTCACAATATGACATTACAAGATGTTTTCCGTTCTCCACGAATCAAAGCAAGGGAGCTATCTCGGAACACTTCCCCAAATCTATCACAACTTTTGTTGATTTTGTGCTCTACGAAAGATTGAAATTTCTGTTAAAAACGCCGATAGAAGGCGCACAGTAACATTAACATTATTTTTTTTTATCTGAGGGCCCCTCCCAAAACAAAATCCTGGGTACGGGTCTGCACATAGATTCAGATGCAAGGTTGAACGAGTAAAATAAATCCAAAACAAAACCACTCGATTTTGTTGGCTGATGGCTGACCCGATTTTTACAAGCATAGATTCAAATGTAGCCCCAGAAAAAATGTTTTGATTTTCATCTGAATTCGACTTCCTGTTCCGGGATTACATAGTGATATGTGCAAAATATGAATTTGATTTGCTCAGAGATGCAGGGCCGGTGAAAGAGGTGGGTACGGTGGGTAGTACTACCCACCCGAAAATTCCAATAGTGGGTAATTACCCACCTGAAGTTTCAAGCGAAAAACAATGGTAATATTAGTATTGTTTATACAAATAAGAATATTTTTATTGCAACTCGAAATAATGAATAAAATCAAAATTATAGAATGCTAGTACTCAAGGTAGAGTCAGGATTTGAAGATATACAACAGTAAGGTGAGACGTGACAAGGTTCATTTGAGCAAGCAGAAGTCGTTTAGTAACTTAAGGAGTAGAGTAGAGTAGTAGAGGAGTCAAGCTTAAGCGTCTCATCAATGCAAATAAAACCGTACTCAACCCTTTTTAACTGATTTTCGATATCAATGTACATACTGCTTGGAAATGCATTGATATCTATCTATATATATAAAAATGCAGAGATCATTCTTTGTAATCGCATCACGTAAGAACGGATGGACGGATTGAGATGCTTTTTTTTTGTTTGATCAGTTTTTACCCCCACCGGGTTCGTACATCAAAAAAATTAGGAAAACTTACCGGAAAAGTGGGAAAAACCAATAAAGTTATTTTGTATGGACAATGGAATTTTCCACTGAAAAAGCCGCCAATGATTGCTAGATTTACGATTGATGTTTGGCGCGCGAGGAGATGCTCAGTATTTCGCCGTTGAAGAAAAGAATACTAGATCGTCGGAAAATCGTTTGGCGCGCAACGAGTAGATTTGAGTGGAGATTTTACATGCATGATTGATTCGTCATTTGGAAACACGTGCTCAATAGGGTATCAAAATCATTACTTGCCAAATGACTGTTTTAGCTATATCGTAAACAGAAACACAAGTTCTAATGTCATTTACCAGTAGATGTAGTTAGATGAATTATGTTGGCCATCGTGGGCGTGAGTAGAACAAATCAAATTATGTAACGATTTTTTTACGTATCAATGATAGGATTCTGCTGTTGAAATAATGAGTTCAGATGAAAATATTTTCCTTGCATTTAGCATGCTGACGTTTGTTCAGCCGATTCGAGTGAGTTTTCAAGAGTGGTTTACTTCAAAACGGATGGTATTCATGACATTTGTAAGCTGCTTAAGCCAAATCATTTCATTTTCCGAACTTGTGTTGGATATGAATTTGTCGTAATTCGTTTATTGTAAGCCAAGTAATCAGTAAAATAATGGAAAGAAACATTAACGTTTGGCAACTCTGCTGTTCGAAAACACAAATTTAAAAAAAATAATTTCAGGCGAGACGAAGTTCGACTGGTCAGCTAGTCTATATATATAAAAATGCAGAGATCATTCTTTGTAATCGCATCACGTAGGAACGGATGGATGGATTTACATGATTCTTTTTTTGCTGGATCAGTTTTTACCCCCACCGGGTTCGTACGTCAAAAAAATTAGGAAAACTTGCCGGAAAAGTGGGAAAAATTCATAAAGTTGTTTTGTATGGACAATGGAATTTTCCACTGAAAAAGTCGCCAATGATTGCTAGATTTACGATTGATGGCGCGCAACGAGTTGCATAAATGCTTGGTCGTCGAAGAAAAAAACTAGATCGTTGAAAAAATCGTTTGGCGCGCAACGAATAGATTTGTGTGGAGATTTCGCATGCATACTTGATTCATGTTATTCGTCATTTCGAGTCATGTGCTTAATTGGATATCACAATTATTGCTTGCCAAATGACTCAATAGCGGAATGCATATGACTGTTCTAGAAAGCCGCTGTAGGCAGGAGAAAAAGTTCTGATATCGTTTACCAGTTGATGGATTGTGTGTAATAGAGTTAGATAAATAATATTGGTCATCGTGAGCGCGAGTTAAACAACTCAGAAATTTTTTGATTGAATCAATAAAAAGACTGTTCTGTAGAAGCGCTAATATTAAACTAATAGATTTTCCTTGCTTTCTAATGATTTAACGCACATAATAAGTGGCCATTAGATAACAATGTTCAATATGATTATCATAATAGATTTATACTGCCATTTCATATTCCATATTCTCTCTAAGCAATTAAAAGTTCCACAGTAACTGACAGGCCTGTGTGGGGTTTCAAGAGAGGGTTCAAAAGAAGGGGGGCAAGTGTTCAAGAGGGGGGGGGGGGGGGGGTTCAAGGAGGGTGGAGATTCAGGGGTGAGGTGTTAAAGCGAAAGTGTGTCGAATTCCGTTGATTATTCCATATGATTTGACAAAAAATATTGACTGGATTAAATACCAAAGTAGTATCTCAAGTACCTTGAACTCAATGAAAGAGCTCCCCCCACTTGAAGAATATGACCAAACGATCCATCTTGGTCCATCGTCTAACAGAAGGCCTCCAAATCCTTGATGGGACAAAGAGTGCCCAGATGCTAAGCGCGCGAAACAAAATGCTTTCAAGACGTTTTTAAAACGAGGAGGAGGAACTCCTCAGAATTTTGAAAAATTCTTGACTTTAGAAACCAAGTATTAGAGCATACTTCGGGCCAAGAAATTGGAGCTATTGGAGACATTTTCTCGAATGTTTGTCTTTGGAATACGGCCAGACGAATGAGGAATTGTAACGTTGGAAATGAGAGTGAGGAATACTCGTATCGATGGATATTTGACTTTGCGAGGGAGGTTTGTCCAGGTTCTGTTCCAACGCATAGCATTATTAGGGAGTCTTCTCCAAATGATGGTTTCCTTTCCAATGATGGAATTTTCCATAGTACTCATGTCTTGTAACAATAACGCTCCTAGGTTGGACAGAATTAAATTAAATATGGTGAAGAATCTGCCCGACCTTGCAAAAAGACGTTTGTTGGAATTGTTCAACAAGTTTCTTGAGCAAAATATTGTTCCACCTGACTTGAGGCAAGTGAAAGTTGTCGTCATTCAAAAGCCGGGGAAACCAGCTTCCAATCACAACTCATATAGACCCATTGCAATGTTGTCCTGCATCAGAAAATTATTCTTCGACACTTTGGTCGAGACGAACGGTTTGTTGTCAGATACTCAGTTTGGCTTCCGTAGAAATAAAGGGACGAATGATTGCCTTGCATTACTTTCGTCTGACATCCAAATTGCCTTCGCTCGAAAACAACAAATGGCATCTGTATTTTTAGACATTAGAGGAGCATTTGATTCAGTTTCCATTGATGTTCTTTCAGACAAGCTCCATCAACATGGACTCCCAGCGGTTATAAATAATTATTTGCACAACCTTTTGTCAGAGAAACGCATGCATTTTTCACATTGCGATTTGGCAACATTCAGAATTAGCTACACAACTACCACAAGGCTCATGCCTCAGTCCGCTCCTTTATAATTTTTACGTGAATGACATTGACAGCTGTCTAGTAATCCCATGTACACTAAGACAGTTGGCAGATTATGGCGTAGTTTCAGTTACTGGACCCAAAGCTATTGATCTGCAAAAACCATTGCAAGATACCTTAGATAACTTGTCCGTTTGGGCTGTTCATCTTGGTATCGAATTCTCTGCGGAGAAAACAGAGTTAGTCGTCTTTTCAAGAAAGCATGATCCCGCGCAGCTTCAGCTCCATATGATGAGAAGAATGATCCAACAGGTTTTAACTTTTAAATACCTCGGGGTGTGGTTTGATTCCAAATGCACGTGGGGAGGACACATTAGGTACCTGATAACAAAATGCCAACAAAGAGTAAATTTTCTTCGAACAATAACAGGATCTTGGTGCGGTGCTCATCCGGAAGATTTAACAAAATTGTATCAGACAACAATACTTCCAGTGATGGAATATGGATGCGTTTGCTTTTGTTTCGTTGCAAACTCTCATATTATCAAACTTGATTTCAGTACCATTGTTTGCGAATTACTTTAGGCTGCATGCATTCGACACATACAATAAGTCTTGAAGTTCTGGTGGGAGTTCTTCCCTTGAAAGATCGTTATTGGGAGCTTTCATCGCGACTGCTAATACAAAAAATATTTTCAAGTAAGTTCATACATATTGACTCTGAGAAAATATTTTACACGGACGGATCACGAATTGAAGAGGCTACTGGGTTTGGAATATTCAACAACAATGTTTCGGTTTCATTTAGGCTTCAAGAACCTGCATCTGTTTATATAGCAGAGTTAGCAACGGTTCATTACAGTTTGAGTGTAATCGTCACATTATCTCCAAACCATTATTTTCTCTCCACAGATAGTCTAAGTGCAATTGAAGCCATTCGCTCAAACGCTGCTGGCAGAAATGAACCGTTTTTCTTGGGCAAAATAAAACAGTGTCTGAACGACATATTGAATAATAATTATCAAATCACTATAGTTTAGGTCCCGGCTCATTGCTCCATTCCAGGCAATGAAAGAGCCGATATTTTAGCCAAAGGTGGTGCTATTGAGGGTGAAATTTATGAGAGACAGATTGCTTTCAACGACTTCTATAGCGCGTCTCGCCAAAGAACACTTGCCAGTTGGCAAGCTTCTTGGAATAAAGATGATCTGGGTCGGTGGATGCACTCAATTATTCCTAAAATATCGACAAAGGCATGGTTCAGGGGACTGGATGTGAATAGAGATTTCATTCGTGTGATGTCCAGACTCATGTCCAATCACCACACGTTAGATGCACATCTCCTTCGAATTGGACTATTCGAGACTAATCATTGTGCTTGTGGCAAACGTTATCGCGATATTGATCATGTCGTTTGGACATGCGTGGAGTATCGTGATGTTAGATCTTAACTAATAAATTAATTGCGTACTCAAAGTAGACTATCCAATGTCCCAGTTCGAGACATTCTTGCTTGTCGTGATCTTTCTTATATGAAACTTATTTATCGTTTCATTAAGCCAATTGGAGTTCCAATTTAAATTTTATTTTATGTTAGACTCCTTTCTCTTGCATGAGTTCAACCAATAGCCAGTTATCTTATATTGAACTGATGAACTGAAACAAATAAACCTGAAATTGTTATAAGATTATGTACAGAATAAATGTATTTTATTTAATGTAATTTATAATAGCAAATCGCTTGATAAAAACAGTATTTAGATTAACTAACAACATACTAATATGATATTCGAAATGTATTAGGTTTGAAGTACTATGTATTGTGTTATTATTAATTTAATTAATTAATTAATTAATTAATTATCGAGTTGTTATTTTAGCAATGATTGTAAAAATTTGATTAATCCTACTTCGTCTCCCATCCCAAACACCCACACCTTTCCCTTCACTCGACCCATTTCAATCGATTTTTAAAGAATTCAACACCATTCGAGTTCGTAGTGGCAGGAAGCTTAATCAGACCGAAACAATGTCGATTCAGTGTGCTTACTCATGAACGGTAAAATATTCTTTCGGGTAAATCGCACCATTGATTGTGCCGCAAGTGACGGATAATTGCGATATTTTGACATTAGAAATGCGTTACTCTTCACTATACGAGGTCGGATGTTAATTAAAAGTTTCAAAAATACACGCGTACCTTTTTTCTGTCATAATTTTGAACAATATGTTAATAACTCAGTCGTTTGTTTTTCGTTTGATATATTATGGCATGTATGGCAACGTCGTTTCCGTATTTCAATAGCATACTATTGAAAAATAGGGTTGAATCGACCTTCGTTTTCACGTACCAATCACAACGGGCCAAAATTATGTCATTGCTCTACACCTCGAATTTCATTTCAGTAGCAGTTCTGCTTCGATCGGCATACGAGCAAAACACGTAGCTTGTCTAGTGAGTGGATGACGGAATTGAGTTACATCCATTCACTCGCTAGATAGTTGCGTTTTTTCTGCATAGATGTCATTTTCTGTCTGCTTCACACCGTGTTCGCTTGAGTATATTAAATACCGATCAGCATTTGATTCCACGAGAGCTATCAGGCCAATTAAAAAACTATCGGCGACAGATTTTCCGGGCCTAATTTGAAGAGCTCGTATCTCGGAGAATTGTTTACGGATTTGATTCGAAAGCATTACTTCAATATTGTTCGCTTAAAAATGTATTTGTTTTGCCTTTCTCTATAGAAAGGTAATAAACCATTCGACTCAGCTCGACGAGAACGGAAATTATCTGTGTGCGTGTGCATACACTTCTATACCGATTTCAACGAACTTAGGCTCGTTTGAAAGCCGCTATAGGGCCATTGATCAAGTTCTGGATCCGGAGATATGATGGTATAAGTGACATAAACGAAGAAACGCCCCGTTTTCATTTTTAAAGTATTCAGAATTTTTCCCACCCTGATTATTTTCCATAGTGAATGTTCCTGATCTCCTCTGATTTTGTTTTGATTTAAATCCATTTTAGTGCAGTAGACTTTTATTTTAATCGAAGCCTCCGTATCGAAATTTGTTTCACCGAAAGCTACGTCACCAGAAAATTTTTCACCGTGAGTCGTTTTGCCAAAAATTAATTTGACCTGAAACGGGTTCATCTCCGATATTTTGCCTTTATCCATAGAAAGGTTTTATAATTCTGGGAAAAACCTTTAGAACGGAGTCTCGAAAACCCATTGTGTTATATACCATTCGACTCAGCTCGATGAGATCGGAAAATGTATTTTTCTCTGAGTAGGTTGAACTGAATTTAACAAGCTTAGGCTCGTTTGAAAACTACTTTTAGGCCATTGATCATGTTCGAAGATAAAATGACCGTCGCTTCCGGTTCCAGAGATATAATGGTATAAGTGACGTAATCGATAAAACACGTTTTTTTTCGATCAATTTTCCAGAGATTTGAGAAAAATTTAGAAATCATTAGTATTGAGAATTTATCAAATAACGTAATAGTAGCTTTCAAATGAGTCTAAGTCTTTCGAAATTGATTCTTCCATCTCTGATAAATTTTGTAGCATTGAAAAAAAAACTGGGATTTGTCGGTTACGTCAGATATAACATTACATCTCTCGAACCGGAAAGGTTCGCCATAAACCTAATCCAGATTCGATGGTCATTATTAGTTTTCGAATAAGCCTAAGTTTATCGAAAGTCATGTTGGAGAAAATGCATCCGATGCAAAATATGTGGTTAGTCGGTTCCGTCACTTAGTTCTTTAGTTCTTTAGTTCTTTAGTTCTTTAGTTCTTTAGTTCTTTAGTTCTTTAGTTCGTTAGTTCTTTAGTTCTTTAGTTCTTTAGTTCTTTAGTTCTTTAGTTCTTTAGTTCTTTAGTTCTTTAGTTCTTTAGTTCTTTAGTTCTTTAGTTCTTTAGTTCTTTAGTTCTTTAGTTCTTTAGTTCTTTAGTTCTTTAGTTCTTTAGTTCTTTAGTTCTTTAGTTCTTTAGTTCTTTAGTTCTTTAGTTCTTTAGTTCTTCAGTTCTTTAGTTCTTTAGTTCTTTAGTTCTTTAGTTCTTTAGTTCTTTAGTTCTTTAGTTCTTTAGTTCTTTAGTTCTTTAGTTCTTTAGTTCTTTAGTTCTTTAGTTCTTTAGTTCTTTAGTTCTTTAGTTCTTTAGTTCTTTAGTTCTTTAGTTCTTTAGTTCTTTAGTTCTTTAGTTCTTTAGTTCTTTAGTTCTTTAGTTCTTTAGTTCTTTAGTTCTTTAGTTCTTTAGTTCTTTAGTTCTTTAGTTCTTTAGTTCTTTAGTTCTTTAGTTCTTTAGTTCTTTAGTTCTTTAGTTCTTTAGTTCTTTAGTTCTTTAGTTCTTTAGTTCTTTAGTTCTTTAGTTCTTTAGTTCTTTAGTTCTTTAGTTCTTTAGTTCTTTAGTTCTTTAGTTCTTTAGTTCTTTAGTTCTTTAGTTCTTTAGTTCTTTAGTTCTTTAGTTCTTTAGTTCTTTAGTTCTTTAGTTCTTTAGTTCTTTAGTTCTTTAGTTCTTTAGTTCTTTAGTTCTTTAGTTCTTTAGTTCTTTAGTTCTTTAGTTCTTTAGTTCTTTAGTTCTTTAGTTCTTTAGTTCTTTAGTTCTTTAGTTCTTTAGTTCTTTAGTTCTTTAGTTCTTTAGTTCTTTAGTTCTTTAGTTCTTTAGTTCTTTAGTTCTTTAGTTCTTTAGTTCTTTAGTTCTTTAGTTCTTTAGTTCTTTAGTTCTTTAGTTCTTTAGTTCTTTAGTTCTTTAGTTCTTTAGTTCTTTAGTTCTTTAGTTCTTTAGTTCTTTAGTTCTTTAGTTCTTTAGTTCTTTAGTTCTTTAGTTCTTTAGTTCTTTAGTTCTTTAGTTCTTTAGTTCTTTAGTTCTTTAGTTCTTTAGTTCTTTAGTTCTTTAGTTCTTTAGTTCTTTAGTTCTTTAGTTCTTTAGTTCTTTAGTTCTTTAGTTCTTTAGTTCTTTAGTTCTTTAGTTCTTTAGTTCTTTAGTTCTTTAGTTCTTTAGTTCTTTAGTTCTTTAGTTCTTTAGTTCTTTAGTTCTTTAGTTCTTTAGTTCTTTAGTTCTTTAGTTCTTTAGTTCTTTAGTTCTTTAGTTCTTTAGTTCTTTAGTTCTTTAGTTCTTTAGTTCTTTAGTTCTTTAGTTCTTTAGTTCTTTAGTTCTTTAGTTCTTTAGTTCTTTAGTTCTTTAGTTCTTTAGTTCTTTAGTTCTTTAGTTCTTAGTTCTTAATTCTTAATTTCTAGCGATTTGTTTAAGCTTTTGTTAATTATATCTTCTTTTAAGGTTTTTCGGGAGAAGCTAGGTTTTTGTAAATCGTTTTCCTAAAGAATTAAAAAGTAATTTTCTGCCGGAGATGTTATGCCATAATCATTTCCTCTACTTCTTAACCTTCCTCCACCCCCGAAAATCGTGTGATAGCCTGCGATATTAATCATGACGGCAGAACTTTTTTTCCCGACTTCCACCCCAAGCATTTCGGATGAAACAGTAGAAGAGCCACTTTGTAGTCAGTATGCAAATAAATGTCCTTCTGGAGTCCGGCATTGTGACTTCTTGATGGCTTTTGTATCCTATCAAAGCAGGTCGCAAAAATAAGACATCCAGAGTCGATCTGGCTGTCGTGTCTCTGTCGGTCCAGTTTCGAACCAAGCTGCCTGTTCTTCTTAACCTTCTTCTTAGTCCGCTGTGGTAGGAAAAGCATACAAATTAAAGATGAAATTTTGCACCCACACCCCGCGGCGGCCAAAGAGATGAGAAAAATCAACAACTTGCTGGAGAAGTCCGGGGTCTTCCAGCTCCGGTGACTGGTCGGCCGGAAGAGGGCGGCGGGGGTGTCAGTTTGTGTTGGCTTTTGTTCTTCGCTGTCGCGGCAAGGTCGGATAGGAGTGGAAACTTTTTCTTCCCGTGCAGCATCTGGCTTCCTGCACCACCCGCGGCCCCATTCCGGTCGTTGTTTTACCGTTTCCGGACCGGCTGCTGCTGCGTCGGTGTCCGTTTAAAAGTGGATTTTGTCGTATAAAACAATGCTTGGCGAAAGACAGGGTCCAGTGCAGAGTAGTGAAATATAACCGCTCGGAAAGAAGTCTCCTTGTTTTTTTTTTTGGGGGGTGGGGATTTTTTGGGTGGGGCGAAAGCCATCCGGTCTTACCAAGGCCAAGGAGAACCGTAATTCACGATTAACTTCTGCCGTAAAATTTTACATAAATCAAATAAACCAGTGTGAGATGATTTGTAAGGCCAGGACATTTATGGTTCTAATCGAAATGTGGATAGAAAAAGAAGGACGTCAGTTTGGTCTGCTCTGAATCAAGAAGATCTGTCATCCAAACAAATGTTCATTACGAACACAATCCGCGGAGAATTTCGGTTTCATTAACTAACTCTGCTAAATCCTATTTCGGTGTCCCGAAAACCGAAACAAATCCGTGTCGAAAGATTAGTAGACTGGAACTTTGTTGCTTCTTTAATTAACTTCAAGACGTCCGATCCGTTGGTGATAACGAGGATGAAGCACAGCCTGCTTCGTTTATCACACGATCCGTCTCAAGGGGGTTTATGGCCGGTTAATCAAAATTTACTGCCAGGCCAACTGCGATGCCATATAATTTTTGTTTTCGACTACTGACAGATGAAGACGCACAAAATGGAGTTGCTTTTCGCTGTTTTGGACGAGTTGCTCGTTTCAGGATATGTTTTGCTTCGTTAATTTAACCGGTTCATTAAAGAATATTCTCTATTCTTTCATTTTCTTATGTTTACTTTTCATTATTTGGTTTTTGAAACTTTCGCGAATTGTTTCTATCTCTATTTCACTTAATTTAGTGGCATTTTGTCCATGACGCAATTTCAACTGTTTCATTCACGTTATTCTATTTTATTAATTTGTTCATATTTAGTCTCAGTTACTTTTCATACCCGGCGAACGATCAAAATTAAGTTAAAGCTGGGTAAAAATAAACGATATAAATAAAACAAAGCTATTTTTCATTAGATTTTATCATTGCGGTTTATCGAATTGGCATATTACTTCTTTGTTAGGTTTGATTTCACTTCCAAATTTTCGTGTCTCTTCGTCCTACGGGATATTTCGAACTGTTGATTTATTATTTTATTTAGTCATTATTTCTATTTGTTTTTTTAATTATTGTGTATTGCCGTTTTATTTATGTTTTTATTTGTGTTGGTTTTTCTTTTCCTTATTGTTTAGCTCTTGCCCATAACATTTTTGCGTTTCACTATTTGCCGTTCACTTTTCTCTTTATATGTTGCTTTTTACTTCTAACTATTTTTGGTTTTGTGTTGAGACACGAAGCTCTTGAACTTGAACTCAATGTCAGAGCGTCTCCCGGATAGGGCAGGGTAACGCTTCGAGTCCTTCCCTCTCCGTCTGTTGCCCGTGTATAAAATTCTTATTATTGTTATGTTAGTTTTGCTTTAAATGTGCTTATTATTTTCAAAATTTTCTTTTCGAGAACTGCTTTTATTTTTAACGTTTTGTTACTTCATTGACTCGTTTTGTACTCTGCAGCTTGCAGTTGTTCTCTTGGAACTTCCAATCGTTTTTGCGTTATGCATTTAAGTTTTTGTTTGTTTTGCAATTGTTTTTATTATTTCTTCGTTCATTTCACTTTTTTTTTGGTCTTTGGCATACTGTTGTTTAGCGATTTCGATTTTACTTTTTGCTCCTTGGGTTATAGTTTTTCCGATTACTTTCCTTTTCTGATTATGATCTGATTTTCGATTAGTTTCCTTTTCTGATCTAGGCTTGGATTTTTGCCTTTTCATGTATTTCATCTCGTGATCATTTGTTTTATTAAGGAAGAGCTTATTAGTATGGGTTTTTACTTCTTATTATTCTCTACTTCTAGTTCTTTGTCCGGACATATTTCCGTTTTGTTCTTTCCAATTTCCTACCCATTCTTGTAGCATTGCATTTAGAGTTTTTTTTGGCTTTTTAATAAAATTTTGTTGACTTCAACACTAAGTTGTTCCTTCTTCATACCTTTTTAATTTTTCATAGTTGCTCTCGTTTTGATTTTTATTAATTATTGTTTTACAGCTTAAATTGGCACTGTTTGCTCTTTGTGTTTTATTTTATCGTTCTCAACTACTAGTTTTATCTTAAATTTTTTCTTATTCTTGAATTTTATCTGTTTTTGGAATTTTTTTCATATTTTTTATGTTCTGGTTTCAAATTTTTATTTTTCAGTTTTCGGATTCTCGATTATTGCCCTTCAGAATTTAGTTTTTGATTCAAGGTATTTTAAATTCTTACTGTTAATAGCTTATTGCTTATTGCTTATTGCTTATTGCTTATTGCTTATTGCTTATTGCTTATTGCTTATTGCTTATTGCTTATTGCTTATTGCTTATTGCTTATTGCTTATTGCTTATTGCTTATTGCTTATTGCTTATTGCTTATTGCTTATTGCTTATTGCTTATTGCTTATTGCTTATTGCTTATTGCTTATTGCTTATTGCTTATTGCTTATTGCTTATTGCTTATTGCTTATTGCTTATTGCTTATTGCTTATTGCTTATTGCTTATTGCTTATTGCTTATTGCTTATTGCTTATTGCTTATTGCTTATTGCTTATTGCTTATTGCTTATTGCTTATTGCTTATTGCTTATTGCTTATCGAAATTTATTTGCTTATTCTTAATTCCCTTGATTCTTGATTGTGATTTTTGACTCTTTTGTGTTTTGACTCTTTTGATTTTTGACTCTTCTGATTTTTGACTCTTTTGATTTTTGTCTCTTTTGATTTTTGACTCTTTTGATTTTTGACTCTTGATTTTTAACTCTTTTGATTTTTGACTCTTTTGATTATTGACTCTTTTGATTTTTGACTTTTTTGATTTTTGACTTTTTTGATTTTTGACTTTTTTGATTTTTGACTCTTCTGATTTTTGTCTCTTTTGATTTTTGACTCTTCTGATTTTTGACTCTTTTGATTTTTGTCTCTTTTTATTTTTGACTCTTTTGATTTTTTACTCTTTTGATTTTTGACTCTTCTGGTTTTTGACTCTTTTGATTTTTGTCTCTTTTGATTTTTGACTCTTTTGATTTTTGACTCTTTTGATTTTTGACTCTTTTGATTTTTGACTCTTCTGATTTTTGACTCTTCTGATTTGTGACTTTTTTGATTTTTGATTCTTTTGATTTTTGACTTTTTTGATTTTTGACTCTTGATTTTTGACTCTTTTGATTTTTGACTCTTCTGATTTTTGACTCTTTTGATTTTTGACTATTTTGATTTTTGACTCTTTTGGTTTTTGACTTTTGACTTTTGACATTTGACATTTGACTTTTGACTTTTGAATTTTGACTTTGGACTTTGGACTTTGGACTTTGGACTTTGGACTTTGGACTTTGGACTTTGGACTTTGGACTTTGGACTTTGGACTTTGGACTTTGGACTTTGGACTTTGGACTTTGGACTTTGGACTTTGGACTTTGGACTTTGGACTTTGGACTTTGGACTTTGGACTTTGGACTTTGGACTTTGGACTTTGGACTTTGGACTTTGGACTTTGGACTTTGGATTTGGACTTTGGACTTTGGACTTTGGACTTTGGACTTTGGATTTTTGACATTTGACTTTTGAATTTTGACTTTGGACTTTGGACTTTGGACTTTGGACTTTGGACTTTGGACTTTGGACTTTGGACTTTGGACTTTGGACTTTGGACTTTGGACTTTGGACTTTGGACTTTGGACTTTGGACTTTGGACTTTGGACTTTGGACTTTGGACTTTGGACTTTGGACTTTGGACTTTGGACTTTGGACTTTGGACTTTGGACTTTGGACTTTGGACTTTGGACTTTGGACTTTGGACTTTGGACTTTGGACTTTGGACTTTGGACTTTGGACTTTGGACTTTGGACTTTGGACTTTGGACTTTGGACTTTGGACTTTGGACTTTGGACTTTGGACTTTGGACTTTGGACTTTGGACTTTGGACTTTGGACTTTGGACTTTGGACTTTGGACTTTGGACTTTGGACTTTGGACTTTGGACTTTGGACTTTGGACTTTGGACTTTGGACTTTGGACTTTGGACTTTGGACTTTGGACTTTGGACTTTGACCTTTGACTTTTGACTTTTGACTTTTGACTTTTGACTTTTGACTTTTGACTTTTGACTTTTGACTTTTGACTTTTGACTTTTGACTTTTGACTTTTGACTTTTGACTTTTGACTTTTGACTTTTGACTTTTGACTTTTGACTTTTGACTTTTGACTTTTGACTTTTGACTTTTGACTTTTGACTTTTGACTTTTGACTTTTGACTTTTGACTTTCGGCTTTCGACTTTTGACTTTCGGCTTTCGACTTTTGACTTTTGACTTTTGACTTTTTCGGTCTTAAAGTGTTTCTTTTGCGTCATTTCTTTTTATTTATGTCTTAGCTCTTCTCTATTTTCACTTTGTTAACTTAATTTTATTTATATTGTTCATTTATACTCGGCTTTAACCTAGTTACGGTCGTTCGCCGAGTGTTTTTGTTAATTGTTGTTATGTAATTTCTCTTTTCACTGTTTGCTCATTGCGTTTTATGTTTTGTGCTCTTTTTCTCTAGCTGTCATATTTGTTTTCTTTCTTATAGATGTTTCTTATCTCATGTTTAATTTTTTCTTCTTACATTTTCAAAAGCAGAAAATGCTTTTCAGCTTTCGGATGTTAGATTGATGCCTTTATATTTTGATCTTAAATAAAAATTTTTCATTATTACCTACTATTCATTTCCCTTTAGTTTTACTCTCGACGACTGTCGATTCTCGACTGTTGATTTTTTACTTTCAATGTTTGATTCTCCAATTTTAATTGACTAATAACTCTTGACATGCGATTCTCGACACTCGATTCTCAAATTTTGACTCTCGACTCTCGAGTCTTGATTCTAAACTTTATATTCTCGACTATAAAATGTCGACTCTCGACTTATAGTTGTTGTTTGTAGACTTTGGGGCTTTAGAAATTGGACTTTACACTTTGGACTTTGAAATCGGAATTTTTGACTTTAGATTTTAGTCTAAGGACTAAAAGAGTATCGACTGTTGCCTTTTAATTTGATTTTTGACATTTGACTTTCATCTTTTGAATTATAACTTTTGAATTTTGACTATTGGCTATTCACTGTTGTCTCTTGACTTGTAACGTTTGACTCTTGACATTTGGCATTTGACTTCAGGCTTGAATCTTCAATCCTAATTTTCAACCTTAAACCTTAATTCTTAAACCTTATACATTAGCTCTTAAAGTTTAGACCATAGACCTTGGTCTAAACTTTAAGACCTTAGTCCTTAGACCTTGGACCTTAGACCTTAGACCTTAGGCTTTAGACCTTAGACCTTAGACCTTAGACCTTAGACCTTAGACCTTAGACCTTAGACCTTAGACCTTAGACCTTAGACCTTAGACCTTAGACCTTAGACCTTAGACCTTAGACCTTAGACCTTAGACCTTAGACCTTAGACCTTAGACCTCAGACCTTAGATCTTAGATCTTAGATCTTAGATCTTAGATCTTAGATCTTAGATCTTAGATCTTAGATCTTAGATCTTAGATCTTAGATCTTAGATCTTAGATCTTAGATCTTAGATCTTAGATCTTAGATCTTAGATCTTAGATCTTAGATCTTAGATCTTAGATCTTAGATCTTAGATCTTAGATCTTAGACCTTAGATCTTAGACCTAAGACCTTAGAGCTTAGACCTTAGACCTTAGACCTTAAACTTTAGACTTTAGACCTAAAACTCTAGATCTAAGACTTTAGACTTTGGATATTAAACTTCAGACTTTTAGAATTTAGACTGAAGACTTCTTATCTTTGACTTTTTATTTTAGGTTTAGATTTTTTCTCAATGCTTCATAGTTTTTGAGGAATGATTTTTTAGCTTGCTTGATAGTTATCAGTTTTTTCTTGTTTTTTGTGGTTTTCCGATAAACTTTTGTCGTCATTTCACTCATTGCTTTTCGTGTTCTAATTTTAGGTTTATTTTTGTTGTGTTTCATGGAAACGAAAATGGCATGTAAATTAATGGTAATTTGGCTGTGGTTCAATTGATTTTTTCTGTTTCATGATCCGAATCAACAGAATATTTTATCGCATCAACGACGGCCTAATTAGGCCGTTCTGAAATTGAAAAGAGCTTTGGCCCCGAAGCGTCAATTGGTTTCGAAATTCAACAACTCAATTCCGCAAACACATTTATCGAAAGTCAACACGATAAGCAGCATGCCAAAAACCAATTAGGGATGTTTCGTCCATAGCTTCCGGTGGTTCAGTCGTGGCTCGGCACAACACAAACAAGATACCCTCATTTGGTCGCATTCCGTGGTTGAATGGTGAAAAACAATTTGCATTTGAAAAAAATGAAACTGTTTTTTTATGTTTGCTGTTTCGAAAACGCTTCCCGATGTTTCGCGAAAATCCGACCGAGTCTGCTGCATTCGATTAAATTCCATTATACCGGATCGATACTTGTTTGCTTTCAATGTTGCCGTTCTCTGCTGTTGAGATCTTGACTCCAATCCGGCAATGTCTATCTTCGTTACTTGCGTCGTTTCCTAATTGCTAGAGACATTTCAGCCCGGAATGAGATTGCACGCAAAAGCGCTGGAGCACAGTTAATTCGATTCTATCGATCGAAATCGAATTCGTATCCGTGGCCATAGTGGAGGACGACGACAAGCCTTGCCTTGGTACGGTCGGTCGGATTGACAATGGATTGGTTAGGGATTTGGACAGTTGGACGATTTAATTGCATTTTAACGATGTCAACGATTTGTTTTCTGTTTCTTTTCGGGTTCTATTCCATTACTTTTCTATCCACGTCACTTTTAACTGTTCCACTTTCACAATAACAAAAAATATTAATTCGACTCACTCGTACAAGCTTTGTAATCACGATTGACATACCGGTTGGAAAAGCGTCAGTCGCCATACGAGGTTCGTTTCCAATGCACGCCTTGTAGAAGTAAGCGATTATTCGCCTGTAAGTAGACAACAGTACTGCTTTTACTGGCTAATGATTTCCCCCGTTGCCATCGCACGCATCGTTCCGACAAAGTTCGACTCATTAAATAAACAATCTCAGACAGTGGAAAGCTGTCGGCTGTATTTACGATAAAGCTGTCTCAATTTGAAGCCAAGTCCCACGTTGGCAACAGCAGCAGCAGCACCTAACTTTAGTAGGCTGTGACTTTGTCTTCACCGGGACAACCAATAATTTAGTTCCCGAACCAACCCCGGTGGGGTCTCTGGCGAGTCACGAAATCACAGAGTCTCACTCGAAGGCTCATCGCCAATCCTTTAATGTGTTGTGATTAATTAACTGCCAGAGTCGGCCGGGCTGGATCGGGACCGGAAGCGAATACGCGCACACACACACACACACAGACACAATCTACAATCATAAATCAAGTTGCATTAACTTCAACCGAAAGCGGCCGCGTTTGTTTCTCGTGTTTCATCGGGGAAGTTGGTGTGGATTTTCCCCCCCGAGAAGAAACAGCCGTGCGATAGTCGTCGGGGTCGTCCTAATCGGGCACAATTCCGTCAATTATTTCTCGGAGGACGACCATCCATCCAGCCATCCATCGCTCACGGTTCATGATCTTTGTTGGTGTTTTCAATTCTACATACCGTGGGCTGACTCCGGTTTCCGCCCGCGAAAACCGAGCCTCGCGCAAATAAACCGCTGGGTTTGGTCTTTCATTAATTATTCAAATTGACACCGGTATTTGCTTTCTTTGACAAATTATTCCATTACGCCTTGAAGCTCGAGGCGTCGATTCCGTTTGCGGAAGGTTGCAATTAGAGTTGAGAAACACGCGCGGTGCACGGCGGTGGTGATGAAGCCGGTGAGTCGGTTTTAATGCCTCCGGGATCCTCCGACGACGCTGGAAAGTGGGTGGTTGGTTGAAGATAAGTAG
Organism: Malaya genurostris; assembly: GCF_030247185.1. NCBI lineage: Eukaryota > Metazoa > Arthropoda > Insecta > Diptera > Culicidae > Malaya > Malaya genurostris. Next base: position 24,954,921 of record NC_080571.1, on the reverse strand, counting down.
GGCGTTTTGTTCTGAGCTAATTTATAACTGCCATAGCTTGATTAAATAAACAGCGACTAGAATCTTCTTCAATTATTGAGAACTGTTGCTTCGGTGTTTCGGGAGCAAAAATGGAAATATTGTTTACAATGCTGGGAATTTGGCCTTCGGCGTTGCTGATTTTCTAACTGACTGAGAACTGATTGTATCTAGGTAGCCTTGAAGAAGACAAACACAGTAGCCATGGAACGGTCTCGAAGGTAAATAAATGTTTTATGGTTTACTTTGTAATATCGTTTTCGCTTGATGCCCAAACCTAACCCAGTTTTCAGCGTAACTGCTGTCAAACCGTTTGTTTGAAGCTAGTTTCAACGTTGTTGAACTAAAAGTCGAGTCTTTTTCGAACCTGGTTTTTATATCAGGTTTGCTCAAACCCCCGTTGCTAAGTGCGAACCGAACACAGTTTCGTGAAAAGGTTTTTGTTTGATGAAACTATCCTGAGTCAGGTTCAGTTTTCTCAAGCGAAAACGACATATAATTTGAACCTTCGTTTAGGAAGTTGGACAATCACGTTCTTGAGTTGAAATCAATGGTTAAAACCCTGCTAAACCTCACCTTATTCTCATAAATATGAATTTTCAAAATACTTCTTATTGGCTCTTGACTAAGAACAAAAATATTTTTTTGTCTTTCCAAAATAATTTGAAATTGTAAATACACTTCACCCTTTAATTCCGGTACCGGAAGTCGGATTCGGATTAAATTCAATTGCAACATATGGGACTCTAAGCTAGTGTAAATCGTTTTAGCTGTCTCTTGGAAGTCGAGGTGAGTTCCGTTCGTTTTGACCAGTACTTTCGGAACTGGAAACCGGAAACCGACAGAGCCAAACACCATTCCGTTTGACTATCATCTAATAGGGCCTACTTTTGCCGGAAATACGTCTTACTTTATTACAGGGGTGCCTTGTCGAAATTCACTCTGTACAATAATGGGCAGAACTCAATCGTGAATATCTCTTTTTGTATTAAAAGTAGCAATCGAGCAATATGTTTGGTATGATCGAGGATTAAGGTGAAATTCAGTACCAAAATAAGGCACGCAAAATTTCAACCGTCATGCGGTGGACGAATCATCGCACAAAGCGTATAGTTAAAAAACCGGCACATAGAAATACGGAATATTTTCCGTGATTGAGTGCAGTGAGATTAAGGCACTGTGTATGATGTTTTTAATTGTTTTCAATTGAATATTATGAGGGAAACACATTTGTGCATGTTGTCTAAGACGGCCAATTTATTCATTCAACTTGTAAGCAAAATAAAGTTGTTACTTATATAAGTAATTGAAGCCATAATAATTTAAATTTAAATATCCCAGATGACCAAAATCGACTTGTTATGAGTTTTAAAAATTTATATGGATTTATGAATGAATTTGAACATTGCATCTCTAATGTCATCGTAATCGGTCTTATCGCTTGTACAATCCAGTATTTTTTTGCTATCGTATGCTCCGTATATTGCATTGCTTGAAAATAGAAAAGGATGAACAAAAATAGCAGAAATTCAAGAAAAACTCACGACAGTTGTGTCTCTGGCATTACCCACCCGTTTTTTAGAAAAAGTTTTCAGAACAGTTTCGCAGCATTTTCACTTCCTTCGCATAAAATCACGCAAATGATGGTAAGGAATTTTAAATCTTTTGACGTCAGACTACGTCTTTCTTTACTATACACCGAAACCTCCATTTACGAACTAAACGGGGGTTCGAAAATGGAGGTAGTTCGTAAAAAAAGTTTACGTTATTTGGATTTGGTTCGTAAAAAAATTTACGTAATTTGGAATTTACTTCGTAAAAAAAGTTTTGTGTAATGAATGTGGAAACCTCCAATCACATGGCCATTTTCGGAACGGATGTGATAAGTGGGTGCAAGAAAATGATGTTTGGGGTCGGTTCAAAATCCAAGATGGCGACTTCCGGTTTAACGATATTCCTTAAACATCCTTACAATGTGGGTATTTTCGGAACGGGATTCATGAGTAGATGACGGAAAACTATGTTTGAAAGGGTTCGGAAATCCAAGATGGCGACTTCCGGTTTGTCGATATTTCTTAAAAACCCTTAAAATGTGGGTATTTTCAGAACGGGATTGATGAGTAGTTGACGGAAAACGATGTTTGAAGTGGTTTTTAAATCAAAGATGGCGACTTCCGTTTTGTCAATATTACTTAAAAACCCTTAATGGGATTGATGAGTAGTTGACGGAAAACGACGTTTGAAGTGGTTCGGAAATCCAAGATGGCGACTTCCGGTTTGTCGATATTCCTTAAAAACCCTTAATGGGATTGATGAGTAGTTGACGGAAAACGACGTTTGAAGTGGTTTGTAAATCCAAGATGGCGACTTCCGTTTTGTCGATATTCCTTAAAAACCTTCACAATGTGGGTATTTTCGGAACGGGACTGATTAGTAGATGACGGAAAACGATGTTTGAAGTGGTTTGGAAATCCAAGATGGCGACTTCCGTTTTGTCGATATTCCTTAAAAACCTTCACAATGTGGGTATTTTCGGAACGGGACTGATTAGTAGATGACGGAAAACGATGTTTGAAGTGGTTTGGAAATCCAAGATGGCGACTTCCGGTTTGTCGATATTCCTTAAAAACCCTTAATGGGATTGATGAGTAGTTGACGGAAAACGACGTTTGAAGTGGTTTGTAAATCCAAGATGGCGACTTCCGTTTTGTCGATATTCCTTAAAAACCTTCACAATGTGGGTATTTTCGAACCGGAATTGATGAGTAAATGACGGAAGACGTTGTTTGAAGTGGTTCGGAAATCCTAGATGGCGATTTCCGGTTTGTCGATATTCCTTAAAAGTCTTTACAATGTGGGTATTTTCGGAAAAGGGTTGATGAGTAGATTACGGAAAACTATGTTTGAAGTGGTTCGGAAATCCAAGATGGCGACTTCCGGATTGTCGATATTCCTTAAAAACCCTTACAATGTGGGTATTTTTGGAACGGGATTGATGAGTAGTTGACGAAAAACGATGTTTGAAGTGGTTTGTAAATCCAAGATGGCGACTTCCGGATTGTCGATATTCCTTAAAAACCGTTACAATGTGGGTTGTTTTGGAACGGGATTGATGAGTAGTTGACGGAAAACGATGTTTGAAGTGGTTTGTAAATCCAAGATGGCGACTTCCGGTTTGTCGATATTCCTTAAAAATCTTTACAATGTGGGTATTTTCGGAACGGGATTGATTAGTAGATGACGGAAAACTATGTTTGAAGTGGTTCGGAAATCCAAGATGGCGACTTCCGGTTTGTCGATATTCCTTAAAAACCCTTACAATGTGGGTATTTTCGGAACGGGATTGATTAGTAGATGACGGAAAACTATGTTTGAAGTGGTTCGGAAATCCAAGATGGCGACTTCCGGTTTGTCGATATTACTTAAAAACCCTTACAATGTGGGGATTTTCGAACCGGAATCGATGAGTAGATGACGGAAAACGATGTTTGAAGTGGTTCGGAAATCCTAGATGGCGATTTCCGGTTTATCAATATTCCTAAAAACTTACAATATGGGAATTTTCGAACCGGAATTGATGAGTAAATGACGGTAGACGTTGTTTGAAGTGGTTCGGAAATCCTAGATGGCGATTTCCGGTTTGTCGATATTCCTTAAAAATCTTTACAATGTGGGTATTTTCGGAAAAGGGTTGATGAGTAGATTACGGAAAACTATGTTTGAAGTGGTTCGGAAATCCAAGATGGCGACTTCCGGATTGTCGATATTCCTTAAAAACCCTTACAATGTGGGTATTTTTGGAACGGGATTGATGAGTAGTTGACGGAAAACGATGTTTGAAGTGGTTTGTAAATCCAAGATGGCGACTTCCGGATTGTCGATATTCCTTAAAAACCCTTACAATGTGGGTATTTTCGGAACGGGATTGATTAGTAGATGACGGAAAACGATGTTTGAAGTGGTTCGGAAATCCAAGATGGCGACTTCCGTTTTGTCGATATTCCTTAAAAACCTTCACAATGTGGGTATTTTCGGAACGGGACTGATGAGTAGATGACGGAAAACGATGTTTGAAGTGATTCGGAAATCCTAGATGGCTATTTCCGGTTTGTCGATATTCCTTAAAAATCTTTACAATGTGGGTATTTTCGGAACGAGATTGATTAGTAGATGACGGAAAACTATGTTTGAAGTGGTTCGGAAATCCAAGATGGCGACTTCCGGTTTGTCGATATTCCTTAAAAACCCTTACAATGTGGGTATTTTCGGAACGGGATTGATTAGTAGATGACGGAAAACGATGTTTGAAGTGGTTTGGAAATCCAAGATGGCGACTTCCGGTTTGTCGATATTCCTTAAAACCCTTACAATGTGGGTATTTTCGGAACGGGATTGATTAGTAGATGACGGAAAACGATGTTTGAAGTGGTTTGGAAATCCAAGATGGCGACTTCCGTTTTGTCGATATTCCTTAAAAACCTTCACAATGTGGGTATTTTCGGAACGGGACTGATGAGTAGATGACGGAAAACGATGTTTGAAGTGGTTCGGAAATCCTAGATGGCGATTTCCGGTTTGTCGATATTCCTTAAAAATCTTTACAATGTGGGTATTTTCGGAAAAGGGTTGATGAGTAGTTGACGGAAAACGATGTTTGAAGTGGTTTGTAAATCCAAGATGGCGACTTCCGGTTTGTCGATATTCCTTAAAAATCTTTACAATGTGGGTATTTTCGGAACGGGATTGATTAGTAGATGACGGAAAACTATGTTTGAAGTGGTTCGGAAATCCAAGATGGCGACTTCCGGTTTGTCGATATTCCTTAAAAACCCTTACAATGTGGGTATTTTCGGAACGGGATTGATTAGTAGATGACGGAAAACTATGTTTGAAGTGGTTCGGAAATCCAAGATGGCGACTTCCGGTTTGTCGATATTCCTTAAAAACCCTTACAATGTGGGTATTTTCGGAACGGGATTGATTAGTAGATGACGGAAAACTATGTTTGAAGTGGTTCGGAAATCCAAGATGGCGACTTCCGGTTTGTCGATATTCCTTAAAAACCCTTACAATGTGGGTATTTTCGGAACGGGATTGATTAGTAGATGACGGAAAACTATGTTTGAAGTGGTTCAGAAATCCAAGATGGCGACTTCCGGTTTGTCGATATTCCTTAAAAACCCTTACAATGTGGGTATTTTCGAAACGGGATTGATGAGTAGATGACGGAAAACGATGTTTAAAGTGGTTTGGAAATCCAATATGGCGACTTCCGTGTTATCAATATTCCTAAAAACTCTTACAATGTGGGGATTTTCGAACCGGAATCGATGAGTAGATGACGGAAAACGATGTTTGAAGTGGTTCGGAAATCCTAGATGGCGATTTCCGGTTTATCAATATTCCTAAAAACTTACAATATGGGAATTTTCGAACCGGAATTGATGAGTAAATGACGGTAGACGTTGTTTGAAGTGGTTCGGAAATCCTAGATGGCGATTTCCGGTTTGTCGATATTCCTTAAAAATCTTTACAATGTGGGTATTTTCGGAAAAGGGTTGATGAGTAGATTACGGAAAACTATGTTTGAAGTGGTTCGGAAATCCAAGATGGCGACTTCCGGATTGTCGATATTCCTTAAAAACCCTTACAATGTGGGTATTTTTGGAACGGGATTGATGAGTAGTTGACGGAAAACGATGTTTGAAGTGGTTTGTAAATCCAAGATGGCGACTTCCGGATTGTCGATATTCCTTAAAAACCCTTACAATGTGGGTATTTTCGGAACGGGACTGATGAGTAGATGACGGAAAACGATGTTTGAAGTGGTTCGGAAATCCTAGATGGCGATTTCCGGTTTATCAATATTCCTAAAAACTTACAATGTGGGAATTTTCGAACCGGAATTGATGAGTAAATGACGGAAGACGTTGTTTGAAGTGGTTCGGAAATCCAAGATGGCAACTTCCGGTTTGTCGATATTCCTTAAAAATCTTTACAATGTGGGTATTTTCGAAAAAGGATTGATGAGTAGATGACGGAAAACGATGTTTAAAGTGGTTTGGAAGTCCAAGATGGCGACTTCCGGATTGTCGATATTCCTTAAAAACCCTTACAATGTGGGTATTTTCGGAACGGGATTGATGAGTAGATGACGGAAAACGATGTTTGAAGTGGTTAGTTACGGTTTTAAATTTCGACATTCTAAAAATTAATATTGAGTCGAAAAGATTCCTTTATCAGGAAGAAGAGATTGCCATACTGAAGAGGTGTACATTGTTTCATCCGATTCGGAGAAAGTCGAAAATGTCATCGTTAATTTCAGCCAAATCAAAATATGCACAAGAAAAAAACGACCCCCAAGTTTAGATCGTGATGGAAGTGGACATTCCAAGCAATTCTAGTAAATTATTTCAAATTAGCAGGAAATTTGTAGCAAACTAGAAAGTTTCTGAAAAAAAATTTTTTTTACAAAACCATAGAAAGTCGTGTGAAGTTTTTAAGAAATAATGGTAATTTCATGATTGTTCGTCTAAATTTTATAATGCTTTTTCTGAATTTCTAGATTGCTAAAAGCTTTCTATTTTTGTTATGCATTTTGGTAGTTTGAAGAAATCTTTTTTTTTTCAAATTCGAAGAAAAATAAAACCACTGTTTTACGTTGCAAAAATCTTGTCCATTGGATTTCACTTATTAAAACTCAACTGTTTTGAGAGGATGCGTTTTTTTCTTATATTGATTATGTTTAACCTGATAATCAGGGGGACATGCAGCGCCCCTATAACATAAAATAACAACCAAACAATTGCAATATTGTAATTTTGTGATCTGCGGGCTCTCCGTGTAGTCTTTCGTTTGGGTAGGGTCTAAACGAAAACGAAGAATGGTGAGCGGATGATGTCATGGTTAATTTCAGCCAAATCAAAATACGCAAAAAAAAAATTGACCCTCAAGCTTAGATCGTTGTGGAAGTGGACATTCCAAGCAATTCTAGTAAATTATTTCAAATTAGCAAGAAATTTCTAGCAAACTGAAATTTTTTTTTTTTGCAAAACCATAGAAAGTCGTGTGAAGTTTTGAAGAAATAATGGTAATTTCATGATTGTTCGTCTAAATTTTATAGTGCTTTTTCTGAATTTCTAGATTGTTAAAATCTTTCCATTTTTGTTATGCATTTTGGTAGTTTGAAGAAATCTTTTTTTTGTTCAAATTCGAAGAAAAATAAAACTACTGTTTTAAGTTGCAAAAATCTTGTCCATTGGATTTCACTTATTAAAACTCAACTGTTTCGAGAGGATGCGTTTTTATTTCTGTTGATTAGGTTTAACCTGATAATCAAGGGGACATGCAGCGTACCTTTAATATAAAATATTTCTTATCAAATTTTAGTGGATCTTTTCAATAAAAATTTTACTGAATTGATAGGTTGCTGAAAAAATATTACATGAAAGAGAAAAAAAAAACTTCCAGTATACTTTTGTTATATATTTCAAATATTAAATTAAAACGTCTTCCGAAATCCAATGAGAAATAAAGTTTCTGACAGTGTATTTTTCTACCGTTTTCGAAATCAGAACGTAAACGATTTCAATTCAGTATCAAAAAGGCACGACCACGGCGGTGACATTAAAAGTGAATAGTCGAATTTTAACGTCGGCAAACTTAACGACTATCTTTCATCGAGCAAAGAAAGTTGAGGAAAATCGATTCCAATCGGAATTTAATTTGTTTGTTCTTAGGCAATAAGTTGGAAACATTTTCGAAATCTATTTGAAACTGCTAGATAGTTTATGCCCTCCGGTATTTTTATTCATCTAATGAATTTGTTGTCGTTTAAGTCTCTTTTGCTTCGATGTTGTTTTGGTTAGTTAAAAACTATTGATACCAAGTTGCATCGTGCTTTTCCCATTCACACAGAAAAACAACTTAATCTGTTTCTCTGGTCGTAATCTCTTGAATCGGTTGAAACTTTTCTATCGTAATCTCTCCATTCCATTAACAAACAACCACTTTCACGTCAATCCGTAAATATGATTGCAATAGCAGTAGCAGCACTCGAAGCTCAGAATTAATCTTTGCTGTCTATAATGGAATCCTGCACTCCGAACACGATCGTCCTTCTCCGAAGATGAAACATTACTGCACGGAAGTTTATTGGAGCCTCCTGGGGGAGGAGAGGGGAGGAAGGAACGCATTGCTATGTGTCGGATTAAGAGTAAGCTTAACAAAAAGAAAAGGCAAAAAACAAAATAAAATTTCGAATACCGAGTTTTGCCAGCGTCCTCACTTGGCTGGCAAGCAGTGCTACCAGATTAATAAAGGAGCGAATGGCTGACTGACTGGCTGGCTGTGGGAAGACCCGACTGGTCAAGTAAGCGGGGTGTTTTAATGCATTTTCAATGAATCCACTTGCTGCGTTTGATTGCTCTTCCGGTTGCTATTCAACATTGCACATTGTGTGCACTTATTTGATGCAGTGTTTGGGTTGAATTGTGTTCAGAGAGCATAAAGAACTGCACAGTTTGTTTGTTTTTTTGTGGGTGAAAGCGAGTTGACGAATTGAAGGCAATGATTGCAATGTGTTTCAGCAGTTTGTCGTTTGGTTGTTTGTAGTTGTTGATTCAATCAAGTGCTTCATAATTATTTCTGCTTTCTAGTTTTTCACATACTGCCCAATTTCATTTTGTGAAATTGTTCTCTGCCTAGTGGATATCAAAAGCACTGCCATTTTCAAAACAGATAATAAGCCATAGTCTGTTCACGGATTACTGTATGTTCACATTTCCAACAGCAAAATCCGACTCCAACGGGAGGAAAAAAAAGTAGAAATATGAAATATTACCCCCATTGAGCTTTTCCATTTTCACTTTCGGGGCTTTCGGGGCTCAATCGATCATGGATAATCCGCTCGCCTGCACCATTAGGTTTACTGCCATTAGTTGACTGTTATTGGTTGCTTTAATTCGACGAATTTAGGTAGCCATTGGTTGGAATGTTCGTGAGTTTCTTTGTGATGTTGATTTTCGGTTCTGATTTACTGTAGCAAAAGAAAAATTGAAATGGAATTTTTATATAACTAAATGCGATCTGCCTTCATAAAAGATACAATGTCCCGCATAAATATGTTTCGACGTAATCAGGAATTCAAAATCTGTGGCAGTATTGATTATGAGTATATTTATTTGAATACATCAATTTGAACAAACTCACCTGTGAAGGATCTCGTCGGTATTTTGCGGTTAACTTGAGTATTTATTCGTGCTTGACTGACACTTTAAAATCAGTTTTCACGTTCTTTCTGCATTCTAACCGTTATTGTGGTATTTTTTTTTATTCTTTTCAATACTATGAGACGGGGGCATGCAGCGACCCTATATTTTTTAGGTTTTTTAATTTTGTTCGAAATTAGCAAAGCAAAGTCTTGGCATCACATTCCTTTCGTGGAATTTTGTCTTTCTGTTTCAACAGACTTCGCTGTCGATTCTTAGCGTACAGAATCATCGCATGGCTAGTACGATGGATCGTACTGACACCAAAAATCCTTCCAGGTCGGGGCTCGAACATACGACAGCTGGCTTGTAAGATCCTATACATTGAACCGACGACCAGTTCGAAATTAGTTAACTTTGAAAAACTTGAATGAACCTTATGTTCTTTAAAATGCTGTCTTTGAATGTATTTATATCACTTCAGTACTCAAAAGTCAAAAGAGTCACACTCAGAAAATTCAAAAGAGTCAGACGAATCAAAGAGTCACCAAAGAGTTAAAATAGTTGAAAAGGCATAAAAAACCCAGATAAGGCAAAAACTCCGAAGAATACAAATAGTCTAAAAAGACAAAAAGGTCGAAAGAATCATGATTATCGAGTCCAAAAAGTCTAAGAATAAAAAGAGTCACAAGAATTAAATGAGTCAAAAGAGTCAAAGTATCAAAAAAATATAAAGAGTCAAAGGAATTCAAAAAGTTAATAAAAAATCATAAGTCAAAGTCAGAAGAATCAAACAAGTCAAACAATCGAAAGTGTCAAAAGAGTTTCAATAGTAGACAAACAAAAGAGTCGAAGGAGTCTACAGCATCAAGAGTCAAAATAGTAACAAAGAAGTTATCAAAGTTTGAAAAGTAAAAAAAGCCACAAAAATCACAAGAGTCAAGAAAGTCAAAAATGACAAAAGATTCAGAAGAGTAGAAAAAATAAAGTAAAAGGATGAAAACTATCAAAAGAGTCAGGAATGTCAATAGACTCAAAAGCGATAAAGAAGTCAAAAATGTCAAGATAGCCAAAAAGTCGAAAAATTACAAAGAGTAAAGCGTAAAAAGTCTAAAGAGTTAAAAGAGTCATAAGAACCCAAATAACGCGAAAAGCAAAAAAGATTCCAGTAGTCAAAAGAGACAAAAAGGTCGAAAGAATCATAATATACAAATCAAAAAAGGCAAAAGAGTCGAATGAATAAAACTAGTAAAGAGAATCATATGAGTCAGAAGAGTAAAAAGATTCAAAATAGTCGAAAGAGTAAAAAAATCAAGAGTCAAAAAAGTTAGAAAAATAAAAAAAGTCGAGTCAAAAGAGTTTCAATAGTAGAAACACAAAAGAGTCGAAGGAGTCCACAGCATCAAGAGTCAAAATAGTAAAACAGGAGTTATCAAAGTTTGAAAAGTAAAAAATGCCATTAAAATCACAAGAGTCAAGATAGTTAAAAATTACAAAAGATTCAGAAGAGTAGAAAAAGTGAAAAAAAAGAAGTTAAAGGATGAAAACTATCAAAATAGTTTGGAACGTCAAAAGATTTAAAAGAGATAAAGAAGTCGAAAACATTAATTAAAAGTTAAAAAGATAAAAATAAAGTCAAGAGCCTAAAACGTCAAGATAGCCAGAAAAAGTCGAAAAATTACAAAGAGTAAAGCGTAAAAAGTCTAAAGAGTTAAAAGAGTCATAAGAACCCAAATAATGCGAAAAGCAAAAAAGATTCCAGTAGTCAAAAGAGACAAAAAGGTCGAAAGAATCATAATAATCAAATCAAAAAAGGCAAAAGAGTCGAATGAATAAAACTAGTAAAGAGAATCATATGAGTCAGAAGAGTAAAAAGATTCAAAAAATTCGAAAGAATAAAAAAATCAAGAGCCAAAAAAGTCAGAAAAATCAAAAAAGTCAAGTCAAAAGAGTTTCAATAGTAAAAAAACAAAAGAGTCGAAGAAGTCTGCAGCATCAAGAGTCAAAATAGTAAAAAAAGGGTTATCAAATTTTTAAAAGTAAGAAAAGCCACACAAATGGATGAAAACTATCAAAATAGTCTGGAACGTTAAAAGACTCAAAAGAGATAAAGAAGTCGAAAACATTAATTAAAAGTTAGAAAAGCAAAACTAAAGTCAAAAGCTTAAAACAGTAAGATAGCCAAAAAGTCGAAAAATTACAAAGAGTAAAGCGTAAAAAGTCGAAAGAGTTAAAAGAGCCATAAGAACCCAAATAATGCGAAAAGTCAAAAAGATTCAAGCAGTCAAAAGAGACAAAAATGTCGAAAGAATCATAACAATCAAATAAAAAAAGGCAAAAGAGTCGAAAGAATAAAAATAGTAAAAAGAATCAAATGAGTCAAAATAGTCAAAAAAGTCAGAAGAATAAAAAAAGTCGAGTCAAAAGAGTTTCAATAGTAGAAAAACAAAAGAGTCGAAGGAGTCTACAGCATCAAGAGTCAAAATGGTAAAACAGGAGTTATCAAAGTTTGAAAAGTAAAAAAGCCAAAAAAATCACAAGAGTCAAGAAAGTCAAAAATGACAAAAGATTCAGAAGAGTAGAAAAAGTGAAAGAAAGTAAAAGGATGAAAACTATCAAAATAATCTGGAATGTCGAAAGACTTAAAAGAGATAAAGAAGTTATAAACATTAATAAAAAGTTAGAAAAGCAAAAATAAAGTCAAAAGCTTAAAACAGTAAGATAGCCAAAAAAGTCGAAAAATTACAAAGAGTAAAGCGTAAAAAGTCGAAAGAGTTAAAAGAGCCATAAGAACCCAAATAATGCGAAAAATCAAAAAGATTCAAGTAGTCAAAAGAGACAAAAAGGTCGAAAGAATCATTATAATCAAATCAAAAAAGGCAAAATAGTCGAAATAATAAAATTAGTAAGAAGAATCAAATGAGTCAAAATAGTCAAAAGACTAAAAAGATTCAAAAAAGTTGAAAGAGTAAAAAAATCAGGAGTCAAAAAAGTCAGAAGAATCAAACAAGTCAAAAAACGTCGAGTCAAAAGAGTTTCAAAATTAGAAAAACAAAAGTGTCGAAGGTGTCTGCAGCATCAAGAGTCAAAATAGTAAAACAGGAGTTATCAAAGTTTGAAAAGTAAAAAAAGCCACAAAAATCACAAGAGTCAAGAAAGTCAAAAATGACAAAAGATTCAGAAGAGTAGTAAAAGTGAAAAAAAAATAAAGTAAAAGGATGAAAACTATCAAAATAGTCTGGAACGTAAAAAGACTCAAAAGAGATAAAGAAGTCGAAAACATTAATTAAAAGTTAGAAAAGCAAAAATAAAGTCAAAAGCTTAAAACGGTAAGATAGCCAAAAAGTCGAAAAATTACAAAGAGTAAAGCGTAAAAAGTCGAAAGAGTTAAAAGAGCCATAAGAACCCAAATAATGCGAAAAGTCAAAAAGATTCAAGCAGTCAAAAGAGACAAAAATGTCGAAAGAATCATAACAATCAAATAAAAAAGGCAAAAGAGTCGAATGAATAAAACTAGTAAAGAGAATCATATGAGTCAGAAGAGTAAAAAGATTCAAAATAGTCGAAAGAGTAAAAAAATCAAGAGTCAAAAAAGTTAGAAAAATAAAAAAAGTCGAGTCAAAAGAGTTTCAATAGTAGAAACACAAAAGAGTCGAAGGAGTCCACAGCATCAAGAGTCATAATAGTAAAACAGGAGTTATCAAAGTTTGAAAAGTAAAAAATGCCATTAAATTCACAAGAGTCAAGATAGTTAAAAATTACAAAAGATTCAGAAGAGTAGAAAAAGTGAAAAAAAAGAAGTTAAAGGATGAAAACTATCAAAATAGTTTGGAACGTCAAAAGATTTAAAAGAGATAAAAAAGTCGAAAACATTAATTAAAAGTTAAAAAGATAAAAATAAAGTCAAGAGCCTAAAACGTCAAGATAGCCAGAAAAAGTCGAAAAATTACAAAGAGTAAAGCGTAAAAAGTCTAAAGAGTTAAAAGAGTCATAAGAACCCAAATAATGCGAAAAGCAAAAAAGATTCCAGTAGTCAAAAGAGACAAAAAGGTCGAAAGAATCATAATAATCAAATCAAAAAAGGCAAAAGAGTCGAATGAATAAAACTAGTAAAGAGAATCATATGAGTCAGAAGAGTAAAAAGATTCAAAAAATTCGAAAGAATAAAAAAATCAAGAGCCAAAAAAGTCAGAAAAATCAAAAAAGTCAAGTCAAAAGAGTTTCAATAGTAAAAAAACAAAAGAGTCGAAGAAGTCTGCAGCATCAAGAGTCAAAATAGTAAAAAAAGGGTTATCAAATTTTTAAAAGTAAGAAAAGCCACACAAATGGATGAAAACTATCAAAATAGTCTGGAACGTTAAAAGACTCAAAAGAGATAAAGAAGTCGAAAACATTAATTAAAAGTTAAAAAGATAAAAATAAAGTCAAGAGCCTAAAACGTCAAGATAGCCAGAAAAAGTCGAAAAATTACAAAGAGTAAAGCGTAAAAAGTCTAAAGAGTTAAAAGAGTCATAAGAACCCAAATAACGCGAAAAGCAAAAAAGATTCCAGTAGTCAAAAGAGACAAAAAGGTCGAAAGAATCATAATAATCAAATCAAAAAAGGCAAAAGAGTCGAATGAATAAAACTAGTAAAGAGAATCATATGAGTCAGAAGAGTAAAAAGATTCAAAATAGTCGAAAGAGTAAAAAAATCAAGAGTCAAAAAAGTTAGAAAAATAAAAAAAGTCGAGTCAAAAGAGTTTCAATAGTAGAAACACAAAAGAGTCGAAGGAGTCCACAGCATCAAGAGTCATAATAGTAAAACAGGAGTTATCAAAGTTTGAAAAGTAAAAAATGCCATTAAATTCACAAGAGTCAAGATAGTTAAAAATTACAAAAGATTCAGAAGAGTAGAAAAAGTGAAAAAAAAGAAGTTAAAGGATGAAAACTATCAAAATAGTTTGGAACGTCAAAAGATTTAAAAGAGATAAAAAAGTCGAAAACATTAATTAAAAGTTAAAAAGATAAAAATAAAGTCAAGAGCCTAAAACGTCAAGATAGCCAGAAAAAGTCGAAAAATTACAAAGAGTAAAGCGTAAAAAGTCTAAAGAGTTAAAAGAGTCATAAGAACCCAAATAATGCGAAAAGCAAAAAAGATTCCAGTAGTCAAAAGAGACAAAAAGGTCGAAAGAATCATAATAATCAAATCAAAAAAGGCAAAAGAGTCGAATGAATAAAACTAGTAAAGAGAATCATATGAGTCAGAAGAGTAAAAAGATTCAAAAAATTCGAAAGAATAAAAAAATCAAGAGCCAAAAAAGTCAGAAAAATCAAAAAAGTCAAGTCAAAAGAGTTTCAATAGTAAAAAAACAAAAGAGTCGAAGAAGTCTGCAGCATCAAGAGTCAAAATAGTAAAAAAAGGGTTATCAAATTTTTAAAAGTAAGAAAAGCCACACAAATGGATGAAAACTATCAAAATAGTCTGGAACGTTAAAAGACTCAAAAGAGACAAAGAAGTCGAAAACATTAGTTAAAAGTTAAAAAAGCAAAAATAAAGTCAAAAGCCTAAAACGTTAAGATAGCCAAAAAAGTCGAAAAATTACAAAGAGTAAAGCGTAAAAAGTCGAAAGAGTTAAAAGAGCCATAAGAACCCAAATAATGCGAAAAATCAAAAAGATTCAAGCTGTCAAAAGAGACAAAAATGTCGAAAGAATCATAACAATCAAATAAAAAAAGGCAAAAGAGTCGAATGAATAAAACTAGTAAAGAGAATCATATGAGTCAGAAGAGTAAAAAGATTCAAAAAATTCGAAAGAATAAAAAAATCAAGAGCCAAAAAAGTCAGAAAAATCAAAAAAGTCAAGTCAAAAGAGTTTCAATAGTAAAAAAACAAAAGAGTCGAAGAAGTCTGCAGCATCAAGAGTCAAAATAGTAAAAAAAGGGTTATCAAATTTTTAAAAGTAAGAAAAGCCACACAAATGGATGAAAACTATCAAAATAGTCTGGAACGTTAAAAGACTCAAAAGAGATAAAGAAGTCGAAAACATTAGTTAAAAGTTAAAAAAGCAAAAATAAAGTCAAAAGCCTAAAACGTTAAGATAGCCAAAAAAGTCGAAAAATTACAAAGAGTAAAGCGTAAAAAGTCGAAAGAGTTAAAAGAGCCATAAGAACCCAAATAATGCGAAAAATCAAAAAGATTCAAGTAGTCAAAAGAGACAAAAAGGTCGAAAGAATCATTATAATCAAATCAAAAAAGGCAAAATAGTCGAAATAATAAAATTAGTAAGAAGAATCAAATGAGTCAAAATAGTCAAAAGACTAAAAAGATTCAAAAAAGTTGAAATAGTAAAAAAATCAAGAGTCAAAAAAGTCAGAAGAATCAAACAAGTCAAAAAACGTCGAGTCAAAAGAGTTTCAAAATTAGAAAAACAAAAGTGTCGAAGGTGTCTGCAGCATCAAGAGTCAAAATAGTAAAACAGGAGTTATCAAAGTTTGAAAAGTAAAAAAAGCCACAAAAATCACAAGAGTCAAGAAAGTCAAAAATGACAAAAGATTCAGAAGAGTGGTAAAAGTGAAAAAAAAAATAAAGTAAAAGGATGAAAACTATCAAAATAGTCTGGAACGTAAAAAGACTCAAAAGAGATAAAGAAGTCGAAAACATTAATTAAAAGTTAGAAAAGCAAAAATAAAGTCAAAAGCTTAAAACGGTAAGATAGCCAAAAAGTCGAAAAATTACAAAGAGTAAAGCGTAAAAAGTCGAAAGATTTAAAAGAGCCATAAGAACCCAAATAATGCGAAAAGTCAAAAAGATTCAAGCAGTCAAAAGAGACAAAAATGTCGGAAGAATCATAACAATCAAATAAAAAAAGGCAAAAGAGTCGAAAGAATAAAAATAGTAAAAAGAATCAAATGAGTCAAAATAGTCAAAAAAGTCAGAAGAATAAAAAAAGTCGAGTCAAAAGAGTTTCAATAGTAGAAAAACAAAAGAGTCGAAGGAGTCTACAGCATCAAGAGTCAAAATGGTAAAACAGGAGTTATCAAAGTTTGAAAAGTAAAAAAGCCAAAAAAATCACAAGAGTCAAGAAAGTCAAAAATGACAAAAGATTCAGAAGAGTAGAAAAAGTGAAAGAAAGTAAAAGGATGAAAACTATCAAAATAATCTGGAATGTCGAAAGACTTAAAAGAGATAAAGAAGTTATAAACATTAATAAAAAGTTAGAAAAGCAAAAATAAAGTCAAAAGCTTAAAACAGTAAGATAGCCAAAAAGTCGAAAAATTACAAAGAGTAAAGCGTAAAAAGTCGAAAGAGTTAAAAGAGCCATAAGAACCCAAATAATGCGAAAAGTCAAAAAGATTCAAGCAGTCAAAAGAGACAAAAATGTCGAAAGAATCATAACAATCAAATAAAAAAAGGCAAAAGAGTCGAACGAATAAAAATAGTAAAGAGAATCATATGAGTCAGAAGAGTAAAAAGATTCAAAATAGTCGAAAGAGTAAAAAAATCAAGAGTCAAAAAAGTTACAAAAATAAAAAAAGTCGAGTCAAAAGAGTTTCAATAGTAGAAAAACAAAAGAGTCGAAGGAGTCCACAGCATCAAGAGTCAAAATAGTAAAACAGGAGTTATCAAAGTTTGAAAAGTAAAAAATGCCATTAAAATCACAAGAGTCAAGATAGTTAAAAATGACAAAAGATTCAGAAGAGTAGAAAAAGTGAAAAAAAAGAAGTTAAAGGATGAAAACTATCAAAATAGTTTGGAACGTCAAAAGATTTAAAAGAGATAAAGAAGTCGAAAACATTAATTAAAAGTTAAAAAGATAAAAATAAAGTCAAGAGCCTAAAACGTCAAGATAGCCAGAAAAAGTCGAAAAATTACAAAGAGTAAAGCGTAAAAAGTCTAAAGAGTTAAAAGAGTCATAAGAACCCAAATAATGCGAAAAATCAAAAAGATTCAAGTAGTCAAAAGAGAAAAAAATGTCGAAAGAATCATTATAATCAAATCAAAAAAGGCAAAATAGTCGAAATAATAAAATTAGTAAGAAGAATCAAATGAGTCAAAATAGTCAAAAGACTAAAAAGATTCAAAAAAGTTGAAAGAGTAAAAAAATCAAGAGTCAAAAAAGTCAGAAGAATCAAACAAGTCAAAAAACGTCGAGTCAAAATAGTTTCAAAATTAGAAAAACAAAAGTGTCGAAGGTGTCTGCAGCATCAAGAGTCAAAATAGTAAAACAGGAGTTATCAAAGTTTGAAAAGTAAAAAAAGCCACAAAAATCACAAGAGTCAAGAAAGTCAAAAATGACAAAAGATTCAGAAGAGTAGTGAAAGTGAAAAAAAAATAAAGTAAAAGGATGAAAACTATCAAAATAGTCTGGAACGTAAAAAGACTCAAAAGAGATAAAGAAGTCGAAAACTTTAATTAAAAGTTAGAAAAAATAAAAGTGAAGTCAAGAGCCTAAAACGTCAAGATAGCCAAAAAGTCGAAAAGTTACAAAGAGTAAAGTGTAAAAAGTCGAAAGAGTTAAAAGAGCCATAAGAACCCAAATAATGCGAAAAATCAAAAAGATTCAAGTAGTCAAAAGAGACAAAAAGGTCGAAAGAATCCTTATAATCAAATCAAAAAAGGCAAAATAGTCGAAATAATAAAATTAGTAAGAAGAATCAAATGAGTCAAAATAGTCAAAAGAGTAAAAAGATTCGAAAAAGTCGAAAGAGTAAAAAAATCAAGAGTCAGAAAAATCAGTAGAATTAAAAAAGTCGAGTTAATAGAGTTTCAATAGTCGAAAAACAAAAGATTCGAAGGAGTCTACAGCCTCAAGGTCAAAATAGTAAAAAAAGGGTTATCAAATTTTGAAAAGTAAAAAAAACCACACAAATGGATGAAAACTATCAAAATAGTCCGGAACGTAAAAAGACTCAGAAGAGATAAAGAAGTCGAAAACATTAATTAAAAGTTAGAAAAGTAAAAATAAAATCAAGAGCCCAAAACGTCAAGATAGCCAAAACAGTCGAAAAATTACAAAGAGTAATGCGTAAAAAGTCGAAAGAGTTAAAAGAGTCATAAGAATCCAAATAATGCGAAAAGTCAAAAAGATTCAAGTAGTCAAAAGAGACAAAATGGTCGAAAGAATAATAATAATCAAATCAAAAGAGTCGAAAGAATAAAACTAGTAAAAAGAATCAAAATAGTCGAAAGAGTAAAAATATCAAGAGTAAAAAATGTCAGAAGAATCAAACAAGTCAAAAAAGGAAATGAGTCTACAGCCTCAAGATTAAAATAGTTTTTTTTACTATCAATCAGTTATCAAAGTTTGAAAAGGTGAAATAATCAGAAAAATCTCAAGAGTCATTAGGTCAAAAAAGACAAAAGATTCCGAAGAGTCAAAAGAGTAAACGAAAATTAAGTAAAAGAGTGAAAACTATCAAAAGAGTCTAGAAGGTCGGAAAATTCAAAACGGTTGAAAGAGTTAAAGAAGTCAAAAATAAAAATCAAAAAAGTCCGAAGCAGAAGACGTCGAAAAATTTAAAAAATTCAGAAGATTCAAAAGAGCCGAAAATTTAAAAAAAAATTAAAAAAAGTGAAGGCTGTTAAAAGAGTTTGAAATCGAAACAGTCAAAAGATTCAGAAAAGTCAAGAAAATCAGAACAGTCAGAAGGAGACAAGATAGTATTCGAAAAAAAGTTTAAAAAGTGAAAACTGTTCAAAGAGTCAGAAGAGTCGAAAGAATCTAAACATTCAATAAAATTGAAGGAAGCAAAAGAGTCTGAAAAGTCAAAAGATTCAAAAGAGTAAAAATAATAGTCCAGTAGTCCAAGTCCAAGTCCAAGTCCAAGTCCAAGTCCAAGTCCAAGTCCAAGTCCAAGTCCAAGTCCAAGTCCAAGTCCAAGTCCAAGTCCAAGTCCAAGTCCAAGTCCAAGTCCAAGTCCAAGTCCAAGTCCAAGTCCAAGTCCAAGTCCAAGTCCAAGTCCAAGTCCAAGTCCAAGTCCAAGTCCAAGTCCAAGTCCAAGTCCAAGTCCAAGTCCAAGTCCAAGTCCAAGTCCAAGTCCAAGTCCAAGTCCAAGTCCAAGTCCAAGTCCAAGTCCAAGTCCAAGTCCAAGTCCAAGTCCAAGTCCAAGTCCAAGTCCAAGTCCAAGTCCAAGTCCAAGTCCAAGTCCAAGTCCAAGTCCAAGTCCAAGTCCAAGTCCAAGTCCAAGTCCAAGTCCAAGTCCAAGTCCAAGTCCAAGTCCAAGTCCAAGTCCAAGTCCAAGTCCAAGTCCAAGTCCAAGTCCAAGTCCAAGTCCAAGTCCAAGTCCAAGTCCAAGTCCAAGTCCAAGTCCAAGTCCAAGTCCAAGTCCAAGTCCAAGTCCAAGTCCAAGTCCAAGTCCAAGTCCAAGTCCAAGTCCAAGTCCAAGTCCAAGTCCAAGTCCAAGTCCAAGTCCAAGTCCAAGTCCAAGTCCAAGTCCAAGTCCAAGTCCAAGTCCAAGTCCAAGTCCAAGTCCAAGTCCAAGTCCAAGTCCAAGTCCAAGTCCAAGTCCAAGTCCAAGTCCAAGTCCAAGTCCAAGTCCAAGTCCAAGTCCAAGTCCAAGTCCAAGTCCAAGTCCAAGTCCAAGTCCAAGTCCAAGTCCAAATCCAAGTCGAAGTCCAAGTCCAAGTCCAAATCCAAGTTCAAGTTCAAGTCGAAATTTAAGTTCAAGTGGAAGGTTCCAGAGTTTTGAAGGTCCAAAAGTTTGATAGTTCGAAGAGTTTGGTAGGTCCAAGAGTTTAGAAGTTCCAAGAGTTTATAAGGCCCAAAAGTTTAGAATATCCAAAAGTTTGGAAGGTCCAAAAGTTTGAAATCGGAATAGCTTAAGAGTTTTGTCAGAGTCCAAGATTTTAGGAATGCAAGAGTCCAAGAGCTCCCGAGTCCAAGAATCCACGCGTTCAAGAGTCCAAGTGTTCTAGAGTCTAAAGGTTCAAGAGTCTAGAAGTCCAAGATCTCAAAAGCCCTTGGTCTAGGAGTTCGAGAATCCAAAAGTCCAAGAGCCCAAGAGTTCAAGAATCAAAGAGTCCAACAGTTTAAGAATCCTAAAGTCCATGAGTCCAAGAGTTCAAAAGCCGAAGAGTTCAAGAGTCCAAAAGTCCAAGAATCCAAGAGGCCAAGAATTCAAGAGTCAAATAAATCTATGAGTCTAAGAGTTCAAGGGTCAAAAGTCCAAGAGCCCAAGAGTTCAAGAGTCAAAGAGTCCAAGAGTTCAAGAATCCTAAAGTCCATGAGTCCAAGAGTTCAAGAGCCGAAGTGTCCAAGAGTCCTAGAATCCAAGAGTTCAAGAATTCAGGGGTCCAAGACTAAAAGAGTCCAAGAGTTCAAGAGTCCAATAAATCTATGAGTCTAAGAGTTCAAATGTCAACAATCCAAGAGTCTAAGAGTCCAGGAGTCCAATAATTCCAAGAGTCCAGTAAATCCAAAAGTCCAAGTGTTCTAGAGTTCAAGAATCCAAGAGTCTAAGGTTCCAAGAGTGGGAGAGTTAAAGAGCCGTAGATTTCAAAAGTTCAAGAGCCCTTGGTCCAGGAGTCCAAAAGTTGAAGAGCCGAATGTTCCAAGAATCCAATAGTAATAAAAGTCTGATGAAATATTTCATGATTCTAAGCGGTAAATAGTTTATCGGAAATTAGATGTCTGACATCTTCAGATATAAAATCCAACTTCACAAATCTGCATCAGTTCAAAAGACAAAGGAATTAACACCAGAACGAACAGTGTCTTGTATGTCTCTTTCTTCAATAGTCAAATAACTCCACTCTGCCTCCTTGAAAAGTTTCTTTACCGCGTACCCCCTTCCCCTTCCGCACTCAACTGACGACCCGCGCTCAGACACTTTCACCACCGATTCCGTGTCCGTTTCGGTAAGTTGGTGCCAGCCGGAAACACCCAAATGTAGTTTGCCTTTGTGTTCACGGTTGAAGATTATGTGTTCCCATTGTCAAAGTCATGTTTCACATGTAGAATTCGTCTTCCCACGTCCCGAAAATGGTTCTGGCCCTCAATCCTAGTGGCTTCCGATTACGAAACCGTAGCGTCTAATTTAGTTATAAGAAATAGTGTCCCGGGTGAAAGGACACCGACAGAAGACACATGAAGTAACAAATTTTTCTCTCTATCTTTCCAGGTAAGTTCACTCTTTACACCTGCGGAACGTGCTGCACACGTGCTTCGCATCTTCCCCGGGAAGCGCAAATGTGAGACAGAACGAGTAGTGTCGTCGCACGTGGTTGGAATGTTAATTTGCTCGCGTCTGGACTAGAGGGCGCTGTTGGCGAGAAAGAAGAGAGGTTCCCCGTCTATTCGGAAGCGTTTTCGCGTAGCCTACTTTTCCGTCGAAATGCAGTTTAGTTACAGACAGTACTGTGGAGTGGTACTAGCTAGCTAGTTAGCTGAAGTCGTAGTAGTAGTAGTAGGTGTTATTTTACTGAAATTTTCAACCAGTCGGACCAGGACTACTGACACAGTCTGCCAGCTTCCGTGGAATGCGACAATGTTGTAAACGGTGTGCCAGATGGTGGGGAAGAGGTTTCACAGTTGACCCACTTCCGAGTGTGTGTGTCGTGTCGTGTCGGATGTAAAATGGATAATGGGAACGGAAAAAAGTCACACCTTTGATGGTTTTCGGGTTTTGATTCTGCTCGGATGGGGAAAAAAATCTCAAACGCCATCCTTAGAAAACCGTCAAAAAAAACGGTGGAAAATTGTGAAGCTTCAAGTTGTTGCTGAATAAACGCTGTTGCCGTCCCAGCGCCATCTTCAATATTAATCAACAGTAAAATTCTCGCCCCGTCGAACGACGCTGCTGATTTGCTCGACGATAAAAACCGCGCATCCGTATAATTCGGTTCACCGCCTTTGCCACTGCACCGGTAACGAGAATTCACTCCAGACGAGGTCAATCATCATACTCTCGATTCGACTCGAACGGACCAGATAGCGGGAGTAGCTAATGATGATTAGTGTGTGTCATTGGTGATTGGTGATCCAGATAAAATTCAAACGATCCAAAACTGACACCGACCAAACTCCGGCCTGGCCGCGAGGAAACATTCGCGAGCTGTCGTTCGCGGTGATTAGTAGTGTGATGATAAGAGTTCAATTTTACGTCATCATCATTGCCGTACTCGACCGGACTGGGGGATGTTTCGGAGTCGAACTGGATGGTCCTACCGTTGGGCAGAAACTTTGGATCCGAAAGCACGAATGCTACGGCCAACCCTACCCGGTTAGTCAGCTTATCGAGTGCAGTGTGGTGACCACCACCACCACGGGTGGGGACCGGCCCCAGGTGGCGAACATAGTGCTGGCAGTGCCGGAACCGCAGCGACGGGTTTTTGTCACCTACGGACTGTTCGTGCAACATCAGCGGTCCCGTTCGATTCTGTACGGTACCACGGCGGACGTCTGTCAACTGGTGGAGGATGCCAACCGGGGCAGCAACAAGGTGGCCGAAATTGTGCTGAAACTGGCCCGGAACAATTTTCCCCAGATTGTGAAACCCTGCCCGTTCGGAGGAGGTGTGGTGAATGCGACCGGAATCGAACTGGGCTCGAACATGGTGATGCCTTATCTGCTGCCCGGAAGCTACCGGGCCGATGTGCGGATCTTCAACGGGCGCAATCAAACGCTGCTCGCCTGGAGGACCGATTTCGAGATGCGATAGAAACTGGTTGAATAGGGGGTGGAAAAAAACTTTTCGACATTTTTTTCTGGAATCCTGCAAATAAAAAATTTTCACACCGAATTTTTGATGCTTTCTGCACTCCGTATTTCGGCACCTGCGACCAATTGATCAAAATGCTTTCTTTTTTTTCACCGAGCAGCCAAATTGAACAACGAAAGTAAAAGATTAAACTTAGATCAACGGAAACACGTTAACCTATGCAAGTGCGATTCATACGTTCCGTCGCCGGTACCAAATTGAACTCTAAATTGTATGGAATTTGAGAGGTTTTTTTTATATCGGGTATAGGCTTTAACCAAGTTGCGGTCGTTCGCCGGAATTTGAGAGGCTGACGTATCGTATGAATCGCTCTTTACCGGGCTATCGCCTGATGTTTGTTTGAACTCGAGGTGCAAACGCACGCCTGCTTCGTTTTTTTTTGTAAGAAAACGATCTGTTAAAATGGCGCCATAAATCGTACATCAAAGTGTCGTTAGCGAAGGGAATATTCTAATGTTTGTTTCGATTAAATATGCGAATTTCCTACCCGATGCACAGTGGTCCGAAACTGGAAAAAGACGGTCAAAAGTCTGTACTGACTTTCACTGATTTTTAAGAGCTAACGTGTCTTCGAAGAAGTTTTACAAGATTATATTACGCTTCTTTTGAAAGTGGCATCTTAATTTTTGTTAAGGGGGAGTACCAATTTTGAATGAAAAAAATTTTTTTTCTGTTTCATTTTGAAGAAAAAAACATTTGAAGTATTTTTGCTAAAGATATAAATAGTGTAAAAAAATTATTTTTTGAGATATATTCACTTTATTTTAAAAACATTTTTTTTGGATTTATCTACGTAGAATCTACCTCTATTACCTAAGTATCTACTACAAAGTGCGCGTAAACACGCATAAACATGCTTTTGCTTGCACGCGCAACTTAAGCAAATTGTTGGGATTTTTATTTTGTTTACTTTTTGACAATTAACAATATTATAAAAAATCTAAGTGGAACTCGATGCAATTTTTTAGGCCTTTTCAAAGTGGGTTTTAAATATTGGAAATCCGAAAAATGATCAAAAGTTCAACACATATTCAAAAAATGGTAAAATGTTTTCCAATCAAAATATGAATAAATATTGCAAAAGTACAAACCTTTACGAAGAGATTTCATTTTTAAACGTGAAAATGTTGATGGTATGTTGATCGTGCGACGCTCATTTAGAGAAGTGCGAAGCAGCTCATAGCGGTGAGCAGCTCCGAACCGATCAGCTCACTAAAGGGAATCAGCTCATTAAGGTTGATGTTGAAGACGGCACCCATGCCTAGTAACGCAGCTTCCTCACCGTAACGGAGATGAATGATAACGACGGACTGTCATTGAGAAGACAAAATGGTAGGGCGGTGAGATTACTGGCAGACACGTTTTAAGTGGCACAGTGAAATATAATCTTATTCTTAAACTACGTTTATTAAAAGTTTATTGATTCATCACAGTTATTATCACAGATGTTATTATCACAGATGGTTTAGAAATAATTATCACAGCTATAATATTACCGTCGAATTTAATTCTTATTGCTGGTAAAGCATTGGTTAAAATTCTGAATTATTCCCGATTGGAAAAAAGGTAGTATATTTATACGATTATTTATAGCTAATATGCTAAAATAAAATTGCTTAAGCTAGGATTCGTTAGTTGATTGAATTGATTTACGGCTAGATAGAGGCCACGTGCAAGAAGACCAAATTTGTAAGTAAGCAATTCAATATGTGAATTAAATGCATATTATAAATAATGAAATATATTTACTGCTTCAAGCTGCTAACGTAGTTGCTCTGAAGATAAGTCGAATTGGTTCGATCCGAACAGTTGAACTGAAGGTTTTTTTCGAGCACCGTTTTTTTGCACCGTTTTTCTTACTCCGTTTTTCTTTCGTATGCATGATCGAAATCATTGATGCACAAGGAACAATGCTATGCGAACTAACTTGTTTGCGAATAATTATTATGTCATATTTGAGAATATCTGCAAAAGTGACATCCCTGAATGTACCTTAGCCTACTGAGTGAGAGGTGAGATTTCTTATTGACAATGGCTCATTCAATCTGTTAAAGAAGGGTAGATACACATTTGGAAGAACGAACAAAAGCTCATGCACACATTTCTTCTCATTTATAACTCGCGCTTCAAGAGTCGAAAATCCGTTCAGCTTGTAGCTTGTTTCCACCTTACCAGCAGGGATGCCAGGTCATTTTTTAAAAAATCTGTGATCAAGCCAAAAACCTGTCTGTGCAAAATCTGTGCACGTTTCCCCGTTTCCATAATAGCTGATCGGAATCATTTTGGTAAGCAAAAAAAGGTCTCACTATTTCCTTCCGCTCTGTAAGTTTTGGTGCTAAACTGTGATCAATTTTAAAAGTCTATGATCGATTTCAGAATCTGTGCCATTTTCCAAATCTGTGCATAAGGTTGAAAATCTGTGGAACACAGTTTAATCTGTGAACCAGGCATCCCTGCTTACCAGTGCGGTGAACTGGTGAGCTGCGGTTCTTTTAAAAAGAGCTGTGAGCTATCAGCTCTTTTTAAAGATTCGATTCAATGGAACAGCTCAGCAACGAATTGCCTATCTCTATGCTCACTGCAAAAGTGAGTTACAGAAATAGCAGACGCGTGACACCCTCCGTTTCTTAATCATGCATGGTTTCAGCACGGCCATAGTGAAAATGAGTCACACGAATAGTACTCAGGATATTCTTATTACAAAATAAATTTGATTAGGAATATAATTTCCTAAAATTATTGTAATAGTTTGCTGCATTAAGTTGCATATTTCGCTTCGGCACAAGGTTTCCTAGGTAAAAATAGGTAAAATGATGTATAACTTTTTCAGAGAAGAACCTTCTACAAAATTATGGGATTTTATATTTTCTACAATTATTCTAAACAAAATATGTAAAAAAAATAACTTGAAACAAGTTATGATTAGAAAACTAGTTTTAAGGGGGTTGTTATAATTCAATAATTAAAACTAACTTTGGAATGGCCTAAAAAAAAGTTCCATCGAGTTCCACTTAGAATTTTTTTTATAGTATTGGGCATATCTTTTCCTATAAGTTTTGTAAAAATCAGCTGCATAAAGTTGCATATTTCGCTTCGGTGTAAGGTTTTATCATAGGTAAAAACCTGTTTTAATCTACCTAGTGGTGTAATGATGCCTTTCTCATGTACATATAATATTGTGGTATTCTATTCAAAAATTTTCTCTTCGATTTTTGAAAGAAACCAAGTGATTGTTTATGCATAACATTATGGAAGGCCGAATGTCATATACCAATCGATTCAGCTCGACGAACTGAACAAATGTCCGTGTGTGTGTATGTGTGTGTGTCTGTATGTGTGTTGTCAACTAAGAGGTCGATATCTCAGAGATGGCTGGACCGATTTTAATCAAACTAGTCGCAAATGAAATGTCTCCCCGTCACCCAGAATGCTATTGAATGGTTTTGAGATCGGATGTTTACTTTTTGAGTTATACGAAGTTTTATGTCTGTCACACTTGACCTTGAAAACAGAATATGTTTCTATACTTAGATTCCACACGGTAATAGCTATCCAACATGCCATAAATTGTTAAAATCCGTTCATTTTCAACGGAGATATTGACATTTTTGTATAAGCGACTTTTCCCCCTATTCTAGCAGTAGGAGTTTTGAGCGCTGTATGACAAAGCAATGCTTGGAAGCAACGTGAAACACTGTTTTTTATACTGTTACATACAATTGTTTCTAAGTACCAAAAAGACTGTGTACAGCATCCTTTTTCATGACAATTTGCCTCGGACCGATTTTAGCACGGTTCGTTTTTGGCAACATAATCGTTCGAATATGGCATATGTAAACCAGATGATATCAGCACTTTCAAGTTGAAAGTAATTCCATAATTATTTTGATTCAAACTACTTACAGTAATAAATGCTGGAAGAACATAACTCCCATATACCATACGACTCAGTTCGTCGAGATCAGCAATGCGTGTGTGACAAATAATTCACTCAATTTTCAGAAAACGGTTTAGCCACGGAGATGGCTAAACCGTTTTCTACAAACTCAGATTCATATGAAAAGTAGTACACTCCCAAACCAGGTTCCTGAATTACGTTTGGATCCGACTTCTGATTGCGGAACCACAGGATTATATGTGAAACGAAATTAAAATAATGCAATTCATTTTTCTCGAAGATGGCATCTATGATTCAAATGAGAGGTCTTAAAATCCTATAAAACATATCATTTTCTCAAAAAAGCCAAATCGAGCTTTAAAAACAAAAATTCAAATTAAAGGACTTGAGGTACCATACAAAATTGGTGAATTATATCCGATTCTGGAATTACAGGATGATGAGTTTTTGAAATTCATACCGATACAGAAGATGACAATACCAAAAAGCTTCAAAGTTGAATTCAAAGCTATTGCAATTTATTCGTCATATTAATTTATGGCTGTACGAATCGTTTTCGTTTATGCTTGTTCCTGAATACCGGCTCTGGAAGTACCATAAATACTGACGAAAAACTCTAAAGTGGAACTTACTTCGACATCTCATGGAATGTTCAATCAATTGTCACACGTTAAGATAGAAATTCGATACGATTTGCAGTTTCGAAATTACAGGGTAATGAGTGATTAAAATCTCAATTTGCCGTTTAGAACGACGATAATTAAAATAACATATGGATCAATAAGTCCCGAGACTAAAGCAGAGATGGCGCTCGTAGTAAACCAGTAACCACGTCTTTCTAGAGTACTAACCTTTGCTTGAAACGGGTCAAAATTTTAAGTCGATCCGACCAGAAACAGCTGAGTTATCGAGGTTGGAGTAAAGTCGTTTTGTAGTTGGTTTAAAAAAATGGAAAAAAACCGAGTTTCGTGTTTTGATAAAACATTGTTTTTTAATGGGTAAAAACACCGTCCATGCGAAACAATGGATTGAAAAATGTTATCCGGACTCTTTTCCATCAAAAGCAACGATTTGTCGGTGGTTCGCCGAGTTTAAACGTGGTCGTACCGACACAAATGACGCGGAACGCTCGGGTAGACCTGTGGAAGCCGTTACACCGGAAAATGTGAGTGAAGTGACAAAAATTATGATGAAAGATCGTAAAGTGAAGCTCCGTGAGATTGCTGAGATGACACAGATATCATATGGAAGTGTATTTACTATCCTTCATGAAAAATTGAGCATGAAAAAGGTTTTTTCCAAGTGGGTGCCGCGATTGCTTTCGATGGAACAAAAACAGCAACGAGTCGATGATTCAGAAAGCAGTTTATCGCTATTCACTCGCAACAAAAAAGATTGCTTGCGTCGTTACGTGACCATGGACGAAACATGGATACATCACTACACTCCAGAGTCGAAGCGGCAGTCATCTGAGTGGCGCACAGCTGGCGAAAGCCGTCCGAAGCGTCCGAAAACGCAGCAGTCAGCTGGCAAAGTCATGGCGTCAGTTTTTTGGGATACGCATGGCGTCATTTTCAATCGATCAACAGTGATTATTATATTGACTTACTGGTGCGTTTGAAGGAGGAAATCGCAAAAACACGACCGCACATGCAGAGAAAAAAATCCTTTTTCATCAAGACAATGCACCCTGCCACAAGTCGATGAAAACAATGGCGAAATTGAACGAATTGGGCTTTGATCTGCTTCCCCACCCCCCATACTCGCCAGATTTAGCCCCAGTGACTACTGGCTCTTTGCTGATCTTAAAAAAATGCTCCAGGGAAAAAGATTTGGCTCAAATGAGGAGGTCATCGCTGAAACTGAAGCTTATTTTGAAGCGAAAGATAAATTTTTTTATAAACATGGTATTGAAAAATTGGAAAAACGTTGGAACCACCTGTATCACCCTAAAAGGTGATTATGTTGATGAATAAAAAAAAAATTTGCAAAAAAAATATTGTTTCCATTGTTAGTCTCGGGACTTATTGATCCATGTGTTAATGTCATGATAACTAAAACTCCTAAGAATATCTATGCAAAAAACACATGCGGATTGATAAAAAAAGGTATCATCTCACTGCTAGGTGGATTAATCACGTTTTATTGTTTCGATCCACTGTGCGATGGTAGCAATGTTTCAAATTGCGTTTGTCGTCGAATCAGATTTTTTTCATGCAAGGATGCATATCTAAAACAGATTTGTATGTATGTATGTATGTGTGAAGCCACTATCAGTTCAAGACATTAGCAATGTATGCGGATAGTCTCACAGTAGATCCGAATTTGATTATCAGATAGCTTTCATATAACTGCTGTTCAGAAGACCAAAATGGGTTTTGAGGACCCGGCGTCTTCCAGCAAGAACATCCGGCCATATAATAAAGAAATCGATCGAGAAAGATCGTTTGTTTGTTAGAAGGGTGCGTCTTACTCATCTCAGACCTTCAGCGAGAAACACAAAGCTTCCCCCACGTGACTCAGGTTGGCAATCCACTCCATCATCCAGTCGTTCACTTGTAAGATACCCTGATGCACTCCCTGCCCCTTCCCGTTGTCGATGTAATTTATTTATTTATTTATTTATTTATTTGGAGCAGGGACAAGTCCACTGGAGATAAGTTATTATCAATCTATCACTATGTCTCCAGTAGGCATAAAACCTCCTCATCTTTTGTACCAACAGATTACAGAATATCCAAATGATACATTTCATGTTATTTTTTTTTTCTTCAAATCGTTTATTTGATATGGCACATAGCTTTAGCTCAGAGGTGCCAAAGTCTGTATTGTATTTTTTCGTACAATATAATTACAATTATTTTTTAACATATATACATACACGTACAAGGTTGGTGGGAGAGTTAAAGAGTGTGGAATACAATTATGTTTAAACTATAGAAAATTTAAGGTTAGTGTTAAAAAAAGGGAGCCGAATTCCTGGCGGTTACTCCAGGTTAGTATGGAAAAAAAACAAATAGTTACATACACACTCAAACAATATACAATAACACAAAACAGATAATAATAATGATAGTCGGTGTTGAACAGTCGTTCGCACCGCACGCGTATAGCTCTTGGCTCCTGGAAAATTTTTCTGGCTACCTAGAGTTTCATTGATTCAAGGCTTCAGTCTTTTTCAAGGCTACCTGAATCACTAACAGTCTTTTCAAAGACTGAAAATTAGTCAGCCTTTCTCAAGGCTATACAAAGAGTGATATTGGAGTGACTAAGAAATTAATCAGCCTTTTTAAGGCTAGCTATTCAAAGAACTATTATTCAAACTTCAAAATACAAAATTTCATTCATTTCAAAAATGCCTGCGTCCAACCGGAAAGGCAACAAGTCTAAGGCTAAACATAATTCAATACGGAATAAATCACAATCCGTCATTCAACATTTTTCTAATAACATTCACGATCTTATAGAATCTGAATGTAAAACTAAAAGACAACGGACGGATTTCCCTTCCGTTGATCCTATGCCGTCTAACAATATTTACGAGATTCTTCCTGAATCCGATTGTAGCGACATAGAAGAAAATTCTTCAAAAATTCCCAAAATGGACGCTTGTCGTTCTGGGAAGAAACAACAATCTATGCCTCCAGTGACGGTGATGATTTCCGACTTCAAAGCATTCCGTACTGAATTTTCTACTTTTCTCCCGGAAGTAAAAGTCTCATTTCAAATCGGACGAAGAGGAGAATGTCGAGTCTTGGTTGATGGATTGGAAGATTACGAACGTCTTATTCGATATTTGTCCGAGAAACTTCATAAATTTTATTCATATGATATAAAATCAGACAGACCCTTCAAGGCTGTCTTGAAAGGATTATCAAATGATCAAAGTATTGATGAAATTAAAAATGAAATAAAAGAATTGCTTGGTTTTGCCCCTTCCCAAGTAATACTTATGAAAAAAAGAGCGAATGGTACTTCTAAACCACGCTCTGGAATTTCCCATGAACTTTACCTAATACACTTCAATCGAAGTGATGTAAACAATTTGAAAACTTTAGAAAAAGTACGTTTCATTTCCCACATTAAAATTCATTGGGAACATTATAAACGGCATAATCGTATTGCAAACTTAACGCAATGTCGTCGTTGCCAAGGCTTCGGTCATGGAACCAAAAATTGTCATATGGATATACGATGTTTGAATTGTGGTAAATCGCATTCAAAAGACGTTTGTCCAATGAATGAAAAATTTTCATGTTCAAATTGAAATGGAAATCATAAATCCAATTATTTGAAATGTCCTGTCAGGGAAAAAATTTTAAACGCTCGTTCGATTAGACAACAAGTCAAATCAACGACCTTAAATTTACAGAACATACCTTAAAATCAAAAATACCGTTACAAATGCCACGCCTAATTCTTCTAAGGCACTTATTTCTTCGAATTTAAAACAAAAAACCCTTCTTAATCCACCTAGTGGTGTGATAATGCCTTTCTCTTTTTTCATAACAGTCTCATGAAAATATGTTTCATACTTATATTAAATAATTTTGGATACTAATTTTGACACCAATTGATTCAGATTGATTCGAGTAGTTCACAAAAGCATGCTTCAGTGTTTATGTCACACATTCAGCATCAGTTTTCCAAACTAGTGCTTGACATTTGCGTTGCCTATTTGTATAAGAAAAAAAAATTTTTTGATGCCAAAAGGCTTAGAATTGCATGAAACGTCGAGATTTAGTGTCATCTCGAAAAAAAATTTTTTTGAAAAAGACGACTTTTTGGGACTTTCTTCTAAGTCCCAGTAAGTTGATTTTTTCAAAAAAAAAATTGTTTTGAGATGACTCTAAATTTCGATGTTTCATGCAGTTTTAAGAGTTTCGGCATCAAAAAAAATTTCGATTTTGGAAATTTCATGTACTCCCCTCTATGGTGCTTTTTCAAGGTCGAAAATTGTCAAACCTTTACCACCGGGCAGCACCCCTTAAGCATGTCCGATTTAGGTCAAATTTTGCATGAAGGCTTTTTTCGAGGTGCTTGAACTTTTGAGCACTAGAGCTAAACGAAAATAGAGGTGATCCCAAAATTTTGGCACCCTTATATATATAAGAGCGGTAAAAATCAACGTGTTTTGTCGGTTACGTCACTTATACCATCATATATCTGGAACCAAAAGTCACAACCATTTGATCTTCGAACTTGATCAACGGCCCGACAGTAGCTTTCAAACGAGCCCAAGTTTGTTAAAACCGGTTCAGTTATCTCTGAGAAAATTGAGCGCGTTCAAATACAACGCTTTTTGTCGGTTACGTCACTTATACAATCATATCTCCGGAACCAAAAGTCACAGCCATTTGATCTTCGAACTTGATCAATGGTCCGATAGTAGCTTTCAAACGAGCCCAAGTTTGTTAAAATCGGTTCAGCCATCTCTGAGAAAATTGAGCGCGTTCAAATATCTTCTAAAAGTGCACACACACACATACACACACACACACATACACACAGACATTTTCCGATCTCGTAGAACTGAGTCGAATGGTATATAACACTATGGGTCTCCGAGGCTCCGTTCGAAAGTCGGTTTTTCCAGCAATTCTAATACCTTTCTATAGAGAATGGCAAAACAGGTACGCCTGCCAATTCGTCTTCTAACGAAAACAATTTATTGACATGTAGATTGACCTCGTCATCATCTTCTTCTAATGTCAGTTACGCTAGTGTAACAGGTAGAAATCTACCACTTAATTCTTCTAATGTAAATAATCAAAACAACGGAACGCCTTGCAGTTCATCTTCTAACGAAAACAATTTATTAATAGGTAGATCGGCCAAATCATCTTCTTCTAATACAAATATTCCTTCAATGCCATTCGCTTCTTCAAATGAAGTTGATTTTGGCGATATAACTGAAAATAAAACGATCTACCTACAAGATCAACTTTTTCAAATGATCATCCGAATGAATTCGACTTCATCACTTTTTGAAGCATTTCAAATCGGATGGAAATTTGCAAATAATATTATAATGAATTTAAAATTTAACAGTAATGTTAAATAATTATTTGAATATTTTAAATTGGAATGCTCGATCTTTGAAATCGAGTGAAGATGAATTTTATAATTTTCTCAAAGTTCACAAAATCCATATTGCCATTGTGACAGAAACTTTTCTTAAACCAAATGCCAAATTGAAAAGTAATCCACATTATATGGTTCATCGATTTGACAGGTTCACTGGAATGGGTGGTGGAGTTGCCATTTTTGTCAAACGGCAAACTAAACATCGAATTTTACCTTCTTTCAATACTGAAGTTATTGAAAGCTTGGGAATCGAAGTGGAAACCATTCATGGAATTTATTTCATCGCTGGAGCATATTTGCCATTCCAATGCACCGGCGAACAATTAAATTTCTTTAAAGGCGATTTGCAAAAACTCACAAGATATCGATCGAAATTTTTCGTAAATTGAATTTACGAAAATTCGTAAATTCGTAAAAATTTCGTAACTTAAATGCTAAACATGTCCAGTGGAATTGTAGGCAAAATAACAGTAATGGTAAAATACTTCACAATCAACTCTCAGCTGGTTACTTTACAGTTCTTCATCCCAGTAATCCGACTTGTTTCTCTTCCGTGAAAAACCCGTCTACAATTGATCTGGTTCTAACGGATCAAAGTCACATTGGAAGTGAATTGATTACACATGCTGACTTTGACTCAGATCATCTTCCAGTAACATTCAGACTTTCTAACGAAGCTTTAATTAATCCAATTAGTTCTATATTCAACTATCATAGAGCTAATTGGTTGGATTACAGATCTCACATTGAAAATCATGTGGATCATGAAACTATTTTAGAAAATTCTGCGGACATCGACACAGCAATTGATAATTTGAATCATTATATTATCGAAGCTAGAAATCTTTCAGTTCCCAAAGCTCAAACTGAATTAAATTCTCCTATCATCGATGACAATCTTCAACAGCTCATTCGGTTGAAGAATGTTCGTCGACGACAATATCAACGTTCTCGTGATCCTGCTTTAAAAAACATAGTTAAGGATTTACAAAAAGATATTAAACATAGATTTACTCTTTTGTGAAATGAAAATTTTGCTAAAGAAGTTGAACAAATTAAACCATATTCTAAACCTTTCTGGAAACCTTCTAAGGTTCTTAAGAAACCTCTGAAACCAATTCCTGCTCTCAAAGAAGGAAATCAAATACTACTTACAAATGGCGAATAAGCACAAAAACTTGCTCAGCAGTTCGAGAGTGTCCACAATTTTAATTTGAATGTTGAGAGTCCTATTGAAAATGAAGTCTCACTGAAATATGATCATATTTCCACTCAAGTGTTATCACAAGTTGACATTATTGAGACGAATTTTGATGAAATTAAATCAATTATTAGGAAACTCAAAAACATGAAGGCTCCTGGTAATGATAGAATTTTTAATATTCTTATTAAAAATCTTCCCGGTGTTGCCTTGAGACTTCTGGTTAAAATTTTCAACAAGTGTTTTCCATTAGCTTACTTCCCAAAAAGATGGAAAAACGCTAAAGTAATTCCTATCCTGAAACCTGATAAAAATTCAGCAGAAACATCAAGTTATCAACCAATTACCAGCTTACTTTCTTTTATCAGTAAACTTTTTGTAAAAATTATCTTGTTGAGAATGATGTCTCATATAAATGAGAATTCAATTTTTTTACCAGAGCAGTTTGGATTTCGTCATGAACATTCAACTACTCATCAACTTGTCAGAGTAACGAACATGATAAAAGCAAATAAATCTTCTGGGTTATCCACTGGAGTTGCTCTTCTAGACATAGAAAAAGCATTCGACAGTGTTTGGCACAAAGGTTTAATAGCAAAAATGTCTGATTTCCAGTTTCCTATTTATTTGATAAAAATGATTCAAAATTATTTAACTGATCGTACTCTTCAGGTTAGCTATCAGAATTGTAAATCTGAATTGCTACCCGTACGAGCCGGTGTTCCGCAGGGTTCGAGTGTAGCTCCAATCTTGTATAATATTTTCACTTCTGATCTTCCAAATCTACCCGTTGGTTGTCAGAAATCGCTATTCTGTGACGACACAAGTCTGTTAGCCACAGGTAGAAATCTAAGAGTGATCTGCAGTCGCCTACAAAGAAGTTTAAATATTTTCAGTGATTATCTGTCAAAATAGAAAATTAAACCAAATGCATCAAAGACGCAATTAATTATCTTTCCTCATAAGCCAATAATCACATTCTCAAATTGAATGGCTTGGAATTGACATGGTCTGATCAAGCTAAATACTTAGGTTTAACGTATGACAAAAAACTCACTTTCAAGGATCACATTGAAGGAATCCAATAATATGTAATAAATATATTAAATGTTTATATCCTCTTATAAACAGAAATTCTAAGCTCTGTCTAAAAAACAAGTTGTTAATTTATGAACAAATTTTCAGACCAGCCATGCTTTATGCAGTACCAATTTGGTCAAGTTGTTGTTCCACCAGGAAGAAAACGCTTCAAAGGATTCAGAATAAAATTCTGAAAATGATTTTGAAGCGTCCTCCCTGGTTTAGTACAAATGAGTTACACAGACTCACAAATATAGAACCATTAGATGTAATGTCACATAATATTATAAGCAAATTCCGACAAAAATCGAGTCAATCTTCAATTGAATCGATTCGCTCTCTGTATTAGTTAGTAAGTTAGTAATAAGTTCCTTTTCCCCATTACACAATACAAGTAGGTTTAGAATTTTCCCTACACAAAAATCTCAGAATTGCGGAAGCAAATAATGTCCTCATG
The DNA here is from genome assembly GCF_030247185.1 of Malaya genurostris. NCBI lineage: Eukaryota > Metazoa > Arthropoda > Insecta > Diptera > Culicidae > Malaya > Malaya genurostris. The sequence continues at coordinate 24,919,271 of NC_080571.1, read as the reverse complement.
GTAATAACCAAATCGTATATATAATAGGGCTGAAAAGTCACCACTTGTGGCTGAACACCTAATTTAAATCTTAATAATTTAATTTTAACTCCAATAAATAGTTATTTATAAAAAAAAGTCTTGGTATTGCATTCCTTTTGTTAATTAGTATTCATTATTTCATATTACTTGATCTGGTTGTTCCCTTATTTCTCGAGAGATAGAATCACTAGTTTTGCTGTAGGTGTAGATAATTTCTAGGTCATTTTCTCGTAAAGGATTACGGCAGTGAAAAGGTTTTTGACTCTATTGACATGTAGCCAGCTGGTGATCGTAAGTGACTAGCGATTCACACGGAATTGTGTACTAAGCAAAAGTCACATACGTTACACACACCTGTACACGCAGGCGCTCTCAACGAAAAAAAAGAATGGTGTGTGTTGAAAAATCGTAGGGCATTTCGATATACTTTGCATATATTGAGAGCATTTGAGCAAATATTGTAGTAAAATGTGCGTGATTAAGTGTTTTTGCCTTTCTCTATAGAAAGGTATTAGAATTGCTGGAAAAACCGACTTTCGAACGGAGCCTCGGAGACCCATAGTGTTATATACCATTCGACTCAGCTCGACGAGATCGGAAAATATCTGTGTATGTGAGTATGTGTGTGCACTTTTCGAAGATATTTGAACGCGCTCAATTTTCTCAGAGATGGCTCAACCGATTTTAACAGACTTGGGCTCGTTTGAAAGCTACTGTCGGGCCATTGATCAAGTTCGAAGATCAAATGGCTGTGACTTTTGATTCCGGAGATATGATTGTATAAGTGACGTAACCGACAAAAATCGTGCTATTTGAACGCGCTCAATTTTCTCAGAGATGGCTGAACCGATTTTAACAAACTTGGGCTCGTTTGAAAGGTACTGTCGGACCATTGATCAAGTTCGAAGATCAAATGGCTGTGACTTTTGGTTCCGGAGATATGATTGTATAAGTGACGTAACCGACAAAAAGCGTTGTATTTGAACGCGCTCAATTTTCTCAGAGATGGCTGATCCGATTTTAACAAACTTGGGCTCGTTTGAAAGCTACTGTCGGGCCGTTGATCAAGTTCGAAGATCAAATGGTTGTGACTTTTGGTTCCAGATATATGATGGTATAAGTGACGTAACCGACAAAACACGTTGATTTTTACCGCTCTTATATATATAAGGGTGCCAAAATTTTGGGATCAACTCTATTTTCGTAAAGTTCTAGTGCTCAAAAGTTTAAGCACCTCGAAAAAAGCCTTCATGCAAAATTTGACCTAAATCGGACATGCTTAAGGGGTGCTGCCCGGTGGTAAAGGTTTGGCAATTTTCGATCTTGAAAAAGCACCATAGGGGGGAGTACATGAAATTTCCAAAATCGAAAATTTTTTTTGATGCCAAAACTCTTAAAACTGCATAAAACATCGAAATTTAGTGCCATCTCAAAAAAAAATTTTTTTGAAAAAATCAACTTTCTGGGACTTAGAAAAATTTTCATATTTTTTCTAAGTCCCAAAAAGTCGATTTTTTCAAAAAAATTTTTTTTCGAGATGACACTAAATCTCGACGTTTCATGCAATTCTAAGCCTTTTGGCATCAAAAATTTTTTTTCGATTTCGAAAATTTCATGTACTCCCCCCTATGGTGATTTTTCAAGATATATGAAAATTTCACTAAGTGGACTAAGAAGGCTTTTTGCCTTTCTCTATAGAAAGGTATTAGAATTGCTGGAAAAACCGACTTTCGAACGGAGCCTCGGAGACCCATAGTGTTATATACCATTCGACTCAGCTCGACGAGATCGGAAAATGTCTGTGTGTGTGTGTGTGTGTGTGTGTGTATGTGTGTATGTGTGTATGTGTGTGCACTTTTCGAAGATATTTGAACGCGCTCAATTTTCTCAGAGATGGCTCAACCGATTTTAACAAACTTGGGCTCGTTTGAAAGCTACTATCGGGGCATTGATCAAGTTCGAAGATAAAATGGCTGTGACTTTTGGTTCCGGAGATATGATTGTATAAGTGACGTAACCGACAAAAAGCGTTGTATTTGAACGCGCTCAATTTTCTCAGAGATGGCTGAACCGATTTGAACAAACTTGGACTCGTTTGAAAGCTACTGGCGGGCCATTGATCAAGTTCGAAGATCAAATGGTTGTGACTTTTGGTTCCGGAGATATGATTGTATAAGTGACGTAACCGACAAAAAGCGTTGTATTTGAACGCGCTCAATTTTCTCAGAGATGGCTGATCCGATTTTAACAAACTTGGGCTCGTTTGAAAGCTACTGTCGGGCCGTTGATCAAGTTCGAAGATCAAATGGTTGTGACTTTTGGTTCCAGATATATGATGGTATAAGTGACGTAACCGACAAAACACGTTGATTTTTACCGCTCTTGTATATATAAGGGTGCCAAAATTTTGGGATCAACTCTATTTTCGTAAAGTTCTAGTGCTCAAAAGTTTAAGCACCTCGAAAAAAGCCTTCATGCAAAATTTGACCTAAATCGGACATGCTTAAGGGGTGCTGCCCGGTGGTAAAGGTTTGACAATTATCGATCTTGAAAAAGCACCATAGGGGGGAGTACATGAAATTTCCAAAATCGAAAATTTTTTTTGATGCCAAAACTCTTAAAACTGCATAAAACATCGAAATTTAGTGTCATCTCAAAAAAAAATTTTTTTGAAAAAATCAACTTTCTGGGACTTAGAAAAATTTTCATATTTTTTCTAAGTCCCAAAAAGTCGATATTTTCAAAAAATTTTTTTTTCGAGATGACACTATATTTTGACGTTTCATGCAATTCTAAGCCGTTTGGCATCAAAAATTTTTTTTCGATTTCGAAAATTTCATGTACTCCCCCCTATGGTGATTTTTCAAGATATATGAAAATCCCACTAAGTGGACTAAGAAGGCTTTTTGCCTTTCTCTATAGAAAGGTATTAGAATTGCTGGAAAAACCGACTTTCGAACGGAGCCTCGGAGACCCATAGTGTTATATACCATTCGACTCAGCTCGACGAGATCGGAAAATGTCTGTGTGTGTGTGTGTGTGTGTGTGTGTGTGTGTATGTGTGTATGTGTGTATGTGTGTGCACTTTTCGAAGATATTTGAACGCGCTCAATTTTCTCAGAGATGGCTCAACCGATTTTAACAAACTTGGGCTCGTTTGAAAGCTACTATCGGGGCATTGATCAAGTTCGAAGATAAAATGGCTGTGACTTTTGGTTCCGGAGATATGATTGTATAAGTGACGTAACCGACAAAAAGCGTTGTATTTGAACGCGCTCAATTTTCTCAGAGATGGCTGAACCGATTTGAACAAACTTGGACTCGTTTGAAAGCTACTGGCGGGCCATTGATCAAGTTCGAAGATCAAATGGTTGTGACTTTTGGTTCCGGAGATATGATTGTATAAGTGACGTAACCGACAAAAAGCGTTGTATTTGAACGCGCTCAATTTTCTCAGAGATGGCTGATCCGATTTTAACAAACTTGGGCTCGTTTGAAAGCTACTGTCGGGCCGTTGATCAAGTTCGAAGATCAAATGGTTGTGACTTTTGGTTCCAGATATATGATGGTATAAGTGACGTAACCGACAAAACACGTTGATTTTTACCGCTCTTGTATATATAAGGGTGCCAAAATTTTGGGATCAACTCTATTTTCGTAAAGTTCTAGTGCTCAAAAGTTTAAGCACCTCGAAAAAAGCCTTCATGCAAAATTTGACCTAAATCGGACATGCTTAAGGGGTGCTGCCCGGTGGTAAAGGTTTGACAATTATCGATCTTGAAAAAGCACCATAGGGGGGAGTACATGAAATTTCCAAAATCGAAAATTTTTTTTGATGCCAAAACTCTTAAAACTGCATAAAACATCGAAATTTAGTGTCATCTCAAAAAAAAATTTTTTTGAAAAAATCAACTTTCTGGGACTTAGAAAAATTTTCATATTTTTTCTAAGTCCCAAAAAGTCGATATTTTCAAAAAATTTTTTTTTCGAGATGACACTATATTTTGACGTTTCATGCAATTCTAAGCCGTTTGGCATCAAAAATTTTTTTTCGATTTCGAAAATTTCATGTACTCCCCCCTATGGTGATTTTTCAAGATATATGAAAATCCCACTAAGTGGACTAAGAAGGCTTTTTTTAGATTAGCATCACTGTTCTTATACAAATAGGCAACGCAAATGTCAAGCACTAGTTTGGAAAAATGATGCTGACTGTGTGACATAAACTCTGAAGCATGCTTTTGTGACCTACTCGAATCAATCTGAATCAATTGGTGTCAAAATTAGTATCCAAAATTATTTAATAAAAGTATGAAACATATTTTCATGAGACTGTTATGAAAGAAGAGAAAGGCATTATCGCACCACTAGGTGGATTAAGAAGGGTTTTTTAGATTAGCATCACTGTTCTCATACAAATAGGCAAGGCAAATGTCAAGCACTAGTTTGGAAAAATGATGCTGAATGTGTGACATAAACACTGAAGCATGCTTTTGTGAACTACTCGAATCAATCTGAATCAATTGGTGTCAAAATTAGTATCCAAAATTATTTAATAAAAGTATGAAACATATTTTCATGAGACTGTTATGAAAGAAGAGAAAGGCATTATCACACCACTAGGTGGATTAAGAAGGGTTTTTATTTATAGATTCAATAACAATAAGAATTGAATAATTTGGAACATTTCCAGCTAGGTGGTTCAAAAATTTGTAAACTTTTTGACTAAAATTTGGACATTTTCAGCAAACGTAGAGTGGCTCAATATGAAAAAGGTTTTTTTTTTACTATTGCAAATTAGATGTTTGATAAACTGGTGAGTCAAAAGCAAAGAATATTGAGTTATTTCAGGTATTTTCAACAAGCGTATCTAAACTTGATGTTCTATTGATTGTTGAATCAATAGCAGTACAACTAGGATAATTTTAGACATTTTCAGAGAGCGTAGAGTGGCGCAATTTGAAAATTAGGATTTTTTTTACTAATTCGATGATTTATTAAATAGTAAAAAATCTTTGGAAATTCTCTGCCACCGTAGGGTTTTTCTATTCGAAAAATTGTAAAATTTTTGACTAATACCAATTCGATGGTTTGTTGGTTGTTCGAACAATTCGAATTGAATAATTTAGGGCATTTCCAGTGAGTGTAGGATGGCGCAACTTGTAAGTATTTTGACTTTCGCTGATAAAATGTTTCATTTAATAATGAATTAATAACAATTACAAATTGCTCATTTTTGACATATTCAGGGACCATAGGATGGTTCTACCTGTATAAATATAAAGTTTTTGACTAATGTCAATTCGATGCTCTATTGATTGATGAATCAGTAGCAGTTCAAATAAGATGATGTTGAACATTTTCAGCGATCGTAGGGGGGTTTAATATAAAAATTTGAAAATATTTTGATTTTCGCTATTTTAATGTTCAATTGATGAGCGAATCAGTAGCAGGTAGAATTGGATGATTTTGGACGTTTTTAGCGAGCGAGCGACGTTTGTTAATTTTGGATATTCTCAGCGAGCGCGGGATGGCTTAATATAGAAAATTGTAATGTTTAAATTATTTACAATTCCATGCCAGTGGTAAAGCGAGAACCGAACACCAATGATTTGTACATATTTGTTTAGAAATATTTTCTTAGTAAAAATATGCAAAAGCTGTTCATCCGGTGTATGGTAATGTTCGCTGCTGTTCGGCGGAGCAATATGTACCAAGCCATTCAGTTGGCAGACCATCGGTGAAGGTCAGTTGAGCTCTATTCGATGCGTAGTTTTAGCATCAAAACTAAGTTCTATTTCAGTTGATGAGCAAAGCAATAGCGCGTTAAAAATTACAGTCAAAATCACAGACACTTCGACGATTTTCATGTTTAAATCCGATGGTTCACCACCACTACTATTGATATATTAATCAATACAACATCCGATTTGGTAAAAAAAATCGCAATTTCTCATATAAAGCTGCGTTACCACCGAACAAAATGCTTGAAATTCTAATATTCTAAGTGCTATCAATTAAACATTGAAATAGAAAAAGGTAAAATATTACCATATTTTTACATTAAGCCACTCTACGCCCACTGAAAATGTCCAAAATTATCCTATTCGAATTTAGTTCATTCACCAATCAATAAAGCATCGGATCTGCAAATTCAAATACTAACATTTTTCAAATAGGACCACACTACGCTCGCTGGAAATTGAAAATCCTATTGGAACTGCTATTGATTCACCAATTAATAGAACATTGAATCGACATTAGTCAAAAATTTTAAAATTTTCCAAATAGCACCACCCTATTTGGTCGTCAAAAATGTCCAAAATTATCAAATTTTAATTGCTCTTGATTCACTTTTAAATGGAAAATGAAATCAGCAAAAGTCAAAATGTATACAAATTTTCATATTGCGCCACCCTACGCTCGATAAAAATGTAAAAAATTATCCAATTCGAACTGTTATTATTTCCAGAATCAACATACCATCGAATTAGTCTAAGATTCAATTTTTGCCAATTTTTCAAATAGAACCACCTTACGGTCGCTGAAAATGTTAAAATTGTTAAATTTTAATTGCTTTTGATTCAATATTCAATAAAACATCATATTAGTAAAAGTCAAAATATTTACAAATTTTCATACTGTGCCACCCTACGCTCGCTGAAAATGTAAAAAATTAACCAATTCGAACTGCTATTGATTCACCAATCAATAGATCATCCAAATGAGATTAGTAAAAAAAAAAATCAATTTTCCATATACAAGCACCCTACGCACGTTGGGAATGCTCAAAATTACTCCATTTCAATTACTGTTGACTCACCAATTTATTCAACATCGAGTTTGCAAATGTAAAAACATTTTCAATTTATCATACTGAGCCACCCTACGCTCGCTGGGAATGTACAAAATTACCATACTCTGCTAAGCTACCCAAACACTGAAACGTCCAGCCGCAGCTGACAAAGTTCGGTTCATCCGAAGCAACAACCTATAGTACTCGAATCGGATGTTCATGAACATACTAGTAACGTTAGGCTCCCAAACTGAAGCATCGGTTCTTTCACCATCAGCATCGCTTCTTGGTTCGGCGATGCTTGCTCGAACGATGGTATCGGCAAATTCATACTCGCGATGGTGGTTCACTTTTTGGTTCGGAACGAACACGTTTTGCGTGTTCGGAAGCGATGCTTTACCACCACTGCTGTCGTGCCATTGATCAAGTTCGAAGATCAAATGGTTGTGACTTTTGGTTCCAGATATATGATGGTATAAGTGACGTAACCGACAAAACACGTTGATTTTTACCGCTCTTATATATAAGGGTGTCAAAATTTTGGGATCACCTCTATTTTCGTTAGGTTCTAGTGCTCAAAAGTTTAAGCACCTCGGAAAAAGCCTTCATGCAAAATTTGACCTAAATCGGACATGCTTAAGGGGTGCTGCCCGGTGGTAAAGGTTTGACAATTTTCGATCTTGAAAAAGCACCATAGGGGGGAGTACATGAAATTTCCAAAATAGAAACTTTTTGTTGATGCCGAAACTCTTAAAACTGCATGAATTATCGAAATTTAGTGTCATCTCAAAAAAAAATATATTTTTTGTAAGTCCCAAAAAGTCGACTTTTTCAAAAATTTTTTTTTTCGAGATGACACTAAATCTCGACGTTTTATGCAATTCTAAGCCCTATGGCATCAAAAATTTCTTTTCGATTTCGAAAATTTCACGTACTCCCCCCTATGGTGATTTTTCAAGATATATGAAAATTCCACTAAGTGGACTAAGAAGGCCTTTTTTAGATTAGCATCACTGTTCTCATACAAATAGGCAACGCAAATGTCAAGCACTAGTTTGGAAAAATGATGCTGACTGTGTGACATAAACACTGAAGCATGCTTTTGTGAACTACTCGAATCAATCTGAATCAATTGATGTCAAAATTAGTATGCGAAATTATTTAATAAAAGTATGAAATATATTTTCATGAGACTGTTATGAAAGAAGAGAAAGGCATTATCACACCACTAGGTGGATTAAGATGGGTTTTTAAGACTGGAAACGTATCGCAAAAAAATACAACCGCAACAAATCAACAGATGAGCCTTGCACGACGCGACAAACCGCATAATAAGATAGAATAGTCCAATAATTGATCGAAAACATAAAATTGAAAAAGAGCAGATTCTGTAAATAAACGCCAGTGAAACAAGTTTCAGTTTCGTCAAAATAAAAACAGCACCAAAACGAGGATATCGAACACCATCGCAGTAACCATCGCAGCGTTAATCATTCGGCGAAAATATTTCAATAAAAAATCACCCATCGCTTCTCCGACCGGTCTCGGGATTGGTCCAATGGTTACCACGGCAGCCCGCTGGTTTCTGCTCGATAAGTTCTAGCGAAAAACAATCGAAAAACCTCGTCCGGATCGTAGAAATTCAATTTCACCGAAAACAATGGGCTTCCTGAGCGCACATCCTGCTGCAAACAAATGATTGCGAGTGGGCGATAGGGAAAAAAAACAAAATAAAAACAAAAATACAAAACTAACAACACAACAACAGAAGGATGAAGTATATGGCGGCGAACGATTCACCGGAACTGAGTTCGAAATCGTTCGGGTACGGGCAGCAAACTGTCAAATAATTTCAATCAAAAGTCCAGCTAACAAATCACTGTCGGGCGGTCGGTCGGTCGATTCGTCCTCGTCGATAGACGGAGGAAATTCTCCACGCAAGCACTTCATTCCAGCGTTATCGCCCATGCCCACGTTGCAGCGGTGGAAGGAACCTGTGGTGGGGTGGGTGGTGGTAAGTCTATACAACAATGTCCGTCCGGAAGCAAGGACCAAGTAGATATGCAAGCAGACAGATGGAGCGCAGATATGTAAATAAGGATTCCATTTTTTTTTTCCAATTTCACTTCATTTTGCTGGGCTACCAGACCGAGTGGCCGATCGCAGCAACCCGTTGCTAGCGCGGTGGCACCTGCGATGCTTCCAGCTCATCGAAAATTCAGTACAATCGTCGGAACAGTGGGTTGGGTTGTTTCGAACTGGTGGTCAGACTATTTGATGAGATATGCAGACCGAACGAAACAAGTTGAAGAATTTACTGAGCAAAAGAGTCACTGTTCGCGGGAAGGCGCTCGACTGATATTGTTTACTCTAAGCATCATTCCCGTATAACTTCCGACTGCAACTGAAGCTGTAGCAAAACAACAAAAAAAAAACATAAACAATTCCAACCGACGGACAGACCATCCGGGCTACGATCGGTATCTTTCAGGGCATACTCCCATAGACGAGGCAGCTGGTTTATTGATTCTCACCCGGTTGCTCACCGTGTAGAATCTCTGTCTCTGTTCTGTCCTAGAATCCGTCCGTCCAAAAAGGCGATTCGATTGCTAATTGATTTTCTTTTCCGACCTGACACGAGCGAAATAAGTTCGTATAATCTGTATTGGTATCACCTTTTTTTTGCTGCTGATTTACAATCCACAATTCACAATTTATCTTCAACAGTTAAAATGTGGAACTCAAACATGTTGAAGTTTGAGTTGTTTCAGTAACTTTTAAGTTCACTAGACAAATTTGCGACTTCTGATCGAGTCAGGGTAGCACCATTCGGTTTCGGAAGACTGCGTTTGTATTCTAGGAAATAGAGCGGCAATTTAAGACAGTTTTCTAAATAAGTTCTTTACGTTACTTTTGTGGTTTTGAAAACAGGTCGTCTTTGAAACGGCTATTTGTTTATGGATGATTACGTCTGCATTCCAGGAAGAAGGGCGTCATTCCAAGGCATTCGCTAGTTTAAGCCTTGGCCTAGAAGCAATCATTATCATAAATATAATCGTATTTCAATGTTTCATACAGCTCAATATTGGACTGAAAGAAACTATCAAAAAGCTGTACGGGACGCATTTCCGGTTTTCAGAAGGGCCAAATTTAGAAATTCTCTATAGAAATAACACACTTTCCGAACATTTTTCTCGAACGCGAAGAAGCCAAATGCTGGCTTTATGTGCGCTCGTTTGGTGCGAATTTCACGCTACGAAAAGTGCACGCCCTGACCCTGCTTTCCTCTATAGTCTTCCATGATTATTACTTAAATGTTCTTTAGTATGGAAAAGTTTTTTCTACTAACGCCAACCTTTCTAATCTGCTTGTTTTCACATTTGTCGGTGTTACTTGTGAGAATATATCAGAGAATATAGAAAACAACTAATATTGAAATGAAAAAAATAAAAAATTGGAATACTTTTCATAATTCGTCTGCTTCCGTTGACACTCGTTTTCATCGAATTGTAGATATGATAAACCAGGGGTGGAAATAGGGAAATTTTTCAATTCATAGTTAATAAAAATAGTCAGTATTATCATTTCATATCACATATTTATTGTACATATTATAATGAATTTTGAAACGAATAATTTTTGATACGATAAATTTTGGCTTTACTTAGAATCTAAAAATGTCTTCATCGTTTTCAGTATCAGTATTTGCGAAAAAGTGCTTACAGATTTTTTTTTATTTGCCCTTACAATTTTGGTATCCATCCTAGATTTTACATGAAAAGTAAAAATCATTTATGAGTACATCACGCTGTATTTTTTCAGATATTTTAAAAATGTGGACTGGTATAATATCAGACTTAAAAAAGATCATTCACTAAACCATTCAAATTATCATCCGAAGTATACGAAAAATTAATAAATTTCTCTCAAAAATTTCAGAAAATAGCTAATTGTTCAAAAACTGCCATGAAAAAGATGCCATAAAATTACATCAAAAAAATATATTTCTGTATGAGAAAGGCAATAAACAAATTATCAATAGAAATTGCCCAGAATATACAGCAAATAGAATACTTTCATAAAGTATGTGAAAATGACTCGAACGTGACACTAAAATTACATGAAAATTTTATAAAAATTGCACATTAACACAAATTGTGCACGAGAATTGCAATAAAAAACGCAAAAATTACTCTAAGGATCATTGAAAATAACCACAAATATAAGTAGAAAACTGTACAAAACTTGCACAAACATGTCACAACATTTTTAACGTTCAAAATCATGCACAGATTTTATGAAAATAACATAAATTACGCTTGGGTTATTCAAGAATTACAAGAAAATCGAATAAATCTGTTTCTTAAATTACGCCAAAAAATACACAAATTAATAAATTATGGTCAACCTGCACAATAAATACAAAATCTTAGCAAAAGTTAATCAAAAACGTGTTTAATCCACCTAGCAGTGAGATGATACCTATTTTTATCAATCCGCATGTGTTTTTTGCATGAATATTCTTCGGTGTTTAAGTTTTCATGACATTATTTTAATGACCGTCGTTTTAAGCGACAATTTGAGATTTTAATCATTCATTACTCTGTAATGTCGAAACTGCAAATCGGATCGAATTTGAATCTAGAAGTGTGATAATCGATTAAACATGCCATGATATGTAAGTTCCACTCTAGAGTTTACGGTAATTTAAGGTACTTCCAGAGCCGGTATTCAGGAACCAGCATAACCCAAACCGATTCGTATGGCCATATGACGAATAAATTACAACAGTTTTGAGTCCAACTTTGAAGCTTTTCGGGATTGTCATCTTCTATATCGGTTTGAATTTTAAAAATTCATCATCATGTAATTCGAGAACCGGAAGTCATAATTGGATAAAATTAATTAATTTTTGTATATAAGATTGTTTTAATTTGAATTTTTGTTTCTGAAATTTGATTAAGCTTTTTATACTGGAACCGGAATTCTAAAAGCGGTATGGTCGAAGTCAGATAAATTCACCTGAGTAGCTGTACAGTTTACATTTGTTTCAAAATATTTGCAAATCAGTTAAGACATCTTTGAGAGATCATAGCACGAATTAAATTTTTAGGTGCATTCTGATCGACAACTGAATACCACTAAAACTGAAAAAAGTTAATTTTTTATCGACTATCCAAATCTGCTAACCCGATAAACCTGATTAATTTATGTAGAGTAGACATTTTTATACTATCCCCGAAACCGGAAGTTGGATCTGACTGAAAAGCAAGATGTTTTATAGAACTTTGAAACTTTTCATTTGAATCTTAGATGATTCTTAGATTTCATTTGCATCTTAGATCGGTTCAGCCATCTTCAAGAAAAATGAGTTACACAATTTTGATTTCGTTTCACATATCATCCTGTAGTTCCAGAACCAGAGCTCGGAACCAAACATAATTCAGGAACTTTGTTTGGGAGCATACGATTTTTCGTATGAATCTGAATTTGTAGAAAAGAAATTTTCCGAGAAAATTAAGTGAAATTATTTGTCACACACGCATTTGCTGATCTCGACGAACTGATTCGAATGGTATATGGATGTTATGTTGTTCCACCATTTTTTGCTGTAAGTAGTTTAAAACAAAATAATTAAAAAAAATTCTGCCATCATCTGGTTTATATATGTCATATTCGAACGACTATGTTGCCAAAAACGAGCCGTGCCAAAATCGGTCCGAGGCTAAATGTCATGAAAAAGGATGCTGTACACAATCCTTTTGGTACTTAGAAACAATTGTATGTAACAGTATAAAAAATCGTGTTTTCCGTTGCTCCCAAGCATTTCTTTGTCATACAGCGCTCAAAACTTGTACTGCTGGAATAGGGGGAAAAGTCGTTTACACAAAAATTTCGATATCTCCGTTAAAAATGGACGGATTTTAACAATCTATGGCTTGTTGGATAGGTATTACCGTGTGGAATCTAAGTCTGAAAACATATTCTGTTTTCAAGGTCAATTGTGACAGATACTGTCAAAAAACTGAAAATTTTGACATAAAACTTTGTATAACTCAAAAAGTAAACATCCGATCTCAAAACCATTCAATAGCGTTTTGGGTGACGGGGAGACCTTTCATTTGCGACTAGTTTGATCAAAATCGGTTCAGCCATCTCTGAGATCTCGACCTCTTTGTTGACAACACACATACAGACACACAGACATTTGCTCAGTTCGTCGAGCTGAATCGATTGGTATATGTCATTCGGCCCTCCGGGCCTCGGAAAAATTTTCTAAAGTTTGAGCGAATTCTATACCTATTTTTTATATATATAAAAATAGGTAAAAAGTTTAAAAAATGGTACTATTCATGCCAAAGTTACATGAAGAAAAAAAAACACTGCGAATCTGTTAGAAATACACAAGAAATTCGTTAAAAGTATACCAAAATTGCCTAGTTCTTGCACAGAAATACACCAAAAAAGCTCAAAAATGACAACAAAAGTATACGAAAAATGGTTAAATTATAAACATAAATTGTCCAAAATGTACAACTAATAGAATACTCTCAAAAAGTACCTGAAAATTATCTAAACATATCCAGAAAGTTACACAAAAATAGCATAACCGGGACAATAAAATACATCAAAATAATATAAAATTTTCATATTTGCACAATATAAAAATGGCATAAAAATAAGGACTTTAATTTATAAGAAGTTGAACTGCTAGCGCCTACTGACTGCCCAACAAAAATTTTACTAAACTACTCCAAAGATAATTCGAAATTTTAAAATAATAAGTAGATAACTGTACAAAGCTTGCACAAAAATTCCACATCATTTACACCATTTTCACCAAATTTACATGAAATTTCAACAAAATTTACTTTTAAAAATTACCCAAAAATTACATGAAAATAAAATAAAAAATTACACAAATTTAAAAAACACGAAAATTATTGTCAACCTGCACAAACATTACAAAAAATCTAAGCAAAATTTGATTAAAACAATTTTTAAAAAAATGAATAGTACACCATGGTATATGAAAAAAAAACACTGCAAATGCGCTGGAAATACACAAGAAACTCGCAAATCGTATACTATTATTGCCTAATTTTTGCACAGAAATACACAAAAAAATGCACCAAAATTACACCAAAAGTATACGAAAAGTGAATAAATTATAAATATAAATTGCCCAAAATATGCAACAAATAAAATACTCTAAAAAAATACACAAAAATGGCTCAAACGTGAGACTAAAATTACATGAAAATTATATAAAACTTACATTCACATTCACACAAGAATAAAAAAAACACAAATATAAGTATATAACTGTACAAAATTTGCACAAACATGTCACAACATTTTCACCATTCACCTTTTTCCATCAAATTAACATGAAATTTCAACAAAATTTGCAGAATAAATTGAGCAAAAATCATATGAAAATAACATAAATTACCCTTATGTTATGCAGGAATCACAAGAAAATCAAACAATAAAATAAAAAATAAACAAAACTATGACAAAAACGGCACAAAATTAATTGAAAATTAAAAACAAAAATTGCACCAAAATTACGCATAAAAATAACTTAAATAACAAAAAATTAACTCAAATCATACGGAACTCGAAAATTAATTTCAAAATTACATTGAAATAGCACGAAAATTAAACCAAACTTACGCTAAAATTACATCAAAATCACAGTAAATGTACACAAAAATTATGGAAATAGCTACATAAAAATTAACCAAACAAAATAAATAAAGGATTTACAAAATTGGCACGAAACTTACGCAAAAACTCATCAAACATTGCGCTAAAATTTTTCAACAGTTTAAAAAACAAAAACTATTAGGTGAACAACTTTGCTTCCGCCATTTTTTTTCCAAAATTTAAAGCTTTATTGCGAAAAAGTGCTTACAGATGTATTATTCAAAGTATTGTCCGTCGCTAGCGACAACTTTCTCCCATCTTTCCGGCAATTTTCGGATCCCGGCTCGAAAAAAGGTGTCCTTTTTTGACGCTATCCATGAAGCAATCCATTTTTCTAACTCTGCCAGGCCATGTGCCATCGAACGGAATAGGTGGAAGTCAGAAGGGGCGACATCTGGGGAATACGGCGGGTGGGGCAAGACTTCCCATTTCAGCGTTTCCAGGTACTATTTGACCACTTTTGCGACGGGAGGCCGAGCATTGTCGTGTTGAAGGATGACTTTGCCATGTCGCTCTTGATACTGTGGCCGCTTTTCTAAGGCGACTAAGGCGCATCAGTTGCATTCGGTAGCGATCTCCTGTGATGGTTTCACCTGGTTTTAAGAGCTCGTAGTAAATCACACCGAGCTGAGCCCACCAAATACAAATCATAACCTTGGCGCCGTGAATATTCGGTTTTGCCTTCGACGAAGTAGCATTCCCCATGATTTTCTGCGTTTAGGATTATCGTATCGAATCAACTTTTCATCACCGGTTACGATTCGATATAAAAACCCCTTACGATTTTGTCTTTGAAGCAGTTGCTCACATACAAAAATAGACGGCGCTCGATGTCCCAGCTCGTACGGCACCCAGTTTCCTTCTTTCTGAATCATGCCCAGGGCCTTGAGACGTTTTGAAATGGCTTGCTGACTCACTCCCAACGATTCGGCAAGCTCTTCTTGGGTTTGGCACAAATCTTCATCAAGCAATGCTTCTAGTTGTTCATCTTTGAAGGTTTTTTCTCTTCCACCACCATGTTTGTCATCGACATCGAAATCACCATTTTGAAAACGTTGAAACCACTCCCGACACGTTCTTTTACTCAGAGCAGCATCACCGTAAGTTTCTGAGAGCACTCGATGCGCTTCAGCTGCATTTTTTTCGAATTGTAACAGAAAAGTAAAACTTCCCGCAGATGGCGAGAATTGGGGACAGAAGCAGACATTTTCGAGCGTGAATAACGCGAAAACAAGAACAACTGTCACTGAAACGGCGATGACAATTCGTTAGACACTCTACACACTCACTTTAAAGGCATTATCATCTATGTATTTAGCCCCAGCCGGTACAGCCTCCTATATGAAAACGGCGGAAGAAAAGTTCTACACCTGATAAATATGAAATCGTTTTGATTTTGAAAATACTGCCATCTTTCTAATAACAGTTCGGCTGAAAAGTTCGTATCGTTAAATAGAAACACACATTTTTTTTGCCAAAATTCGTTTTTATTATTCAACATAATTGCCATCAGAGGCGATACAGCGATTATAGCGATCTTCCAACTTTTCGATACCATTTTTGTAGTACGATTTGTCCTTCGCCTCAAAATAGGCCTCAGTTTCAGCGATTACCTCTTCATTGCTTCTAAATTTTTTACCAGCGAGCATTCTCTTGAGGTCTGAGAACAGGAAAAAGTCACTGGGGGCCAAATCTGGAGAATACGGCGGATGAGGGAGCAATTCGAAGCCCAATTCGTTCAATTTCAGCATGGTTTTCATCGACTTGTGACACGGTGCATTGTCTTGATGAAACAAAACTTTTTTCTTCTTCAAATGAGGCCGTTTTTTTTAAATTTCGTCCTTCAAACGCTCTAATAACGCTATATAATAGTCACTGTTGATGGTTTTTCCCTTTTCAAGGTAGTCGATGAAAATTATATCATACGAATCCCAAAATACAGACGCCATAACCTTACCGGCCGATTGTAGAGTCTTTCCACGCTTTGGGTTCGGTTCATCGCGTGCAGTCCACTCAGCTGACTGTCGATTGGACTCCGGAGTGAAGTGATGGAGCCATGTTTCGTCCATTGTTATATATCGACGAAAAAAATCGGTTTTATTTCGATATAACAGCTCCAAACACTGCTCAGAATCATCAATTCGTTGTTGTTTTTGATCGATTGTGAGCTCACGCGGCACCCATTTTGCACAAAGCTTTCTCATATCCAAATATTCGTGAATAATATCTCCTTTGTTATCTTTAGGGTGTCAGCTATCTCGATCAACTTCACTTTACGGTCATTGAAAATCATTTTGTGGATTTTTTTCACGTTTTCATCGGTAACAGCCTCTTTTGGACGTCCACTGCGTTCATCGTCTTCGGTGCTCATATGACCAGTACGAAATTTTGCAAACCACTTACGAATTGTTGCTTCGCCCGGTGCAGAGTCTGGATAACACTCATCAAGCCATTTTTTGGTATCGGCGGCACTTTTTTTCATCAAAAAGTAGTGTTTCATCAACACACGAAATTCCTTTTTTTCCATTTTTTTTACAATAACAAAAGTAGCTTTACTCAAAATGCAATATCTCACAAACTAATAATCAGACAGCTGTCAAATTTATACACGTATCTTTTGAAGGTTGGTACTAACTGAAAATGGTATGGATTTAATTCTAGTGTCGCCCTCTCATAGAAACGATACGAACTTTTCAGCCGATCTGTTACATATGTCAAGTTCGAACGATAATGTTGCCAAAAACGAACCGTGCCGAAATCGAAATTCAGAAAAACAATAATATTTTAGTTGTTCTGCGATCGCTGGCTATTCCGTGTGAAAGTCAATAGCACTATAAAATAGACATCAGTTGAATCAAAATCGTATCTAGAATCATGATCGATATAAAATTAAAACTGGAATGCATTGATTTTTCAATGAACAAGAAAATCCATGTAAATTCGCGAAATTTTTTTTTATCTGTGTTTTGTTTATCGCAGATCTTCTTCCATTCCCACATATAATGTTCTGTCCGGATTGTTAGAATCCGGAATCACTTATCGTGTTGCAACGGCACGAAAAGAGACCTCTGCAAGAATTCTTTTACAGCGGTTTTTTTACCTAGGCGCCCATTTTCTGTAGTATAAATTTCAGGCAGCGAAAGAGCGTGAATCGAGTGCCTCAAGGTAAGCGTCGTAGTGGGGCATATGACCGTAGGCTGAGCCAGAAGGTGTTGAAAACCGTCGGAGCAAACTCGGAACTATTAGATAATGAAATCGTACAAAAAAAAAACGCTGCTGCTCGCAGCACCGTACGAAGAATTCGTTTGCGAGCAGGCAATCGTTCTTATCGAGCCAGCAAGCAACCAAACTGAACGTTGAAGAACAGTTTTGTCACCAAAACTCGAGCTCGGAAATTGTACCAGCAGGTTTTGACGAAGTACCAAGGATGCCTGCTACGTAAAAATGAATTTCGGGCAGCTTCCTGGCCAAAAATTCTACATCGCGACGGCACGAGAAGATGTTCCTACAAAGTTTAAGTTAGCTTTGATGGACAAATTTATAAAAAAAAACTGATGATTTGGCAGGGTATATGCAGCTGCGGAGCGAATACAGGGTTTCTGCTAAGATTTTGATGCTATGGCGCAGATTTCGCGCGAATTTAAAAAACCTCATTCAACATTTCTGAAGCATTGGTTCGAATAAAAAAACGTTCTTTGCAAATTTTTTAAGCTTGTGGGTTTCACGAAACCCTGAAAAATTAAAGATGGGCGAACGTTTCAGCAATTGGTCGAGATGGCCGAATTTTCACATTGAAAAACTAAAATTTACTAGAAGGCGGTTCTAGCCAATGTTTTCTTCAGTGGACGAAATTTCGATTTTATGCTTTTCGATCTCGAGTGATACAAGTTGCTATTTCAACATTTTGCACTACAGGATATTGATGTCAGATGGAAGAAGCATCGACTCAGTGATAATACATTCAATAATGCAAAGAATGTAATAAATGGAATGCGGTTCTTCAATAATATGGTAACAAATTTTGTGTATGATAAAAATTGCATTCTTAAAGCAAAATTTACACGACATGCTTACGAAGCTCTGTCTGACAATAAAAGAAAATAAAAGAAGTTCTGGGATTCCATCCGTGGTGATAAGAAAGTGTTTTAATAGTTTGTTGGTTCCACTTTTCAACATTTTCAATTGTTCTTTGCGTTCTGGAATTTTTCCTGAAATATGGAAGAAATCCTATGTAAACAAGAGTATAGTATCCAACTACCGTGGAATTACTGCGCTGTATCGAAGTTGTTTGAAATTATAGTTCTGATTTTTATAACACATAGTTGCTCTGACTACATATCAGAGACTCAGCATGGATCCATGCCAAAGCTTTCAACTTCCCCCGCTGCGTTCGACGAAATCAATCATCACATAACGATCTCCAAGTTAAGTAGACTGGGATTAAACGGTTCATTTTAATTGGCTTCGATCATATCTAACTGGTAATGAAATGATAGTGAAAATAGGAGCCTGTACAACCTCACCATGTGCTGTTACATCTGGAGTTCCTCAAGGAAGTCACCTTGGACCATTCATAATTTTATTGTGTCTCAACGATCAAAATTTTTCTATCAAGTGTATGAAACTATCCTTTGCCGTTGACTTTCGTATTTCATATTTCAAAATGGTTTAAATGCCACTAAATGCTCCGTCGTCTCTTTTTGTAGCAAAAAGTCTGTATTCAAGTTCGACTATAATATGCCACAAATTGTTCTCGAACGCGCATCGTCTGTTAAGGACCTGGGGGTTCTGGAAACCAAGTTAAATTTTAAAGAGCACATAGAGCATTCAATTGTTACAATTTGACATTCGACGTCATAGTTTTCCTATTTTTTTTTCGGATTCCCTATGTTAGAACTAATTATGGATATAACGAGCCCATTGCTAGCATGTGCCGCATATTTAACAAATGTTTCAATTCTTTCGATTTTCATTTATCACGTAATGTTATCAAGAAATCGTTTCTTATGTTACTGTCTCATTAGATTTAGTTACTATAGAAGCACTAGATTTAAAGAAATGTATCATTTGGATGATTTTTTAATCTATTGATGCGAAAGATGAAGAGGTTTTATGCTTGCTGAAGAACAAGTTTGACACAAATCAAACTCCAATGGGCTTTACCCTGATCCAAATAAAAAAGCGGGTGGGTAATGTCAGAGACATAACTGGATGTCGTGAATACGAAAAAACTGATACGCTCCCATCACTTTTCCGAATATCAGTTAGTTGATTGATTGTATGAATTGTGCAAGCTTTCTCCTTTTTCACTAATAGAGTTTGAAGCGATGCACCTACATTAAAGTACAGATTAGTTACATTAAACAGCTACTATTCTACAACTATATATTCCAAACTTGAAACAATTCCTTTTTAATTTGCTGTAGTTTATTTTTATTGAAGCTATGAAGTTCGAAGATATCAGATTCTTCTCGAAATTTCAGTACGAGACAATTGCAATGGCGTGGATTGAAATGTATCGATGATCTTCGGTATGCAAGAGTAATTTTAATACTAAAAATGATAATAATAATAATAATAACAATAATAATAATGATAATAATAATACAGATTAATCTGTATATATATGTATGTATGAATAAAATACAGATTAACCTGTATATATGGCAACCCTGTTTCGCATGGTATATTTTCACAAGACCCTATACTAGTATAAAGATGTGTTCAACATCATCACTTTCGCTTACGCATTGCCGTTCGTAATTGAATGTGTTAGTGACGGTACAAATTATTTTAATTTCCATCTTGATGAATCTTTTGGTAGGAAATATTGAGATCTGAGATGGTTCTCGTGTGTGTCTTGTTTCGGTAACAGTTGCTTAGAAAATGGTAGGAAAGCGACAAAATTCAACTTGTTCCTTATGATTATCTTTTGCAATGAAAAGTTCTTTGAATGGGCCTTGCTGGACCTTTTGGCTGCCTTTCTACCGGTTTTCGGTGCCATCGTGCTGACGGTGTCTCCTACGTTCAGAGTAGCTGCTTTAACTTAAATGACGCTATTTCTCACATCTCATTTCATTTTTTACCTGCTACTGGCAGCGGTGTACGGACAGCCCCTTTGCTAAAATTCCTTTCCTGTTCGCAGAACGGGAAAAAGTGAGACGACAAGTCCTCGATGTTGCTCTCGTGTGTCTTGTTTCGGGAACAGTTGCTCGGCAAATGGTAGGAAAAATAAACCACTCAACTTTTATGTGGATGTTCTTGTATAGATGCAGACATCTCGTGTTCTGATTGGCTGGTGCTGTCATGGGTTAAATCAAACAGGTTTTTCAATAGTGTACTATTGAAAAACTTCAATGTTGTTGCAATACACGTTCAAGTTGAAAATTTTCGATTCTATTGGTAGTTAGATTATATAAATCCTTCTACGGATCACTGAGCTATGAGCTTTACAATACGAGAAAGGCAAAACGCGCCTTATGAATTATCCTCTTTGACACTCGTTTATACCAAACATTTCAGAAAAGTTTGAACTATTTGAGATTATGTCACACAACTGAAAATTTTATCATAAAATTGTGATCATATTTCCGATGGCATGTCGCAAGAATTATGTTGATTCATTAGATACAACAGGAGATATTCACGATCAAAAACTTATCTCTCTCTCAGAGGGTAAGTTTTGAAAAGGCGCCCCATAGTAAAGTAAGTCATATTCACGACAAAAAATAAAATATTCAGAGTAAAATCTGGTAACAAGAGAAGGCACTATTATAATTGAAACTGAAATTAAATAGAGTAAATCAGTTCATCCTGATGTGGTCTACCTTAAAATTTTCTTACTTTCTTACCAAGAGGAAAATGCTTGCCGAGCAAGAAGATGTTGAAGCAAATGAAATGTCTTCGCTGAAATCTGTTCAACTTCTTTCAAAATCACAATTGTTAGCATTTTTATTGTTACTGTAACATTTTCCGTACATCAGAGAGTATTAATTACCTGAGGACATCGGAAAATATGAAGAATAAAAATGAAATCGTTTTCATGGAATTTCTCGAAGTAACGTGTTGTATGCGGACTTATTTATTGTGTTCATATGACAAACTTATGCAGATTTTTATATTATATTTAAGTGAATATTCAAGTTCTGCGGAAAGTGTCACCTGCATAAAAATAGTTGTGTAACACTTCGCTCGAATATCGCGCGTTTTAGTTTTCAATTTCGCGCGTTTTAGTTTTCGACTTCGCGCGGATTTCGCGCGTTTTAATTTTGAAGTTTTTCGTAACAACCCTGCAAATATCAAAGTGTTCGTGACGAACAAAACGATGGACTCGAAGCCAAAGCCCATGAAGGTCCGGTGATGTTTTGGCTAGATTTGGTGAGTTGCCACTACAGCCGGGCAGTCATCAAGCCGTTCCGCGATAATAACGTAGATCTCATCGATGAAAACATAAATCCAGCCCGCAGTTTTAGCCCATCGAGAGCTTTTGGGGGCAATAATGAAGCGGAAGCTTGAGAAAATTGAAAAAAAACTGCTCGGAACGCTACTCAGATGACGAAAATGTGGAACAAATGTGCCAAGGAAATTGACTCATTCAATTTGAAACGAAGAGAAATGAACTGTATTGATGTTTTTTTTTACTTTTGTTTTGATGTATGAACTTTATTTGTACGTCAATTCGTTACCGAGATACAGATGATGTTATTATTCCAATTAACTCTATAGACTTCGGGTATCAAATTACACAGTTTGAAAAAACTTTGTGAGTTTACATCTTATAAGATGCACGTAAATGGAACGTCACAGTTCACGCGAATTTACGGGCAAAAGCATGTAATATTGTGTGATTTGAAAATTGCATGGAATGAAATGCAATGAAATAAGAAAAAAGTGATAGCGACTGTGGCGACTTGAACCCGTAATCACTGGATCACAAAGTAGGTCTGTAACTGAACTTCTTTTCACAAACTGTACCGAAGGCTTCTGTGTGAATGCCTCACCATATCCACTCTGGAAAAATGAAGCATTTCACACAGCAATTGAATACTCCATTTTTATGCACATGTCTCTCCCTAACGAAATAGAATACGAGGAAGTGCCGGAATACCACAAAACAAATTTCGAAGAAGCAAAACGTAGACTAAGTACATTAAACTGGCAAAATATTTTGAGTATAGAAGGAAACGTCAATGATAAAGTGGAAAAATTCTATCTAATTATTAACAACTTAATATCGGAAATTGTACCAGTAAAAAGAAGAAGAAGAAGTCACAATAGCAAATTGCCTGTCTGGTTCAACCCGCAATTGAAAAACCTGAAAAATAGAAAGCAGAAAGAACATAAGACTTATAAAAAAGATAAAAGTGTTATCAATCTACAAAACTACCTCGACATTTGCAATGACCTGAAAATAGCAATCAACTCGGCACACGAAGAATATAATTTTAAAGTCTAAAGCGAAATCAAAGAGCACCCTAAAAATTTCTTTAGCTATGTTAGAACGAAACTGAAGAATAACAACCTTCCTTCCCAGATGAACCTAGACGGAACTACTGGAAATAATAGCACTGAAATTTGTAATTTATTTGCAAATTTTTTTGCAAGAAATATATACATCGTATGCCGGAACAGATCGTGAACGTGACTATTTTTCCTTTATAGAAATATTCAATGCACTTGAAAACCTCAACGCAGCAAAGGAACCTGGACCTGACGGAATAGCACCAATATTTTTGAAGTAATAGCTACTGAGCTCACAACACCATTACAACATCTCTTCAACTTATCTCTAAGAACAGGAATATTTCCAGAAACATGGAAATCCTCCTTCTTAGTACCGGTCTTTAAATCAGGCTCAAAATCAGACATACGTTGTTATCGAGGAATTGCCATTATCTCGTGCATTCCAAAATTATTTGAAAAAATTATCAATGGGAAAATATTTCTACAAGTAAAAAATTACATAACTCCAAAACAACATGGCTTTTTCAAAGGTCGTTCTACGTCAACAAATCTCCTGGAATTCATTACATTCACTTTGGAAGCTATGAACAATGGAAATTATGTCGAAACTTTCTATACTGACTTTAGCAAAACTTTCGACAGAATTGACATACCATTATTACTATTCAAAATTAAAAAATATGACATTGAACAAAAACTTTTGGAATGGCTTGAATCATATCTCACAAAACTTAAACAAATTGTACGCTATCAAAACACATACTCCAAATCAATAAATGTCCCTTCAGGTGTTCCCCAAGGTTCACATTTAGGCCCTCTTCTTTTTATCTTATACGTAAACGACATTTCCTTCTTACTCAAACATTTAAAAGTACTTGTATATGCAGACGACATGAAGCTCTTTATGGAAATAAAAAATGCTGTAGATGCTGAAGTATTCCAATATGAAATTAACGTATTAAACATTTGGTGCAATAAAAGCTTACTCCAACTAAACGTTAAAAAATGTAGTTCAGTAACGTTTAGTAGAAAAATCATGTCTCCTACTATTAACATATATTTAGGAAACCAACCTGTAGAAAAATGTAAAATTATTAGAGACCTAGGCGTAATTTAAGACTCAAAACTTACTTTCGTGGAGCATTATAATCTTACCTTACCTTACCTAACAGATATAGGCCTGGGGTGTCCTTTGCTGTATCAAGCATACGTCTCCACATAACTCGGTCCATGGCTGCTCGTCGCAGCTGTTGCAATTCGTGATTCATTCGCCGTCTCCACGTTTTGTCTTCCATCTGCACTCCGCCATAGATGGTCCTCATGAACCTTTCTTTCTAAAATACTGAGGGTCTGCCAGCATAGTCCAGGTCTCGTGGCCGTAGAACAACCGGTCTAATGAGCGTTTTGTAGATGGTCAATTTCGTGCGGTGGCGTACTTATCTCGATCTAAGGGGTTTTCTGAGTCCAAAGTACGCACGATTCCCTCTCTGAATTTCCCTGCTGCTGGTCATTATCGGTCACCAGTGAGCCCAAACACACAAACTCGTCAACCACCTCGATATCGTCACCGTCTACCAATATTCGTGGTGGGAGGCGTAGTGTTTCTTTTCTAGAGCCTCTTCCTCTCATGTATTTTGTTTTCGACGCATTTATGGCCAGTCCGATACGCCTAGCTTCAGCTTTCAGTCCGATGTAGGTTTCCGTCATCTTCTCAAGGTTACGTGTCACAATATCAATATCGTCAGCGAAGCCAAAAAGTTTGTACGGACTATCGGAAGATCGTGCCACTCGTGTCGATTCTCGCTCTTCGAATCACACCTTCCAGGGCAATATTGAACAAAATACGAAAGAGTCCATCACCTTACCATAGCCCTCTCCGAGATTCGAAGGGACTCCCAGATACTCGGACGTAGCACATCACTCTATCCATCGTTGCTTTGACCAATTGCGTCAGTTTATCCGGGAAACCGTCTTCGTGCATTATCTGCCATAGCTGTTCTCGAGCGATTGTGTCGTATGCCGCTTTGAAGTCAATGAATTGGTGATGCGTGGGTACGTTGTATTCACGACACTTCTGGAGTACTTGTCTTATCGCGAATATGTGATCCGTAGTGGCGCGGGCTCCAGTAAATCCCGCTTGGTACGGCCCTACGAATTCCTTAGCTATTGGTGATAGACAACGGCAAAGGATTTGGGAGAGTACCTTGTAGACGGCGTTCAGCAATGTGATTGTACGGTAATTGCAACAATCTAGCTTATCACCCTTTTTGTAGACGGGACATACCACTCCATCCATCCATTCCTGCAGTAGAACCTCCTCCTTCCAAATCTTAGACATCATCCAGTTCAGCGCTCTAGCCAGTGCCTCTCCCCCATGTTTGAGCAGCTCGCCTGGTAACTGGTCATTGCCCGTGGCTTTGTTGTTCCTCAGCTTGCCAATCTCCTCACTTATCTCCGACAGATCAGGGGCTGGGAATCTGTTGTCGGCTGAGCGTGCACCTGCCTCGCCGGAGGGCCATCGTGTCAGCACTGTTTAGAGTCCCACACTGACACAAGAACGGTAATCAGCCGCTCCTTACATGGAGAACAGACGCTGTTTCGAGCCGCCCCAACATGGGGAACAGACGCTCGGGTAGGCTCGCTCTCTGTAAAGAGAAGGCAAGTCCCCCCCCCCCCCCCCTTCCCTGTCAGCATACGACCAAGGTCCCATTAAAAGTTTTAGTCATAATTTTCAGGACCCACGTTAGGCAAATTTTGGAATACTGCAGGATAGTATGGAACCCATGTACCTCCGTACACCTAGAACGCATCGAATCTGTTTAAAAACAATTTCTACTGTATGCGCTTCGTTGATTAAACTGGACTACATTTCCTCTTCCATCGTATAAAGCGCGTTGTATGCTCATAAACTTACAAACACTCGAAGAACGCCGCAAAGTTACAATGCTTTATTTTACCAACGACATTTTTTCTCAACGAGTACAATCTGAATCATTGCTTTCACAACTAAAATTTTATGCTCCTAGTCGTCATCTCAGAAGTCGTCAAATATTCTCGGGAAAAAAAATAAAACAAATTATGTCAAAAATAATCCTATTAATCAAATGATGCGCTTTTATAACGAAAACTGCCAAAAAATCGATCTAACTATGTCCAGGAAACAAATAAAAGAAAAAAGTACGGGTGTGTAATGTCAGAGACATGGATGTCGTGAATATGAATAAAACTGACACGATTTCTTTATACTTTCGCATTCGAATTGATATTTGATCGATTGTGTGAATTGTGGAACTTTCCCCCTTTTCACCACTAGAATCTTAAACGATGTTTGACACCGATTATCTCATTTCGGATTTGCATATTCCATTGAAAGAAATTATCAAGAAGCTGTACAGGATTCATTTCTGCCTTTTAGAAGGACCAAATTGTGGAATTCTCTACGATATTTAGCACAGTTCGGAACATTTTTCTCGAACGATTTTCGCACAGCGAAAAGTGCACGAAGCAAATCAAATTATTTTGGATTTTCACTAAACTGATGATTTCTACCTTCGATTTGCAAAGAAGTAATCTTTGGCTGTGAACCATTTCGCGATTAATTTTAACTTTTGGTTGAATTCTGACACTTGAGTGGCTATTTTGTGCCGAGTAGTTAAATTTAACTAAAACTGCGGCCTATTTCAAAGTTTGACGGACGGAAAGTTATTTGGGCTTATTTTCCACTGGAAATAATTTCAACTAAAGAATTAAGATCAAAACTTTCATTACAAGATTTTTTCAGTGTTGGAAAATAACCATCGATCTATCAAAAATAACCATGCTCTCGAGCAGGGTTATTTTTGACAACATCAAATTAACCACTCGAGTGTGAGATTTTAACCAAAAGTTAAAATTAAACGCGAAATGGTTCACAGCCTTAATAGTTCTTTAGATAACATTTAGAGCCATTAAAACGGCTGATTTTATATAATGTTGTCCACTTTTCGTTTTCTTTCTCTCCAATGCAAACTAGCAGCTCTGTTGTATGATGCAATCGCTCATGTTTGAGTTGAAACTAGCTTTGCGTACAAACCGCAACACATCCGCTCGCAGTGCCAAACAGCGTTGCCAGATTGCCAGATTTGTCTGGCAAATGCCAAATTTTTCTCGCTTCGCCAGACACTCAAACTAACCAGATCTTATGCCAGATTTTCCAAATTTTCCTAGATTTTGTCATATCTCGATACGTGGGGAACCCGGGAAAAACTTCCTAGTATATAGTAGACCCAACAAATAAAGATAAATTTTTGAGCTTTGACAGGTTTTTGAAAAAATAACCTGGTAACGCTGGGGCCAAATGATGCGAAACTGGTTTAATGCGCCTTCTCGCCGCCTTATTGACCGGAAGGCAAATGAGAACTACGACCTGAGCGTTTGAGGTTTTTAACCACGCTCTCCGATGCCGCTACTTGAATGCGTCTTCTCACCCTGACGACTGATTCCATCCAACGCACGAGAAGAAATTATCGATTTTCGACCACGGTTCCCCTTTTATAACGTTCAGTTGAAGATATGTGAATGACTACCTCAAAATCTTCGTCCTTGCGCGAAAAAAACCAAGCGAAAGTAAAGTGTTTTCCGCGTTGTTTTTTGAAATTTTGAGAAAACTTAATTTTTGAGTTGTTTGTGGTTATCTCACACTGTTCAAAATATTATCCTAAATTCCTGATCATATTTTTGATGAAATAGTGCAAGAATTATGTTGCTACCATTAATACAAGTCGAGATATTCACGATTAAGTTCTGCCCATTCTTCCATATGGCTAATTTTGAAAAGGCGCCCCATAGTAAAGTAAGTCGTATTCACGACAAAATTTAAATCAAAATCGTAGAAATAATGTATAGCGTATAAGAAACCCTTGTAACTTTTTTGTCTGTAGTCTACATTTGTTTGACGAATAAACAAATAAATAAATTGCAGCTGCACATTTGAACTCTGCTTGGCCGGTAACGAAATGATGAAAACAAACCTCTCCTTACAGCGATCAGCCTACTGTGATTTCATACACTCCTAACGTGAACCAGCGTAATTCTGCAAATTGTCTCTCGTAAAACATATTTACGACCGCAAAATCCGAGGAAGAATTCAATCCAAACTACCTTGAAAGGTGGCACCCATAAACAACATATTCATGAGTTTAATGTCAAAACAAAAAAGGAACCATTTATCTGGCGTCGGTTCCAAACACTGGCTTCGCATTCGAGCAGCAGCATTTGCTGTTGATTCGTTGCTGATGTGATGCATACATTGAGCATAAATTTTTCCGAAACCATTTTATGCTTCGTGAAGCGGAAACGACTCGTTAGTACGAGTATATTCACTAGGCGAGATAACGTGCGATATTCGGTTCATTATCATTTTCGCTAGTTTCGCTCGATGGTTCCCGATGTTGTTTGGGGAAATGCTTTGTTACTGTTTTGAAATGTTTGTGTGCGAAGAACGACGACACAGTTTTCCTTTGGTAGAAACATAATTACACATTAAAACTACATTCGTTGCAGGTCGGAACAAATAAACACCGATCAACAGTTGATCGGTCTCGCATATTTAGCGGAAACGGCTGAAGTTCGAACTTATAGCAGCAGCATAATTAATCATACGTGTAAAACTTATCGGGAACAAGTTGCAACAGACACACCTGCCGATAAGCAGCAGCAGCAGCAGCCGACTGTTTAATTATATTTCCGGATATTGGACCAAATCGATGAGCCTATTATTCGACCGCACGATCCCTCGGTGATCCGAGCTCTAAAACCACAGCTCCGGACATAATCGACCAACCCAACCCAACCCACCGCCGGCAACATGAATGATTAACAAACTGAAATAATTTCCCATGCAGCGCTAGCTGAAAACTGCACCCAGTCCGGGGAAAATGATGGACACGGGGGCCAACCCACGGAACCCATCAATTAGGCTAATAATTATGCTTGCTCATTTCTCCTAATCAAACTATATGTCGTTCGCCACTGAAAGCGGTCAGATAGCGGTCCATCCGACTCCCATCCCATAATGCAGCATCCCAAAATTGTGCCGGCACCACTGCAAACCGCCGATGTCCAGGTCCGGATCCGTGGAGTTTTTGTATGCGGTTAATCGGTTGTGACCCTCGAACGATGCGACGCATCTCGAACCGAACTGTCAGCAGTTTGGGGTTTGGGTTTTCGGGAGTTTATCGAACAAACAGTAGAAGGACGAGGAAAAGGAGGAGGAGGAGGAGGAAGAGGAGGTCAATTGAATAATTACCGGTGCCTTGTGCCTTTAAATCACACACGCACACACACGTCACTTACTATTATAAATTCATGAAATAATTATGACCCGGAAAGATAACTCTTTATCCGATTTGTGTCGGATTTATGCGAAAGCGAGCGATTTTCTGCTCGAATGGTCACCGCAAATCTCGTTTGATTGATCGCAAACGAAGCCGACCGTTGTTCATTCGAATTGACGGTCGGAGAAATGCAGAAACTTCAATCGGAATTATAAATATCTAATTGACGATTCAGTCAGTGCTGCATTAGTTTCTTTATCATAGAAATGAATGGTCGAATCAGTAGAGTACATGAATTCCAGAAAGTACTTTGACATTATTAATTTCCAATGGCTTTTTTTATGATTTGAGGTAGGGAGTCGATTCCAGAAAACCGCACTGGCTTCAGTCTATTTTCGCCTAATCATTCCTCTGTTCTCTGGCGTATAATAACGGATTCAGCCAAACACGTACTCGAAGTGCGCTTGTTCGTCTTTCTAGCCTCAAATAAGTATTTACGGGATCCAGCGGCAGGATAGCTTTCTCATCTGCAGAATCTTGCTTAACTAAGGCATGCTCGGGCACTTTCTCTTTCCGGTCGCCCAGTACAATTTTATGTATTATTAATATTGTCATTTATTTTACCCTGATTTCATCCTCCATTTTATGTGGGTTTGACTCTGTTCTGCTTCGTATGGCCTGCCGCTGCGTGCTTTATCGGCAGTGGAGGTTTGACCATCGCGTAACTCTCAAAACCTCTATCTCACGGTGTAATCTACAGGATCAACAGCTACATAATATTTCTCAAACGTCTCTCGACCACACCCCTTCCCCCTCTGGAAATGTGGCTGACGGTAACAAACCATATTCCAATTCGTTGTAAGAACATTAAATAATTTTAACAATTCCAGTAGATTTTGCAAATAAGTGACTCTTCAATATGTTAAAATTGGGATGCCAAAACTCTCGTAACGCTTTCCAACACATATAACGTTTCATAACACACAAAACTTACTGAAGAGAACCATCTAAAAATGTAAACACATGTAACGTTTTGTAACACCTAAAACTAACCAAAAAAGTTACGCAGATAACGGCTAAAACTTATTTAAAATAACGAATGTAACGCCTCTAACTTACAAAAAAGTGACGCATGTAACGCCTATATCTCACAAAAAATAACACATGTAACGCTTCATAATGTCTGTAACTTACTAAAAAGTAACGCATGTAATGCTTCATAACGCCTACAATTCACAAAAGAGTAAGACATGTAACGTTTCGTAACGCTTATACCTTATGATCAAAAAAGAACCGGAATTTTATTAAAAAACGCATAATTTCAAATTTTAATAATTTTCTCTATTATCGCCTTCAAAGTACTCTCCTTCTGCGGCAATACAAGCATGCCAACGCTTGATCCAATTTTCCATACAAGTTTTATAGGCCGCCGAAGGTATGGCCTTTAGTTCACGCAGCGATTTCTTTTTTATGGTCTTTATGGTCTCAAAACGCGTTCCCCGCAATGGCAATTTGAATCTGGGGAAGAGGAAAAAGTCACACGGGGCCATATCTAGAGAGTACGGTGCTTGGTTGATGATATTGGTTGAGTTTTTGGCCAAAAACTGCGACACAACCAACGCTGTGTGAGCCGGCGCATTATCGTGAAAATCCAGCCGAAAAGCGACGCGTTTCAAACCCAAAACATCAGTTAAAATGTGTTCGGCTGATCCATACGAGATGCCCAACAACACAGTAATCTCTCTAATCGGTACAGAACGATTTTGCAACACGATTTGCTTCGCCGATTCAATGTTTTCTTCAGTAACAGATGTTGTTGGGCGGCCAGGGATCTCATCATGACCCAAGCTTGTGCGACCACCTTTGAAGCGTTTATACCACTCTTATGCCTGTGTTTTTCCTAGACACGATTCACCAAAGGCCTTTTCTAACATTTTCAACGTTTCGGAACACTTAAATCCATTTGCAACACAAAATTTGATGCACGCACGTTGTTCTAAATTTTCATCCATTATAAAAATCGTCACACGAAAATATTTCAACTTCTTTGTATAGACGCCAAACAAAAACTAATCGTACGATATGCGTCAAAATTCGACAGAATGTGTATAAAAGTGTTGCCAACTTTGAGAGAATAAAAGTTTACCGATTGGACAAACCTGGGAATTTTAAAAAGAAAATTTCGGTTCTTTTTTTATCATAAGGTAATTCACAAAAAATAACGCATGTAATGCTTAGTACCGCCTATAACTTACAAAAAAGTAATGCATGTAACACTTCGTAACGCCAATACTTACAAAAAAATAGCACATGTAACGATTAGTAACACCTATAACATACTGAAAAATAACGTATGTAACGCTTCGTAATGTCAATGAGCTTACAAAAAAGTAGCGCATGTAACACTTCGTAACGGCTACGACTTACTAAAAAGTAGCGCATGTAACGCTTCATAACGCCAATGACTCACAAAAAATTAACATATGTAACGCTTCGTAACACCTATAATTTCCTTAAAAGTAACGCATCGTCACTCGTTTACCGCAAAAATCTTACCCTTATAACGGTTTTTACCATTCATAATTTCCAGAAAATAACTCATATGATTTGTAACCCTCAATTGAGGAAAATTATCGTATGCAACACCTTCTAGCTTCATTAATTTAACGTAACGGTGGAATGTTTTTCCACATTGAGGACGGGTATAGCGTGATGGGTAATTCGATGCCTTCCACGCAGCCCACCTGGGTTCGATTTCCAACCCCGCACATAGGGTCAGAAACTTTTTCTGGCCCGAAGAGGCGAATGACCTCAAGGTTAAAACCTCTATAATCGAACAAAATATGAGCAAAAGCATTTACAATTACAGCCGAATCCTCATCTGACAAAGTGGCAATGAAACAATCGTTTAATCATATTTCGAGATAAATAAAAGTCGAAGACATTGGAACAGTTGTTGAATGTTTGGCACATACTGGAGAACGGTTCATTATAACCATAATTTGTTCTTGCAATGGGTAACCCAGAAAAGTGGTGGGAACGTAGATTACGATAAACCATGTCCGAAGCGTCGAAAAGAACAACAGACAGCTGGAAAGGGTATGGCTTCAGTGTTTCGGGACGCACATTTCATCGATTGAGAAAGAAAAAAACAATCAAAGGCCAATACTACGTAGCAGTTGGTACATGAAATGTTACAAAAAAAAAAGTTGTGAATGAAATTACAGAACAGAGTTTACTATATTTCAAAATGATTATCATAAACCGTAACCTTTGAAATTCATTCTAACGATTTTTTTAAATTTCGTAAGACTATCTTATGAGCATCTACAGTAAAATTCTTGAAAATCTTTTAATCTTCTCGTGAAATCATAATTATTATTCATGATTTTTGGATGAAAATTATCTTTATCGTGTTGTTTTTTACGCTGCATTTTCTCGAAGATGTGAACCGATTTAAACAAACTCAGACTCGTTATAAAAATATAAAGGGTTATTGTTTAAGTTCCATGTTCAGATGGCGGTGACTTCTGGTTCCCGAGATATAATGGAATAAGTGACGTAACCGATCAAACGCGTTGTTTTTTACCGCTCAATTTTCTCAAAGATGGCTAAACCAATTTTAACAAGCCTAGACTAATTTGACAGCTACTATAGGTTTGTGGAAGTTCGAAATAAAGTGGCTGACTCTTCTTGGTATGATCGTAGAAGTAACTTAACCGACAAACCGCTCTTTTTTCATACGTTCACTTTTCTCGATGATGACCCAATCGATTTTA
This sequence comes from Malaya genurostris, assembly GCF_030247185.1. Lineage (NCBI taxonomy): Eukaryota > Metazoa > Arthropoda > Insecta > Diptera > Culicidae > Malaya > Malaya genurostris. Next base: position 24,886,185 of record NC_080571.1, on the reverse strand, counting down.
ATAAGCTTAAGCTCATTAGTAAGCTACCATTACATTAGCGATCAAATTCGATGATCATGTGAGTAACTCTTTCGGTTCCGGTGATAAGCTTGTATTGATGACGCAACCGACAAAGAGCACTATTGTCTATCCGCACAAATTTATCAGATTGTGGTTCTGGAACCGGAAGTTTTCAATTAATTTGGTTTGAGGAATATTGCCATATATGTGTCGTAAGCGCTGAAGTATGCTTTTGTAATCTACCCGATTGAAATAAGTTTGTATTAAAAATGAGCCCAAATTCATGTAAGAAATTGTCTGAATAAATCTTGGTATTTGGAGTGTTAAGAGCCACAAAACTCGTCGGGCCCCTGGGGTTCAGAATCCTGTTCTAGGTTTAGAATCTCGGTCAATAAGTGAGGTGCAAGTTTAGAAGTGAGGAATCCTAGAGAACTCAGGTTCAGAATCCAGTCCAAATTTACAGTCCAAGGGCAAAATACTGGTCAATAATCTGATCTGACTGTGCACGGTCGGTTTAGTTCACATTTTAGTTGACCCCCTGTGATCCAATTTCGCACACAAAAACTTCATTCTTTTACCAGTCGATCTCACTTTATTTCTCCGGTTGAGCAATGATATGTGAGATTTTGGCGTTGTTTTGCTTAACCAACGTTTGAACGATAGAGTCTTGAATTAACAATTAATTTCTACCGGGTTGAGATTGGGAAGCAAATTATTTTTCATATCATTTCGATCTATTTCATATTTAAATCTCTGAATCTTTTATATCAGATGTACAACTTTGCTTCCGCCGTTTTCCGATAGGTGGCTGTACTGGCTGAGGCTGGTCAAAATTCATAGATGATAACGCCTTTAAAGTGAGTGTGTACAGTGCTAACGAACTGTCATCGCCGTTTCAGTGATAGTTGTTCTTGATTTCGTATTATTCACGCTCGAAAATGTCTGTTTATGTGCTCAATTCTCGCCATTTGCGGGAAGCTTTACTTTTCTGTTACAATTCGAAAAAATGCAGCTGAAGCGCATCGAATGCTCTCAGAAACTTACGGTGATGCTGCTCTGAGTAAAAGAACGTTTCAACGATTTAAAAATGGTGATTTCGATAACGAAGACAAACATGATGGTGGAAGAGAAAAAACCTTCAAAAATGAACAACTAGAAGCATTGCTTGATGGAAGATTTGTGCCAAACCCAAGAAGAGCTTGCCGAATCGTTGGGAGTGAGTCAGCAAGCCATTTCAAAACGTCTCAAGGCCCTGGGCATGATTCAGAAAGAAGGAAACTGGGTGCCGTACGAGTTGAAACCGAGGGACATCGAGCGCCGTCTATTTGTATATGAGCAACTACTTCAATGACAAAATCGTAAGGGGTTTTTACATCGAATCGTAACCGGTGATGAAAAGTTGGTTCGATACAATAATCATAAACGCAGAAAATCATGGGGAAAGCCCGGGCATACTATTTCGTCGGAGGCAAAACCGAATATTCACGGCGCCAAGGTTATGATTTGTATTTGGTGGGGTCAGCTCGGTGTGATTTACTACGAGCTCTTAAAACCGGGTGAAACCATCACAGGAGATCGCTACCGAACGCAACTGATGCGCCTTAGTAGTGCGCTGAAAGAAAAGCGGCCACAATATCAAGAGCGACATGACATAGTCCTCCTCCAACACGACAACGCTCGGCCTCACGTCGCAAAAGTGGTCAAAAAGTACCTGGAAACGTTGAAATGGGAAGTCTTGCCCCACCCGCTGTATTCCCTAGATGTCGGCCCTTCTGATTTCCACCTATTCCGTTCGATGGCACACGGCCTGGCAGGACAACATTTTCAATCCTTCGAAGAGTTGAACAAATGGATAGCGTCAAAAGAGGACTCCTTTTTTCGAGCCGGGATCCGAAAATTGCCGGAAAGATGGGAGAACGTTGTCGCTAGCGACGGACAATACTTTGAATAATTCATCTGCAAGCACTTTTTCGCAATAGAGCTTTCAATTTTGGAAAAAAACGACGGAAGCAAAGTTGTACACCTGATAGTAACACCAATGTTGCACATTCGTCGGACTAATTATGCCGTGATATGGTTTCTCAGAACCGAATCAAACATGCCCAGGCTTGTTAAAATCGGTTCAACCATCTCTAAGAAAATTGAGCGGCAAAAGAAATTTTTGAAAGGTGCTCACATACACATACACGCACAGACATTTTCCGATCTTGTCTATGGGTCTCCGAGGCTCCATTCGAAAATTTTGTCACTCTTCTGTAGAGAAAGGCAAAAACGTGATGTCGATTTTTTAATCTTCTCATGAAACATTATTCATGATTTTATGATGAAAACTATCTATACCATGAGTAAAAACTCTCCTTCCGTGAATTGTAGAATGCGTCTCATTTCGCTCTCGAGACTTCAGTTACGATCCCGGATATCACGTTGAACCTCTCGAATCAAATGATTAGTGAAAGTGAAATTCAATAATTTCAGGTTAAATATATCGGAAAGGCAACAATCAAAACATTAAAATTCTGCACACAAAAAAAAACATTGAATTTTACTGGTGGCTTAATCCCTCGCACGATGTGATCCATGTAGACCTAATTTGTCAAATGACGGAAATTTTCATTTGTAATGACTTAATGTTAGATGTTATCATGAATTTTACTTGTTTCTACTGTAACTTGCATTCTGCTAGCAGGTGTGACTGTATGAATTTAAATGCACCTTTTTTGTGGCTCAGTCGAATAAAACAGTGATCCATTGATTCTCGGTTCAAGTCGCGCCGGTCACTTTTTTTCTAATTTTTTATTTTATGTCAATGAATTTTATGTCATGGAATTTTAAACACAATATTGAATGTTCTTCTACATAAATTCACGTGAACTGCGACACTCCATTTATGTACATCTAATAAGATCACATAATTTTTTTTCGAAGTGTGTAGGATATAAAATGAAAAGAAGATAGCGGGGGTCAAGATTCTAGAACATCGCCGGAAAGTATCTGTGATCTCGTGTTTCCATTCCTATCTGGTGTAAATTGCCGTCTTTCATAGAGACAATCATGGATGGCTTGTCATATTGAAGACGTATACAAAGTTTTATTTTAATCGGAATATGTGAAGTCTATTGTTGTTATCTGCTAGTGTTTTTTGGAACTGCACCCAGGTAGAATATTGGGAGAATAATTTTCGGCTAGAATTTATGTAGTATTTCAATCGAGTGTCGAGTTCTCACATGAATCATTGTTCAACCATCAAAAATGGAATGGCTACACCATAGTGATTATTATAATTCATAAATTAAGAGCAATTTTGGTTTATTATATTTTCGATAAAACGACCTAGCCTCCGAGTTAAGCCTTTGCATGAAACGTCAACAGAAATAACGACTTTCTGTGAAATATTCTAGATTGAAAACATAGTAGTCTAAAAAACTACATGAGAACGAAAATAGCGCAGAGCCTTCTATGCTGTTTGATTTTCCAATGAATATTGCATCTAATTAGCAAACACCACAGTTTTTTTTTAAACCGAATGATGAAAAACACCAACCGCAATGAAATGAGCTGGTCCGAATTTCAAATGAACCGATTTTTTTTAATACCGATTTTTGTTTTTGTTTCTGTTTTTTTTCGCCCAACAGTGAACACCACCCTGCAGTGCACGGAGCGCCAGTTCCACTGCAACGACGGTCAGTGCATCCACGCCAGTTTCATCTGCGATGGCGAAGCGGACTGTGCCGACGGAAGCGACGAGGATCCACGGGAGTGCAAAATTACAGGTGAGTACAAACATACAGTTGTGGTATTTTTTGTTCGTTCGTTGACCAGGAGCTCTAGGAACTCGGAACTGTGAGCATTCATCCGAAGCTGCTGGGTACGGCCGTTGTCTGGAAGTTGTTCTTTTTTTTCCTAAATTTAATTTTCCGGATTGTTTGCCGTGTTTGATGTTGTAACTAACCGGGCCGAGTTGCCTGGATGCTCGGAAGCATGGGATATTTTTTGCCCTTCCGATCTTTTGGCTGGCGATTGCAATGGATGGGAATGGTCGGTTTTATTAGCAAAAGGTAAACACAAATCGGAAGGGTGTGGTTGACAATTTTGTTGGCCTTCCACAATCAAAAGTTGAGTTACTCCATTGCGAATTAGGACATGTCCGGTCAGGAAAAGTATGACAAATTACGATGGGCGAAAACAAAAACTGTGGCCTCAATTGGGAAAATTATACGTAAATCGTAGTAGGTCTTTTTTATTGACAGCAAAAAAAACATAAACTCACAAGCCACTATCAAAGAGCGATGAATGGGTTGCTTTGATAAACTGTTTTGAACACCATCCACCATGCGTTCCTCTTGAACTCACCTATTTTCGAAGCCGACGCATGGTAATATACAACTAAAACTCATTAAATTGTGTTCAGCTTTTCATGCACCATCAACCGAAAACTACCGTTCGTTAGTGTAGATGGAAATGAAAAGCGAAAAATAAATCGAACCTTCTCTCTCTCTCTCTCTCGATTGCCTGGGCCAAACGAGGGCTTCACTTGTTTATCGAATAAGTTGATTCCTACTTGCCGTTTTATCTTCTCTTCGAACGAGCTTTCCTGGCCTGGTGAGAATGCACAGCAAAACTTTCCTAATTTGTTCCTGTCCTATTGCTTGCTTCCATAAAGTTGCCCTTTTCGATCTCCACGGTCGTCCTCCTTCGGCGGTGCCTCCTCTGCCACCACAGCATTTTTAGTCGTTCAAAATTTGCAACTTTTACAAACATGCAATCTGGGAAATCTTGCCCCCATTGGTTTTCCGGTTCATGGTATAAAATAGCAACAGCAGAAGTAACTGCACACTTTGATCGTTTCTTTGAATCCACTTTGAGCTATCTGACTCGTCGTCTTTCCCGCCGTTCTGTGTCCCTGTCAGATTCGTTTACTTCAATCCTTCAGAAAGGAGGGGAATGGATCTCCGGAGATGGAACGATGAAAGTGATTAAGTAATTACACTGAGAGTTACACGAAATCACTTTGCCTCTAGTTTTTCTTCTTCTATTAAATGTTCCTTTCATCTATTGCCGTTCTCGGGTACTAATATCAGTTGAAGTGCAAAATAAAAAGTGCTTCTCCGCTTCTCATTGAATCATGGTTCTGGGTTTTGTCTTTCGGACCATCTAAAGGAGGTCAGGAGGTGCCAAGTTGGAATAGCATCGATTGAATTTCAGTGCTCTCAGGAGACCACTTTCTACCACTAGTTTTTTATTCCTTTCAATTTCCACTACGTCAAATTGTACCTAAACACAATTTACATCACTGGAAATCAACGATCCTTAGGAGATTTAGCATTAAAAGATTCGTATTTTAGTCTCTACTCATGACTTTCAATAGTGTTTGAGAAAAACCTTGACCACTGGGACCTTGATTGATTCAATTATATTCAATCCCATTTTGGACTTTATATGTTTCCGAAATCAAACAACGACAAAGTTAAACACTTTTGTTTTATTTTTAATAATTGATTTAAAGCAGTAACCACTAAGCATCAAAACGATTTCGTAAGTGCTTTGCGTGAAATATTTCGCAGACCGATGAACGTAATGTAAATTCAATTTTAGATCGAAGATGACGTCCAAAGAAGAGCAAGTGCGAAAAGCAATTGTGTTGCGGTCGCAACGAAAATCCGAATCTGTCAGTAAGAAAACTTGCAAAAAAAAAGTTTGGTTTTCTTGCAAGCTCTGTCCATAACGTTCTTAAGTCTTTCGATATACGTTTGCCAACAGCCAGGAAGGCTGGTAGCGGAACAAAAACGTAACAAACAGAAGGACGCGAAGGAGAAGCAAATATTGCAGCGGCGATTTGCAGATCTTTCGGTACGTACAGTGGCTAAAAGAATAAAATTGTCTCCAACTTGCGTTTCACCGGAATTGTGTGAAGTCGTTCTAGTTGAAAACTCTATCGAACCGTAACGAGAAACAGAATGGAAATATACCGTGGAGAATGCTAAAAGAAGCAATTGTTACCATTCCTAGGCATGAAACTCCCTCGCTATTCCGACGTGATTTGGCATCTTGTCACTACGCCAAATATGTTTTGATATTGGGAAGGGAGGACTCACTCAGTCAGTAGCAAAACATTTCAGTAAAAAAAACTTGTTTTGCTTTGGAAGCATTAAAAAAACATAAAAAAGAAATGTAAAAAAAGGCGGGTGGGTAATGTCAGAGACATAACTGGATGATGTGAATCCGAATAAAACTGGCACGCTTCCTTCGCGCTTCCGAACATCGGATAGTTAATCGATTGTGTGAATTGTGCAAGCTGTCCCCTTCTTCACTAATATAATTTGAAACGAGGCACCTACACTAAAGTACGGATTAGTTACACCAAACATTCTGACCTACAATTATTACGAAATAATTTGTATAGTTCTTTATAACTAAAAAGGAAGTCATACACGCTCAAAAACTTCGCTATTCAATATTATACGAAAAATTTCCTCTAATTTAATGCAAACGTAATGAACAATAGAATATCTGATACCACTTGAAGTCAACAAAATGCATTCTTACCAATACACATAAGATTCAATTAAAAAAGAGCCGATTACAATATGTGAAAATTTTCAAATTAGAATCTCTCAGACTGTAAGCTTTAACTGAACTGATTATATTCATATCCGTTTTTTTTTATATACACTGAAGTCTTTTTTTATGCGAATTTACGTACCGCATAAAAAAAACCGCATAAAAAAAAACCGCATAACTCTGAAAATTCGCATAAAAAAAAACGCATAACTCTGAAAATTCGCATAAAAAAAAACCGCATAACTCTGAAACTTCGCATAAAAAAAGACCGCAGAAGGGCAAACCGCATAACTCTGAAAATTCGCATAAAAAAAAACCGCGTAACTCTGAAACTTCGCATAAAAAAAAACCGCATAACTCTGAAAATTCGCATAAAAAAAGTCGCGTAAAAAAAAACCGCATAAAAAAAGACCTCAGTGTATTTAAAAGATATTTTTATTCAGGCCTATTTGCGTACAAGCTTTACGTGGCCGAATTGGCCGAATTTTTTAATAAAGAATTTTTTGAAGTGGATCTCGTTGTCACTCTTTTTATAGGAGGAGAAGAGCTTCCATTTCCCTCCTGCGAGGGTTGAGGGGCACTTTGTTCGTGGCTCGTCTCGTCCTCCATTGCCGCATCGGTGGTTTTGTTGTTGATTAACGTCTTCTTTTCGTTTTCCTTGTTGTTCGCAGTCTTGAGCTCGTTGCTAGTTGCTGTAGAAACGCCTTGTTGTACATTGGTTGCAGTTGTTGGTTGTTTTGATGGTAAAACAGGAGAACTACGCTCACTAGTTTTCGTTGTTGAACGGTTGACCTTGTCTTTGGTTGAAGATGTTCTTTTCGCAGTTTCAGTGCAAGGTTTACCGTAGTGTGCAGGTTGTTCACAAAACTGACATGTAACCAGCTGATTTTCATAGGTAATCAGCGTTTCACACGGATATGTCCCACCTTGACCACAAATGATGTAAGATGAAATTGCCTTACGTAGTTGCATACCTACCACTCGCACGCCATTCCGGATGCCGGGGAAAAAATTCCGCCATACTTCTCTTTCGATGGAAAGAACTTCACCGTACTGCGACATACTTTCCCGAACATAACCATCGCTGGTCTGCGAGGGAAAGTCATGCGCGCGTACTTGTATGGCATTGTCCACCATGTGCACAGGGATTTTGTATTTAATGTTGTCACACTCAACGCTGTGCACCTCGTTGTTAACCGAAGCGAATGCAATTGCATCGCTTTCACGTTTAAACATAATGTACACACAGTTGGACGCCTTGTTGAATTGAATCTCAGTTACATTATTAGCGTCTAGATACATTCGTTCTTTAAGTAAGATTTCAATTTCATTTGCTGCTGGTCTAACTTTGCAACGCTTGAAATCTATACAAATTGAATTTGGTCTTGTTGGCCAAGTTTCAGGCTTTGTTAAATCGTATTTGACCATTCCGTACACTCTATTGTTCACTGCACTGTATACCGCAAACGATTTTCGACTGTGTTGGGTGAGATGCGAGCACGAACTGATTTCCGTTTTTAATATTTCAACAGCTAAATAGTTATAATAGTTGTCTAGATAACATTTGGAGTCATTAGAAAATTCGATTTAGCATAATGTTCCCCATCGTTGTCCACTTTTCATCGTATTTTTCATCAATGCAAACGACCAGCATCAGGATGACGCCATTACTCTTGTTTGAAACGAACCTGGCTCTGCGAACGTCCCGCAGCAGAAATGCTTTCTGTGCGGATTGATCCAATACTAAAGCAATTTTGGTAAAGGGTTTCTTTTTGTTACGTGATTTCATTGTAGCTTTTTCACAAATGGCCGGTTCCAATGGTCACAAAAATAGCAACATGCAGAATTTCGAAGACGTTTATTTGATTTCGGATTTGCATATTTCGGTGAAAGAAACTCAAAATGTTGTGCGGAATTCATTTTTGGCATTTAGAAGGGTGAAATTGTGGAATTCTCAATGATATTAACTGTTCGGAGCTTTTTACTCGAACACGAAGCAGTCAAATTATGGCTCTATTCGTACTCCGAAAAGTGAACAAAGCTAATCAAATTATTATGGATTTGCACTAAACTGATGATTTTTATTTCCGATTAGCAAAGAAGCAACCTTTATAGTTTTTTAGACAGCATTTGGAGCCTTTAGAAGGACTGATTTTGAATAATGTTCCCCATCGTTATCCACTTTTCGTTGTATTTTGCTCCAATGCAGACGACCAGCAGATGATGGATGACGCAATCGCTCTTTTTTGAAGCGAAACTCGCACTACAAAAGTCCCGCAGCAGAACTGCTTCTTGTGCGGTTGATTCAATACTGAACTGAATTCTTAATACTGCAACTGAGCTCTGGATCTGAATAATACGGAATGATGCACTTGCTTTATTTCCTGCTCAGTCAACTGCGCAGGCTAGAATGAACTAAATATATCAAGTTTTAACCTTTCATGCCTACTCAGGTACGAGAAAGATGTAGAGAGTTCTCTTCTTTGATACTCGTTAATACCAAACATTTCAGAAAACCAAAGTTTTGAATTATTTGTGATATGTCATACAACTGAAAATGTTTTCATAAATTGATGATCATAGTTCCGATGACATTGAGCAAAATTTTTTTTTTTTTTTTTATTCAATAATATAATATAATATTAAGGCACACTGCTTAAGCTCTAAGATGCCAAGGGTATTTACTAATCTTAATTATCGTCTAACTTAAAACTAGAGTAGTATCATTATGTAATATAGTATCTGGCGATCGGTAGTGGCCGGTGAATTGAATTTAGGATGAGATGATTCCAGATGGCGATGGTAATTTTCTATGTTGGCCGCATTCTTCGGTCCGTGAGGGTCCGCGGGAAACACCCCCAGGCTACGAAGGCCCGGCGGGTGGCCCGCATGCTGGTCATTGACTGGAGCGGTCTTCCGGTGATGGTGATGTTACGGAAGAGAATGAAAAAAAGAAGTAAATATTGTGGGAAACGGGGTAAAAAAGGGGTGTGGGAACAAAATGTTTGAAAACGACAGAGATCTAATTAGTTGCCATCGAGATGGTGAAAAAACAGGGAAAGGGGAACGAAAAAGTTAGTGACAAAAAAAAAAGATCTTGTTAATTCCAATGAAGATGGTGGACAGGGACGGGGATCGAGAGAATCGGGCGGATGTTAGTGTCGAACCTGTAGGTAGAGATTATATTTTCTGAGCGAGGAATAACACATTACACTTGTATATCAATGTGTTTAAGGTACTGGTATATGAGAAGCATACATATATGCACTATCCCGACTCGCCAACACATCCCGAACCGGCACCTCAGGCGGTCTACCTCGGGCCCTGAGGGATTCCAGTAGCTTCGACCTGGCGTCACGATACTCTACGCACGACCACACGACATGCTCGATGTCCTGATAACCGTCGCCACAGGTGCAGAGCCCGTTCTCCACGATCCCGATACGCCGGAGATGTGTGTTGAATGTATAGTGATTTGACATGAGCCGTGACATAACGCGAATGAAATCACGACTCATGTTCATCCCCTTGAACCAAGGTTTCGTCGATACCTTAGGGATAATGGAGTGTAGCCATCGTCCCAGTTCGTCATTCGTCCATGAAGTTTGCCAACTTTCGAGAGTTTTCTGACGAGAAATACTGAAAAATTCATTGAAGCAGATTGGTCTTTCATAAATATCACCTTCCAATGCGCCCACTTTAGCCAATAAGTCTGCCTTTTCATTGCCCGGAATGGAACAATGCGAAGGGACCCAGACTAACGATATTAAATAAGACCGTTCAGATAAAGTTCTCAAATGTTCCCGTATTTTCCCCAGGAAATATGGGGGATACTTTCCTGGCTTCATTGCCCGGAGAGCTTCTATTGAACTTAGACTGTCCGTGACAATGAAGTAATGGTCTTTGGGCATGGTTTCAATGATCTCGAGGGTGTACTGAATAGCAGCTAATTCTGCGACGTAAACTGAAGCCGGATCACTGAGTTTGTAAGAAGCGGTGATGTTTTGATTGAAGATGCCGAAGCCTGTGGACTCGTTGATGTTTGATCCGTCAGTGTAAAACACCTTTTCACAGTTGACTGTTCTAAATTTATTATAAAAAATATTTGGGGCCACTTGAGGGCGCACGTGATCCGGAATTCCATGAATTTCTTCTCTCATGGATGTGTCGAAAAACACAGTAGAATCAGAAGTATCCAAGAAATGAGCACGGTTGGAAACAAACGAAGAAGGATTAATATTCTGAGCCATGTAATCAAAATACAAGGACATAAAACGGGTTTGAGAGTTAAGCTCAACTAACCTTTCGAAGTTTTCAATCACCAGAGGATTCAAAATGTCGCATCGAATGAGCAAACGATATGAGAGATCCCAGAACCGGTTTTTCAGTGGAAGAACGCCCGCCAGCACTTCGAGGCTCATCGTATGAGTCGATTGCATGCAACCCAAGGCAATACGCAAACAACGATACTGAATTCTTTCCAGCTTGATGAAATGAGTGTTCGCCACTGATCGGAAGCAGAAGCATCCATATTCCATAACGGACAATATCGTTGTTTGGTACAACCTGATCAGGTCTCCTGGGTGAGCACCCCACCAAGTTCCGGTTATTGTACGAAGAAAGTTGATTCTCTGCTGGCATTTTTGTTTCAGATACCTAATGTGACATCCCCAGGTGCCTTTGGAGTCGAACCAGACCCCGAGATATTTAAATGTGAAGGCCTGAGCTATGGTTTCACCCCCTAGTTGAAGCTGTAATTGTGCTGGTTCTCGCTTCCTCGAAAATACAACCAGCTCAGTTTTCTCCGTAGAGAACTCGATACCCATTTGAAGAGCCCATGATGATAAGTTGTCGAGAGTATCTTGTAATGGTCCTTGGAGATCGGCAGCTTTGGGTCCTATAATAGACACAACGCTGTCGTCGGCAAGTTGTCTTAGCGTGCAAGATGTGTTGATACATTCATCGATATTACTTACGTAAAAATTGTATAAAAGGGGGCTTAAGCATGAGCCCTGAGGAAGACCCATGTAGCTGAATCGTATTGTCGACAAATCACCATGCGCAAAGTACATGTGTTTCTCAGACAATAGATTATGTAAAAAGTTGTTCAAAACTGGCGAAAGACCATGCTGATGCAACTTCTCAGATAGGATATTTATAGAAACTGAGTCAAAAGCCCCCTTAATGTCTAGGAAAACTGATGCCATTTGTTCTTTACGAGCAAATGCCATTTGAATTTCTGTTGAGAGCAACGCAAGACAATCGTTCGTTCCTTTGCCCCTGCGGAAACCAAATTGTGTATCTGAAAGTAAACCATTAGTTTCGACCCAATTGTCTAGACGAAACAGAATCATTTTTTCGAACAATTTCCGGATACAGGAAAGCATAGCAATCGGCCGATACGAATTGTGATCGGAGGCTGGTTTCCCTGGTTTTTGAATGGCGATAACTCTGACTTGTCTCCAGTCATGTGGAACAATGTTGTCCTCCAGGAACTTATTGAATAAACTCAGCAAGCGCCTTTTGGCGGGGTCAGGCAGATTTTTCAACAAGTTGAATTTTATTCTGTCTAATCCCGGGGCTTTATTGTTACATGACAAAAGTGCAAGTGAGAGCTCTACCATCGAAAACGGTGATTCGTTTGTATTTGGTGTCGCGGCGCGGGTGATCTTCTGTTCCGGAACAGAGTCTGGGCATACTTTTTTAGCGAAATCGAATATCCAGCGGTTGGAGTATTCCTCGCTTTCATTCGTGGTGTTATGATTGCGCATTCGTCGGGCTGTGTTCCAAAGAGTGCTCATAGATGTTTCTTTCGTTAAGCCGTCTATAAACCGACGCCAGTAACCGCGTTTCTTGGCTCTAATCAAGTTCTTAGTTTTAACGTCTAACGCCGCGTAATTCCGGTAATTATCAGGTGTTCCATTTTTTCTGAATTTTTTATACGCGGAGGCTCTCTCCGCGTTTAAATTTGTGCACTCTTTGTCCCACCACGGGTTGGGAGGACGGATGTTAGTTTTTGCGCCGGGTACACGTTTCGTCTGAGCTTGAATCGCAGTATCGAGAATCAAGCCAGCCAAAAACGTGTACTCTTCCTCCGGAGGAAGTTGTTGAGTTCTTTCAAGTTTCTCAGATATCGAGGTCGCATAGCTATTCCAATCAATATTTCGTGTGAGGTCATACGAAACATTGATTGTCTTCGATGGTTTTAAGCCGCTGGTGATTGATATTACGATCGGTAGATGATCACTACCGTGGGGATCAGGAATTACCTCCCACGTGCAATCCAACCGTAGCGATGTCGAGCAAAGGGATAAATCCAGCGCACTTGGTCTTGCTGGTGGTGCAGGAATCCGTGTCATTTCTCCCGTATTCAAGATTGTCATATTGAAGTTGTCGCAAATATCATGGATCATAGCTGATCTGTTATCGTCGTGAAGACAGCCCCATCCCGTACCGTGTGAGTTAAAGTCTCCTAAAACCAACGTCGGTGCGGGAAGGAGCTCTATGATATTACTGAGCCACCGATGCCCAACCAAGGCTCTAGGGGGAATGTAGATGGAAGCAATACAAAGGTCCTTACCTTTGATTGTAACATGACATGCGACAACTTCAATACCTGGTATCGAGGGGAGGTTAATTCGATAAAAAGAATAGCACTTTTTGATCCCTAAAAGTACTCCTCCATAGGGATCATCTCGATCCAGGCGAATAATGTTAAAATCGTGGAAGTTTAAGGATATTTCAGAAGTTAGCCAAGTTTCGCACAATGCAAATGCGTCACATTTCAGATTATTTACTAGAAATTTAAAAGAATCTATTTTTGGGATGATACTTCTGCAATTCCACTGTAAAACAGTGATTAGATCCGTGACCTCGGTGGATGATTTAGCCATCGAAGGATACAATCGCTGAGAGAAGGGGCCAATTTGCAGTCAACTGCTTCAAATATGTTTTTACTGTTGGCATGAAAGCAATTAAAATGCTTCTAAGAGGGTCTGAAATATTGAAAGTTGTAAAAATCCAGTCCACAACATCAGAGAACTTGATAAGTCCAGCACCTAGTTGGTTCTCTGGTTGATTTTCTGGGACGCTTGGGGATTTTGTAGTCCCGGGAAGTCGTGGGAATTCCATCTCGGAATTGAGTTTTCCGAGACCAGGAGCTTTTTGCTTCGGTGTTGTGTCCCGATTCCCGTTAGCTGTAACTTTTCGAAGCCCTTCGGAAGACACCTTCGAACCCTTACTAGGTAGCTTATGAGAGGATTTATTTATTCTTTTCCTACAGCTATGAGGGGCCGCCGAAGATGGACCTTCCAAAGGGTCGTCAGAATCGCTCTCGTCAGTTGACAAGCAGGCATATGGGTTCGTTGTCTGTTTAGGAGGGGTGGCACTTTTAAGCATCTCTGCGAAAGAACGCTTGGAGTGCTCCTTTAGGGAACGCTTCATTCGATCACCTCGCAGTTTGTAAGCGGGACAATCAGAGAGGTCATGCGGACCCTCCTTACAGTAGAGACACTTTTCAGCATCCTTACCGCAAGAGCCGTCCGCATGAGCTTCCCCACAGTTAGCACAACGTGGCTTATTGCTGCAATGGGTAGCTGTATGCCCCAGTTTTTTGCAATTAGTACAGTTCATTACTCGGGGTACGAATAGGCGAACAGGCAGACGAACCCGGTCCAAGAGGATGTAGTTGGGCAAAGCAGAACCGGCGAAGGTCACACGATAAGAGTCTGATTGGGGATAGGACTTTGTTCCATCCCCGGCGATCGATACTGAATGCAATCGCTTGCAATCCAGTATCTTGACATTCTTAAGTGAGGGGTCTTTAAAACAACCCGCCCCGTACTTAAGAACGTCCTCGCAAGTCAAACTCGAATCGGTGACCACACCGTCGATTTCTACTTCGCGAGCTGGCACGTAGACGCGGTACTCCCGCGTAAAAGGATCATTTTGAACGAGCTCATTAGCCTGTTTTGAACTGGTAAACAGGACCCTGAGCTTATCAAAACTTTTTATAGTATTGTATCGCGAGGACAGGTCCCGCGATATTTTTAAAATATTTAATTTTTTTTCTTTCGATTTGGTCCGGAAATAGACCGCATAAGGACCGGCCGGTAGTGCGAGCCCATCCGGATAGCTCTTTATGCGAGACTTTTTATAGTCAAGGGAAGTCTCCATTTGATCATCGGGAACGGGGGGGTCAGAATTTAGACTAGACATGTTGCGGAGCTACCTCCGCACAGAATTAAATGAATCGGGGAGAAATAGAACAGTCGAATGCAGGAAGGAAAAAAAAACTAAATAATGATACTTAACTTAAATCCAACGGGGGCCACCAAGGCCTAGCCCTCGTCGATCGGCGTATCGCCGCTGCGATGGTGTGCAAAAAACCTCCGAGAGGAAAAAACACACTTATTTTTAATCCGCACAGTGATATCACGTACACCGCTGGGCCTGTTTTGATCGATCGAACAATCACCGGCTAACGGTACTGTTTCGATCGTCCGCTCACAACAATACACTGCTTCAGTATATAATGTGCATAAAACCTCTCACAGGAAAAAGCACTATTGTCTATTACACAATAGCGATCTAGTTTTGATCGTCCGGTCACTTTATCACACACGGCACTGGTTTTCAACGCTTTCGCAGTAAACACAAAGCACGTCCGTTCACTCGGAAGGTTGAAACGGCAATGAGCAAAAATTTTGTTGATATGTTAGATACAACAAGAGTTATTCACGATCAAAAACTTATCACTCTCTCAGAGGGTAAATTTGGAAAAGGTGCCCCAAGTAAGTCGTATTCACGACAAAATGAAATCGTGCACAATTACTTGGAAAACATCCAATGGAATATGGCGTGTGCTCAAACCCTACAGAGAAACTTTGACTACAGCTCGGAAGCGTTAACGTAAACACCGGAGTGAAACTGCTAATTGTTAGATCATATTTCCGATCGCGAAGTGAATGAAAAGTGTGGTGCTGTTTGCGCTACAGTACCGTGAATGCACATCCTCGTAGGTCTTTTAGTAACCAAATCGAGCACTCAAACGCTAGATACCATTGCTCTAAAATCATCCAGGGCCAAAATTCACATGCCGATGGCTTGAGAAGGTGTCCCTTTCTCATTGAAATATGGTTTTCGAGATAAATTCACACGAAAATAGTTGAAACGGCAAGCAAACTGCTGCTGCGGCAAAAGATAAAAGTTTTCTGTACTGAGAATGATAACAGGAATTAGCAAGCTCCGGAGACCATCAATTCATCGAATTTATCTTAGTTCACGCTAGATCCGTCCCCATTGCAATCTCCTCGGCCGAGCGGCAGCGGAAGCAGAATAACGAAAAGGGAATGGGTCTTTTTCACAGTTAGAGAAATAATAAATTTGTTTCTTATTTAAACTTTTATTTGTTTTGTAATTCACAATAACGTATTGTAGCAAATTTTTCGCAAAACTGTTACCACTCGTTATCTTTTCTCGATGACACTACAGTGGGTCTGTACTGGTCTATGCTTCTTGTGCTATATGTTTTGTTCACGCAATCTGTCTTATTCCTTAGAGTCAGCTTACAACTTCGATATTTAATTATATTTATCACTATTCAGAAACTGTTTCTGTCACTCATATTCTGCGAATTCTCTTCTTTGTAACGATTTTATACCCGAATTGATATCACTAAAGAAAACGTTTATTAACACGAGAACTCGGCCGAGGCGACCTAACTTATCTGCGAGTCGAATCCACGAGACTACCGGCCATTTACCGCGCACTCTTTACAACTGAACTAACCGAATACTCGAAGCAAAAACTACTTAATACCGACCGCTTTTGTTACCTCTCTAACGTTTTAAAATTGAACTGGACACAAACTTGCCCACGGGCCGACGACCGAATTAATAACAACTAGGTACTTAATTTGTCTACGGGTCGACTCCCGACGGTCGCGGCTATTTACCGCGCACTCTGTAAAACTTAACTGGTTACTAACTCTTCCCAACTATGGGTTTTTAAGCTCCTAACATTTTCTTTCGGGTGAAGCCCGAAGATTTTAGTACAAGCCGAGCTTGTGATTTCAAGTAGAAAGTTCATCCGACTTTCTCCCGAAGTTCTACCGAAAGTCGAGACCACTGTCGCTAGGCCAGAGGCAGTGACTAGTGTCCGTGAAAATAATAGCTTTGTTCTTACAACATTGCTGCGCTAACTAATGCTCGGAACTGTCTATGGTTTTATAACAAAGTTTCTTAAACATCGTTGCGATGACTAATGCTCAAAAATGTGCACGCTTCTATAACAAAGTTTATACCTGAAGGTTGCGGCTACGCTGCTATGAAAGTTTCCTTCACAATTTCCTATTTTTTCTACAATACTAGCAAATTCAAAGGAAAATTTGCTAAGGGCGCTGCACCATTGTCCAATTTTCGAAATTGAAAAATTTCTTGTTGCCAAGTTTGAACTGTTCAACAATTGAAATTTCATTTCCATTTAATGTTAAGACTTAAATTCCAATTTTTGATTTGAACATTTTGAGCAACTTCCGATCGCTAGAGATTTTATTTGCAATTTGGGGAACCAGAGTTTTTTTCTTCTCATGAATTGAAACCAAAATATGCTTACTTCTTTTTATATGTTGTTTTTGTTTTATGTACAGTTAAAAATGTCGAAGGATTTTTTTATAAACAGGTTTTTACCTTGTAATCATAGCAAAGTCTTGGCATTACATTCCTTTAGTGGAATTTGGCCTTTCTGTTTCAACAGACTTCGCAGCCGATTCTTAGTGTACAGAATCATTGCATGGCTAGTACTATGGATCCTACTGACACTACGAATCCTTCCGGTCGGGGCTCGAACATACGACAACTGGCTTGTAAGACCAGCGTCCTCTGCGTTGAACCGCCAACCCGGGATGACCATGTAATCATCCGCCTCTCAAATCAGCTCAATTCTCAAACTCCATGTTCGGAATTGGAAATTAAATCTAAAAAATAAATTGCTAAAATATCAATTGTATAAATAGAAAATATAGTTAAAATAATAAAAAGTTGTAAAAAGTAGTAAAATAGGAAAATTAGTAAAAACAGTAAAAATAATAAAACCAGTAAAAATATTTCAAATAGTAAAAATTGTAAAACTAGTAAAAATAGTGAAAATATTAAAAATTATAGAAATTGTGAAAATAAAAAAAATGAAAGTAAAGGTAGTTAAAATAGTACAAAATAGAAGAAATAAAAATAATATAGTAGAAATAGTAAAAATAGTAAAAATAGCAAGAATAGCAAAAATAGCAAAAATAGAAAAAATAGTAAAAATAGTGAAAATAGTAAAAATAGTAAATATAGTAAAAATAGTAAAATTAGTAAAAATAGTAAAAATAGTAAAAATAGTAAAAATAGTAAAAATAGTAAAAATAGTAAAAATAGTAAAAATAGTAAAAATAGTAAAAATAGTAAAAATAGTAAAAATAGTAAAAATAGTAAAAATAGTAAAAATAGTAAAAATAGTAAAAATAGCAAAAATAGCAAAAATAGCAAAAATAGCAAAAATAGCAAAAATAGCAAGAATAGCAAAAATTGCATAAATTGCAAATAAAAAACAAAAATACCAAAAATAGCAGAAATAGAAAAAATAGTAAAAATAGTGGAAAAAGCAAAAATATTCAAAATAGTAAAAATAGTAAAATAGTAAAAATAGTAAGAATAGTAAAAATAGTAAAAATAGTGAAAATAGTAAAAATAGTAAAAATAGTAAAAATAGTAAAAATAGTAAAAATAGTAAAAATAGTAAAAATAGTAAAAATAGTAAAAATAGTAAAAATAGTAAAAATAGTAAAAATAGTAAAAATAGTAAAAATAGTAAAAATAGTAAAAATAGTAAAAATAGCAAAAATACCAAAAATAGCAAAAATAGCAAAAATAGCAAAAATAGCAAAAATAGCAAAAATAGCAAAAATAGCAAAAATAGCAAAAATAGCAAAAATAGCAAAAATAGCAAAAATAGCAAAAATAGCAAAAATAGCAAAAATAGCAAAAATAGCAAAAATAGCAAAAATAGCAAAAATAGCAAAAATAGCAAAAATAGCAAAAATAGCAAAAATAGCAAAAATAGCAAAAATAGCAAAAATAGCAAAAATAGCAAAAATAGCAAAAATAGCAAAAATAGCAAAAATAGCAAAAATAGCAAAAATAGCAAAAATAGCAAAAATAGCAAAAATAGCAAAAATAGCAGAAATAGCAAAAATAGCAAAAATAGCAAAAATAGCAAAAATAGCAAAAACAGCAAAAACAGCAAAAATAGCAAAAATAGCAAAAATAGCAAAAATAGCAAAAATAGCAAAAGTAGCAAAAATAGCAAAAATAGCAAAAATAGCAAAAATAGCAAAAATAGCAAAAATAGCAAAAATAGCAAAAATAGCAAAAATAGCAAAAATAGCAAAAATAGCAAAAATAGCAAAAATAGCAAAAATAGCAAAAATAGCAAAAATAGCAAAAATAGCAAAAATAGCAAAAATAGCAAAAATAGCAAAAATAGCAAAACTAGCAAAAATAGCAAAAATAGCAAAAATAGCAAAAATAGCAAAAATAGCAAAAATAGCAAAAATAGCAAAAATAGCAAAAATAGCAAAAATTGCAAAAATAGCAAAAATAGCAAAAATAGCAAAAATAGCAAAAATAGCAAAAATAGCAAAAATAGCAAAAATAGCAAAAATAGCAAAAATAGCAAAAATAGCAAAAATAGCAAAAAAAGCAAAAATAGCAAAAATAGCAAAAATAGCAAAAATAGCAAAAATAGCAAAAATAGCAAAAATAGCAAAAATAGCAAAAATAGCAAAAATAGCAAAAATAGCAAAAATAGCAAAAATAGCAAAAATAGCAAAAATAGCAAAAATTGCAAAAATAGCAAAAATAGCAAAAATAGCAAAAATAGCAAAAATAGCAAAAATAGCAAAAATAGCAAAAATAGCAAAAATAGCAAAAATAGCAAAAATAGCAAAAATAGCAAGAATAGCAAAAATTGCATAAATTGCAAATAAAAAACAAAAATAGCAAAAATAGCAGAAATAGAAAAAATAGTAAAAATAGTGGAAAAAGCAAAAATATTCAAAATAGTAAAAATAGTAAAATAGTAAAAATAGTAAGAATAGTAAAAATAGTAAAAATAGTGAAAATAGTAAAAATAGTAATAATAGTAAAAATAGTAAAAATAGTAAAAATAGTAAAAATAGTAAAAATAGTAAAAATAGTAAAAATAGTAAAAATAGTAAAAATAGTAAAAATAGTAAAAATAGTAAAAATAGTAAAAATAGTAAAAATAGTAAAAATAGTAAAAATAGTAAAAATAGTAAAAATAGTAAAAATAGTAAAAATAGTAAAAATAGTAAAAATAGTAAAAATAGTAAAAATAGTAAAAAAAGTAAAAATAGTAAAAATAGTAAAAATAGTAAAAATAGTAAAAATAGTAAAAATAGTAAAAATAATAAAAATAGTAAAAATAGTAAAAAAAGTAAAAATAGTAAAAATAGTAAAACTAGTAAAAATAGTAAAAATAGTAAAAATAGTAAAAATAGTAAAAATAGTAAAAATAGTAAAAATAGTAAAAATAGTAAAAATAGTAAAAATGGTAAAAATAGTAAAAATAGTAAAAATAGTAAAAATAGTAAAAATAGTAAAAATAGTAAAAATAGTAAAAATAGTAAAATTAGTAAAAATAGTAAAAATAGGAAAAATAGGAAAAATATTAGAAATAGCAAAAAAAAAGAAAAAAATTGTAGAAATAGCAAAAAAAGAGAAAATAGAAAAAATGGCAAAAATAGGAATAGTGATAGCGATAAAAGTGATAACAGCAAAAATAACAAAATAGCGATAAAAGTGATTGTTTGAATGTTCTTCTCAAAATAGGGATTTGTTTGCATGAAGCTAATAGTCTCATTTATAACCCTAGTCTGTTCACAATCCGAAGCTGCCATATCAGAAAAAATTCGAATGATTTTAGTTTAGAAACATTACATCATGACAACGCTCGGCCAAATATTACAGTTTCGATTAAAAACTAGATTGGTTTAGGATAGTAGATTGCAGATGGGAAGTTCAACCTGATCCTCCGTACGGTCCAGATTTGGCACCACCCAACTATTACTTGTTCTAATTGATCCACAGGAATACGCTTCACTTCAATTGAGAAAATGAAAAACTGACTCGACTGAATCCGATTAAAAAATGAACCCCAAAGACAAGTAACCTTCAATTCGACCGTAGTACCACTTTTACGAATTTTGGGTAAGTCGACCAAAACAAGTAAATCTAGACTGATGTGAGGGTACCGCAGTGAACGACGCTTCTAAAGACGGGTAGCTCCTAACGTTGAATCATCTTCAAGGAAGTTTTTTATTTTCAAGTGTGCTAAGGTGGGTATATAGAGAAGACGAAATTGAACAGGTTCGAAGATTAAGGTTTGAAAAAATTGATAATTTAAAACTCTTATTTGAAATGATATTTATTCACCAACAAACCATTATCAAGATAATGGAAACCAACGACAGAAACCTTTTTGGAATCAGCAGCAGCACCCGGAAAGGTTGTTTAACTTAAACAATCAACCAGAAACAAAGGCAGAACAAAAAGCAGCAACAACAGAAAAAAAATAGAATCGAACACTCTGAACTTTCTATAATTGGAAAAGCAAGCTCTCACTGGTTGCTGCGTTATCTCCGATGGTGCTCAGACAAATCCGAACACCACTCGACACTGGCTAACAAAGCTCTAAAACACAAATAGAAGTGCCGGTTGTCCATCGGCAAAACATTTGCGGTCAAAGTTTTGCGCAGCATGGTTGGAATTTCACTGGCGGCTGTGGCAACTACGGGAGCACCGAGAAACCAGGCCGGAAAGCATTCATTTTAATTTGATCCCATTGAATTTGTTTGCAAACTGATTCTCTCGTTCCCGGCATCGCCGTCGATGGGATCACGCTTCATCTACGGGAAGTGTTTATCACACTTCAATGACTGTAGGAAAATATTTTTTTTTAAATCCGTCGCTCGAATTTTGAATGTTAAAAAATCAGAAGCCCTGTTCGGGTAGTTCCATTTGCTGTGTTCAAATGTATTACAGTTCGAAGGATCACAAAATAACACCCTGTTCAGTTGTGGCTTCTAGATGGAAATAGGTCAATTCTAAGTACCTGCTTCGGATTTCCATTTCGCAGTCCTGATTTTCAATCCGGTCTGTGAGTGTGAATGTGAGTGGGTTGGATGGAAAATAAAGTGGATAACTTTTCGAGCTGTCCTCCTGTACATTCGAGCCTGACTGACTGGCAGATGCAACAGCTGTAGCTCCGTTGGGGAGAAGCAGTTTTTTTTCTTGCACCTAATTGAATTTTGTTCAGGTTCAGAGCAAGGTGGGCCTCAGTTGGTTTTATCAGCTTTCGCTTTGGGTATTCACTTGCATTTGACATATTTACCCGGCAGAAAGCTATTTTCAATTCGCTTTTGCTCATTCTGACTGCTCTTATACGTCTCATTATCGAGTACAAAATAAGATGCATTCTTGAGGCTCTGATCTCTAAAACACGTGCAGACTTGAAGATTTGAAGACTAGAAGACTGGAAGACTGGAAGACTTAAAGACTTGAATACTTGAAGACGTGAATACTTGAATATTTGAAGACTTGAAGACTTGAAGACTTGAAGACTTGAAGACTTGAAGACTTAAAGACTTGAAGACTTGAAGACTTGAAGACTTGAAGACTTGAAGACTTGAAGACTTGAAGACGTGAAGACTTGAAGACTTGAAGACTTGAAGACTTGAAGACTTGAAGACTTGAAGACTTGAAGACTTGAAGACTTGAAGACTTGAAGACTTGAAGACTTGAAGACTTGAAGACTTGAAGACTTGAAGACTTGAAGACTTGAAGACTTGAAGACTTGAAGACTTGATAACTTGAAGACTTGATGACTTGAAGACTTGATGACTTGAAGACTTGAAGACTTGAAGACTTGAAGACTTGAAGACTTGAAGACTTGAAGACTTGAAGACTTGAAGACTTGAAGACTTGAAGACTTGAAGACTTGAAGACTTGAAGACTTGAAGACTTGAAGACTTGAAGACTTGATGAGTTGAAGACTTGATGACTTGAAGACTTGAAGACTTGAAGACTTGATGACTTGAAGACTTGAAGACTTGAAGACTTGAAGACTTGAAGACTTGAAGACTTGAAGACTTGAAGACTTGAAGACTTGAAGACTTGAAGACTTGAAGACTTGAAGACTTGAAGACTTGAAGACTTGAAGACTTGAAGACTTGAAGACTTGAAGACTTGAAGACTTGAAGACTTGAAGACTTGAAGACTTGAAGACTTGAAGACTTGAAGACTTGAAGACTTGAAGACTTGAAGACTTGAAGACTTGAAGACTTGATGACTTGAAGACTTGATGACTTGAAGACTTGAAGACTTGAAGACTTGAAGACTTGAAGACTTGAAGACTTGAAGACTTGAAGACTTGAAGACTTGAAGACTTGAAGACTTGAAGACTTGAAGACTTGAAGACTTGAAGACTTGAAGACTTGAAGACTTGAAGACTTGAAGACTTGAAGACTTGAAAACTTGAAGACTTGAAGACTTGAAGACTTGAAGACTTGAAGACTTGAAGACTTGAAGACTTGAAGACTTGAAGACTTGAAGACTTGAAGACTTGAAGACTTGAAGACTTGAAGACTTGAAGACTTGAGGACTTGAAGACTTGATGACTTGAAGACTTGAAGACTTGAAGACTTGAAGACTTGAAGACTTGAAGACTTTAAAGCTTAAGGACTGAAGACTTGAAGACTTGAAGACTTGATGACTTGAAGACTTGATGACTTGAAGACTTGAAGACTTGAAGACTTGAAAACTTGAAGATTTGAAGACTTGAAGACTTGAAGACTTGAAGACTTGAAGACTTGAAGACTTGAAGACTTGAAGACTTGAAGACTTGAAGACTTGAAGACTTGAAGACTTGAAGACTTGAAGACTTGAAGACTTGAAGACTTGAAGACTTGAAGACTTGAAGACTTGAAGACTTGAAGACTTGAAGACTTGAAGACTTGAAGACTTGAAGACTTGAAGACTTGAAGACTTGAAGACTTGAAGACTTGAAGACTTGAAGACTTGAAGACTTGAAGACTTGAAGACTTGAAGACTTGATGACTTGATGACTTGAAGACTTGATGACTTGAAGACTTGATGACTTGAAGACTTGAAGACTTGAAGACTTGAAGACTTGAAGACTTGATGACTTGAAGACTTGATGACTTGAAGACTTGAAGACTTGAAGACTTGAAGACTTGAAGACTTGAAGACTTGAAGACTTGAAGACTTGAAGACTTGAAGACTTGAAGACTTGAAGACTTGAAGACTTGAAGACTTGATGACTTGAAGACTTGATGACTTAAAGACTTGAAGACTTGAAGACTTGAAAACTTGAAGATTTGAAGACTTGAAGACTTGAAGACTTGAAGACTTGAAGACTTGAAGACTTGAAGACTTGAAGACTTGAAGACTTGAAGACTTGAAGACTTGAAGACTTGAAGACTTGAGGACTTGAAGACTTGATGACTTGAAGACTTGAAGACTTGAAGACTTGAAGACTTGAAGACTTGAAGACTTTAAAGCTTAAGGACTGAAGACTTGAAGACTTGAAGCCTTGAAGACTTGAAGACTTGAAGACTTGAAGACTTGAAGACTTGAAGACTTGAAGACTTGAAGACTTGAAGACTTGAAGACTTGAAAACTTGAAGACTTGAAGACTTGAAGACTTGAAGACTTGAAGACTTGAAGACTTGAAGACTTGAAGACTTGAAGACTTGAAGACTTGAAGACTTGAAGACTTGAAGACTTGAAGACTTGAAGACTTGAAGACTTGAAGACTTGAAGACTTGAAGACTTGAAGACTTGAAGACTTGAAGACTTGAAGACTTGAAGACTTGAAGACTTGAAGACTTGAAGACTTGAAGACTTGAAGACTTGAAGACTTGAAGACTTGAAGACTTGAAGACTTGAAGACTTGAAGACTTGAAGACTTGAAGACTTGAAGACTTGAAGACTTGAAGACTTGAAGACTTGAAGATTTGAAGACTTGAAGACTTGAAGACTTGAAGACTTGAAGACTTGAAGACTTGAAGACTTGAAGACTTGAAGACTTGAAGACTTAAAGACTTGAAGACTTGAAGACTTGAAGACTTGAAGACTTGAAGACTTGAAGACTTGAAGACTTGAAGACTTGAAGACTTGAAGACTTGAAGACTTGAAGACTTGAAGACTTGAAGACTTGAAGACTTGAAGACTTGAAGAATTGAAGACTTGAAGACTTGAAGACTTGAAGACTTGAAGACTTGAAGACTTGAAGACTTGAAGACTTGAAGACTTGAAGACTTGAAAACTTGAAGACTTGAAGACTTGAAGACTTGAAGACTTGAAGACTTGAAGACTTGAAGACTTGAAGACTTGAAGACTTGAAGACTTGAAGACTTGAAGACTTGAAGACTTGAAGACTTGAAGACTTGAAGACTTGAAGACTTGAAGAATTGAAGACTTGAAGACTTGAAGACTTGAAGACTTGAAGACTTGAAGACTTGAAGACTTGAAGACTTGAAGACTTGAAAACTTGAAGACTTGAAGACTTGAAGACTTGAAGACTTGAAGACTTTACGACTTGAAGACTTGAAGACTTGAAGACTTGAAGACTTGAAGACTTGAAAACTTGAAGACTTGAAGACTTGAAGACTTGAAGACTTGAAGACTTGAAGACTTGAAGACTTGAAGACTTGAAGACTTGAAGACTTGAAGACTTGAAGACTTGAAGACTTGAAGACTTGAAGACTTGATGACTTGAAGACTTGATGACTTGAAGACTTGATGACTTGAAGACTTGAAGACTTGAAGACTTGAAGACTTGAAGACTTGAAGACTTGAAGACTTGAAGACTTGAAGACTTGAAGACTTGAAGACTTGAAGACTTGAAGACTTGAAGACTTGAAGACTTGAAGACTTGAAGACTTGAAGACTTGAAGACTTGAAGACTTGAAGACTTGAAGACTTGAAGACTTGAAGACTTGAAGACTTGAAGACTTGAAGACTTGAAGACTTGAAGACTTGAAGACTTGATAACTTGAAGACTTGATGACTTGAAGACTTGATGACTTGAAGACTTGAAGACTTGAAGACTTGAAGACTTGAAGACTTGAAGACTTGAAGACTTGAAGACTTGAAGACTTGAAGACTTGAAGACTTGAAGACTTGAAGACTTGAAGACTTGAAGACTTGAAGACTTGAAGACTTGAAGACTTGAAGACTTGAAACTTGAAGACTTGAAGACTTGAAGACTTGAAGACTTGAAGACTTGAAGACTTGATAACTTGAAGACTTGATGACTTGAAGACTTGAAGACTTGAAGACTTGAAGACTTGAAGACTTGAAGACTTGAAGACTTGAAGACTTGAAGACTTGAAGACTTGAAGACTTGAAGACTTGAAGACTTGAAGACTTGAAGACTTGAAGACTTGAAGACTTGATAACTTGAAGACTTGATGACTTGAAGACTTGATGACTTGAAGACTTGAAGACTTGAAGACTTGAAGACTTGAAGACTTGAAGACTTGAAGACTTGAAGACTTGAAGACTTGAAGACTTGAAGACTTGAAGACTTGAAGACTTGAAGACTTGAAGACTTGAAGACTTGAAGACTTGAAGACTTGAAGACTTGAAGACTTGAAGACTTGAAGACTTGAAGACTTGAAGACTTGATAACTTGAAGACTTGATGACTTGAAGACTTGATGACTTGAAGACTTGAAGACTTGAAGACTTGAAGACTTGAAGACTTGAAGACTTGAAGACTTGAAGACTTGAAGACTTGAAGACTTGAAGACTTGAAGACTTGAAGACTTGATGACTTGAAGACTTGATGACTTGAAGACTTGAAGACTTGAAGACTTGATGACTTGAAGACTTGAAGACTTGAAGACTTGAAGACTTGAAGACTTGAAGACTTGAAGACTTGAAGACTTGAAGACTTGAAGACTTGAAGACTTGAAGACTTGAAGACTTGAAGACTTGAAGACTTGAAGACTTGAAGACTTGAAGACTTGAAGACTTGAAGACTTGAAGACTTGAAGACTTGAAGACTTGAAGACTTGAAGACTTGAAGACTTGAAGACTTGATGACTTGAAGACTTGATGACTTGAAGACTTGAAGACTTGAAGACTTGAAGACTTGAAGACTTGAAGACTTGAAGACTTGAAGACTTGAAGACTTGAAGACTTGAAGACTTGAAGACTTGAAGACTTGAAGACTTGAAGACTTGAAGACTTGAAGACTTGAAGACTTGAAGACTTGAAGACTTGAAAACTTGAAGACTTGAAGACTTGAAGACTTGAAGACTTGAAGACTTGAAGACTTGAAGACTTGAAGACTTGAAGACTTGAAGACTTGAAGACTTGAAGACTTGAAGACTTGAAGACTTGAAGACTTGAAGACTTGAGGACTTGAAGACTTGATGACTTGAAGACTTGAAGACTTGAAGACTTGAAGACTTGAAGACTTGAAGACTTTAAAGCTTAAGGACTGAAGACTTGAAGACTTGAAGACTTGATGACTTGAAGACTTGATGACTTGAAGACTTGAAGACTTGAAGACTTGAAAACTTGAAGATTTGAAGACTTGAAGACTTGAAGACTTGAAGACTTGAAGACTTGAAGACTTGAAGACTTGAAGACTTGAAGACTTGAAGACTTGAAGACTTGAAGACTTGAAGACTTGAAGACTTGAAGACTTGAAGACTTGAAGACTTGAAGACTTGAAGACTTGAAGACTTGAAGACTTGAAGACTTGAAGACTTGAAGACTTGAAGACTTGAAGACTTGAAGACTTGAAGACTTGAAGACTTGAAGACTTGAAGACTTGAAGACTTGAAGACTTGAAGACTTGAAGACTTGAAGACTTGAAGACTTGATGACTTGATGACTTGAAGACTTGATGACTTGAAGACTTGATGACTTGAAGACTTGAAGACTTGAAGACTTGAAGACTTGAAGACTTGATGACTTGAAGACTTGATGACTTGAAGACTTGAAGACTTGAAGACTTGAAGACTTGAAGACTTGAAGACTTGAAGACTTGAAGACTTGAAGACTTGAAGACTTGAAGACTTGAAGACTTGAAGACTTGATGACTTGAAGACTTGATGACTTAAAGACTTGAAGACTTGAAGACTTGAAAACTTGAAGATTTGAAGACTTGAAGACTTGAAGACTTGAAGACTTGAAGACTTGAAGACTTGAAGACTTGAAGACTTGAAGACTTGAAGACTTGAAGACTTGAAGACTTGAAGACTTGAAGACTTGAGGACTTGAAGACTTGATGACTTGAAGACTTGAAGACTTGAAGACTTGAAGACTTGAAGACTTGAAGACTTTAAAGCTTAAGGACTGAAGACTTGAAGACTTGAAGCCTTGAAGACTTGAAGACTTGAAGACTTGAAGACTTGAAGACTTGAAGACTTGAAGACTTGAAGACTTGAAGACTTGAAAACTTGAAGACTTGAAGACTTGAAGACTTGAAGACTTGAAGACTTGAAGACTTGAAGACTTGAAGACTTGAAGACTTGAAGACTTGAAGACTTGAAGACTTGAAGACTTGAAGACTTGAAGACTTGAAGACTTGAAGACTTGAAGACTTGAAGACTTGAAGACTTGAAGACTTGAAGACTTGAAGACTTGAAGACTTGAAGACTTGAAGACTTGAAGACTTGAAGACTTGAAGACTTGAAGACTTGAAGACTTGAAGACTTGAAGACTTGAAGACTTGAAGACTTGAAGACTTGAAGACTTGAAGACTTGAAGACTTGAAGACTTGAAGACTTGAAGACTTGAAGACTTGAAGATTTGAAGACTTGAAGACTTGAAGACTTGAAGACTTGAAGACTTGAAGACTTGAAGACTTGAAGACTTGAAGACTTGAAGACTTAAAGACTTGAAGACTTGAAGACTTGAAGACTTGAAGACTTGAAGACTTGAAGACTTGAAGACTTGAAGACTTGAAGACTTGAAGACTTGAAGACTTGAAGACTTGAAGACTTGAAGACTTGAAGACTTGAAGACTTGAAGACTTGAAGACTTGAAGAATTGAAGACTTGAAGACTTGAAGACTTGAAGACTTGAAGACTTGAAGACTTGAAGACTTGAAGACTTGAAGACTTGAAGACTTGAAAACTTGAAGACTTGAAGACTTGAAGACTTGAAGACTTGAAGACTTGAAGACTTGAAGACTTGAAGACTTGAAGACTTGAAGACTTGAAGACTTGAAGACTTGAAGACTTGAAGACTTGAAGACTTGAAGACTTGAAGAATTGAAGACTTGAAGACTTGAAGACTTGAAGACTTGAAGACTTGAAGACTTGAAGACTTGAAGACTTGAAGACTTGAAAACTTGAAGACTTGAAGACTTGAAGACTTGAAGACTTGAAGACTTTACGACTTGAAGACTTGAAGACTTGAAGACTTGAAGACTTGAAGACTTGAAAACTTGAAGACTTGAAGACTTGAAGACTTGAAGACTTGAAGACTTGAAGACTTGAAGACTTGAAGACTTGAAGACTTGAAGACTTGAAGACTTGAAGACTTGAAGACTTGAAGACTTGAAGACTTGATGACTTGAAGACTTGATGACTTGAAGACTTGATGACTTGAAGACTTGAAGACTTGAAGACTTGAAGACTTGAAGACTTGAAGACTTGAAGACTTGAAGACTTGAAGACTTGAAGACTTGAAGACTTGAAGACTTGAAGACTTGAAGACTTGAAGACTTGAAGACTTGAAGACTTGAAGACTTGAAGACTTGAAGACTTGAAGACTTGAAGACTTGATGACTTGAAGACTTGATGACTTAAAGACTTGAAGACTTGAAGACTTGAAAACTTGAAGATTTGAAGACTTGAAGACTTGAAGACTTGAAGACTTGAAGACTTGAAGACTTGAAGACTTGAAGACTTGAAGACTTGAAGACTTGAAGACTTGAAGACTTGAAGACTTGAAGACTTGAAGACTTGAAGACTTGAAGACTTGAAGACTTGAAGACTTGAAGACTTGAAGACTTGAAGACTTGAAGACTTGAAGACTTGAAGACTTGATGACTTGAAGACTTGAAGACTTGAAGACTTGAAGACTTGAAGACTTGAAGACTTGAAGACTTGAAGACTTGAAGACTTGAAGACTTGAAGACTTGAAGACTTGAAGACTTGAAGACTTGAAGACTTGAAGACTTGAAGACTTGAAGACTTGAAGACTTGAAGACTTGAAGACTTGAAGACTTGAAGAATTGAAGACTTGAAGACTTGAAGACTTGAAGACTTGAAGACTTGAAGACTTGAAGACTTGAAGACTTGAAGACTTGAAGACTTGAAAACTTGAAGACTTGAAGACTTGAAGACTTGAAGACTTGAAGACTTGAAGACTTGAAGACTTGAAGACTTGAAGACTTGAAGACTTGAAGACTTGAAGACTTGAAGACTTGAAGACTTGAAGACTTGAAGACTTGAAGACTTGAAGAATTGAAGACTTGAAGACTTGAAGACTTGAAGACTTGAAGACTTGAAGACTTGAAGACTTGAAGACTTGAAGACTTGAAGACTTGAAAACTTGAAGACTTGAAGACTTGAAGACTTGAAGACTTGAAGACTTTACGACTTGAAGACTTGAAGACTTGAAGACTTGAAGACTTGAAGACTTGAAAACTTGAAGACTTGAAGACTTGAAGACTTGAAGACTTGAAGACTTGAAGACTTGAAGACTTGAAGACTTGAAGACTTGAAGACTTGAAGACTTGAAGACTTGAAGACTTGAAGACTTGAAGACTTGAAGACTTGATGACTTGAAGACTTGATGACTTGAAGACTTGAAGACTTGAAGACTTGAAGACTTGAAGACTTGAAGACTTGAAGACTTGAAGACTTGAAGACTTGAAGACTTGAAGACTTGAAGACTTGAAGACTTGAAGACTTGAAGACTTGAAGACTTGAAGACTTGAAGACTTGAAGACTTGAAGACTTGAAGACTTGAAGACTTGAAGACTTGAAGACTTGATGACTTGAAGACTTGATGACTTAAAGACTTGAAGACTTGAAGACTTGAAAACTTGAAGATTTGAAGACTTGAAGACTTGAAGACTTGAAGACTTGAAGACTTGAAGACTTGAAGACTTGAAGACTTGAAGACTTGAAGACTTGAAGACTTGAAGACTTGAAGACTTGAAGACTTGAAGACTTGAAGACTTGAAGACTTGAAGACTTGAAGACTTGAAGACTTGAAGACTTGAAGACTTGAAAACTTGAAGACTTGAAAACTTGAAGACTTGAAGACTTGAAGACTTGAAGACTTGAAGACTTGAAGACTTGAAGACTTGAAGACTTGAAGACTTGAAGACTTGAAGACTTGAAGACTTGAAGACTTGAAGACTTGAAGACTTGAAGACTTGATGACTTGAAGACTTGATGACTTGAAGACTTGATGACTTGAAGACTTGAAGACTTGAAGACTTGAAGACTTGAAGACTTGAAGACTTGAAGACTTGAAGACTTGAAGACTTGAAGACTTGAAGACTTGAAGACTTGAAGACTTGAAGACTTGAAGACTTGAAGACTTGAAGACTTGAAGACTTGAAGACTTGAAGACTTGAAGACTTGAAGACTTGAAGACTTGAAGACTTGAAGACTTGATGACTTGAAGACTTGATGACTTAAAGACTTGAAGACTTGAAGACTTGAAAACTTGAAGATTTGAAGACTTGAAGACTTGAAGACTTGAAGACTTGAAGACTTGAAGACTTGAAGACTTGAAGACTTGAAGACTTGAAGACTTGAAGACTTGAAGACTTGAAGACTTGAAGACTTGAAGACTTGAAAACTTGAAGATTTGAAGACTTGAAGACTTGAAGACTTGAAGACTTGAAGACTTGAAGACTTGAAGACTTGAAGACTTGAAGACTTGAAGACTTGAAGACTTGAAGACTTGAAGACTTGAAGACTTGAAGACTTGAAGACTTGAAGACTTGAAGACTTGAAGACTTGAAGACTTGAAGACTTGAAGACTTGAAGACTTGAAGACTTGAAGACTTGAAGACTTGAAGACTTGAAGACTTGAAGACTTGAAGACTTGAAGACTTGAGGACTTGAAGACTTGATGACTTGAAGACTTGAAGACTTGAAGACTTGAAGACTTGAAGACTTGAAGACTTTAAAGCTTAAGGACTGAAGACTTGAAGACTTGAAGCCTTGAAGACTTGAAGACTTGAAGACTTGAAGACTTGAAGACTTGAAGACTTGAAGACTTGAAGACTTGAAGACTTGAAGACTGGAAGACTTGAAGACTTGAAGACTTGAAGACTTGAAAACTTGAAGACTTGAAGACTTGAAGACTTGAAGACTTGAAGACTTGAAGACTTGAAGACTTGAAGACTTGAAGACTTGAAGACTTGAAGACTTGAAGACTTGAAGACTTGAAGACTTGAAGACTTGAAGACTTGAAGACTTGAAGACTTGAAGACTTGAAGACTTGAAGACTTGAAGACTTGAAGACTTGAAGACTTGAAGACTTGAAGACTTGAAGACTTGAAGACTTGAAGACTTGAAGACTTGAAGACTTGAAGACTTGAAGACTTGAAGACTTGAAGACTTGAAGACTTGAAGACTTGAAGACTTGAAGACTTGAAGACTTGAAGACTTGAAGATTTGAAGACTTGAAGACTTGAAGACTTGAAGACTTGAAGACTTGAAGACTTGAAGACTTGAAGACTTGAAGACTTGAAGACTTGAAGACTTGAAGACTTGAAGACTTGAAGACTTGAAGACTTGAAGACTTAAAGACTTGAAGACTTGAAGACTTGAAGACTTGAAGACTTGAAGACTTGAAGACTTGAAGACTTGAAGACTTGAAGACTTGAAGACTTGAAGACTTGAAGACTTGAAGACTTGAAGAATTGAAGACTTGAAGACTTGAAGACTTGAAGACTTGAAGACTTGAAGACTTGAAGACTTGAAGACTTGAAGACTTGAAGACTTGAAGACTTGAAAACTTGAAGACTTGAAGACTTGAAGACTTGAAGACTTTACGACTTGAAGAGTTGAAGACTTGAATACGTGAAGATTCTTGTAACTCTTCAAGTTCACATAGCTCTTGATTAGCGGAAAGTCTTTGAAGCACTTAAATCTCTTGAAACATCTGAAATTCACAAAGCTCTTGTCGCTCTTGAAGCTTTTGCTACTTTGGAGGCTCTTGAAGTTTTAGAAACTCTTGAATTTATCGAAATTTTCCATACTGTTGAAGCTCTTGAAGGTAATAAATTTGAGGTCTTGAAGCCCTTGTAGCTCTTGGACCTCTTTAAGATCCTAAAACTCTTGAAACTCTTGTTTCTCTTAAAGCTCTTGTAGATCTGGATGCTCTTGAATATTTCGAAGCGTTTGAAGCTCTTGACGCTTTTGAATCTCTGACAAATTTAACTGATTGTCAATTTTTCTTGCGAATCAGAGTCTCGCAGTTAGTAGAATATAATAGTTTATACTTTTGATATGTTTTCATTTAAACAGTACTATGAAATTATGCTCATTTCGGCACTGGCTTTATGCATTATGCATACTGATAAACAACGAAGCGAATGTGAAGATGGACTACGGACAGCTTTCCCAAATTTCGTTTGCGCACTTCCACTTAATTCTACGTCATTTTACTGAACGTTACAAAAATGTCAACATGTTGTACCACGAAATGAAGTGAAGAGTTTCTACTGTCATATCCGCGGAATGATGCTTTTCAGATTGAAAACTATGTCCATGTGCAATACTGATGTTATCTTCTGAAAATCGAAAGTAAGAAACAAGAAGCCACAATATAAAATCTACAAGTTTAAAACCAGAAGAATATGATTCCACAAATCGAAAGCAATGAATTTTTCATAATAACATTTCCCCAGTAAAATTGTTCTCGAAATTTCTGTTTTCTTTTTTGTCATAGCACTCAGCTTTAATTTCCAAGTATTTTTCAGAGTACCTGACTTTATCTTGAACGAAATTGCTATACAATTAACAGTTTCTGCGTTACAAGAATTTGAAATAAAAATATTCAGGTTTAAAATACACTCGCCCTTTCTAAAGAGTCAGCTTTGAATAGAACTGGATTCTCTATCCGTGCAGAATAAATGAGTTGCCATACCGAAGACGTGTACAAAGCTTCCTCTAGATTGAAGTTAGCCGGTGCTGATTTGGCAACCTTTTCTGTTATTCCCATCTGAAATTACGCAACAGTCATTTACATAGTTAGTTGCTAGGGCGAGCAATATTTCGATATAAACTGCTAATGCACTGATGAACTGAAGACGAAACGTAAATGAAAATTATTCGTAACGCTTCAAATTTAGAGTAGTCGAAATAAGGAAAGCAAAATGAATATCGTCGATGACTGAGGATTTTTGGAGGGAGCAGCCATAGTCCAATGGATAAGATAATCAGGTTTTTCAGGTAGCCGACCTGGGTTTGATTCCCAAGTCCGCACAAAGGTCAAAAAAACTTTTTTTTTTACTCTAGAGGCCAAATGCTATTTTAGCCTTTTTTTAAATGCTGATACATTCAAGGGGCGGGTACTTTTGAAAAATCATTTATTTTCTTATATTTAAATATTTCAAGAATATTTTGTAAAATATTCAAGACTTTCGGCAAAAACTTTAGAAGTTATGGGCCTTTATTATTTATTATTATTATTATTCTACTGTGAAGAGGCAAGAGCTCGGCGCACAGACACAAGAGTTTTGCTTCGATTGATTTGAAAATTTGACAAAACATTCTTGAAATGTTTTATCATGACATAATAAAAAAACATGATTTTTCAAACGTATTAGGCCCCAAGCCCCCCCTAGAAAAATGTACACGGAACGACCGAAATTAGCTCTGTGCCTAATTCGTATTACTGTTTTTGAATTAGTTGATTTTAACAACAAAATTTCTAAAATAACTATGATTTTAGTTAAAATTGAGAATTTACTTTGCTGGAAAAAACTCTTATTTTTAGAGAATTTGTTTAGTTGGCGAATATCCTGGACAAAAACCAGCAATATTTCAATCAAACACGAAATTATCATTGACTACTAATTTGTTATTCAAATCAGAAAATTTGTTTCTATTTTCTATCACCATCAGTACTGAAGGACAGCACAAAGAACACAAAAATGAAATTGGTTTAATTAACAAGTTTTTTAGTCAAAAACCCATGGGAAGTGTCAAAGCAAAACAATCCATTAAAAAGCTAAAAGGGAGAGTCTTGTTGAAACTGCTTGCAAATTGCTTAGATGTTTTTCGCATGTGTTACGATTTATCCATATATAAATTTCTTAACCGATATGAAAAAATGACGTAAACTCTTAGTGAAAAGTGTATTTATTCAGAATGTGTGCGCATTTGAAGCGATTGTGCGTAATAATGTTTTTACGTGGAACAGTGAAGTGAGTTTCGAATGTTGCACTCTAATTGTATATGTCAAATGATGTTTTTTGTATCTTCCAACCTTCCGGGCTACGCCGTCCGGTGTGCTACTTGTATTCGGTTTTTGTTTTCCGAGTGCTCAAAGTTTCCAGTGAGAGAGTCCATTTTGCGAAGTCGATTGAAGAAAGCAGCAATTTATAAGAAAATTTTTCAAAAAGAAGTTTATGTTTCGCTTATGTCTTTTTCTCCTATACGACATCGTATTTATACCTGTCAATATAGAAAAGACTACCGCGACTGAAATATTTTTCGGTAGTAGTGTGCCATCTAGTGGCTAGTAGTCATTACGGTGTTAACGTTTTTTTTCGGTGACAGTGCGCCACATAGCTGCAAATTGCCGAAGCCAATTCAACCATTTATGTTGGTTGACAACAACGTTTTATTTCTCTATTTCAGCTAAAAAATTAGTTGAATGGAAATGAAGTGTGCCTTAGCTAAGAAATGACAGCACGTTGAATTGGTGAATTCAACTAAAAAAATAGCCATTTCAACAAATATTTTATTATTATTAAGAGAATCAGAAATAAAAAATCTAAATTAGCAAAAGTAAGATTATTTTAGTTGTCTCAGAAAATAACTAACTAAAATCAGAAAATCAATTAATTTTTTCGAGAAAATGCTGATTTCGGTCTTTCCGTGTATTTTTTACATCGTTTTTTAGAGAATAAACTGTGAACGCGTTTTTCTCGAAGACCAATTATATTTTTATTATTATTATTATTATTATTGGTTTATTTATACCCGGCTTTAACCTCGAAGGTACGTTTTGAAAGCCCATGTCCATCTCCATTTAAAAATTACCTAACCAATTATTTTCAATGTTTGCAAACACTTTCTACATACAAAATACCCAATCCCAACGTTTTTATTTTCTTTTTTTATTACTTTGGGAAGATTTACAGCTACGAAATGGAAATTTCGCCGTTTTGATTTTTAACAACCACTAAAAATTCACAAAATTAGAAAAATATTAAATAAAAACGTAAGGGTCTAAAAAAACATCTACTATAACTATGTTAATTGGATTTTTAAGCTACTGATAATTTTGCGCGGAGATGCAGTGGCCACCGCAAATCATGATTTCTTAAACGCGTCTTCGAAAATACTTCTTCACTGACTAATTTTAAATATTTTCCACGAAAAAAATTACAAAACCTTTGAATTTTTTTTTCAACTTTAGCTCTAAAATTTTAATTCTCCATAATGGCATTTTTTTTCATCCGTTAGACCCTACCCCCTTCAATGATAAAAAACATTATAGTTCTACCGGATTATTTGATACCAATATTATCGTACTTGAACCCACAGACAGAAAATAAAACCAATCTTATTGTTTATTATATCGTTCGGTCTATGAATAACTGAAGGAAATGCGCCTATGATTGAGTGTAGTTGTGAATGTTGTTTGCGATAAAGGTTCCTTCAGCACCGGGTCCGGGTCAGAAGAAACCTCACTGGGAATAAGAAAACTGGTAGTAATTTTTTCCTTTCTCATTTAGAAAGGTTATGCAATCACTATAAAAACCGATTTCTTTAACCGAAGCCCTAAGGGCCATGCATCGAATACCATTCGAATCAGTTCGTCGAGATCAGTAAATGTGCTCTCAATTTCCTCAGAGATGGCAGAGCCGATTTTCTCAAACTTAGATTCAAATGAAAGGTCTTAAGACCCTATACAAAATTCCGGGACCGGATCCCGCAATTCCACAGTGAAGAGTGTTAAAAAAATTATACCGTCACTTAAAGCGGCGAAGCAAAAAACGTCAAACCATTTCTAAACTGAGCTCAAAACCATTCAAATCGGTTGTTCTTGTTAGTAGACGGCCAAACAAACCGATTTCGGCTATACTGGTTCTCGATTTTCGAAATAGTGGTCGAATATTCCGGAATGAAACTCGTTTTTTCAAAGTTGACATGACCGAATTTCACAAACTTAGTTTCAAATACAAAGCCCTACAGTCCAATACTCACACAACTACGAGACGAGTTTTTTCTTTCGTTGATGAGTGATTCGGGAACAGATAATAGAGAGTGCCAAATCGGACGAAAATGGCGGATGGGGAGACAGTTGAAGCACTAATTCGTTGATTTTAAGCAATATTACGTTGCTTGGTTGATTTTTCTCGCGATTTTGGATTTCAATCGGTTGAAAAATGTGCAACATAACTCATTGTCAATATTGACCGACCAGAGCTAAAAATTATCACGTATTTTCATTGAAATAATCCTATCAACCAGCCTAATCTTCTTACAGACTCATTCGTACATGTTCGCATTAAAAATAAACGAACGAAAACGAAGCATTTTTGTCTTTCATTTCAGCAAAATCGTTTTTATACGACATTCGTTTTTTATACGACAAGACCAAACCGAAGTATGTCGAATATCATTCTCTCTTTAATATAATTATAATCTTTAAAACATGGCAACTTGTGTGTTATTTAGCAGAAGCGTAAAAGACAATACTTTTTAAACTATAAAAATGTCGATTTTTATGGCGAAGAAAATTTCTTTTTGTGGGTAGCGGAAATTTTGATTTGAAAGACAAAAAACGAACCGGAGCGCCACCAAAGTTTGAAGATAAAGAACTCGAGGAATTGCTCGATCAAAACCCGTTGCAAACGCAAAAAGAGCTTGCAAAATTATACGAAGTTTCTCAGTCATTTTCCTTAAATATGTTTTACTTTTGCGATTTGAATTTCACCTTCAGGCCCAAAATTACGGGCCTTTGACTTGACACTTTCGTTCTCTTTTGCTTGATGTTTTGAGCCCATTTTTAACTCTCATTCCGATTTCTGACAATCAGTCTTCAATTAATGCCCGAAATTTCTCCATCGGTCAAGGAAGCCGGAGCGGCTTCGGTTTGGAAAATAATTGCCGTGAGAAAAAACAGGGTGTTTTCATTTTTCTCGTACCATTTCTTCGTCACCTTTGTTTAGTGAAAAGATGCCAAATCGTACCAAAAAAAATAGATTTTTCTTGAAATGTTACTTCCAAATTGCAAAAGATCACACAAATAAATATTCTAATGCAAAACCTTTCCTTGAAGTGTTCTAAAGTGAGGCGTGTTAACTAGATTACTAACACTGAGTTGATTACTACGAATATTCCTTGCAGAATTGAAATGCAGATGATCTGTTAGGTATTGAGATGCAAGCCATAAATCATCTGGGGCTCGAATAAAACCTCCAATAATCCAATACTCCATTGCTTAGAATTGAGACATTTTATCCAGTCGATTTTCTCCCCTCCATTGCTCGTTTCTGGATTCTAAGAAAAAAAGGAGGTGTAAGTTAACAAAACGATGTTAAAGAATTCTGTTGTTGCCAGTCGACAAAGTTCGACTGACTAAAGTTACAATTTCCCTCTCTCTCTCACTCCCTCTTTCGTTAATTCTTCCTCATTTTCCCATGCACCGATACCAGCAACCAACAACAGAGCGGATGTTCCAGATTTTATACTGCAATTAAATCCCCATTCTGCTCAAGTGGAGCCAGCTTGAGTTGGATGGTTTGCTTCGGTTTTCTCTGTGCATTTATCCGGAATCAATGTTTCACGGCGTTGAACAGGACCGACCAGGACGGAGGTTCTGAAACGTTAGAAAAATTGACACATGAGACTCTTTTCATGTTGCTGAATTGATTCCGTTCACATAAACAGCAAAGTTTATCGTTAGGGATCAGTTAGACCACCCAGGAATCTGTGGCTTAGAGCCGTTTTTTGTCTAGGATAATCAAAATTTCAGATGCAAACAACGTTTTAAGCAGCTTGAGCTTTAGCTCCTGATGCTGAATTTTCGACTGGTTCCACACACTTTCCGGGGAGTCATACCTGGACTACCGAAAAATTAACCATCGTTGGACATTGTCGCCTTTCGTTCCCACGTCGTACAGAAATTGCATGAATAAATTTTAATGTTCTCGTTTTAATGAAATTATTTATTTATATCCTCACACGCTCACGCTCACCGTTTTCTTCCATCCGAAAGGACCGCCATAATTTAGCTTTCATGCGATCATATTCTGGGATGGTTTCTGACTCCCCGGAGGGCCCTGGGCCGTACTGAGTTTATTTGGCCAGCCAAACATGAACCAGCGTAAATGGGGTTTTCACCTTGTGGCAGTGTGTTGTTGTTGTTGTTGTTGCTGTTGTTATAAGCTTCGGCGGATTTTCGGTAGCAAATTTTAATTTACGCTCTAATTAGCCGGCGGTTTGAGGTCGTGCCTTAGCTGGCCAGTTTATGTCTCAAATCATCGGAAAACTTTTCTCGACAGTTGAACACACCACCCCGGATTCAGCGAGTTCTAGAGCATCATGCCCAGTTTTAAATGTGTGAAATCTGCCACAATAATTAGATTAGATACTGCCTCTTTTGGATTGCGCGTAAGAGTTTCTGCTAATGGATTCCTTTCTTTACTGGCTCCAAATATAGCGAAATATTGTGCATTGTCATCGTTTTGCCGTATAGCTTATGCTGCCGAAAATAAATTCGCAAATGTTATTTATAATGAACAAAAAAACTTTTTTTTTTGCTCTGGTATATTGGGGCTCGATACCACACCCTTGGTTTGGAGCCCTAATCTTCAGTTTCTCATAGATACTTTAGGGGGAGACGGTCGTAAGTCGCGAGTGTCGTCGGCTCACCATTGCTGGTTTTCGAGGCTGTCTAGATTTACCCGTTGGCCTAAATTTACCTAAAACTATTAGGATTTGAAAAAAGTTCGTGTCGTTTTCTTTTTAGAATTTTGTCAAAAATGGTTATAAATTCAATATTCAAAGTACTCTACTTTGCTAGTCACAACTTCTTGCCATCTTTCTGGGTAATTTACGGATACTCTTTTTGGAAAATTTCGACCGGCTAGGGACGCAATCTCCGCATCGATCCATTTGTAGACATTCATCATAATTGGAGAAGTGCTGCATCGACCGATAAAAAGTATAATCGGAAGGAGCAATGTCTGGGCTAATACAGCGGGTGGGGAAGTGAGGCTTTCTAGGTATATTTTTCCGGCTATCTATCGTATCGTATCGTATTGAGGCCGCTCAAACGCATCAATTGCCAACGGTAGAGCTTCCCCGTGAAACTTTCACACGATTGCAGTAGCTCATAATACATTGAATCCAGCTGGTTCCACCAGCTGAACTTTTCATCGCCAGTAACAATTCGATGTAGGAAGGCCTTGAACGTGTATTGCAATCAGGATTCAAGTTTTCACCTCGTTTACAAAATCAAAAAGAGGTGAAGGTTAATATCTGTACAATTAGGAAAACCCTTTCTCACTAACATTTCATTA
This sequence comes from Malaya genurostris, assembly GCF_030247185.1. Classification (NCBI taxonomy): domain Eukaryota; kingdom Metazoa; phylum Arthropoda; class Insecta; order Diptera; family Culicidae; genus Malaya; species Malaya genurostris. The sequence goes on along the minus strand of NC_080571.1, from coordinate 24,845,785 downwards.
GAAATCGATGCAAGTTCCGATGGAGTTTTTGACAATTCTATTTCCAGAGTCGGAACCCGGACACTGTCACAGTCGTAAAAAAAATGAGACCATCAAATAGTCAGACCTGCAAGTTCAAACTGTTATAAAATTTGCTTTGAAAATTTCGTACGTATGTAAATTTTATGACGATTAGATATTTTTCACCAACCATTGAACTTTCTTCCATTCTTTTTAACAACCGCAGATTCGATTACGCAACACCGTGATCAACCAAACCAAATACCGGTAACAGACATCGGTGCCTGAATCGACGTTCTGGTTTCTTCAACACGATCGGAAACACTTACTCGTATGTGCTTGGTGCCGATGAGTTCAGTTGTGTTTTGAAAACGTTGTATGTATTCGTTCTCTTATACACGCGATACGAAACTGAACAAAGCATGCTGTGTGCTTCGTTCACAAAGGTGGTGTTGTTTTCTTCTTCCGTACCAGCTCGTACCGATGAGTACCGTTTTAGAAATATTGAAAGTTTTGAAACTCATCGCCCTATGATTTCAGAACCGGAAGTCGGATCTGGATGAAATTGCACAATAAGAGCTTTAAATTGAATCAAAGTTTGTAAAAAAAATCGGTTAACTGAGAAATCGAAGTAAGTTCCGTTTTTGGAGCTTTCTTTCACTATTATTGGTGCATTTGGAACCGGAACCATTGATTAATAGTGTCAAAGTAGGTTTATATATCCACCAACTAACAAGATCTGTCCACGGGATGATTTTACCAGTAAGTTTCATTAAAAATTGGCACCTCGATTCGTCATCACTTGTGAAAAAAATACTCTTGAAATTGAATTATTTTCACTTATCATGTTGTAATGCTGGAATCGGGAGCCGGATCTGGATCGATTCTTGGGGGACTTTTTAGAGAGCTTCAAAATTTTTTATATGCATCTTAGTTTGTAAAAATCGGCTGAGAAATTGAGCTTCTCATAGATTTTCTCGTAGATTTGCATATACTACCTTTCAATTACGGAATCGGAAGTCGGATCGGGATAAAATCCACTAGCAGACTATGGGACCATAAGACCTTTCATTTGAATCTGAGTTTGTGAAAAATTAAGTGACATTATTTGTTGTGTTCTCGACGAACTGAATGGTATATAACCATCTTTAAAAATATTAAAATAAAAGTATCGTTCACTTGATGAAGGTTCAAATCAATAGCCGAAACGTCAAGCAGTACGTTCAACATCTTCAGGTCAAAATGAAAACTCCTTTTGTTTACTTTTCTGTTTGATTTTCGTTGAGTAATGCGCTTTGTTATCCACAAAACATTATGTACTATTCAGACTAATATAATGTAACAAAATCAGAGCATAAAAAAGTCATTTTCATTGACTTAAAATAGATAAATTTAGCGAAAAATAAATGTCACTGTCAGCTTCGTTTGCAAATTGCGAGAACAAGATCCATATTCAGTCATCGACAATAGTAAAACAGAAGCTTCAAAATCGAGTTCTATCTTTCGTTTCTCATCTAATTTTCGGTTTTCGGTTTTCAGTGGAAAAAAGTTTACTGTGCAGAACTGACAACCGAAGATTCGTAGAAAAAAAACGTAAAGGAAAACGTTGGGATTGGGTATTTTGTATGTAGAAAATATGTGCAAAATTTGAAAATAATTGATTAAGTAATTTTAAAATCGATTGACATGAGTTTTTGCCGAAAGTCTTGAATATTTTTCAAAATATTCTTGAAATATTTTAATATAAGAAAATAATTGATTTTTCAAAAGTGTTTGACCCTACCCGCCCGTTGAATGTATCAACATTAAAAAAAAGGCTAAAATAGCATTTAGCCTCTAGAGTAAAAAAAAAAAATTTTTAATGACATTTGTGTGGACTTGGGAATCAAACCCAGGTCGACTACCTGCAAAACCGATTATCTTATCCATTGGACTATGGCTGCTCCCTCCAAAAATCCTCAGTCATCGACGATATTCATTTTGCTTTCCTTATTTCGACTACTCTAAATTTGAAGCGTTACGAATAATTTTCATTTACGTTTCGTCTTCAGTTCATCAGTGCATTAGCAGGTTATATCGAAATATTGCTCGCCCTAGCAACTAAATCTAACTCTGTAAATGACTGTTGCGTAATTTCAGATGGGAATAACGGAAAAGGTTGCCAAATTAGCAACGACTTACTTCAATCTAGAGGAAGCTTTGTACACGTCTTCGGTATGGCAACTCATTTATTCTGCACGGATAGAGCATCCAGTTCTATTCAACGCTGACTCTTTAGAAAGGGCGAGTGTATTTTAAACATAAATTTTTTTAATTTAGATTATTGTAACGCAGAAACTGTTAATTGTTTGGCAATTTCGTTCAAGATAAAGTTAGGTGCTTTGAAAAAAAATTCTTGGAAATTAAAGTTGAGTGCTATAAAAAAAAAGAAAACAGAAATTTCGAAAACAATTTTACTGGGGAAATGTTACTATGAAAAAATTCACTGCTTTCGATTTGTGGAATCACATTCTTCTGGTTTTAAACTTTTAGATTTTATTTTGTGACTTCTAGTTTCTTATTTTCGATTTTCAGAAAATAACAGCAGAAATGGAAAAGATGCCCTACCTTGATGACAAAAACATTTCACTGTGCAATGACGCACTAAAGGTGCTCTACACCATTTTTTTGCCAAATTTTTTTTTGTGCCATGAAGGACGACAAAACGTACGTGTTCAAAGACATTAAACAGCCTCTGGGTAAGGCTTTTTATACCAAAATGCTAAGGTACGCCGTTGCCAAACATTTCCGGACAAAGAAGGTAACGAAAATTCTCGAAGAAATATTTGATATGGCAGGCCGTTTATAGTTGTGGTCGAATATCGACCAATTTTGTTTCAACCGATACTCTCAATAAGGATGTGTACGAGTAAGAATGTCTTCGGAAGCGGTTGCTACCATTTATCAGAAGCCACGAATCTCCAGCTCTGATTTGGCCTTATGTAAAATCTGTCTTGGAATGGTAGAAGTTACGAGAAGTCAAATACGCACCAAAAACAGCCAAACAGTCCAGAATTTCGCCCAATAGAGAAGTACCGGGCTCAAGTTACGCGGAAACTCTTCGGAACTAATTATTCTAGAATAAACAACCGGTTTTGTTGAGTTGTGTAATTTTGTTGCAGGTATTATTTTGGCACCCGAAATAAAATGTGAACAGGCTTTAATAAATTCTATGCAAGGACCATTTCGGCGAAAATACCCGTTCGGTGAAATGAACCGTCCCCCGTCAATTAAAACGTAGGCCAATAATCATCGTAGATCAATTTGACAACGCCGACTTGTGTTGTGAATCGAACATGTAGAAGCCGAGACATACAAGCACTGACTTGTTTGAGCATAGTTTATATGCCGAAAAATTGAATGAAAATATAATCCAAGCCAAACAATAGCGCATTCCACTATTTCAGTAATCATTCCATTTCATCATCTTTTCATTTTTGAAACATTCTAATTTCCTTTTTCAGTATTTTTTTCAATTGGAACTTATCCATTAGAGAGCAGCCGAGTGTGTTGAAATCGTCCCTGGTGTTTTCGTAGCTTCAAATCGCTTGTCAAATCAGATTATTTTTCAAAGGAATTATAAGTTCACGTCTTTCGGCCCGTAATTAAATGAAAACTTTTGTCTGGGAAGCTGTCCGTAGTCCATCTTCACATTCGCTTCGTTGTTTATCAGTACGCATAATGCATAAAGCCAGTGCCGAAATGAGCATAATTACATAGTACCTTCTAAATGAAAACATATCATAAGTGTAAACTATTATATTCTACTTACTGCGAGACTCTGATTCGCAAGAAACAATCAGACAATCAGTTACATTTGTCAGAGATTCAAAAGCGTCAAGAGCTTCAAACGCTTCGAAATATTTAAAAGCATCCAGATCTACAAGAGCTTTAAGATAAACAAGAGTTTCAAGAGTTTTAGGATCTTAAAGAGCTCCAAGAGCTACAAGGGCTTCAAGACCTCAAATTTATCACCTTCAAGAGCTTCAACAGTATGGAAAATTTCGAAAAATTCAAGAGTTTCTAAAACTTCAAGAGCCTCCAAAGTAGCAAAAGCTTCAAGAGCGACAAGAGCTTTGTGAATTTCAGATGTTTCAAGAGATTTAAGTGCTTCAAAGACTTTCCGCTAATCAAGAGCTATGTGAACTTGAAGAGTTACAAGAATTTTCACGTATTCAAGTCTTCAACTCTTCAACTCTTCAAGTCGTAAAGTCTTCAAGTCTTCAAGTCTTCAAGTCTTCAAGTCTTCAAGTCTTCAAGTCTTCAAGTCTTCAAGTCTTCAAGTCTTCAAGTCTTCAAGTCTTCAAGTCTTCAAGTCTTCAAGTCTTCAAGTCTTCAATTCTTCAAGTCTTCAAGTCTTCAGTCTTCAGTCTTCAAGTCTTCAAGTCTTCAAGTCTTCAAGTCTTCAAGTCTTCAAGTTTTCAAGTCTTCAAGTCTTCAAGTCTTCAAGTCTTCAAGTCTTCAAGTCTTCAAGTCTTCAAGTCTTCAAGTCTTCAAGTCTTCAAGTCTTCAAGTCTTCAAGTCTTCAAGTCTTCAAGTCTTCAAGTCTTCAAGTCTTCAAGTCTTCAAGTCTTCAAGTCTTCAAGTCTTCAAGTCTTCAAGTCTTCAAGTCTTCAAGTCTTCAAGTCTTCAAGTCTTCAAGTCTTCAAGTCTTCAAGTCTTCAAGTCTTCAGTCCTTAAGCTTTAAAGTCTTCAAGTCTTCAAGTCTTCAAGTCTTCAAGTCTTCAAGTCTTCAAGTCTTCAAGTCTTCAAGTCTTCAAGTCTTCAAGTCTTCTAGTCTTCAAGTCTTCAAGTCTTCAAGTCTTCAAGTCTTCAAGTCTTCAAGTCTTCAAGTCTTCTAGTCTTCAAGTCTTCAAGTCTTCAAGTCTTCAAGTCTTCAAGTCTTCAAGTCTTCAAGTCTTCAAGTCTTCAAGTCTTCAAGTCTTCAAGTCTTCAAGTCTTCAAGTCTTCAAGTCTTCAAGTCTTCAAGTCTTCAAGTCTTCAAGTCTTCAAGTCTTCTAGTCTTCAAGTCTTCAAGTCTTCATGTCTTCAAGTCTTCAAGTCTTCGAGTCTTCAAGTCTTCAAGTCTTCAAGTCTTCAAGTCTTCAAGTCTTCAAGTATTCAAGTCTTCAAGTCTTCAAGTCTTCAAGTCTTCGAGTCTTCAAGTCTTCAAGTATTCAAGTCTTCAAATCTTCAAGTCTTCAATCTTCATGTCTTCATGTCTTCAAGTCTTCAAGACTTCAAATCTTTAAGTCTTCAAGCCTTCAAGTCTTCAAGCCTTCAAGCCTTCAAGTCTTCAAGTCTTCAAACTTTCAAGTCTTCATGTCTTCATGTCTTCAAGTCTTCAAGTCTTCAAGTCTTCAAGTCTTCAAGTCTTCAGGTCTTTAAGTCTCCAAGTCTCCAATTCTTCAATTCTTCAATTCTTCAAGTCTTCAAGTCTTCAAGTCTTCAAGTCTTCAAGTCTTCAAGTCTTCAAGTCTTCTAGTCTTCAAGTCTTCAAGTCTTCAATCTTCAAGTCTTCAAGTCTTCAAGTCTTCATGTCTTCATGTCTTCAAGTCTTCAAGTCTTCAAGTCTTCAAATCTTTAAGTCTTCAAGCCTTCAAGTCTTCAAGCCTTCAAGCCTTCAAGTCTTCAAGTCTTCAAACTTTCAAGTCTTCATGTCTTCATGTCTTCAAGTCTTCAAGTCTTCAAGTCTTCAGGTCTTTAAGTCTCCAAGTCTCCAATTCTTCAATTCTTCAATTCTTCAATTCTTCAAGTCTTCAAGTCTTCAAGTCTTCAAGTCTTCAAGTATTCTAGTCTTCAAGTCTTCAAGTCTTCAAGTCTTCAAGTCTTCAAACTTTCAAGTCTTCATGTCTTCAAGTCTTCAAGTCTTCAAGTCTTCAAGTCTTCAAATCTTTAAGTCTTCTAGTCTTCAAGTCTTCAATATTCAAGTCTTCATGTCTTCATGTCTTCAAGTCTTCAAGTCTTCAAGTCTTCAAGTCTTCAAGTCTTCAAGTCTTCAAGTCTTCAAGTCTTCAAGTCTTCAAGTCTTCAAGTCTTCCAGTCTTCAAGTCTTCAAGTCTTCAAGTCTTCAAGTCTTCAAGTCTTCAAGTCTTCAAGTCTTCAAGTCTTCAAGTCTTCAAGTCTTCAAGTCTTCAAGTCTTCAAGTCTTCAAGTCTTCAAGTCTTCAAGTCTTCAAGTCTTCAAGTCTTCAAGTCTTCAAGTCTTCAAGTCTTCAAGTCTTCAAGTCTTCAAGTCTTCAAGTCTTCAAGTCTTCAAGTCTTCAAGTCTTCAAGTCTTCAAGTCTTCAAGTCTTCAAGTCTTCAAGTCTTCAAGTCTTCAAGTCTTCAAGTCTTCAAGTCTTCAAGTCTTCAAGTCTTCAAGTCTTCAAGTCTTCAAGTCTTCAAGTCTTCAAGTCTTCAAGTCTTCAAGTCTTCAAGTCTTCAAGTCTTCAAGTCTTCAAGTCTTCAAGTCTTCAAGTCTTCAAGTCTTCAAGTCTTCAAGTCTTCAAGTCTTCAAGTCTTCAAGTCTTCAAGTCTTCGAGTCTTCAAGTCTTCAAGTCTTCAAGTCTTCAAGTCTTCAAGTCTTCAAGTCTTCAAGTCTTCTAGTCTTCAAGTCTTCAAGTCTTCTAGTCTTCAAACTTTCAAGTCTTCATGTCTTCAAGCCTTCAAGTCTTCAAGCCTTCAAGCCTTCAAGTCTTCAAGTCTTCAAACTTTCAAGTCTTCAAGTCTTCAAGTCTTCAGGTCTTTAAGTCTCCAAGTCTCCAATTCTTCAATTCTCCAATTCTTCAATTCTTCAATTCTTCAATTCTTCAATTCTTCAATTCTTCAATTCTTCAATTCTTCAATTCTTCAATTCTTCATTTCTTCAATTCTTCAATTCTTCAATTCTTCAATTCTTCAATTCTTCAAGTCTTCAATCCTCCAAGTCTTCAAATCTTCAAGTCTTCAAGTCTTCAAGCCCTTTAGCTTTGAAGTCTTCAAGTCTTCAAGTTTTTTTTAACCTTCTCAATTTGAGTCTTTCTTATCTTCAACGCTGCAACCCAACAAATCTTCTAGTTTTCCACTACACTTTTTTTTATACTGTTCCGTTTTTCTGGCCACTCGGCTTGTTTCAGTGTCACACCCTTATCGGGAAAAAATGCACATTTCAACATCCGATCCAATCAATGCACTCCAAGAGCCAAACGCTGTTTGCTGCGCTCCGCCTGGCACACCCACAAGCCAGTGTCTCGCTAGTGGGTGGAATAGAATTCTTGTGATCAAACTAATCTCAACGACTATTGGCCCCGTGTTGGAAAATGTTTACCCACAGATTCCTCCCGCGTCTCGCCCACCAACAGCTGCGAATAGGCGGCGGGAATCCATTGTTCGAGCGGTCGGTCGGTCGGTCGGTCACTGTTGGAATTCATTGCACCGGAACAACCGACCACTCGGATCGAGCTTGCACAAACAGAGGTGAAACAACAAAGCCTTATGGGTGGTGGTGGTGCAGGTTAAATAGGCTTGCTGATTCAACCATCGGAGAGAGCTTTAAAGTCAAACCCAGCAGCCGATTCAGGTGAGATTCCAGTGCTCGACACTTTATGCTTCGATGGTTGAAATTAATGGTGGAAATTTGCCTAATTGTGGAAGAGTAAATTAATCGAATGGAGGTTTTTTCTTTCTCTTGTTGAACCTTTGTTATATTTTAAATTACTTTTTTGAATCTTCGGCTAGTGAGAGGGCGTCCGAATCCTCTTATCGCTCGAAACCATATTGGAGACAGTCGTTCAGAATTCGGAAACTGGAAACTTTTTCTGGGACAAGCAAAATGAGAAAAGATAATACTCCAACGAATGCAGCAGTTCACACTTCACTTCGGAGACTGAGTTCCATCACTGCGGTAAAATTCTACCGGGACGGACGGACTCCGTTTTGCGTTTGCGATTGATTTAGCAATCATTTCGGGAACATAATATTCAATCGAAAATGGATAAAACTTTTTCTTTAGTCAAAAGAAAAAAATGAAGATACGATTACCATCCAGACGGAATAGTTGGAATTAAATTCATTTTCTTCCGTTTCGGGGTGTTCGGCGCTTCGGAGATAGAAACGCATCCAGTTTTCTATCAGTCGATCCAACAAAAAAAAAATGAGGATAAAAAAAGTTTTTCAGCTTCTGCTTCTCGCGAAAGTTGTCGGTGGGAAAATCCCTTCGGGCGACTAGGCACTGCTAATGGGAATTGCAAGTCAGTGGAAGAAAAAGTGGAAAAAAGACTGCACTCGCGCCTCATTGTCTCGCGGCTTCTCCGACACTTCCTTTTCATTTTATGTTTCGCAGAACGCCGGGCTTGGAAAATAAAGCGATGAGAGAAAAAAACTTTTTCAATTTATTTCCTTGCGGCATGGTGTGATAGATTTGAAACAGACAGAAAGAATGAAAAAACATGAATTATGATCCACCTTACCTCGTAACTAGTTTCGTTATTCAACCGAAAGAAAGACGACGTCCACTTGCAAGTAAGTGACGCTTATTACGGGCTCTGCCCCCCCTCGAAAATTATCGCCAAGGCCTAACTAACTCGGTTGAATCTCACCTCCGGAAGTCGAAATCAACTGGCGAAATTTTGAACGCGATTCAGCCGCTGTCTGATTTCTCGGTCTGAATAAATTTAATCTGCAAATCAAGCCAAAGATGGCGAAAGAATCCTCCGTCCACCCGGCCCGGATCCAATCAATCTGTCTGACGAGGGCAATTAAGACTCTTGTTCGGGCGATAATCGCAACATTGGCTTTTCAAGACTTCTTCACTAATCGAGAGCACTTTCGAATTGAAACTAATTTCGGTAACAATTAGGAAATCGTGTTTTTTTTGCTATTCAACGAATAGAATCTTCGTCTCAGCTAGTATGAATTTAATCGGTTCCAGCCAGTTGGCGTCATCCGGAAGTTCAGATGAATTTTCACTCCCATTTCATACCTACGTTTGTTAAAGTGCTCGCAGTGACAGATTGGAAAACATTCCACTCGATTTTCTGTTTTGACTGCCCCTTGAAATTCCCATCATCAAACGAATTGTAGATCATTATTTTTCAACACGCACTTGTTATTTGCACGTATATTTGGGAATAGAAAGGAAGGGAATCATTTTGAATTTAGCTGAATCTGATCAAAGGAAACCATGTCGCCCGACGCGTGTTGTTTGCTTGTTCATTCGCTGAATTCGTTCATTTTCGGAGTGCACTGATAAAAATCGACACGTTAGGCTGAAGTGTTTTACACTTAATTTCGCCGCATGTGACACGACACATTAAAAGCAAGTGTAAATCTTTTCAAATTTCATTAAAATGAAACCCTGTTAAAACATATGGATATTACACTTGAATTGCATAAACCAAACAGCTAATTTATTCCAAATGTATTACACTTAATATTGAACAGGCCTGAAGCTTCTAATTCAATTGACAGAAAAATACAAATAAACATATGAAAACTCTTCGATTTCAATACATATTACACATAATTGTCATATAATACATAAAGACAAATTAATAAATGAACATTTGTCATTGAAATGTTTTGAATTAAGTTTTGAGTATCAACTGACTTGATAAACATTGTTTTTACTCTTTGAAGTAAAAATTTGAAAAGTTGGAAATGCAAATGCAAAAATATATGAATACCAAAAACTCGAAAACCATGTGTGTTGTCAAAAAAAAAATTATTATACTCATAACTTAAGCAATTGTACTTAATAGCTAATTACAGAAATCATTCTCCTTTAAAAAAAAATCAACTTTCCTTCGGTAATATAAACGGTCGGCAATTGAGTGTACATTTATTGATATTGACTCTCTTGAAGTAACCGGCAAGTTTATGACATTTTTACATTTCAGACTGTTGATGAAATATGTAAAGCATACAATTATATCATGCATATCTATGCAATTAAGAAAATGGTTTGACTATTCGGCATTAAAAATCCCTTACTCTTCACTAGTCAATTGAAAGTTTCAAAAATAGTTGCGTAACCTTCTTCTGTAATAATTTTGAACGTTAATAACTCAGTCAGTTGTTGATGGATTGATATAATTTAACAACCAATCGATGTCGTTAGAATCGACCTATGCTTTTATCCACCAAGCCCAGCTGACCAAAATGATGTCATTATCTTGATATTTCACGGCACGGCCGACGGTTTCGATCATTGGTCTATCTGCTTCGTTCGGCATAGGAGGCTTTGCGTCGTGCATAAAAAACACCGCATCGTTCTACGTAGTATAAAGAGGAATCTATAAATATATTCTGCATAACATTTCTTTGCCTAGTTGATGCTTGCCTGTGAATGAAACAAGTAGCTCGTCCAGTGAGGTGATGACTGGATTGTCGCTTTTGCATTGTGTGTAGGTACAATTTCCTGCTGTCTGCTGCACACCGTGTTCGCTTGAGTATTTTATATATCATCCAACTATTGAATAACCGAATCAGCGTGGTCACCGATTCTTTTGAAATATCCCATGTATTTAGGAAATTTTTGGTCAATTATTTTCAATTCACTTGAGTTTGCACGAAAGCAAGTAAAACCTTACAAGTATGGATAACAAAATGATTATTCATGTGTTGCAATAAAACTGTCCTATATACTTGGATGAAAATTTTCAGTTCGCTGATTTGATTTAGGTGGTAAAACATATCTATAAAATTAATTGTAATTGTAATTGTTTGTAATTTTTCAATTAATATCTAACGACAACTTCAAAATCTAATAATTTCCCAGACTAGAAAACAGCGCCCAATCTAATTCTTAGAATTTGAAAATTAATTTTACGTTTTCTTTTACGAGCAGTGTAGTTTCTCGGCTGTGTGTGCGGCAGCGGCCGGTTGGTCCGGGTGGTCCAGGTCGTGGATGCTGAGTTTTCGCCGAGATTCTGAGAGAGAAAGAAGGTGAGGAGAGATGGGGTAGTTGAGAGGAGTTTAGTTGGGAGGGGAAGATACTAAATTTGGTTTAGGAGGCGGGCTGCTCCGTGGGCCTTCCGCGAGGGTGGGGCAAACCCCCTAATGTTGTATTGGGATCTAAGGTTTTGGAATTCGGGACAGTAGGTGAGAATGTGCTCTACCGAGAGCCTGACTCCACAGTGTTGACAGGAGGGAGGGCTGCCACGAGCGATGCAGTGGGCATGAGTAAGGCGGGTGTGGCCCACCCTGAGGCGAGACAGGGCTCTCTGTTCCGTCCAATCTGGTCGATCAGTCCATCGGATCACCTCCCCCTTGATTTTGGGGAATTAATCAAACCACGGAACGTGTGATCGCAGAAGAGTTGGTTAGATTCTTCAATAGATATTGATGTTCCGGTGACTAACAGGTCAGTTTAAATCATTTGACGATAGATTTTTCGGGCCCAAATCGGAGTGCTCGTATCTCGGTAGTTTGTAGATGAATTTGCCACATTTAACTTGATTCGAAAAATTGCTTCGAAATTGTACTCTTAAAAATGGATTCATTTGTCGATGGGAACGTGTGCACACTGGAATCTTCATTTACAAGCGATACGCGGTGACTGCAAATGAATTCAGTTCGAAGTTGTGTTATGAAGATAATCATAGATACTTATTGAATGTGTTTGTGTTAATGGCGAACATGACAACTTGTGCGTCCTAAGTGCAGAATCAAATTGCAAAAATTGTGTGAAATAATTTCCTATTCGTGAAAAATTGTGTGCTGAATTAGTGCTTGAATTGTGTTAAATACAGATAAGTAGTGTGTTCTGTGCATGCTTCTGTTTGTATTGATAAAAGTGTCGTAATTACCGTGCGACGTTCGCCCAAAGAAAGCGGCGTCGTTCCGTAATTTATTGAATGATTATTGTATTGTTTTTGCACCGTTTTTTGTTCTGTGATTTGTTCTCCTTTTGTGTGTGTCGGGCCGCTTGGTTTGTTCATGAAGCATGGGGGAATGCAAGAAGTGTGGGGAGAACATAGCCATATCAGATGTTGGAATTAAATGTTTGGTTTGTGAGAATGTATTTCACCAGCGCTGTTCTGGCCTTACCCGAGCTATTGCAAATTGGGTAGCGGATTTACCGGCGCTATTGTTTAAATGTGCAGAATGCTTAGAAGGTAACGTTTTATCTAGTATTGTCGATAACGATGTTCATTCGTTCATTAGCGATATGAAGAAGGAGATGGAGAAACTAATATCCATTTTTGAATCGTTCGCTGGTTTGCGGAAGAGCATCGAAAAACAGATTATTGTCGCAATCGAGAGACCGATCAGGCCTTCCAATGAAGCTTTCGAGAGAAAGATGGCATGCTTGGAAAACAGTGTTGCCAAAAAGTTGGAAGATTTGAAAAGTTTACCGATTTCAAATAATATGCAGAATCACAATGAATTGGCTGTAAAGAACAGAAAAAAAAATTGTTGGGAGGAAGACTCATTCGACAGAAATCCCTGCCGAAAACGAAAATTATTATCAAATAATGATGAAGAAACGATACTTGTTGACAATGATAATGACGAAAAGAATAATGAAGTTTTTGCAAAAAAGGGTATTTCATACGCAGATATTTTATCAGGGAAATCTAAAATTAGAAAAGATAGCATTAAAAATCGTAAGACTCGCCCGGTTATTTTAATAAAACCGATTGAGTCGTCACAAACGAGCGTAGATACAAGAAATTTTTTGAAGTTGGATTCAAGGGCACACAGGATTAGTAACTTTAAAAATGGTAAAAATGGTTCGATTACTGTTGAGTGTGCAACAGGGGAAGACATTCAGACTTTAAAAAATAACATCGAAAGCAATTTGCTGTTGTACCCACGCCTGGTAAACCAAAACTGAAAATAGTGGGGATGAGTGATCGATATTCCGCTGATCTTTTGAAAAGTCAAAATCAGTAAATTGTGATTGAAGACGTAAAAGTTGTAACTGGCTTTGAGAATCCTTGCTTCAAATATAACAGTTATAGTGTTATAATTGAGGTAAATTAGAACACTTATTCTAGCTTGATGGCTGCTGGCAAGGTGTGCGTCAGCTGGCATAAGTGTTCCGTTTTCGAGTCGTTCTACGTATTGCGCTGTTTTAGGTGTGGTGAGTTTGGTCACAAGAGCACCGAATGTTCGAATAAAGAAAATTGTTCCAAATGCAATGTTACACATAGAACATCTGAATGTACTTCAACTGATTTTAAATGCGTCAATTGTCTGAAAATGAACACTGGACGTAAAATGAATTTGGACATCAACCATCCAGCATTTAGCAAGCAATGTCCAGTATATTTAAGACTGCTTGAAACGAGGACGAACAACATAAGTGAATAGCAACTAACGACGGGAAGATTATCGGAAATATTGTACTTAAATATTGCCGGATTATCTACTAATTTTGTCGCATTGCGGCATCTTGTGGAGAATAACTGTCCTTTGTTAGTTTTGCTCTCAGAAACGCATACAGTTGATTCTGATGCTTTCGATCAGTTCAGTGTTCCGGGTTACACTATTGCTTTTTGCTTGTCACATTCCAGACATTGGCATGTTCCAAAAGTTTGGAAAGAATCGCTGGTGGTTCCTATCCTCAAGGTTACTGGAACGGATAAAGCCGAGGAGTACCGTCCCATCAACATGTTGCACACGTTGGAAAAATTTTGGAACTTGTTGTTAAAGATCAGCTGATTAACTATTTAAACTCTAACAGTTTGCTAATACCGGAACAATCGGGATATCGGAAAAGTCACTCTTGCGAAACCGCTTTAAACCTGGTTTTAGCTAAATGGAAGGAGAAAATCGACATTAACGAGACTATTTTTGCAGTGTTCTTGGATCTAGAGGAGTAGCATATAAATGGTTTGAAAGCTATTTATTTGATAGAACTCAGAGAACTATTTTCAACGATGTTGTGTCTAGTTTCCAGGGTAATTCACTTGGTGTGCCACAGGGTAGTGTTTTAGGTCCGATTTTATTCATTATGTACATAAATGACATGAAGCGAGTTTTACAGTTTTGTGAAATAAATTTGTTTGCTGACGATACTGTTCTGTTCATTACAGCTAAGGATTTGGATGAAACGGTTACACATTTGAACGAAGACTTACATTCTCTGGCTCAGTGGTTAAAATTCAAGCAATTAAAACTGAATGTCGCAAAAACTAAATATATGGTTATTTCTTCTTTAAGGTGACCATGGAAGCGAGCCACAAATGGCAACCAAGAAACCGCCTACCCTCCCACTCCACCTTCCGCTATTTTGCCCTGCTCTTGATGTAAACAAACCATGAAACACATTTTTTCTACGCGTAGGGGTAAATATGTTGCGTAGAATTGCTGCAATTTGGTGACATAATCACACATCGTATTGATATATGTTTACGATAAACTATCAACTCTGAAGAATGATTTGTGCAAAACTTTTTCGGACCTTCATTAGCAGATTTCTTCTTAGAATGTTATTATTTTTCACTCACCTCAAGATTTCAACTGCTGTTTATAACTCTGTGACATAAGTAAGCTTTATGAAACACTTTTGAGTTGTTCTTCACTGGTGAACTTATCATCTGCTCTAAACATTTTATTATAAAACCTTTGAATAACTCACAGTTCTGGTTTTGAAAATTTTCCGGAAATCCACGATAAAAAGTTTGGCGGCCTGCTTTAGTATTGGTAATACCACCCTTTTATATTGGCAGTGATGCCATACATAATTAGAGAAAAAAAACCCTGCATTGCACTAAAAATGGCAATATTTTTAATTAGTCGTACATTGATTTAGTTAAAATTGCGGATCAAAACTACTTTCGTACGTCACCATCTAAAATTTCAATATTAAAAAAAAACGATAACATTTGCCTAATTTTCATTTCAAATACTGCTTCCCCTCCTAGTTATCCGCAACCCAGTTGTCTTATTTACCGTCGCTATGAAATGCAAAAAATAAACAAACAGTTCAAGTATTGCAATCTTTTCGAAATGACTTGTCCATATAAGAAGAAGGAAGCAGCGCTCCTTCGCGAAAATCAATAGAAAAATAGATGGAATACGTTGATAGAGTGTGTTTCGGGTAGCGAGTATGTGCGGGACTCATCAGTTCAAACAGTGGAAGAACTGCCAGAAGTGCCGGTTCAAAACAGTACCACGGAATTTAGAAACTGTACTTGATCCAATACTTTGGTATCAATAGGTAAAGTTCTAAAATATTTTCGTCAATAT
The DNA here is from genome assembly GCF_030247185.1 of Malaya genurostris. Taxonomy (NCBI): domain Eukaryota; kingdom Metazoa; phylum Arthropoda; class Insecta; order Diptera; family Culicidae; genus Malaya; species Malaya genurostris. Next base: position 24,830,609 of record NC_080571.1, on the reverse strand, counting down.
ATGAAATTATATCTTCAAATTTGCATGATAAATCTTTTCAGAGCAAATAGCCGATTTATCATCAAGCCCTCTCGTCAAGTGCCACTTGACATGAACGTGAGTCGTGATTTCATTCGCGTTATGTCACGTCTCATGTCAAATCACTATACATTCAACGCACATCTCCGGCGTATCGGGATCGTGGAGAACGGGCTCTGCACCTGTGGCGACGGTTATCAGGACATCGAGCATGTCGTGTGGTCGTGCGTAGAGTATCGCGACGCCAGGTCGAAGCTACTGGAATCCCTCAGGGCCCGAGGTAGACCGCCTGAAGTTCCGGTTCGGGATGTGTTGGCGAGTCGGGATAGCTCATATATGCTTCTGATATACGAGTTTCTCAAACACATTAATATACAAGTGTAATCTATTACATCTGGCTTAGAAAGTTCCTCCTATTTATCGACGTTGCTTCAACTGTGGCTAAGAATAATCTTCACCTGCAGGCTCGACACTAACTTCCGCCGATTATCCCGATTCCTCATCTGTCCACCATCTTCATCGGAACTAACAAGATCTTTGTGCTGTCACTAACCTTTTCGCTTCCCCCCTCCCCGTCTCTTCCCCATCTCGATGTCAACTAATTAGATCTCTGTCGTTTTAGTCAATTCATTCCCATATCCCCTTTTTACTCCGTTTTCCGCAATATTTACTTCGCTATTTTTTTTTTCTCATTTTCTTCTGTAACAACACCATCATCGCCCACGGAAACTTACGAACAGCATGCGGGCCACCCGCCGGGTATTCGTAACCTGGGGGTGTTTCCCGCGGACCCACACGGACCGAAGAATGCGGCCAACATGAACATTCACCAACGCCATATGGAAGACTCTCATGAAATATTCAATTCACCGGCCACTGCCGATCACCAGCTGAAGGCTGGATCTGCCAAAGTCAACCATTGCGACCCAAATATGACATTACTCAATGATACAACCCTAGTTTTAAGTTAGTCGTAAATTAAAATTAGTAAAAGCCCTTGGCATCTTAGAGCTTAAGCAGTGTGCCTTAAACATTATATTCTTGAATAAAAAAAAAAAAAAAAAAGTGCCACTTGACTGTTCTCTGGGTGAGATTGCTTCCCTATCCGAAAACGATGATGTTGTCGACAAAATGGAAAATGTAGAATTTGTTGGTTTGTATTTTTTGAATATGTGAGCTTCATATTCAAAAATTAAAATTAATACAAAAAGCCATTGTAACAGAGATTGTTCTGATTTCGTGTGGTGTTACTATACTTAATCCATCAATGTAACAGCTTCCTTTTGTCTTTGTAATGTAAGAAAAATGCCAAGAACCAAACGAAGGCAAATAGTAAACTATCTTCTTTGGCACAATCATTATATTCTCATGATTGCAATTTGTTAACTCCAGAATGAGCATGAAGATGAGATAAGTCCACTCTGTTCTGCTATGTAATTTGAATAGTTTCAATGCTTACATTTTGTTCTTGCAACTGTATTCCTTTCAGCACACAAATATTATTATTTCATTCCTCTCTACTCACAAATACTATTACTATATAAAAAAGCATTGTTTCACCAATACTTTTACATTTATTTTCCTTGGCTTCTGTCCACGGTCACCTTAAGCACTGGACGTGAAGCCAACATTGAAATTGATGGAGAGATTATTGATCGCGTTAGAGAGTTGAAGTATCTTGGAGTTATATTTGTTGTTATGTTCTGTATGATGATGATGGATTTTTAATAATTTGTTTAGTTTAAAAAAATGAGTTGTCTACAAAAGTATGAGCCTCGCGCGCGCAAAGCAGGTAGAGGCAATCTGGAAATTGAATATGACTGGAACTGAATATGTTCTCTTTTAGTTTTGAGAGTTTTAGCATTCTACGTGTCGAGTTCGAATCTTGACTTTGTAAGATTTGATTAATGATTTATTTTGGTAAGTTTGAGAGGTAAAGAGCTTTTACCCCCTGAATTATGCTAGGTGCACAGAACCAATTTCACTTCATTTTACGTTTCGTCTTAGACTCATCAGTGCGTAGCAGTTTATGTTGAACTGCTACCTCCGACCTGACGGTTCAACATAAACCGCTAGGCAGACGTAAAGTTAATGCCATTTGCAGAACACTTTTTTGATATTACACCTAAGTGTAATATTAAAACCGACGTCCCGAACGAAACAAGTTTCGGCTTGCTAGCCGTACAGATTTTGGTAAGTTAATGCAAATGGCATTAACTTTACGTTTGCCTAGTGGTTTATGTTGAACCGTCAGGTCGGAGGTAGCAGTTCAACATAAACTGCTACGCACTGATGAGTCTAAGACGAAACGTAAAATAAAGTAATGATTTATTGATTATATCTCGGAAATAATCGGGATCGGAAGTTGTTGATGGAATTAGGATTGGCTCTGCTCATCCGCAGTCTCGTTACTCCATCGTAGCTGATGTTTGTAGCGATGAACAGGTCCGGCGGGAAGGGCCAGGTGAATTACTGTCTGATACTGACAAAGATATCGGGTTCGATTTCTGATTTGTTCAAGGATCTTCCCGGGTAGGAAATTTCCGTGAATAACCCTGGATAGTAAATCGGAAATATTTGAATGTTTTCTTGTTCTCAGTTGTACTTTAGAAGGAGAATCTATACCTGCTAGATTAACCAGATCGTTTTATATTAAGTTAACTGGTTAAAATATGTGATGCATTATTTAGTATCATTTAGATAAATCGTCCAGCTCACACCTTTGTAGGGGTATGAGGCGGAACCAGCATCATCATCATATTTTTCAGTGAATGTGGCAAAAACACAATTAATTATCTTTTAGCATTAGCCCATAACTACGTTTATGGAATTGCACAACAATCGTGTAATCTAATTGAATGGTTAGAAACTGATATGGTCTGATCAAGTAAAATCCAGACTAAGTGTAACAAGAACAATACATCGTTAAGGGGTGGGTAGGGTTTAACACTTTCGAAAAATCAAATGTTTCAATGTGTTTCAATTGAAATCTGTATGAAAAGCAATGTGACATTCATATGAAATTCATATAGAATCTAAAGGTAACGATACATCGTATCATTTTGATGTGCATTTCAGATAAATGTATTCCACTAAATATCAACAGATTTTATACTCATTTTATGAGTTAAGTGTATGTTTTCATGAATTTCATGTGTTCGACAAGTAGTGATAGTTCAAATGCATTGCACTAGCGTGTGTAAATTATTTTCAGTGTAGTTTGTACGTGATCAACTTGGTTGAAGTCAAAGCCTACCATGATGGCTCAGTTTATATTCGGTTTTCAAATGTCAGGAATAACTTTAGCACTCTCGACAAATTTCAACAGGATTTTCCTCATATGCTTTGAATGCATGTGCACATGTTTTTTTTCGTGCACCACGGTGATGGTGCTGCATTCATCGGGTTATGCTGTAATTGCAGCAATTAAAAGCTAACTTCTTTCCGGGGGGTTGAAACGCATCACGCATAGCAGCAGCAGAAGCAGCAGCAACCCTACCATGCGAAGAATACATTAAAAATGCGGCAACTGAACCCATTTTCACGTTTTCACAGTTTGTTTTTTTTTACCTTCTAATTTTACTGACCCGCTTTTTTCCATTGGTTTTCCATTTCAGGTGAGTGCGCGCATTCAACCGCAAACTAACTTCTAACACATTGACAGCCAGAACCGGATGCGGAAACATGGAACGAGAGAGAGAGAGATAAAGAGTGAGTGGTGCTATTCTGAATAGAGAGGGGGGTGGGGTTCTTTGTATAATGAACATAATAATCCTAGCGTGATGGAAGAAACGGACTGTGGAAGGGGGCAGGTGTCGTTGTCACCGTGACAAAACTACGTACAAGTGTGTTTGATTTCTTTTTCCTGATTCCGGCAGCCACCAGTCAGTCACGCGAGTCAACCGAACTACGAAGAGAGGGTGTGGAAAATGTTTGTATAAAGAACCCCAACCGACCGCAACAATGTTTTCACCGATTGGAATGGGGAGGGGGGATGTGTAGCTTTCGGATCGTTTTCATTCATCCCGTCGAAGCAGCTAGGGATGGTGGGAAGCTTCGATGTACGTGAGCATGGTGAGATATGAAAGTAAGAGGAAAGAGGAGGCATGACTAAAGGCATGCGTTGGCCTTGATGTGGAAAATTTTCATACACTTATTCTGTAGTATTCCACAGTTACTCGTACGAAGAAAAAAAAGAAGTTGGGTGAGTCGGAACAAGCAAGGATGATGTGCAAGGGATAAAAGAACAAACAAAATATTTTGCAACATGTCAGAAAGAAGCAAAGACGGAAAGGATGGAGGATGGTGAAACTTCATTCTGGAGATGCTAAAAGCGGAAACTACTAGGAAATAAGCATGAACATTTGCCTGCAGGAACGTCGAAGGCGAAAGGAACCGGAGGGGAAAGGTTTGGTATGATCTGAGTATGAGAGAATTTTTATTTGAATGTTGATATTTTTCCGCTTTTGGCTCGGCGAACCCCAGCAAAAGCAACAAAAAGAAAGAAAAAAACGAATGGAAAATTATGGCATGTGTGTTCGTTCGGTGCTTTTGTCGTGAGGGAACGTGTTTCTAGTGGGCGGATTTGTTTGTGTTGGCCGGAGGGATTAACATAATCCGGCGTCGAATAGCAGTTTTATTGGACTTTTTATGGCTAGTTGTAAATTTGTCGCCCCGTACGCTTATTTATAACTGGTCTGAATTATTGAATTTCAACGGTTCGGTACCAGAAAAAAATTTCATCCCATTTTTAACGATGTTTGAGGATGATATGGAGATAAGTAGTATAACGTTTTCCGATGAATTTGCTGGGAAACGAAATTATTTCGTATGTTTGTTTTTCCATTCCCATTTAATTTTTCATCGAAACTCGTCCCGAAGAACTTTCACATGCACCACACATAAACGAGGATAAAGATGAAATTTTCATAATGAACGCTTTTATTAATTTATTTTTTTTGCAAATACTCAAATAGCCCCGTATTTTTTCTTAAGGTTATACCAGACTATAGGCTTTACACAGACTTTTTGCTGCTAGTCTAAAATATATTTCATTAATCGTTTTATTGTTTGTTTCAGAATTGTTTCAAAACTGTATCGAAATAGTTTTTAAAACTGTTTTTTTTAAATTATTTGAAACTTGCTATCAAATTGTTTCAAAATTACTTTTCAAAAGGTTTTTAAAATTGTTTTATACTTATGTAAAAAAAAAAACATTTCTTAAATTGTTTCAATTTTTTTTTTCAAAATTTGTTGAAAACTGTTTCGAAAATTTTCTAAAATCACCGCAAATCTCTTCAAAAATGACTCGGAATATTTCCAGGATTAATTCAAAAATGTTTTCAAACTGTTTATGAAATATTTAATTTTTTTCAAAATTGTTTCAAGATTGTTTCAAAACTTTTTCAAAATTGCTCCGAAATTGTCTCAAATTATTTTAAAATTGTTTTAAAACTGTTTCAAAACTGTTCCAAATTGGTGGATAAATGTAAGGAGAAAGGAGATTCTATCCCTAAATTTATGCTAAATGCATATACACTTTTTGATTTATTTTACGTTTTCGTCATTGACTCGCTTATGAATCGCTTCCAATTTGCCTCAGAATTATCTTGGAAATGTTTCAAGATTGTTTCGAAACTTTATCGAATTGGTTTTAAAACTGTTTCAATATTGCTGTTAAATTGTTTTAAAATCGTTATCAAATTGTTTCAAAGGTTTTACAAAATGTTTTAACATGGTTTTGGAACTTTTTCGAAATTTCTGTTCAAAATTATTCCCAAAATCATTCAATAATGAATCAAAACTGATTAAAAATTGTTTTATACTTATATCAGAACAATTTTTAAATTATTTCAATTTCTTTTCAGAATTTATTAAAAATTGTTTCGAAAATATTGAAAAATCGCTGCAAAACTTTAAAAAAAAAGAAGACTCGAACCCGTAGTTAGCTCCTAAGCGGGGAAATTGTTTTATCATTTAAACTACCATGCATATGAAAACACACGAAGAGATATCCCAATTGATTAAAAGAAACCAAGCATGTTTCGCTTTACTTGGCCACCACAGCATTTAATTACAGTCTTATTTTCTACTGTTTATTTTGATATTTTCCTCTCGATGGTTCAAGTTGCATCGAAGCAAGGGTAGCAATGCGTCAAAATTTTGCTCGTGCACCTCGAAAATCCAACCTACTCGCACCTTAAGTATTCAGAATTGATAAATGTTGGCAAACTAACTGTAACTAATGTAATGAAAGTATTCGGAAAATTGTTCGTTTGCCGAGCACTATGAAGACTGAACTCGATCCAGGTGCAACGCTGTTAGGGGGCGGCAAAACTACACACTTAAATTGGATTACCGATCTCAGCTGTCTAAGCCACGGTAGCTGAATTTTTTAGTAAAAATAACATTTCATCACAGCGGTATCGTATGGTACCGTTTCTAAGATTTTTGTTTTAAGAAGAATCCCACTATTTGCGACTCATTGCTCATCTGTTAACCATTTTGAGTTTTTTGGGCACAAAAAATGTCTTACTCTTCACTACACGGGTCTCTCAAGACTAGCCAAGTAACCTTTTTCTGTCATAATTTTGAACGCTCATTACTCAGTCATTTGATGATGGGTGTGTAACAACTTTGTTTCAGTGATTCAATGGTATAGGATTGAAAAAAAAAAACGATTTGAATTTAACTATGCTTTCACGAGTCAATCACAGCATGCCATAATGATGTCATTCTTTTTGCTTGGAGCCCCCGTTTAGTCCGTGAACAGAGTTTGCCCACCTTCCACGGTCAAAACTTTTCAGCAAATAGTTCTATTCTTCTTTCTTAAAATATGCAAAAGTCTTAACATGTTCAAAATCCTAAATAATGATCAAAGTTGTCAAAATTGTCAAAATGGTCAAAATTGTTAAAATAATAATTTTTAAAACTTTTAGTATTCTCAAAATTCTGACATTTCTTTGAATAATAAATTACAGATACTAAAAAATGCTTAGTTATGTTCCGAGAATAATTAATGAAAAGTATGAAGAGAAAACGAGTTAAAGGTAAAAAATCAAGAACGGAGAGAAAATGACGAAGAGCAAGAAGAAAATAAAAGAGATTGAGAAGATAAGAACGTTAGGTGAAAAGGGAAGAATTTTATGTAAAAAATAAAATATGAAAAGTTAAAAATGAAGAATAACAATCGATAATAATTGAATGCCAATTGAAACCAAAAAGAAGCTTAAAAAATGAAGAACAGAAACTGAATAATGTGCAGTTAAGAGAATGGGGACTTGAGAGTAAAAAATAAAAATTGAACTGTAAGAAGTAACGAATAGAGAGAGTGGAGAGTAGAAATAATAAAGAGTAAACAGTGACGAATGAAGAGTGAAGAGTTAATAAGTAAACTGGGAAGTGAAGATAAATAAGTACAGATTGAAAAAAGTAAATAAGAAAAATAAAGGATTGTGACCCTAAAATATAGAGTAAAGAGTGAAGAACGATAAGTACAGGATGAAGAATAAAAATCGATAAGTGCATAATAAGTAGTGAAAAGTAAATCGTGAATATCGAAGGGCGAAATACGAAGGATACAGAGTAGAGAGAGGAAAGAACGGTGAGGAACGAATAACAAGAAATCAAGTGTGAATTATTAAATAAACAGCAAAGTGAAATTAATGAAGCGTGAAGCATGAATGGTAAAGAATGACAAGTAAAAAGTACAGAATGAATAGCGAAAGGTTGAGAAAAAGCTGAATGTTGAAAAGTAAATAGAAAGGAAGGAAGAATAAATTATGAATAATGAAGCACGAAGAGGAAAGATTTGCACTTTAATTTCAATAAAAAAAAAGTTTCAAAATTGTTCATTTCGCTTCATTCGCTTCATTTTTTTTTTAAATTGTTTCAAAATAATTCCAAAATGTTTTCAAAATTATTTCAAATTTGTTTCTTAACTGTTCCAGAAATGCCTCCGAATTATTTATGGTTCAGAATGGTTTAATATTGTTTGAAAATTGTTTCAATATTGTTTCAAACACTTTTTAAAAACTGTATCAAAATTGTTCCAAAATCACTTCCAAACTATTTAAACATTTCTTCAAAATGATTTCAACACTATTTTGAAACTTAGTGTGATCATCATTTCAAAATTTTTTCAAACATGTTTCAAAATTGTTTCAAAAATGTTTCAGAATTGTTTCTAAGCTGTTGTTCCAAAGTTGCTTCAAAATTACTTTGAACTGTGTGTATTTTTACCAAGGTTTTTCTCAAAAATGTTTCAGATTTGTTTTCAAGTTTTATCAACATTATTTCGAAAATGCTTAAAAATAGTACAAAATTCAATACAATTCAAATTTTTGCTTCAAATTTATTTTAAAACTGTTCTTAAATTGTTTTTGAACTGTTTCTAAGCTGTGCTGAACCTGCTTCAAAATTATTTGAAAATTTTTTCACAGGTACTCAAAAATTGTTTCAAAATCATTGGAAACCATTTCAAAATTGTAAAACATCTTTTAACAATTAATACTCGAATTGATTTTAAAATAATTCAAATATGTTTCGAAATTTTCTTAAAATTGTCTTAATAGTTTCAAAACTGTTTTAAAATTGTTTCAAACACGTTTCTAAATTGAATCAATAATCTATCAAGATTATCATAAAATGGCTTTAAATCAGTTTCAAAATTGTTTTGAAATGATTTCAAATTTAGTTTCAGTTTCAAGCATGTTTCAGAACAATTTTTTCTCGGACTTGTTTTTAAGTAGTTTTGAAATTATTTCAAACCTGTTCCCAAATAAATTTGTAATTATTTCAAAAACGATTCAAAATTGTTTCAAATCGTTTAAAATTGTTTGAGAATCGATTTTTGAAACGTTTTTGAAACCATGTTTTGAAACAGTGTTGATAAAATTGTGAATAAACTTTGAAACAGTTTGGAAACGATTTTGAAATAATTCTGATGTAGTTTTGAAAAAGTTTTCGAAGCAACTTTTAAGCCATAAACATAAATTAAACAGCTTAGCAACAGTTTTAAAACAATTTTGAATTGGATTTGATAAAACTATAAAACAGATCTGGAACAATTTCCAATCAGTTTTGAGGCATTTTTGAAACATTCTAAAAATAATTTTGAAACGAAATTTCGAAAAAAATTTGCAAAAACTTTAAGACAATTTGATAGTGATTTTAAAACAATTCCGGTATAATTTTTAGAAGGTTTAATTTTAAAACAATATTTGAGCAACATTTGACAATTTTGACAATTTTGACAATTTTGACAATTTTGACAATTTTGACAATTTTGACAATTTTGACAATTTTGACAATTTTGACAATTTTGACAATTTTGACAATTTTGACAATTTTGACAATTTTGAGAATTATGAAAATAATTGAAAATTATGAGTATAATTGAGAATAATTAGAATTATGAGAATTATGAGAATTATGAAAATTATGAGAATTATGAGAATTATGAGAATTATGAGAATTATGAGAATTATGAGAATTATGAGAATTATGAGAATTATGAGAATTATGAGAATTATGAGAATTATGAGAATTATGAGAATTATGAGAATTATGAGAATTATGAGAATTATGAGAATTATGAGAATTATGAGAATTATGAGAATTATGAGAATTATGAGAAATATGAGAGTTATGAGAATTATGAGAATTATGAGAATTATGAGAATTATGAGAATTATGAGAATTGTGAGAATTATGAGAATTATGAGAATTATGAGAATTATGAGAATTATGAGAATTATGAAAATTATGAAAATTATGAGAATTATGAGAATTATGAGAATTATGAGAATTATGAGAATTATGAGAATTATGAGAATTATGAAAATTATGAAAATTATGAAAATTATGAAAATTATGAAAATTATGAGAATTATGAGAATTATGAGAATTATGAGATTTATCAGAAATATGAGAATTATGAGAATTATGAGAATTATGAGAAATATGAGAGTTATGAGAATTATGAGAATTATGAGAATTATGAGAATTATGAGAATTATGAGAATTATGAAAATTATGAGAATTATGAGAATTATGAGAATTATGAGAAATATGAGAGTTAGGAGAATTATGAGAATTATGAGAATTATGAGAATAATGAGAATTATGAGAATTATGAGAATTATGAGAATTATGAGAATTATGAGAATTATGAGAATTATGAGAATTATGAGAATTATGAGAATTATGAGAATTATGAGAATTATGAGAATTGTGAGAATTATGAGAATTATGAGAATTATGAGAATTATGAGAATTATGAGAATTTTGAGAATTATGAGAATTATGAGAATTATGAGAATTATGAGAATTATGAGAATTATGAGAATTATGAGAATTATGAGAATTATGAGAATTATGAGAATTATGAGAATTATGAGAATTATGAGAATTATGAGAATTATGAGAATTATGAGAATTATGAGAATTATGAGAATTATGAGAATTATGAGAATTATGAGAATTGTGAGAATTATGAGAATTATGAGAATAATGAGAATTATGAGAATTATGAGAATTATGAGAATTATGAGAATTATGAGAATTATGAGAATTATGAGAATTATGAGAATTATGAGAATTATGAGAATTATGAGAATTATGAGAATTATGAGAATTATGAGAATTATGAGAATTATGAGAATTATGAGAATTATGAGAATTATGAGAATTATGAGAATTATGAGAATTATGAGAATTATGAGAATTATGAGAATTATTAGAATTATGAAAATTATGAGAATTATGAGAATTATGACAATTATGAGAATTATGAGAATTATGAGAATTATGAGAATTATGAGAATTATGAGAATTATGAGAATTATGAGAATTATGAGAATTATGCGAATTATGAGAATTATGAGAATTATGAGAATTATGAGAATTATGAGAATTATGAGAATTATGAGAATTATGAGAATTATGAGAATTATGAGAATTATGAGAATTATGCGAATTATGCGAATTATGAGAATTATGAGAATTATGAGAATTATGAGAATTATGAGAATTATGAGAATTATGAGAATTATGAAAATTATGAGAATTATGAGAATTATGAGAATTATGAGAATTATGAGAATTATGAAAATTATGAGAATTATGAGAATTATGAGAATTATGAGAATTATGAGAATTATTAGAATTATGAAAATTATGAGAATTATGAGAATTATGAGAATTATGAGAATTATGAGAATTATGAGAATTATGAGATTTATGAGAATTATGAGAATTATGAGAATTATGAGAATTATGCGAATTATGAGAATTATGAGAATTATGAGAATTATGAGAATTATGAGAATTATGAGAATTATGAGAATTATGAGAATTATGAGAATTATGAGAATTATGAGAATTATGAGAATTATGAGAATTATGAGAATTATGAAAATTATGAGAATTATGAGAATTATGAGAATTATGAGAATTATGAGAATTATGAGAATTATGAGAATTATGAGAATTATGAGAATTATGAGAAATATGAGAGTTATGAGAATTATGAGAATTATGAGAATTATGAGAATTATGAGAATTATGAGAATTATGAGAATTGTGAGAATTATGAGAATTATGAGAATTATGAGAATTATGAGAATTATGAGAATTATGAGAATTATGAAAATTATGAAAATTATGAGAATTATGAGAATTGTGAGAATTATGAGAATTATGAGAATTATGAGAATTATGAGAATTACGAGAATTATGAGAATTATGAGAATTATGAGAATTATGAGAATTGTGAGAATTATGAGAATTATGAGAATTATGAGAATTATGAGAATTATGAGAATTATGAGAATTATGAGAATTATGAGAATTATGAGAATTGTGAGAATTATGAGAATTATGAGAATAATGAGAATTATGAGAATTATGAGAATTATGAGAGTTATGAGAATTATGAGAATTATGAGAATTATGAGAATTATGAGAATTATGAGAATTATGAATCGTGCTTCAAAAGTTGTTACAACGGAATTTAATCTAATTTGGATTCATTAGTAAAGTTAGAAATTGGCCTATGTTTTTTATTGCAGAAGTCAAAGCGTCGTAATTCACTTAAATTTGCATCTCAAAGCAAGTAAAAATAAATCATATCATTAACTTCACAGCTCGTTTAGCTGAAGTTGACATCGAAACAGACACAATATTTTTGTTTATACATGTTTAAAGATGTAATACTCTGTCGTGATCACCTAAGAACTTACGGCATGCTTGAATTTACGTCAAACGTCGGATTAACGCAATTTCTGTGATGTTTATTTTTAAAATTTTAGTCAATTGGCAGTATTCGTTCAGTTTTCTTCTAAAAGTCGCATTTGCTTCGAATCAAGGCTGAATTTTGAAATGAATTCGATAAAACTCTCGCTTCAGAAATCATAACTACACACCAAAAAAATTTGAATTTTACAAGTGTCGACTTAATCCCTCAGACGATGTAATTCATAAATACCTAATTTTTCAAATGACGAAAAATTTCATCTGTGATGACTTAATGTTAGGTTAGCTTGACTTTTACTGGTTTCGACCTCTTATCAACCCAGCAGATGTGTGCTTCTGTGGCTCAGTCGATTAACAGACGTACTTTTCCAATGATCTAATGGTTCTCGGTTCAAGTCGCGGCGGTCGCTATCAGTATTCATTTTTTTTTTATTTCAATGAATTTCATGTCATGGAATTTTAGACACAATAATGAATGTTCCTCCACGTACAGTTATGTGCATCTAAAAAGATGTAAAATCACTGGGTTTTTTCTAAGCGTGTAGCATGCATTTTGTTATTAGGGTTATTATTAGTTGGAGCCGATCTCATTGCAAAAATTTTTGGCTCCAGGATTAATATGTTCATCGGCCCTTTACACCTTTTCTTAACCCGTTTTGTTGCCGTGATTTCATAGCTGACATCTGCTGGGTTGGCCGAACGTAGGGTGCCAACAATTTTCCTACTGGGGAAAGCTGGTAAAGGTTTTTCCATGGGAAATCACACGACAAAATTTTATGAGTGTGTTGTAGGGAATAATATGTTCCGGAGATTGCGGCAGTAGGATTATTCTGAGCCCAATGAGACGATAAAAGAGCTGTTGTTCGAGAACGGAAAAAGATGAGAGAGAGAAGAGGAAAAAATCGTAATGAAATCCCATCAGGGGCGCGTTCTGAAACGGGTTAACTTTGCACATTACACACAAGTTTTACTTCTACTCCAAAACCCCGGTCCCGGCTAGAGGATAGTGAATTCCGACGAAAACGGGGTAAGTTGGTGAGGTCACCAAGGATTGGGGTAAATTGTTATGTAAAGAAAGTGCACGAGCGGCAGCAGCTGGAATTCTGCAATCTGTGTTAGTCCTCGTTTCTTTCCGTACCCGGTAGGGGTAAACTTTCGGACTTTGCCGAACTATGATCAGCAAACAATCTCTTCTTTTTCCGGCAACAGGATCAAAAGGAAGATGCTGCAGGTCGAGAGTAAGCTGAGGGGCGCACAAAAGCAAAATACTTATTAAATTACATTCCCATTTTTGCTCCCTCAGGTGCCTTCGGGGATGAAATTTCTGGGTTTGTTGTTTTCAATATTGTTTTTCTGCACAAAGCGAAAGAATGTTTTGTTCCGAATTGTTCTCGTTCAGATCGATGGTTTCGCTTAATTCCCTTCAATCACCATCAAATAAAACTCATCACTCCGAAAATTGCTCAATTCACGACAGATTCAACCAGCTCGGATAAATCATTTCCTCCTCTCTCCCCGACCATCCGACGGCAACTTAATTCGACTAGATTATCCCTTGTTTTCCACTATCATTCCAGCAATGGGCTCAGCAAATTTTGCTACCTCGAGGCACCTTTCTATCGTTTCTCGGAGAAGAAAACAAACTACCTACAATAAAACAACTCTCGCAACCCCGCGAGGGGACACACGAACAAAGGGGACAACGCACCCAAGCCGAAAAACCAACCACACACAGCCGGGTCCAAGGACTGCGATCGCCATAATCATCATTACGCCCCTCCGAGCCCTAGCCCGAGCCCGACCAGATGAGAGAAGTTTGCTTCTTATCGAACGCAGCGCACACCCGCCAATCTCCCACTGTTTTTCCCCCTTCCGACTACGATGATGGTTGGTCATTTTGTTTCGCTTGTCATTCCCGGAGACCCCGAGGCCTGGCCATAAAACCTGCGGCACGACCGCCGTTCGCCAGTAAGAAAACGACGCGCCAGTTGTGTCCCCATTCCCGGAGACGAAGATGTTCGCGCGCCGTCTTTTTTCGCCGTCTCGGTCTCGAAAAAGAAGAAAAATAAAAGGACCAATGTTTTATTGCTGCAAATTTGTTCTACCCCTCGTCCCCTCCCGGCCTTCATGGTGTCCCCTTCCTTCATGGCCCCGGGGAATGACGATGAACGACGACGACGACGCGTCAGCCAGCCGGTTGACGATGATGACGAAGACGACAAGCGGAACGACCTAGGCCTGGTCGTTCCGTTGGCCTTCTCGTTCCGAACTCCTAGTGGCGGGAGACGGGAGTCGGAGCCGGGAATCGATTTTTATTAACCGATAACAACTTCGTGATAAGAAATGGGGCTCCTTTGTCATTTGTTTCCCATTATTTGCTGCTTCGTTTTTTTTTTCACCGCGTTGGAACTGAGATTTTCGGTTGGTCGTTTTCCCAGCGGATGGGTGGGTATTTTATTTTTCGCTTCGTTTTCTGTTTCTTCTTCTTCATTCTTCTTCCTTGTCTGACGGATGTCGGTTGAGTTACACGCTTTTTTGACCAAAACAAGCACAAGCAGTCCAAACAGAACCGGAGGTGTAATTTTATTGGATTTTGTTATGGTCCGTAATCTGCTTTTATCGGTGGAAGGTTGGTCGGTCTCTCACACACACACACACATACGAACCCATAATCGAACACGAATTGGACCACATCGAAAAGAAGCCAGAAGCTGGCTTGTGGTCGATCGGTTACTTCGGATCCAATCGGATGCTCGTTAAATAAGATTAATAGTTGATCCGTTTGGTTCGGAATCAATCGGACTGGAGAATGCCTTATTTGAAATGAGGACTTGAGAAAAAACAGTCAAATTTAATTCAGTCTCACAACCGTGAAAGCGAAAATATAAACTGCCTTTGAACCACTTTGCTTGCAAAATTGCACGCATAATTTTCCTAAAAGGAAAAAAGAAGAGCTGACATAACTAACAGTTCGGCTGAAAAGTTCGTATCGTTTAATAGAAACACACATTTTTTTTGCCAAAATTCGTTTTTATTATTCAACATAATTGCCATCAGAGGCGAAACAGCGATTTTAGCGATCTTCCAACTTTTCGATACAATTTTTGTAGTACGATTTGTCCTTTGCCTCAAAATAGGCCTCAGTTTCAGCGATTACCTCTTCATTGCTTCTAATTTTTTTACCAGCGAGCATTCTCTTGAGGTCTGAGAACAGGAAAAAGTCCCTGGGGGCCAAATCTGGAGAATACGGTGGATGAGGGAGCAATTCGAAGCCCAATTCGTTCAATTTCAGCATGGTTTTCATCGACTTGTGACACGGTACATTGTCTTGCTCACACATTGAAATTTCGTCCTTCAAACGCTCTAATAACGCTATATAATAGTTACTGTTGATGGTAGTCGATGAAAATTATACCATGCGAATCCCAAAACACAGACGCCCTAACCTTACCGGCCGATTGTTGAGTCTTTCCACGCTTTGGGTTCGGTTCATAGCGTGCAGTCCACTCAGCTGACTGTCGATTGGACTCCGGAGTGAAGTGATGGAGCCATGTTTCGTCCATTGTTATATATCGACGAAAAAATCGGTTTTATTTCGATATAACAGCTCCAAACACTGCTCAGAATCATCAATTCGTTGTTGTTTTTGATCGATTGTGAGCTCACGCGGCACCCATTTTGCACAAAGCTTTCTCATATCCAAATATTCGTGAATAATATGTCCAACACGTCCCTTTGATATCTTTAGGGTGTCAGCTATCTCGATCAACTTCACTTTACGGTCATTGAAAATCATTTTGTGGATTTTTTTCACGTTTTCATCGGTAACAGCCTCTTTTGGACGTCCACTGCGTTCATCGTCTTCGGTGCTCATATGACCAGTACGAAATTTTGCGAACCACTTACGAATTGTTGCTTCGCCCGGTGCAGAGTCTGGGTAGCACTCATCAAGCCATTTTTTGGTATCGGCGGCACTTTTTTTCATCAAAAAGTAGTGTTTCATCAACACATGAAATTCATTTTTTTCCATTTTTTTCACAATAACAAAAGTAGCTTCACTCAAAATGCAATATCTCACAAATTAATAATCAGACAGCTGTCAAATTTATAAACGTATCTTTTGAAGGTTGGTACTAACTGAAAATGGTATGGATTTAATTCTAGTGGCGCCCTCTCATAGAAACGATACGAACTTTTCAGCCGATCTGTTATTTTCTTACTTCTACGGTCCATTTTCAACTGATCAGTACATTAGCAGTTTATAATGTGCTTCTAATGCCACCTAACAGTTCAATATGAACCGCTGAGCAGACGTAAAGTTTCTGCTATTTGAACAAAAAAAAAAACAAACACGTTTTGCAGAAAAGTACAATCTAAGCTGCTAATGCACTGATGAGTCGAAGGCGAAACATAGAACATAAGATGTAGGCTTCGCCACAAAAAGTCCCGCTGCGTACCTTTTTTGAACCCAAAATTGGTCTAGGCTTACCTTTCAACCATTTTCATTCAAATGAAAATCAATGACTAAGTGAAAAAAAATCGCACAAAAACTTTCAGATTGAAAATGTTTATTTTGAACAATTTTATGATAAGATCTAGAATTCTGAATATTCAAGAAGCTTCTCGAAACATTTCTAGAACAGTTTTCAAAAAGATTTGGAACGAAGTTTCGGAACAATAATGAAACATTTTTGAAACAGTTCTGAAACAATTAGGAAACTGATTTGAAACAGTTCTAAAACAATTTTGTAACAAATCTGAAACAATTTTCAGATAATTTTGTTAAAATCCTGAAACATGTTTAAAACAAATTCGATACAATTTTGAAATGATTTTGGGACATTTAGGGAACAATTTTGAAATTTTTCCGAATCAATTTCGAAGCAATTCTGGGAAATTTTAGAACTGTTTTCAGTTTTGAAACATTTTTGAAATGATTTTGAAACTAAATTTCGAAGTAGTTGTGGAACAGTGACAAAACCATTGCACTTTGAAATAATTCCGAAACGATTTTGAAACAATTTTGAACCAAATTTGATACAATTGAGAAACAATTTCGAAAAAAGTTTTGAAGCAATCTCGACACAATATTGTAAATATCAGTCTTACAGTATTCTTGCAATAAAGTTGAAATTATTTTGAAGATATCTTGGAACAATTTAATTAGAATTTCGATTCAATTTTCAGTATTTTTTCGATTGTTTTGAAACAAAGTGTCGCAACAGTTACGAAACGATTTTCAATAAACTTTAAACTAATTTGAAATCGATTTTGAAACAATTTCGTTAGGAAGTTTTGAAGCATTTCTTAAACAATTTTAGACAACAGTAAAACAGTTCTAAAACCATTTCAGTACATTTGATTAATATCTAACAGGGAAAACCGATTGGAAAAATGATATGTAATTTCAACTATGTGATGAAAAACGCAGGACTCGAACCCGTAGTTAACTCCTAACCGGGGAAATTGTTTTACCATTTTAACTACCATGCATATGAAAACACCTGAAGAGATAGCCCAACTGGTTAGAAGAAACCAAACATGCTTCGCTTTACTTGGCCACCACAGCATTCAATTACAGTTCTATTTCCTACTGTTTATTTTGATATTTTCCTCTCGATGGTTCAAGTTGCATCGAAGCAAGGTTAGCAATGCGTCAAAATTTTGCTCGTGCATCTCGAAAATCCAAGCTACTCGCACCTAAAGTAGACAGAATTGATCAATGTTGCCAAACTCATTCAGTAATAGCCGTTCAACCGAGAAGGTTGTATATAGAAGCGTACAGTTTAATAACGCTGGTTAGTTTACACGCGTTAAATACGACAACGGTTGAACTACAGGTAGAGACCTGTTGGCAGCAGCCGTTAAAACGTAAAATCGTGCTGCATAAGAGAGCCCTAGTGCTGGGCCAAGCTGGTGAAGGAAACAACAAAGGGCGTTTCCCAAGCTCTACCCAGGCCACAATATACAGCCACAAGTGCTGAGCAGAAGAGTGCAAAGGCACATTGAAGAAGAAGAGTGCAAAGGCACACAGAAGCAGGAGAGTGCAAAGGCACACCGGTGCGAAGGCACTTCGGTGCAGAAGCATATCGGTGCGGAGCACTAGGAAGAAGGAGACAAGACAACTCGGGCTTTCCACTGCCATACAACACGCAGGTATACACCGGTGACCTGCGCTGGTTACAGCTGGCGAAGACGAAAGCAAATCGGAATTCGAGTGGTGCTGGATGTCAGGTAGCAGTAGCATCACATCCAACAAACAGCATCCAACAAGAACATCTAGAGCAACGAGGATCTACACGGCAGTGCAACGGAGATAGACAACAATTTCAAGGTAGAAGTTTTTTCTTTTCCTTTTGATTGAGTACTGTGTAGTGTTGGTTTCATTTTTTACTTTAAAGTTTGATTAAAAATTTTAATGTGATGGATGAATCAATGGACGTAAATCCTAGCATGAATCCTATACCCCCACGAACGAAAAAATATCAGGAGAGCTCTTCTGGGCCTTGGATAGTCTTTTTTAGACGTATATCAAAGCCATTAAACATTTACCAAATTTCTAAAGGTTTGACATCACGATTCTCTTCAATCAAAGAGATCATAAAAGTAAATAACGATAAAATTCGTGTTGTGGTAAATAATTTGAAACACGCGAATGATATTGTCTCTTCGGAACATTTCAATAAAGAGTATAAAGTTTACATACCCTCCAAAGATGTCGAAATTGACGGTGTTGTTACCGAAGCGAGTCTTTCGGTAGATGATTTACTCAAGCATGGTGTTGGTCGTTTCAAGAACTCTATGCTTGAGGGTGTGAAAATACTGGAGTGCAAACAACTGTACTCAGTAGTTCATGAAGAGGGAAAAAAAGTTTATCGCCCATCAGACTCGTTTCGAGTGACATTTGCCGGATCTGCGTTGCCGTCCCATGTCTATGTCGATAAAATTCGCCTCCCTGTTCGGCTTTTTGTTCCAAATGTAATGAATTGTACGAACTGCAAAAAATTCGGACACACAGCTACTTACTGTAGCAATAAACCAAAATGTATTAAGTGTGAAGGACCTCATAGAGATAATGATTGCAACAAGGAAATTGAAAAATGTATTTATTGTGGGGAAAGTCCTCATGAGGATATTTCAGTATGCACTGCATTTAAAGTGCACAAAGACAAAATTAAGCTTTCTTTAAAAGCACGGTCTAAGCGCACATATGCAGAAATGCTTAAAACGGTCATTGATGTCCCCCCTTTGGAAACCGAAAACGGGTTTTCAAATCTAGAGGAACCAGAGGACTCTGACTCTGACGAAAATAGTGAAGGTAATTCGTTTATCACTACCCAAGGGTCAGTTAAGAGAAAGAAGTCTTTTTCCAAATTACCAAAAAAGACACCTAAAGTTTCATCTTCAAAAAAAGATCCCCGTGTTAAACAAAAAAAGTCAAAACCAAAGACTGTGCCTCCTGGTTTGTCAAATTCACAAATCAATCCAGGATCTAGCACAGAAAAAGATAATAATCCTGCGGGCTCCATTTTACAGCCTCCAACAGGATTACTGAAGTTTTCGGAAATTGTTGAATGGATTTTCTCAGCATTCAATATATCTGAACCCTTAAAGACCCTCATAATGGCATTCCTTCCAATAGCTAGAACCTTTTTGAAGCAGTTATCAGCTCAATGGCCAATTGTCTCAGGTTTTGTATCTTTTGATGGATAATTTATCACCCGCCGCAAATGATACAATCACTGTCCTGCAGTGGAATTGTCGAAGCATCATGCCAAAACTTGATTCATTTAAAATTTTATTGCATAGTCAAAAATGTGATGTATTTGCTTTATGCGAAACATGGCTTACTTCAAACATAGCTTTAAATTTTAATGATTTTAACATTATACGTCTCGATAGAGACTCTCCGTATGGTGGAGTGCTTTTGGGAATTAAGAAATGCTGTTCCTTTTATAGATTAAACATCCCTTCAACTTCTAGTATAGAAGTTGTTGCTTGCCAAATAAACATTAAAGGCAAAGATATTTGCATAGCTTCGGTTTATATTCCTCCAAAAGCACAAGTTGGACAGCGACAGCTTAATGAAATGGTTGAAGCCCTTCCTGCTCCACGATTGATTCTGGGGGATTTAAATTCGCACGGAATGATGTGGGGTTCCGTTTACAATGATAGCAGATCATCTTTAATACAAAACATTTGTGACAATTTTAGCATGACGGTACTAAATATGGGTAGCATGACACGGATCCCAAGACCTCCTGCACGCCCAAGTGCATTAGATCTATCTCTTTGCTCAACATCAATTCGACTAGATTGCACCTGGAAAATACTGCCTGATTTACACGGTAGCGATCATTTACCAATCATCGTCTCAATTAGCAGTAGCAATTGCATTGCTACTTCCGCTAGTATTCCATATGATTTGACAAAAAATATCGACTGGATTAAATACCAAAGTAGTATCTCTAGTATTTTGAATTCAATGGAAGAGCTCCCTCCACTTGAAGAATATGACTTCCTCATTTGTTCGATTCTGGAGGCAGCAGAACAATCCCAAACTAAACGCTTTCCTGGGCCAACGACTAACAGAAGGCCTCCCAACCCCTGGTGGGACAAAGAGTGCTCAGAGGCTAAACTCGCAAAACAAAATGCTTGCAAGACGTTTCTAAAACGGGGAGGAGGAACTCCTCAGAATTTTGAAAAACTTATGGTTTTAGAAACCAAGTACAAGAGCATACTTCGAGCCAAAAAATGTAGCTATTGGAGACATTTTGTCGAAGGTTTGTCAAGAGATACCTCAATGAGCACTCTTTGGAATACGGCCAGACGAATGAGGAATCGTAACGTGGGCAATGAGAGTAATGAATACTCGAACCGATGGATATTTGACTTTGCTAGGAAAGTTTGCCCAGATTCTGTTCCTACGCAGAGCATTATACGGGAATCTCCTCCAAATAATGGTTTTATTAATAACCCATTTTCAATGATGGAATTTTCTATAGCACTCTTGTCTTGTAACAATAACGCCCCTGGGTTGGACAGAATTAAATTCAACTTGGTGAAGAATCTGCCCGACCTCGCAAAAAGACGTTTGTTGGAATTGTTCAACAAGTTTCTTGAGCAAAATATTGTTCCACCTGACTGGAGACAAGTGAAAGTTATCGCCATTCAAAAGCCGGGGAAACCAGCTTCCAATCACAACTCATATAGACCCATTGCGATGTTGTCCTGCATCAGAAAATTGTTCGAAAAAATTATTCTACGACGTCTCGACACTTGGGTCGAGACGAACGGTTTGTTGTCAGATACTCAGTTTGGCTTCCGTAGAAATAAAGGGACGAATGATTGCCTTGCATTACTTTCGTCTGACATCCAAATTGCTTTCGCTCAAAAGCAACAAATGGCATCTGTATTTTTAGACATTAAAGGAGCATTTGATTCAGTTTCCATTGATGTTCTTTCAGACAAGCTCCACCAACATGGACTTCCAGCGGTTATAAATAATTATTTGCACAACCTTTTGTCAGAGAAGTGCATGTATTTTTCACATGGCGATTTGGCAACATTCAGAATTAGCTACATGGGTCTCCCGCAAGGCTCATGCCTCAGTCCGCTCCTCTATAATTTTTACGTGAATGACATTGACAGCTGTCTAGTAACCCCATGTACACTAGGGCAATTGGCAGATGATGGCGTGGTTTCAGTTACTGGGCCCAAAGCTATTGATCTGCATAAACCATTGCAAGATACCTTAGATAACTTGTCCGTTTGGGCTGTTCATCTTGGTATCGAATTCTCTGCGGAGAAAACAGAGTTAGTCGTCTTTTCAAGAAAGCATGATCCCGCGCAGCTTCAGCTCCATATGATGGGAAGAATGATCCAACAGGTTTTAACTTTTAAATACCTCGGGGTGTGGTTCGATTCCAAATGCACGTGGGGAGGACACATTAGGTATCTGATAACGAAATGCCAACAAAGAGTAAATTTTCTTCGAACAATAACAGGATCTTGGTGGGGTTCTCATCCGCAAGATCTAATAAAATTGTATCAAACAACGATACTTTCAGTGATGGAATATGGATGCGTTTGTTTTCGTTCCGCTGCAAACTCTCATATTATCAAACTTGAGCGAATTCAGTACCGTTGTTTGCGAATTGCCTTAGGCTGCATGCATTCGACACATACAATGAGTCTTGAAGTTCTGGCGGGAGTTCTTCCATTAAAAGATCGATTTTGGGAGCTTTCATCACGCCTGCTAATAAGATGTGAGATGCTGAATCCCATGGTAATTAATAATTTCGAACGACTAGTCGAGCTTCGATCTCAAACAAAATTTAGGACAGTATATTTTAACCATATGTCACAGGAAATCAACCCTTCAAGATATATTCCTATCCGTGTCAGCATCCTAAGTACCCCTGACTCAACTTTATTTTTCGATACATCCATGCAGCGTGAAGTGCGTGGAATCCCGGATCATCTACGCTCGACGGAAATCCCAAAAATATTTTCAAGTAAGTTCAGGCATATTGACTCTGAGAAAATGTTTTATACGGACGGATCGCGAATTGAAGAAGCGACAGGGTTTGGTATGTACAACAATAATGTTTCGGCCTCATTTAGGCTTCAAGAACCTGCATCTGTTTATATAGCAGAGCTAGCAGCAGTTCATTATAGTTTGAGTGTAATCGTCACATTATCTCCAAACCATTATTTCCTCTTCACAGATAGTCTGAGTGCAATTGAAGCCATTCGCTCAATCGCTGCTGGCAAAAATGAACCGTTTTTCTTGGGTAAAATAAAACAGTGTCTGAATGACATATTGAATAATAATTATCTAATCACTATAGTCTGGGTCCCGGCTCATTGCTCCATTCCAGGCAATGAAAGAGCCGATAATTTAGCCAAACGTGGTGCTATTGAGGGTGAAATTTATGAGCGACCGATTGCTTTCAACGAATTCTATAGTTCGTCTCGCCAAAGAACACTTGCCAGCTGGCAAGCATCTTGGGATAGAGATGATCTGGGTCGGTGGATGCACTCAATTATTCCGAAAATATCGACAAAGGCATGGTTCAGGGGACTGGATGTGAGTAGGGATTTCATTCGTGTGATGTCCAGACTCATGTCCAATCACTACACGTTAGATGCACATCTCCTTCGAATTGGGCTCTCCGAGACTAATCATTGTGCTTGTGGCGAAGGTTATCGGGATATTGATCATGTCGTTTGGACATGCGTGGATTATCGTGATGTCAGATCTCAACTAATAAATTCTTTGCGTACCCAAGGTAGACTATCCAATGTCCCAGTTCGAGACATTCTTGCTTGTCGTGACCTTTCATACATGAAACTTATTTATCATTTCATAAAAAAAATTGGAGTTTCAATTTAATAAAGGCCCCTTTTAAGACTTAGTTCTGATCCCAGCTGCGTCCATGAGTTCAACCAATAGCTAAATTAGAATAAAAATTATGTAATGATACAAACAAACTCGAAACAGTTTATGAAATTATCAACAAAATGTCTGAAAATAACAGCTTATTTTATAATTTATAGAAGTTAATCGTTTGGTTCAAATAATATTTCCGAGTAGATTTCATAATTAATGACGAGTTACCTAAGATGATATTTAAGCTATAAGAGAATATGTTTTAATAAATTCAAAACGTTGTGACTATGTTAGAATTAAATTAGGATAAGAATATTATGTAAAAGTGATGCTACGGCGAAGAAAAACTTATGTAAACTGCCTTAAGAAATAAACGTATTTATGGAAAAAAAAAAATGTTGCCAAACTAACTGTTACTAATGTAATGAAAGTATTCGGAAAATGTAATGAAAGTATTCGGACTGAACTCGATCCAGGTGCAACGTTTTTAGGGGGCAGCCCAAACTACACACTTAAATTGGATTACCGATCTCAGCTGTCTAAGCCACGGTAGCTGATTTATTTTAGTAAAAATAACATTTCATCACAGCGGTACCGTATGGTACCGTTTCTAAGATTTTTGTTTTACGAAGAATCCCACTATTTGCGACTCATTGCTCATCTATTGACCATTATGAGTTTTTTGGGCATAAAAAATGTCTTACTCTTCGCTACACGGGTCTCTCAAAACTAACCGCGTAACCTTTTTCTGTCATAGCTTTGAACGCTTATTACACAGTCATTTGATAATGGGTTCTAACTAGCAGTAGATTTGAAACTATTTAACATAAACATGTGTAACAACTTTATTTCAGTGATTCAATGGTATAGGATTGAAAAACCGATTTGAATTTACTTATGCTTTCACGAGCCAATCACAGCATGCCATAATGATGTCATGCTCTTAACGTGGAGCTCCCGGTTAGTTCGTGAATATAGTTTGCCCACCTTCGACGATCATAACTTTTCAGCAAATAGTTCTATTCTTCTTTCTTAAAATATGCAAAAGTCTTAACATGTTCAAAATCCTAAATAATTATCAAAGTTGTCAAAATGGTCAAAATTGTTAAAATAATAATTTTTAAAACTTTTAGTATTCTCAAAATTCTGACATTTCTTTGAATAATAAATTACAGATACTAAAAAATGCTTAGTTATGTTCCGAGAATAATTAATGAAATGAATGAAGAGAAAAAGAACTAAAAGTATAAAATGAAGAACGGAAAGAAAATGACAAAAAGTAATATGAAAATAAAAGGGATTGAGAAGATAAGAATGATAGGTGAAAAGGGATGAATTTTATATAAAAAACAAAATATGAAAAGTTAAAAATGAAAAATAAATATCGATAATGATTGAATGCAAATTGAAACCAAAAAGAAGATTAAAGAGTGGAGAACAGAAAATCAATAATGTGAAGTAAAGAGTATAGAATGGTGACTTAAGAGTGCAAAATAAATATTAAATTGTAAATAAAGAAAAGTAAAGGATAATAGAAAAGTGTACACAGCTAAGGCTAAAAAGTTAGAAACAAATTCAAAAGAATGAAGATTGAGGACTGAATGATGGAAAGAAAACATTGATGTGTGAAGAGTGAAGAAACTGGAGTACAGATTGAAAAGTAAAAAAAAATAGAGTTGAGAAATCTGAATATAGAGTTGTCAGTGTAGAAAGAATGGTAAGAAATGAAAAATGGAGAGAATAAAATACAGAAATAACAATAATAAATACAGAGTAAGTAGTGAAGAGTAGGTATTGAAAATAGAAAAATTAAGAGTAGAAATTTAAAAACGAAATTTAAAAAATAGTATTAATGATTTACAAAAGATAAAGTAAGAAATATTAACAAAGCACAAACAGAGTAGATTTAAGGGTTTTGATCACAATATTCCTAGATTAATAAAAATCGAGCAGTCATGAAAGCAGTGTTAAGCTCGATGAATAAACAGTAAACAGCAACCAATAAAGGGAAAAGCATAGAGTGTGGAGTAAAAGGTTGAGAATTGATAGTACAAATCTTGAATAATGGCGAACAGCAGCTAAGGAATGAACAGTAAGTGGTAAGTGATGATTCATTAAAAAACGTGATTAATCCACCTAGCAGTGAGATGATACCTTTTTTTATCAATCCGCATGTGTTTTTTTGCATGGATATTCTTAGGTGTTTTAGTTCTCATGACATTATTTTAATTATCGTCGTTTCAAATTGCAAATTGAGATTTTAATCACTCATTACCCTGTAATTTCGAATCTACAAATCGTATCGAATTTCAATCTTAACGTGTGACATTCGATCGAACATTCCATGAGATGTCGAAGTAAGTTCCACTTTAGAGTTTTTCGTCATTATTTATGGTACTTCCAGAGCCGGTATTCAGGAATTAGCATAGCCCAAAATGATTCGAATGGCCATAAATTATTACGCCAAACAATTTATATGAAATTTATAAACTCATCATCTGTAATTCCAGAATCGGATAAAATTCACCTATTTTGTATGGGACCTTAAGTCCTGTAATATTTGTTTTTGAAGTTCGATTTGGTCTTTTTGAGAAAATGATTGAGCTTTGAGAATCGATTCGATACTGGAACCGGAATTCTAAAATCGGTGTAGCCGAAATCAGTTAAATTCACCTAAGGAATGTGTAGACATCTTTGAGAAATTGTAGTGCGAATTAAAATTTGGGGGTACATTCCGAATCCAAAAACGAATACCGCTCAAACTGAAATAAATTTATTTGGTAATCGACTATCCAATTCTGCAAACCCGATAAACCTGATGAATTTATGTGAAATGGACATTTTTATACTAATCACCCTGCATTTTCTAAACCAGAAGTCGGATCTGACTAAAAAGTAAGAGGTTTTATAGGATTTTAAGACCTCTCATTTGAATCATAGATGATTCTTAGATTTCATTTGAATCTTAGATCGGTTCAGCCATCTACGAGAAAAATTAATTGCATTATTTTAATTTCGTTTCTCATATCATCTTGTGGTTCCGCAATCAGAAGTCGGATCCAAACGTAAATCAGGAACCTTGTTCGGGAGTATACGACTTTTCATATGAATCTGAGTTTGTAGAAAACGGTTTAACCATCTCCGAGAAAATTGAGTGAAATTATTTGTCACACACGCATTTGCTGATCTCGACGAACTGAGTCGTATGGTATATGGAAGTCATGTTCTTCCAGCATTTATTGCTGTAAATAGTTTAAATCAATATAATTATGGAATTACTTCCAACTCGATAATGGTGGTATCATCTGGTTTACATATGCCATATTCGAAAGATTATGTTGCCAAAAATGAACCGTGCTAAAATTGGTCCGTGGCAAATTGTCATAAAAAAGGATGCTGTACACAGTCTTTTTGGTACTTAGAAACAATTATATGTAACAGTATAAAAAATCGTGTTTCATGTTGCTCCCAAGCATTGCTTTTTCATACAGCGCTCAAAATTCCTTCTACTGGAATAAGGCTTACACAAAAATGTCGATATCTCCGTTAAAAATGGACGGATTTTAACAATCTATGGCTTGTTGGATAGGTATTACCGAGCGAAATCTAAGTCTGGAAACATATTCTGTTTTCAAGGTCAAATGTGACAGATACTGTCAAAAAACTAAAAATTTTGACATAAAACTTCGTATAACTCAAAAAGTAAACATCCGATCTCAAAACAATTCAATAGCGTTCTGGGTGACGGGGAGACCTTTCATTTGCGACTAGTTTGATCAAAATCGGTCCAGCCATCTCTGAGATCTCGACCTCTTAGTTGACAACACACATACAGACACACACACATACACACACACACAGACATTTGCTCAGTTCGTCGAGCTGAATCGATTGGTAAATGACATTCGGCCCTCCGGGCCTCGGGAAATTTTTCAAAAGTTTGAGCGAATTCTATACCTATTTTTTATATATATAAAAAAAGGTAAAAAGAGTGCGAAATCAAATGTAAAGAGTGAAAAATGAATAGCTAGAAACTTTTAAC
Source organism: Malaya genurostris (assembly GCF_030247185.1). NCBI lineage: Eukaryota > Metazoa > Arthropoda > Insecta > Diptera > Culicidae > Malaya > Malaya genurostris. The sequence continues at coordinate 24,802,899 of NC_080571.1, read as the reverse complement.
TAAAAGTAAAGAATGAAGAATACAGAGTGTAGAAAGAAAAGTCAAACTGAGTTTATTGTAAAGAAAAAGTAAAGTCAAAAGTGTCATTAGCAAACAAGGAAGAAGGAAGAATGAAAGGTAAAGAATGAAAAATTAAGAGTAAACAGTTAAGAAGAATAGTTAACAATGGAATTTGAAGAATACAGATTAAAAACAAAAACAAATAATGAGAGGTAAGAATTAAGAGAACAAGAGAGAGAGAGTTGAGAGTTGAAAGAATAAAGAGTACACAGTAACGAATGAATAGTGAAGAGTTAACAATGGAAAGTAAACTGTGAAGTGAAAAGTGAAGATAATTGAGAACAGATTCGATAGAAAATGAGGAAGAATAAAGAACTGCGACCCTCAAATATAGAGTAAAGAGTGAAGAATCATGAGTAAAGAATGACGAATGAAAAGTAATGGATGAAGAATAAAGAATGATAAGTGCATAATAAGTAGTGAAAAGTAAATCCTAAGTATCGAAGGGCGAAATACGAAGGATACAGAGTAGAGAGAGGAAAGAACAGTGAAGAACGAATAACAAGAAATCAAGCTCATCCAAAGAATAGTGTTCCTCAAACTTATTAATGATGGTTTTAACACTGGCATGATGAATTCCAAACCGCTTCGTCAATTTTCGCATAGTCATACCCTTCTCACTTAGCATTTGTGTCCAGAACCATTATTTTCACTTCCTTTTCAATACGCGACAGTTTGAAAACGCAGAATTTCTACCGCACAAACAAGTAAACAAACGAAAGCTGACAGCCAAACGCGCACAGCATGCTGTGATCTGAGCATAAAAAGCCATCACAAGTACATGCGTACAACACAAATGTATGTGGATAGCTTATTTTCCATACACTCTTTACTAACAGAAGTCAAGCTATGTTCATATCGACTGTTCATACGTCACAACGAACAATATTAGATTAAATCGTTAAATGTAGAACAAATGCGCATTCTCATTTCTGTCCTACTAATTGAGCTCTATAGTTCAAATGAGCACTTGAAGACGCCCGAAATCTGCTGGTTCAAACAATCGGTTCTGGTACTTTGATCTCTGCTGCAATCAAGTCAAGAGTTCCTTAGTCATCATGAAGCTGATAAATTTTCCAGTGGAAGTGGGGAACGCAATCGATTTACTGCAAATGACAAATTCCATGCTTTTCCACACAGAGTCAGCAAGAAAACGGAATTGCGATCCTTTTAAGTTTTCTTTCATTAGAATTACGAACAGCAAAACAAAAACTAGAACAGATCTGCAATCGGTCGGTATTTTGTCTGATTGGACCACTTAATTTATTCAGATCAATTTAGCCTCAGTAGGCCAAGCAGTCTTCCAAGAATGAATATACTGTCTAAATCGAATGCCTATTGGCTATCTAGTTTTTTCCGGTTGATTGTATGACAAAAAAACGCTCCTCGGGACAATGCCAGTAAATTCGATCTCAATATTCTGGTTCTCGTTTTTCGGGGTTTTTCTCATGATTCATCACTTATCTGCAGTGGCCCAAACACCGACCGAGCCAGGCTTAATCTATCACGTCCGACGGAAACTGGCAAACCCAAGAAAGAAGTACATCTTGGTTGGACTATCGGACGGAATCGAGACTCCGGGTCGGCGACATCCCGATTCCGAAGAACTCAACAAAACATCTTTTGCGGTATGAGAGAGAGAGAGAAAGAAATAAAAAGGAAAGAATAAGCGGAAAAGTGTCTACGTGTCAAGAATTGATTAGACCAGGTTACGGGTTTTGTGTGAAACACCTTCCCCCCATCTTCTCGATCAGTGAAACTAAGGTATGGAATGGGTTGTTGGCCCCCAATCATTCGAACCGAACAACAACAGCCAGCACAAAAAAAAGTGGAAAGGAGAAAGTGGGTGCCAGGAACAAAAATAAGAAACTTCTGACATCGGTTGTGTGTTGTGTTTCCCCTTTCCCCCCGCCCCCGAATAAAAGAGAAAAGTTGCTGAATTGCTTATTTGTAATATTGCCTTGGTTTGCCCCTTTTTCTTTCTTCTTTCTTGATGGGGCACCGAGGATGAGTTACGAGGACAAAGTTTTGCTTCGTTCGGCGATGGATTACAGGTGTTGATCTTCCTGTTGTTTTTTTTTTACATCGGTCTGATGTATTGCAAAGGGATTGGGATCAGCTGAAACATAACCGTATAACAAAAAAAAAGTTACAAACAGTGTGAATAACCTGACAGTCAGACTGTCGGAGACACGTGACAAATTTCGGAAGTTTTTGCATAACGAAGTGGAAAATTTCCGAACGAGTTTTGTTGCTTCAATCCGTCTGATGAGGTTCCACTGAAAGTTTGACACCAACCGAACCAGCACCAACAGATAGTGTGGGCCGTTATATTTTTGCATCAAAGCAACCATCTCCGATTTTCAACACCCTGAGACAGAGATGAAAGCTTTGTAAACAACTCGTTCGGAGCCACCATCATTGGGCATAAAAATCCTGTCCTGATTCGAATGCCGGGCATTCAAATCCGGCTCCATCGCCTTGGGAAGACATTTGCTGCTCGATTCCATAGAAATTGTGCGGCAGAAGCCTACCATCAGTGTCGGATCACATCCAAGGCCGAATGGAACAAAAGGAACGCTTGTAAGGGTGTGTGTGGTGAGAAATGATTCCCTGGAAAGCCTACAAACACATGCCTTGCATGCAAATTTCTTCACAAACTAGTGCACATGTAATCCGTCCGTTGTTCCGTTGTTTGTTCGGTTGGTGGTGCATCCCGGTGTTGATTAGGAGCAGAAGCAAGTGAAAGTAATGGTAGTTGTCTGCCGAACAGAACGGATTTTTCGTCCTTGATGATTGTTTTCAAAAATATGACAGTCTTGAATGAAAAGTTGTATGAAACGATGTTCAAAACATCCGACAGTAGGCGTTGGAAAATTCGCAACAGATTGTCATCGATTTTGAGATTTGTTTGCCAACAATATCCAAAATATTGTCAGTACTGTCAATCCAATCCACATTTTTCGAAATACTCAAGTGTTTGGAGCTACCGAATATTGAAACATTGAGAGAAAAATTTATTGCACATGCTGAAAAATTTCCTTTCTGTGGAGAAGGTATTGTCGGCTTGATGAGTAGTTATCGTACGAACATTGTTATTTAGTATGTTTTTTAATCTGTTAATATTTTTTAAATTTTATGACACATATCTAACTGATACACCGAAACAACCATTCACGGGGGCTCCAAGCCAAGAGGATGACATCATTATGGATCTTGAATTGGCTCGTGAAAACATCGATGAGATGGCTGAGCTGATTCCATCAAGCTTAAATTCGTTTGAAAGCTTCTATTGAATTACGGACCAAGCTCAAAGATCAAATGGCTGTCAGTGAGACTATTTAAATGACAAGAGAAAGGCATTATCACACCACTAGGTGGATTAGAAAGGGTTTTTGGAAATCAATTGCGGTACTTCCAGAGCCGATATTCAGGAATATTCTGCATAATCCAGAAACGGTTCGTATGTCCATGCCATGTTTGTACCCGAAATTCGACCCGAATCTGACTGGTACGGGTCGGGTTCGGGCTTGGAAAAAAAGTTTGCCGGGTTTGGAACCGGTGTGAGGGACGATTTTTTCGTTTGAAATGGGTACGGGTCCAAAAATTGGGTTCGGTGTCGGGTATCCGAACCCGACTATTATATTTTTTCGGGTTCGGGTGGGATACGGATAGTTTTTTTTTAAATTTTTTAGCGCGAACGGTTTTAAGAAATCGCTTACCCGACCATAAAATAAAATCGAAGAACATGAGCAATCTTTTTTTATCCGTACTCACGTCATCTGGTTATGTCTATGGCAATATCCACTTAATTTATTTTTCTTACATGAAAAAAAATCTCGTTTAGCAAGCCATCTGTCTCTGTGGTTTGAAGAGCGACATTTACATCACGATTGAAATCATCAACCGGAAAATCTGTTTACAAGGATGCCTGACCGAAAAACACATCGTTTGTCTTCTTCTTCGAATAACACTACCGTAATGAACTATGGCATTATAAACTACCATAATGTCATCTTTTCGAGCAGTGTCTTGAGCAGTAATTCGAGCAATTCTCCACCGATTTTAATCGATCAGTTTTTCTGATACTTTTATCGAGTCGTCTTTTGAATAGTTTTAGTAAATGGTAATAGTAATTTTTTTGAGTTTTGAGCAGCTGTTTCGAATTTTCAAGAAATTGTTACAAGATTTTCTTATCAAACAATTTTTAAGGTAATTTTTCCCACAGATTTTCGAGCAGTTTTTCGTGATGTTTTTCCAGAGTTGTTTCGAGTAGACTTTTGTGGTTTAATTTCATTCAATTTTCGAGTCATTATTCAAACGTTTTCGAGTAGTTCTTCAAACGATTTTTTTCAAACAGTTTATCAAGCAGTTTTTTCAGTGAAAAGTAGTATATGGCTTGTACAATAACTGCAAATAGATTTTAATGAAACCCAACTACGAACTGCGTATTTTCGGAGTTTTTTTTTGGGAGTTTTTCGGACAGTTTTCCAAGCAGATTTTCTAGCAGTTTTTATGTTACTTGCAGTTTATATCATAAACTCGAATAATTTTACGAACAGATTTTTGATCATATTTTCGAGCTGGTTTTCGAACAGTTTCGAGTAGTTTTTGAGCAGCATCCTAGTAAATTTTCGAGTAATTTTTTCTAGTAGCTTTTCAAGTAGTTCTCCGGGTAGCAGTTAGACAGTTTTTCGAGTAGTTTTTTTAGGTAGTTGTTGAAATACTTTTTTCGAGCAGATTTTCGAACATTTTTTTCTAGCTGCTTTGTCGAGCAGATTTCCGATCACTTTTTTGTTCTGCCTTGCTTTCGTTGTTTGAGCATTTTTCCGAGCTTTTCTTTCATAGTTTGTTCAACAGTTTTTCGAGCAGTTTTTTAAGCAACTGTTAAATATTTTTTTTCTGGCAGATTTTCGAACAGTTTTTCTAGCTACCTTTTCGAGCAGATTTTCGGTCAGTTTTTTGTTCTGCCTTTCTGCAGTTATTCAAATATTTTTCCGAACTTTTTTGTCATTGTTTTTCAACTGTTCAATGTGTAGATTTTCGAGCAGTTTATTGAACACTTTTTCGAAGTTTTTGAAATAGTTTGTCTGGCAGTTTTGTAAAGCATTTTAATTAGCAGTGTTCGGGTCGCTTTTCGGAGTTTTTTTGAGTAGTTTTTCGAGCAGTGTTGTCTTTTTTCATGCAGTTCATAATTCATAAACTCGAACAATTTTACGAGCAGATTTTTGATCATATATCCGAGCTGGTTTTCGAACAGTTTCCGAATGGTTTTTTGAGCAGGTTTTGCTCAGATTTTCGATCATTTTTTCTAGCTGCTTTTTTGAACAGATTTCCGATCAATTTCTTGTTCGCCTTTTTACAGTTTTTTTTACATTTTTTCGAACTTTCTTACATAGTTTTCTAACTGTTTATTGCATAGAATTTCGAGTAGTTTTTTAGCAAATTTTCGAGTAATTTTTCTGTGCTGCTTTTCTGTAGTAGTTTTTCAAGCAGTTCTCTGGGCAGTAGTTGAATAGTTCGAGCAGATTTTAAGCAACTGTTAAAATATTTTTTTCGATCAGATTTTCGAACAGTTTTTCTAGCTACTTTTTCAAGCAGATTTCCAGTAAGTTTTTTGTTCTGCCTTTCTGCAGTTGTTTGAGCATTTTTCCGAGCTTTTCTTTCATAGTTTGTTTAACTGTTTATTGCATTGAATTTCGAGTAGTTTTTTAACAAGTTTTCGAGTATTTTTTTGTGTTGCTTTTCTGTAGTAGTTTTTCAAGAAGTTTTCTGGGCAGCAGTTAAGCAGTTTTTCGAGTAGTTTTTTAAGGCAACTATTAAAATACTTTATTCGAGCAGATTTTCGAACAGTTTTTCTAGCTACTTTCTCGAGCAGATTACCGATCAGTTTTTTGTTCTGTCTTTCTGCAGTTGTTTGAGCATTTTTCCGAGCTTTTCTTTCATAGTTTGTTTAACTGTTTATTGCATAGAATTTCGAGTGGTTTTTTAGCCAAGTTTCGAGTATTTTTTTTGTGTTGCCTTTCTGTAGTAGTTTTTCAAGTAGTTCTCTGGGCAGCAGTTAAGCAGTTTTTCGAGTAGTTTTTTTAGGCAACTATTAAAATACTTTATTCGAGCAGATTTTCGAACAGTTTTTCTAGCTACTTTCTCGAGCAGATTTCCGGTCCGTTTTTTTGTTCTGCCTTGCTGCCGTTGTTGGAGCATTTTTCCGAGCTTTTCTTTCATAGTTTGTTTAACTGTTTATTGTATAGAATTTCGAGTAGTTTTTTAGCAAATTTTCAAGTAATTTTTGCGTGTTACTTTTCTGTAGTAGTTTTTCAAGTAGTTTTCTGGGCAGCAGTTAAACAGTTTTTAGCAAATTTTCAAGTAATTTTTGCGTGTTGCTTTTCTGTAGTAGTTTTTCAAGTAGTTTTCTGGGCAGCAGTTAAACAGTTTTTCGAGTAGTTTTTTAGAGCAACTGTTAAAATATTTTTTTCGAGCAGTTTTTCTTGCTACTTTTTCGAGCCGATTTTTGATCAGCTTTTTGTTCTGCCTTTCTGCAGTTGTTTGAGCATTTTTCGGAGCTTTTCTCTCATAGTTTGTTTAACTGTTTATTGCATAGAATTTAGAGTAGTTTTTTAATAAATTTTCGAGTATTTTTTGTGTTGCTTTTCTGTAGTAGTTTTTCAAGTAGTTTTCTTCAGTTAAGCAGTTTTTCCAGTAGTCTTTAATTTTTTTAAGCAGCCGTGAAACTAGTTTATTTTTCGAGTAGATTTTCGAACAATTTTTCTTATTTTGTGTTGCTTTTCTGTAGTAGTTTTTCAAGTAGTTTTCTACAGTTAAGCAGTTTTTCCAGTAGTCTTTAGTTTTTTAAGCAACCGTGAAACTAGTTTTTTTTTTCGAGTAGATTTTCGAACAATTTTTCTAGCTACTTTTTCGAGCAGATTTCCGATCAGTTTTTTGTTCTGTCTTTCTGAAGTTGTTTGAGCATTATTCCGTGCTTTTCTTTCATAGTTTGTACAACTGTTTATTGCGTAGAATTTCGAGCACTTATATAGCAAATTTTCAAGTAATTTTTTCCTGTTGCTTTTCTGTAGCAGTTTCCGTAGCTCTCCGGGCAGCAGTTAAACAGGTTTTCGAGTAATTTTTTAAGCAACTATTAAAATATTTTTTTCGAGCAGATTTCCGGTCCGTTTTTTGTTCTGCCTTTCTGCAGTTTTTTAAACATTTTTCTGAGTTTTTCTTTCATAGTTTTTTCAACATTAAACCGTTGAACGCATAGAATTTCGAGTAGTTTTTTAACAAATTTTCGAGTATTTTTTGTGTTGCTTTTGTAGTAGTTAAACGGTTTTTCGGGTAGTTTTTTAGCAACTGTTAAAATATTTTTTCCGAGTAGATTTTCGAACAGTTTTTCTAGCAACTTTTTCGAGCAGATTTCCGATCCGTTTTTTGGTCCGGCTTTTCTTTCATAGTTTGTTTAACTGTTTATTGCATAGAATTTCGAGTGGTTTTTAGCAAATTTTCGAGTATTTTTTTGTGTTGCTTTTCTGTAGTAGTTTTCTGGGCAGCAGTTGAGCAGTTTTTCGAGTAGTTTTTAATTTTTTTAAGCTGCCGTGAAACTAGTTATTTTCAAGCAGATTACCGAACAGTTTTTCTAGATACCTTTTCCAGCAGATTTCCGGTCAGTTCTGCCTTTCTGTTTGTTCTGCCTTTCTGCAGTTGTTTGAGCATTTTTCCGAGCTTTTCTTTCATAGTGTTTTAATTTGGTTTAATGTGTAGATTTTCGAGTAGTTTTTTGGAACAAGTTCTTTAAGCAGTTTTTCGAGTAGTTTTTTCGAGCAGTTTGTCGAGTGGTTTATTTCTGGAGTATGTTCAAAAAGATCTTTCGAGTTGTCAAGCGAAGCAAATGTTTTCGGTAGTTCTTCTCGCATTCTCTGTATTGTAATGCAGTTTTGATTCTTTAATAAACGTTTAACCGATTTACACACAGTCTTGTTTGATTGACCTTCAAGCATCTTTCAGTTTTTTTATTCTTTGTATTCTTTGTTTATTTTCAGCATTTAAGTTTTAATGCGTAACAAATTAATGCTTTATTTGTGGACTAATCGGTTAGTTTTAAACTGCAATCTGTCTTTGTTTTGGAAAAGATCTAGTCGACCTAGAAAAATTGCTTGTTCCAGAAACAATACCGGTGAATGTTGCCATCGTGATGATTTATTCCATGACAACTTACGCTGTCTTCATTCGTAAAACATCGGTAGTTTTCCGCTCGATCCGGAATGTTCGCGAACAAGGCAAACAAAAAGTAACTACTAATTAATCGCATCAATTAGCGATCGGTCAGGTCCGAGTCGGTGATGCTTCCAGCAAAAATTGCAGACGGTGATACGAGCAAACGAACAAAATCCAATTCCTACGAATGACTGAGTTATTTACAAACAAGTGCAACAGATCGGTTGTCATGTTTTCTTGTTTCGCTTTTGCTCCGGCTTCACAAAAGCCTTTTGCCTTTCTATTTCACAAAATAGCGACCGTGATGACAGGATAGTGATTAAATCAAGAACTACTGCTGATTTAATAACACATCGATAACCAATCGCGCTCGGTCGCTTGGCAGTGCAGTGGACTAAATAAAAGTCAATGTTTGCTTCGATGACACTCCGGTTGAAACTAGTAATATTTCCAGTGACCAAAAAAAAAAAGAACGGAAAAATAATCTCCACTGCATGGCAATATTGAACAGCCCAACGCCGATCAGTCCGCAACAAGCAGCGCAATTTGAATGGGGCGAATCGTTAAGCCCCTTTTTTACGGTCTCGCAAGCGGCCGGAAACATTCGGGACGACGAACATTCGATAAGAGCACACCATCGTCTGCAAGCCGTTGGAGCCGTTCGCGACCGGCGGACACCCAGGAACCGGGATCAGTGGACCCTTCCGGCCTCGTAGACTGAAGCGAAAAAGAGAGAGAGAAATAGAATCAATTTCCCCATTATCGCCTTTATCGTCAAACAAAAATCACAGTGAAAATCTTTTTTCCATGTTTTATTCATCCTCCACCCTCTACAGTACTCTTCGGATCGACATTTTTCGGGGATTCTGTTCTCACTGTTGATGACGATGTGGTGGTGAGAAAATAAATTTTAATGATTTCAATCTTTGCCAGATTTTAAAACTAGGCAGCAGCAGTAGTAGGCCATGCCAAGTCAGATCAGGGTTGCCAAGTTAGACGTCAGGCAGAGAGGAAAGTGTGTGTGTGATATGGGCTGAACATCGTCTTTCTTCACACAAATCGAGGGTTGAGATTAAAAATCTAGGGGCCAATATCCAAACGTCAGTGGTTTGTTCGGTGAGAAAAAAAATTTAATTATTCAACTGACATAATCTATTTTAAGTCTCCTCATTTGAGATTCTCTTTGCGATTTAAACTGAATTTCGTCGGAATAATGGACGGGAAAGCAACTAGTCCACTCCCGAATTGACAGGACTCTTAGCGGAGAGTTATTTCATTAAAGCTAATGGAAGAGATCGTGTTTCTCAAGGTGGGATTGATTGAACGGTACGAAATCAGTTAGGGATTTATCGGATTTTGTTTCAGCTGACGGTACTCTCTCGAAGTCCTCCGTCTCCAAATAGACAACAGACCATAATCTAGGTTGAGCTTTCGAGAATCTGTTTTTTTTTCCTGACCGAGGAACCGAAGCTCAAAATAAAATTTAAAATGCAATCGAAATCCAATTTAGCAAGAAGATAATTGCCTTACGAACAAAAGAACAGAAGAACAGAAGAAGAAGTACAGAAGAACAGAAGAACAGAAGAACAGAATAACAAAATAACAGAATAACAGAATAACATAATAACAGAATAACAGAATAACAGAATAACAGAATAACAGAATAACAGAATAACAGAATAACAGAATAACAGAATAACAGAATAACAGAATAACAGAATAACAGAATAACAGAATAACAGAATAACAGAATAACAGAATAACAGAATAACAGAATAACAGAATAACAGAATAACAGAATAACAGAATAACAGAATAACAGAATAACAGAATAACAGAATAACAGAATAACAGAATAACAGAATAACAGAATAACAGAATAACAGAATAACAGAATAACAGAATAACAGAATAACAGAATAACAGAATAACAGAATAACAGAATAACAGAATAACAGAATAACAGAATAACAGAATAACAGAATAACAGAATAACAGAATAACAGAATAACAGAATAACAGAATAACAGAATAACAGAATAACAGAATAACAGAATAACAGAATAACAGAATAACAGAATAACAGAATAACAGAATAACAGAATAACAGAATAACAGAATAACAGAATAACAGAATAACAGAATAACAGAATAACAGAATAACAGAATAACAGAATAACAGAATAACAGAAGAACAGAATAACAGAATAACAGAATAACAGAATAACAGAATAACAGAATAACAGAATAACAGAATAACAGAAGAACAGAAGAACAGAAGAACAGAAGAACAGAAGAACAGAAGAACAGAAGAACAGAAGAACAGAAGAACAGAAGAACAGAAGAACAGAAGAACAGAAGAACAGAAGAACAGAAGAACAGAAGAACAGAAGAACAGAAGAACAGAATAACAGAAGAACAGAAGAACAGAAGAAGTACAGAAGAACAGAAGAACAGAAGAACAGAAGAATAGAGGAACAGAAGAACAGAAGAACAGAAGAACAGAATAACAGAATAACAGAATAACAGAATAACAGAATAACAGAATAACAGAATAACAGAATAACAGAATAACAGAATAACAGAATAACAGAATAACAGAATAACAGAATAACAGAATAACAGAATAACAGAATAACAGAATAACAGAATAACAGAATAACAGAATAACAGAATAACAGAATAACAGAATAACAGAATAACAGAATAACAGAATAACAGAATAACAGAATAACAGAATAACAGAATAACAGAATAACAGAATAACAGAATAACAGAATAACAGAATAACAGAATAACAGAATAACAGAATAACAGAATAACAGAATAACAGAATAACAGAATAACAGAATAACAGAATAACAGAATAACAGAATAACAGAATAACAGAATAACAGAATAACAGAATAACAGAATAACAGAATAACAGAATAACAGAATAACAGAATAACAGAATAACAGAATAACAGAATAACAGAATAACAGAATAACAGAATAACAGAATAACAGAATAACAGAATAACAGAATAACAGAATAACAGAATAACAGAATAACAGAATAACAGAATAACAGAATAACAGAATAACAGAATAACAGAATAACAGAATAACAGAATAACAGAATAACAGAATAACAGAATAACAGAATAACAGAATAACAGAATAACAGAATAACAGAATAACAGAATAACAGAATAACAGAATAACAGAATAACAGAATAACAGAATAACAGAATAACAGAATAACAGAATAACAGAATAACAGAATAACAGAATAACAGAATAACAGAATAACAGAATAACAGAATAACAGAATAACAGAATAACAGAATAACAGAATAACAGAATAACAGAATAACAGAATAACAGAATAACAGAATAACAGAATAACAGAATAACAGAATAACAGAATAACAGAATAACAGAATAACAGAATAACAGAATAACAGAATAACAGAATAACAGAATAACAGAATAACAGAATAACAGAATAACAGAATAACAGAATAACAGAATAACAGAATAACAGAATAACAGAATAACAGAATAACAGAACAACAGAATAACAGAATAACAGAATAACAGAATAACAGAATAACAGAATAACAGAATAACAGAATAACAGAATAACAGAATAACAGAATAACAGAATAACAGAATAACAGAATAACAGAATAACAGAATAACAGAATAACAGAATAACAGAATAACAGAATAACAGAATAACAGAATAACAGAATAACAGAATAACAGAATAACAGAATAACAGAATAACAGAATAACAGAATAACAGAATAACAGAATAACAGAATAACAGAATAACAGAATAACAGAATAACAGAATAACAGAATAACAGAATAACAGAATAACAGAATAACAGAATAACAGAATAACAGAATAACAGAATAACAGAATAACAGAATAACAGAATAACAGAATAACAGAATAACAGAATAACAGAATAACAGAATAACAGAATAACAGAATAACAGAATAACAGAATAACAGAATAACAGAATAACAGAATAACAGAATAACAGAATAACAGAATAACAGAATAACAGAATAACAGAATAACAGAATAACAGAATAACAGAATAACAGAATAACAGAATAACAGAATAACAGAATAACAGAATAACAAAATAACAGAATAACAGAATAACAGAATAACAAAATAACAGAATAACAGAATAACAGAATAACAGAATAACAGAATAACAGAATAACAGAATAACAGAATAACAGAATAACAGAATAACAGAATAACAGAATAACAGAATAACAGAATAACAGAATAACAGAATAACAGAATAACAGAATAACAGAATAACAAAATAACAGAATAACAGAATAACAGAATAACAGAATAACAGAATAACAGAATAACAGAATAACAGAATAACAGAATAACAGAATAACAGAATAACAGAATAACAGAATAACAGAATAACAGAATAACAGAATAACAGAATAACAGAATAACAGAATAACAGAATAACAGAATAACAGAATAACAGAATAACAGAATAACAGAATAACAGAATAACAGAATAACAGAATAACAGAATAACAGAATAACAGAATAACAGAATAACAGAATAACAGAATAACAGAATAACAGAATAACAGAATAACAGAATAACAGAATAACAGAATAACAGAATAACAGAATAACAGAATAACAGAATAACAGAATAACAGAATAACAGAATAACAGAATAACAGAATAACAGAATAACAGAATAACAGAATAACAGAATAACAGAATAACAGAATAACAGAATAACAGAATAACAGAATAACAGAATAACAGAATAACAGAATAACAGAATAACAGAATAACAGAATAACAGAATAACAGAATAACAGAATAACAGAATAACAGAATAACAGAATAACAGAATAACAGAATAACAGAATAACAGAATAACAGAATAACAGAATAACAGAATAACAGAATAACAGAATAACAGAATAACAGAATAACAGAATAACAGAATAACAGAATAACAGAATAACAGAAGAACGGAATAACAGAATAACAGAATAACAGAATAACAGAATAACAGAATAACAGAAGAACAGAAGAACAGAAGAACAGAAGAACAGAAGAACAGAAGAACAGAAGAACAGAAGAACAGAAGAACAGAAGAACAGAAGAACAGAAGAACAGAAGAACAGAAGAACAGAATAACAGAATAACAGAATAACAGAATAACAGAATAACAGAATAACAGAATAACAGAAGAACGGAATAACAGAATAACAGAATAACAGAATAACAGAATAACAGAATAACAGAATAACAGAAGAACAGAAGAACAGAAGAACAGAAGAACAGAAGAACAGAAGAACAGAAGAACAGAAGAACAGAAGAACAGAAGAACAGAAGAACAGAAGAACAGAATAACAGAATAACAGAATAACAGAATAACAGAATAACAGAATAACAGAATAACAGAATAACAGAATAACAGAATAACAGAATAACAGAATAACAGAATAACAGAATAACAGAATAACAGAATAACAGAATAACAGAATAACAGAATAACAGAATAACAGAATAACAGAAGAACAGAAGAACAGAAGAACAGAAGAACAGAAGAACAGAAGAACAGAAGAACAGAAGAACAGAAGAACAGAATAACAGAATAACAGAATAACAGAATAACAGAATAACAGAAGAACGGAATAACAGAATAACAGAATAACAGAATAACAGAATAACAGAATAACAGAATAACAGAAGAACAGAAGAACAGAAGAACAGAAGAACAGAAGAACAGAAGAACAGAAGAACAGAAGAACAGAAGAACAGAAGAACAGAAGAACAGAAGAACAGAAGAACAGAAGAACAGAATAACAGAATAACAGAATAACAGAATAACAGAATAACAGAATAACAGAATAACAGAATAACAGAATAACAGAATAACAGAATAACAGAATAACAGAATAACAGAATAACAGAATAACAGAATAACAGAATAACAGAATAACAGAATAACAGAATAACAGAATAACAGAATAACAGAATAACAGAATAACAGAATAACAGAATAACAGAATAACAGAATAACAGAATAACAGAATAACAGAATAACAGAATAACAGAATAACAGAATAACAGAATAACAGAATAACAGAATAACAGAATAACAGAATAACAGAATAACAGAATAACAGAATAACAGAATAACAGAATAACAGAATAACAGAATAACAGAATAACAGAATAACAGAATAACAGAATAACAGAATAACAGAATAACAGAATAACAGAATAACAGAATAACAGAATAACAGAATAACAGAATAACAGAATAACAGAATAACAGAATAACAGAATAACAGAATAACAGAAGAACGGAATAACAGAATAACAGAATAACAGAATAACAGAATAACAGAATAACAGAATAACAGAAGAACAGAAGAACAGAAGAACAGAAGAACAGAAGAACAGAAGAACAGAAGAACAGAAGAACAGAAGAACAGAAGAATAGAATAACAGAATAACAGAATAACAGAATAACAGAATAACAGAATAACAGAATAACAGAATAACAGAATAACAGAATAACAGAATAACAGAATAACAGAATAACAGAATAACAGAATAACAGAATAACAGAATAACAGAATAACAGAATAACAGAATAACAGAATAACAGAATAACAGAATAACAGAATAACAGAATAACAGAATAACAGAATAACAGAATAACAGAATAACAGAATAACAGAATAACAGAATAACAGAATAACAGAATAACAGAATAACAGAATAACAGAATAACAGAATAACAGAATAACAGAATAACAGAATAACAGAAGAACAGAAGAACAGAAGAACAGAAGAACAGAAGAACAGAAGAACAGAAGAACAGAAGAACAGAAGAACAGAATAACAGAATAACAGAATAACAGAATAACAGAATAACAGAATAACAGAATAACAGAATAACAGAATAACAGAATAACAGAATAACAGAATAACAGAATAACAGAATAACAGAATAACAGAATAACAGAATAACAGAATAACAGAAGAACGGAATAACAGAATAACAGAATAACAGAATAACAGAATAACAGAATAACAGAATAACAGAAGAACAGAAGAACAGAAGAACAGAAGAACAGAAGAACAGAAGAACAGAAGAACAGAAGAACAGAAGAACAGAAGAACAGAAGAACAGAAGAACAGAAGAACAGAAGAACAGAATAACAGAATAACAGAATAACAGAATAACAGAATAACAGAATAACAGAATAACAGAATAACAGAATAACAGAATAACAGAATAACAGAATAACAGAATAACAGAATAACAGAATAACAGAATAACAGAATAACAGAATAACAGAATAACAGAATAACAGAATAACAGAATAACAGAATAACAGAATAACAGAATAACAGAATAACAGAATAACAGAATAACAGAATAACAGAATAACAGAATAACAGAATAACAGAATAACAGAATAACAGAATAACAGAATAACAGAATAACAGAATAACAGAATAACAGAATAACAGAATAACAGAATAACAGAATAACAGAATAACAGAATAACAGAATAACAGAATAACAGAATAACAGAATAACAGAATAACAGAATAACAGAATAACAGAATAACAGAATAACAGAATAACAGAATAACAGAATAACAGAATAACAGAATAACAGAATAACAGAATAACAGAATAACAGAATAACAGAATAACAGAATAACAGAATAACAGAATAACAGAATAACAGAATAACAGAATAACAGAATAACAGAATAACAGAATAACAGAATAACAGAATAACAGAATAACAGAATAACAGAATAACAAAATAACAGAATAACAGAATAACAGAATAACAGAATAACAGAATAACAGAATAACAGAATAACAGAATAACAGAATAACAGAATAACAGAATAACAGAATAACAGAATAACAGAATAACAGAATAACAGAATAACAGAATAACAGAATAACAGAATAACAGAATAACAGAATAACAGAAGAACGGAATAACAGAATAACAGAATAACAGAATAACAGAATAACAGAATAACAGAATAACAGAAGAACAGAAGAACAGAAGAACAGAAGAACAGAAGAACAGAAGAACAGAAGAACAGAAGAACAGAAGAACAGAAGAATAGAATAACAGAATAACAGAATAACAGAATAACAGAATAACAGAATAACAGAATAACAGAATAACAGAATAACAGAATAACAGAATAACAGAATAACAGAATAACAGAATAACAGAATAACAGAATAACAGAATAACAGAATAACAGAATAACAGAATAACAGAATAACAGAATAACAGAATAACAGAATAACAGAATAACAGAATAACAGAATAACAGAATAACAGAATAACAGAATAACAGAATAACAGAATAACAGAATAACAGAATAACAGAATAACAGAATAACAGAATAACAGAATAACAGAATAACAGAATAACAGAATAACAGAATAACAGAATAACAGAATAACAGAATAACAGAATAACAGAATAACAGAATAACAGAATAACAGAATAACAGAATAACAGAATAACAGAATAACAGAATAACAGAATAACAGAATAACAGAATAACAGAATAACAGAATAACAGAATAACAGAATAACAGAATAACAGAATAACAGAATAACAGAATAACAGAATAACAGAATAACAGAATAACAGAATAACAGAATAACAGAATAACAGAATAACAGAATAACAGAATAACAGAATAACAGAATAACAGAATAACAGAATAACAGAATAACAGAATAACAGAATAACAGAATAACAGAATAACAGAATAACAGAATAACAGAATAACAGAATAACAGAATAACAGAATAACAGAATAACAGAATAACAGAATAACAGAATAACAGAATAACAGAATAACAGAATAACAGAATAACAGAATAACAGAATAACAGAATAACAGAATAACAGAATAACAGAATAACAGAATAACAGAATAACAGAATAACAGAATAACAGAATAACAGAATAACAGAATAACAGAATAACAGAATAACAGAATAACAGAATAACAGAATAACAGAATAACAGAATAACAGAATAACAGAATAACAGAATAACAGAATAACAGAATAACAGAATAACAGAATAACAGAATAACAGAATAACAGAATAACAGAATAACAGAATAACAAAATAACAGAATAACAGAATAACAGAATAACAGAATAACAGAATAACAGAATAACAGAATAACAGAATAACAGAATAACAGAATAACAGAATAACAGAATAACAGAATAACAGAATAACAGAATAACAGAATAACAGAATAACAGAATAACAGAATAACAGAATAACAGAATAACAGAATAACAGAATAACAGAATAACAGAATAACAGAATAACAGAATAACAGAATAACAGAATAACAGAATAACAGAATAACAGAATAACAGAATAACAGAATAACAGAATAACAGAATAACAGAATAACAGAATAACAGAATAACAGAATAACAGAATAACAGAATAACAGAATAACAGAATAACAGAATAACAGAATAACAGAATAACAGAATAACAGAATAACAGAATAACAGAATAACAGAATAACAGAATAACAGAATAACAGAATAACAGAATAACAGAATAACAGAATAACAGAATAACAGAATAACAGAATAACAGAATAACAGAATAACAGAATAACAGAATAACAGAATAACAGAATAACAGAATAGCAGAATAACAGAATAACAGAATAACAGAATAACAGAATAACAGAATAACAGAATAACAGAATAACAGAATAACAGAATAACAGAATAACAGAATAACAGAATAACAGAATAACAGAATAACAGAATAACAGAATAACAGAATAACAGAATAACAGAATAACAGAATAACAGAATAACAGAATAACAGAATAACAGAATAACAGAATAACAGAATAACAGAATAACAGAATAACAGAATAACAGAATAACAGAATAACAGAATAACAGAATAACAGAATAACAGAATAACAGAATAACAGAATAACAGAATAACAGAATAACAGAAGAACAGAATAACAGAATAACAGAATAACAGAATAACAGAATAACCGAATAACAGAATAACAGAATAACAGAATAACAGAATAACAGAATAACAGAATAACAGAAGAACAGAATAACAGAATAACAGAAGAACAGAAGAACAGAAGAACAGAATAACAGAAGAACAGAAGAACAGAAGAAGTACAGAAGAACAGAAGAACAGAAGAACAGAAGAACAGAAGAACAGAAGAACAGAAGAACAGAAGAACAGAAGAACAGAAGAACAGAAGAACAGAAGAACAGAAGAACAGAAGAACAGAAGAACAGAAGAACAGAAGAACAGAAGAACAGAAGAACAGAATAACAGAATAACAGAAGAACAGAAGAACAGAAGAAGAACAGAAGAACAGAAGAACAGAAGAACAGAAGAACAGAAGAATAGAGGAACAGAAGAACAGAAGAACAGAAGAACAGAAGAACAGAAGAAGAACAGAAGAACAGAAGAACAGAAGAACAGAAGAACAGAAGAATAGAGGAACAGAAGAACAGAAGAACAGGAAAAACTGCAGACGATTCAAAACATCTTTTCTTTTTACAACTTCGTTTGTCCACTTAACTTTTCGTTATTCTTATTCATTCGTAATTCTTCATTTTTCAATGTCTTTCATTTTTCTCTTTTCATTTTTCATTCTCCACTTCTTTCTCTTCAATCTGTACTTTTTACCTTTTCATAACAATATTAAAACCGAAAAGCTGCTTAAAAATGCATTGAAGACATTTTCAAAAAGATATGCCCTTGAGCAATTGGGAACTACTCAGAGCCCTTTTTAATTTTGGTGTTTGAAGCTCGAATTTGGAAGGAAAATACCTCAAATTGGGTCAGTTCCTGGCTTAATATAATTTTCTTTGTAACATATATTATTCGCACTTTATCCTTCAATCCTCACTTTTTTACTTCTCAATGTTCCCCATCCAATATTTGATCCTTACGCTTATGTAATCGCATGTAATTTTATTCTCTTCAAGTTTCGTTCTTTAAACTCTTCACATTTTCCTGTTAATTCATTCTTTACATTTCTCGACATTTACTCTAAAATCTTTATTATTTACTCTTTCCTGTGCATTCCTTACTCTTTTTATTCTTTACTCTTTTCTTTTGAATGCACTTTTCCTTCTGCTCTCTGAACTCTTCAAAGTATTCTTCACTTCATTTTTGACTCTTCATTGTTTACTTTTTTCTCTCTCTCGACAAAACAAAATCTTGTCATTACATTCCTTTAGTGAATAATGTGTGAGCCTTTCTGTTTCAATAGACTTCGCAGCCGATTCTTCTCTCCACTATTAACTGTTGATTTTTTATTCTGTACTCTGTACCCTTTTTCTATTCTCCGTAATCATCATTCCCGTGTTATTATTTACAATTTGTTCTTATTTAGCTTTCAATTCTTTATTTTTAACTTTCAATTTTGCTTTTTTTCTCTCAATCTTCTCTCTTCTACTCTGTACTATTCACTTCTCAATTTGCATTCTTATCTTTTCTTTCTTTATTTTTTACTTTTTATTCTTTACTAAGAAAATTTATTTATTTATTAAGCTTCTTCATTTGTAACTAACTCATAATTCCTAACTCCGCTTTTTTACTCTTTACTATTTACTTCGCAATTTGCATTCTTGTTGTTGTCGTTTATTAGCGGCCTTAACAACGTTTGGGTCGTTCGCCACACTATTTTCATTCTTATATTTTCATGCTTTACTTTGAACTCATCATTTCGAGTAAGGAAATATTATTATTTATTTAGTTTCTTCATTTTTAACTTTCAACTTTAACTCCTCTTTTTTACTTCTTACTATTTACTGCTTAATTTGCCTTCTTCTCTTCACATTTTTCACTTTTAACTCCTTATTCTCTACGAGAACGAGTGCTGAATAAGGAGTGAGGAAAACGAAGAATGAGAAATGGAAAGAGTGAAGAATGAAAAATAAAGATCAAATTTTGAAGAGTGAAGACACTTTTCAAAATTTGATTTCTTCTTTTCATTCTTCCCTTTTTCCATTTTTCCTTCATTTTTCTCTCTCTTGATTCAGCATTCGTTACTCTTTATACATCTCTCTTTACTCTCAAATTTATTTCCTTGATGTTTCGTTGTTCACTGTTCATTATTGTTCAATTAGTTCCTGCTCTTTATTCTTCAATCTTCTATTTCTTCATTTTCATAATTCACTATTCACTTTTCATTCTTCACTCTCAACACTCTTTTCTCTCTCTTTACTCTCGAAATTATTATCTTGATGTTTCGTTGTTCACTCTTCATTAGTATTCAATCATTTTCTGCTCTTTCATTCTTTTCTTTCTTCAGTTCATTCTTTTCTTTCTTCAGTATTATCTCTTTATTCATATACGTTTCATATTCCAATCCTTACTATCCATATTTCTTTCAGCTTTCAATTTTGTGTTCTTTTCTCCTAATTTATGCCCCGCTTTTTTACTCTTTATTTTTCACTTCTCAATTTGCATTCTTCTCTTTTCATTCTTCACTTTTAACTCTTTATTATTACTAAGGAATATGATTTATTTATTCAGATTAATCATTTTGAACTTTAATTCATTTCTTTTAATTCCTAACTCCTCTTTTTTACTCTATACTATTCTCTTCTCAATTTGCATTCTTCTCTTTTCATTCTTCACTTTTAACTTTTTTTTCACTACTGTTAACTTTTCAAAATTTGGTCTTCATTTCTCATTTTAACTCTTTTCATTTATCATTCTTAATTTTTCTCACTCTTAATTCACCACTCTTTAGTCTCAAATTTATTTCCTTGGTGTTTCGTTCTTCACTGTTTCTTTATTATTCAATTAATTTCTGCTCATTGTTCTTCAATCTTCTATTTCTTCATTTTAATAATTTACTATTTACTTTTCATTCTTAACTTTCGACACTTTTCATTTCTCACTCTTCTCACTCATATTTCTGCACTCGTTACCCTGTTTTTATCGCTTTTTACTCTTAAAACTTTTGCCCTGATGTTTCGTTGTTCATTTTTCATTAGTATTCAATTACTTTCTACTCTTTCATAATTTACTATTTAGGTTTCATTTTCCAATCCTTACTATCCATTGCATTGTTTTCTCTTTTTTCTTCAATATTTACGCTTCGTGCTCTTTACTTTTCGTTATTCACTTTTCATTCTAACCATTCATTCATTCGCTAATCTTAACTTTTAATTTGGTCTTTACTTTTCATTATTCACTCTTTTCATTTATCATTCTTAATTTCTCTCTCTCTTAATTCACCACTCTTTACTCTCAAATTTATTGTTCACTGTTCATTATTGTTAAATTACTTCCTGATCTAAATTCTTCACTCTTCTATTTCTTCATTTTCAAGATTCACTATTTAATTTTAATTCTTCACTCTCAATGTTTATCATTTCTCATTCGTTTAACTTTTAATTCTGCACTCATTACTCTTTATTCACCATTCTTTACTGTCGAAATTATTACCTTGATGTTTCGATGTTCACTCTTCATTAGTATTCAATCATTTTCTGCTCTTTCATTCTTTTCATTCTTCAGTATTATCTCTTTATTCATATACGTTTCATATTTCATTCCTCACTATCCAGATTTCTTTTAGCTTTCAATTTTGTATTCTTTTCCCTTAATTTATACCCTGCTTTTTTATTCTTTACTATTATCTTCTCAATTTGCATTGTTCTCTTTTCATTCTTAACTTTTAACTATTTATTCGCGACTCTTAACTTTTCAAAATTTGGTCTTTACTTTTAATTAATCACTCTTTATATTTATCATTCTTAATTTTTCTCACTTTTCGTTCAGCATTCTTTACTCTCAAATTTATTACCTTGATGTAGAATTGTTCACTGTTCATTTCACACTTAATTCAGCACTCGTTACTCTTTATTCATCGCTCTTTACTCTCGAAATTCTTTCTTTGATCTTTCGTTGTTCAATTAATTTCTGCTCTTTCATACTTTTCATTCTTCAATATTCTCTCTTTATTCATTGCTACTGACTGTTCAGAATTTACTATTTATTTTCTATTTCCCGGTCCTTTCTATTCAACTTCCCATTGCACTGTTTTGTCTTCATTCTTCAATCTTTACTGTTCACTTTCAATCTTTACTTGTTCACTTTGCTCTTTACTTTTCGTTCTTCACATTCCTTATTTCTTCATATTTCATGATGGTTTTTTTTCAAATTATTTTGTAGTTTTCATTTTTCTTTTATTAATCTGAATTTTTCACTCTCTTTTTTTCATCAATCAATCAATATTAAGGTATTGAATCAATGTTTTTCACTGTGCGCTTCTTATAGCTTTTTTCTTTATTAACCGTTAAGAACTCTTATAATGTTTTTTTTTGCCGTTTGCGACTTATTATTATTTAGTCTTTTCTTGCATGTTTAGTTATTTAGCTGTTTGGCTGTTTTGACGCTGTTAGGACAGTTTGAGTTATGGTTGAAATTACGTCAATGTTTGTTATTTTTTATTTCCTTGAATTTTTGTTTGTTTTTTTTTTGCAATTTCCTCTATTTTTAACTCGTACAGCCTTAGACGACCCGAAGCGAAGCACTTTCTGCCACATTAAATGTTCCCACGCAGCCGGCAAAAGTAATTGCTTTGCTGTCCAATTGAAATAACAGCAATCGAAATAGCAGAACTGGAAGTCCATTAACAATTACCATTCTGTTTTCCTATCGCCGCCTCCCCCCACTAACAGTCCACTGTTGTTGTGATAATAAAAATGACATTTCAACAAGACAATTATTTCTCTGTGTCTGGTCTCCTTGAGCGAGCGAGTCTTGCATCATAAATTCCGAAGTGGCCGCATTTGTTTGGCAGCACTGGAAATTTAAAGAAAAGAATAGAAAACAAGACAAGCATCACACGAACACGGACGGAGGTCAGAAAGTGTGGCGTGTGAAATATTGGTTTATTGTTTGGCAACATCCTGTGTAGGAATTATTTCGCCATTAAAGCTGTCAGTCGAGCGTGAAATTGAGGTTATAATTCTACGACTTCCGACACCATCCATGATCGTGCGATTGCCGGCTGCAAGTTGGCTTCTCATCACGAGCTCAATGGGCTTCAATGTTTCTTGGAACCGGTCGATTTTATATTTCAACAACCCAGATTATTAATAATTTTTTCAATTTCTGACGAAAGCACGATTCATTTCAAAGTTTTTTTTTCTCAGTCTAGTCACTTCTCATAGTCTCAAAAGATAATGGCAAAAAGAGTAGGCCGTGCGGATTTTGCATAAAAATGAAAAAAAAAATTCTCAGCTAGTCTAGAGAAGGACGCGAAGAGCGGAGGACCGGCGTCGCGCAGGCAATGATGAAAATCACTCTGCTTCCGGAAGATTCGGCTGATAAAAGAATTCGCACCCGCGAGACTCTTATAGTAAGGAAATTTATTTATTTATTCAGCCTCTCCTATGCCTAGCAAATTTGCACGAAAATAAAGCAGCTGCATGCAAAAATTCTGAGTCCACCCCTCCCCCCTTCACCGTAGATATACGCGTCGATGGCGCCGCTCGCCCTTTTTTTTCGGGTGAATATTTTTCACTTTCCAGTTAGTAGGCGATAAAAGTAGAAAAAAAAGTAAAAAACTGGCAGTCGACTAAGATCGGGCGCGGTTGAATTTTCATGAGTTTTGCATAAATGCAAAATGGCCTTTGAGTTTGCTGAGATGAGACCGAAAAAAAGGAGTGCTATTTTTGCTTCGCTGAATAAATGATTGAAAGGATCCCGTCGCTGCCAACAAGGGATTTGTTTCGTTTCGTAGGCAGTTTTTTTCACGCAAAGCTTTGACGCTAGTCAGTTACATGTCGAGATTGAGAGTTTATACAGCAAAAATTTGAAAATGTTGATATCCAACTGCTTAACGCTTGGATGGCAAAGTGCAAAATCCCCAAAATTCCAAATTTCACAAATATTTCACTGCACATTTTCGCTTTCTTTCCTTGTGTTCACAAATTTGTGGAATTTTTGCACGGTGATGCGTCTATTTGGAAAACAAAACAACAAAGCGAACTTGTCCAGTTTTACTAAATTCGTAGAATTTAATAATATCTTTTCATATACATTTCGAATTTCGCAAGCTTGGTGAAAACCGCACAATTTTGAAACTGAAATAATTCAAAACTTTGCAAAATTTATCACATTTGTAAATTTTGCAAGATTCTTAAAATTCTTGTCATATCTGAAAATTTAAAGCATTCTCGAATATGTTTATTTTTTCCACAATCCCGCCTCAAATTTGGTAAAATTCGCTAAAATTTGCAAAATATGAAAAATTACCAAAATTTTGCAAAATTTGTAAACACTTTCTAATTCTTAAAATAAATTCGCAAATTCTTTCAACCTCGCAAACATCTCAAATTTCGCGGACCTCGCCAAAATTTGCAAACCTGGTCCAAATTTGTCAACTTATCAAATTCATCACGCAAACTTCACAAACTGCGCCTGATTCTAGAACCTAGAAACTTGAGAAACAATCGAAATATTCTCAATTCTCAAAATTCTCCAAATTCCCTGGATTCTCAAACTCAGACTAAATCTTTCACAATTCTCATTATTTTGAGAATCCTCAAAAATTCTAAAAATTCTAAAAATTCTAAAAATTCTAAAAATTCTAAAAATTCTAAAAATTCTAAAAATTCTAAAAATTCTAAAAATTCTAAAAATTCTAAAAATTCTAAAAATTCTAAAAATTCTAAAAATTCTAAAAATTCTAAAAATTCTAAAAATTCTAAAACTTCTAAAAATTCTAAAAATTCTGAAAATTCTAAAAATTCTAAAAATTCTAAAAATTCTAAAAATTCTAAAACTTCTAAAAATTCTAAAAATTCTAAAAATTCTAAAAATTCTAAAAATTCTAAAAATTCTAAAAATTCAAAAAATTCTAAAAATTCTAAAAATTCTAAAAATTCTAAAAATTCTAAAAATTCTAAAAATTCTAAAAATTCTAAAAATTCTAAAAATTCTAAAAATTCTAAAAATTCTAAAAATTCTAAAAATTCTAAAAATTCTAAAAATTCTAAAAATTCTAAAAATTCTAAAAATTCTAAAAATTCTAAAAATTCTAAAAATTCTAAAAATTCTAAAAATTCTAAAAATTCTAAAAATTCTAAAAATTCTAAAAATTCTAAAAATTCTAAAAATTCTAAAAATTCTAAAAATTCTAAAAATTCTAAAAATTCTAAAAATTCTAAAATTTCTAAAAATTCTAAAAATTCTAAAAATTCTAAAAATTCTAAAAATTCTAAAAATTCTAAAAATTCTAAAAATTCTAAAAATTCTAAAAATTCTAAAAATTCTAAAAATTCTAAAAATTCTAAAAATTCTAAAAATTCTAAAAATTCTAAAAATTCTAAAAATTCTAAAAATTCTAAAAATTCTAAAAATTCTAAAAATTCTAAAAATTCTAAAAATTCTAAAAATTCTAAAAATTCTAAAAATTCTAAAAATTCTAAAAATTCTAAAAATTCTAAAAATTCTAAAAATTCTAAAAATTCTAAAAATTCTAAAAATTCTAAAAATTCTAAAAATTCTAAAAATTCTAAAAATTCTAAAAATTCTAAAAATTCTAAAAATTCTAAAAATTCTAAAAATTCTAAAAATTCTAAAAATTCTAAAAATTCTAAAAATTCTAAAAATTCTAAAAATTCTAAAAATTCTAAAAATTCTAAAAATTCTAAAAATTCTAAAAATTCTAAAAATTCTAAAAATTCTAAAAATTCTAAAAATTCTAAAAATTCTAAAAATTCTAAAAATTCTAAAAATTCTAAAAATTCTAAAAATTCTAAAAATTCTAAAAATTCTAAAAATTCTAAAAATTCTAAAAATTCTAAAAATTCTAAAAATTCTAAAAATTCTAAAAATTCTAAAAATTCTAAAAATTCTAAAAATTCTAAAAATTCTAAAAATTCTAAAAATTCTAAAAATTCTAAAAATTCTAAAAATTCTAAAAATTCTAAAAATTCTAAAAATTCTAAAAATTCTAAAAATTCTAAAAATTCTAAAACTTCTAAAAATTCTAAAAATTCTAAAGATTCTAAAAATTCTAAAAATTCTAAAAATTCTAAAAATTCTAAAAATTCTAAAAATTCTAAAAATTCTAAAAATTCTAAAAATTCTAAAAATTCTAAAAATTCTAAAAATTCTAAAAATTCTAAAAATTCTAAAAATTCTAAAAATTCTAAAAATTCTAAAAATTCTAAAAATTCTAAAAATTCTAAAAATTCTAAAAATTCTAAAAATTCTAAAAATTCTAAAAATTCTAAAAATTCTAAAAATTTTAAAAATTCTAAAAATTCTAAAAATTCTAAAACTTCTAAAAATTCTAAAAATTCTAAAAATTCTAAAAATTCTAAAAATTCTAAAAATTCTAAAAATTCTAAAAATTCTAAAAATTCTAAAAATTCTAAAAATTCTAAAAATTCTAAAAATTCTAAAAATTCTAAAAATTCTAAAAATTCTAAAAATTCTAAAAATTCTAAAAATTCTAAAAATTCTAAAAATTCTAAAAATTCTAAAAATTCTAAAAATTCTAAAAATTCTAAAAATTCTAAAAATTCTAAAAATTCTAAAAATTCTAAAAATTCTAAAAATTCTAAAAATTCTAAAAATTCTAAAAATTCTAAAAATTCTAAAAATTCTAAAAATTCTAAAAATTCTAAAAATTCTAAAAATTCTAAAAATTCTAAAAATTCTAAAAATTCTAAAAATTCTAAAAATTCTAAAAATTCTAAAAATTCTAAAAATTCTAAAAATTCTAAAAATTCTAAAAATTCTAAAAATCCTAAAATGTCAAAATTGTCAAAATTGTCAAAATTGTCAAAATTGTCAAAATTGTCAAAATTGTCAAAATTGTCAAAATTGTCAAAATTGTCAAAATTGTCAAAATTGTCAAAATTGTCAAAATTGTCAAAATTGTCAAAATTGTCAAAATTGTCAAAATTGTCAAAATTGTCAAAATTGTCAAAATTGTCAAAATTGTCAAAATTGTCAAAATTGTCAAAATTGTCAAAATTGTCAAAATTGTCAAAATTGTCAAAATTGTCAAAATTGTCAAAATTGTCAAAATTGTCAAAATTGTCAAAATTGTCAAAATTGTCAAAATTGTCAAAATTGTCAAAATTGTCAAAATTGTCAAAATTGTCAAAATTGTCAAAATTGTCAAAATTGTCAAAATTGTCAAAATTGTCAAAATTGTCAAAATTGTCAAAATTGTCAAAATTGTCAAAATTGTCAAAATTGTCAAAATTGTCAAAATTGTCAAAATTGTCAAAATTGTCAAAATTGTCAAAATTGTCAAAATTGTCAAAATTGTCAAAATTGTCAAAATTGTCAAAATTGTCAAAATTGTCAAAATTGTCAAAATTGTCAAAATTGTCAAAATTGTCAAAATTGTCAAAATTGTCAAAATTGTCAAAATTGTCAAAATTGTTAAAATTGTCAAAATTGTCAAAATTGTCAAAATTGTCAAAATTGTCAAAATTGTCCAAATTGTCAAAATTGTCAAAATTGTCAAAATTGTCAAAATTGTCAAAATTGTCAAAATTGTCAAAATTGTCAAAATTGTCAAAATTGTCAAAATTGTCAAAATTGTCAAAATTGTCAAAATTGTCAAAATTGTCAAAATTGTCAAAATTGTCAAAATTGTCAAAATTGTCAAAATTGTCAAAATTGTCAAAATTGTCAAAATTGTCAAAATTGTCAAAATTGTCAAAATTGTCAAAATTGTCAAAATTGTCAAAATTGTCAAAATTGTCAAAATTGTCAAAATTGTCAAAATTGTCAAAATTGTCAAAATTGTCAAAATTGTCAAAATTGTCAAAATTGTCAAAATTGTCAAAATTGTCAAAATTGTCAAAATTGTCAAAATTGTCAAAATTGTCAAAATTGTCAAAATTGTCAAAATTGTCAAAATTGTCAAAATTGTCAAAATTGTCAAAATTGTCAAAATTGTCAAAATTGTCAAAATTGTCAAAATTGTCAAAATTGTCAAAATTGTCAAAATTGTCAAAATTGTCAAAATTGTCAAAATTGTCAAAATTGTCAAAATTGTCAAAATTGTCAAAATTGTCAAAATTGTCAAAATTGTCAAAATTGTCAAAATTGTCAAAATTGTTAAAATTGTCAAAATTGTCAAAATTGTCAAAATTGTCAAAATTGTCAAAATTGTCAAAATTGTCAAAATTGTCAAAATTGTCAAAATTGTCAAAATTGTCAAAATTGTCAAAATTGTCAAAATTGTCAAAATTGTCAAAATTGTCAAAATTGTCAAAATTGTCAAAATTGTCAAAATTGTCAAAATTGTCAAAATTGTCAAAATTGTCAAAATTGTCAAAATTGTCAAAATTGTCAAAATTGTCAAAATTGTCAAAATTGTCAAAATTGTCAAAATTGTCAAAATTGTCAAAATTGTCAAAATTGTCAAAATTGTCAAAATTGTCAACATTGTCAACATTGTCTAAATTGTGTCCAAATTGTGTCCAAATCTTGTCCAAATTGTGTTCAAATTGTTTCCAAATTGTTTCCAAATTGTGTCCAAATTGTGTCCAAATTGTGTCCAAATTGTGTCCAAATTGTGTCCAAATTGTGTCCAAATTGTGTCCAAATTGTGTCCAAATTGTGTCCAAATTGTGTCCAAATTGTGTCCAAATTTTGTCCAAATTGTGTCCAAATTGTGTTCAAATTGTGTCGAAATTCTTTCCAAATTGTTTCCAAATTGTGTCCAAATTGTGTCCAAATTGTTTCCAAATTGTGTCCAAATTGTGTTCAAATTGTGTCGAAATTCTTTCCAAATTGTTTCCAAATTGTGTCCAAATTGTGTCCAAATTGTGTCCAAATTGTGTCCAAATTGTGTCCAAATTGTGTTCAAATTGTATCCAAATTTTGTGCAAATTGTGTGCAAATTGTGTTCAAATTTTGTACAAATTGTATCCAAATTATGTCCAAATTGTGTCCAAATTGTCCAAATTGTCCAAATTGTCCAAATTTTCCAAATTTTCCAAATTGTACAAATTGTCCAAATTGTGTAAAAATTGTGTCCAAATTGTCCAAATTGTTGAAATTGTCAATTGTCAATAAAATCACTAATAACATATTTTTTTTAAATTATTAAAATCCTTTCAAATTTCAACAATTTTACAATGTTTGAAATTGTTCAAATATTCAAAATTCGCTAAATTTCAATACTCTCCATAATTTGTCACATAGGAAAAGTTTGCCAAATTTGGTCACCTTATTCACAAAATTTGAAAAATTCTCAAAATAAAAAAAATATTTCCAAATCATCCTAAAATTGATCGACTTAGTAATCTTTTTAAAATTCTGAAAAATCCGTTCCCGATAACTTCCCAAATTCTCTCGACTTCGCAAACTTCTCGAACCTCACACAAAATTTGTCACACTTACCGAACTCGCAAAATTAAGGAGAATTTGAAACATTCTCAAAATTTGTTAAATTTGTAGATTTTCCAGATTTCTCAATATTAGCGAGCAACAACATTCGCAAAATCCTCGAATTTTATTTCGCTAACTTCACAAATTCCGCCAACTTTGAAAACTTTTTGAACTTAGGAATCCTCGTAAAATTCCTCTAAATTCGAATAATTGAAAAAAACACTGAAAAAATTTAAAACTTTTCAAAAATTTGTGAACTGGGGTCTCTTTTTACGCGTTTTTTTTTATGCGGTTTGTTTTAACGCGGCTTTTTTTTACGCGGATTTCCGAAGTTACGCGGTTCTTTTTTACGCGAATTTCCAAAGTTACGCGGTTTTTTTTGCGCGGTTTTTTTGTGGGGTTTTTTTTTATGCGGTGCGTATCCCCCGCGTAAAAAGAGACCTCAGTGTATTTGCCAAAATTCGCGAGCCTCGTCAAAACTCGCAATAATCATCAAATTCGTAAAGTGTTCAGAAATCATTTCGCAAACTTTTCATATTTCGCCTAATTTACAAACTTCTCGAAGTTTGCAAGCCTCGCCAAAATTCACAAAATTAAAAGAAAATTGAAATAAATCGCAAAATTTATTGAATTTTCCAACTATTGCAAAGTTTTTGAGATTCTTTTCGTAAATTTCACAAATACACCAACTTAGCAAGCTTTGCTCTTAGCCTTCCACCCGATGTGCAGCCTACTTGGATTTAGGGTCAGAGAGATTTTCTGGTCAGGAGCGAGAAACGGCTAATGCATCAATAGTCATAAGTAGATTTTACTCGACTTTCAATCAACGTATTGTGATAAAATCGGATATCGCAGAGAAAAATAACCAAACTAATCTAGAAAAATAAGTGTCTGTGGGAAGCGGATTTGTGATGCAATTGGTGGACTGT
This sequence comes from Malaya genurostris, assembly GCF_030247185.1. NCBI lineage: Eukaryota > Metazoa > Arthropoda > Insecta > Diptera > Culicidae > Malaya > Malaya genurostris. The sequence continues at coordinate 24,772,204 of NC_080571.1, read as the reverse complement.
TCTGTTGTACAACTTGGCGCGCCCGAGCACAGCTCAACACGAACGGTTTCTCCTGCTCAATGAGGTTGTTTCTGTGTGTGTGTTTTAGATGCAGGATAGTTCAGTTCACAAAACGATTCCGGTCTCTGGGGTATTTTTTCGCAAATTTTTATCTCCGTTGCTTCATTCGTCAGCCTTTGACCAATCTTCTCGTTAGATAATGATAAATGTTTCTGATAAAATCTTCTCCTTTTATTTTAAATTTTTTTTAGTATGTTAAAGAAAACGAAAGCTGAGAGTATTTTTACCAGAGATACAAATGTCATTATTCCACCTGTTGAATTAGACTATCGAACCTTGTTAGGAGATTCTTTGAATTCGGCAGGTTTCACGTAGGTGTCTTTGGCTTCGGGTCCACCGGTTTCTTTTTATACAGTGCCACCACATGAAGAGCGACTCTGAAGCAGCTACTACTAATTTTCGAAAGGGCTGCCCCCGAGTTTTCATATTAAAACTGCCCCAAACAGAAAAAATGGATACAAGCTGTTTGAAAGGGTTTATACACCGAAACCTCCATTTACGAACTAAACGGGGGTTCGTAAAAAAAGTTTACGTTATTTGGGATTTGGTTCGTAAAAAAAGTTTTGTGTGATTATTGTGGAAACCGCGCATCATATGTTTATTTTCGGAACGGATGTGAAGAGTAAGTGCAAGAAAATGATGTTTGGGCTCGTTTCAAAATCCAAGATGGCGGCTTCCGGTTTATTGAGATTGCCTGAAACCCCTAACAATATGGGTATCTTCGGAACGGAATTGATGAGTAGATGTCGGAAAACGATGTTTGAAGGGGTTCTGAAATCCAAGATGGCGACTTCTGGTTTCTTGATATTTCTTGAGAACCCTTACAATATGGATATTTTCAGAACGGAATTGATGAGTAAATGTCAGAAAACAATGTTTGAGGTGGTTCTGAAAACTACTCATCAATCCCGTTCCGGAAATACCCATATTGTATGGGTTTTCAAGGAATAACAACAAACCGGAAGTCGCCATCTTGAATTTAAAGACTACCTCAAACATCATTTTCTGACATCTACTCATCAATTCCGTTCCGAAAATACCGATATTGTATGGGTTTTCAAGGAATATCAACAAACCGGAAGTCGCCATCTTGAATTTCAAAACTACCTCAAACATCGTTTTCTGACATCTACTCATCAATTCCGTTCCGAAAAAATCCATATTGTAAGGGTTTTCAAGGAATATCAACAAACCGGAAGTCGCCATCTTGAATTTCAAAACTACCTCAAACATCGTTTTCTGACATCTACTCATCAATTCCGTTCAGAAAATTCCCATATTGTAAGGGTTTTCAAGGAATATCAAGAAACCGGAAGTCGCCATCTTGGATTTGAGAACCACTTCAAACATAATTTTCCGACATCTACTCATCAATTCCGTTCCGAAAAAATCCATATTGTAAGGGTTTTCAAGGAATATCAACAAACCGGAAGTCGCCATCTTGAATTTCAAAACTACCTCAAACATCGTTTTCTGACATCTACTCATCAATTCCGTCCCGAAAATATCCATATTGTATGGGTTTTCAAGGAATATCAAGAAACCGGAAGTCGCCATCTTGGATTTGAGAACCACTTCAAACATAATTTTCCGACATCTACTCATCAATTCCGTTCCGAAAATATCCATATTGTATGGGTTTTCAAGAAATATCAACAAACCGGAAGTCGCCATCTTGAATTTCAAAACTACCTCAAACATCGTTTTCTGACATCTACTCATCAATTCCGTCCCGAAAATATCCATATTGTAAGGGTTTTCAAGGAATATCAACAAACCGGAAGTCGCCATCTTGAATTTCAAAACTACCTCAAACATCGTTTTCTGACATCTACTCATCAATTCCGTTCAGAAAATTCCCATATTGTAAGGGTTTTCAAGGAATATCAAGAAACCGGAAGTCGCCATCTTGGATTTGAGAACCACTTCAAACATATTGTAAGGGTTTCAAGGAATATCAACAAACCGGAAGTCGCCATCTTGAATTTCAAAACTACCTCAAACATCGTTTTCTGACATCTACTCATCAATTCCGTTCAGAAAATATCCATATTGTAAGGGCTTTCAAGGAATAACAACAAACCGGAAGTCGCCATCTTGAATTTCACAACTACCTCAAACATCGTTTTCTGACATCTACTCATCAATTCCGTTCAGAAAATTCCCATATTGTAAGGGTTTTCAAGGAATATCAAGAAACCGGAAGTCGCCATCTTGGATTTGAGAACCACTTCAAACATATTGTAAGGGTTTCAAGGAATATCAACAAACCGGAAGTCGCCATCTTGAATTTCAAAACTACCTCAAACATCGTTTTCTGACATCTACTCATCAATTCCGTTCAGAAAATATCCATATTGTAAGGGTTTTCAAGGAATAACAACAAACCGGAAGTCGCCATCTTGAATTTCAAAACTACCTCAAACATCGTTTTCTGACATCTACTCATCAATTCCGTCCCGAAAATATCCATATTGTATGGGTTTTCAAGGAATATCAATCAACCGGAAGTCGCCATCTTGAATTTCAAAACTACCTCAAACATCGTTTTCTGACATCTACTCATCAATTCCGTTCCGAAAATATCCATATTGTAAGGGTTTTCAAGGAATATCAACAAACCGGAAGTCGCCATCTTGAATTTCAAAACTACCTCAAACATCGTTTTCTGACATCTACTCATCAATTCCGTTCAGAAAATTCCCATATTGTAAGGGTTTTCAAGGAATATCAAGAAACCGGAAGTCGCCATCTTGGATTTGAGAACCACTTCAAACATATTGTAAGGGTTTCAAGGAATATCAACAAACCGGAAGTCGCCATCTTGAATTTCAAAACTACCTCAAACATCGTTTTCTGACATCTACTCATCAATTCCGTTCAGAAAATATCCATATTGTAAGGGTTTTCAAGGAATAACAACAAACCGGAAGTCGCCATCTTGAATTTCAAAACTACCTCAAACATCGTTTTCTGACATCTACTCATCAATTCCGTTCAGAAAATTCCCATATTGTAAAGGTTTTCAAGGAATATCAAGAAACCGGAAGTCGCCATCTTGGATTTGAGAACCACTTCAAACATAATTTTCCGACATCTACTCATCAATTCCGTTCCGAAAATACCCATATTGCAAGGGTTTTCAAGAAATATCAACAAACCGGAAGTCGCCATCTTGAATTTCAAAACTACCTCAAACATCGTTTTCTGACATCTACTCATCAATTCCGTCCCGAAAATATCCATATTGTATGGGTTTTCAAGGAATATCAATCAACCGGAAGTCGTCATCTTGGATTTCCAAATACCTCAAACATCATTTTCCGGAATCTACTCTTTAAACCCGTTCCAAAAATACCTATATTGTAGTAGTTTCCATGGAGTCGGAAATCGCTTTCGATGAATGACAAAACCTCTTTTTACGAAGTAGGTTCGTAAAAAAAGTTTACGTTATTTGGGATTTGGTTCGTAAAAAAAGTTTACGTTATTTGGGATTTGGTTCGTAAAAAGAGGTAACGTATAAAAAGTGTTCGTAAACGGAGGTTTGGGTGTATTGGAGATGATTTTCGCAAAATTTTAACCCTTCAACTGCCATATTGATGGAGTTAGGGTTTTTTTTCAAAAACTTCTTTACCAAAAAAAAAAGAAAAAAATCAGGAATATTTTTGGGATTATGGGAAACCTTTCTGATTTTTTTTCAGAATCTCCATCAAATTGTCATCATCCGATGGAGACGCATGGTATTTAGTTCTAAAATCATATATCACATGCCCTTAGAACTAAATACCATGCGTTTCCATCTACAACTTGAGCTCAGGGTTTGAGTATTGACTTAATTAATAAAAGTTGAGATGACTAAGAATTACATTTTTCCTATTTCATGCCTTCCTAAGATGGTGTGGATGCTGTCGCTTTCTGCGTTAGTAGCCAAGTGTGAGGATGCGAATGGGTTTTGCGTGCAACGGCTCATCTGTAATAATAGAAAATACTTCAAATAATTGAGAAGATGATTAATATCGCGAATGTGACAATATTATTTTATTGAATCCATTTTTGAACTAGATTGGTCTATTCATACTAAATGAGTCTATTTAAGTGCACCATCCTGACAATCAATCTAGCTTCCAATTCATTTTCGCTCAAGTTGGTTGCAGTGTACTTCCAATTACTCCTTAATTAGAGGCAGTTCGGTGTAGAGAGATTACCGCTTATAGGTTTGCGTAAGTGGGATTCGATTCGCAATCAATCCTAGTGCGCCATCTATCGCCGATTTGAACTGCATCGCAGTGCACGGCACTCTTTGATGAACCACTGAAGGGTAGATTGACCTTGTCATCGTCATCGATTCATTGTTCAACCGGCAATATTGTGAGTTTAATTGATGGCAGCCCTCAGAGCCTACCGATTCGAAATGATTGCAAATGGTTTTCCCATTTCGGGGAAACGGGACCAGCGTGTTCCGGTTGCTTTTCGGGAATCCAAGGTTTCTAATTAATGATCGATGATTACCACGTTAGCGTTTGAACTCATTAGCTGATGGTGATTAGTGACGTGCAACCTGTCAATCTAACACCATAGCCGAGGCGAAATTCGTTGTGATTTCTGTATCTGTTCCGTGGACTCACCTCACTAACCCATAAAGATAACGACGACGGGGTGGTTTTTTTTTTCATGCAAGCGCCGCATTCGCTTTCGACTAGAAGAAAGAATGACCCCGAAGGTCAGCCCGACAGTCGTCAACATCCAATTAAATTGCCATCTCAGCAGCCGGTGTTTTGTAACACATTAACATTCAACACAACAACAACAGTCTCTCTGGGATCTGATTCGACCTGATTAGAGAAAAGAGAGCGGCATTTTCTGTGAATTGCGATCCGACGAACCCGCGGCCATAAAATTGACGTTAGCGTTGTTTAGTAAATACTCCACTTGCAAACGCAGTAGCAGCCTACTGCGCGTTTTGATTTGTACGATTTGTTTGGGTTTTAAAAGTTTGCTGTTCTGGAGAAGAGTAGATTACAACGTTTCACTTTTTTTTATGCGTCATTGCGTGATGATTAAAATTCTCGTAAACAAACCAGTGGATCTACTGATTTTGTGAGGTTATGACACGTCGAACCGGGTGCCCAATGTGACCGCATCCGACCTGCATTCCGTCTGCATGGTAACGCCAAACGTCATCCGCAGTCGGAGGGGAAGCTCCACTACTATAAATCCTTACACCCTTAGTTTGGCACAATGGCAATCTATTCCATTGGCACCGGGATCGAATTTGTTTATTTTCCGTTTCGCTTGTAAAAGCAGCTGCAACAGTATAGCTGTTGGAACACCAACCCCCGAGTGATAAAGCGCCATCTGTCTGTCGTTGTTGTTGTTGCTATTGTTGCCATTACTGTGACCTTTTGATGTCACCAGACAAGAATAGCTGCTGCTGCTGCTTCTTTCTCTAGCTGTGTGTGTGTGTGGGAGGGTGGCAGATATAAAGGAGTGCAGAACGATGCGCATTTTTACAGACAACCGGAAACGAGCCAAGTGAAAAATGCTTCGAAATGACAGGATGTTTGTTCAGCTGCTGCTGTTGCTACTGCTGTCACTGTCTGCTGCCTCTTGCTCGTATTCGCTTGGATCCGCACAAGTGCATCCATTTTGGTTGTGATTAATGAAGAAGTAAATTCTGCTGCGTCGTCGTTTCCACTCGATATTTCCGCACTGGGAAACTAGCGGGGGGGGGAGTGGGAATTAGCATTGACGGATGGAAATTCGTTCCAACGCGTTCCGAACTACTCTGACAGAGGGAAGGAATATTGAACTTCTTGTGAATGATCAGCGCCTGCTGAGTGAACAAAATCTTATGTCGTTTGCGTTTGAAGTCAAAACTAGTTCTGTTCCAACCGCCAATTTCTTTCAAATTCATACATTCATACCATTAGTTTTGACCGATACAACTGCAGCTTCAAGGTACGTTTTATAATTTTCTAATTTAGAATATTGACTTGCTTAGGCCTCACCTAACTTTGACGAACCATTTCTTCGTTTAAAAAAATATGATATTTTCACTGTACTTTCGAATTCAGTTTTTTAGTAAAAATCTGCAATAGTAGACGATTTGTTAAAACCAAGACCCTTCTTAAGCTAGTTTTAATAGGTCAATTCAAACCGATTTTTCAATCTTATACAAAAGACTGTCCCAGAAAGTATAAACGCAACCAAAAACCGCTGCCATTTCGCAATGGTTCAGAACAGGCTTCCCAGCAGTACTGCTTTTCAACGACATCCTCTACGAGATAGCATGAACTGTCTGAGCGCAAAGTCGAGAGCCCAGTCTACAATATGTGTGAAGCATATGCCGAACTGTAATGGCAACAGCGCTCGCATGCTTAAATGAATGCTGTCACTGAGACAGTTTCTACTTGCCAGTTTGATGAGCGTATTCTATCCGGAGAGTAGTCAAACCGAACGGGCTGTTTGTATCCTGTTTCTTTATGTTCGCTCATTCGCATGAACTGTTACGGCGACAGCCTTAGAAAATCGAAGACATCCTTTGATTTTTAGGGAATTACTGTTACGAAGGGCTGTCGCGAGCCGGCTGTCTCATCAATCTCTCTTGAAGCAATAAACCGGCTGTTTCTGGAGACGAGCTGTGGTTCATAGTGCGCTCGCACTATTTCGATTGCCTCAATGAAACGGTACTAGTACATACGATTGCGTTGTTGGGATTACCTTTGCAGGAAACATTAGGGTTTCATTACACATTACCATTGAAAAATAAAGAAATTGTTTTAGATTTATATATACTGTCGGCAAAGGCAATGAATTTTGATAACTAACGAATATTAAAAGATAAACACTAAGTTTTGTGTAACGGCTCATATATATAAATTTCTAAAGTATTGATCCTTAGCGCTTCCTTCTTATTGCAAAAGAAACAGATACACTATCATTCATTAATAATACTCCGAAAATGTCTTATGTACCTATATTCTGAATAATAACGTTTTGATTTTTCGATCGAATCGTAGCTACTTTTCACAATTGTTTAATTATCTAGTGTTTTTAACGTTACTCCACCAATTGTCGGCACACTTTGGTACCCGTGCCTCACCGATTTCGTTGAAATTATAGAATATGATACTCTGAACCAAAATAAGATGTTTGGTGCACTTTGAATAGTTTTCGAATAAAATTGAATAGGCAACTTTTACAATATGTTTATATGTGAACAAGTGCTTTCAGATTCTCGATAAAAGTGTTTTAAAAAGAAAAATATAATGATACCATTATGTTTCCCAAAAGCATAAAATTTTTTGGTTTACCCCAAACTTTGTTACAAATTTAGTATTCTCAATTGTTCTTATTCACATAAGAATCAATCAACTAGTAGCTTAAATTTATTTAAAATAGCTTAAATTTAGTTGTTCATTTAACGTAGGTTTTGCCAGCAGTTGAAGGAATGAGAATATGAAAACGTTGAGTTCTTCATTTGTTACTACCTTTGAGAACCGATCTTCAATAAACCTCTTTTGTTTTCATAAATATCACCAAACTAGAAAAATAAGTTTACAAGTTTTTTTTATGGAATTCAGTGCCTATTAACATAGCTTTATTGCGGCTTAAATTGACTTTCCCTTTGCTCTCATTGCACGTTTCTATGTACTCCCCGGGCCTTGTAATTGAGCTCTTTTTCGTTGAGGTGGTAGATCTTTTAGTACCATCTACACAAATACAGGGTCCGCAACCATGAAGTTGATTGGGGGAGCTCTCAGATAAAAAGTAGTTCAACAGATGGTTGTTTATGTGTTTTTTTCCTGATTGTGCACATTAAGAATTTTTGTTTCGTGAATGGATTGAGAAGAAAAGTTCAGAATAAATTTTAAAATCGCAAATCATTTAATTAAAATCTATGAATTATGAGGTATTTTAGATGAGACTGATGTAGTCACTCTGAAAACCGAATTTTGAATGGAGGCCTCGAAATACATGTGTTATGTATCATTCGACTCACTTCATTGAGCTTTTAACGTATTAATGGGCCCGGGGGAACGATTGATATGTGTGCCTCAACTAACTACTAACTTAATTACTATTGTTGTACTCTGTGGGTTCCGTCAAGGACCTCCTAAGACTGTGGGCCCGGCGGCACATGCCTTTAGTATCCCTCTGTAAAAGCGCCCCTGGTATAAGTATGCTTGTATGTGTGTGTATGGGCACATTGACCGACTTACCCAAACTCTGGGTTTTGTGGCTCCACAGCCTTCCATTTATTTTCATCCATATCCAACTTCTTGTTTCGAAATTAAGGGATGATCGGTACCAAAACTGGGAATTTTATTTTTGAATTTTAAATAAATGAAAGACAAATTCGTGTCATATACTGCTCTTAAATTCTGTTTCTTCTAGGATAACTAAAACAATGAGTTTCTTAGGGTCGGAAATGACTGCTACAATATTATTATTATTATTATTATTATTATTATTATTATTATTATTATCATTATTATTATTATTATTATTTTTATTATTATTATTATTATTATTATTATTATTATTATTATTATTATCATTATTGTTATTATTATTATTATTATTATTATTATTATGATAATTATATCTTTTGTTTATTCCCGGTTTCAAACTTAATTGTGATCGTTCACCGGGGATTTACACCTACATTTTTCAGAATATAATTTCTTTTCAGAAAGAAAACAGTTAAATATGTGCAATGAACTCGGCTCTCAGAATGTTTCACTATTTAGTTACAATATTTATAGTTCAAAACGTTTGATTTTTTTTTCAAATGCGGAAACAAGCTACTAAGCCAATTAGACTTTAACAAATTTTCGACATTATTAGACTTGTAACTGCGGAAGTCGGATCCGAATTAAATCCAATAGTTCACTTTGCTATTCACGAATAACTTTCATTTCCCGATCCCATGTTCCGGAAATGTGAGGGCGTATGAGCCGACTCAAACAGAAAACCAAAAATGTGTACGAGAATTGCAGCAAGCGCATATAAACTGGATGTGCTGTTTGAAATTTCAATGCACCGCATCTTCTTCTGCGCGCGGCTCGTGATTACAACATCTACATTTCCAAAATTGGATTGAGCGTAAAAGCACATACAAGCATACATTTTTTTCTGAGCTACTTCCGTTGCTGGCCAATAACAGCCAAACGATCTTTTAATGTCGCATTACCGTGGCGCTCTGAGTTCGAGTACTTTGACTTGTGCACCGAAGCTGCGTGTATTTACACAGATTTCATATACATCCAACTTAAAGTTAGTATCTCTTGTCGCAGTGTTAGTGTTATCTCCGTGCACATAAGTTACTGCACAGAAGAAAAGTAATCCCTCAGCTCAGCTCTGAGATTTGTTGTTCTCTCTGTCGCTTTTGGCTCTGTGAGAACTAGGTTGGCTCTGTGAGAACCTTCGGTGGCTTATGCTTATGGCAGTTGAAAACAAATTGCTGTCTCAGTTGCAACGTCGCAGCGGTTTTATTGATGAAGTTTGTTGACAGATTTGCTTAACGTGCAAAGAACCGAATTCTCCTTATGTATCGATGTTACGAGATAAGTTACCATCCAAAAGTATATCGTTATTTCATTGTCTTGAAAAACACAAGCGAATATCTTTTTCAAGCTTTAGTTTTCAATTACAGCGAACTGTTATATCTGATATTATACCACAAAATCAGTGCACAACCCGTGAACTTTGTCACGAGACGCCACTGGTTTACTTGTTTGTGCGGTTGAAATTCTGCGTTTTCAAAATGTCGCGTACTGAAAAGGAAGTGAAAATTGAAGTTCTGGACACATGGCTAAGTGAGAAGGGTATTACTATGCGAAAATTGGGGAAGCGGTTTGGAATTCATCATGCCAGTGTTAAAACCATCATTAATAAGTTTGGGGAACACTATTCTTTGGATGAGCTACCAGGAAGAGGCAGAAAACCCGAAACTGGGCCAGAAAGTGGTATCTCTAATCATGAAGAACAGATCAATGTCAATACGTGATTTGGCAAAAAAAACAGGAACGAGCGTCGAAATGATCCAGCCTATCAAGAGTCGAAATCACCTGAAGACCTACAAGAAGCAGAAAATCTCGAAACAAAGTGTAGAAGTGAGCAGCAACAAGGGTCAATTTTTGTCTTTTGCAGTGTCCCGATACATGCGTTTTGATGGACGATGAGACTTATGTGAAGGAGGACTCAAAAACTCTTTCAGGTCCACAATACTTTACTTTCGACATTGGGGAGGATGTGAGCGATGCGGACAGGTCGATTCAAGTGGAGAAACTCGGTCGAAAGGTACTGGTATGGCAAGCAATATGTTCCTACGGTTTGAAGTCAACCATTTTTTACACTACCGGAACTATAAATGCAGAAATCTATCGATCTGAGTGTCTCCAGAAGAGATTGCTGGCTTTAGGTATAAAGCATAGTACACCTCCACTGTTTTGGCCGGATTTAGCGTCGGCTCACTATGCCAAAACCACTCTCAATTGGTTTGCGGAAACGGGTATAAACTTCATTGAGAAAAATATCAATCCACCAAATTGCCCTCAGCTTCGACCTATCGAACGTTACTAAGCAGTCGTGAAAAGGATCTTCAAGCAGACTGGTAAGGCAGCTGGAAATATGCAGAAGTTAAAAAAAATTGGGCTCAAGCGTCCAAAAAATGCGATGCAACTCTTGTCCGGAACTTGATGAAAAGCGTTCGATCAAAAGTTCGAAAATTCGTGTAAGAATAACTTAAATTTCATCCGGTTTTCATTATGCTCAAGTTTAACCTCGTACAATAAAGGATCAAATTTTAGTTTGAATAAATAATTTGAAAGAAATTGAAGTTTTTCCAAATTTTTGATATTATTAACAGCCAGATAACAATTAGTGTTCTAAAAATTTTACAATAGGGCCATTATTCACAAATTATTTTTCTAGTTGGAATCGAAAAACAGTCAAAATGACTTCCTTAGAAAATCTTGACTGCGACTAATTGAATGCATGGCTTAGAGTTCGTTCCTAAAGACGTGCATGGACTTTGCTGCAGTTTTACTTTCCTTTCAATACATTTTAGATGTATAAATTTAAACAATTTCCTTGCGTTCTTTGAATTGCACGATTAGTACGATCTGTCAGATTTATATTTCTGATCAATGTGACAAAACTACAAAATAAAAGGACACCGTTATTGCGCGATGGGTAAGTCGATGCCAAAAAGGATTCTATCGGTGAAATGATCCTTTCGGTGAAATGACATGGGAAAAATTGTGAAATGATTATATCGACAAAAATGATTCTATTGAAAAAACGATCGTTGAAAGAACCCTATCGGAAAAACTGTCCCTAACGGCAGAAATGATTCTTTCGGCGAAACGACCCTCTCGAGAAGAAAATTACTATTGGCTAAAATGACCTTATTGGTGAGATAATTCTATCGGCAAAATGATCTGATGAGAAAAAATGTTTAATGAAACTATCGGAAAAAATAATGCTATCTGCCCAAATAATTTACAGCAAATAAATTACCCAATCAGCAAAAAATATTCTATCGGTGAAATGATACTCGATAAAAACGATCCTATCGGCGAAATAACCCTTACGGTAAAACGGACCCTATCGGCAAAATGACCTTATGAGGAAAAATGTCGTATAAAACCATCGGTGCAAGTATTCTATCGGCAAAATAACTATAATGGTAAAAAATTCCCTATCGGCAAAAATTATTTTATCGGTGAAATGATACTCTCGATAAAAATGGTTCCATCGGCGAAATTACCCTGTCTAGTTTCGGCTTTTTGGGATTATTTAACAAACGAAATTATGTTTTTGCAATGGCTGAGCGGAAATATATATTGGAGAAGCCAAGTGAAAGAAAAACTAACAGAAAAGATGAATTTTTTGGAAAAAGATACGCTCAGAGACAGGACTCGAACCTGCGTTCTTATGCATTCCGTGCATACGCGCTACCATTTCGCCACTCTGATCTTGCTTTAGCCACACTAAAACTCGAAACAGACATAGTAGCAACGTACATCGAACATGGTCTACATCCTGGCCGTCACCCGACCGATACCTTACATCCAAACATCTTCTCTGTCCATCAAACACTAGTCCTCTCGCTTTATACCTATTTCTCCGATCAAGCATTGAGTAGGAGAGTGTATTTATAATCGCTCGTCACCTTCTTGTCACTTAGCTAAGAAATATGAACGATTACGGAGACGAATTACGGGGATAACAGAAAAAAAGTGTTATATCATAAGATGTTTCTGGCAAATTTCCAAATATTTATTCTAGTTGCCAAAACATTGGGAGGGCATGGCCACTCCAATCAATCTTTTGGAGGGCAAAAAGTGCTTTGCCCCCCTCATAGTTGCCGCCCCTGTTAGTAGTTTTCCATCATGAAGCACAGGAGAGTCGCTCACTGCGTTTTTATTTATAACTAATTTTTGAAGAATCAATCGTACGTTACTACTGCTCGTGAGCTCGTAAAAGGCGGGTGGGTAATGTCACAGACATAACTGGAGAACGTGAACATGAATAAAACTGTTACACATCTAAATATCCGACTTCCGGTTCCGGAATTACAAAGTAATATGTGCTAATTTACGAGAAAATGCGCACTCAATTTTCTCGGAAATCTCTTAACCGATTTTTACAAACTAAAATACAAATGAAATGTTTTGAAATTTCTTAAAAAGTTCCCGAAAAGTTGATCCAGTTCCGACTTTTGGTTCCGGTATTACAACGCGATAGTTGAAATTTGTTTTATTTCATGAGTGTTTTTTCACAATGGCAAAACGAGGTACTAATTTTTATTAAAACTTACTGGAAAATTCGTTCAGGTGGCAGATCTTGTTAGTTGGTGATTATATTCATTTTTGGGTTTACTAGTCCCTGGTTTCCGGTTTCGAAAGCTCCGATAATAGTGAAGAGAAATTCCACAAAATGGAACTCCCTTCGATTTCTCCGCAACGGTTAGACCGATTTTCACGAATCATGACTCAACTTGAAGCTCTCATTATCTTAAAAGATACTGTGCAATTTCATTCAGATCCGACTTCCGGTTCCGAAATTATATTGCAATAAGTAACAAAACTTTCAAGCTGTCATACAAGATGATGCAAAAGCGATACGAACCGGTACGTGTTGATACGGAAGAAGAAGAAAACACACCCGCCTAGCACACAGCGTGCTTTGTTCAATTTTCAATATCGTGCAGTGTTGCCACATTTAAATCTATATTAACTGGACATTACTGTTTACAAAATGAAAAGGTGATAGTAGTTTGTATCAAAAAAAGTTTTTGATTTTATTCAAGGTTGAAAAAAAGAAACTAGACAGAATCTTCTAGTGATGTTTTTGAAAATATAAGTAATATGAGAAAGGCATCATTACACCACTAGGTGGTTTTTTAAATAGTCTGAGTTCTCCATCGCCAAATTTTATTATTTTTTTAATCCTCATGAAATTTTAATAAACTATTCTTTGACATCAAGACGATTCAAGTATCTGTCATCAGTGTAAACCGGGTCTGCATCCAACGCCATCTAGTAAAGTAGCGTCATTAAAGAACAGTACAAACAGTAATGGACCGAGGTTTGCTACCCTGAGTAACGCCAGATTTTTTTCGTGAAAGAAGAACAGTTTTACGCGAAGGCACCGGCATTTTCGGACTTCAATTTGAAATTTTTTAGCTGTAACGTACGACTGAACGACTTGAAAACCGGCGATGAGCGACACTGCAGTGATCCATGATGGAAGACTACTAGACGAAAATTTCACTGTTCTACTTTTCCAGGCCGTGTTCGGTTCCAGTGTAACCGGTGAAACAAAATCCCGACGTTTGTGATCGCCAGAAATGATTCTGTTTATGGATGTGTTTCAACATCCGTTCGTTAAATCGTTAAAACCTTTAATCGTTAAATCGTCAAATCGCCAAATCGTCAAATCGTCATATCGATAAATCGATAAATCGATAAATCGATAAATCATTTAATTGTTAAATCGTTGAATCTTTGAATAGTTGAATCGTTAAATTTTTGAAATCGGTAAATTGCTAAATCGTGAAATCGTCAAATCGTCAAATCGTCAAATCGTCAAATCGTCAAATCGTCAAATCGATAAATCGTGAAATCATTAAATCGATACATCGTTAAATCGTTAAATCGTTAAATCGTTAAATCGTTAAATCGTTAAATCGTTAAATCGTTAAATCGTTAAATCGTTAAATCGTTAAATCGTTAAATCGTTAAATCGTTAAATCGTTAAATCGTTAAATCGTTAAATCGTTAAATCGTTAAATCGTTAAATCGTTAAATCGTTAAATCGTTAAATCGTTAAATCGTTAAATCGTTAAATCGTTAAATCGTTAAATCGTTAAATCGTTAAATCGTTAAATCGTTAAATCGTTAAATCGTTAAATCCTTAAATCGTTAAATCGTTAAATCGTTAAATCGTTCAATCGTTAAATCGTTCAATCGTTCAATCGTTAAATCGTTAAATCGTTAAATCGTTAAATCGTTAAATCGTTAAATCGTTAAATCGTTAAATCGTTAAATCGTTAAATCGTTAAATCGTTAAATCGTTAAATCGTTAAATCGTTAAATCGTTAAATCGTTAAATCGTTAAATCGTTAAATCGTTAAATCGTTAAATCGTTAAATCGTTAAATCGTTAAATCGTTAAATCGTTAAATCGTTAAATCGTTAAATCGTTAAATCGTTAAATCGTTAAATCGTTAAATCGTTAAATCGTTAAATCGTTAAATCGTTAAATCGTTAAATCGTTAAATCGTTAAATCGTTAAATCGTTAAATCGTTAAATCGTTAAATCGTTAAATCGTTAAATCGTTAAATCGTTAAATCGTTAAATCGTTAAATCGTTAAATCGTTAAATCGTTAAATCGTTAAATCGTTAAATCGTTAAATCGTTAAATCGTTAAATCGTTAAATCGTTAAATCGTTAAATCTTTAAATTTTTAAATCGTAAATCGTTAAATTGTTAAATCGTTAAATCTTTGAATGGTTAAATCGTTTATTCGTTAAATCGTTAAATTGTTCAATCGTTAAATCGTTAAATCGTTAAATCGTTAAATCGTTAAATCGTTAAATCGTTAAATCGTTAAATCGTTAAATCGTTAAATCGTTAAATCGTTCAATCGTTCAATCGTTAAATCGTTAAATCGTTAAATCGTTAAATCGTTAAATCGTTAAATCGTTAAATCGTTAAATCGTTAAATCGTTAAATCGTTAAATCGTTAAATCGTTAAATCGTTAAATCGTTAAATCGTTAAATCGTTAAATCGTTAAATCGTTAAATCGTTAAATCGTTAAATCGTTAAATCGTTAAATCGTTAAATCGTTAAATCGTTAAATCGTTAAATCCTTAAATCGTTAAATCGTTAAATCGTTAAATCGTTCAATCGTTAAATCGTTCAATCGTTAAATCGTTAAATCGTTAAATCGTTAAATCGTTCAATCGTTAAATCGTTCAATCGTTCAATCGTTAAATCGTTAAATCGTTAAATCGTTAAATCGTTAAATCGTTAAATCGTTAAATCGTTAAATCGTTAAATCGTTAAATCGTTAAATCGTTAAATCGTTAAATCGTTAAATCGTTAAATCGTTAAATCGTTAAATCGTTAAATCGTTAAATCGTTAAATCGTTAAATCGTTAAATCGTTAAATCGTTAAATCGTTAAATCGTTAAATCGTTAAATCGTTAAATCGTTAAATCGTTAAATCGTTAAATCGTTAAATCGTTAAATCGTTAAATCGTTAAATCGTTAAATCGTTAAATCGTTAAATCGTTAAATTTTTAAATCGTAAATCGTTAAATTGTTAAATCGTTAAATCTTTGAATGGTTAAATCGTTAAATCATTAAATCGTTAAATCGTTTATTCGTTAAATCGTTAAATAGTTCAATCGTTAAATCCTTAAATCGTTAAATCGTTAAATCGTTAAATCGTTAAATCGTTAAATCGTTAAATCGTTAAATCGTTAAATCGTTAAATCGTTAAATCGTTCAATCGTTAAATCGTTAAATCGTTCAATCGTTAAATCGTTCAATCGTTAAATCGTTAAATCGTTAAATCGTTAAATCGTTAAATCGTTAAATCGTTAAATCGTTAAATCGTTAAATCGTTAAATCGTTAAATCGTTAAATCGTTAAATCCTTAAATCGTTAAATCGTTAAATCGTTAAATCGTTCAATCGTTAAATCGTTCAATCGTTCAATCGTTAAATCGTTAAATCGTTAAATCGTTAAATCGTTAAATCGTTAAATCGTTAAATCGTTAAATCGTTAAATCGTTAAATCGTTAAATCGTTAAATCGTTAAATCGTTAAATCGTTAAATCGTTAAATCGTTAAATCGTTAAATCGTTAAATCGTTAAATCGTTAAATCGTTAAATCGTTAAATCGTTAAATCGTTAAATCGTTAAATCGTTAAATCGTTAAATCGTTAAATCGTTAAATCGTTAAATCGTTAAATCGTTAAATCGTTAAATCGTTAAATCGTTAAATCGTTAAATCGTTAAATCGTTAAATCGTTAAATCGTTAAATCGTTAAATCGTTAAATCGTTAAATCGTTAAATCGTTAAATCGTTAAATCGTTAAATCGTTAAATCGTTAAATCGTTAAATCGTTAAATCGTTAAATCGTTAAATCGTTAAATTTTTAAATCGTAAATCGTTAAATTGTTAAATCGTTAAATCTTTGAATGGTTAAATCGTTAAATCATTAAATCGTTAAATCGTTTATTCGTTAAATCGTTAAATAGTTCAATCGTTAAATCGTTAAATCGTTAAATCGTTAAATCGCTAAATCGTTAAATCGTTAAATCGTTAAATCGTTAAATCGTTAAATCGTTAAATCGTTAAATCGTTAAATCGTTAAATCGTTAAATCGTTAAATCGTTCAATCGTTCAATCGTTAAATCGTTAAATCGTTCAATCGTTAAATCGTTAAATCGTTAAATCGTTAAATCGTTCAATCGTTAAATCGTTAAATCGTTAAATCGTTCAATCGTTCAATCGTTAAATCGTTCAATCGTTAAATCGTTAAATCGTTAAATCGTTAAATCGTTAAATCGTTAAATCGTTAAATCGTTAAATCGTTAAATCGTTAAATCGTTAAATCGTTAAATCGTTAAATCGTTAAATCGTTAAATCGTTAAATCGTTAAATCGTTAAATCGTTAAATCGTTAAATCGTTAAATCGTTAAATCGTTAAATCGTTAAATCGTTAAATCGTTAAATCGTTAAATCGTTAAATCGTTAAATCGTTAAATCGTTAAATCGTTAAATCGTTAAATCGTTAAATCGTTAAATCGTTAAATCGTTAAATCGTTAAATCGTTAAATCGTTAAATCGTTAAATCGTTAAATCGTTAAATCGTTAAATCGTTAAATCGTTAAATCGTTAAATCGTTAAATCGTTAAATCGTTAAATCGTTAAATCGTTAAATCGTTAAATCGTTAAATCGTTAAATCGTTAAATCGTTAAATCGTTAAATCGTTAAATCGTTAAATCGTTAAATCGTTAAATCGTTAAATCGTTAAATCGTTAAATCGTTAAATCGTTAAATCGTTAAATCGTTAAATAGTTCAATCGTTAAATCGTTCAATCGTTAAATGTTAAATCATTAAAATCGCCAAAGTCGTTAAAATCGCCAAAGTCGTTAAAGTCGTTAAAGTCGTTAAAGTCGTTAAAGTCGTTAAAGTCGTTAAAGTCGTTAAAGTCGTTGAAGTTGTTAAATCGTTAAATCGTCCAACATTTTAAAATCGTTCGGGACACATTTCTTATAGAACACAAGAAAAGAATTTAATCGATAATTTCAAAAAATTCAATCGTTTGATATTTTATTTTACTTTCCGTACATTTAATTCTAGCTGATCATGAAATGACGTTAACTAATGCGTCTGAAATGGTCGACTATCACTCTGCATAACGACTAAAAAATCGTATTTACGCTCACATGATTATAAATAAAACGTTTCTGTTTCGAATTTACCTGACCTAAGGCTCGAAGCGGTTTGTCATATCACCGCAATTGTTTACTGAAAAGTCGCGTAATTAAAAAAAAAACACAGAAGCACCTATCTCCAGGCAACAAGTCACGTCTTCCAACGGAAAACAAATTACCGAAAATAAACGGTTATCACTAGCGTACATAAAAATAATTACATATCATCACTGTACAGCACCATGTCGGCAGCATTGGCTTCGGAAGCAGGCAGCGCCGCCGCCAGTTGCATCGTGGATGCAGCCCCCGAGCCGATCAACGTCTGCCGGTGGCGCAGGAAGAACGCACTGAAGTAATCCTTGAAACAAAGGTACAGATTACGGTAGGCAGCGGTGCAATTGTCCGTGACCATCGGCCGGTTCACGTCGATGCACTGGCGAGCTCGGGCTTTGAATTCCTCCAGCGGTTGATCTTCGGCAAATTGAGCGTGCAGTCGATCCAGATTTGGTCCGTCGGCGTCACTGTACAGATCGGTACGAATTCCGAAGCATCGGAACAGGCAACGAGTGTCGGCGTCGTTCGGGAATATTCCTTGCCTGTACAGTTTCAGGTGATTCGGTGGGATGCGGAGGATCCGAGCGCAGGTGATCTGCGCTTTGATGAACTGATCGGCCGTTAGTTTTTCGAAGGCGATCGGTCCGGATGACGGTTCCGGTCGTTGCATGGCACATCGGAACGAGAAGTAGGCTCTGGTACACGCGTCGGAAGCATCGTAGGACGCTAATCGACGCTCGACACATTGAAGCACCTTCTGGGAGAACGCACCGACATCGCTGGTGATGGGAAACAGCTGACGGCCACTGTCGATCAGTAACCCTTTGTCGTCCTCCCAGAAACCGAGGATGATTCCAACGCATCGCACCATACACATCGTGTCCCGATCGGCCGGGTAAACACTGGCATTGTATTGCCCCAGGCGGGACTCCGAAATTCCCAGATACTGAACACAGATGGCTTGTGCCTGTAGCAACGCTTCATTCGGAACCGGATCGCTTCTCGATGGCAGCGCCTGGATTACCACCAGCAGGAGGATAACACTCGCAACAAAATGACAAAACGGTCGAACGGCCATGGTTGGATAGTGTTATTAGAGGAACTGATGGTTCATCCCGATAAGTGTCCGTACTTATAAGAAGAAAAAAATACCGTCTACGATGGAACACGTTTTGTTGTGCTGGCCCCTTGTCGTAAACAAGGCTTTACGCTGTTTCTAAAATTTTGTTCCGATGTTTGATAAACAGAACAGAATTACCTGGCATTACGCTCCAACACAATCGCGGTGGTCCAATGTTGTGACGAGTGTCGCAACTTTGGCGCGGCACGATTCACTGTTTGCGTAAACACACCACTTTCAATGGATCTCGGGCTGTCAAAGTTATGGCAATCACACATGCCTACTGGGATCACCACACGATGCGCAGCAGACAGGCCTGCGGGGTTTTTTTCACTCGGTTGCTTAGCTTCCGCACCTTAACGCAGTGAACTATTGTCACATAAATAAGGATCAACATTTTCCCGGAGAAACTTTCTTCCCTTGCAGGCAAAGCCAAGCTAAGATTCGTCAGTTATCGTAAAATCCTACCGGAGGAGGATACGTTCGTGTGAGTGTGTGTGTGCGAATTGTAGATGTATCAATGTCAAGACCCCTTCGAAGCTCCCCCCTCACAACCTTTAATCGGAACTTTGATGTTTGGTTTATTCCGGAGACGGTGAAAGTCAGCTTTTATTCGGGTTGTATCAGAATGGAGTAGCTTTCCTTTTCTTATTCTCCCAGTTCCGACAAAAAAAAAAAACATTCCACCGGTAAGCAAACATTCGTAAGCACCCACTCACTAGGGCAGGAGGAACCGTGTGCGAGACTTACTTGAAGTTAAACTCAGCAAAATCTTGATCTTCCTGTTATCCTGTATATTTTATTACCTCTTAGCATTGTGTGAGTGTGTGAAGGGGGTAAATACGACGGTAAGACTCTACTGGATTTTAACACAGCAAACGGTATTTAAACCTACCCTCGGTTGAGTGCGTTTTTGGGGGCTATTGAAAAACCGGAAGTCTAGTTCGTAAATTTGCTACAGTTCCACATCATAGAAAGAGCATCCAGAGGCAAGTGCAAAATTACTTGTGTTTGGTCAGTGCCGCCAGTCTTCAAAATTTCCTAGGAAGAACCGAGGCTAGAACCAAGCCAGAGGATTGAAGTTCATCCAACTGTAATGAATTTGGTCAGTAAACTGTAAAAATAAAAATCTGTTCCTACAAGTCGATAGATTTCACAACTGAAATTGTTTCGGGTTCGTAGAATATTAATGCCGAAGAGAAAGGCTTTTTATGTGGGATGAATAAGTCCCTTGGAATAATGTTCTCTTTGACGTGATTACGTCTTACTTCAGAACGGGAGAGCTTTAGGAAATTTAACCTGTGAAAGAGGGATTGGAATTCGAATCTAGAACCTTCATTCCGCTTCCATAAATTCAAATATGTTCTTAGCAAAATATGGTGAAATTTTAATCTTAAATTGAATATTAATATATTAAAATTCAAGTTCTCTGGAACTATTAAATTTATAGCGGCGAAATCATGACACAACAAAAAATCTCAATCAAGAACGACAATAAGGCGCATTGTTCATAATTTCCGAAATTACATTTTGGATGGTGAAACACACCCGATTTCACTATTTAACGATTTAACGATTTATCGATTTATCGATTTATCGATTTATCGATTTATCGATTTATCGATTTATCGATGCATCGATTTATAGAGCGAACGATTGAACGATTTAACGATTTAATGATTTAACGATTTAATGATTTAACGATTTAACGATTTAACGATTTAACGATTCAACGATTCAACGATTAAAAGATTTAACGAATTATTGATTTAATGATTTAACGACTTTAACGACTTTAACGACTTTAACGATTTAATAATTTAACGACTGACGATTTAACGATTTAACGATTCAACGATTTAACGATTTATTGATTTAATGATTTAACGACTTTAACGACTTTAAATATTTAACGATTTAACGATTCAACAATTCAACGATTCAAAGATTTAACGACTTTAACGATTTAACGATTCAACAATTTCACGATTTAACGATTAAACAATTTAACGATTTAACGATTTAACGATTTTTAGGACTTTAACGATTTTAACGACTTTAACGACTTTAACGATTTAACGATTTAACGATTTAACGATTTAACGATTTAACGATTTAACGATTTAACGATTTAACGATTTAACGATTTAACGATTTAACGATTTAACGATTTAACGATTTAACTATTTAACGATTTAACGATTTAACGATTTACCGGTTTAACGATTTAACGATTTAACGATTTAACGATTTAACGATTTAACGATTTAACGATTTAACGATTTAACGACTTGATTGACTTTAACGATTTAACGAATTAACGATTTAACGATTTAACGATTTAACGATTTAACGATTTAACGATTTAACGATTTAACTATTTAACGATTTAACGGTTTAACGATTTAACGATTTAACGATTTAACGGTTTAACGATTTAACGATTTAACGATTTAACGATTTAACGATTTAACGATTTAACGATTTAACGATTTAACGATTTAACGATTTAACGATTTAACGATTTACCGATTTAACGATTTAACGATTTAACGACTTTAATGACTTTAACGATTCAACAAACCAACGATTTATCGATTTAACGTTTTCACGACTTTAACGACTTTAACGATTTAACGATTTATCGATTTAACGATTTAATGAATTAACGATTTAAGGATTTAACGATTTAACGATTTAACGATTCAACGATTTAACGATTTAACGATTTAACGATTTAACGATTTAACGATTTAACGATTTATGGATTGAACGATTAACGACTTTAGCGATTCAGCGATTTCCACGACTTCTATGACTTCCACGACTTCCACGACTTCTACGATTTCTACGACTTCTACGACTTCTACGACTTCTACGACTTCTACGACTTCTACGACTTCTACGACTTCTTCGACTTCTACGACTTCTTCGACTTCTACGACTTCTACGACTTCTACGACATCCACGATTTCTACGACTTCCAAGACTTCTACGACTTCTACGACTTCCACAACTTCCACAACTTCCACAACTTCCGCAACTTCCACTTTTTCCATGACTTCCACGACTTCCACGACTTCCACGACTTCCACGACTTCCACGACTTCCCCGATTTCCACGACTTCCTCGACTTCCACGATTTCCACGACTTCCACGATTTCCACGACTTCTACGACTTTCACGACTTCCCCGACTTCCACGACTTCCCCGACTTCCACGACTTCCACGACTTCCCCGACTTCCACGACTTCCCCGACTTCCACGACTTCCCCGATTTCCACAACTTCTACGACTTCTACAACTTCTACGACTTCTACGACTTCGGGCATTGGTGAAATGAATTTCGACGAACCGAACTTCGTCACAGTAGACTTCGGTGAAACGGTTCTCGGCGAAACGGTCCTTAGTAAAATGATTCTGAAGAAGTGGCTTCCGATAAAACGGTAAAACAACTCTCGATGTAGCAGATTTCTGACGTTTCGGTCTGCGTTAGACCATCTACGAAGAATCAACCACTACGGTGTTATTTTGTCTGTTAGTTTTAACTGAGCGAATATTGGTCGTAATTTATCTAAAATGTAGTTTGCTAGCTTTTAATCGATTTATCGAACGATTGGTCGAACCGCTGCACGACTACTGAAATCCTCTAATATTCAACCACTCGACTACTCGAATACTCGACTGCCCGATTAATCGAACACTAGAATGTTCGATTACTCTTCTACTGACTATCATCTACTCGACTGTTTAACCACTGGACTACTCGAATGCTCGACTACTCGACTACACGACTGCTCAACTGATCTCCTGTTCGATTACTCGACTACTCGATTACTCAACTATTCCACTGCTCGACTACTCGATTACTTGTATACTTCAACATTCGAATACTCGACTACTCAACTACTGACTGCTCGGCTGTTCGACTCCTGAAGTATTTTTTTACTCAACAACTTGTTTACTCGAATACTTGAATACTCGAAAAGTCGACAGTTAGTCAAAGTTATGAGAATCGTTGTATAATATTCTAAGTAAGACGTATACTTTTTATCAATTCGAAAGAAAACAGAGGAATTCAATAGTGGAATGGAAACCGATGAGAAACTAACCCCAAGTGACAAGATTGAATTCTGCAAGCTTTCAAAATCCATAGAACTGCTCTGCGCTTGAGTTGCCTTGGAGACGCGTTGTAAACTTTATCTTCGAGAGTCGATTTACTGAAGCAGCGCTCAGACATGACTGTGCAAATTTGGTTCGCGACAAAATTTGGACAGCCCCAAATATTCTGCATATCTCTGAAAATACTTCCTAAACGCAGATTGAAGAACGTATGTCTGTCCATTGTGTAAAATCAATTTTTGATGGTACTACAAGCTTTTAGATCGCAGATAGCGTCCAAAGAGCGCCAAGTTCGAAAAGCAATTGTGTTGCGGTCGCAATGAAAATCCGGATCTGTCAGTAAGAAAATTTGCGAATAGGCTTGGTTTATTTTTGCAAGCACTGTCTATAACGTCCTTTAATCTTTCGATACACGTTTGGCAACAGTCAAGAAGGCTAGGAGCGGAATAAAAACGGATCTCAGAAACCACCAGAAGAACGCGAAGGAGAAGCAACTATTGCAGAAGAGATCAGATCTTTCGGTACGTAGTGCGGCTAGAAAATTAAAATTGTCTCAAACTTCCTTGCATACCTTGATATGAAGTCGTTCAAGGTGTTCAAACTGAACCGAACCGTAATGATAATAATAAACGAATATTTAACGAAGCTTCCTTGTATGATAATGAACTTATGTGCTGGAAGACGTTAAGCAGCTTCGTGGAATGTCTTTTTGTAATGCCATGCTACGGAGCATTTCAAGACGAAGAAAAAGGCCAAGTTTCTCAAAAAATATCTGATTCGGCAGGCAATATGCAGCTGTGGTCGAATAAGTCAAAGCTTCATCACCACCTGAACGGTGATCAAGGAAATATACTTCGAAGAATGCCTAAAGAAGCGATTGTTATTATTCCTCGCTAGTTTGGCCCGCTTTGGCATCTTGTCACTACGACGAAGATGTTTTGGAATGGTATAAAGCAAATGGAGTCCATTTTGTACCGAAAGAGGCGAATCCACTATCCCGAGTTGCGACCTATCGAGCGGCATTGGGCTCTCGTGAAGAGAGCTAGAACTATAAACAGAAGTAGCTAAATTGATTCACAGAAAAGTCTGCACAGACTGAAAAATTCGTAGTTTCTTCATGCAGTCCGATTGAGTAACTATAATTAGTTTAGAGATGACTTCTAATGCACAGTTAAATGAATAAAAAATGTTAAACTAACAGCAAATTAGTTTCATTTCAAATTAAAACTGTTCACTGTTCGCGACCAAGAATAAGTCTCTGATGAAGTGAAGTTCTGTTCAAATATCACCAGTTGTGTAACTCCATGTTGCAAGTGAAAATCTCATTTCAATTCATTGTTCTATGTTTTGTGATAATTGAGTAACAATGTTTTATAACTGTGATTGCCGTTTGTTGTTGTTGTTGTTGTTGTTGTTGTTGTTGTTGTTGTTGTTGTTGTTGTTGTTGTTGTTGTTGTTGTTGTTGTTGTTGTTGTTGTTGTTGTTGTTGTTGTTGTTGTTGTTGTTGTTGTTGTTGTTGTTGTTGTTGTTGTTGTTGTTGTTGTTGTTGTTGTTGTTGTTGTTGTTGTTGTTGTTGTTGTTGTTGTTGTTGTTGTTGTTGTTGTTGTTGTTGTTGTTGTTGTTGTTGTTGTTGTTGTTGTTGTTGTTGTTGTTGTTGTTGTTGTTGTTGTTGTTGTTGTTGTTGTTGTTGTTGTTGTTGTTGTTGTTGTTGTTGTTGTTGTTGTTGTTGTTGTTGTTGTTGTTGTTGTTGTTGTTGTTGTTGTTGTTGTTGTTGTTGTTGTTGTTGTTGTTGTTGTTGTTGTTGTTGTTGTTGTTGTTGTTGTTGTTGTTGTTGTTGTTGTTGTTGTTGTTGTTGTTGTTGTTGTTGTTGTTGTTGTTGTTGTTGTTGTTGTTGTTGTTGTTGTTGTTGTTGTTGTTGTTGTTGTTGTTGTTGTTGTTGTTGTTGTTGTTGTTGTTGTTGTTGTTGTTGTTGTTGTTGTTGTTGTTGTTGTTGTTGTTGTTGTTGTTGTTGTTGTTGTTGTTGTTGTTGTTGTTGTTGTTGTTGTTGTTGTTGTTGTTGTTGTTGTTGTTGTTGTTGTTGTTGTTGTTGTTGTTGTTGTTGTTGTTGTTGTTGTTGTTGTTGTTGTTGTTGTTGTTGTTGTTGTTGTTGTTGTTGTTGTTGTTGTTGTTGTTGTTGTTGTTGTTGTTGTTGTTGTTGTTGTTGTTGTTGTTGTTGTTGTTGTTGTTGTTGTTGTTGTTGTTGTTGTTGTTGTTGTTGTTGTTGTTGTTGTTGTTGTTGTTGTTGTTGTTGTTGTTGTTGTTGTTGTTGTTGTTGTTGTTGTTGTTGTTGTTGTTGTTGTTGTTGTTGTTGTTGTTGTTGTTGTTGTTGTTGTTGTTGTTGTTGTTGTTGTTGTTGTTGTTGTTGTTGTTGTTGTTGTTGTTGTTGTTGTTGTTGTTGTTGTTGTTGTTGTTGTTGTTGTTATTTTTTATGATTATTATTATTATTATTAATATTTTTATTTTTATTATTATTATTGTTATTACATTTTTTTTTCATTATATTTTCTGTTGACTACCACAATCGTATTTGAACAATTGTTTTTGAATTTTCACTTGACTAAAATATTTCCATCATAAATAATTTTTGTTTTCTTTCTCTATTTTCAGGTACATAAAATTTCCCACATCTTCAGCACTCGTATACGACCAATTATTTAAGTGAGTACTGAATCATTTCGTTAAATATTCTCACTTCCGAAATCACAAAACAAAAAATCAAACTAAACGGTCAATCTAGAATCTGCACCGAGGCTTTCAGTTCGCCCACATAAATAACCAACTGCCTACCGGCGGCCACCGACAAAATCTAGTACATTCCGATTGGTACCGGATGAAGAGTAGTAGGAAGGAACAGAAACTGACCGACGACGACATGTGCTATGCCCTTTCGAGGTTACGCGAGACCCAAGAGCTGTCCAAATGGATTAATGTTTTTCTATATCTGACAAAACCGGTGACCTCCTGGACTGGTCTGGCCTGGCCTGGCCTGGCCTGGCCTGGCCTGGCCTGGCTTGGCCACGGTGGGTGGGTTTCTCCACGGTCACGCCTGCAATATTTATAGGAGCCTGAAAGCCTCGGCTACCGGCTCGCGTATGGACAGCCAGCCCAGACTGTGCCGTAAATATTTCAGCTCAGCGGAAGTCTTGTCAAAAAGTGTTAGTTTCCACCGGGGCTTTACACCGTTCTCGGCTGCCGACTGGGAACGAGTGCGGGAGGAGGACGAACGAGATTTGCCAAATAGTTGCGGTTTATCACGCACGGCTCCCAACGCGCGACACAGCTATTGCCAATTATATGTGGGAATTCGGGAATGGGGGGGAAGTTTTTAAATGTTCATCGGTTAACCGACGACGGAACAAGTCATGTGCATGTTTCTACATGAATTTGCGGCTTTTGAGGTTATTATCGGCAGCGTTACGGTGTTACAGTGTGAGTTATGAGCGTGGGAATAGATAAATCTCCTCCAGGAGTCAGTTCACGGACTGACTTTTTGCGGGATTAGAGCGAAAGCTGTTTTGTTGGCGAATAGATATAGATTTGGCCGGGCTTTGTCAAATGTTAACGAATGGCTTTTTGTTTTGTTTTCTGGATCACACCAGAAATGTTCTCCTTTGGGCAATAGGAATCAAATTAAAGCATTTGTGCGGAAATGAACACTCATTCGTCACGTCACTTTATACTACCTTCGGAAACACGACAATCAAGATAATTTAGCAATTCAATCATCGCCTACTGCACCGGATTACCGAAGGATTACTTTGGCGTTTGGCGTCGCCATCGTTACCACGACACTCATCGAAGCAGGTGTCAATCGGCGGTGGTGGTGCGTGACACGAAGCGCGAAAACCCGAATCTTCGAAGCAATCGACCGCTGAATATTCATGAGCCCCACCGGATCGGAACCGGTTTCGCCAAGAGGTGGAAATTTTCCGGAAATACACCACTCCGACCTCGGCAGGAGGGGTGTAATTTTTCACATCGCCTTCGGTCGTGTGTTTTTTTTTCTTCCGAATCCCGAATTTATTTCAGGTTCTTTTTTTTTTATTGTGACCAAGCACCTGCGAAAGCAAAATCAAAAACTGGGGCTGCCAGTTGATAAGAAACCGGTCGGATGTCGGATAGGTTTCAATTTGATATTGGATTTTCGTTCGTTGGGGTAGCGCCTTAATCTATTCTTACGTATGCTAATCGAGTGCCGTATGTGTGCGACGATGCGATGCGGTGTGGGCGTCTACTCAAGTGACTACCCAAGCGCGCTCCATTCACGAAACCCGCCGTTGCTTTCCTGTAAATTGAAGAACTTATCGAGGGAATACGGTTTACCATACGTCTTCGGAAATCCTGGCTTTGACTTTTGGAAAATGTGTTTTTTATTTTTGTTACCGAAGGGGAAAGAGTTTGACCTTCAGCCGGTTAACGTGGTAGCCATATTTCGACCGGGTTTAGCGTCCTCAGGGGGGAAAACGAGCGAATAATTTCGATTTAATATTGAAATTTTACATTTGAAAGTGATTAGGTCATACGGGTTCAGTTTGCGTTGGCTACGATACTTTGGCACATATTTGATTTTCACAATTAACTTGTTGCGGTCTAATATCTCATACTTTCGACATCCGTGTGAAACTGGACCCTTACTTTCGTAGGAGGAAGAAAATCCTCGAAGACCGCAAAACTATCCGACATTTGTAGAAAAAGTTATTAAAGGACAACCGACATTAAGTTCGAACAATGCATACGGAAAATAATTTTTGGATCACCCTAATAATTAGAACCACCCTAATACCATATGCTTCAAAATATGGCTTATCTTTCACTGATCATTTGTTCCGAAGACATCATAGCTCTAAAGTATAAGGCTAAGCCACAAATGTTTTTGTCCCCCTAAATTGTGGATCCGGACCACTGTGCAATGGTTCATTCCTTAATATATCTAGCAACACTGCTGCTAGCTGTCGTAATATGATTTGACTTTCTTTTATTGTACTATAAGTAACTCAACTTAGTATGAAGATTCTTTTTAAGTGACAAGCCATGTTCCAAAACTAACTGTTAAGGCCAAAAAAAGTATTACTTTTTAATTTGAAGTAACAGATCTTTTGGTGTTATAGTTCAGAAGATATGGATGATGCTATTTTATGCAAACAAAGACATTATACGTTTAGTGCAAATCAAGAATAGTTTGATTAGCTTTATACACTTTTCGCACGGCAAAATTCGCACCAAATGAGCGCAAAAAAAGCTAGCATTTTGGATGGATCGCGTTCGAGAAAAATGTTCCGAACAGCATAAAGCATTTTGATAGTATCTTTCAATTGAATATGCAAACCCGAAATGAAAAAATCGTATTTTGGTAGCCATTAGGACCGCTCTGAAGAACGATTGAGATTTCTTATTTGCCAATCGTAGGTAAAAATCATCAGTTTAATGCAAATCTAGAATATTTTGATCAAATTTGTGCACCTTTCACTGTGCGCAATTTGCACCAAACGAGCGCAAACAAAGCTAGCATTTGGTTGCTTCTCGTTTGAGGAAAATGTTCGAAAAATATTTAATATCGTGAAGAATTCCACAATTGAAAGCCGGAAATGAATCCTGTACAGCATTTTGATAGTTATTTTTTTAAATTCAATATGCAAATCCGATATGAAATAATCGACTCAAAAGCTCTGTGTTTTGGTTTGTCGGTAGCCATTAGCACCAGTGATGCCACTTTTCCCTGAAGTCAAATCCGTAGATTTGGCTTCAAGTCTACTTATGCTCGTACAAATATGCTCCATTGAGACGAACACATCCTTCCCAATAGAGACAAAACAACTCACCAAATGCGTCTACATGTTTAGAATGAAAATAAGTAAATACCAAATACGAAAAAAAATCAAAAGGTGCGTGAAATTACTAGTTTGGAATTCCAAGCGATAAAGGCAGACTTAAAAAAATAAGTAATCGGTGACGATAGATGTTTGATAATTAGACATGAGGAAAAAATATCTCTAACAACGAGGTAACAATATTCAATAATATTTCTTTGTTATCTAGAGATATAATAAAAAATGAATGGTCAATAATTTTTTGAAGAAATTATGTTAAATCCGTAGATTTTGAGTGGTCCATCCGTAGATCCGTAAAAAAGATAGAAATCCGTAGATCTACGGATAAATCCGTAGGGTTGGCATCGCAGATTAGCACCGCTCATTTGTGAAAAAGCTACAGAGGAGGTATTCGCGTAAAAAGAAAGCTGGAATTAACCAACATTGGTTTAGTATTAAATCAATCGACGTTGCGAGCAGTTCGGGCGATTGCGTCATCCTGCTGCTAGTCGTTTGCATTGGAGAAAAAGATAACGATGAGGAACATTGTAGAAAAACAGCTGCTCTAATTGCTCTAAATGCTATCTAAAGAACTATTGAGATTACTTATTTGCAAATCGTAGGTAAAAATCATCAGTTTAATGCAAATCTAGAATATTTGATCGATTTTGTGCACTTTTCACTGTGCGAAATTCGCACCAAACGAGCGCAAATAAAGCTAGCTAGGCTTAATATCGTACAGAATTCCACAATTTGATTCTTTTGAAAGCCGGAAATGAGTCCCGTACATATTTTTCATAGTTTCTTTCATTCAAAACTTACAGATGACTTCTTTCTGGAATACAAACGGAATCATCCGTAACAAAACTGTTCGTATCAAGGACTTCAAAGTCAGTAACGGTCCATTTCAGGACCACACAAAGAACTTACTTAGAAAACTGTCTTAAACTCATTTAGGGGTTAGCCAAATTTTGTGCTAGGGCACATAACCGTTTTCATTATTTTTACGTTTCGTCTTTGACTCATCAGTGCAGATACCTGCATCGGCCAGAAATAGTCGAAAACACGTTTTCGTTCGGCACGTCAGAAAAGACATTGCACTTCGTTGCAAAACAAAAAGTGTTCTGTAAGTAGCAGAAACTTTACGTCTGCTTAGCGGTTCAAATTGAACTGCCGAGTTTAGCACTAAGCAGTTCAATTTGAACTGCTCTGCACTGATGAGTCAAAGACGAAACGTAAAAATAATGTCTTAAACTACCGCTCTAACTCCTAGAATACAAACGCAATTTTTCGAAACCGTATGGTCCTTTTCAGGACTACAAAATCGAATGCAGTCCTGCGTCAATCACGCGACATTACATACTCCAAGTATGTCAAATATCTTAGAATTACATGTGACATGTCTTAGAAAACGTCAAGATCTTGAGATTTAAGGCGACCATGGAAGCGAGCCACAAATGGCAACCAAGAAACCACCTACCCTCCCACTCCACCTTCCGCTATTTTGCCCTGCTCTTGTTGTAAACAAACCATGAAACACGTAGGGGTAAATATGTTGCGAAGAATTGCTACTGCAATTTGGTGACATAATCACTCATCGTATTGATATAAGTTTACGATAAACTATCAACTCTGAAGAATGATTTGTGCAAAACTTTTTCGGACCTTCATTAGAAGGTTTCTTCTTAGAATGTTATTATTTTTCACTCACCTCAAGATTTCAACTGCTGTTTATAGCTCTGTGACATAAGTAAGCTTTATGAAACACTTTTGAGTTGTTCTTCACCGGTGAACTTATCCTCTGTTCTAAACATTTTATTATAAAACCTTTGAATAACTCACAGTTCTGGTTTTGAAAATTTTCCGAAAATCCACTGTTAACTCCAGAATGAACATGAAGATGAGATAAGTCCACTCTGTTCTGGTAGGTGATTTGAATAGTTTCAATGTTCACATTTTTTTCTTGCACCTTCTTCTTCTTTATTTCATTCCTCTCTACTCACAAACCCTATTACTATATGAAAAAGTATTGTTTCACCAATACTTTTACTTTTATTTTCCTTGGCTTCTGTCCATGGTCACCTTAACCATAATGTTCGTGTTATTTATATGAAGTTTTCATATATTTTATCTGCAATTCTTGTGAAAATTTCGTGTAAATTTCGGAGAACTTTTTAGTCATTTTTGCGCAATTTTATATATTTTTTTGTAACTCTTGTATAATTTATGATATTTCCATGGAATTTTTGCGTAATTTTGTGCGAATGTGTTAATTTTATATTATTTTCATATAATTTTGTCACGGTTATGCTATTTTTGTGTAATTTTCGTAATATTCGGGTAATTTTTGAGAATATTCCGCATTAGTTGTATATTTTGGCAATTTATATTTGTAATTTATTTGCTATTTGCATACTTTTAGTGTCATTTTTGCGTTTTTTTTTGTATTTCTTACGAATATTTTTGGTAATTTTCATGAAATTCATGAGTATATATTATATAATTTTCGGCATTTCTGTTGTATTCGTGGTTTTTCGAATTTACGCAAACAATTTTGATACAAGTTTGGAATAATTTTTAAAACAAATAAGTGACAAAATTAATGCAACTTGGAAATAATTTTGAGAGAAATTTGAGTTAATGTTGTGACCCCGCTTATTAAATTCTAGAACAATGTTGAGTCCATTTCCTAAAATTTGTAATTATTTTCAAATTGTAAACTTTGTAATTTATGTTAACGTAATTCATTTTCAAGTTATTTCCTTGTAGTGCCTGCGTTATATTTATGTAACTTTCTTGAATGTTTTGTGTAATTTTAGCATCTGTAACAATTTTTATGTAATGTTTCTAGAATTTATGTTCCGTTCTTATGAGCTTTTGCGAAGATTCGGTATAATTTTTATTTAGCTTTAGCTTATTTCTTAATATTCTAATGCAGTTTTTGTGCAAATCTTTTAAAATTTAGTTTTAATTTCATACAATTTTTCGTAATTGTTGGGTAATTTTTCTGCAATTTTTGCGCAATTTTTACGTATCTTTCGTATTTTTTTTATTTTCAAAGGGCGTGTTTACTTTTCAGTGTAGTTTTTTGATGTTGTTATTATCATATAACTTTTGAGTAATTTTTGGCTACTTTCAGGCTACTGAAATGTGAACTTTGTGCATTTTTTGGGTGCTTTTTGTAAAACAAAGGTGCAATTTTCTTTATGTTCTGGTTAATTGTGTTGTACGTTTCGTACAATTTTCTGGTAGTTTTTGTAAAATTACTGCTTTTATTATTTTTGCATAATATACGTGATATTTTGAAGTGATTTTTAGAAAGTTTTTAATTTTGTACTACTTTTGTGTATATTTTATAAAAATGTCTGATATTTGGAGAATAATTCTGGTGTATTTTTATGCTATTTTAAAGTAATTTTGGTTTTATTATAATGTGTTTTACAAGAACTTTATTTTTGTGTAAAAATTATACAACTTTTTTTATTTGTTGTCTAATGTATTAGTAATTTTTATTTCAATTTCTGTGTTCTTTTCGTATAACTTTTGTGTATTGTCAAATTTTCTTGTTTTTGATTTGAAATATTAGAGTAATTTCCAGGATATAATCATTTTTGCAATTTTTGCGCATTTATTATGGTGTAAATTTTGTTGCAGTTTTGCGATGGTAATTTCATTTGGGACCATTTTAATTCGCGTTTTGTGCAATTTTCGAGTGGTTTTTGCGTTTTTTGCAATTCTTTTAAAAATTTTGTGTGAATATGTAAGTTTTATATAATTTTAATGTTACGTATGAGCCATTTCTGTGTTATTTTCCAGAGTATTCCATTTGTTGTACATTTTGAGCAGTTTATATTTATAATTTATTTACTTTTCGAATACTTTTGGTGTAATTGTTTTGTGTATTTCTGTACAAGAATTAGGAAATTTTGTTATATTTCTTGTGCATTTCTTGCGCATTTACAGTGTTTTTTTTCGTAAACTGTTAGTAAATTTGTTTGGTGGTTTTTGTGACATTATGTAATTTTTAAGGAGTTTTAAAGAAGTTCAATTCGGCATTTTTGTAGTGTTCGAATTTTTTAGATTTTAAGTAAACAATTTTGATATAAATTTGAAACAATTTTTAGAACAAATGAATCTGGAGACCATTTTGAGAGAAATTCGAGAAAAAATCCACTCTCAGGGACTTTGAAAAACTTAGATTTCCGCATTCAAAAACAAATATTTTGACGCAAAATGTCGCCAAGAATTACATGTATCGTAAAATTTGGTGTAATCCAGAACCAGTGTTGGTGATTGCCGAAAATTTGACAGAAGCTGCTATAGTGCTATCTATATTGTATACAATATTCGGTAGAAGATGCTACAAGAACTTGAGTCTCTCAATGCATGAACCGTGAGATAATTTTGCTACATTTCTTCGCTCCACTTCATACTCTGAGTATTTCACAGCCCTTACCAAAATAGGTACAGTTTTGCAATGATCGGTGCTGTGTGAAATTTCCCAAGAGAGAATCGCCAGTTGACAATTATCGCAGAAAATCGAATCCATGATTTAACTTGATGATTCTCGTGCAATATTTCAAAACCCTTGTGTGGAGCATTCATAGACATTTTCATAGACAAAACTTATACAAAGGTTATATGCACATAGTTAGAATAAGCGGCAATAGTAAAATGATTCTATCGCAATTATCAACTGCCTGTATAGAATCGGATCGCGAAACGAGAATAAGCGACCGTAGAGAGAGAGCAGCGTGCTAACCTTTGATTCTCAGAAATGTCATCGAGAGAAATTCGCTCTCGCACTGGTGTCGATTCTATGTTAAATGAGCCATGCCGGGTTTTTGTTGTTGCGATGATATCCGTCTCTCTCTCTGATGGCACTGATTCAATCGTTGAAGAGTTGCCAGTGAGCGTTCTTTGATACGATAAGAGCCATCCTTGTCTAGAACACTTTTTTTTTTTTAAATATCGACTCTGGGACTCGGAATTTCTGAAATCAAAGTCCCAGAATCGATATTTTCAAAACCAATTTTTTTTCGAAGTAACACTAAATTTCGACGTTCGATGTAATTCTAATACATTTGGCATCAAAAATTTTATTTGATTTTGAAAATCAGAAAATATTTCCCAGCGAATCGATGTTACTGAAATTTTTTTCCGAGATAGTATTAGATCTTGAGATTTAAGTGAATTTTAAAATTTCTGACATACAAAAAAATTTCGATTTCGAAAATCTTAAAAGTTCAGTCGATTTTTTTGTCAAAAAACTTTTTTTTTCGAGATGACACGAGATCTCGACGTTCCGTGCGATTTTACAGAATTTGGCATTAAAAACATTATTTTTTTTTCATAAATTTCATGTACATACATCACCCCCTTCTCCCCTATGGTGATTTTTCAAGATCGAAAAATTTCGAACTTTACCCGCCGAGCGGGACACAAAATTTTGTACAGGGTCTTTTTTTAAGTGTATAAACATCTGAGCACTACAGCTTTACGAAATTAAAGATGACTCCAAAATATTGGAACGCTACTGTACACTGTACATGTACACTGTGAACGTTTTTAGACAACGTCTGGTTAAATGTTGCTCAATGGAGTTCCCATTTTAGGTGAAATCCACAACTCTACACATTCCCTTACGCTATTTCCCATCATCATTCTACGTTTAGTGGCAACATATAAATTTGCATTCTGCAAAACAAAAACCTTTTTAAATCCTCCAATTTTTCCTATAATCGTTTATGTTACAATCGAACTCTCCCAAAATCGCCTTTTCTTGACACTCCAATCAATGCAAACAATTTATTTGGGCCTAAACTTGCAAGTTCTTACCTTTGAAACAGTTTATGGAATAGACCGGATGTTAGATGTGGTTTCTGATCATTACTACCGGTGCTTCAGAAAGCGGAACCAGGCACCGAGAACCAGAAATCGGGAACCGGTACAGTCAAAGTGAGTTTGTGTGATGAATGACTGACAAGACCTCCAATGTTTTATTCTAGTCTTGTTAAGTATGTAACGAGGGAAACAGATTGGGAAAATGACTTGCGAATACAAATATGCAATGAGAACTGTGAAAAAGCTGCCGCAGAGATGGGACTCGAACCCGTACCTCAAATTAGTGTCTGGTGGCAAAGCAGAGAGAGAAGGTAGACTTGCGATACGAGGCGCAAGTGATTGCTGACGGAAGGGTTGCCATAGAGATATGACTATAAGTGAATACCCGTGGCGCCCGAGCACAGCGAAGCATGCTCGGTTCTTCTAGTCAATTAGGTTGTTTCTTCATGTGGTTGGGTAGTTTAATTGGCAAAGCGATTTTCCGCGAATAGGAGCTAGCTACGGGTTCGAGTTCCGTTTCTGGGGTAGCTTTTTCGCGGTTTTCATTACATACTTGTATTTGCATGTCATT
This sequence comes from Malaya genurostris, assembly GCF_030247185.1. Lineage (NCBI taxonomy): Eukaryota > Metazoa > Arthropoda > Insecta > Diptera > Culicidae > Malaya > Malaya genurostris. The sequence goes on along the minus strand of NC_080571.1, from coordinate 24,736,619 downwards.
TTTCCAATCTGTTTACCTCGTTAGATACTTATCAAATTTATAATAAAATCAACAAATTATAGAAGTTTTCGCTTATTTTAAAAGTTTTATCGTTTTTGAATCGTTATTTCAAACTTGGAACTAGGAATTTTGTTGGAACTGGCTTTAATCCAAGAAACGATTGTAGGATATATTTTAAAGTAAGTCTAAGAATAAGAAACACATTTCAAAAATATTTTCAACGCTCAATTTTTTCATAGACGGCTGAATCGATTTTAACAAGCTTAAGCACGTTGAAAAGTTACTATGGTGAACATTTCCGTTAGGAGAGATGCAATGTTATATGTGACGTAACCGACTAATCCCAGTGTTTTTCAATGCAACAAAATTTCTCGGAGTAGAAAAAAAAACGATTGTGGCTTAGACTCGATTGAAAGCTACTATTATTTCATTTTTAATTAGACTATTTTAAATTTATACCACCAAAATTCTTAAAAAGTCTTGCTAAAGAACTCACACTACCACTACAACTACTTTTTAACTTATCACTTAATAAATGTACTTTTCCTAAAGCATAGAAATCTTCTTTTCTCGTACCAATACTTAAATCTGGTTCAAAATCTAACATTCGGAACTACCATGGAATTGTCATTATCTCTCGCATTCCAAAATTATTTGAAAAAAATGTAAACGAAAAACTTTTTCATTAACTCAAAAATGTAATAACAAACAAACAACATGGCTTTTTCAAAGGCCGCTCAACTACAACAAATCTCCTTGAATTTGTGACATTCACTCTGAACGCAATGGACGCTGGCAACCACGTAGAAACTCTTTACACCGACTTCAGTAATGCTTCCGACCGTACTGACACACCATTACTTCTATACAAACCACAAAAATATGGCATAGAACATAGCCTTCTGGAGTGGCTTGAATCATATTTAACGAATCGTGTACAAGTAGTTCGCTTCCAAAACATAAACTCTGAACCAATTAATGTAACATCTGGCGTACCTCAGGGCTCTCACCTAGGGCCTCTTCTTTTCATTTTAAATATAAACGACATTTCCTTCATACTCAAAAATCTAAAAGTGCTTATATATGCAGACGGCATGAAATTCTTCATGGAAATTAAAAATCTAAATGACGCTGTAATATTCCAGAACGAAATCAATCTATTCCACATTTGGTGCTGCAAAAAGTCTACTTCAACTTAATGTAAAAAAATGCAACTCAATAACTTTCAGTAGGAAAAACGAAAACCTGTAGACATATTTTTAGAAAATCAAATAGTAGAAAAATGTAAAATTGTACGAGATTTATGTGTAATCTTGGACTCCAAACTAACATTTGTGGAACATTATAACACAATAATCAATAAAGCAAACAGTATGCTGGGCTTTATCATACGCTTCAGTCATAATTTTCAAGACCCATATACTATAAAATTGCTGTATAGTACATATGTCAGACTCATTTTGGAATATTACAGCCTAGTATGGAATCCATATAACATTATTCACGAAGAACGCATTGAATCGATACAAAAACAATTTCTTTTATATGAACTTCGTAAATTAAATTGGACAGCATTTCCTCTACCATCATATGAAGCACGCTGCATGCTCATCAATATAAAAATACTTAAAGAACGCCGCGACTTTGCAATGTTTCATTTTTTCCACGACATTATTTCTCAACGCATTCAATCGGTTCCATTATTATCGCAATTCAATGTTTATATACCTAGCCGTCAACTACGTTCCAGGAAATTATTTTTAGAAAGACATACTAGAACAAATTATGCAAATTACAGTCCAGTCAATCGAATAATGCGCCATTACAACCAATACTGCGAACATCTTGACCTTACTATGTCAAAAAAAAAACAAATAAAATCTCAGCTTTGTCGTAGAAATAATGCGTAGTATGTAAATGAACATTGTAAACAATTTATATGTAGTCTACATTTACTTGACGAAATAAATAAATAAATAGCCATGCAATGATTCTGAGCGCTAAGAATGGGAGTGTGTTGATACAGAAAGGTCAACTTCCTCAATAGGAATGTAATGCCAAAACTTTGTTTCAAATTTCCGTACATTTTATCTTCGAATCCACGGATCTACATAAAACCTTTAAATCGATAGACAGGCGGATATTTCCGGACAGGCGGATCTGCTATCACTGGTCGCTGCACAGTGGTCTCAATCATGTAAAAACACGCGTTTTTTTATTTGCGTTTCAGGGGTTAATTTTGGAGCTGTCATGTCTTCAGAAGAATTTCTGTTTTGAAACAGTCCGCTTCTTTTAATATAATCAAAGTTGTCATTAATCCACCTACGAATGAGTTTAAAAAAATATTTTGCATACAATACGAGATAGAGTGTTTATGTATTTGGAAAAGTTGTAGATCATATTGAAACAAGAAAACATGCCAAAGACATGAACACTTTAAAATGCATTGGTTTCGAGATATGATGCATTGTACACTTTTTTCGATGAATTTTTAGAATTTTCTGATGTTCTACAATTATATATCAATTATCAAGATGCATATTTTTGTCAAAGGTTGTTGCATATTGTAAAATTCACAAACTAAAAAGTTTTTATACAATTTAATTACTAAATACTACATATTCACTTATTAATATCTCGAAAATGTGGAAATATGTGGAACCAATTTCAACAAAGTTCGAAGAATGTTCAAAACACTATTTGAAAAATTAGTAGTCACAACTTTAATTCACTTAAATTGATATGAAAACACACTTTTAAAAAAACATGTTCTAACATTACCTAATATGTATGTAGCACCCATACAGCATACAGTATTCATTATCCTTGCACCTTAAATTCAAAATTGATCAAAGTAAGCGATAAAATAGGAGCAGTAAAAAAACAAGAACGGAGAGGTCTCTTGATACAGTGTTCCTTACAATCAAAAATAAAATACAAACCGCTAAGCAGATTCACAATATTTAATTGAAGAAAACATTGAAAACTTCGTCTTCTTTAGGTAATTCTTTTTGCTTCTGTCTGAAGTTTCCAACTGCTCCTGATTTCTCGCTTACTTTGATAAATATAGAATTTAAGATGCAGGGTTAATGAATACTGTGTGGGTGTTTATTATATATTGCGGAATGTTAGAACATACCTTTGACTAAAACATGTATTTGGATAAATAAAATATAATTGTAGAACATCCGAAAACTTTAAAAATTCATTAAAAAAAGTAATGATAGAAAAACTTGATCTCGGAGGTCTCCAATAAACAATGCATCATATCTCGACACCAATGCATTGTAGAATGTTCATGTCTTCGGCATGATTTCTTGTTTCAATATGATCTACAACTTTTCCAAAGACATAAATACTCTATCTCGTATTGTATGCAAAATAATTTTTTTAAATCACTTGTAGGTGGATTAATGACAACTTTGATTATATTAAAAGAAGCGGACAATTTCAAACAGAAATTCTTCTGAAGACATGAAAGCTCCAAAATTAACCCCTGAAACGCATATAAAGAACGCGCGTTTTGACATGTTTGGGACCACTGTGCGCTGGTGTCCGATCGTAGTTGGCACGTTCAGTGACAGAAACAATAACAAAGCACACACAAACCTCATTCAATGAGCAGCAACTCAGCAACCATCGGCTACGGTTAGCGGAGAGGATGGGAGGGCGGGAAAATCTCTCGGACTATGCAAGGCAAGGCAAGCAGCAAGTTGTCTCGCGCGACAGTGAAAGTAGCGTGAGAACGAGCGTGCGACAAGTGCAGGAACTCACGGGCACTCACTGTTTCGGCTTGATTTCCAGTAGCGTGTTGGTTGTGGAGAAAGAATGGCCCTGCGCTCCGAGTTGGTTTGTTTCATGCGTGTTGCTTCGATTCTTTTTCCGGACAAGACAGTCGCGTTACTCGCGGACCATGTGTTAGCGTTTAGTTTTTTTTTAATTTATTTTCTTTAGCAATTGTTGAGTCGAGTCAATCAATGAAAAGCGTTACAGCGTGAAACAGATAATTTGTAAAAGGAATGAGCTTTTTGCGTACATTTGTTATTTTCCTGATCTAATTGTATTTGAACTGTGGCAAAATTGAAATTTAATAAATTACCACAGACTTTCAATTCCATCAGAACAATTTGTGAACAAGTTATGACATATTTTTCATCTTTTTTGTAGTTTCGTTTTCAACTCATCAGTGCATTAGCAGTTCAAATTGGACTATCAATACTACCTATACTAATGAGGCGAATCGTAAAAGCAAAACGTGCTTAATCCGCCTAACATGTGTTTTTTGCCTGAATATTTTTCGATGGTTTTAGTTATGAAATTATTTCAATGGCCGTATTTTTATGTATTGTAATTAAAATCGAATCGAAGATAGAAATTGCATGAAACCCAACAGAAAGACGCTTAGAACAATATGCCAATCACATATTAACACAATGCGTTGGTGCATTTATCAAAATTGACACTTTCGTTTTCATACAGTTGCACAGTTGCGGCATACAAAGGGCTCAGTTTTGACAAGTAGCTGTTATAATATATAGTTTGTGTTAAGCGACTCTCCCCTTGATGAAACCTTAAAATTATTTCTTTCAATCTAACCGTGTGACAATCGATCAAGCATTCCATGAGATGTAGAAGTGAGTTCCTCTTTAAAGTTTTTGTCATTACCTATGGTACTTCCAGAAACAGTATTCAGAGACCAGCATAACCAAAAATAGTTCGTCCATGAATGTCCATGAATTTGTATGACGAATAAATTGAAATAGTTTTGTGCCCAACTTTGAAGTTTTTTATATCGTAATTTTCTAGGACGGCTTGAATTTTGAAAATTCATCTCCCTATGATTTTAAAATTGGAAATCGAAATCGATAAAAATTCACCAATTCTGTATTGGACCATATGTTTATTGTCATTGGAATTTTTCGCCGATTTATGAATTTTAGTCGGTTTGACGTAAGGTCGCCATAATTAAGTTCAGTTTATGCAATGACTGAGTGGAAACATATATTGAAGACGCCGAATGAATGAAAAAAACTACTGATGCCAGCCACTGATTGGAATTGGAAATTTTTGTTTATTAGATTCGTTTTGACCTTTTTTAGTTTCTCTTTTCCCAATTCCCATTTCATTAGATACGATTTAATTTACTTTACAGAGACACAATTAAAACCTGCAAACCTCGCATCCGTGTGTGTATTGTGATAAACCAGCGATTTTCCTTCGATTTTGTTTTCAAAATATCTCGAAAACAGTTACTCGCATCGTCTTGATGTCAAAGAATAATTTATTCAAAATTTTATGAAGATTTCAAAAATAATAAATTTGGCGATAGCGAACCCAGACTAATTAAAAAAAAGCGTATTCAAATATCTCGAAAATAACTGCTCTTAGGAAGTAGTTTCTTATGAGCTTTTTTATTGAACGTAGCTTGGAAAATAATATTTCGTTACTCAGATAAATTCATTCATATTAAAACATCCTTTTTCGAAAATTGTTAAAAAGTTCTTTCTCGGGAAACTTTTTTATTTATCACCTCTCAAACTATCTGAAACATTCATTAGTTTTTTTGTAACTTGACGTATTTTGTGATGTGTAAGTTTAAATAAATCGAGAATTTTGAAAACTAAATTTTAGTTTTGATTTCACGAAAAATCGGAAGATTTTTTTTTCAGTGTATATTATTTTAGAAAGTTCAATTGATTACCTACATCTTCTTTATAGACATATTTTTTGTAGAAGCTATAGATATCCAGGTAAAATGGTTCGAAAATAATGTGGCTAAAAACACATACGCCCTTTTCAAAAATTAGTCTTGAGTAAAAATAATCTCTACACCATTGAAAAGTCCCATGTATATCCAAGGGAATGCAATTTTGCCATTTCTGGACGATTAATTATGGAATTGCTCCGTAGTGTTTCAATTCCTTATCATTTTGATTACAGATTTTCAATAGAGATTTTTGATTCCTCGATACAAATTTGGAGATTTTTCTTAAAAAAAAATACAGATTTAAATGTGACAACCCTGACCATCTCGTTCTTTCTGAATTTTCTACATTTTTTTTATCAAAAGCATCGGATTCTTCAAAATGGAAGCTGGAAAAAAGTTTACGCCGTCACTAACACATTCAATAACGACGGGCAACGCTCACACGCAATGCGAAAATGAAAGTATTGATATGGAACACATCTTTATACTATTATGGGTGTCGTTTCAAATCAACGATAAAATCTTTGAATCTTCATTAAGGTATCAGAACGAAAACTGGAAACTACCCTACGACCTTCGAGTTTCAATATATGAGGTGCTGATGAATGCTAACTTCCACCAAACGACCATCTTAATCATATTAGACTATTAAAATAACTACAGGGTTGTGTACATGAGACGATCGATTGCGATGACAATAAAAATGCAATAATTGAAATATGAACGAAATTATATTAATGCAGGGTGGCAAGTGACTGGGAAAATCGGGAAAACCGGGAAAAAGTCGGGAGTTTGATTTCACCGGGGAAACCCGCGAAAGAGTTGGGAATTGTAGAGAAAAACCAGGAAAAATAATACTAGCTCACCTATGAGTAACAGTTGTTAGCATAATGATTTCTTTTCAACAATTGAAATGTAGGAGACAATACCCAATTTTGCGTTTGAGCGAAATTTTCGGTACAAGTGTTGAAACAACTTATTGTCAATTGGATTTTGGGAAAACACCCCATGACTCGTCCAAAGATTTTTAGAGGCTTGCAGGCAGTTTTAAATCGAAACAGGAGTTTTTTGTGGTTGTTATCAATAACAGCATAATGAAAGCTCATTTTGAAAAAAAAGGATAATTTTAATGCTTCTGTTGGATTTTTATTAAATTTTTGAATAAGTATTCAACACACCTGCAAAATTTATGGCAAAATCTCGAGGTAACGCAGGGAAAATTTTTAATAAAATTATTGACCATTTTTAGGAGCCTTCATGTTTTTGAGTTTGCTAATGATTGCCCTTGTTTCATCATAATTTGGCTCAGTTGTGTCATCTTGAGACAATACTTGTGTTATGCTTATATTTCTGTGATATATATATATATATATATATATATATATATATATATATATATATATATATATATATATATATATATATATATATATATATATATATATATATATATATATATATATATATATATATATATATATATATATATATATATATATATATATATATATATATATATATATATATATATATATATATATATATATATATATATATATATATATATATATATATATATATATATATATATATATATATATGTCAAAAGGACTCCCAAAATTGGAACAGTTGTCGACTTTGATCTTATTCACCGTTTACAGGAAGTATTTGAGTTCCTGTTTTGAGAGTTGAAACTGGTTTCTGAGGACCAGTATAGAATCTTAGAAAGATTTAGAAAATAAATTGATTTGTTCAGTGAATCTATGTTTAATTTTCTTTTAAAGGTTCTCAACTATTCCATAGTAGGATCACAAGAACGTTGATATTGATGTAGATGAAGGTGAATTGAATTTAGTTCGAGCTTTTGGAACTTCAATAAAGTAATGATTTATACTATATACGGCTATATCTATATTTCCCTAAACAATATCAGGGTTTACATTCAATAGCATTCTAGTCGACTAGTTCTAAGCTGGTAGAATATATAACTAATTGAAGTAATCATTGCTTAATTTGAAACCCTGAATGTTATTGATTGATCTGCTAGAATCTTATTTTCTATGAAAGATTTCTCATAGAAGATAAATTAGAAAAACTATTGGAAATATAACTGGTTTAAACCCAGCTTCATCATGAAGAGCTCGTACTTTCTGATAACTTTTTGATTACTCTACGAGCATTAAGAATCCTATTAGGAAAAAAAACAGATCGATATATTGTGCATTTTAACAGCTATCATTTGATTTAGTTACCCATCAACGCATTGAAATCGTAAACATTGTTTATTGACTAACAGATACATTAGAAAAAAATGGTGTTTTAAAAAAGCCAGTCGGACTAGCCGAACGGTTAGGTATACGTACATCTAATGATTTTAAATTCAATTCTATTGCATGAAAATTTCAAATTTTCGGTCTGATAGAACTTTGTTAATAATTGGTTTTATGGTTTTCATCACAATCACAGCATGATAATTCATCTGAGGGTATCGGGTAACACTTTCACTTCCGGAAGGAGCGAAGAAAGCTCTTTACAAAATGCTTTGAAGCTGCAAGCATAGATTGTTGTTGTTTTTTTCCGAGTGGCAAGCGTCCGCTTTGGGGATTGTTCTTCCTTATTGATTTAGTTTCAATCATATGTATACAAAAAAAAATAATAAAAACAGTCATGTGCACTCGGAAGAAATCGGTTAAGTGTAACCCAAAACCCCGGAATGACTTGAAAAAGGCTTCATGCTTTTCTTATATGCACACGTTATAATGAATATTTTCTATTTATACATCGAAATGCCTGGAAAGTATCTGAATCCTCAGTTAGCGGGCCTATTACACTTATTACTATTATTATCTTTTTGGACATGGGATATCTGTTTGAAGTTTGAATTAAAAAAAACTAAACAGGGGCGATTTGACCCTTTTCCAAAAACCGGGAATTTTTATCTAAAAAACGTGATTAATCCACCTAGCAGTGAGATGATACCTTTTTTTATCAATACGCATGTGTTTTTGCATGGATATTCTTCGGTGTTTTAGTTCTCATGACATTATTTTAATTATCGTCGTTTTAAACGGCAAATTGAGATTTTAATCACTCATTACCCTGTAATGCCGAAACTGCAAAACATATCGAATTTCAATCTTAGCGTGAGACAATCGATTGAACATTCCATGAGATGTCGAAGTAAGTTCCACTTTAGAGTTTTTCGTCATTATTTATGGTACTTCCAGAGCCGGTATTCAGGAATTAGCATAGCCCAAAATGATTCGAATGGCCATAAATTATTACGCCAAACAATTTACATGAAACTCATCATCTGTAATTCCAGAATCGGATAAAATTCACCAATTTTATATGAAACCTTAAGTCCTGTAATTTTTGTTTTTGAAGTTCAATTTGGGCTTTTTTGAGAAAATGATTGAGCTTTGAGAAACGATTCGATACTGGAACCGGAATTCTAAAATCGGTGTAGCCGAAATCAATTAAATTCACCTGAAGAGTGTGTAGACATCTTTGAGAAATTCTAGTGCGATTTAAAATTTGGGGGTACATTCCGAATCCAAAAACGAATACCGCTCAAACTGAAATAAATTTATTTGGTAATCGACTATCCAAATCTGCAAATCCGATAAACCTGATTAATTTATGTGAAATGGACATTTTTATACTAATCACCCTGCATTTTCTAAACCAGAAGTCGGATCTGACTAAAAAGTAAGAGGTTTTATAGAATTTTAAGACCTCTCATTTGAATCATAGATGATTCTTAGATTTCATTTGAATCTTAGATCGGTTCAGCCATCTACGAGAAAAATTAATTGCATTATTTTAATTTCGTTTCACATATCATCCTGTGGTTCCGCAATCAGAAGTCGGATCCAAACGTAATTCAGGAACCTTGTTTGGGAGTATACGACTTTTCATATGAATCTGAGTTTGTAGAAAACGGTTTAACCATCTCCGAGAAAAATGAGTGAAATTATTTGTCACACACGCATTTGCTGATCTCGACGAACTGAGTCGTATGGTATATGGAAGTCATGTTCTTCCAGCATTTATTGCTGTAAATAGTTTAAATCAATATAATTATGGAATTACTTCCAACTCAATAATGGTGGTATCATCTGGTTTACATATGCCATATTCGAAAGATTATGTTGCCAAAAATGAACCGTGCTAAAATTGGTCCGAGGCTAAATGTCATAAAAAAGGATGCTGTACACAGTCTTTTTGGTACTTAGAAACAATTATATGTAACAGTATAAAAAATCGTGCTTCATGTTGCTCCCAAGCATTGCTTTTTCATACAGCGCTCAAAATTCCTTCTACTGGAATAAGGCTTACACAAAAATATCGATATCTCCGTTAAAAATGGACGGATTTTAACAATCTATGGCTTGTTGGATAGGTATTACCGAGCGAAATCTAAGTCTGGAAACATATTCCGTTTTCAAGGTCAAATGTGACAGATACTGTCCAAAAACTCAAAATTTTGACATAAAACTTCGTATAACTCAAAAAGTAAACATCCGATCTCAAAACCATTCAATAGCGTTTTGGGTGACGAGGAGACCTTTCATTTGCGACTAGTTTGATCAAAATCGGTCCAGCCATCTCTGAGATCTCGACCTCTTAGTTGACAACACACATACAGACACACAGACATTTGCTCAGTTCGTCGAGCTGAATCGATTGGTATATGACATTCGGCCCTCCTCGGGCCTCGGAAAATTTTTCGAAAGTTTGAGCGAATTCTATACCTATTTTATATATATATATATATATAAAAGGTAAAAACGGGAAATTGAAATCGGCAATTCACTTGCCACCCTGTTAATGGTAGCGATCACGATTCTAGATCCTAGCTACAAGAAATAATATTCTTTAGAGAATATTTTCACTGCTTTTTAAAACAACTCTAGTTTATAAATGCTTGTTATTTTGAATAACGCATACGTTATTGTAAGAAACTATTTCTAATATAACCTATACTTTCGATGTGTATTATCATATTTGATATTGCTATTCGTATTCACGCCAATCCGGTTATGTGTCTGACATTACCCACCCGCTTTTTTTCGAATTGTTTTATACACTTCGATTATTGTAGGTTCATTAAATCAGTTTACATTCTTCGGATAAAAGTAGTTGTGTTTTGATAACCTGTACAACATTTATAATACGTGTTTTTTGTTTAATTATTGACAATTATGGCAAAAAAAAAACAAATCGGATTCACTCTCCCCTTGGCAAGAGGTCCATTTCATAACCATTTGTCATATTTTCCGTCTAGCACTAATTCTACGGAATCGTCATCGTGTCAAACTGGCATCACTGGTCAGGCACGACTGTCCGTCCGTCCGAGCAACCTTTTTGCCTGAGTGTGCGTGCATGAAGAAGCGGTATGAGAGTTGAGTGTTCGGCATTCAGTGGGCTGAGACTAAGTACAACACAACTGGCTCGCGAGTGATAAGCGTGTTGCTCCTGTTTTTGACTTTTATTGAGCTTGTAGCCGTAGCTTGATGACGGGTTTCACCATTCGCCGCATCGTTTTTTTCCGGCTTCCACAAAAAATTGAAATCGGTTTCTGTTTGAACGCCTGTGTTTCGGGTTTTTTTTTTGTCATACCGGAATATTCGGTTCTTTTGTTTTTTTTCTCTACTGTTGTTGATTGGGTTTTGGCAATGTTCATCGGTTGACCATGGTGTTAAAGGAATATTGAGACCGACGGTTTTATGTTCGGTTGCACAGAATCAAAATTCAAGTTTCGTCTTCGACTCTACAGTTCCAATTGAACGGATAGTGCAACTCAGCAGATCACCTTTGAACTCTAGTTTAAAATTTAACTTTTTGCAGTGCGCTCTAAAGTTATTAAACCATTCCAAGCTCTAATCCATGAAACCAATATTTCACTCGAACCAAAGCCGGACCGTGTCCGGGATTTTCAGTGGAAAATCTCTAATTACCAAACTAAAACGCTCCAACAGCAAATCGATAACTGCACGGCAAACGACTGCTGCACAAAAGCTGCAATCAGCTAATAAGTTTCATCATTCATTTCAGGACCGGTCCAATTAAAGCAATCGAATCGTCCAACGTCCGGACGGTTGGTTGGCATCGAGAAGCCCTTTTCCAATTGAACATTTTGAACTCGATGGCTGTCCGTTCGTCCGTCCGTCCTCCGGCTAGTTTCAAGTTTCCCTTTTTTTGCGGTCCACGGATTCAAATACTGAAACAATGTCGGCTATGATGATGATGCAGCATGTGTTCACTGCGACACTTTCCCGTTCCAAACCCAATCCCCCCTCAAAGCTTGCCAGACGAGTTCTTCCATAATCAGAATCCGCACTTAGTTATGCCGTATTCAGTAAATGCATCCAAGTGGCAACGACGACGACGACGGCGGAAAAAGAGTACTCGGTAATGAGATTCATTTTCTCGTGAGGTCTCATACTAAAAGCTTCGCTAGGGTCAGTGCTTCGATTTCTGAAACTGGACCCCGCCCGCGTACTGTTAATTAATCGACTGAGGGAAGCCTTGAACAGCAACCGGTACCTTAGCGCAATAGGGGAAAAAAATAGGAAATAATAGAGCTTTTATCAAAATTAGCTACCTTACCGAGCTGCTTTCGATGCTGATGATGTCGATGGTGGTGGTGGCGAAATTGTGTTACACACGTAGCCTGGACTGGGCTTTGATCCATTTTCCCAGCAGACAAAGACGACCAAGACGACGACGACGACGACTGGGGCCGGGGTCGGCAAAGGATGGATTTTGCAGTGAAGAAAGTTTCAATGGCAGCCACGATAATGGACCGGTCATTGGTTGTAACAGTTGCTGCACAAAAGGCGACGTCATTCCACCGCAGCGAACCCCCTTCTGATGTTCCGTGGAGGGAAACAGGGGGAAGAAATGTGGCAGGAGGAAAGTTGACAGCAAAAAGTTTGCAATTGTTATGTGCGACCAGGGCGGAAATCGATTGCATTATTGCATCGTTTAGTGGAAGGGATGAAAGAAAACTGTCGATTTATTCAAGCCACGGAAATTTGTGTGATTACTTTTTAAGTGGTTCCAAAACTATTCGCTAGCTGTTTTCAAGCTCGAGAAAAAATGTTCCGAATTTATTTTCCTTCCGTTTTTCCGGAACCATGCATTACATTTTGTCTGTCCCGTGTAAAATCATTCCGATCCAATCAACCGAACGTCATTTCACCGAAAGTAGCCATTTGGCCGAAATTTAATATCACTGTGGGCCGTTTCGTCGAAACACCATCAGGATTGGATTCTAAAACTAAATTTTTGAACTGAGTTTCACAATGATAGACTGAAAGACTGAAAGACTGAAAGACTGAAAGACTGAAAGACTGAAAGACTGAAAGACTGAAAGACTGAAAGACTGAAAGACTGAAAGACTGAAAGACTGAAAGACTGAAAGACTGAAAGACTGAAAGACTGAAAGACTGAAAGACTGAAAGACTGAAAGACTGAAAGACTGAAAGACTGAAAGACTGAAAGACTGAAAGACTGAAAGACTGAAAGACTGAAAGACTGAAAGACTGAAAGACTGAAAGACTGAAAGACTGAAAGACTGAAAGACTGAAAGACTGAAAGACTGAAAGACTGAAAGACTGAAAGACTGAAAGACTGAAAGACTGAAAGACTGAAAGACTGAACGACTGAAAGACAAAATTACAAAAAGATAGAAAAACTGAATAACCGCAAAACAGAGACAGAAAGACTCAAAGACAGAAATATAGAATAAAAGACAGAAATAATAAAAGATAGTTGAACAAAAAAAAAAAACAGAAAGAAAGAGAGAGAGAGAGAGAACTGCCTTTCTGTTTTCATGTCTTTCGAAAGCACAGACAAACAGAAAAAGAAATACATAATAAAGAAAGACAGAAAAAACCTGTTTTAATCCACCTAGTGGTGTAATGATTCCTTTCTCATATCAATCATACTATCATATATAATATTGTGGTATTCTTCAAAATAATTTTCTTCGATTCTTGAAAGAATAACCGAAATCGGTTTGTTTGACCGTCTACTGATAAAAACTATCAATTGGAAAAGATTTGAATTCGATTTAGAATTGGTCATCGACGAAATAGATTTTGACGAAATGGCTTTCGATAAAATTAATTTCTGCTGAACGGTTTTCTACGATTTTGGCAAAATGATTTTCGACGAAATGACCCATTTGAGAAAAAAAATACTGCAGTATTTATGTATTAAGAGAAATAAACTTTCGGCAATGAAATAATGAAATGGACTTTAGGAAATGGATTTTTGGTGATGAATTTTGGCGAAGCGGCTTTTGCCAAAAAGAAGTTGACAAAATTGCTTTCGGCGAAATGAATTCGGGCGAAATGATTTTCTGGCGAAATGATCTAGAAGTCGGTAGAAGTGATTTCGTCGGTGAAGATTTAAGTGAATAAACTAGGATTTTGTCGAACAGACTTTCGTCAAACAGTACTTAACAACGGCCTTCAGCGAAATAGATTATTTCAAAGAAATTTTTGTTTTATAAAAATAAATTTCAACGAATGTACTTTTGGAAAAATGGTTTTCGACGAAACGGATATCGGTAAAATGTTCTTTTTTGAAACGGCTTTCGGCGAAATATCCCATTAGCTGGAAAGAAATTCAATTGAATAATCCAGTCGGTCAAACGACTTTCCCCGGAAAAGGTTTTGGGGAATAGACTCTCGACTAAATGGATTTCGGCAAAATGGATTTCAGCAAAATGGATTTGTCGAAACGGATTCTGGCGAAATGACTTTCGGCGGAACGGTTTTCTGCGGAAAAAAAATTGGTCGAAATGTTTTTCGACGAAACGGCCCATTTGATGACATAAATTTACTCAAAATGGATTCAGACGAATAAACTTTTGCGGAACGGTGAATAGACTTTCGTCGTATGGATTTTGCGAAACTGCATTCGACAAAATAACCTGTTCACTAAAAACAAAACGGCTTTCGCCGATATGGATTTCGACATAAAATTTTTAATCTAAATGAATTTTGGCGAAAAGAATTTCCTCAAAGGGCGAAATAGAAAAAGATTTTGGAAAAATGAAATTTTGACGAAACAAGAATTGACTTCCGGCGAAATAGATTTTGGCGAAATGCTTCTTTTTGTCGAATTGGCTTTCGGCAAAATGGCGTTCGACTTTCAGCGGAACGGTTTCTTGCGGAAAAGATTTTTGTGAAATGATTTTCGACGAAATGACCCATTTGGGAAAACAATACTTTAGTCAAAATGGATTTAGATTGATACGGTTTCGACGAGCGAACTCAGGTGAATAGACTTTCGCTGAAAACCGATTTGGAACAAAATCACTTTCGGTGAAATGGTTTTTGGCGAATATTGTTTTGGTTGAATGGATTTTGGCGAAATGATTTTCGATTGAATGGATTTCGGCGAAACGGCTTTTGTAAAATTTTGTTTAGCAAAATGGATTTTGGCGAAATGGTTTTCGGTAAAATGACATATTTGGTAGAAGTGATTTCGTCAGTGGAGATTTAGGAGAATTTAAGATTTTGACGAGTAGACTTTCGTCGAACAAAATTCAACAACGGCTTCCAGCGAACTAGATTATTTCAAAGAAATTTTCGCTTCATACAAATTAAATCCAATGTACTTTTGGAAAAAGTGGATATCGACGGAACGGATTCGGTAAAATGGGTTTGTGTGAAAAGGCTTTCGGTGAAATTTTTGATCTTCTGGAAAGAGATTCAATTAAATGATCCAGTCGTCCAAACGGATTTTGGGGACTTTCGACTATATGGATTTGGGTGAAACGATTTTCGATCAAATGAATTTCAGCGAAAAAGATTTTTTTGCGAAATGGTTTTCCATGTAATGACCAATTTGATAACATAACTTTAGTCGAACTAGATTTAGACGAATAGACTCTCAGTCGAACATATTGAGGCAATTAGACTTCCGTTGAATGGGTTTCGGTGTACAGGCTTTCTGTGAAACGGTTTTCGACTCAAATGATGGCCTAAAAAAAGTTTAGTGAAAAGACCCGTTCTGGGAAATGATTTTCGTCAAAATGTATTAAGGGAAATAAACTTTCGGCAATGAAATGGATTTTAGAGAATGGACTCTCAGCAGAATGAATTTCGGCGCGAAAAGGCTTTTGCGAAAATAATTTTAACAAAATGGCTTCCGGCGAAATAAATTTCATCAAAATGAATTTCTGATGAAATGACCTATTCGGTGATTTCGTCGGGGAAGATTTAGGTGAATAGACTAGAATCTTGGCGAGTAGACTTTCGTCGTAAAGAAATTAACAACGGCTTTTAGCGAAACAGATTTAATCAGAGAAATTTTCGCTTCATAAAAAATAAATTCAATAAAAGTACTTTTGGAAAAGTAGATTTCGACGAAACGGATGGCGGTAAAATGTTCTTAGAGGTGAAATGTTTTTCGGTGAAATTTCTCGTTAGCTGGAAAGAAATTCAATTAAATGATCCAGTCGGTCAAACGGCTGTCGCCTAAGAAGATTTTTGGTTAAACGACATTTGTTTTGAGCGGAACGGTTTTCTGCGGAAAAGTTTTTGGCAAAATGGTGTTCGACGAATTCCCATTTCATAACATAACTTTAGTCGAAATGGACTTTCGTCGAACGAATTTTGGTGAAAAGACTTTCGTTGAATGAGTTCCGGTGAATAGGCTTTCGGTGAAACGGGTTTCGACGAAATAGTAAGTTAAAAGAAGCTCAATGAAATGAGTATTTAAGGGAATAGACTTTCGGTGAAATGAATTTTGAAGAAATGGTGAATTTTGTTGAAAAGGTTTCCAGTGAAAGGCCCTATTCGGTTGAAAATTTAGATGAATGAACTAGGCTTTTGGCTTTCGTCGAATGGATCTCAGCAGTAAAATTTTCGGCGATAGAAATCGTTCTTTTCTTAAAGCGGTTTTCCCTTAATTGAAATAAAATTCAATGAAAGTACTTTTGGAAAAGTGAATTTCGAAAAAACTGATATCGGTAAAATGACTTTCGGCAAAATTTTCCCAGTTCCAGTTGGGCAAACGACCTTCGCCGAGAATGATGTTTTCGGGAAATAGACTTTCGACTAAATGGATTTCGGAGAAACGATTTTCGATCAAATGAATTTCAGCGGAAAAGATTTTTGCGAAATGGTATTCGATGAAATGACCGATTTTATCCGTTGATAGGTTAAAAGAAATTCAGTGAAAAGATCCATTGTGATTAATGATTTTCGTCAAAATGTATTATGGGTAATAAACTTTCGGCAATGAAATGATGAAATGGACTTTGAGAAATGGACTTTCAGCGAAATTAATTTTGGCGAAGCGGCTTTTGCGAAAACCGATTTTGACAAAATGACTTTCGGTGAAATTAATTTTTTTGCGAAATAGTTTTCTGGTGAAATGACCTAGTCGGTAGAAGTGATTTCGTCGGGGAAGATTTAGGTGAACAGACTAGGATTTTGACGAGTAGACTTTCGTCGAATAGAATTTGGCAACGACTTTCAAAAAATTAAATCCAATGAAAGTACTTTTGGAAAAGTGAATTTCGACAAAACGGATATCGGTAAAATGTTCTTAGGTGAAATTGGCTTTCGGCGAAATTTCCCATTAGCTGGAAAAAAAATTAAACTGAATGATCCAGTTGGGCAAACGACTTTCGCGAAGAATGATGTTTTCGGGAAATAGACTTTCGACTAAATGGATTTCGGTGAAACGATTTTCAATCAAATGAATTTCAGCGAAAAAGATTTTTGCGAAATGGTTTTCGACGAAATGATAAATTTGATAACTTTAGTCGAAATGGATTTAGACGATAATAAGTTAGAAGAAGCTCAGTGAAATGGGTATTAAGGAGAATAGACTTTCGGTAAAATGGGTTTTGGAGAAACGGCTTTCGGTGAAAAGATTTCCGGAGGGATGGATTTTGATGTAATGGTTTCCAATGAAATGACCTATTCGGTTGAAGTGATTTCATCGGCGAATAGATTAGGATTTTGGCTTTCGACGAATAGATCTCAACAATGAAATTTTCGGGGAGAGAAATCATTTGTTCTCAAAGTAGGTTTCCCTTTATAAATTAAAATTCAATGATAGTACTTTTGGAAAACTGGATTTCGCCAAAACGGATATCGGTAGAATGTTCTTAAGAAAAAACTGGCTTTCGGCAACATTTTCCATTATTTGGAAAGAAATTCGGCGAAATGGTTTTCGACAAAATGACCGATTTGATAACATACTTTAGTCGAAATGGATTTAGACGAATAGAGTTTCGTCGAACGAATTTATGTGAATAGACTTTCAGTGAAACGTTTTCCGACGAAATAATAGGTTAGAAAAAGCTCAGTGGAATTGGATATTAAGGGGAATAGACTTTCGGTGAAATGGATTTTGGTGACATGGCTTTCGGTGAAAAAGATTTTGCACAAAGTGACTTATGGAGAAATAGATTTTGGCGAAATGGTTTCCGGTGAAATGATCTATTCGGTAGAAGTGATTTCGTCCGCGAAGAATTAGGTTAACTAGAATTTTAGCGAGTAGACTTCCGTCAAATAGAACTTAACGAAATGGCTTTCGTCGAATGAATTTCAACAGTACGAATTTTGGTGAAACGGCGTCTAGAGAAATAAATTTTTCTCAAAGTAGTTTTCCCTTGATTATAACCAAATTCAATGAAAGTACTTTCGGAAGTGTGAATTTCGGAGAAACGGATATCGACAAAATGGCTTTATGTAAAATGGCTTTTGAAAAAAATTTCAATTTGCTGGAATGAAATTTGGCCGAACGACTTTCGCCGAAATGGAATTTGCTGAATAAACTTTCGACTAAAAGGATTTCGGCGAAACGGTTTGCT
The DNA here is from genome assembly GCF_030247185.1 of Malaya genurostris. NCBI lineage: Eukaryota > Metazoa > Arthropoda > Insecta > Diptera > Culicidae > Malaya > Malaya genurostris. The sequence continues at coordinate 24,718,059 of NC_080571.1, read as the reverse complement.
GCAGAAAAGATTTTGACGGAATGGTTTTCGACGAAGTGACCCATTTGATGGCATAAATTTAGTCGAAATGAGTTTTAATTAATAGACTTTTGTCGAACGGCGAATAGACTTTCGTCGTATTAGTTTAAGTGAGCGGGTTTCGCGAAACATTTTCCGACATAGGCTATTATTCACTAAAAACAAAACGGCTTTCGTCGAAATGTATTTCGACATGAAAGTTTTAGTCGAAATGAATTTTGACGAATGGAGTTTCTTCGAATGGCGAAATTGAAATTTTTTTTGGAAAAATGAATTTTGGTGAAACGACTTTCGCCAAACTCGATTTTGGAGAATAAATTTTTGGCGAAATGTTTTTTTTTGGCGAAATGACTTTCGGTGAAACGGCGTCCGACGAAATGGCATTCGGCGAAATGGCTTCTGGCGAAATTAATTTTGTCGAAATGGATTTAGATTGAATTCTTTTCGACGAAATGACCCATTGAGGAAAAATGGAATGGGTTTTGATGGACAGGCTTTTGGCGAAATAATTTCTGACGAAATAATAGATTAAAATAAGCTCAATGAAAAGACCAATTCTGGGAAACGATTTCCGTCAAAATAGATTAGGAGAATATACTTTCGGAGAAGTGGATTTTGGAGAAACGACTTTCGGTGAAATAAATTTTGAACAAAACGATTCTCGGCGAATAGGCGAAACGGATAACAGTAAATGGGTTGAGGTGAAATGGTGAAACAACTTTCGTCAAAATAGATTTTGTAGTATAGACTTTCGGCGAAATAGATTTCGGTGAAATGGCTTTCGACGAAATAGATTTCGGCGAAATGGCTTTCGACGGAATAGATTTCGGCGAAATGGCTTTCGACGAACTGGCGTTTGGTGAAATGTCGTTCGGCGAAATATAAATACGCCTAGCATAAATTTGGGGGTTAAAAAATAACTGTTTCCTCTGCAAATTACCGAAATATAAATAGATTTTGACAAAACGAACTTTGGCAAGATAAATTTTGGCGAAATGGCATTCGGCGAAATAATTTTCGATTTAATAAATTAAAATGAAATAAATTAAAATTTAATATTCACTGCAAAACAAAATCAGTGGTATTACTCATTAGACAAAACGGAATTCGTCGAAATAGAGTGTTGCTAAACGACATTCGTTGAATGGATCTCGATATTACAGAAACTTTTCTGTAGAAATGAATGCTGGCGAAAAAAATTTCCTTGGACGGACATCGGCGAAATAGGAATAGATTTTGGAAAAATGAATTTTAGCCAAACGACTTTCGTTTAAAATGGATTTTAGAGCATAGACCTTCGGTGGATTAGATTTTGGCAAAATGGACTTCGGCGAAATAATTTTCGATTAAATAAATTTTTGGCGGTTTTCTTTGAAAAAATATTTGCCGAAATGGTTTTCGACGAAACGACCCATTTGGTGAAATTGCTCTAGCCGGCAGGGATTTAAAGAGGAATAGGATTTCGTCAAACGAATTTAGACGAAAAGACTGTAGGCGATTTTTTCTGTTTTTTCGAAAAAGTTTTTTGACGAAAAAACCTATTGATTAAAAAATGGGTTTAGTAAAAAACGGTAGAACGATAACTTATTGAAATGGATGTAAGGGAATAGGCTTTCGACGAAACAGATTTCGACAGAACGGCTTTATAAGAAATTTATTGTGGTAAAATCGGATTTGACGAAATGGTTTTCGACGAAATGATTCATTTGGCAAAAAAAAATACTTTAGTTGAAATGGGTTTTTAATTGAATAGGCTTCCGGCGAAATAATCTATTCACATGAAATAAGTTCCGTGCAATGACGCATTCGGCCGAATGACTTTCGTCGAAATGTACTTTTGGCGAAACGACATTCGTTAAAAAGAGCTCGGCATAGAAGTTTTTGTCGAAATAAGTTTTGGAAAAAATGTTTTTTTCTCGAGTAAACATGGTTGAAATGGCTTTTGGCAAAATAGAAATGGATTTTAGCGAAATGGATTTTGGTATAACAACTTTCATGAAAATGAATTTTGGTGAAAAGACTTTCGGCGAAACAGATTTCGGTAAAATGGGTTTTGATTAAATGAATTTGATCGGAAAGCTTTTCTTCGAAAAAGATTTGCCGAAATGATTTTCGATGAAATGACCCGTTTTGTAAAAATGCTTTAATCGAAATGGATTTAGATGAATAGGCATTAGTCAAACGAATTTGGATAAGACTTTCGGTGATAAGATTTTTTATTATTTGAAAAAAAGCTTGCTGCGGAATGGTTTTTACGAAATAACAAATTCACTAATAATATGTTTAGTCAAATAACCCATTCGGTGAAACGCCTCAAGTCAACATGGATTGAGAAGAAGAGACTTTTGGCGAAATGGACTTCGGCAAAATGCCGTGATGATTAAACGTATTTAAAGATTTTGGTGAAACGGTTTTCGATTAAATAACCCATTTGGTAAAAACTATTTCATTCGAACAAATTTAGATGGAAAAATTATCGGCGAACTAGATTTGGGCGAAAACGCTTTCGGCGAAATCCATTGCACACGAAAGTCTATTCCCAAAACTCAAAAATTTTTATGTATGACATGAAAGTCATTTTGCCAAAATCTATTTCGTCGAAAGCCATTTCGTCAAAATCCATTTGACCGAAAGTCTTTCGATGAGATAACTAAATTCACTGAAAACAAGTTCAGTGGAATGTCCTATTCGAAAAAAACAGTTTTTGTTTCGAATTAAATTTTGGTGCAAAGACCTTCGTGTAACGGATTTTGCGGAAAGAGCATTCGATGTAATGGTTTTCGGTGTGACGGGTTTTTGTGAAAATTAAAGATCTACGAAATTTCACTGGATTTCCACGAGTTTCAAGATCACATATATGTTCTAATGTTTGGTAAATTCGGTAGAGGTTTCCGTAATCTTTTCTCGTTTTAGAGATGGGACTCGAACCCGTAGCTAACTCCTATCCGGGGAAATTATTTTGCCACTGCCTGTGAAACACATGAAGAAACACCCTATTCCATGACATTTTTACACACTCTTCGTGAAAAACCCTGATAAATTTTGACTTACCTCGATAAATCATTCCACCAGTGACATTTCGTAGACGTTTGAATGAATCGCTAGAAAATCGACTACCCAGTAGAATATCCAATAAATAATCCACCTATCAACGGGATTGGAAAACGAAGAATTTATTGTTGTTCGGATTTCTTCGGCGAAACTTGATAAAAAGTACCCCCCTTCAATGGAATGGAACATTTTCTTCCACACGCTTAGTCAACCGACAGCCGATAGCAAGTCCAATATATTCTGATAATCTTTGCTGGACAACCAACAATACACAGTATGCGAGCGATAAGGAACTGTTATAGTCAAACCATCTGAAGATTATCCAGCTCAGTCGAACGCTAATCGTCACCGGAATCAGATGGTTGAAGTCGAAATGGTCGATAACTTGAAGAATTGTCTAGTGCTTTTGGCCGTACTGTTGGCCGTTGTTGGTGCGGAAGAGTTTAAAGACAAAGATCGCTGCAAAGGGTTAGCGGATGGAACCCTACTGCCGGATCCGGAAAATTGTCGCAAGTATTACGAGTGTAAGAAGGAGGAAGCCAAACATAAGACCTGTGCTCCGAAACATAAAAGTTTCGACTACATCCTACTGAAATGTGTCGATACGGAAGAAGCTAGATGCTACGATAGCTCGGTAACTACGGTAGAACCGACGACGAAAGCACCCGAACCATCGTGCGATGTTCTTGAAGATGGAACGCGTCTACCCGATCCGGACAACTGCCGAAAGTATTACGAGTGTAAGAAGGGAAAGGCCAAACATAAGACGTGTAGTCCGAAACATAAGAGTTTCGACTACATCCTACTGGAATGTGTCGATACGGAGGAAGCTAGATGTTACGATAGCTCGATAACTACAGTAGAACCGACAACGAAAGCACCCGAACCATCGTGCGATGGTCTCGAAGATGGTACTCGTCTACCCGATCCGGACAACTGCCGGAAGTATTACGAGTGTAAGAAGGAGGAAGCCAAACATAAGACCTGTGCTCCGAAACATAAAAGTTTCGACTACATCCTACTGAAATGTGTCGATACGGAAGAAGCTAGATGCTACGATAGCTCGGTAACTACGGTAGAACCGACGACGAAAGCACCCGAACCATCGTGCGATGTTCTTGAAGATGGAACGCGTCTACCCGATCCGGACAACTGCCGAAAGTATTACGAGTGTAAGAAGGGAAAGGCCAAACATAAGACGTGTAGTCCGAAACATAAGAGTTTCGACTACATCCTACTGGAATGTGTCGATACGGAGGAAGCTAGATGTTACGATAGCTCGATAACTACAGTAGAACCGACAACGAAAGCACCCGAACCATCGTGCGATGGTCTCGAAGATGGTACTCGTCTACCCGATCCGGACAACTGCCGGAAGTATTACGAGTGTAAGAAGGAGGAAGCCAAACATAAGACCTGTGCTCCGAAACATAAGAGTTTTGATTACATACTGCTGAAATGTGTCGATACGGAAGAAGCTAGATGCTACGATAGCTCGGCAACTACTCCGGAGCCCAGCACTACGACTACGGATGCTCCGGCGGTGACTACGGAGAAACCTACTCAGATGTGCGAAGATCTAGAAGATGGAACGCGTCTGCCCGATCCGGAAGATTGTCGAAAGTATTACGAGTGTAAGAAGGGAAAGGCCAAACATAAGACGTGCAGTCCGAAACATAAAAGTTTTGATTACATACTTCTGAAATGTGTCGATACGGAGGAAGCTAGATGCTACGATAGCTCGGCAACTACTCCGGAGCCCAACACTACGACTACGGATGCTCCAACGGTGACTACGGAGAAACCTACTCAGATGTGCGAAGATCTAGAAGATGGAACGCGTCTGCCCGATCCGGAAGATTGTCGAAAGTATTACGAGTGTAAGAAGGGAAAGGCCAAACATAAGACGTGCAGTCCGAAACATAAAAGTTTTGATTACATACTTCTGAAATGTGTCGATACGGAGGAAGCTAGATGCTACGATAGCTCGGCAACTACTCCGGAGCCCAACACTACGACTACGGATGCTCCAACGGTGACTACGGAGAAACCTACTCAGATGTGCGAAGATCTAGAAGATGGAACGCGTCTGCCCGATCCGGAAGATTGTCGAAAGTATTACGAGTGTAAGAAAGGAAAAGCCAAACACAAGAAATGCACTCCAAAACATAAAAGTTTCGATTATATATTGCTGAAATGTGTTGACACGGAAAAAGCTAGATGTTACGATTCTTCGGTAACTACGGTTGGTCCCAATACTACTACTACCACTACCGGAAAGCCAGATACTACAACGACGAAGAGACCGTGGACTACGACGACGAGGAGACCGTGGACTACGACGACAAAGAGACCGTGGACTACGACGACGAGGAGACCGTGGACTACGACGACAAAGAGACCGTGGACTACGACGACGAAGAGACCGTGGACTACGACGACGAGGAGACCGTGGACTACGACGACGAGGAGACCGTGTACTACTACTACTACTGATTCAACTACTCTAGCCCCATCAACAACAACAATAACAACGGAGGAACCAACCACAACTACAGAGGAACCGACAACAACAACGAAGGAGACGACAACAACAACAGAACCGACAACAACAACGGAGGAACCAACCACAACTACAGAGGAGCCGACCACAACAACAACAACAACGGAGGAGCCGACCACAACAACAGCGCTACCGACGACGACCTCCACCAGACCACCGATCATAACGACGAATGCTCCGACGCCTACTTATCAGCCCACGTGCGGCGATGATTTCAGTGGCCTACTGCCACACCCGAAGGACTGCACCATGTACTACGTGTGCCATGTCGGCGAGGACGCCATCTTGATGCACTGCATCGACGGGTACATTTTCTACGTGCCGTTCGGGGTTTGTCTGCCGGGAGATGGAGCCACGTGTGAACTACATCATAATTAAACAATTCTCTATTTCAGGTTTTTTTTTTATTCGGAATAAACTTTCTTATTTGATACAGCATTGAAAACCACTGGTTGATATTTGTAAATTGACTTGGTCCTGCGGGGGGAAACCTTCGTCGGTTGGGGACCGTAAAACACACTGGCCGTACTTCTCCGGGGGTTGTAGATGATATCGGCTTGAACGTCCGGGTTTCGACCGTTGCCGAACTTCTGCTGGTACGGGTGATGGTAGATCACTTTCGGTTTGTAGGTTATGCGGATGGGCCGCGGTGTCGGTGGAGAAACCCGAACGATCGGTATCCGATGGTAGCCAAAGGTATTCCAAGGTTGTTGCAAATAGTTCGGACTCGGTGCAAGACACCCCGTCGGGACGAGTCGGTTGTTCGGCGGCGAAGGTCGGAAGACGTGCTCCGGTAGATATTCCGGTACCGGTATGGACTTTTCGTACAGTTCCTGAGACGAATCGAAGGGATCGATTCGTGCCCAGGGATCGGTAAGCTTTGGTCGGAAACTACGCATCCCGTACCATTGATCCTCCTGCCAGTCGTAGTACTTGTAGGTGTCAACCATCGGATCCCACAGTTGATTGCCGAGTACCGTGCCGGGTGCCAGCAGTAGGAAAAGTTTGAACCACATTTCGCTTGATTTCAGTTGCGGGAGGTTTGTGCTGATTCATGCCAGTCCGTTACTCGATTTTATAGTTTTGTTTCAATGCTTGGACTAACTGTCGCGGAAAAGTCACGCAACTTCCGGCAATATTTCGGTGAGAGTTTTTACGCGACTTGCGGAAGTACCAGTTAAGATAGTTGTTTGTTTATGGAAGTCACGCAACACAGTAGGCTATGGTTGTGTGTTTTATTTTTTCGATACGAAAAGGTAAACAACTTTGAACTTCAGTCGTCATGCAAAAAAAGCGGCTCGCGGCCTACTAGGAGCTAATAAAATTATTTCATTTCGATAGCAGAGCTGCAAGTGATCGGAAGTTTCGGCTTCTGATTACGCTATCGCAAATCGGTGACCATAAATAATTTTCTCCATAGCCTTCTACTGGTCGGACGTCATCATCGTGTGAAGTAATCAATCATCACCCTTTTCGACCAGGTCTCGTCTGGATCCCGGGTGGATTCCGAAGGAACGTGATTCGTCTAGACGTCGATAATGAGTCCAACCGCCTCGATACTTCTGTTGACCTTTTTGCTGTCGGGTGATTTTCTGTTGCGTTGGGGATTAAATTCTTTCAATCGATTGTGCTAGCTGATAACAAACGTAACATTATGAGCTGATTTGTCCTTATTTCCGCTGGACTGCAGATTGACGGCAATTGCATCGGGTCTACTGGGATTTATTCGGATTCTTTTTCGGTGATATCGTTTCGAGCATTGTTCAAATGTGTTGTAATTTTAAATTGTTAAAATGGTTCAAGTGAACAAATACCGATGTGCTTAAGGCACTTCTGTGTCGTCCGAACACTTCAAGTTGTCCTGTTGGTTATGTAGTTTTCTAGTTAGGTTGGACAGTTGTTAATACCAATCGAGAAAAAATCGAAAAAATTGTGTCAAATGTGAAGAGAGATACATCGATTTTTTTGGCAAAAGATTTGTGCATGCGGTCAAACTGGCCAACGCTTAAAATTCTTTTCGTTCGAACTTGAACAAATTTTGATTTTGAAGTGGAATATTCCCGTTTTCTATTGTCATGGAACACTTTCTGGACATGTAGACTTTGTCACAAAAAGGCACTTAGCATACTTAGCATTTTTAAACTTTTTTGGATTGTCGGAAAATGACAAATCTTACGAAAAAGTGTTGTACTAGTAATTTTCACACAAAATCCGTCAAATTATTGAATAAAAAATTAAATAAATCTTTATCGAGTCCTACACCGTAAAGAAAATTTAGAATCGATTTACAAAAAAAAAAACCCAAAGTTTCATTGAATTGTAAAATGACGTATTTGTAAATCACCTTAAAATTTTGAAAATCGTACTTTTCCTCAGTGTATGATTCGAATAGATGAAATTCGTGCCAAAAGCGTATTCGGATTTGGTAGCACCCTCTCAGTTTTGAATTGAAATCTTCTGGACATGTAGACTTTATCACAAAAAGGCACTTTGCATGCCTTGTTTTTCCCTAATTGTGTCTTTGAAAAGAGAAGGTCAAATCTTTTCAACCTACTTCTGCTCAAATAGTTATTGTCGAAAAATGACAAATCCAACAAAAATATTGTGGTACTAGTGATTCTCACAAAATCAGTCTAATGCTTTAGTAAAAATACTGAAAATCCTTATCGAGTCCTACACCGAACAAAATGACTTTAAAAAGGCAAGTGGGTAATGTCAGGTGGAACTATGCCAAGCTATCAGTTCGCTTTCACATGTCATCCAAGTCAGTCGATAAAACAAAACCGCTTACGTTCGGGACAGAAGAAACCAAGTACAGTATTGTGTAGTGAACAATAGAACGACCTCGAAATGAGTGAACCAAACGAACAAAAGCTACCTCCGACACGAAAGAATACAATTGTTGTTGACTTCAGGCAGTGCAAAATTCGACCTTCGATACGAGAACTTGAAGGTTTGCTTAAGGAGCAAAAGCATCTTGACACAATGTACAACAAGGCGCATCTACAGCAACTAGCAACGAAATCAACAACAATACCACGGCAATGGATGACGAGACGAACCACGAACAAACTGCCCCTCAATCCTCGCAGGAGGGAAATGAAAGCTCCTCTCCCCCTAGAAAAAGGGTGACAACGAGATCCAATACAAAAATTTTTTTAGCTAAAAACTCAGCTCAATAGGCCACGTACGGAAAAAGACCTGAATAAAAATATCTTTTATAAAAAAAAACATTGGCACATGTTTATGTATGTTGCATTATAACGCCAGTATAATTGAACGTACTCTTGCCAAACTTGACACAGGCACTACTTGCTCTTCAGAAATAGTCATGAGAGTATTTGCCAATGGAAAGGAGTGTCCCTTGCATAGGAATAGAAGATAAAACTAAGCAAATTTTGCTTTAGTTGCTCCGACAGATTTAAAATCATTAATATTTTCTTAATTCATAAAACAATGATCAGTTTGCTGAGAAGATTTCTGAGAAGTTTTGTTTAAAGATAGAAAAGATTAAACAATAAGGTGGAAAAAACTCTGTTGAAAAGATTTTTTGCTTGGTAGTGATTTATCTTAAAAATATTAAAGGGTTGCCGCTCATTCTAACTATGTGTATACCCCTAACCTTTGTATAAATTTGGTCTATGAAAATATCAGTGATCAGTCAGGGGGTTATCAAGTAGAATCATCGATTCGATTTTCTGCGATAATTGTCAACTAGCGATTCACTTTTGGTAAATTCCACACATCGCCGATCATTGTAAAACTGTATCTATTTTGGTAGGAGCGTGAAATACTCAGCGTACGAGGTGGAGCGAAAAAATGTAGAAAAATTCTCTCATGATTTTGTAGCATCATCTATCAGATTGACGATGTTGTATACAATGTATAGAAATATCGAACCACTCTCTGCCAAATTATCGGCAATCACCAACACTGCTCTAAATAAAAGGCATGGAAGACGAATTTAGCGCTAAATCGTATTCAGAGTTGGCAGCACCCCCTCAGATTTTAATGAAACTTACTGTACATAAAAACTTTGTCACAAGAAGCCACTTTATTATTTACAAAAATGATCTAGACAGTCTTTTGGAAAGGGTCAAACTTTTTTTTTATTAATTCTTTTCAAATAGCTGTAATCGAAAACCGACAAATTCTACAAAAAAGGGTTCGATTAGTGATTTTAAAAAAATAGTCAAGTTTTTCAATAAAACTTAAAAAAAAATTCTTAACTCCTACACTGAAAAAAATCTATTTTGAAACTTTGAAATTGATTTGCAAAAAAATAAATTTTTGATTTGGATGCAAATTTGTTACAAGATAGGTGATAATGTTACTTACCTAAAGTGAAAAATTGAAGGAAAAAACCTTTTTTAATCAACCTAGTGGTGTGATGATGCCTTTTTCACTAGAAGATTCTGTCAAAAAAATAAAATTTCTATCTTGAATAAAATAAACTTTCTTTGGTATGAACTAACATAACCTTTGGAATTTGTAAACAGTTATGTCCAGTTAATAAGTATTTTTCTTCATTTTGCATCGTCGCACTAAATGATTAAACACACTTTACCCTATAGTCCTGAAACCGGAAATCGGACCCGGATGAAATAGGGAACTTTTGTTTGAGCCTGTTTGTGGAAATCGATCAAATCATCCTTGAAAAATTGAGTCAGTCTCGTTTTAGAGTTTTTGATAACTATTTTCGGTACTTCGGAACATGGAACCAGTATAGCCGAAGTCGGTTCGTTAAGTAAGTAACTAATATTGCTTACAAATTAAATCTGTTTTGAGCAAAATCTATAAGAATTGAATCCTTTTTTGCATCGTCGCTCTAAATGACGGTCTGCAATTTCAAACAACCTTTTACCCTATGAAAACGTGATGAAATTTAATAGCTACCCATGGGACTATGAGACTTTTTATTTTATGAGTGACTTTATTTGACACATACTCACACACACAGCCATTGCTCAGCTCGAATGGTATAGAACACTTAGCCCTTCGAGCCAACTTTCAATAGTCAATTTTTCAAGTAATTGCATAAACTTTTTATATGAGAAAGTCAATAAGTGTACTTTTATAGAAAAGCATCGTTATCATGTTTTTGCGATAATACTAACAAGTAGGTAAAAATTGAATAAAAGATTCACAAACTTACATTTTTTTCGCCTGAAAAATATAGATTTAAATATGGCAACCCTGCACGCTATACGAAATTGAACAAAGCACGCTGCGAACGGATCAAGGCCGATGGTGTTTTCTTCTTCCGTACCGTACGTACCGACGCGTATCGCTTTTGCATCGTCATTTTGAATGACGATTTGAATGTTTTGACACTCATCGCCCTATAATTTCAGAATTGTAGAGAATATTTTAACAGCTTTGATTTGAGTCACGATTTGAGAATTTCGGTTTGACCGTTGCTGAGAAATCGAGAGAGAGAGAGAGAGAGAGAGAGAGAGAGAGTTGGCATGACTGGGAGTGCGATGCAGTGTCCTGGTGCTGTTCTCAAAAAAGTATAATTTCAATGTGTTTTTTGATATGTATAGTTAAAAATTTGGTTGAAATAGTTATTTTGAGTGATAGTGCAGGTGTGACAAGTATGTGTTTAGTAGTGAGAGTGCTATTTGTTGAATAATATTGATTCGCGCAACTAAAGATGCTCAAGCGGCGGATACTGTGAACTTGCCGCCCCAAAATTCAACGATGTAAACCTGTTAACCGATCGAAGCGCCGTCTGCATGTCATTGTTGGTGTTGTCGGATTTCTATGAAATGTGTGAAAGTTTACAAGTCGATCGTGTCATTAAGACTGAAGGTCTAGGGTTGGTCTGCAGCGAACCCATTCGCGAGTGTTTTTATCTTATTCTTTCAGTGGTCGTGTTTCATCTCGTGTTGTTGACAGCAGAGCGAGTGGGAGAAAAGGGATACTGGTGAGATCGTTCCTTGAAGCTATTTTATATTTTTCTTACTTATTATATTTCTGCTGAGTATCGAAAATCAGGTTTGGTTGAGATAGTATTGTTTACCAAAACATATCCGGATCTTTTTCCCTCCCTACTAACAAATCTCCTATCCCGTGATGCTCGTGGAGATACAATGGTACCCGCGGTCTCTAGAATCAACGAGTATCGGACTAACATTCCTTCCTTTTAGTCACAAAATGCTACTTTGTTTTTACAAAAATGAACTAGACTTTCTTTCGAAAAGGGCCATACTGTTGTTACGATTTTTTTTTTTCTAATGGCTGTTGTCGAAAATCCTACAAAAAAGTTTTGTATGAGTGATTTTTACAAAATTAGTCAAGTTTCTGAAGAATTGAAAAAAATCCTGATTGAATGTGATGATGCCTCTCTCATATTACTTATATTTTAAAATAAACTACACAGAAAATTCTGTCAAGATTTTATTTTATCAAACTTGAATGAAATCAAACACTTTATTTGGTATAAACTATCAGCACCTTTGCAGTTTGTAAACAGTTATGTCAAGTTAATATAGAGTTAAATGTGGCAACCCTGCACGCTATACAAAATTGAACAAAGCACGCTGTGTGCTAGGCGGTGGCGTTTTCTTCTTCCGTACCAGCACGTACCGATGTGTACCGATTTTGTATCATTTTGTATGACTGTTATAAAATTTCAACTCATTACCCTATATTTTCGTAACCGGAAGTCGGATCTGGATGAAATTGCACAGTATCTTTTAGGACACTGAGAGCTTTAATCTGAACCATGATTTGTGAAAATTGGCTTAACCGTTGCTGAGAAATCGAAATGAGTTCTGTTTTTGAAGCTTTTCTTCAATATTACCGGTGCGTTTGGAAGCGAAAACCGGGGATTAGTAGTTCCAAAGTAAATTTATATATCCAGTAAATTTTTTAAAAATGAAATTGAAAATTTCACTCATCGCGTTGTAATACCGGAACCAAAAGTCGGATCTGGATAAACTTTTTGGGGACTTTTTAAAGAATTTCAAGACCTTTTATTTGCATCTTAGTTTGTGAAAATCGGGTTTGAAATTTTCGAGAAAATTGAGTGCGCATTTTGTCGTAGATTTCTACATATTTCCTTGTAATTCCGGAACCCAAAGTCGGATAGAGACAGAATTCGACAGTACAACAAAATGTCCGAAGAACTCAATGAACTGTATAATAGCGCCAAAACAATGTCTGACCCTCAGAAGATCCACTGTTTTGTGCCTATTCCTAGTGACAAAGTAGAGGCGAAAAGGTATTCAGAATTAATTCAGAAGCAGAACCAAAGTTTAGTTCTCGATAAAATTACACTAAAAACCAAAATCAGTTTGGAAATTAAGTTTTTTTTCTTAAAAGTGCCCATCTTGAATTTTGGCTGTAGGTAGGGAACATAATAACCCATCTTGTAACAAAATTTCATCCATATCAAAAATGTTTTTTTTTTTTTGTAAATCGACTTTAAATTTTTAAAATAGATTTTTTTCAGTGTAGGAGTCGATTAGGAAGTTTTTATTTTTATGGTTTCATTCGAAAACTTGACTAATTTTGTAAAAACCACTTATATAACACTTTTCGGAGAGAGTGCTGCCAACATTTGTGTGAGTTACGGCGCGAAATTCGTCAATAGAAGACCTAGTCGTGATATATCCAATGGTGTCATGGTGTCAATTCTTTGTCAGCCGGCGATATTTTTAGTTATTAGTTGTCACATGTTGACAACTCGAAAGATCACTTTGAACCTACTTCAGAAAAAAAACCACTCGAAAAACTGCTTGAAAAAACTACTCGAAAAACTGCTTAAAGAACCTGTTCCAAAAAACTACTCGAAAATCTACACATTAAACAGTTAAAAAACTATAAAAGAAAACTCAGAAAAATGCTCAAAAAACTGCAGACAGGCAGAACAAAAAACTGATCGAAAATCTGCTCGAAAAAGTAGCTCCAAAAACTAAACTATTTTAACAGCTGCCTAAAAAACTGCTCGAACAACTGTTTAACTGCTGTCCGGAGAGCTACTTGAAAAACCACTACAGAAAAGCAACACAAAAAGTTACTCGAATATTTGATAAAAAACTACTCGAAATTCTCTACATTGAACAGTTAAACAAACTATGAAAGAAAAGCTCGGAAAAATGTTTCAAACACTGCAGAAAGGCAGAACAATCAACTGTTCGAAAATCTGCTTGAAAACATTATTCTAACAGCTGATTGAAAACCTACTCAAAAAACTGTTCAACTGCTATCCGGAGATCTACTTGACTACAGAAAAGCAACACGAAAAAAATACTAGAAAATTTGTCAAAAAACTGCTAAAAAAACTACACCAAGAAAATAAAACTACTCAAAAAAAAAGCACAAATACCTGCTAAAAAACAAGCTCGAAAAACTTCTTGTTCGAAAACCAGCTCGGAGAAATGAACCAAAATATGCTCGAAAAATTATTCGAGTTTATGATCAAAAAACTGCAGGAAAAAGACAGCAAAAAAACTACTAGAAAATCTTTGGAAAACAACCCGAACACTACCCATTCCAAATGCCTTACAAAACTTGCCACACAAACTATTTCAAAAACTTCGAAAAAGTGTACAAAAAACTGCTCGTGAAAATCCACAATTCGTGTTTGGATTTCATTAGAATCTAATTGCAGTTATTGTACTAGCCGAGTTATTGTACTTTTAATTGAAAAAACTGCATGAAAAACTGTTTGAAAAAACAGCACGCAAAATTGCTCAAAACAACTGATCGAAAAAAACGCTCGAAAACCTTCTCCAAAAATCTCTTGAGGAATTACTCGAAAATTGCATAAAACTGAAGCACAAAAGTCTGCTCGAAACAACTCTGGAACAACACCACGAAAAACTGCTGCTGGAAATAACTGTTCGGAAAATAACTGTAAAAATTGTTTGATAAGAAAATCTTGTAACAATTCCTTGAAAATTTATACAGCAGCACGAAAAGTTCGAAACAGCTGCTCAAAACTCAAAAAAACTACTCGAATAACTGTTGAAAACTATTCCAAAAACTGCTCGGTAACTTTTCGACAAACGACTCGATCAAAGTTTGAGAAAAACTGCTCGATTAAAATCTGAGAAAAACTGCTCGAAATATTGCTCAAAACACTGCTGGAAAAGATGGCATGATAAACTGTTCCAAAATCGACTGAAAAAACTGTATGAAAAATTATAAGAAAGCTACTCGAAAAAACTCTGAAACACTGCTCGAAAAACTGCTCGATTGAAATCTGAGGAAAACTGCTCGAAATACTGTTCAAAACATTGCTGGAAAGGATGGCATGATAAACTATTCCAAAATCGACTGAAAAAACTGTATATAAAATTATAAGAAAGCTACTCGAAAAAACTCTGAAACACTGCTCGAAAAACTGATCGTAAAATAAGTCGCGAGATTGTCCACAGCCTTGGTGTCGATGATAGGATACTGTACGGTAAGAATCGATTGCGAAGTCTGTTGAAACAGCATAGTCGAATTCCCCCATAGGAATGAGATGCCAAGATTGTTTTGGTTGCGAGTTTTCGGGTTTTTTGTTCTTTCCTTTTCATAAAGTTCAACACAGCTTCGTCTTCGTCGCAGAATGCCACTTTGCCTTGAACTGCATCTTTCGCATTTTCGCATTGGACAATGACTCAGTATATTTCTCATGTTTTCGGGCTTCACCTGGACGTTGCTCGTGACATATCTTATTTCTTTTTTCCGTTATAGTCACATATCCAATCCGGCCGTAACAGAACGGAAGTTGTTCGAAGAAGGAGATAAGAGATGTGTTTTTCTTTCAGGAATCCTTGTAAACAGATTTTCCGGTTGATGATTTCAATCGGGATGTAAATGTCGCTCATCAAACCACAGAGACAGATGGCTTGTCACACGAGATATTTTTTTTGTGTAAGAAAAATAATATGGGTGGATAATGCCATAGACATAACCAGATGAAGTGAGTACGGATAAAAAAAATGTTCATGTTTTTCGATTTTATGTAGAGATGGTCGGGTAAGTAATTTCTTAAACCCGAACCCAATCGAAAAAAAAAAATATTACCCGTACCCGACCCGAACCCGCTAAAAAATTTAAAAAATTATTCGTATCCGACCCGAACCCGACAAAATATTGTAGTCTGGTTCGGATACCCGAAACCGGACCAAATTTTTGGACCCGTGCCCATTTCAAACGAAAAAATCTTCCCTCACACCGGTCCCAAACCCGGCAAACATTTTTATTCCAAGCCCGAACCCGACCCGTATCAGTCGGATTCGGGTCGGATTTCGGGTACAAACATGGCATAGCCATACGAACCGTTTTTGAATTATGCAGAATATTCCTGAATATCGGCTCTGGAAGTACCGCAAATAGTTTTCAAAAACCCTTCCTAATCCACCTAGTGGCGCGATTCTCGGTCATTAGTATTGTGAGCTCATCAAATAACCTAATAGTAGTATAAGTCTTTCGAAATTGATTCCGAAAAATTCTGTTGCATTGAAAAACGCTTGGATTTGTCGGTTACGTCACATATAAGATTACATCTCTCGAACCGGACTTATTCGCGCTATTACCTCTCCCAAATTTGATTGACTTTGTTAGCGTTTAAATATAGAAACTCGTGCAGTCATCTGCGAGAAAATTCAGCCGACGAAAAATTTGGGATTATTCGTTTACATCACTTATACCGTTACTTATGTTCGGAACCAAAACTGACAGCCATTTGAGCTTCGAGTTTGGTCCGTAATTCAAAAGTAGCTTTCAAATGAACCTAAGCTAGATGAAATCGGCTCAGCCATCTCGTCTATGTTTTCACGAGCCAATTCAAGCGCCATAATGATGTCATCCTCTTGCCTTGGAGCCCCCGTGAATGGTGGTTTCGGTGTATAAGTTAGACATGTGTCTTAAATTTAAAAACAAATATTAACTGATAAAAAACATACTGAATAACCATGTTCGTACGATAACTACTCATCAAGCCGACAATACTTTTTCTACGGAGAGAAAACTTTTCAGTGTGTGCAAATAAATCTTCGCTCAATGTTTCAATATTCGGTGGCTCCAAGCACTTGAGTATTTCGAAAAATGCGGACACAAGTTACCAAGCCCATTGGATTGACAGTACTGACAGTATTTTGGATATTGTTGGCAAAGAAATCTCAAAATAGATGACAATCTGTTGCGAATTTTCCAACGCCTACTGTCGGATGTTTTGAACATCGTTTCATACAACTTTTCATCCAATGCTGTCATATTGTTGAAAAAAATCATCAAGTAGATATTCAGGAAAAAAATCCAATCTGTTCGGCAGTCAACTACCATTACTTCCACTTGCTCCTACTCCTGATCAAACTGGGACGAACGAATCGATGCTTATAATAAATCTGAATGATTATAATTATATCGAAGATCTGTTTTAAATCAGTTGAGTTGTAGATTTTGAAAACCTGACTACGATTTGTGAGATTTTTTTTTCCGGATTTGGAATTCGCATTCCTATATAGAAATGCAGAGACGTAGTCCTACGTCAGAATATGACTCCGCAAAAGTAGATGAAATGTTTTTTCTCATCCTTTTTCTTAGTCCCTTAATAGAAAAAAAAAACATTGATAAGAAATGGTTTCAGTTCTGACCCTAACAAAGCTTATCACGTCTCGGTTGATGTGCGCGCGAGTAATTCTTGGAATTCATGGAAAATGACATCGTACATCACTGCAGAATATGACACATTGCATGTATTATTCATCGGAATACCATGGAAATTGACAATGTGCATCGGCTGAGCGCCGATAAGCGAATTCATCGTCCAAAATCAAATCATCAATCACGACGACACTTCATCGATTAAATTTGACATGCGTTGGAGTACCGTCCGTCCGACCCTTCAGTCATTGCTCACTCCGATGCCGAAGATCGGAAACCCCGAACAAAAAAAAAAAACTTCCCATCGCTTATTTTCCATCAGCATTTTAATCAACATTCAAACGAAAAGTTTTCCCAACCGTTCCACTCTTCAGAATGTTGCACCGATGACCGACCGACCGACCGACCGACCGACCGACCGGTCTTTGGATCTCGGTTGAACGAGAAAAACAACACCCAAACCTGCCCCGCGCTCCAGTTTCTCTCACCATGTCGGTTGCAATTCTTTCCGTTCCGCCCCCCTCCTATACAGATAGATACCAGGATTATAACTCGATATAGGTACAGGAATTTACTGTATGTAAGGTAAGCGAATAGCACTTTCGCCGTCATTATTCAACATCAATCAAGAAAAACGACCTCCGCACCCCCGCGCTCCCACACCCGCTTGGCGTCGTCGTTCCATTGGCCGTTCGATTGGCCGGTCGGTACTCAAACTGGGTTTGGGTTTGGCAGACGCGAGCGTGAGTTCCGATTCCACGTGCCACGGTTGGGGTTTCTCACTGGAAGTAACCTCGCCGTTGGCAAAAGCGAGTTCTTCCCAGCAAACTCAAACTCGCTCTTGGTGATTGATAAGCAGCCTGCAGGTCTGTCCGAGAGTGATAAGAAAGTAGGTGAGCGTCAGAGTGACAAGCGTGAGAATGATTTGCGGAGAGAGAGCATAATGACAGCGAGACAGAAAGTCCTAGAGAGTGTAGACTCTAAAGAGAGCGAGAGAGAACAGTTGCTCAAAAATATCCTGGTCCAGATTCTGCACAGCCTCCTCAGCAAGGAGTCACGACGACGACGAAGAGGATTTCAGTTTGTCAGTCCGTGCCATGCTGTAATGCCACGGTTTGTTCGTTGTTCTCATCGGAGAAATCGAGAAAAATTGTCGCGCGAAAAGTGAACTCGGTGAATCAAGGCCTACTTGGGATTCGGTCGATCGGTGACGGATTATCAAGTGAAACCGCGGATAGCGGGAGCCCAAGTGCATTTCCGCCCTTTCTAAAGTTCAAGTGCAACCGCTGGATGGGCGAGTCCTTGAAGCAGGAAAAGGTGGAAAATTGAAATAAAAAAAAAACTTTTTCCACAACGCAAGGCGTTTGGCACAGATTTTCCTCCGAAAGCTGTCTTGTTCTGCTCCGTTCGTTCGGTGGTGTTGTTGGGGGCGGGTGCAGTGGCAATTCGGGGGGGTTTCGGATGCAAGTGTTTTTAATTAAAGAGTTGTAGATTTTTCGACGGAAAACGTTGCAGGTGGAAAAGGTTGTGGGTGCGTGAGGGGGTGGCCGTTCGAACAGTGGCGGTTTGACGGTGTCAATCCTGTGAATGCTCGGACAGATCGGATCTGGTGGAAGTTGGTAGTTGCCTCACCGTTCATCGTAGGATAGTGACGGAATTTTCCGGCAAGTTCACGGAAGTGCGGCGGCAGGTGCATCAAGAAAATTGGGTAACCGAACCGGAGGTAGCAGCAGCAGTAGCAGCGTAACGGTGGATTAATCAATAGAATATAAACATTTTTTGCTTGGCTAGCTGAAAAAAAGGCGACGGGGAAGAACCGGGCAGGTGCGGAGAGAAGAAGAAAAAGATAGGGAAAAAACCCCCTCCCAGAGGTGCAGTGAGATTGTGCAGTTCACGCGTGCAGTGAAAAGTGATTCCGGTGTGGTTGTTTCCAAGTGGATCCAGTGGAGATAGTGATAGCGAGCGATGGCTAGCGGACGATTCGTGGTGGGCTGGATGACCGTGCTAGTGGTGACCGGCTATGTTCGGGCGGCAATTCCTCCGACCCAGCTGACACGGGCTGTTACGAAAGGTAAGCGGACCCATTGCCAATGTGACGGAATGGTTGAACAAAAGTTTTCGTCCTTAATTTTATGTTCGCGTTGCTCGGATATGTCCTGAGACGTAAAATGAACTGAAACAAATTCTCTTTCTAAGCCGAAAACAAATTCCAATAAATTGTACTCTCCTCCACTGGGCAAGCTTAACAAGTTATTGGAACAAAAATTATTCTCGTTTTGAGAATGGTAACATACGCCCTTACGATTTCTATTGGTGTCATGTCTGAAGACTGTTCCAGAAAGTATGGACGCACTTTGATTTCGCTGTAAATAATTCACAAGTGTTAGATATTCAAATTTTATTCGATATACTGATAATATTAGACTAGCTGGCGCACCTTCTTGCGAACGTTCCTCATTAAATTCCGTACAGACTTCTTGGCTACAAGTTTTGATAGTTTTTTTCCGATCTTTTTCGAACTATTGAATGGTTCCGGCTGACGAGACATGTTTCCTAAGATGTGCCTTCGTTAACGCCTAAAATTCCTCAATTAATCGGAGCTGTGGGCAATTTGGTGGAAAGTGACATTTTTGGTAGTATACCATTCTACCGTTGATTTCGAGTAGTGGCAAGAAGCAAGATCTGGCCAGAAGACAACAGGATCCTTGTGGCTTCGAATCTTGGGTAGAAGTCGTTTTTGTAAACATTCCTTGATGTATGTTTCGCTGTTCATTGAAGCAGTGGCGATGAAGGGTTTCGAAATCTTACCCCAGCTACAAAATGCTTGCCAGATCATAGCTTTCTCACCAAATTTTTCGACTTCAATCGATGTCTCGGACTGGTTTAACACTTGCCCTTCTCGCACCGTATAATGTTGTGGTCTCGGCAAGGATTTGTAATCGAGTTTCATGTAGGTTTCGTCGTCCATGATTATGCAGTTCAAATTTGCAGCAAGAATCGTATTGCACAGCTTTCGAACCTTCGGCCTGATCGATGCTTCTTGTTTCGGACTACGTTTTGGTTGTTTCTGCTTCTTATAGGTTCGAAGATTCGAACGTTCTTTAGCACGAAGAACATTTGACTTCGAAGTGCCCACTTTTTCGGCCACATCCCGAACTGAAACCTCCTTCTATTGCTCGAACGCCTTCAGTATACGTTTATCCAACTGAGGGTTAACAGGACCTTTTTTCGACCCGTTTTCGGTTTATCCTCAAAGGTGTCATCCTCACATTTGTGTTGTACGCATGTATTTATGATGTTTTTTTATGCTCATATCACAGCATGTTGTGCGTTTGGCTGTCAGCTTTCGTTTGTTTACTTATTTGTGCGGTTGAAATTCTGCGTTTTGAAAATGTCGCGTATTGAAAAGGAAGTGAAAATAAGGTTCTGGACACATGGCTAAGTGAGAAGCGTATTACTATGCGAAAATTGGCGAAGCGGTTTGGAATTCATCATGCCAGTGTAAAAACCTTCATTAATAAGTTTGGGGAACACTATTCTTTGGATGAGCTACCAGGAAGAGGCAGAAAACCCGGTTCTTCCAACCCGAAACTGGACCAGAAAGTGGTATCTCTAATCATGAAGAACAAATCAATGTCAATACGGGCTTTGGCCAAAAAAGCAGAAACGAGTGTCGGAATGATTCAGTGCATCAAGAGGCTTAATCACCTGAAGACCTATAAGAAGCAGAAAATCTCGAAACAAAGTGTAGAACAGAAGAAGCGAGCAGCAACAAGGGCCTGGAAATTGTATTCGCGTCTTTTGCAGTGTCCGGATGCATGCGTTTTGATGGACGATGAGACTTATGTAAAGGAGAACTCAAAAACCCTTCCAGGTCCAAAATACTTTACTGTCGTCGTTGAGGAGGATGTGAGCGATGCGGACAGGTCGATTCAAGTGGAGAAATTCGGTCGAAAGGTACTGGTATGGCAAGAAATATGTTCCTGTGGTTTGAAGTCAACCATTTTTCACACTACCGGAACTATAAATGCAGAAATCTATCGATCTGAGTGTCTCCAGAAAAAATTGCTGCCTTTATATAAGAAGCATATTACACCTCCACTGTTTTGGTCGGATTTAGCATCGGCTCACTATGCCAAAACCACTCTCAATTGGTTTGCGGAAAGGGGTGTAGAATTCGCTGAGAAAAATAACAATCCACCAAATTGCCCTCAGCTTCGACCCATCGAACGTTACTGGGCAATCGTGAAGAGGGTCTTCAAGAAGACTGGTAAGGCAGCTGGGAACATGCAGGAGTTAAAAAAAATTGGGCTTAAGCGTCCAAGAAATGCGATGCAACACTTGTCCAGAACTTGATGAAGAGCGCTCGATCAAAAGTTCAAAAATTCGTGAAGGAATAACTTAAATTTCTTCCGGTTTTCATTACGCTCAAGTTTAATCTCGTACAATAAAGGATTGATTTTTAGTTTGAATAAAAAATCGTTTTTTATCATAATTTGAAAGAAAATTTTGTGGACAGCTTATTTTCGATACACTCCTTATAGCAAAACCAAAGGAAAACTATAGTAAAGCTAAACCATACTCAAACAAAACTAAAATAATGCTAAAGCAAAACGAAAGGAGAACTGAAGCTAAATTAGAACAAAACTTAAGTAAAATTAAAGCAAAATTAGAGTACAACTAGAGCAAAACTCAAGCAAACCCAGAGCCAAACTAAAACAAAACATAAGCAATTCTAAAGTTAAACTGTAGCAGAAATAAAGTAGTAATCATTTCCAGTGCAAAACTAGAGCGAAATTTAAGTAAATCTAAAGCAAAAGTAAAGCTGCACTAAATTTAGACTGAAGAAAAATTAAAACAAATCTAAGAGAAAACAAAAGTAAACAGAACTAAAATAAAACTAAAGTAAAGCTTAAGCCAAACTAGGGCAAATCTAAAGGAAATCTAAAGCAAAACTCAATCAAAACTAAAGTAAAGCTGAAGAAAAACTTGAGCAAAGCTCGAACAAAACTAAAGCTGAACATCAACGAATAACTAATACAAAATTGAAGCTAAACTAAAGCAAAACTGAAGTTAAGTTAGAGTAAAACTACTGCAAAAGTGAATGAGAGCAAAACCAAAGCAAAACTAAAACAAAAATGAAGAAAAACGGAAAAAATAGAGCAAAATGAAATCAATGCCAGAACAAAAATTAAGCTAAACTAAAGTAAAACTACAGCAAAACTAAAGCAAAACTAGAGTAAAATCAAAGGAAAGCTTAAGTGAAACCAAAGCAGAACTTTTATCACACTTGAGTAAAACTAAAGCAAAGCTGAAGTAAAGCAGTTCAACATAACACATGGATCAATAAGTCCCGAGACTAACAATGGAAACAACATTTTTTTGCAAATTTTTTTTTTCATTCATCAACATAATTACCTTTTAGGGTGATACAATGGTTCCAACGTTTTTCCAATTTTTCAATACCATGTTTATGAAAAAAAATTATCTTTCGCTTCATAATAAGCTTCAGTTTCAGCGATGACCTCCTCATTTGAGCCAAATCTTTTTCCCTGGAGCAATTTTTTAAAATCACAAAGAGCCAGTAGTCACTGGGGGCTAAATCTGGCGAGTATGGGGGGTGGGGAAGCAGATCAAAGCCCAATTCGTTCAATTTCGCCATTGTTTTCATCGACTTGTGGCAGGGTGCATTTTGTTCCATCGAAAGCAATCGCGGCACCCACTTGGAAAAAACCTTTTTCATGCTCAATTTTTCATGAAGGATGGTAAATACACTTCCATATGATATCTGTGTCATCTCAGCAATCTCGCAACAAACTACAAAACGACTTTACTCCAACCTCGATAACTCAGCTGTTTCTGGTCGGATCGACTTAAAATTTTGACCCGTTTCAAGCAAAGGTTAGCACTCTAGAAAGACGTGGTTACTGGTTTACTACGAGCGCCATCTCTGCTTTAGTATTGGGACTTATTGATCCATGTGTTAAACTGTTATGATATGACGAGTCGAAGACGAAACGTAAAGATAATCATTTTTGCAGTTTTTTACCACTATTTTCAATAATTTCGAAGCCTAAATTCAAGAACCGGAATAGCCGAAATTGATAGGAGAACATTTGCAGGTTTCGAGTTCTGTTTCAGAAGAGATTATTCTTTTGATTACTTTACGTCACAACGAATATGATTACATGTATCACTAGAAGTCGTCGGTTTTACTGTTAACCAGGCAGAATTTCTGTAAGTCTGGGAGCCCGGCAGCTTCTTCTCGGCCCGACCCTGCCGGGTGAAGCTCGAGCTGGTGACAACCCTGAACGTGCCGGTGAATCTCAGCGCTGTTTGAAGCTGTTTCGCCAAAATAAACAGGATTTTCTGCGTCGGTATGTGACAATGGACGAAACCTGGATCTATCACTACACCGCGGGTCGAAGCGGTCGTCAGCTGAAAGTGCAGACTGTTATCGGGTGCACTCGTCATGTTCAAAAACTACTATGCATTTTTGAAGTTCGTGCTCTTCTGTGTTCATCAGTTGCTCCCACTCAATTTCCATTTCAGTCCTACAGTTACGAGTAGTTGGTAGCTTTATTTGCAAGCAAACCAATTCAGCTGACAGATCCTATCTCCCGCCGTCAAAGCGCCGCACCGCGGCTTTGAATTGCTGCCATCGAACCGTTCGAAAACGTGAACGATTACAAACAAACTAGTGTTTTCCGAGTGGCTTAACTAAAGCGCAGACAAAAGCGACCATCTTCACACCAAACGGTAAACGGCAAGAGGAGTAGCATGAAAACAACCATCGAAGGCCCTGGTGCCCAAAGAGGAGGAGATTTTATCCCGACCGCATATGCTCGAGATGCTCTCATCCGTGCCCAACATTGCGCCGTTATGTTGTCGTTGTCGAGTAGTTGTCCAAGTCGATTGGAACCAAGCTGCTGCTGCCGTTGTTGTTGTTGTTGTTGTTGTTGTGGGTGGAAAGAATCGGATGATGGCAAACAGGTACCTATGGACAATGCGAACGATGAACAACGATGCGGTGAAAATGTGGAAAACTTTTTCTCGCCTGCCTGCCTTCCTGTCTAGTCAGCTATTCAATGATGGAAAATGTTCAATACGAATCATTTCCCTTCGGATAAAGAAGGACCGGCAGCCCTTCATCATCAACATCATCTTCGTCGTCGTCGTCGTCGTCGGGAATCTATCCTAAGCTTACCGGTATGAACGGGGGATAAACGGCGTTGACTTTTTTCCGTTAGTTCAACTTCCGAAGAATAAAAGCGGGCATTAGCAAGTCATCTCCATTTGCTGCGTTGATGTGGCTTTGCCTTCGAGGTTAAGCGCACGTATTTTAATCAAAAAGTTTTTCGATTTTGACGAAATATTTTGTCCGTGCGAGCCATGGTTGATCCGAGCCATAACGTTATTATTGCTGGAGATAAACTTTTGTGCCATACGTCGAAAATCGCGTACGTTATTACATCAGTCCTGCTGTCGTCGTCGTCGTCGTCATCGCCCTAGTGTCAGTGCCTGGTCTGGTCTTGGTCAGTCAACAGACGCTGATCCATCCAGTTTTGCTTGCGTGCATATCCACTGCACCCATAATTGGCCGTTAAGTGGTCGGCCTATCGAAATGGGGACCCTCTTTGAAACCACACACACACACACACACACTCTCTCTTTCTCTCTCAGTGACGGGACCGGGCAAGACAGCCACAGGCGCCGGTCCGATCACCGACAGAATCCGGTCACCGCGCGTCGAACCGGCACTGACTGACACTGGCTGATGCAATTTGGTGCTCCGGCTTTGGCGTATAAGCGTTCAGGTAGCCTCAGTGGCTGGCCGGGTTGGAATCGATTCAATTTTCTGATAATGAAATGCTAAATTTATTTCGCTTGGCTCTGTCCTGAAGGAGACGCGGTCCGCGGTGTTCTGCTGGTTCGGATTAGAAAACGTCGGTTTTCAGGTTGTCGACAGACAGCTGATGCAATTCGGTGATCAGTTATTCCAGGGGGGTCGTGGACCCCTTCAGGTCTTGTAATTTGAAAAATAAAATTATAGCAAAAATGTTCAACTCGACGTGGTCCCATAGAACAACGAGAGTTTCACGTTCTCTTACAAAATATTCGTGTAGAATAAAAGACAATATTTGCCGCTTGGGTCAGTCTATTATGATTCTGGATATTAAAAATAATATTTAAAAACCGGGTAGGCTAAACGTCTTCACTCTAACAATTCTTGTCGTTTTTAGAAAACCTTCCCTGTTTGCCGAAGCTTTCCCTTCCTAACTGTTTAGAATTTTTCTATTGACCTCCTTCGGTACAAGAACAACAACGTCACTGGTTTTACGCAATGGCACGATGCCAGATCACACCAAAACGGAATGTCACCTTCGGTAAAACATGCACTACTGGAGGCATTCTTGTATTTTTATATATTTGGCTGTTCATGTTGTCGAACGTTTTGACCGGCTTTCTAAATTTACCGCATTCACAGATCGCCTGCCATACCATGCAAATACATCGACCTTTTTTCTCTAAAACTTCTTTGGAATATCTAGGTTGGCACTTGCCGACGAAAATTGCATATAATATAGCAAAAATAGCAAAAATAGCAAAAATAGCAAAAATAGCAAAAATAGCAAAAATAGCAAAAATAGCAAAAATAGCAAAAATAGCAAAAATAGCAAAAATAGCAAAAATAGCAAAAATAGCAAAAATAGCAAAAATAGCAAAAATAGCAAAAATAGCAAAAATAGCAAAAATAGCAAAAATAGCAAAAATAGCAAAAATAGCAAAAATAGCAAAAATAGCAAAAATAGCAAAAATAGCAAAAATAGCAAAAATAGCAAAAATAGCAAAAATAGCAAAAATAGCAAAAATAGCAAAAATAGCAAAAATAGCAAAAATAGCAAAAATAGCAAAAATAGCAAAAATAGCAAAAATAGCAAAAATAGCAAAAACAGCAAAAATAGCAAAAATAGCAAAAATAGCAAAAATAGCAAAAATAGCAAAAATAGCAAAAATAGCAAAAATAGCAAAAATAGCAAAAATAGCAAAAATAGCAAAAATAGCAAAAATAGCAAAAATAGCAAAAATAGCAAAAATAGCAAAAATAGCAAAAATTGCAAAAATAGCAAAAATACCAAAAATAGCAAAAATACCAAAAATACCAAAAATACCAAAAATACCAAAAATACCAAAAATACCAAAAATACCAAAAATACCAAAAATACCAAAAATACCAAAAATACCAAAAATACCAAAAATACCAAAAATACCAAAAATACCAAAAATACCAAAAATACCAAAAATACCAAAAATACCAAAAATACCAAAAATACCAAAAATACCAAAAATACCAAAAATACCAAAAATACCAAAAATACCAAAAATACCAAAAATACCAAAAATACCAAAAATACCAAAAATACCAAAAATACCAAAAATACCAAAAATACCAAAAATACCAAAAATTGCAAAAATACCAAAAATACCAAAAATTGCAAAAATTGCAAAAATTGCAAAAATTGCAAAAATTGCAAAAATTGCAAAAATTGCAAAAATTGCAAAAATTTCAAAAATTGCAAAAATTGCAAAAATTGCAAAAATTGCAAAAATTGCAAAAATTGCAAAAATTGCAAAAATTGCAAAAATTGCAAAAATTGCAAAAATTGCAAAAATTGCAAAAATTGCAAAAATTGCAAAAATTGCAAAAATTGCAAAAATTGCAAAAATTGCAAAAATTGCAAAAATTGCAAAAATTGCAAAAATTGCAAAAATTGCAAAAATTGCAAAAATTGCAAAAATTGCAAAAATTGCAAAAATTGCAAAAATTGCAAAAATTGCAAAAATTGCAAAAATTGCAAAAATTGCAAAAATTGCAAAAATTGCAAAAATTGCAAAAATTGCAAAAATTGCAAAAATTGCAAAAATTGCAAAAATTGCAAAAATTGCAAAAATTGCAAAAATTGCAAAAATTGCAAAAATTGCAAAAATTGCAAAAATTGCAAAAATTGCAAAAATTGCAAAAATTGCAAAAATTGCAAAAATTGCAAAAATTGCAAAAATTGCAAAAATTGCAAAAATTGCAAAAATTGCAAAAATTGCAAAAATTGCAAAAATTGCAAAAATTGCAAAAATTGCAAAAATTGCAAAAATTGCAAAAATTGCAAAAATTGCAAAAATTGCAAAAATTGCAAAAATTGCAAAAATTGCAAAAATTGCAAAAATTGCAAAAATTGCAAAAATTGCAAAAATTGCAAAAATTGCAAAAATTGCAAAAATTGCAAAAATTGCAAAAATTGCAAAAATTGCAAAAATTGCAAAAATTGCAAAAATTGCAAAAATTGCAAAAATTGCAAAAATTGCAAAAATTGCAAAAATTGCAAAAATTGCAAAAATTGCAAAAATTGCAAAAATTGCAAAAATTGCAAAAATTGCAAAAATTGCAAAAATTGCAAAAATTGCAAAAATTGCAAAAATTGCAAAAATTGCAAAAATTGCAAAAATTGCAAAAATTGCAAAAATTGCAAAAATTGCAAAAATTGCAAAAATTGCAAAAATTGCAAAAATTGCAAAAATTGCAAAAATTGCAAAAATTGCAAAAATTGCAAAAATTGCAAAAATTGCAAAAATTGCAAAAATTGCAAAAATTGCAAAAATTGCAAAAATTGCAAAAATTGCAAAAATTGCAAAAATTGCAAAAATTGCAAAAATTGCAAAAATTGCAAAAATTGCAAAAATTGCAAAAATTGCAAAAATTGCAAAAATTGCAAAAATTGCAAAAATTGCAAAAATTGCAAAAATTGCAAAAATTGCAAAAATTGCAAAAATTGCAAAAATTGCAAAAATTGCAAAAATTGCAAAAATTGCAAAAATTGCAAAAATTGCAAAAATTGCAAAAATTGCAAAAATTGCAAAAATTGCAAAAATTGCAAAAATTGCAAAAATTGCAAAAATTGCAAAAATTGCAAAAATTGCAAAAATTGCAAAAATTGCAAAAATTGCAAAAATTGCAAAAATTGCAAAAATTGCAAAAATTGCAAAAATTGCAAAAATTGCAAAAATTGCAAAAATTGCAAAAATTGCAAAAATTGCAAAAATTGCAAAAATTGCAAAAATTGCAAAAATTGCAAAAATTGCAAAAATTGCAAAAATTGCAAAAATTGCAAAAATTGCAAAAATTGCAAAAATTGCAAAAATTGCAAAAATTGCAAAAATTGCAAAAATTGCAGAAATTGCAAAAATTGCAAAAATTGCAAAAATTGCAAAAATTGAGAAAATTTGGTCAGTCTATTCTGATTCTTGATGTTAAAAATTATATTTGAAAAAACTGCTCGAAAAATGACTCGAAAAACTGTTCAAAAATCTATTCAAAAAGCTACCAGACAGAAACTGATCAAAATCTATTCGAATAAATGCTCGAAGAAACTACGAAAAACCGCTCGAGCTACACGAAAACGTTTCGAAGAGACAGCACTAAAAGCTGCTCGAACAAATTATGTGCAAAACTGGGCGAGGCGCACTATTCTAAAAATTACTCAAAAACTTGATCGATAAATTACTCAAAAGAACTTTATCATTAACATTATAGATTATCAGAGTAACTTTTTTCATTTTGGTTTCATGCATAGCGCTTTTAACCTTAAGATTTTTCGCCTCTTCGGGTCAGAATAACTTTCCGACCTTAGGTGCGGGGTGGGGAATCGAACCCAGGGGGGCTGCGTGAAAGATGATCGACTAATCCATTTTTGTGTTTCTTCAGAGGTTGGGTTTGCCTTTTGAGTTCAGTTTTCCGGGGTAGTTCAATTGGAAGAGCAGTTCTACGGATAGGAAAAGTTGGGCCAGTCTGAGTTCTGTCCTCAAGAAAAACCTTTTGATTTTCACAATTCCATAACTGCGTCTAGTGTTCGCCATTCTGTCTTTGATTGGATATTGATTGATAGTGTTAAACTGAGTTGAAATTGTATGACTCTTTAGTCGGTTTTGGCTCGGTCTAACTTTTTAAGCCCGGCAACCCGGCCGCTTCTTCTAGCCTCAAATAGGAGGAAGCCCTCGAAAAAATTAAGCGCAAAACTGCACGATGCAACTACTCTAAAAACTACTAAAAAACTTGATTGATAAACTGCTTGAAAAAGCTGTTCGAAAAACCAATAGAAAAACTACTTGACTAACTGTTCAAAAAATGACTCGGAAACAGTTCGAAAAACTACTCGAAAAAATGTGTATTCGATGCAAATGCTCGAATAATTATTAAAAAATTTGATCGATTAACAATTCGAAAACTGTTCGAAATAATACTAAAACAAACTACTCAAAAACTACTCGAAAAACTGTTTTAAAAGCAATTCAAAAAACTGCTTGAAAAAACTGTCCGAAAAACTACTCAGAGTACTATTCGAAAAAATGCTCGAAAAAACAACGAGATGCAACTGCTCTACATATTACTTAAAAACTTGCTCGATAAACTGCTCGCAAAAACTGTTCGAAAAACCAATAGCAAAACTACTTGATCAACTGTTCAAAAAACTACCCGTAGACAGTTAAAATAACTGCTCGAAAAAATGCCTGTAAAACTGCTCGAATTATTATTAAAACAGCTGATCGATAAACAGCACGAAAGAACTACGAAAAACTACTAAAAAACTACTCGAACGACTGATCAAAAACAATTCAAAAAACTATTTGAAAGACTATTCGGAAAAAAGCTCGAAAGAACAACGAAAAACTATTCGAGCTACACGAAAATTTTTTGAAAACAGCACGAAAAGCTGTTCAAAAAAATATGTGCAAAACGGGGCGATGCAACTGCTCTAAAAATTACTCAAAATTTTGCTTGAAAAACTGCTTGCAAAAACTGTTCAAAAAACTACTCGGAAAACAGTTCGAAAAATTGCTCGAAAAAAATGGTAGTATCCGATGCACCTGATCGAATAATTATTAAAAAAAAACCTGTTCGATAAACAGCTCGAAAAAACTTCGAAAAATTACTACAAAATTTACTCGAAAAACTGTTAAAAAAACAACTAGAAAAAACTGACCGAAAAACTACTCGAAAGATTATTTGAAAAAATTCTCGAAAATCAATTCAAAAAACTACTATAAAATAAACCACCCGAAAAACTACTCGAAAGACTATTCGAAAAAATGCTCGAAAATCAATTAAAAAAACTACTAGAAAAAAACTGACCGGAAAAATACTTGGAAGAACTATTAAAAACCATCACTCGAGCTACACGAAAAACATTTTGGAGACAGCACGAAAAATCACTCGAAAGAATTGTTTGCTATACTGGTCGATGCAAATGCTCGAGTAATTATTAGCTCGAAAAATTACTCGAAAAACTGTTCAAAAATATATTCAAAATCCTACTGATAGAAAAAAACTGATAGAAAAACTACTCGAAACACTATTCGAATAAATGCTCGAAAAAACTACGGAAAACCGCTCGAGCTACACGATTTTTTTTTAAAAAACAACACGAAAAACTGCTCGAAAAAATTATATACAATACTGGTCGATGTAATTGCTCTGTTTCTGTAAGAAGTTTGTCGATCAAGGTTTTGAGTAATTTTTACAAAACCTATTCGAAAAACTACTAGAAAAACTATACTATTCGAAAAAATGCTCGAAAGAACAACGAGGTGCAACTGCTTTGAATA
Organism: Malaya genurostris; assembly: GCF_030247185.1. Lineage (NCBI taxonomy): Eukaryota > Metazoa > Arthropoda > Insecta > Diptera > Culicidae > Malaya > Malaya genurostris. The sequence goes on along the minus strand of NC_080571.1, from coordinate 24,687,164 downwards.
TTACTTAAAAACTTGCTCGATAAACTGCTCGCAACAGTTGAAAAAATATTTGACCAACTGATCAAAAAACTACTCGGAAAACAGTTCGATAAACTGCTCGCAAAAACTGTTCGAAAAACTAGTCGTAAAACAGTTCGAAAAACCTCTGGAAAGAACTTTATCATTAACATTATAGAATATCAGAGTAACTTTTTTTTATTTTTGTTTCAAGCATAGATGTCATTCGCCTCTTCGGGTCAGAAAAACTTTCTGACCTTAAGTGCGGGGTTGGGAATCGAACCCAGGGGGGCTCCGTGAGAGATGATCGACTCCATTACATTATCCCCGTCTCCCGTAACTTTTCGAAATCAGAAAGGTATCACGAAAATGGCCTCAGCTTTTTGTTTAGCAAAAAATTTAATTAGTCGAATTATTCCGAGTTTTCTAACCAAACAATAAATGGAGTTTTTTAAGTCGTTTTCAAACGTTTACAAAAAAACACACCATTGTTTCATTGCAAGACTTTTAACCGGAAATTTTGTCGATAGGCTCATAATTTCCGACGAATTGGCATTATTTTCGTCAGTACAGAGGTTACGTTTGCTTTTTGAGTTGTGTTTGATCACATTCCGGGGTAGTTCAATTGGAAGAGCAGTTCTACGGATTGTTAAAGTTTTAATTTTCACAATTCCATAACTTCGTCTAGTGTTCGCCATCCTGTCTTTGATTGGATATTAATTGATAGTGTTAAACTGAGATGAAATTGTATGACTCATTAGAAGTGCCGGTTTTGGCTCGGTCTAACTTTTGTAAGCCCGGCAACCCGGTCGCTTCTTCCAATCTCAAATAGGAGCAAACACTTTTAATAAGTGCTTTACTCGCAGTACAACCGACTGAAGGGGGTTGAGCCTTGAGATACATCTGCCTCGAATTTTGTCAAAATTAATAAATTATATTACGAACAAGTTCCAATTGGCACGGAGTGAAATTACCGCTGACTCCAGCAGCAGATCACTTTTCTTGGAACCACAACGGTTTGGCGTCGTGCGAAGCAATTTATTGTTCTCGGAAAAAAAACCTACTGCCAAACTGCTACCTCGAGCGACATCGACGTGTTATCGCCATACGTTACTCGATAATACAATTTATAACCCTATTCTCCGGACCTGAAAACAAGAAGAATAAAGAAAACTAAACGGGTAAACTTTCCGAAATTTCCGTCGTTCGCTCAACCCGGTGGATCTGAACTCACACACACTCACAAACATTCCAAACACGTTCCAATCAATCGCTAAATTATCGCTAAATTCGAACGGGAACAGAAAAAAAACAGGCCCAGGTAATCCGGATCCAAGCCGAAAAGGTACGAATAACGGCCATTTCGAGATAAAACCAGCCGACTGGTCGTTCCGTTTTTTTTTTGGTTATTCTTCTTCTGTTGTGTAAAAGTGTTTGAGAGGCTGAATCGGAGTAGGGAAAAAAAAAACAACTCGCACGGCAAACAGTGCTCCAGTTACGTGCATTGGATGAAATGAATCATACCTGACAGACGACGACGACGACGACGGTTGCCTAGTTGAAGGGGTATTTTGCTCGTTGGCTGCCGTCACCGCCACCAGATGACACCACTCTAATAAACAAACAATAATGATTACAACACGGTTTTTACCCGGCGACAACGACGTCACGGTCGCATTCAGAATTGGGTCATCCAGCAGTAGTGGAAAAGGTAGGTTTAGGTGGAAGTGGCTACTTGTAGCGTTGTTGCTACTAGAACAGGAGAAGATGGAAGGAAGAAAAAACGCACTCCAAAGCCTGACTCGCAGTGTAAACACCCATGATCATTTGAGCTCGGAAATGCGCTGGTGCAATCAGGCCAATTCAACACTACATGAACCAGTTATCGTATCGCGCTTGGTATCGTATCGTAAAGTCCGAAAGTTTATTCAATGCTCAACTGCTGCAATTCCGCTGCCCGGATCAGATCCCGAGCCAGGCCAAGCCATTCCTGGAGTGAGCTGGTCTTGGTCCTGGTACAGTAAATTATCCTCCAAACACTAATAACTACGGGTTTTGTTGGTTCGTTCGCTATGCCTTCGACTCGATTCACCCGGATACGGAATCCGGTCGGGGGGAGTTCAAACTTCCAGCGAACCGATACTGAAAAGCTGGATGCAGAAGGGGGGAAGGTGTAGCATTCCAAATTGTTTCAGCCAACAACACATATTGCTCCCGGTCGGTTGTCTCGTAATACAACACACATGGGCGAGCTTGGCAGTTCTCAGCGAAAAATGGCTACGGTATGTGTGTGTGTGTGTTTGTGAGTGTGGGTGTATTTGCGAGCTGCTGTGCATTCACAGCTGTTCGCTCGTTTGGGGTCTGTACGAGCGTGGTGAATTGTAAATGAGTAAACATTACACCGGCATTATTTCTGGTTCGGGAAAGTTAGGGGCAAAAGAACGGGCAAAAGTTTCCGTTCAAGCTAGTGTGCTGCTGAAGTCGAAACGATTCTCACTTGGCTTTGGTTTTTGGTTTCCTAAGACCCCACACCTCCTCCCCTACCTTACCGGTTTTGTTTTGCCGGGGACGTCGTCGTGGTTCTGTCGGATTCGAAAGGAGATAGTGAGATCCTTCGGGGAGCTGTACACCCCCCGACGGTACCGAGCTTTCGCACCTGATAACACAGAGCCCAGCAGTGCACTTTTCACCTTGGCGAAGTAATATTATGGGATTTTGATGCGGGGGTGTGGTGTTTCTAGTTTTTTTTTCGGGTCGCCCATGGATAAACATGTGCGAGATTTCTACTGGGTGGCAACAGCTTAACAAGTTTCTGCAAACTGTTGATTTTGTTTAGCCGAAGAGCTGGCCCAGTTGGCAAGTTAAGTAGCAGCCAACGACAAAAAATCCTTTGAAAACATTGAATAATTCGACGCTGAACAATAATGAGCGGTTGGTCCAGGTCCAGAGCTCAGCTTCAGTTCCAGTAACAAGAATTCAGTTCAGTATTGAGTCAATTGCGGGACTTTCGCAGAGCCATTTTCCCTTTAAAGAAAATCGATTGCTGCTGGTCGTTTGCATTGTAGCAAAACATAAACGAAAAGTGGACCACGATGGGAAACGTTATGAAAAACCAGGCTTCAATTGTTCTAATGGCTTCAATTGTTATCTGAAGAACTAAAAAGATTGCTTCTTTGCAAATCTGAGATAAAAACCATCAGTTTAGTGCAAATCTAAAGACTGTCCCAGAATCGTTCCTTGTTAAATTCCGTACAGATTTCTTGGCGACAAGTTTTGACACTTTTTTCCAATCTTTTTCGAACTGTTGAATGGTTTCGGCTGCCGAGACATGTTTCCTAAGATGTGCCTTCGTTAATGCCCAAAATTCCTCAATTGGTCGAAGTTGTGGGCAATTTGGTGGATTCATGTCTTTTGGGACGAAAGTGACATTTTTGGTAGTATACCATTCTACCGTTGATTTCGAGTAGTGGCAGGAAGCAAGATCTAGCCAGAAGAGAACAGGATCCTTATGGCTTCGAATCATTGGTAGAAGTCGTTTTTGTAAATATTCCTTGATGTATATTTCGCTGTTCATTGAAGCAGTGGTGATGAAGGGTTTCGAAATCTTACCGCAGCTACAAATTGCTTGCTAGACCATAGCTTTCTTACCAAATTTTTCGACTTCAATCGATGTCTCGGATTGGTTTAACACTTGCCCTTCTCGCATTGTATAATATTGTGGTCCCGGCAAGGATTTGTAATCGAGTTTCACGTAGGTTTCGTCGTCCATGATAATGCAGTTCAAATTTCCAGCAAGTATCGTGTTGTACAGCTTTGGAACCCTCGGCCTGATCGATGCTTCTTGTTTCGGACTACGTTTCGGTTGTTTTTGCTTCTTATAGGTTCGAAGATTCAAACGTTCTTTAGCTCGAAGAATATTTGACTTCGAAGTGCCCACTTTTTTGGCCACATCCCGAACTGAAACCTCCTTCTTTTGCTCGAACGCCTTCAGTATACGTTTATCCAACTGAGGGTTAGTAGGACCTTTTTGTCGACCCGTTTTCGGTTTATCCTCAAAGGTGTTATCCTCACCGAACTTCATGATTGCATTTCGCACGGCTTTTTCACTTACTCCTGCCATTTTTGCTATCTTTCTCAGTGACTGTCCGCGTTCTGCGCACCATTTGTACACAATTTTTCGACGTTGTTCTGCTGAAAGTCCACGCATTTCGAAATAAACTAATGAAAACGAATAAACAACTGCACAAGTGGTTAGAGAAGAGTGTAAACAACAGGACCAAGCCATAAAAATTGACAGATTCTGAACCATTACGAAATGGCAGCGGTTTTTGGTTGCGTCCATACTTTCTGGGACAGTCTTTAGAATAACTTTGATTAGCTTTGTGCACTTTTCGAAGTGCCGAGTTGGCACCAAATGAGTGCGAATAAAGCCAGCATTTGACTTCTTCGCGTTCGAGAAAAATACTCCGAACACTGTTTAATATCGAGCTGAATTCCACAATTCCAGAAATTAATTTTGTACAGCATTTTGATAGTTTCTTTCACTGAAATATGAAAATTCGAAATGAAATATTCGACATCAAAATTCTGCATGTTTCTATTTTTGCCTTTCTTATATAGAAAGGCTCTGCAATCTCTGTGAAAACCGAACAATTCGACTCAGTTCGTCGAGATCACAAAATTTATGTGTGTATGTGACAATTAATGTCACTCAATTTGCTCAGAGATGGCTCAACCGATTTTCGCAAACTTCGATTCGAACGAAAGGTCTTATGATCCCATAATTTGCTATTAAATTTTACCCCGACCCGACTGCCGGTTCCAGAATTACAAGGTAATATATGAAAATCTGTTAGAAAATGCACGCTCAATTTCCGCTCAATTTTTTTTTTATAAAACTCACTAGTAAATTCATATAGTTGATAGATCTTGTTAGTTAGTGGGACTGTGGGACTACTAATCCCCGGTTTCCGCTTCCGAACGCACCGGTAATAGTGAAGAAAAGCTCCAAAAAACAGAACTCACTTCAACTTCTCAGCCACGGTTAATCCGATTTTCACAATTCATGATTCAAATTCTTCAAACTCGCATTGTCCTAAACGAAACTGTGCAATTTCATTCAGATCCGTCTTCCGGTTCCGAAATTATAGCGCGATGAGTATCAAAACCTATAAACTATCATACAAAACGACGACGCAAAACCGGTACACATCGAAAGAGGAAAACACCACCGCCTTTGCGAACGAAGCACACATCATTCTTTGTTCAATTTCGTATAAATCTGTATTTTGTAAATCTGTATCGGAGAATCAAAATTCTGTACAAATTTGTACATGAAAATGAACAGTTTTGGAAAATTGTTTTTTCGTTCACATTTTCTTGTAGTTTTACATGGACTTGGACATGGACCGTCCGAAGTCCGTGAACACGATCATGCAAAATCTACTGAGCCGATTTTTTTCAAAAATATTTTTTTTGATATAAATGTTTGAAATTTGTCCATTTTCATATAATAGTAGTTTTTCACCTCAAAATTGGCGGAAAATTTAGCGTAAGATCGTGCTGTCGTTTCAAATATTTTTTTCAGTTTTTATGAGTTTTTGAAATAGTTCGTCAGGCAGTTTTGTAAACATTTTTAATGAGTCGTTTTATAGTTTTTCGAGAATTTTTTCAAAGCAGATTTTCTATCATTTTTTATTTTATCTTTTCTTGGAGTTTATTGATCATAAATTCAAATAATTTTTCGATTAGATTTTCGATCATATTGCCGAGCTGATTTTCCATTGGGTTTATGAGTAGTTTTTTTTTAGCAAAAAACTATGCTTTTCTTAAGTATTTTTTTCTCGTTTCTCAAGCAGTTTTTTCGCCAGTTTTCGAGTAATTTTTTCGTGCTGGTTTTCTTTAGTAGTTTTCAAGTCGTTTTCCGAGCAGTTTTTCGAGTAGTTCTTCGAGCAATTCTTTGGAGTAGCTTCTCGTGCTACTTTTATTAAAGTTTCTGTAGTAGATTTTTAAGCGAATTTTCGATTAGTTTTTTCGTGCAGTTTTTTCACGCACATTTTCGAACAGTTTTTTTAGCTACTTCTGCGAGCAGATTTCCGATCAGATTTTTGTTTTGCATTTCTGCAGTTTATTTAGCATTGCTTCCAGCTTTTCTTTTAATGTTTAATAAGTAGATTTTCGATTAGTTTGAAACAGGTTCGTCGAGCAGTTTTGCCTTCGTTCTTTTCATGCAGTTTTTCGTTTAGTTTTTTTCAGAGTTCGTTTAAAGAGATTTTCTAACAGTTTTCGTGTAGTTTTCTGGGTTGTTTTTGAAGTTTTTTAACTACTGTTTCTGCCTCTCTGCAGTTTTTTGATCATTTTTCCAGGGTTTTTTTCAGTTTTTTAACTGTTTATTGTTTAAGTAGATTTTCGAGTAGTTTTTTGGAACAGGTTTTTCGAGCAATTTTTGTGCGATCTTTTTAAGGAGTTTTTCGTTCGGACTTTTCAAGCAGTTTTTCGAGTTGTTTTCCCAGAGTATGTTCAAAGAGATCTTTCAGGTTTTCGTGCAGTTTTCTGTTTTTTGCAGTTTTTTTTCGAGTATGCTTTCGAACAGTTTTTCTAGCTGCTTTTTCTAGCAGATTTCTGATGAATTTTTCGTACTGCCTTTCTGTAGTTTGTTGAGCATTTTTTCGAAATTATCCCAAAATTTGATCGAACTGTTTTATGAGTAGATGTTCGAGTACTTTTTGGGACAGGCTCTTCAAGCGGTTTTTCGTTCACCTTTCATTGTAGTTTTTAATAAATTCGAAAAAGTCTTCGACCAGATTTACGAACTGTAGCGAGTGATTTTTGTGCTGTTTTTTAAGTGTTGATTATGATTTTTCGAGCAAATTTTTGTCCTGATTTTTTGAGCAATATTTTGGGCAGTTTTTCGAGCAGTTTTTTAGAAAATTGTTGTGAACCGTATTTTTCAATAGTGTTTCTAGTAGTTCTTCGGGCAATTCATTGGAGTCGCCTCTTTTGCTACCTTTATTAAACAGTTTAGTTTTTCTAGTTTTGAGCAGCTTTTCGAGTAGTTTTTTCAAGCAGATTTTCGAGCAGTTTTCCTAGTTTCTTTTTTAAGCAGTTTTTTGATCAGTTATTGTTCTGCCTTTCTGCAGTTATTTTAGCATTTTCTCGAGCTTCTCCAAGCGGTTTTTCGTGCGGGATTTTCAATCAGTTTTTTCGTGTAGTTTTTCCAGAGTGTGTTCAGAAATCTTTCGTGCAGTTGTTTGGGTTGTTTTTTGAAGTTATTTGGAGAAAGTTTTCGAACAATTTTTCTACCTTCTTTTTCGAACAGATTTCCGATAAGTTTTCGTTGTACCTGTCTGTAGATTTTTGAGCAGTTTTTCCTAAATTTTCCTAGTTTTTTTAACTGTTTTAAGAGTAGACTCTCGAGTAGTTTATCGGAACAGGTTCTTCGTGCGGTCTTTTCAAGTAGTTTTTCCGGAGTATGTTCAAAGAGATCTTTCGAATAGTTTTCGTGCAGTTCTCTAATTTTTTTTTGTAGTTTTTCGAGCATATTTTCGAACAGTTTTTATAGCTACTTTTTCGAACAGATTTCCGATGAGTTTTTCATTTTGCCTTTCTTTAGTTTTTTGAGCATTTTTTGTCGAAATTTTTCCCAAAGTTTTTATTGAATTGTTTTGTGAGTAGATGTTTGAGTAGCTTTTTTTGGAACAGGCACTTCAAGCGGTTCTTCGTGTGGTCTTTTTAAGCAGTTGTTCATGCTGTTTTTCCGATTGGTTTTTTAACTGTTTTTAAAAGATTTTTATCGAGCTAATTCTCTAGTGAAATTTCGTGCAGCGGCTTCGACAAGTTTTACTATTTGATAGAGCGGATTTTTTGAGTAATTTTTTCCAGCAGTTGTGATAGTAGTTTTATCCATCAGTTTCACAGTGAGAAATCGACTGTTTAATTTTCAACACGACATTTCGAGTTTCCTGTTTATAGATTCTAGTTTTCTAGTTTTCTAGTTTTTTAGCTTTCTAGTTTTCTAGTTTTCTAGTTTTCTAATTTTCTAGTTTTCTAGTTTTCTAGTTTTCTAGTTTTCTAGTTTTCTAGTTTTCTAGTTTTCTAGTTTTCTAGTTTTCTAGTTTTCTAGTTTTCTAGTTTTCTAGTTTTCTAGTTTTCTAGTTTTCTAGTTTTCTAGTTTTCTAGTTTTCTAGTTTTCTAGTTTTCTAGTTTTCTAGTTTTCTAGTTTTCTAGTTTTCTAGTTTTCTAGTTTTCTAGTTTTCTAGTTTTCTAGTTTTCTAGTTTTCTAGTTTTTCTAGTTTTCTAGTTTTCTAGTTTTCTAGTTTTCTAGTTTTCTAGTTTTCTAGTTTTCTAGTTTTCTAGTTTTCTAGTTTTCTAGTTTTCTAGTTTCTAGTTTTCTAGTTTTCTAGTTTTCTAGTTTTCTAGTTTTCTAGTTTTCTAGTTTTCTAGTTTTCTAGTTTTCTAGTTTTCTAGTTTTCTAGTTTTCTAGTTTCTAGTTTCTAGTTTTCTAGTTTTCTAGTTTTCTAGTTTTCTAGTTTTCTAGTTTTCTAGTTTTCTAGTTTTCTAGTTTTCTAGTTTTACAGTTTTACAGTTTTCTAGTTTTCTAGTTTTCTAGTTTTCTAGTTTTCTAGTTTTCTAGTTTTCTAGTTTTCTAGTTTTCTAGTTTTCTAGTTTTCTAGTTTTCTAGTTTTCTAGTTTTCTAGTTTTCTAGTTTTCTAGTTTTCTAGTTTTCTAGTTTTCTAGTTTTCTAGTTTTCTAGTTTTCTAGTTTTCTAGTTTTCTAGTTTTCTAGTTTTCTAGTTTTCTAGTTTTCTAGTTTTCTAGTTTTCTAGTTTTCTAGTTTTCTAGTTTTCTAGTTTTCTAGTTTTCTAGTTTTCTAGTTTTCTAGTTTTCTAGTTTTCTAGTTTTCTAGTTTTCTAGTTTTCTAGTTTTCTAGTTTTCTAGTTTTCTAGTTTTCTAGTTTTCTAGTTTTCTAGTTTTCTAGTTTTCTAGTTTTCTAGTTTTCTAGTTTTCTAGTTTTCTAGTTTTCTAGTTTTCTAGTTTTCTAGTTTTCTAGTTTTCTAGTTTTCTAGTTTTCTAGTTTTCTAGTTTTCTAGTTTTCTAGTTTTCTAGTTTTCTAGTTTTCTAGTTTTCTAGTTTTCTAGTTTTCTAGTTTTCTAGTTTTCTAGTTTTCTAGTTTTCTAGTTTTCTAGTTTTCTAGTTTTCTAGTTTTCTAGTTTTCTAGTTTTCTAGTTTTCTAGTTTTCTAGTTTTCTAGTTTTCTAGTTTTCTAGTTTTCTAGTTTTCTAGTTTTCTAGTTTTCTAGTTTTCTAGTTTTCTAGTTTTCTAGTTTTCTAGTTTTCTAGTTTTCTAGTTTTCTAGTTTTCTAGTTTTCTAGTTTTCTAGTTTTCTAGTTTTCTAGTTTTCTAGTTTTCTAGTTTTCTAGTTTTCTAGTTTTCTAGTTTTCTAGTTTTCTAGTTTTCTAGTTTTCTAGTTTTCTAGTTTTCTAGTTTTCTAGTTTTCTAGTTTTCTAGTTTTCTAGTTTTCTAGTTTTCTAGTTTTCTAGTTTTCTAGTTTTCTAGTTTTCTAGTTTTCTAGTTTTCTAGTTTTCTAGTTTTCTAGTTTTCTAGTTTTCTAGTTTTCTAGTTTTCTAGTTTTCTAGTTTTCTAGTTTTCTAGTTTTCTAGTTTTCTAGTTTTCTAGTTTTCTAGTTTTCTAGTTTTCTAGTTTTCTAGTTTTCTAGTTTTCTAGTTTTCTAGTTTTCTAGTTTTCTAGTTTTCTAGTTTTCTAGTTTTCTAGTTTTCTAGTTTTCTAGTTTTCTAGTTTTCTAGTTTTCTAGTTTTCTAGTTTTCTAGTTTTCTAGTTTTCTAGTTTTCTAGTTTTCTAGTTTTCTAGTTTTCTAGTTTTCTAGTTTTCTAGTTTTCTAGTTTTCTAGTTTTCTAGTTTTCTAGTTTTCTAGTTTTCTAGTTTTCTAGTTTTCTAGTTTTCTAGTTTTCTAGTTTTCTAGTTTTCTAGTTTTCTAGTTTTCTAGTTTTCTAGTTTTCTAGTTTTCTAGTTTTCTAGTTTTCTAGTTTTCTAGTTTTCTAGTTTTCTAGTTTTCTAGTTTTCTAGTTTTCTAGTTTTCTAGTTTTCTAGTTTTCTAGTTTTCTAGTTTTCTAGTTTTCTAGTTTTCTAGTTTTCTAGTTTTCTAGTTTTCTAGTTTTCTAGTTTTCTAGTTTTCTAGTTTTCTAGTTTTCTAGTTTTCTAGTTTTCTAGTTTTCTAGTTTTCTAGTTTTCTAGTTTTCTAGTTTTCTAGTTTTCTAGTTTTCTAGTTTTCTAGTTTTCTAGTTTTCTAGTTTTCTAGTTTTCTAGTTTTCTAGTTTTCTAGTTTTCTAGTTTTCTAGTTTTCTAGTTTTCTAGTTTTCTAGTTTTCTAGTTTTCTAGTTTTCTAGTTTTCTAGTTTTCTAGTTTTCTAGTTTTCTAGTTTTCTAGTTTTCTAGTTTTCTAGTTTTCTAGTTTTCTAGTTTTCTAGTTTTCTAGTTTTCTAGTTTTCTAGTTTTCTAGTTTTCTAGTTTTCTAGTTTTCTAGTTTTCTAGTTTTCTAGTTTTCTAGTTTTCTAGTTTTCTAGTTTTCTAGTTTTCTAGTTTTCTAGTTTTCTAGTTTTCTAGTTTTCTAGTTTTCTAGTTTTCTAGTTTTCTAGTTTTCTAGTTTTCTAGTTTTCTAGTTTTCTAGTTTTCTAGTTTTCTAGTTTTCTAGTTTTCTAGTTTTCTAGTTTTCTAGTTTTCTAGTTTTCTAGTTTTCTAGTTTTCTAGTTTTCTAGTTTTCTAGTTTTCTAGTTTTCTAGTTTTCTAGTTTTCTAGTTTTCTAGTTTTCTAGTTTTCTAGTTTTCTAGTTTTCTAGTTTTCTAGTTTTCTAGTTTTCTAGTTTTCTAGTTTTCTAGTTTTCTAGTTTTCTAGTTTTCTAGTTTTCTAGTTTTCTAGTTTTCTAGTTTTCTAGTTTTCTAGTTTTCTAGTTTTCTAGTTTTCTAGTTTTCTAGTTTTCTAGTTTTCTAGTTTTCTAGTTTTCTAGTTTTCTAGTTTTCTAGTTTTCTAGTTTTCTAGTTTTCTAGTTTTCTAGTTTTCTAGTTTTCTAGTTTTCTAGTTTTCTAGTTTTCTAGTTTTCTAGTTTTCTAGTTTTCTAGTTTTCTAGTTTTCTAGTTTTCTAGTTTTCTAGTTTTCTAGTTTTCTAGTTTTCTAGTTTTCTAGTTTTCTAGTTTTCTAGTTTTCTAGTTTTCTAGTTTTCTAGTTTTCTAGTTTTCTAGTTTTCTAGTTTTCTAGTTTTCTAGTTTTCTAGTTTTCTAGTTTTCTAGTTTTCTAGTTTTCTAGTTTTCTAGTTTTCTAGTTTTCTAGTTTTCTAGTTTTCTAGTTTTCTAGTTTTCTAGTTTTCTAGTTTTCTAGTTTTCTAGTTTTCTAGTTTTCTAGTTTTCTAGTTTTCTAGTTTTCTAGTTTTCTAGTTTTCTAGTTTTCTAGTTTTCTAGTTTTCTAGTTTTCTAGTTTTCTAGTTTTCTAGTTTTCTAGTTTTCTAGTTTTCTAGTTTTCTAGTTTTCTAGTTTTCTAGTTTTCTAGTTTTCTAGTTTTCTAGTTTTCTAGTTTTCTAGTTTTCTAGTTTTCTAGTTTTCTAGTTTTCTAGTTTTCTAGTTTTCTAGTTTTCTAGTTTTCTAGTTTTCTAGTTTTCTAGTTTTCTAGTTTTCTAGTTTTCTAGTTTTCTAGTTTTCTAGTTTTCTAGTTTTCTAGTTTTCTAGTTTTCTAGTTTTCTAGTTTTCTAGTTTTCTAGTTTTCTAGTTTTCTAGTTTTCTAGTTTTCTAGTTTTCTAGTTTTCTAGTTTTCTAGTTTTCTAGTTTTCTAGTTTTCTAGTTTTCTAGTTTTCTAGTTTTCTAGTTTTCTAGTTTTCTAGTTTTCTAGTTTTCTAGTTTTCTAGTTTTCTAGTTTTCTAGTTTTCTAGTTTTCTAGTTTTCTAGTTTTCTAGTTTTCTAGTTTTCTAGTTTTCTAGTTTTCTAGTTTTCTAGTTTTCTAGTTTTCTAGTTTTCTAGTTTTCTAGTTTTCTAGTTTTCTAGTTTTCTAGTTTTCTAGTTTTCTAGTTTTCTAGTTTTCTAGTTTTCTAGTTTTCTAGTTTTCTAGTTTTCTAGTTTTCTAGTTTTCTAGTTTTCTAGTTTTCTAGTTTTCTAGTTTTCTAGTTTTCTAGTTTTCTAGTTTTCTAGTTTTCTAGTTTTCTAGTTTTCTAGTTTTCTAGTTTTCTAGTTTTCTAGTTTTCTAGTTTTCTAGTTTTCTAGTTTTCTAGTTTTCTAGTTTTCTAGTTTTCTAGTTTTCTAGTTTTCTAGTTTTCTAGTTTTCTAGTTTTCTAGTTTTCTAGTTTTCTAGTTTTCTAGTTTTCTAGTTTTCTAGTTTTCTAGTTTTCTAGTTTTCTAGTTTTCTAGTTTTCTAGTTTTCTAGTTTTCTAGTTTTCTAGTTTTCTAGTTTTCTAGTTTTCTAGTTTTCTAGTTTTCTAGTTTTCTAGTTTTCTAGTTTTCTAGTTTTCTAGTTTTCTAGTTTTCTAGTTTTCTAGTTTTCTAGTTTTCTAGTTTTCTAGTTTTCTAGTTTTCTAGTTTTCTAGTTTTCTAGTTTTCTAGTTTTCTAGTTTTCTAGTTTTCTAGTTTTCTAGTTTTCTAGTTTTCTAGTTTTCTAGTTTTCTAGTTTTCTAGTTTTCTAGTTTTCTAGTTTTCTAGTTTTCTAGTTTTCTAGTTTTCTAGTTTTCTAGTTTTCTAGTTTTCTAGTTTTCTAGTTTTCTAGTTTTCTAGTTTTCTAGTTTTCTAGTTTTCTAGTTTTCTAGTTTTCTAGTTTTCTAGTTTTCTAGTTTTCTAGTTTTCTAGTTTTCTAGTTTTCTAGTTTTCTAGTTTTCTAGTTTTCTAGTTTTCTAGTTTTCTAGTTTTCTAGTTTTCTAGTTTTCTAGTTTTCTAGTTTTCTAGTTTTCTAGTTTTCTAGTTTTCTAGTTTTCTAGTTTTCTAGTTTTCTAGTTTTCTAGTTTTCTAGTTTTCTAGTTTTCTAGTTTTCTAGTTTTCTAGTTTTCTAGTTTTCTAGTTTTCTAGTTTTCTAGTTTTCTAGTTTTCTAGTTTTCTAGTTTTCTAGTTTTCTAGTTTTCTAGTTTTCTAGTTTTCTAGTTTTCTAGTTTTCTAGTTTTCTAGTTTTCTAGTTTTCTAGTTTTCTAGTTTTCTAGTTTTCTAGTTTTCTAGTTTTCTAGTTTTCTAGTTTTCTAGTTTTCTAGTTTTCTAGTTTTCTAGTTTTCTAGTTTTCTAGTTTTCTAGTTTTCTAGTTTTCTAGTTTTCTAGTTTTCTAGTTTTCTAGTTTTCTAGTTTTCTAGTTTTCTAGTTTTCTAGTTTTCTAGTTTTCTAGTTTTCTAGTTTTCTAGTTTTCTAGTTTTCTAGTTTTCTAGTTTTCTAGTTTTCTAGTTTTCTAGTTTTCTAGTTTTCTAGTTTTCTAGTTTTCTAGTTTTCTAGTTTTCTAGTTTTCTAGTTTTCTAGTTTTCTAGTTTTCTAGTTTTCTAGTTTTCTAGTTTTCTAGTTTTCTAGTTTTCTAGTTTTCTAGTTTTCTAGTTTTCTAGTTTTCTAGTTTTCTAGTTTTCTAGTTTTCTAGTTTTCTAGTTTTCTAGTTTTCTAGTTTTCTAGTTTTCTAGTTTTCTAGTTTTCTAGTTTTCTAGTTTTCTAGTTTTCTAGTTTTCTAGTTTTCTAGTTTTCTAGTTTTCTAGTTTTCTAGTTTTCTAGTTTTCTAGTTTTCTAGTTTTCTAGTTTTCTAGTTTTCTAGTTTTCTAGTTTTCTAGTTTTCTAGTTTTCTAGTTTTCTAGTTTTCTAGTTTTCTAGTTTTCTAGTTTTCTAGTTTTCTAGTTTTCTAGTTTTCTAGTTTTCTAGTTTTCTAGTTTTCTAGTTTTCTAGTTTTCTAGTTTTCTAGTTTTCTAGTTTTCTAGTTTTCTAGTTTTCTAGTTTTCTAGTTTTCTAGTTTTCTAGTTTTCTAGTTTTCTAGTTTTCTAGTTTTCTAGTTTTCTAGTTTTCTAGTTTTCTAGTTTTCTAGTTTTCTAGTTTTCTAGTTTTCTAGTTTTCTAGTTTTCTAGTTTTCTAGTTTTCTAGTTTTCTAGTTTTCTAGTTTTCTAGTTTTCTAGTTTTCTAGTTTTCTAGTTTTCTAGTTTTCTAGTTTTCTAGTTTTCTAGTTTTCTAGTTTTCTAGTTTTCTAGTTTTCTAGTTTTCTAGTTTTCTAGTTTTCTAGTTTTCTAGTTTTCTAGTTTTCTAGTTTTCTAGTTTTCTAGTTTTCTAGTTTTCTAGTTTTCTAGTTTTCTAGTTTTCTAGTTTTCTAGTTTTCTAGTTTTCTAGTTTTCTAGTTTTCTAGTTTTCTAGTTTTCTAGTTTTCTAGATTTCTAGTTTTCTAGTTTTCTAGTTTTCTAGTTTTCTAGTTTTCTAGTTTTCTAGTTTTCTAGTTTTCTAGTTTTCTAGTTTTCTAGTTTTCTAGTTTTCTAGTTTTCTAGTTTTCTAGTTTTCTAGTTTTCTAGTTTTCTAGTTTTCTAGTTTTCTAGTTTTCTAGTTTTCTAGTTTTCTAGTTTTCTAGTTTTCTAGTTTTCTAGTTTTCTAGTTTTCTAGTTTTCTAGTTTTCTAGTTTTCTAGTTTTCTAGTTTTCTAGTTTTCTAGTTTTCTAGTTTTCTAGTTTTCTAGTTTTCTAGTTTTCTAGTTTTCTAGTTTTCTAGTTTTCTAGTTTTCTAGTTTTCTAGTTTTCTAGTTTTCTAGTTTTCTAGTTTTCTAGTTTTCTAGTTTTCTAGTTTTCTAGTTTTCTAGTTTTCTAGTTTTCTAGTTTTCTAGTTTTCTAGTTTTCTAGTTTTCTAGTTTTCTAGTTTTCTAGTTTTCTAGTTTTCTAGTTTTCTAGTTTTCTAGTTTTCTAGTTTTCTAGTTTTCTAGTTTTCTAGTTTTCTAGTTTTCTAGTTTTCTAGTTTTCTAGTTTTCTAGTTTTCTAGTTTTCTAGTTTTCTAGTTTTCTAGTTTTCTAGTTTTCTAGTTTTCTAGTTTTCTAGTTTTCTAGTTTTCTAGTTTTCTAGTTTTCTAGTTTTCTAGTTTTCTAGTTTTCTAGTTTTCTAGTTTTCTAGTTTTCTAGTTTTCTAGTTTTCTAGTTTTCTAGTTTTCTAGTTTTCTAGTTTTCTAGTTTTCTAGTTTTCTAGTTTTCTAGTTTTCTAGTTTTCTAGTTTTCTAGTTTTCTAGTTTTCTAGTTTTCTAGTTTTCTAGTTTTCTAGTTTTCTAGTTTTCTAGTTTTCTAGTTTTCTAGTTTTCTAGTTTTCTAGTTTTCTAGTTTTCTAGTTTTCTAGTTTTCTAGTTTTCTAGTTTTCTAGTTTTCTAGTTTTCTAGTTTTCTAGTTTTCTAGTTTTCTAGTTTTCTAGTTTTCTAGTTTTCTAGTTTTCTAGTTTTCTAGTTTTCTAGTTTTCTAGTTTTCTAGTTTTCTAGTTTTCTAGTTTTCTAGTTTTCTAGTTTTCTAGTTTTCTAGTTTTCTAGTTTTCTAGTTTTCTAGTTTTCTAGTTTTCTAGTTTTCTAGTTTTCTAGTTTTCTAGTTTTCTAGTTTTCTAGTTTTCTAGTTTTCTAGTTTTCTAGTTTTCTAGTTTTCTAGTTTTCTAGTTTTCTAGTTTTCTAGTTTTCTAGTTTTCTAGTTTTCTAGTTTTCTAGTTTTCTAGTTTTCTAGTTTTCTAGTTTTCTAGTTTTCTAGTTTTCTAGTTTTCTAGTTTTCTAGTTTTCTAGTTTTCTAGTTTTCTAGTTTTCTAGTTTTCTAGTTTTCTAGTTTTCTAGTTTTCTAGTTTTCTAGTTTTCTAGTTTTCTAGTTTTCTAGTTTTCTAGTTTTCTAGTTTTCTAGTTTTCTAGTTTTCTAGTTTTCTAGTTTTCTAGTTTTCTAGTTTTCTAGTTTTCTAGTTTTCTAGTTTTCTAGTTTTCTAGTTTTCTAGTTTTCTAGTTTTCTAGTTTTCTAGTTTTCTAGTTTTCTAGTTTTCTAGTTTTCTAGTTTTCTAGTTTTCTAGTTTTCTAGTTTTCTAGTTTTCTAGTTTTCTAGTTTTCTAGTTTTCTAGTTTTCTAGTTTTCTAGTTTTCTAGTTTTCTAGTTTTCTAGTTTTCTAGTTTTCTAGTTTTCTAGTTTTCTAGTTTTCTAGTTTTCTAGTTTTCTAGTTTTCTAGTTTTCTAGTTTTCTAGTTTTCTAGTTTTCTAGTTTTCTAGTTTTCTAGTTTTCTAGTTTTCTAGTTTTCTAGTTTTCTAGTTTTCTAGTTTTCTAGTTTTCTAGTTTTCTAGTTTTCTAGTTTTCTAGTTTTCTAGTTTTCTAGTTTTCTAGTTTTCTAGTTTTCTAGTTTTCTAGTTTTCTAGTTTTCTAGTTTTCTAGTTTTCTAGTTTTCTAGTTTTCTAGTTTTCTAGTTTTCTAGTTTTCTAGTTTTCTAGTTTTCTAGTTTTCTAGTTTTCTAGTTTTCTAGTTTTCTAGTTTTCTAGTTTTCTAGTTTTCTAGTTTTCTAGTTTTCTAGTTTTCTAGTTTTCTAGTTTTCTAGTTTTCTAGTTTTCTAGTTTTCTAGTTTTCTAGTTTTCTAGTTTTCTAGTTTTCTAGTTTTCTAGTTTTCTAGTTTTCTAGTTTTCTAGTTTTCTAGTTTTCTAGTTTTCTAGTTTTCTAGTTTTCTAGTTTTCTAGTTTTCTAGTTTTCTAGTTTTCTAGTTTTCTAGTTTTCTAGTTTTCTAGTTTTCTAGTTTTCTAGTTTTCTAGTTTTCTAGTTTTCTAGTTTTCTAGTTTTCTAGTTTTCTAGTTTTCTAGTTTTCTAGTTTTCTAGTTTTCTAGTTTTCTAGTTTTCTAGTTTTCTAGTTTTCTAGTTTTCTAGTTTTCTAGTTTTCTAGTTTTCTAGTTTTCTAGTTTTCTAGTTTTCTAGTTTTCTAGTTTTCTAGTTTTCTAGTTTTCTAGTTTTCTAGTTTTCTAGTTTTCTAGTTTTCTAGTTTTCTAGTTTTCTAGTTTTCTAGTTTTCTAGTTTTCTAGTTTTCTAGTTTTCTAGTTTTCTAGTTTTCTAGTTTTCTAGTTTTCTAGTTTTCTAGTTTTCTAGTTTTCTAGTTTTCTAGTTTTCTAGTTTTCTAGTTTTCTAGTTTTCTAGTTTTCTAGTTTTCTAGTTTTCTAGTTTTCTAGTTTTCTAGTTTTCTAGTTTTCTAGTTTTCTAGTTTTCTAGTTTTCTAGTTTTCTAGTTTTCTAGTTTTCTAGTTTTCTAGTTTTCTAGTTTTCTAGTTTTCTAGTTTTCTAGTTTTCTAGTTTTCTAGTTTTCTAGTTTTCTAGTTTTCTAGTTTTCTAGTTTTCTAGTTTTCTAGTTTTCTAGTTTTCTAGTTTTCTAGTTTTCTAGTTTTCTAGTTTTCTAGTTTTCTAGTTTTCTAGTTTTCTAGTTTTCTAGTTTTCTAGTTTTCTAGTTTTCTAGTTTTCTAGTTTTCTAGTTTTCTAGTTTTCTAGTTTTCTAGTTTTCTAGTTTTCTAGTTTTCTAGTTTTCTAGTTTTCTAGTTTTCTAGTTTTCTAGTTTTCTAGTTTTCTAGTTTTCTAGTTTTCTAGTTTTCTAGTTTTCTAGTTTTCTAGTTTTCTAGTTTTCTAGTTTTCTAGTTTTCTAGTTTTCTAGTTTTCTAGTTTTCTAGTTTTCTAGTTTTCTAGTTTTCTAGTTTTCTAGTTTTCTAGTTTTCTAGTTTTCTAGTTTTCTAGTTTTCTAGTTTTCTAGTTTTCTAGTTTTCTAGTTTTCTAGTTTTCTAGTTTTCTAGTTTTCTAGTTTTCTAGTTTTCTAGTTTTCTAGTTTTCTAGTTTTCTAGTTTTCTAGTTTTCTAGTTTTCTAGTTTTCTAGTTTTCTAGTTTTCTAGTTTTCTAGTTTTCTAGTTTTCTAGTTTTCTAGTTTTCTAGTTTTCTAGTTTTCTAGTTTTCTAGTTTTCTAGTTTTCTAGTTTTCTAGTTTTCTAGTTTTCTAGTTTTCTAGTTTTCTAGTTTTCTAGTTTTCTAGTTTTCTAGTTTTCTAGTTTTCTAGTTTTCTAGTTTTCTAGTTTTCTAGTTTTCTAGTTTTCTAGTTTTCTAGTTTTCTAGTTTTCTAGTTTTCTAGTTTTCTAGTTTTCTAGTTTTCTAGTTTTCTAGTTTTCTAGTTTTCTAGTTTTCTAGTTTTCTAGTTTTCTAGTTTTCTAGTTTTCTAGTTTTCTAGTTTTCTAGTTTTCTAGTTTTCTAGTTTTCTAGTTTTCTAGTTTTCTAGTTTTCTAGTTTTCTAGTTTTCTAGTTTTCTAGTTTTCTAGTTTTCTAGTTTTCTAGTTTTCTAGTTTTCTAGTTTTCTAGTTTTCTAGTTTTCTAGTTTTCTAGTTTTCTAGTTTTCTAGTTTTCTAGTTTTCTAGTTTTCTAGTTTTCTAGTTTTCTAGTTTTCTAGTTTTCTAGTTTTCTAGTTTTCTAGTTTTCTAGTTTTCTAGTTTTCTAGTTTTCTAGTTTTCTAGTTTTCTAGTTTTCTAGTTTTCTAGTTTTCTAGTTTTCTAGTTTTCTAGTTTTCTAGTTTTCTAGTTTTCTAGTTTTCTAGTTTTCTAGTTTCTAGTTTTCTAGTTTTCTAGTTTTCTAGTTTTCTAGTTTTCTAGTTTTCTAGTTTTCTAGTTTTCTAGTTTTCTAGTTTTCTAGTTTTCTAGTTTTCTAGTTCTCTAGTTTTCTAGTTTTCTAGTTTTCTAGTTTTCTAGTTTTCTAGTTTTCTAGTTTTCTAGTTTTCTAGTTTTCTAGTTTTCTAGTTTTCTAGTTTTCTAGTTTTCTAGTTTTCTAGTTTTCTAGTTTTCTAGTTTTCTAGTTTTCTAGTTTTCTAGTTTTCTAGTTTTCTAGTTTTCTAGTTTTCTAGTTTTCTAGTTTTCTAGTTTTCTAGTTTTCTAGTTTTCTAGTTTTCTAGTTTTCTAGTTTTCTAGTTTTCTAGTTTTCTAGTTTTCTAGTTTTCTAGTTTTTCTAGTTTTCTAGTTTTCTAGTTTTCTAGTTTTCTAGTTTTCTAGTTTTCTAGTTTTCTAGTTTTCTAGTTTTCTAGTTTTCTAGTTTTCTAGTTTTCTAGTTTTCTAGTTTTCTAGTTTTCTAGTTTTCTAGTTTTCTAGTTTTCTAGTTTTCTAGTTTTCTAGTTTTCTAGTTTTCTAGTTTTCTAGTTTTCTAGTTTCTAGTTTTCTAGTTTTCTAGTTTTCTAGTTTTCTAGTTTTCTAGTTTTCTAGTTTTCTAGTTTTCTAGTTCTAGTTTCTAGTTTTCTATTTCTAGTTTTCTAGTTTTCTAGTTTTCTAGTTTTCTAGTTTTCTAGTTTTCTAGTTTTCTAGTTCTAGTTTTCTAGTTTTCTAGTTTTCTAGTTTTCTAGTTCTAGTTTTCTAGTTTTCTAGTTTTCTAGTTTTCTAGTTTTCTAGTTTTCTAGTTTTCTAGTTTTCTAGTTTTCTAGTTTTCTAGTTTCTAGTTTTCTAGTTTTCTAGTTTAGTTTTCTAGTTTTCTAGTTTTCTAGTTTTCTAGTTTTCTAGTTTTCTAGTTTTCTAGTTTTCTAGTTTTCTAGTTTTCTAGTTTTCTAGTTTCTAGTTTTCTAGTTTTCTAGTTTTCTAGTTTCTAGTCTAGTTTTCTAGTTTTCTAGTTTCTAGTTTTCTAGTTTTCTAGTTTTCTAGTTTTCTAGTTTTCTAGTTTTCTTGTTTCTAGTTTTCTAGTTTTCTAGTTTTCTAGTTTTCTAGTTTTCTAGTTTTCTAGTTTTCTAGTTTTCTAGTTTTCTAGTTTTCTAGTTTCTAGTTTTCTAGTTTTCTAGTTTTCTAGTTTTCTAGTTTTCTAGTTTTCTAGTTTTCTAGTTTTCTAGTTTTCTAGTTTTCTAGTTTTCTAGTTTTCTAGTTTTCTAGTTTTCTAGTTTTCTAGTTTTCTAGTTTTCTAGTTTTTCTAGTTTTCTAGTTTTCTAGTTTTCTAGTTTTCTAGTTTTCTAGTTTTCTAGTTTTTCTAGTTTTCTAGTTTTCTAGTTTTCTAGTTTTCTAGTTTTCTAGTTTTCTAGTTTTCTAGTTTTCTAGTTTTCTAGTTTTCTAGTTTTCTAGTTTTCTAGTTTTCTAGTTTCTAGTTTTCTAGTTTTCTAGTTTTCTAGTTTTCTAGTTTTCTAGTTTTCTAGTTTTCTAGTTTTCTAGTTTTCTAGTTTTCTAGTTTTCTAGTTTTCTAGTTTTCTAGTTTTCTAGTTTTCTAGTTTTCTAGTTTTCTAGTTTTCTAGTTTTCTAGTTTTTCTAGTTTTCTAGTTTTCTAGTTTTCTAGTTTTCTAGTTTTCTAGTTTTCTAGTTTCTAGTTTCTAGTTTTCTAGTTTTCTAGTTTTCTAGTTTCTAGTTTCTAGTTTTCTAGTTTTCTAGTTTTCTAGTTTTCTAGTTTTCTAGTTTTTCTAGTTTTCTAGTTTTCTAGTTTCTAGTTTTCTAGTTTTCTAGTTTTCTAGTTTTCTAGTTTTCTAGTTTTCTAGTTTTCTAGTTAGTTTTCTAGTTTTCTAGTTCTATTTTCTAGTTTTCTAGTTTTCTAGTTTTCTAGTTTTCTAGTTTTCTAGATTTCTAGTTTTCTAGTTTCTAGTTTTCTAGTTTTCTAGTTTTTCTAGTTTTCTAGTTTTCTAGTTTTCTAGTTTTCTAGTTTTCTAGTTTTCTAGTTCTAGTTTTCTAGTTTTCTAGTTTTCTAGTTTCTAGTTTCTAGTTTCTAGTTTTCTAGTTTTCTAGTTTTCTAGTTTTCTAGTTTTCTAGTTGTTTTCTAGTTGTCTAGTTCTAGTTTTCTAGTTTTCTAGTTTTCTAGTTTTCTAGTTTTCTAGTTTTCTAGTTTCTAGTTTTCTAGTTTTCTAGTTTTCTAGTTTTCTAGTTTTCTAGTTTTCTAGTTTCTAGTTTTCTAGTTTTCTAGTTTTCTAGTTTTTCTAGTTTTCTAGTTTTCTAGTTTTCTAGTTTTCTAGTTTTCTAGTTTTCTAGTTTTCTAGTTTTCTAGTTTTCTAGTTTCTAGTTTTCTAGTTTCTAGTTTTCTAGTTTTCTAGTTTTCTAGTTTTCTAGTTTTCTAGTTTTCTAGTTTTCTAGTTTTCTAGTTTTCTAGTTTCTAGTTTTCTAGTTTTCTAGTTATCTAGTTTTCCAGTTTTCTAGTTTTCTAGTTTTCTAGTTTCTAGTTTGCAATTAATTTTCTGAAACCATTACCTGGAACATGCTGCTACCGCATTACGCATGCAAAAGTAAAAAAAAAATAGATCATAAAAATTCCACCATTCCACTTGATACGAACAATGACTGGATAATAATTACTGGCCAGTGCCTTCCAAGAAGGTCTCCGGTTCCTGAGCAGTTAGGAGTTCGCTGCTTACCTCGAATTATCCGACCTTCTCCAGCTTCTTATTATGGCTGCTAATGATCTCCTCTGTCACCGAAGCGGACCACCATTGCGTGTCAGACACAATGATTAAGCATAATCGCATTATATTGCGCACTCTGCCCCTACCACCCTCTCTCCCTCTCTCGCGCTTGTCATTCGTTCCTTCGTCCAGTTCCATGTCGGGTGCCAAAGAGTTTGCTGGTGCAAATTTGCTCCGTCGGTCGACTGTCAACGTGCGAAGCAAAAATCTCACCTGAAGTAGTTACGAGGAAAATCAATCATCTTCAGAAGCATCAACTGCTGGCTGCCCCGGGTTGCCCACGATGAAATCCCAAAAGTGCCATCGAAATTGATTGACTTGTCACGGAGCTGTTCTTCTTCTGCTGCTGCTGTTTGGTCCCAAGCTGAGAATGAAATTCGTACCCATCAAAGTAACCCATCGGTGGCAGAAGGTCAATCAGGTTTCCGCACGGAACCGGTTGCCACGGAGATAAACGCTTTGTAATGGATCACTTGATTAGGCCAGCCAACGCTGCAGGTTGCAAAAAGTGGGATGCAAAAAAAATAAAACGAGTGACATAAATCGTGTCTTTGTGAGTTTGACAGCGTTTCTACCGCGAGCGATTTCGTCACCATCGCGGTTTTGATGACAAATTGTTGATGGAAATTGGCTTCTTCAGGCAATATAGCACAGGCATTGGTTTTTGAATTCCTGAGGACCTTATCACTTGCCACCAGCTGATTTTACATCAACGTCGGTTGCAGCAGCATCCGACGCTCTGATTTGAGTCTTTGGTGGCCGATGGCGGTGATCGTCCCTTCGTCAGGACACGAGCCGATCCATGCCCAATGAAAGAACCAGTTGGAGTGAATGGGCGAATTACGATGACAACGACGATGGCGACATGCTGGAATATAATCATTATAATCGAGTTTTTTTTCCCTCCTCTGGCTTCTCCACGGTCAAACCTCTTAAGACAGCATCCCCGTTTAATTTCTATGTAACTTTACGGAATCCACTGAAATCAAGCTCATCGTCGTTTTCCAACGCCAGTCAGCGCTAGCGAAGGTGCACAATCTGGGTCTTTGCATCCTTTCTTTGGTCGGTCGAATGCGGATCCGCTTATCATCATCGCAAGGAATTTTCACCACCCACCCAGTGCTGCTGCAACCAACCGGAATATCCCGCACTATCCGTTTGATGAGAAAGAAAAATAGAGAAGCCAAACGAAAAAGAAAAGAGAAAAAAAAGTGCAAGCTAATCAGAGCATTTGGAAGTGGTGGGGGCGGATAAATGATTAAGCTTCCGATTTATTCTCGCCTGCAGTTTAATTTATGCTGATCTACCGGATCTTTGTTCGTTTGCTGCCGCCCGTCATCGGATTTGGGTCGACTTAGAAATGAAATGAAATGAAATGTTTTTCCTTCTTTGGCCGTCATTCCGCTTGTGCTCGAAAATCACGATCGTTGTATTTGACCAAACTATAAACCGCTGACAGAAGTTTCCGAAGCCTCTCGACGATTCGGTTTTAGTTCTGTTGGTTTTATTCGTGTCTAACGAGGAAAGAAAAACCAGATTGGAACCAAAGACTGCCGAATAAAACTACGAAATGAAGATTTGCGAGGAAGTTACCGCAGAGACGTGACTTGAACCCGTAGCTTTTCGTTGTCCGGAGAATGTTTTTTTGCCAATTAAATTTAAAGAACAGAATAAGAAGCGGGTGGGCAATTTCACAGACATAACTAGAGTACGTGACTACGAATAAAACTGACATACTTATTTAAAACTTCCGAATAACAGTTCGGCTGAAAAGTTCGTATCGTTTAATAGAAACACACATTTTTTTGCCAAAATTCGTTTTTATTATTCAACATAATTGCCATCAGAGGCGATACAGCGATTATAGCGATCTTCCAACTTTTCGATACCATTTTTGTAGTACGATTTGTCCTTTACCTCAAAATAGGCCTCAGTTTCAGCGATTACCTCTTCATTGCTTCTAAATTTTTTACCAGCGAGCATCCTCTTGAGGTCTGAGAACAGGAAAAAGTCACTGGGGGCCAAATCTGGAAAATACGGTGGATGAGGGAGCAATTCGAAGCCCAATTCGTTCAATTTCAGCATGGTTTTCATCGACTTGTGATACGGTGCATTGTCTTGATGAAACAAAACTTTTTTCTTCTTCAAATGAGGCCGTTTTTTGAAATTTCGTCCTTCAAACGCGCTAATAACGCTATATAATAGTCACTGTTGATGGTTTTTCCCTTTTCAAGGTAGTCGATGAAAATTATACCATGCGAATCCCAAAATAACCTTACCGGCCGATTGTTGCGTCTTTCCACGCTTTGGGTTCGGTTCATCGCGTGTAGTCCACTCAGCTGACTGTCGATTGGACTCCGGAATGAAGTGATGGAGCCATGTTTCGTCCATTGTTATATATCGAGGGAAAAATCGGTTTTATTTCGATATTACAGCTCCAAACACTGCTCAGAATCATCAATTCGTTGTTGTTTTTGATCGATTGTGAGCTCACGCGGCACCCATTTTGCACAAAGCTTTCTCATATCCAAATATTCGTGAACAATATGTCAAACACGTTCCTTTGATATCTTTAGGGTGTCAGCTATCTCGATCAACTTCACTTTACGGTCATTGAAAATCATTTTGTGGATTTTTTTCACGTTTTCATCGGTAACAGCCTCTTTTGGACGTCCACTGCGTTCATCGTCTTCGGTGCTCATATGACCAGTACGAAATTTTGCAAACCACTTACGAATTGTTGCTTCGTCCGGTGCAGAGTCTGGGTAGCACTCATGAAGCCATTTTTTGGTATCGGCGGCACTTTTTTTCATCAAAAAGTAGTGTTTCATCAACACATGAAATTCATTTTTTTCCATTTTTTTCACAATAACAAAAGTAGCTTCACTCAAAATGCAATATCTCACAAACTAATAATCAGACAGCTGTCAAATTTATACACGTATCTTTTGAAGGTTGGTACTAACTGAAAATGGTATGGATTTAATTCTAGTGGCGCCCTCTCATAGAAACGATACGAACTTTTCAGCCGATCTGTTATAGGTAATGATTGTGTTAATTCGGCTACTTCAAATAAAATGTTCAGATTACAGTAGATCTCGACGTTTCACGCATTTCTATGACATTCGGTATAGAAAAAATTTTGTTTCCGAATTCCAAAGTCGATTTTCACAAAAAATGCATTTCTAAGTCTAAACAAGAAAACCACGTAACTTGAGAAATCCGCATAAAAAATCGTTTGAGTTGAATTTCCTTCCGTTCCTCGCGTAGTTTATTGAACAGTTTTTGTTAGAGCAGATTTTTTTAGCTATCTTTGCAATAAAGCGAATAGTTTTTTTAGTAGTTTACCCGATCAAATGCACATAACAAAATTATAACAAACTTATTTTAACAGTTGTTATTTTTATCTAAATGTGATATGTTAAATTATCTGTACAGTGTATTTGTCGGTTTATAATAACGCTCAATATCAATATTATAACACAGTCTGTAACAATTACTTTCAACGTATACTATTGAAGTCAAATATTTATTATAGTTTATCGTCTTGACATCTTACATGGAAAGATGGGATAAAACGCACCTTGAGGTGAACAAACATAGCGCTTTTTTCTTAAATACGACAAAATTATTCAAAATATTGACGCAAATTGCTGAATACTGAAGTTATGTTAGGAAACAGTTGATTCCACAAACATTTCCTGAAACATGTATTAATAAGTCCCGAGACTAAAGCAGAGATGGCGTTCGTAGTAAACCAGTAACCACGTCCTTCTAGAGTACTAACCTTTGCTTGAAACGGGTCAAAATTTTAAGTCGATCCGACCAGAAACAGCTGAGTTATCGAGGTTGGAGTAAAGTCGTTTTGTAGTTTGTTTTAAAAATGGAAAAAACCGAGTTTCGTGTTTTGATAAAACATTGTTTTTTTTATGGGTAAAAACACCGTGCAAGCGAAACAATGGATTGAAAAATGTTATCCGAACTCTTGTCCATCAAAAGCAACGATTTGTCGGTGGTTCGCCGAGTTTAAACGTGGTCGTACCGACACAAATGACGCGGAACGCTCGGGTAGACCTGTGGAAGCCGTTACACGGGAAAATGTGAGTGAAGTGACAAAAATTATAATGAAAGATCGTAAAGTGAAGCTCCGTGAGATTGCTGAGATGACACAGATAACATATGGAAGTGTATTTACTATCCTTCATGAAAAATTGAGCATTAAAAAACGTTTTTTCCAAGTGGGTGCCGCGATTGTTTTCGATGGAACAAAAATAGCAACGAGTCGATGATTCAGAAAGCAGTTTATCGCTTTTTACTCGCAACAAAAAAGATTTCTTGCGTCGTTACGTGACCATGGACGAAACATGGATACATCACTACACTCCAGAGTCGAAGCGGCAGTCGTCTGAGTGGCGCACAGCTGGCGAAAGCCGTCCGAAGCTGGCAAAGTCATGGCGTCAGTTTTTTGGGATACGCATGGCGTGATTTTCATTGACTACCTCGAAAAAGGGGAATCGACCAACAGTGATTATTATATTGACTTACTGGTGCGTTTGAAGGAGGAAATCGCAAAAAAACGACCGCACATGCAGAGAAAAAAAATCCTTTTTCGTCAAGACAATGCACCCTGCCACAAGTCGATGAAAACAATGGCGAAATTGAACGAATTGGGCTTTGATCTGCTTCCCCACCCTCCATACTCGCCAGATTTAGCCCCCAGTGACTACTGGCTCTTTGCTGATCTTTAAAAAAATGCTCCAGGGAAAAAGATTTGGCTCAAATGAGGAGGTCATCGCTGAAACTGAAGCTTATTTTTAAGTGAAAGATAATTTTTTTATAAACATGGTATTGAAAAATTGGAAAAACGTTGGAACCATTGTATCACCCTAAAAGGTGATTATGTTGATGAATAAAAAAAAATTTTCCTAAAAAAATATTGTTTCCATTGTTAGTCACTTATTGATCCATGTGTTAGTTACTCTACACTTATGCCAACTGAGCAAAATTATATAAATTTCTAGAAGAGCAACACTCCACCATTTATTTATTTATTTGTCGTCAATCAAAAGTAGACCATAAGGATAATTACAATAATCGTCTTAAATTAGTGATCTATTCTAAATAGATCACTAAATAATGTATAATTTTTTATGAGTTAAATACTAATAATTGGCTTACCGAATAGAACTGAAACATTGCTTAAGTTTGTTTTTTGACATAGTGAAATCGACTGCTTCTGAATGCTTGTTGTATACAGCCATCAATTGATTTATTGGCCCATTTTTTGCATAGTTTGTTCGCTGGTGGTTTGTAATAAAAATATTTCGATTTCTTAAAGGCCGAGATGGTATGTAAAAATTTAGTTTGGACAGGAGTTGACTGGAATCTACGCGATTCGAGACAATGTCATTTACAAATGAGACCATTGAAAATTCTCTGCGTTCTTTTAATGTTTGAATACTGATCAGCATACAGCGAGCTTTATAGGATGGAAGAGGAAGTCTTGTCCAACCTAATTTACGAAGTGCAAATAACAAAAATTGTTTTTGAACTGATTCAATTCGATCTTCCCATGTGGTTAAGCAAGGTGACCAAACTAAGCTACAGTATTCTAGTACTGACCGAACATAGGCAATGTATAATGTTTTAATTGTATACGGATCGTGAAAACAGTAACAAAAACGTTTTATGAATCCTAGCATGTTATTGGCTTTGTTTATGATTGTATTATAATGGTCAACAAAAGTCTTTTTAGAATCTAGTATTATTCCTAAGTCCCTAATTCTTTCGCATTTTTGAACTGTTTGACTTCCAAGAGTAAGTATCAAGTCAGGTGTATTTCGTTTTTTACTGAATGTTATTCTACTGCATTTTTTCACATTTAGTTGAAGAAGACTTTTGTTACACCATGTATAAAAAGAAAGAATTTCTTCTTGATAAACCTTGGCCTCCTCACTTTTCTCTATTTCTAAAAATAGTTTTATATCGTCTGCGTATATTAGAATTTTTATTTTTTTTAAACAAAGGAAATGTCGTTAACAAACAAGATAAATAAAAGAGGACCTTGATGAGATCCCTGGGGGACGCCGGAATTGACGTGAATGGGGCTCGACTTTTTACCCTTAAATTTTACAATTTGTTGACGATTTGTTAAATAAGATTCCAACCATTTAAGAAGACCTGGTAAGATTCCCAATTTCTGTAATTTGAACATAAGCATGGGTATGTCCACACGATCGAATGCTTTGCTGAAATCTGTATAAAGAGCTTCAATGTAATTTCCCTTGTCCATAGCGGTCAGGGTATAGTGGACGAGTTCAAGCAAATTAGTAGTAGTGGAACGTCCTTTGAAAAATCCATGTTGCATGTGAGTAATTCTATTTTTTATTTGACTAAACAGTTTGTCATTAACGATCGCTTCAAAGAGCTTCGGAATGCAAGAAAGAATAGCAATCCCGCGATAGTTGCATATGTCTGCTTTTTTCCCATTTTTGAAAGATGGTACAAGTAAAGAGTTTTTCCACGTATCTGGAAAAACTCCAGACTGAAGCGAATTATTAAAAAGCCAGCACAAAGGGTTGCAAGATCTAATGCTAATTTTTTCATAAATATGGGTGGAATCCCATCAGGTCCGGCACTTTTAGAGACATCCAATTTGTTTAGGGCATCTATTATGTCTAGCACTTCGATTTGATTTACATTAAAATCTTCAGTAAACTCTGGAAAGAAATTAAAATATTCACGATCGCGGTCATCTTCAGAAAACTTCGTATAGATTTGTTGAAAAAATTTAGCGAAAAGATTACAAATTTCTTGTGAGTTATTACCAATGTTTTCCGGTAGATACATTCTTGACGGAAAGTTTTCTGATTTCAATTTGTTTCTAACATAACTAAAGAATTTTTTTGGGCAAGACTTTATTTCCTGTTCAGTTCTTGAGTTATACTCATTGAATGCAGTACCAATTGCTAAACTTAGTTGGTCACAGATGTGAATGTAATTCGATAAATTGTCACTATTATTTTCTCTTTTGTACTTTTTATGAGCTTTTTGTTTTCGATTTCTTAAATTTCTAATATGCTCGTTATACCAAACAGGATACTTTGAATTATTTTGTCGCCTAATTTTCTTTAATGGGACATGTTCATTTATTATGTCGTACAGCCGTGCGTAGAAAATATCGACTGAAATTTCGACATTTCCTTCGTTTCTAAGGAGTTCTTGCCAATCTATTTCTCGTAGCTTACGACTAATACTATCATAATTTGCTGAGTGGTAATCGAAAATCTCCTCATACTCGTAGTCGCCGGGTCTATTAATCTGATGTATGAATATTGAGAATTCGATTGCTGTATGAAAAACTTCATTTTTCCACAATGGAGTTGGTGATTCTATTACACAAAAATCATCGTGAATATTAGTAAATAAGAAATCTAAATAACAGTTTTGCTGATTTTTTACATGATTAATTTGATTAAGACCTAAACCAGATATTTTGTCGAATAAGTAATGAAGTGTTTCATTCTCCCCAACGAGAGGTAGTAAAATGCTATCATTTTCAGCATCTTGAATAAAGTCGATATTGCGCTGATTAAAGTCTCCATATATATGAACTTTAACTTCCGATGGAAGCTTAGTAATTATTTCATCAGCAACATGCAAAAACTTTTCATATGTGGCTTTTTGGGCATTGTTAGGAGGAAAATATACTGAAACAAAAATATGTGTTTCACCTGCTAAATGAATTCTTACCCATACGTGTTCAAATTCTTTAAATTTCGTAGTGGTTATCATTTCGGCGTCAAATTCTGCTAAAACAGCAATGAGAACACCTCCCCCCGATTTTTTATCAAATGTATGGAGCTCACGATCGTTTCTAAAAACGTTGTAAATGTTTCCGAAGACTTCCGTGCTGTTAACGCTATCATCCCAACTAGTTTCGGTTGCTAGAATAATTCCATACGAACACCCTAAAATATTTTTATGGATTTCATTAATCTTAAGTGCGCTCTTCATACGGTTAAAATTTTGACAATATGCTACGATTTCTGTCGACATGATTGTTGACTTATGATAATATTGTCATTATTCTCTTCTTCTGGGTAATGCGTCAAAATTGTCGAAAACACGAATGTTGAGCACGACACGCCACGCACGTATCAGTTGACGAACATTCAGCAGACATTTGATTCGGCATCGTTAGTTGCAGGTTGTGCTCTCGATAAGGATTAATCGTCGGTCCTCTTTGAAAATTAATTGTAGGTCTGTAATTTGTTGGTGGTCCCGAAAATCGATCCTTAGCTGCAGCAAGAAGTATTCTATCAGGTGGAAGATTATTTCGGCTGTTGTTATTATTGTTATTGTTATTATTATTCATGTTGTGACTAATAATGTTATTACAATATCGTTTTGTAGATGAATGATGCGTTGAAAGAATATTGGATCTGTTATTGTAATTTTTTCTTGAATTTCGCTTTTTGCGCCTTCTTGACTTGTCAGCCTCATTTTGCTGACGTCGGAACCTAGATTGGCGTGCGTCGTACTCACTCCAATCTGCTTTCCATACTTTTTTGCTGCCTAATAAACGCCATCCAGAATAGTCGGGTTTTTTACAGTTCAATTCGTCATCCAAACTGGGGCATGAGTCAGGTGTCGATGATGCTGATACAGCAATTTGGATTCCAGCAATATTTGTTGATAAAGACTTCAACTCCTCTAGAATGTCCAACTCGACCATAGAATTCGGATTGTTAGATAAACAGGTTGCTGTGTCAAGTGATAGCTGGCTGAGTTGACTTATTTCGTTACTCAGGTCTCGCAAATTTGTAGAAAATTCTGACGTCACGGTTTGCAGTGTCGAGAACACACTTTCCTTTGTCGATTTTAAAGCTGTATCTAGCAGTGCAGTCATGTGATTTTTAATACTTGTCACACTTCCCGGCAAACTGCTATTTTTATTTAGTGCGATCAGCTCATTTTTTATGGTAGTGAGTAAGACTTCTAGTCCGTCAATCGCCTCATGTATTACAGTTGGCTTCTCCTGTTGGAAAGCAAACTTATGCAGCACTTCCGTGTTGGCCTGAAGTTGCTTCTCCAGCAGTTTTTGTCGCTCAACAAGGCTGCTATAATGCATCTTTACTTGGAGTAATTCTTGACATACCTCGCAACATGGCAGCACATAAGAATTAATATCTGCTTTTTTGTCTCTTTTCCGGAGAGAACCGCGCTGAATGGTAACACCGATGCAAGCCGCGTGAAATTTTCGAGGGCAGCCAACGCATGTCCACATGATTGTGTCGACGGAGGTATCCAGTGCACAAATTTCACAACTCATGTTGATTACACAACTAACAGTTAAAATAAACAATAAATAATATTTCGCGCGCGGCACTGGGAGCGAATGAAAAACACGTCCGAACTTGACGACGACTAAAATGAAAATGACTTGGTTCCTAAGATTTGAGTATGAATTATCGAATTAAAGAATAATCGTGAATAATTCTTACATTTAACAAACGTGCTCACTTAAAAAATGTTCACATATCTTTAATATAAAAACAACACATTTTAGTGATGAATTTATGTGTATCGTTCGATTTGTCATTTTATTGCATTATTATAGTGCAATTGGTAGACTTTTTACAATTTTCGGAACCCGGGAACAGTTAGAATGAAGCAAATTTATTTGTTCATCAACATAAATTGATTTATTACACCAAAAACTTCATTGACGTTATAATCGGGGGTTAGTAAATCGAATAATGACGTAAAAAAGTTTACGTTGTTTGGAATTTTCAACGTAAAAAAAGTTTTTCTTATGTAAATGTATTATTGGGTATGTTTAATATAATGAATAATTTTGGAACGAAAATCATCAGTATTTGCAGGAAAAGGATGTTCTAAATAGCTTCAAAATATCCAATATGGCGACTTCCGGTTCATTGAAATGTCATAAAAACCCTTACAATATGGATGTTTTTGGAACAGAATTGATGAGAAGATGTCGTCAAACGGTGTTCAAAGAGGTTCTGAAATCTACGATGGCGACTTCCGGTTTATTGATATTCCTTGAAAACCCTTACAGTATGGGTATTTTCGGAACGGGACGGACGAGTAGATGTCGGAAAATGATGTTTGAGGTGGTTCTGATATCCAAGATGGCGATTTGGAATACAAGACAGCGACTTTTGGTTTGATGTTATTCCTTAAAACCCCTTACAATATGTGCATTTGAGGAACTGGATTAATAGTTTTCATGGTATATTAAGAGCATTTCCAATATTTCAAGCTCGGTTTCTTCATTGAAAATAGGTACCATGAGCAAATTTCTAGTTTTCTCTCGGGATGAAGTGAATATAGTAAAATACATAGAAGATTGGAAAGCAGAATAGAGGGAGATAGAGAGATAAATAATAAACGAGGTTCAAGAACCATGAAACCGACGTGCGTTTTGCGATTAGCTTTGAAGAATCAAGATCCGTTAAATTTCGTTTTTTTCTTATTCTTGAAAAAGTTTTCAACTTTTTGCAACTTCATCGAAATTTTCCGACATCTACTCATAACACCCGATCTGAAAATATCATAATTGTTACGGGTTTTAAAAGATATCAATAAACCGGAAGCCGCCATCTTGGAATTTAGAACCATTTTAAACATTCGACATCTACATATCCAATGCTTTCCAAAAATTGTATTTGTGACACGGTTTGTTTACATCGTATCTCTAGTTGCGAATTTGTAATTTAATTTACCGCTGTTAAACCCTTTCGTTTCGTATATTTTGTTGTTTGTGACGAATCATTCTACATCCAAGAACGTTTTACTATTGGAGTACACTTCGATCGGACCTTTACGTGTGTTTGACTGTCGAAACAAATTTCATCAAATTGTGGCATTGTTCAACTTGTTTACCATCCGTGATTGTTTGCTCGCTGCTGTGCGTTTTCAATAGTGAAATATAACAAAATAAAGATGGAAAAAAAAGTCTGCGGGGAATGCCAATTGGCGATTAATGATTTGGAACCAGTGCGATGTGGCTTTTGCGATACATTCTTTCACATTAGTCAGCAATGTTGTGGTTTTAATAACCGTTCTAATAGAGATCTCTTCACGCAAGGAAAAGCAATGTATGTTTGCTCCAAGTGTAAAGCGGAATTGAACGGCCGCAGTGTGTTTGCCTACATCAAAGATGTACTTGGCTCAGAGCAGTCTAATCCATCGAATTTGGCCGGTATTTCCACCCAGGTGCGCCAACTTTTCGATTTGATCGAATCACTTAGTAAACAAGTTGATTATTTAGCATCTGAGCGGTCCTCTAGTATATCTACGAATGCTAGTGGCTGGCCCAAATTAGGTGTGAAACGGCGCCGTGGAAACAATGGTCAGCCAGTGCAAGCTGCCGTTGAACATGGAACAAAGTCCATTGACCTTAGTGATTTGTCTGTTCCGTTTATCGTTACTCCTCCTGCAACCAAAAAGTTTTGGCTGTACTTATCTGGGTTCCAGCCTTTAGTGACCGCCGAAGATGTGCAGAAAATTGTCTCTCGCTGTCTAGATGCAGCCGTTTCTGCCGATATCGTGCGGCTTGTTCCGAAGGATGCAGATGTAACGAAACTATCATTTATCTCGTACAAAATCGGACTTGACCCTGCGTTCAAAGAGCAATCGCTTGACGCTTCAACCTGGCCCAGTGGACTTCTATTTCGTGAATTCGTCGACCAACCTAAAACACGTAGTGTTGCAAGGGCAGCACCGACTATCCCTTTAGACAACGCTGCAGAGTAGAACTAATCTCGACTTCAGTTGCTGACCCGGGACACCCCGTATCATGCATTAAGGAAGTCTCCCTACCACTCAGTCGCGCTCCCCGCTGACATCCGCCATCGTCATTGTCCCGGTCCTGTGGTTGGTGATGGTAGTGGAGGCTTCCGATATGCTACTCCAGGCGAGTATTTTATCCATTCAGAGCATTCGGTACCTGATATTCAATCACTTTTTAGTAATCACTCCCACCTGAATTCAACTTTAGTGGATCCGGGGCACCCTACATCAAGCATTATGGAAGTCCCTGATCCCCCCGACTCAGTCGTGCTCGCTGCTGACATCCGCCATCGTCATCGTCCCGGTCCTGCGGTCGGTGGTGGTAGTAGGGGCTTCCAGTTTACTATCTCAGGCGAGTACAATAGTTTTTGTGAGCCTGCTGTTCCTGAAAATTCTTCACATTGCAGTGCTACTTTTTTCAACAACCTTACCATTTACTACCAAAATGTGCGTGGTTTACGGACCAAAGTAGAGACATTTTTCTTGTCGGTATCGGAGGCAGAATACGATATCATCGTTTTAACGGAAACCTGGTTGAACGAGCACGCTGTGTTTCGAACCGATCGGTCACCGTTAAACAGTCGTAAATCACGAGGTGGAGGAGTTTTAATCGCTGTTTCCAAAAATCTCAATTGCTACATCGAACCTGCATCGATCTCCGACACCCTAGAACAGCTTTGGGTTGTCTTTAAGTTTGCTGAGATAAATGTTAGTATAGGTGTTATTTATCTACCACCCGATCGAAAAAATGATTATACGAGTATTAGTGATCACGTGAACTCGCTGGGATCGGTTGCCTCCCAATTGAGCCCTCGCTTCTTTTCGGCGACTATAATCAATCTGGTCTTCGGTGGCTTTTTCCCGAGAGAGGCGCTCCGCGCATTGATCCGTTGCATTCACACATGTCTGCTGCATGCAGCACTCTTTTTGATGGTTTGCATTTTCACGGTTTTAGTCAGATTAACAATGTACTCAACAGAAATGACCGCTTACTGGATCTCGTTTTTGCAAACGAATCTGCCACACCGTTATCTACTATCTCCTTGCCAATTGAACCTCTAACGAATCTCGATGCTGACCACCCAGCAATCAAAGTCATATTCAGATTGCCAATTC
Source organism: Malaya genurostris (assembly GCF_030247185.1). Classification (NCBI taxonomy): domain Eukaryota; kingdom Metazoa; phylum Arthropoda; class Insecta; order Diptera; family Culicidae; genus Malaya; species Malaya genurostris. The sequence continues at coordinate 24,652,911 of NC_080571.1, read as the reverse complement.
CAGTGGTTTATGAAGAGCCCACCATTTCACATGATCCCGATTTTCGTCGAGCTGATTACAATGCACTGAACGAGCTACTTTCTTGGACTAACTGGAATGCTATCGATTCCTCTACCAACGTTAATGAAGCTGTTGAATATTTCTGTACAGTAATAGATCACGCTGTTTCCCGTACTGTTCCTGCCAGACGACCTCCGCAAAAACCTCCCTGGTCAAATCTTCGTTTACGAGCATTAAAACGTGCTCGTTCTGCTGCTCTCCGGAAATACTGCAACTGTCGGTCTCCGTATTTCAAACACCAGTTCAACATTAGAAGCAATAGATATCGTCACTACAATCTATTCCTTTATTCTCAGTACGTTAAACGGATTGAGCAAAGCCTTCGTCGTAAACCCAAACTGTTTTGGTCGTTTGTAAATTCCAAAAGAAAAGAAACTGGTCTTCCTCGTTCAATGTTCTTGGAAAATGAGACAGCCAACAATGAAATCGAAAAGTGCTATCATTTCAAGCATGCATTCCATGAACGATGCGCCACAACGATGCAGATTGATGAAGCAACAGCTGGATTACCGCGAGACGTATTTAGTTTCGAGTTGCCATACATAACGCAGGATATGGTTATTGCAGCCTTGAACAAACTAAAGCTATCATTTGCTGCTGGTCCCGATGGAATTCCTTCGTCTGTGCTTAAGCGCTGTTCATTCGTTTTGAGTTACCCGTTAGCAATGACATTCAATCTTTCGGTTCAACAAAGTGAGTTTCCCACGTGTTGGAAGTCGTCCTTTATGTTTCCGGTTCACAAAAAAGGCGACAAGTGCAATGTTGCTAATTACCGAGGAATTACTTGCTTGTGCGCATGTTCAAAACTGTTTGAGATCATTGTCAACGACATCCTGCTCGTCTGCTGCAGAAATTACATTGACACCCAGCAGCACGGATTTTTCCCTAATCGTTCCGTGTCGACGAATCTCTTACAGTTCACTTCGAACTGTATACGGAACATGGACCGTGGCCTGCAGACTGATGCGATTTATATTGACCTTAAAGCGGCATTTGTCCGGGTTGATCACGGAATTCTCCTAAAAAAATTAGATATACTTGGAATCTCTACACGAGGAGTTGCATGGTTTAAGTCTTACTTGACGAATCGCTTGGTTCGGATTAAAATTGGATCTTCGACTTCGGAGACCTTCACGAATCTTTCGGGAGTGCCTCAAGGTAGTATCCTTGGTCCGTTACTGTTCTCTATCTTCATTAATGATGTATCAACGCTGTTACCGCCGGAATGCCGTTTGTTCTATGCTGACGACACGAAACTTTTCAAAATTATTGAAAGTCTGTTAAATTGCCTGGAGTTGCAAAAAATGCTTGATACATTTCAAATATGGTGTACCAAGAATTTTTTGAAATTGAGTATCGAAAAATGCAGTGTTATATCTTTTCATCGAAAAAGTGCACCAATAGTATTCGATTACAAAATCGCTGGACACACGCTAACGCGAACAGAACATGTGAAAGATCTCGGTGTGATTCTTGATCGCGAAATAACCTTCAAACTTCACTATGAAAATATTATTTGCAAAGCAAATCGGCAATTGGGATTCATATTTAAAATTTCCTCCGAGTTTCGCGATCCTTTGTGCATACGATCATTATACTGCTCGCTGGTACGGTCAGTGCTTGAGTCGAACGCGATTGTCTGGTGTCCATATCATTCAAATTGGATATTGAGGATTGAAGCAGTGCAACGCAAATTTGTGAGATACGCATTGAGACTTTTACCCTGGAACAACCCCATACAGCTACCGTCATATGAGGATCGTTGCCGTCTCTTAAGCATTAAACCCCTGGAATTAAGAAGGACATATGCTCAAGCTACATTCGCAGCGAAATTGCTTCTTGGTGCTGTTGATTGTCCCGCATTACTCGAACGTCTGAATATGTATGCTCCAGAAAGATCTCTTCGACAGCGTAATTTCTTGCTCCTTGAAACACAGTATACTGTATACGGACAGCATGAGCCATTTAGATCCATATGTCGACAATTCAACGAGTTCGCTGAGTTTTTTGATTTTAATTTGTCGTCCAAATTGTTTTATCGTAAGCTACTTGACCTTTTTCGTGTTGTGTTTCATGATAATTTAGCCTAAGTTGAATGATTTTTAGTTTAGTTTACTTTATTCATTAAGACACCTATTGTCAGATGGATTATATAGCAACAAATAAACAAATAAACAAATACCCATACTGTAGGGGTTTTTATGAAATTTCAATGAACCGGAAGTCGTTATCTTGAAGTTCAGAACCACTCCTAAAATCATTTTCCGACATCTACTCTTCAAACTCTTTCCAAAAATACGTATATTGTAGTAGTTTCTATGGAATATAAATGAGCCGCAAATCCTTTCCCTTGTATGCAAGAACCTCTTTTTACGAAGTCGGTTCGTAAATAAGGTTTACGTTATTTGGAATTGGCTTCGTGAAAAATGTTTACGTTATTTGGGATTTACTTCGTAAAAAGAGTTACGTAAAAAGAGGTAACGTAAAAAAAGTTTTCGTAAACGGAGGTTTGGGTGTAATCCAAAACAATAAGACCAATATTGCAAATTTCACGTTCACGTTCACTATAGAACAATTTTGTAGTCATCACTGTAAGCCTCGAATTTGAAAATTAATTGGAAACTTGTAAACTTTTGGTTGGTGGCTATTTTCACAGATTTCACGAATCCGTTATTCCGTAACCGGAAATCGAAGCCGTATAACATCCAGTAGCTACTAATCATGGTCTATGAAACAGTTCATATTTCGTATATGTCGATTTAGTCAACTACATAAAAATAATATACACATTCTTGTCTCATTCACTCGATTCATATATCGAATGTTAGGTTGGTTTTAATAGTGACTGCATTGCTTTTTTGTATAAGAAAGGTAGTGCTAATCTAAAACAAAATGATCAAACTAATCCCATATGAATCTAATGTGTATTGTATTCAAAATAATTTCCGTTTGTTTTGACTGATTTAAAGCCATAAAAAATTTTCACTACGTCAAATAAAATATATTTTTATAGATAGGCAAACATTAATTCTAAGTATATCCCATTTCACATCTATATAACACGCACAACAATTGGATTTAGAAAATTGATCGAATTGATAAAATATGCACTAACATGTTATTAGTGGTATCAGTGGCATGTTATCAACCCTGTAAGAAAAAATGGCAATTACATTTCATTTAATCTCTTCCGTCGCTAAAAGATCCTCCTTTAGTTTTGAACTGCCACTTTTATATTTAGTATAGTAAATTTCATCATTATCGTAAGGGACTGTAGATATAATTACTTTCACTGCTACGAGTACAAAGAAGAACAAAAAGAAATTCAATAAAAATAATACCTATTTTCCTTTATCAATTAAATCATTCAGTTCGAGGAATAGCCTTTGAGAAATATTCACCACTCAATTTAGACAAAGTAGCTATTTTAGTCAATCTGCGATCATGCTTTATCACGTATGCCATTATTTACAGGAATCCACAGTTTAAAACAGTCAAACCAACTTTCAATCTGTAGCGTATTACCATTCAAACATTTCAGGTTTACACACCCCACGCAGAAACCCGCTTACATGATCACTCACTGATTAAAAAGAAGCGACGCAAGAAGTGTGCGACGATGGAAACCATCAACATACAGCTTTATTATTAGGCACCGCTTATCATGTATTGGTGATATTTCCATCCACTCATAGGTAACCTTCACAGTCTCGTGTACTCGAAGTGTGAGTTGACAATCGCAATCTTCCCGGTTGAAATTTGGTTCTGATTGCCGGATGCTTTTTTTATTTCAAGCAAAATAGCCAATTATGCAATTATATGGCACATAAAAATCTATTTTTAGAATTGCACGGTGAAATCTTACGCACCATAAATTTGGTAATAATAGTTGAAAAACCTACAGAATTCATAACAAATTTGGATATAATATTGATATTACCATATTAAGTTCTGGTACTTTTTTAAAGCCTTTCTTTTCATATGGTTTAACGAGCGCGTTTTCAAGAAGTTCTGTTGATCAGTTTGTCGAGTAGTTTTTTTTTCCAGCAGTTTTGTTGCTGGTTTTTCTAGCCGGTTTCGAGTAGTTCTTAGAGAGCTTTCGTTTCAAGAAAATTCTCGAGGAGTGTTGTTTCAAAGAGCTCTCTCGCAGTTTCATCAGATTTCGAATTCAAACACTTTTTTTCAGCAGATTTTTGAGCAGTTTTTATGTTATTTTCTTGAGTAGTGTTTCCGAAAAAAATTTTTTTTGTCTATCAGTTTTTTATTCGACCACTCAACTAACTAACTAACTAACTAACTCACTCCCAACGATTCGGCAAGCTCTTCTTGGATTTGGCACGAATCTTCATCAAGCAATGGTCCTAGTTGTTCATCTTTGAAGGTTTTGTCTCTTCCACCACCATGTTTTTGTCTTCAACATCGAAATCACCATTTTTAAAACGTTGAAACCCGACACGTTTTTACCTTTTTTTATATATATAAAAAATAGGTATAGAATTCGCTCAAACTTTCGAAAAATTTCCCGAGGCCCGGAGGGCCGAATGTCATATACCAATCGATTCAGCTCGACGAACTGAGCAAATGTCTGTGTGTGTGTATGTGTGTGTGTGTGTGTGTGTGTGTGTGTGTCTGTATGTGTGTTGTCAACTAAGAGGTCGATATCTCAGAGATGGCTGGACCGATTTTGATCAAACTAGTCGCAAATGAAAGGTCTCCCCGTCACCCAAAACGCTATTGAATGGTTTTGAGATCGGATGTTTACTTTTTGAGTTATACGAAGTTTTATGTCAAAATTTTCAGTTTTTCGACAGTATCTGTCACATTTGACCTTGAAAACAGAATATGTTTCCAGACTTAGATTTCGCTCGGTAATACCTATCCAACAAGCCATAGATTGTTAAAATCCGTCCATTTTTAACGGAGATATCGATATTTTTGTGTAAACGACTTTTCCCTTTATTCCAGCAGTAGGAGTTTTGAGCGCTGTATGACAAAGAAATGCTTGGGAGCAACGGAAAACACGATTTTTGATACTGTTTCATACAATTGTTTCTAAGTACCAAAAAGACTGTGTACAGCATCCTTTTTCATGACATTTAGCCTCGGACCGATTTTAGCATGGCTCGTTTTTGGCAACATAATCGTTCGAATATGGCATATTTAAACCAGATGGTGGCAGAATTTTTTTTAATTATATTGTTTTAAACTACTTACAGCAATAAATGCTGGAAGAACATAACATCCATATACCATTCGAATCAGTTCGTCGAGATCAGCAAATGCGTGTGTGACAAATAATTTCACTCAATTTTCTCGGAAAATGTCTTTTCTACAAATTCAGATTCATACGAAGAGTCGTATGCTCGAACAAAACTCCTGAATTATGTTTGATTCCGACCTCTGGTTCCGGAACTACAGGATGATATGTGAAACGAAATCAAAATTGTGTAACTCATTCTTCTCTGAACTGATTCGGCTGAACCGATCTAAGATTCAAATGAAATCTAAGATTCAAATGAAAAGTTTCAAGATTCTTTAAAACATCTTGCTCTTCAGTTAGATCCAACTTCCGGTTTCGGAGATACAGGGTGATTGGTATAAACATGTCTATTCCACATAAATTAATCAGGTTTATCGGGTTAGCAGATTTGGATAGCCGATAAAAAAAAATTAACTTTTTGTCGATTCAGAAGGCACCTAAAAATTTAATTCGTGCTATGATTTCTCAAAGATGTCTTCACTGATTTTCAAATATTTTGAAACAAATGTAAACTATACAGCTACTCAGGTGAATTTATCTGACTTCGGGCATACCGATTTTAGAATTCCGGTTCCAGTATCAAATCGTTTCTCAAAGCTCAATCGTTTTCTCAAAAAAAGCCTTATCAAATTTCAGAAACAAAAATTCAAATTGAAATAAACTTATATACAAAATTAATTATTTTATACATACATACGAAAATTAATCAATTTTATCCAATTATGACTTCCGGTTCTCGAATTACATGATGATGAATTTTTTAAATTCAAACCGATTTTCGGGATTGTCATCTTCTATAGCTTCAAAGTTGGACTCAAAACTGTTGTAATTTATTCATCATATGGCCATATGAATCGGTTTGGGTTATGCTGGTTCCTGAATACCGGCTCTGGAAGTACCTTAAATTACCGTAAACTCTAAAGTCGAACTTACATATCATGGCATGTTTAATCGATTATCACACTTTTAGATTCAAATTCGATCCGATTTGCAGTTTCGACATTACAAAGTAATAAGTGATTAAAATCTCAAATTGTCGCTTAAAACGACGGTCATTAAAATAATGTCATAATAACCAAAAAACACCGAAGAATATTCATGCAAAAAACACATGCGGATTGATAAAAAAAAGGTATCATCTCACTGCTAGGTGGATTAAACACGGTTTTTACTCAGAGCAGCATCACCGTAAGTTTCTGAGAGCATTCGATGCGCTTCAGCTGCATTTTTTTTTTCGAATTGTGAGAGAAAAGTAAAACTTCCCGCAAATGGCGAGAGTTGAGCACATAAACAGACATTTTCGAGCGTAAAAAATACGAAAACAAGAACAACTGTCACTGAAACGGCGATGACAATTCGTTAGGCACTGTACACACTCACTTTAAATGCATTATCATCTATGCATTTTAACACCAGCCTCAGCCGGTACAGCCACCTATCGGAAAACGGCGGAAGCAAAGTTGTACACCTGATACATTTTGCATCCCCAGTAACAATTCGATATATGGATTTCAATCGTACAAAAACTGCTTGTTTGGTGGTTTCCAATGATTCTGCAAGTTCTTTTTTCATTTGACTCAGATCTTCATCGATTAATGCCTTTAACTGTTTGTCTTCGAACTTAGGTTTAGTTGTCCAAATCGAGGCCTGTTTTCAACTCTGAAATTTCCATTCTTAAATCGTCGAAACCATACCATTTGATGCGCTTCAGCTGCACTTTTTTCCAATTAATATAGAAAACTAATGCTTTCCACAAATATTTCATAGTTACCGTAACCCAAATAAGAATTATTAATAATAAGAAAATGCCCTTGGCATCACAATCAGCTTTGAGAAAAAATATCGATAAGTTTTCCATCTCTATTTATAACCAGTGCCTGTTTTACTAGCGAACAAAACGTGTCGTAAGCCCACTGCACTCAATCACTGAAAATATTCCGTATTGCTATGCGTCGGTTTTGTACGATACGCTTTGTGCGATGATTTGTCTAATTCATGCGCTTTGACATATAGCCCGCCCTTTATTTTGCACTGAATTTCATCCTAATGCTGGAAAAAGACAGTCAAAAGTCTGTACTGACTTTCACTGATTTTACGGAGCTAATATGTCTTCGAAGAAGTTTTACAAGATTATATTACGCTTCTTTTGAAAGTGGCAGCTTAATTTTTGTTAAGGGGGTAGTATCAATTTTGAATTTTTTTTCTATCTCATTTTTAAGAAAAAAACATTTCAAGTATTTTTGCTGAAGGTATAAATAATGTAAATTAAATATTTTTTAAGATATATTCACTTTATTTTAAAAACAGTTTTTTTTTGGATTTATCTACGTAGAATCTACCTCTATTACCTTAGTATCTACTACAAAGTGCGCGTAAACACGCGTAAACAAGCTCATGCTTGCACGCGCAACTTAAGCAAATTGTTGTGATTTTTATTTTGTTTACTTTTTGACAATTAACAATATTAGAAAAAAATCAAAGTGGAACTCGATGCAATTTTTTAGGCCTTTTCAATGTTAATTTTAAATATTGACAATCCGAAAAAATTATCAAAAGTTCAACACATATTAAAAAATGGTAAAATGTTTTCCAAACAAAATATGAAAAAGTATTGTAAAAATACAAACCTTTACGAAGAGATTTCATTTTTAAACGTGTAAATAAATTGAGTTCTCGCGAAGCAACATGTTTTTTAAGATGATATATTGATCGTGCGACGCTCACTTAGAGAAGTGCGAAGCAGCTCATACCGGTGAGCAGCTCCTAACCGATCAGCTCGCCAAAGGGAATCGATTCAATGTATCAGCTTATCATCTCATTTAAATTGAACTGAAGGTTTGTTTTGAGCGCCGTTTTTCTTTCACATGCATGATCGAAATCATTGATGCACAAAGAACAATACTAAGCGAACTAACTTGTTTGCGAATTATTATTATGTCATATTTGAGAATATCTGCAAAAGTGGCATCCCTGAATGTACCTTAGCCTACTTAGTGAGAGGTAAGATTTCTTATTGACAATGGCTCATTCAATCTGTTAAAGAAGGATAGATACACATTTGGAAGAACGAACAAAAGCTCATCCACACATTTCTTCTCATTTATAACTCGCTCTTCAAGAGCCGAAGATCCGTTCTGCTCGTAGCTTGTTTTCACCTTACCAGCAGGGATGCCAGGTCTTTTTTTTTCAAAAATCTGTGACCATCCAAAAACTCTTACTATTTCCTACCGCTCTGCAATTTTTGGTGCTAAACTGTGATCAATTTTAAAAATCTATGATCGATTTCAGAATCTGTGTAAATCTATTTTTAGAAATCTGTGAGAATATGTGCCATTTTTGAAATCCGTGCAAAAGGTTGAAAATCTGTGAAACACAGATTAATCCGTGAAACACAGATTAATCTGTGAACCTGGCATCTCTGCTTACCAGTGCGGTGAACTGGTGAGCTGCGGTTCTTTTAAAAAGAACTGTGAGCTATCAGCTCCTTTTAAAGATTCGATTCAATGGAATAGCTCAGCAACGAATTGCCTATCTCTATGCTCACTGCAAAAGTGAGTTACAGAAATAGCAGACGCGTGACACCCTCCGTTTCTTAATCATGCATGGTTTCAGCACGGCCATAGTGAAAATGAGTCACACGAATAGTACTCAGGATATTCTTATTATAAAATAAATTGAATTAGGAATATAATTTCCTAAAATTGTTATAAAAGTTTGCTGCATTAAGTTGCATATTTCGCTTCGGTACAAGGTTTCCTAGGTAAAAATAAGTAAAATGATGTATAACTTTTTCAGAAAAGAATAAACCTTCTACAAAATTATGGGATTTTATATTTTCTACAATTATTCCAAACAAAATATGCAAAAAAATAACTTGAAATAAGTTATGATTAGAAAACTAGTTTTAAGGAGGTTGTCATAATTCAATAACTAAAACTTACTTTGGAATGGCCTAAAAAAAAGTTCCATCGAGTTCCACTTAGAAATATTTTTATAGTATTGGGTATATCTTTTCCTATAAGTTTTGTAAAAATCAGCTGCATAAAGTTGCATATTTCACTTCGGTGTAACTTTTTATCATAGGCAAAAAAAAGGTAAAATGTTGTATAACTTTGCCAGGAAACAACAAACATATGCACTACCTCTAACAAGAATATGGGATTTTTTATTTTCTTCAATTATTCCAAACAAAGTATGCATAAAAAAATAACTCGAAACAAGTTATGAATAAAAAGGTACGAGTGTGTAATGTCAGAGACATAACTGGATGTCGTGAATATGAGTAAAACTGCCACGATTTCTTTATACTTTCGGATTCGAATTGATAGTTGATCGATTGTGTGAATTGCGAAACTTTCCCCCTTGTCATTACGAAAATTTTAAACGATTTTTGACGTCGATTATCTCATTTCGGATTTGCATATTTCATTGAAAGAAACTATCAAGATGCTGTGCAGGATAAATTTCTGCATTTTAGAAGGCCCAAATTGTGGAATTCTCTACGATATTTAGCACAGTTCGGAACATTTATCTCGAACGATTTTCGCACAGCGAAAAGTGCACGAAGCAAATCAAATTATTTTTTATTTTCACTAAACTGATGATTTCTACCTTCGATTTGCAAAGAAGTAATCTTAACAGTTCTTTAGATAACATTTGGAGCCATTAGAACGGCTGATTTTCTATAATGTTGTTTCTTGTTCTCTTTCTCTCCAATGCAAAGCACCAGCAGCTGATGCAATCGTTCTTGCTTGAATTGAAACTAGCTTTGCGTACAAACCGACACATCCACACGCAGTGCCAAATGATCCGAAACTGGTTGAATGCGTCTTCTCGCCTTGACGACCGGAAGGCAAATGAAAACTACGACCTGTGCGCAGGGTTGCCACATTCAAATCTGCATTTTTTAGAAGAAAAATCTGTAAATCTGTATCAGGAGATCAACAACCTGTATTGAAAATCTGTATATGGAATGTGATAAGAAATCGAAGCAGCACGGAATGAAAAAGTCTTTAGAATACAAATTTAAAGATACCATAACTTTGCTTGGTGTGAATTTCTTGAGTTTTAAAGTTGGAAAAACGCTGGAAATTATTTTTTGAGTTTCAGCCTCTCGAAAAAAACTCTAAGAACTACTTGAAACTGTACAAAAATTGTCGTGAAACTGATCGAAAAAATACTCGAAACTGCTCGAAGAAACTATTCAAAAAAGCTTTAAAATTATGTTCGTAAACTACTCGAAAATACTCGGTGAACTACTCGAAAATATTCGATAAACAAATTGCACGAAAAACTTCTTGAAAATGCTCAGAAACTACTCGAACTATTGTTAGAAAAACTGATAGAAAAACTACTTGAAACTACTTTACTTTGAGAAACTATGAAAAATAAAACGAAACATGTTATAAAACTGCTCGAGAAAATACTTGAGTCTGCCCAAAAATCTATTTGAAACTGGTCGAAAAACTACTTGAAATTGCTAAAAAACAAACAACTAAAAAATAACTCGAAGAAATACTTGAAAAACTTGACGAATTACTTAAAAAACTATTTGAAACTGCTCCTAAAAATTACTTGAAACTGCTTTAAAAACTACTTGAAAGTTCTGGAAAACTACATGAAAAATCACTCGAAGCATCTTTCGAAACCGCTTACAATTTCTGAAGAAACTAGTTACAACTTCTTTTAAAACTGCTCTTGAACAATTCGAAGAAATGTCAAAAAATCACAAAAATCTACTTGAAACTACTCGAAGACTTCTTTCAAAATATGTTTTTTTAAATTGTTTTTCGAGCAGTATCGAGAAGTTTTTCGATCAGTTTCCAGTAGTTTTTGGAGTTTCCCGAGCATTTCTTCGAGTTAGTTTTGAGTTTGTTAAACTGCTTAAAAACCAACTCAAAAATAACTCGAAGAAATGCTCGGGAAGCTCTAAGAACTACTTGAAATTGATCGAAAAACTTCTCGAAACTGCTCGAAAAAACTACTAAAAATAAAGATTCTATACGATGCTCGGAAAACTACTCGAAACTGCTCGATAAACATCTCGAAGAATAGCACGAAGCTTCAAGTAGTTTTCTGAAGTTGTTCAAAAAACTACTTGAACTACTCTAAAAACGATTGAAAAAAAATCGACGCTGCTAAGAAAAGCTACTCGAAACAAAATTATAAAATTGCTCGAAAAACTACTTCAAAATGAAACTGCTCAAACATCTTTGTGAACCTAGTCGAAAAACTATTATAAAAACTACTTCAAACTGTTGGAAAACTACTCGACTGCTTAAAATTCCTGGAAAAACTACTTAAAACTGCTTTAAAAACTACTGGAAAAATTACTACTTAACAGTTCGAAGAAATGCTCAAAAAATAACTGCTCAAAAATCTACTTGAAACTGCTCGGAAACTACTAAAGTCCGCCCCAAAATCTACTTTAAAATTAATGAAATGTTCGAAAAACAGCTCGTAGTAAGAACGACTTGAAAGGGCTCTTAAAACTACTTGCAACTCATCTAAAACCGAAAAACTACTCGAAATTGCTCGAAAAAACTACTCGAAAAAGAAAATTAAGGATGCTTGGAGCACTACTAAAAAATGCTCGATAAAAATCTCGAAGAATTGCTCGAAACTGTTAGAAATTGTTCGAGGAATTACTTGAAACTGCTCAGAAACTACTCGAAGCATTGCTAGAAAAACTGATCGAAAAACTACTTGAAACCACTCTAAAGACGATTTAAAAAAATCGAAACTGTTTGAGAAACTACTCCAAACATCCTTTAAAACTACATGAAACTGCTCAAAAATCGTTTTGAAACTGGTCGAAAAACTACTCGAAACTGCTCAAAATACAATTAAAAAATAACTTGAAGAACTATTGCTCAAAAATCTACATGAAACTAGTTGAAGAACTAATTGAAAACCTACTGGAAACTGCTCTGAAAATTAAGTCTAATAATTTTTATTATCGTTTATAAGGTATAATGCAATTGGCAATATTCTTTTTTATTTCCTTACGTTATGTCCCTGTCTGTGTTTACTGTCCTTGATATTCTCTTTTATGTCAGTTTTATCCTCTTGTTCAAAATTAACACGAAAAGTTTTATTTCGAGAAACAATAGTACCATTATTCAATATGTTTCAATTGGATCATTATTCAATTTTCAATACACGCCATCAAAAATCTGTAGAAATCTGTATTTCTTGCCGAAAATCTGTAATCTGTATATACAGAATCTTGGTCACAAATTTGTCTGAAAAATCTGTAAAATACAGATTAATCTGTATATATGGCAACCCTGCCTGTGCGTTTCTTTTTTTAACCACGCAGAAGGTGCGCTCTCCGATGCCGCTGTTTGAATGCGTCTTCTCGCCCCGACGTCTGCTTCCATCCAACTCACAAGAAGAAATGATCGATTTTCATTTTTTTTTGCATAAATATCTGTTTATTAATCTTATTTTTGTGTATTACATCAACATTTTACAGTACAAGTGTTTTGACCCTTTGGCCTTTCATCTTTGTTGTTCATACGATTCGTTATTAATAATAGGTGTTTTAGTTACTCTTGTTTTACATACTAATGTTTAATCATAATATTTATTTAAATGATCGATTTTCGACCACGGTTCCCCTTTTATAACGTTCGGTTGAAGATATGTGCCTGACTACCTCAAAATCGTCGTCCTTGCGCGAAAAACCCAATCAAAAGTAAAGAGTTTTCCGCGTTGTTTTAAAATTTTCAGAAAACTTAATTTTTGAGTTGTTTGTAGTTATCTCACACTGTTCAAAATATTATCCTAAATTCCTGATCATATTTTTTATGAAATGGTGAATGAACTATGTTGCTACCATTAATACAAGTCGAGATATTCACGATTAAGTTCTGCCCATTCTTCCATATGGCTAATTTTGAAAAGGCGCCCCATAGTAAAGTAAGTCGTATTCACGACAAAACTGATTTTAAGGGGGTTGTCTTAAAAACGCTTTGTATATCCGAAACGGTGCGACCTAGACTTTTGGTATATTGGACAAAGTAAATTATTTACCATAGTTTTAAAACTTTGTAGAAGAAGAACAATTTTTATCTCTTTAGAAAAAAAAGTTATGGTTATATTTTTTGTCGAAGTAGGCCATGAACAATTAGGGATAGAATCAAATTACGCGGTATATATTTGTAAATAATTTCTTAAAAGCAACTATATGCATTAAACGAACGGTTTGGCAGCTACTGATTTATGTCCACGTTTTTATTGATTCGAACCACTGTGTGGCGTTAGGGATATTCATGATTGAATTCTACCCATTATTGTACAGAGTAAATTTTGAAAAAGCCCCGCATAGTAAAGTAAGAGGTATGCACGTCAAAATGCAATACTACAAACGTAGGGTGTACACATTTATTTAGTTTAAACTTTTCGTATATTCAAATTTGTTAAATATCACAGACAGCAATCTCTGCTGTTAAGCAAAAGAAGCGAACGGATTTCAACTCGCCTTTTTCGTAGGGTTTGCGATGGTTAAACTGTTTTAAATAATTATTGAACATAAAAACCGAGCCACGACAGATGATATTAATTACATTCAAACGAAAAGGACCGTGCACTCTAAAATGCTAAAGGGTTAAAAAGCGCAAAAAAAGGAAAAATAAAGCAAAATACGGAATGAATTTTTCATAGATGCGAACTTTTAGAATCATCCAGAGCGTATAGAAGCACGATGAAATTGCTGCTGAGTAGCGCAAAATTAGCAGTTGAACGGGTTCACTTGAGAGAGAGAGAGCGGGCAAAAAAAAAGTTTTGAGTTTTGACTGTCGGCGCCAGAATTTATTCTATTAGCTAGTAGCACTCATCCATTTTTCATTCTGCTCAGCGCTAAATTAACAAGCAAACCACAGCCAGCCTTGACTTTTTTGTTTCCTTTTTTTCTTACAACCGACACGACCGTGCCCGTGTTTTCAAGACAGCTTTTAAATTCATCAAACTTTTCCGAACGAGCTTCCCCGGCAGAATTCTGCCAACATTCAACAACAATAACAACAACAACAACAAGTCAGTTTGTGTACCGCACCGAAATTGTTGTCCTGGGCCCGGACTAGCCGCTCGTGCTTGTCTAATGCAACCTGACACACAGCAGCTTGTACTGCTCAAGCGAGAGATACATTCCCCATCGCACCCCCCCTCAGAAGCCTCCTTTTTCCTGAAGTCCCTTAGAATGAAGTAATTATTTTTTTGGTCTCCTCCTGACATCGATGCCAAAAACTAAGTGTAGTAGCACAGCTGCGACAGACATGTATTAGATGCCAAAAATAGGACGACAAAAAAAAATAAACAAACAACAGGCGAAAGTGCAATATTCTGCCGTCGTCATTTTGCCAGCTTTTTCTGATGGGGCTTTCGAACAAACTCCCACCATGTATGCAAGGCGCACTCACACACACACACACACACACACACACACACACACACACACACACACACACACACACACACACACACACACACACACACACACACACGATCTAACCTGCCACGGGAAGATTTTCCGCATGCTGCTGCTGCTGCTGCCCGGACAAGACTTTTCCCCGGAGGACGGACGGGTGGGGACGAAATATGGAACAGCGAAACAAGAATCAACAATTTAATACCATAGTGAACTAATGGTAAACTGTTGTTTGTTGTGTGTGAAAATCGAGCTTGGAAAGGGAGAGAGGATATCGAAATGGGAGAAGCGGTGGCGTACAGACATGGTGTTTATATCATGATTGGCAGAATAAAACCAGCTCAGTTGGCCATGGTTTTCGTCGTCATGAGAAGCATTTCAGCCGGAAATCGGCCAGAAATCCTCCTGCTACTACCGAGCATATTTCGACAAAAGCCTATCAGAGCCTACTCTGCTTCAGTCTGGGAGCGGAAGTTTGAAATATGCATGAAGATATTTATGGTATTTTGTTTAGTAATTTATTGTTGCAAGTAAACACACACACACACAGGAAATATTCTGCACTGGTGGCAGAAGGACTTCACGCACAGTCGCCACAGGCGGCAGAGGGGATGCTTAGGCGAACCTCTCGTCACACACACCAACTCTCTCTCTCTCTCCGTCTAGAAGTAGAACTGATATATGATGCTTTGTTGGTCCCAGCTGGTGCATCCTTTCCTAATCTTCCGCCTGACTCCGACTCCAGAGAGTTTTCATTTATCCTCCGGATCAGGGTTTTCATAAAGGAAGTGTTTATTTCGGGTTGGTTTGAGCGTTAAAATCCCGAACAAATGCTGCTTTATTAATTGCATTCGAGTGGCTCCTCGGTCGGGAAAACAATCGGGAATCGGCAGATGACGAGAAGCAGCACTCGGGATAAAGTTCTTCCAATGGGATCCCAACTATTTCGTTTCAAGGAGGCGGGTAATTAAATCACCCCGACTAGCAAGTTGAGCCTGTGAGCTACGATCTAATTCCAACGTCCTAAGCCCATTCGTAAATTCCATCACCATCCATAATATAATAGAGCTAAACTCGGCTCTAGCTCTCTCTCGCTTAGAGAAAGCTGCCTAATAAGTTGAATAAATAGACACATCTGCTACCAGTCTGGGCAGTTTGTAGATCAGAATTAACCCGACGAAAAGTTGTGCAGCAAAACGAGCGCTGCGGTGTGAAAGTCGGTACATACAAACCCTAATTAGGATGTCCTAGTGGATTAAGTATACGCATAGAGTGAAAATAAAATGCAATTAAGACTAGTAATCAAGCTACCAGCCACGGTTAGTCAGTGATTTTTCAGCTTTTGGAACTGGAAATCGGAGATGCAGGTTACTTTGGAGTAGGTAACATCAGAGACATAGCCGCGAAATTGACGTAGGACTGCATTCGAGATAGGTTAAGATATTAACTGTTCTGATACCGTTCAAGATTCTACAGGGTCCGGCACTCGAAGTGTAACCAATTAAAAAGGCCATAAATTCAGTTTGGAAAATTACTTTTACTTAATTCAAAGTACAAAATGTGTAGAAATAATACAAAATTCAGAATCAATTCACTTTTGCTCGATATGACCACCTTTTGCCTTGACTATGGCCTTGAGACGGTCAAAAAACGAATCGCAAGCTGCCCGAATGTGACTTGCAGGTATTTTGGCCCACTCGCGGACAATAACTTTTTTCAGCGCCTCGAGACTGGTGTATCTTTTAGTTCGGACTTTGCTCTCCAAAATGGCCCAAAGAGAATAATCCATTGGATTCGCATCTGGTGAATTCGACAGCCATTGTGTGGACGTGATAAAGTTCGGAACGTTGTTTTTCAGCCATTCTTGGTTCACTCGAGCTTTGTGAGACGGTGCCGAGTCCTGCTGAAACGTCCATGGTCTGCCACCGAAATGTTTGTCTGCCCACGGCTTCAAAGCAACCTCTAGAATACTTTCCCGATAATATGTCGCATTTACCTTGACGCCAGGCTCGATGAAAACGATTGGAGAGCGCCCATCTGCGGTTACAGCGGCCCAAACCATTATCTGTTGCGGGTGCTGCCTCCTGGTGGCCAATCGATGACTCAAATTCTCGTATGAACGGTCGGTCAAGTAAACCCTATCGTTTTGAGAGTTTACGAATTGCTCAATTGGAAAAATTTTCTCGTCAGAAAATACAATGTTCGGAAATTGACCGCTTTCGGCCAAACGAAGCAACTCCTTCGCTCTCTCAAGTCATCAAGTCAAGGCAAAAGGTGGTCATATCGAGCAAAAGTGAATTGATTCTGAATTTTGTATTATTTTTACACATTTTGTACTTTGAATTAAGTAAAAGTAATTTTCCAAACTGAATTTATGGCCTTTTTGATTGGTTACACTTCGAGTGCCGGACCCTGTATAGTCCTGACTAGCTGACCCGTCGAACTTCGTCTCGCCACTTTTTTATAAATTTATATCTTCGGACGGCATAGTAGTCAAACGTCTAAAGACTGTCCCAGAAAGTATGGACGCAACGTAAAAACCGCTGCCATTTCGCAATGGTTCAGAATCTGTCATTTTTTCTGGCTGCGTCCTGTTGTTTACACTCTTCTCTAACCACTTGTGCAGTTGTTTATTCGTTTTCATTAGTTTGTTTCGAAATGCGTGGACTTTCAGCAGAACAACGTCGAAAAATTGTGTACAAAAGGTGCACAGAACGCGGACTGTCACTGAGAAAGATAGCAAAAATGGAAGGAGTAAGTGAAAAAGCCGTGCGAAATGCAATCAGGAAGTTCGGTGAGGATAATACCTTTGAGGATAAACCGAAAACGGGTCGAAAAAAAGGTCCTGCTAACCCTCAAACGGATGAACGTATACTTAAGGCGTTCGGCAAAAGAAGGAGGTTTCAGTTCGGGATGTGGCCAAAAAAGTGGGCACTTTGAAGTCAAATGTTTTTCGTGCTGAAGAACGTTTGAATCTTCGAACCAATAAGAAGCAGAAACAACCAAAACGTAGTCCGAAACAAGAAGCATCGATCAGGCCGATGGTTCGAAAGCTGTACAATACGATTCTTGCTGGAAATAATGAGAAGGGCAAGTGTTAAACCAGTCCGAGACATCGATTGAAGTCGAAAAATTTGGTAAGGAAGCTATGGTTCGGCAAGCAATTTGTAGCTGCTGTAAGATTTCGAAACCCTTCATCACCACTGCTTCAATGAACAGCGAAATATACATCGAGGAATGTTTACAAAAACGACTTCTACCCATGATTCGAAGCCACAACGATCCTGTTGTTTTCTGGTCAGATCTTGCTTCTTGCCACTACTCGAAATCAACGGTAGAATGGTAGGTTTCGTCCAAAAAGACATGAATCCACCAAATTGCCCACAACTTCGACCAATTGAGGAATTTTGGGCATTAACGAAGGCACATCTTAGGAAACATGTCTCGGTAGCCGAAACCATTCAACAGTTTGAAAAAGATTGGAAAAAAGTGTCAAAACTTTTCGCCAAGAAGTCTGTACGGAATTTAATGAGGAATGTTCGCAAGAAGGTGCGCCAGCTAGTCTACAATTGCTAAGTCGCAAATGTTGAGAATAATATTCTGTTGTTGTAGTCTAATATTATCAGTATATCGAATAAAATTTGAATATCTAACACTTGTGAATTATTTACAGCGAAATCAAAGTGAGTTCATACTTTCTGGGACAGTCTTTAGTCCGTCTGCAATTAGGGAATGGCTATAAGTTGGCTTCTGAGAATGAATATTAGAAAAAAATATATGAAAAATGTGCAATACTTCTGTTATAGCGAAGCGAATATGTGAAGTAAATATAAGAGTTGTCGTCTTTCCTTTGAGCCAATGCATTAAATAGTTACAGTAGATCTCACAACTAATAATTTCAATGTACCATGTTTTCTTTATTACTGGAGCAGTGAAAAGCCCATTGGAGATAAGTTAATATCAAACTATCACTATGGCTCACGTAGGCATAAAACCTCCTCATCTTTTGCTCAAACAGAGTACAGAATGATACATTTCTTGTTATTAACTATTATAACTATATAATCTTATGTGATGTGATATTTACAATCTGCATTTGCTAATTGATCAAATAACCCAAAGTTCGGAAAGAGGGAATGATTTATCTTAAGCTACTTTCAATGTTAATGAAGAGTATCCTAAACCGCCCGTTTATCTATAGTTTAAAATTAGCTCAAAACTTGTTCTGTACCTTCAAGTTGTCAAAAATTTCTCGTCTACTTTAATACAGCAAGAAAGTGGTTGCTTTGAGAGACTCCGCTATAATTTTTATTTGATCTTTATCTTACCAATTCTAAAATACTTCAGAAACAGAACCCACATAAAAAAACCAATATCAATCTATTGCGCTAATTATTATCTAAACATTGCCATTTTTTTATATGCGCCTATCTAAATAGTTTGTAAGCTAGATCTAGGAACATCTCTTTGTTTGTCCTCATTGTTTCAGCAGCAGAATCGTATCATTGATCGTAACTCACGTTCACGATTACCAATATTGTTCATCTAACTGATTATATGACACATATGAATTTAGTACTGGTAAACGAAATCAGAACTTTTGCTCTGTTCACGGTAGGGCTTGAATAGTATATCGGAGTAGCCATAACAGTTATATGCATTCCACCAAGTTATTTTCGCAAGCAATGATTGTGATACCCAATTAAGCACGTGATACTCGAAATGAAGAATCACATGGATCAAGTATGCATGTGAAATTACCACACAGAACAACTTGTTACGCGCTAAACCATTTTTTCAACGATCTAGTATTCTTTCCTTTGGACGGCCAAATACTTATGCAACTCGAGAGGCGCTGAACACCTATCGCAGCATCGGCGATTTTTTCAGTGGAAAATTCCAAAAAAAACTGATCGAATAAAAAAAAATCACGTAAATCCGTCCATCCGTTCTTACGTGATGCGATTGCAAAGGATGATCTCTGCATTTATATATACACTAAAGTCTTTTTTATGCGAATTTACGTACCGCATAAAAATAAACCGCATAACTCTGAAAATTCGCATAAAAAATAACCGCATAACTCTGAAACTTCGCATAAAAAACGCATAACTCTGAAAATTCGCATAAAAAAAGTCGCGTAAAAAAACCGCATAGAAAAAGACCTCAGTGTATAGATAAGAACCATTCAGTTTCGGAAGATTGCGTTTGTATTCTACGAAAGGACCGGGAAAAGACTATTTTGTTACGGATGATTACGTTTGTATTCCAGGAAGAGAGGGTACCAGTCAAAGTCATTTGTAAGATTGAGCCTTGATCCGGAAGAAATCATTACATGAATATAATCGTAACACCCATTCGTACAATCGCTCATATATTTCAATATTTCGTACATCACAAAATTTAAGTGAAAGAAACTATCAAAATGCTGTACGGGATTCGTTTCTGGCATTCAGAAGGGCCAAACTGTGGAAGCAGTCAAATGCTAGCTTTATTTGCGCTCGTTTGGTGCGAATTTCGCTCAGTGAATTCTAGATTTGCACTAAACTGATGATTTTTACCTTTAACTGGCAAAGAAGCAATTTTAATAGTTCTTTAGATAACATTTAGACCCATTAGAACGACTGATTTGGTGTAATGTTCTCCATCGTGATCTTTTTCTCCCATGCAAACGACCAGCAGCTGGATGACGCAATCGTTTGAACTGCTCACAATGAGGATTGATTTTATACAAAATTATTTTCGGTTAAAAGCTTTCTTTATACGTCATTTCATTTGTAGCTTTTTCACAAAATGGATGGTCCTAACGGCTACAAAAAATAGCAACATGCAGAGTTTTGATGTCGATTACTTCATTTTGGATTTGCCATAAAACCAGTTTTTTTATTCTAAACTTGTTTCGAGTTATTTTTATCTGCATAATTTGTTTGGAATAATTGTAGAAAATTTGAAATCCCATATTTTATGTTGTTAGTTTTAATTATTGAAAATCCGGAACAATATCAAAAGTTCAACACACAGAAAAAATGGAAAAATGTCACTAACCAATATATAAATATTGTAAAAGTACATGTGTACCTTCATCCCAAAAATCTGACCAAAAGCGGTAGAAATATCTATCATACAATTGCATACTAACGTTTTTGCCTTTCTCATATAGAAAGGTTATGCAATCACTTGAAACCGACTAGCTAAAATTGGCCCAAAGGGCCAAATGTCATATATCATTCGACTTAGTTCATCAAGCTGAGCAATGTGTGTGTGTGTGTGTGTGTGTCTGTCATTTAATCTCACTAGGTTCCATACGGAATTCCTGAATTTCACCCGGATCCGACTTCCGGTTCCGGAGTTATAGGGTATAGTGTGTTCAATATTGTACACCGGAAGTACATATAATAGTGAACCCACATCGTTTTCAAATGGATGGCCTTACCGATCAGAAAACTGTTTCATTTTCTATGTTATTCTAGTTAATGCACAAACAATCCTTCGGTTTCTTTCAATAATCGAAGAGAAACATTTTGAATAAAATACCACAGTATTATATATGAGAAAAACATCATGACACCACTAGGTGGATTAAAAAAGGTTTTAACAATATATCTATAACATGTACATGACGTCATATCAACTTGGTGTAGTAGATAATCAGGTAACAAAGAAAGATTCTAGGTAGATATATCCAAAAACCTGTTTACAACATAAAGCAAATATATCTTTGAAAATACATTTTTTACTAAATTTATGTCTTCAGCAGAAATACTCGAAATGGCTGTTTCTTCAGAAGGCAGAAGAAAAAAAATTTCGGAGGAAAAACTTTTTTTCAATTCGATGTCGGTACCACCCACCTAACAAAAATTGAGGTCCTACTTTCAAAAGAAGCGTTAAAAAATCTTGTGAAACTTCATCGAACACACTTAAGTTCTTAAATATCAGTGAAAGTTAGTACAGAGTTTTGACCGTCTTTTTGCCATTTTCATATACCATGAGGTGGGTCATTTAAATTTCAGGCAACCCAATAACTTTAGACAGAATTGTCAGATCGACTAATGACATACCGCGTTAGAAGCGTCATTTCAAGAAAATTTTACCATGGGACAGTACACACCAAAAGAACGCGCTGAAATTGTTCAGCTTTGTATTCAAAACCAAATGTTAAATGAATACGTTAATGAACAAAATGGCCGATTCTATGCCACTGAAAACGCTCAATTAATTGAGGAACAGCCTCTATACGATCAAAAAGTAACAGTTTGGTGTGGTGTTTGTGTGGATATGGTGATTGGTCCCAATTTTTCCAAGACGATGATGAAACAACGAAAACTGTTAATGGCGATCGTTATCGTGCCATGATGAATGATTTTGAGATGCTCATTGTTCGTGAAAATGGTTTGAATGGCTACTGGTTTCAACAGAACGGTGCCACATGCCATACAGCTCGACTAACAATCGATTTGTTACAACAATGGTTCCCCGAATGAGTCATATCGAAAAACGGTGATTTTGACTGGTCCCCGAGATCACTTTTTTGTGGGGCTTTTTAAAATCCAAGATATACTCTGATAAGCCAAGAACCATAGCTCAACTCAAAGACCAAAACGTTGGAAAAAGTCATAAAAAGGCACATTTTATACTCAAGTCGTCCCAGAAAGTTTGGACGCACTTTGATTTCGCTGTAAATAATTTACAAGTGTTAGATATTCAAATTTTATTCGATATATGATACTGATAATATTTGACTACAACAACAGAATATTATTCTTAACATTTGCTACTTAGCCATTGTAGACTAGCTGGCGCACCTTCTTGCGAACGTTCCTCATTAGATTCCGTACAGACTTCTTGTCAACAAGTTTTGACACTTTTTTTTAATCTTTTTCGAACTGTTGAATGGTTTCGGCTGCCGAGACATGTTTCCTATGATGTCCCTTCGTTAATGCCCAAAATTGCCCAATTGGTCGAAGTTGTGTGCAATTTGGTGGATTCATGTCTTTTGGGACGAAAGTAACATTACCGTTGATTTCGAGTAGTGGCAAGAAGCAAGATCTCGCCAGAAGACAACAGGATCCTTGTGGCTTCGAATCATGGGTAGAAGTCGTTTTTGTAAACATTCCTTGATGTATATTTCGCTGTTCATTGAAGCAGTGGTGATGAAGGGCTTCGAAATCTTACCGCAGCTACAAATTGCTTGCCAGACCATAGCTTTCTTATTAAATTTTTCGACTTCAATCGATGTCTCGGACTGGTTTAACACTTGCCCTTCTCGCACCGTATAATGTTGTGGTCTCGGCAAGGATTTGTAATCGAGTTTCATGTAGGTTTCGTCGTCCATGATTATGCAGTTCAAATTTGCAGCAAGAATCGTATTGCACAGCTTTCGAACCTTCGGCCTGATCGATGCTTCTTGTTTCGGACTACGTTTTGGTTGTTTCTGCTTCTTATAGGTTCGAAGATTCGAACGTTCTTTAGCACGAAGAACGTTTGACTTCGAAGTGCCCACTTTTTCGGCCACATCCCGAACTGAAACCTCCTTCTATTGCTCGAACGCCTTCAGTATACGTTTATCCAACTGAGGGTTAGCAGGAACTTTTTTTCGACCCGTTTTCGGTTTATCCTCAAAGGTGTTATCCTCACCGTACTTCCTGATTGCATTTCGCACGGCTTTTTCACTTACTCCTTCCATTTTTGCTATCTTTCTCAGTGACAATCCGCACCATTTGTACACAATTTTTCGAAGTTGTTCTGCTGAAAGTCCACGCATTTCGAAACAAACTAATGAAAACGAATAAACAACTGCACAAGTGGTTAGAGAAGAGTGTAAACAACAGGACGCAGCCATAAAAATTGACAGATTCTGAATCACTGCGAAATGGCAGCGGTTTTTACGTTGCGTCCATACTTTCTGAGATAGTCTTTATTGCCTAAAAATAAAATATTATCGAAGCATTTATTTCTGAGCAAAAGATAAAAACATTTTTATTGATTTAAAAAACGTTTTTATATTTTGTTCAGAAATAAATGCTTCCACTTTATATGGCCCAGCAAACACTGTGAATGTCATATACCATTCGATTCAGCTCGATGAACTGAGTAAATGTCTGTATGTGTGGAGGCAACAAAAATTTGCACTCGATTTTCTTAGAGATGGCTGGACCAATTTCCACAAATTAAAATTCAAATGAAAAATTTCTGGGTTCCATAGATTGCTGTTGAATTTTACCCGGATTGAACTTCCGGTTCGGGAGTAACGGTGTAAAATGTACAAAGCATGACGAAAAAGTGCACTAGATTTTCTCAGAGACTGCTCAACCGATTTCCTTCAACTTAGATTCAAATTAAAGTCCCACAATCTGCTATTAAATTTCATCAGGATCCGAAGTCCGGTTCGGGAGTAACGAAGTAAAATGTGCAAAATGAACTAAAAAAGTGCAGTCGATTTTCTCAGCGACCGTTCATTTAATTGTCACAAGATTAGGTTCAAATGAAAGGTATTGCAACACCATATTATTAGATTACAGGCTGATAACTCACTCCAATTTCTCAAAAACGGCCAGACCGATCTTCGCAAACCCATATTCAAATGGAAAGTATTACGTTTTGCTAAGTTGATGTAGAATGTTATCCAAATCTGGCTTCCATCAATGTGATTTGCATCAAACTCTTTATAAAACTGGGTGTAAACAACATTATTTGTCTTATTGCATTGAAGTAAATGCACACGTTTAATGTCAAGATGCATTTGCTCCTTAAGCAAACCTTCAAGTTCTCGTATCGAAGGTCGAATTTTACACTGCCTGAAGTCAACAATAATTGTATTCTTTCGTACCGGCGGTAGCTTTTGTTCGTTTGGTTCACTCATTTCGAGGTCGTTCTAATGTTCACTACACAATACTGTACTTGGTTTCTTCTGTCCCGAACGTAAGCGGTTCTGTTTTATCGACTGACTTGGATGAGATGTGGAAGCGAACTGAAACTTGTTCTGTCCGAGACATCAGTTTAGACATTGCACAAGTGTTCACAAATTTAGACTCAAATAAAAGGGTTAGCGTTCATAAAAATAGAATATCTTTGACTTTTGTTCAAATCTCACTTCCGGTTCCGGAACAACAGGTTGAAATATGTTTAAAATATTTTAAACCGTCATTTGGAGCGAAAATGCAAAAAACGAAAAATTCCTATTGACTTGGGTAAAAACTGTTAATAAATGGAAATGGTTTTGCTAGTGTATGTGCAAATAAACTTTTTTGTCCTTATTCAATATTCAAAGAAAAGTTTTTTGAAGAATCCCTTTATAATATTAATGGAAACATGAGTTATATGATTTTCCAAAAAAAATCCAACTCAAATTAACAGGTTTGATAGTCCCATTAAAATATACAAGTCCGACTACCGTTTCTAGCATTTCTAGGTGTAAAGTTTTCAAAATTTCAAACAGCCATAGAAAATCATAAACATTTTTTAAGTTATGCTCGATGTCATATTGATTAATGGTCAGACGAACCTTTTTTTAGCTCTCGTCATTTATTCCAAGCTGCCATTTAGATCGAACGGTGCAGAAAAATTTGGAAATTCTTTCAAATTGGTCCTAAAACTGTAACAGTTTATAGTTCATATTTATTGATGGTCCGGACATAGTGGTCTAGATCTTTAAAATGAAGCACTTTTCATTTTCGTAAATATGGTTAGGTCGATTTTCACTTTTCAACTTGAATTCAAACGTAGTATTCAAATGGCGTTTACAAAAGTATGAGAAAACTTAGTTTCTGAGTTATTTAAATTGAAAATTTAAACATTAATTGCTGTTCATATTTCTGAGGGCATGTAAAACAAAATTATGTTGATGCGTTTGGTACAACTCGACATATTCACGATAGAGTTCTATCCATTCATCCACAGACGCCCCAAGGTAAAGGAAGACGTAAAAGCATAGTCTTGGCATTACATTCCTGTGGTGGAATTTGGCCTTTCTGTTTCAACAGACTTCGCCGCCGATTTTTAGTGTACAGAATCATTGCATGGCTAGTACTATGGATCCTACTGACACTAAGAATCCTTCCAGGTCGGGGCTCGAACAGACGACAGCTGGCTTGTAAGACCAGCGTCCTGTGCATTGAACCGCCAACCCGGGACAAAAGGAAGACGTATTCACGTCAAATAAATTAAAATTGACGAATTGAACGTGCAAAGCATGATGCACGTGTTTCGCACCACTCGGGTTGCTTTCTGAAATGTGTTTTCGCGTTTACTAGAACAGCTTGGTCGGTAGAGCATCTCCACGGTAAGGAGAAGCTTGTTGGTTCGAATCCTTCTTCTCGGCGAGGTATTTTCGTTGTTTAATCCATCGTTTACTTCCTCGGCTTGTTTTTCTTTTGTTACTTGCTGAGAGAACATTTGTCGATAAATAGATTCTAAATAGAATCACAATTCTCTAAACCATCACGGGACTCCATTAAAGGGTTTTTTTTGTCCCATGTTTCACCAACAATAATAATATCCGAAAACAAGCAATCGATTAACTAAAGCAATCAAAAACTTCCCATCAAACAACCTGGTTTTTTTTTCGACGTTCATCAGAACCCCTGTCGAACCGAAAGAGAAACCCACCAGCGGACCAATTCCAAGGCAAATATTCAAATGAACCTTTTGAATTTTGTTTTTTTGTTTTTCCCGGACCGGTACCGAGATAGCAAGTCAAAGAGAGAGAGAGAGAAAGAGAAAAAAAATATCCCAAATAAATGGATGCATCTTCTCGGAACTTTCGGGCTGGAAGAAGAAACGAGAAACTCTGTTAGTTAAGCTGCTCGGTATCATCCTTTCTCTCTTTCTCGCTTTCTTTCTCCCAAACCCCGTCGTCGACCGGATGGCTTATCGTTTGACGTTGATGGAAAACGGAGAAGCATAAATATTTGATCTGATTTTCGTTTCAAATGCTGCTGCTTCTGCACCCTGGACCCGAGTAGTCGAGTCGAGTGGTTCTGGTGCAGCAAACGATTGAACCGATGGTATTTTCCCCATTTTGCGGACGGTAAAACATTCCGGATTGGTTCGTTCGTTCGTTCGTTCGTTCGTACGTTCATTCCAGGATGACTAAGACGATATGCAATGGACTCGGACTCCGGCCCGAGTTATGCATTGAAATTGCAGCAAATCCGCCTTACTCGCTACGGCAGCTTTCGGTTTAGGATCAGACATGCTAATTGGTCTATTTTGTCTGTTTTCTCTATTTTCAGGTTGGTATCCAGGACTTCGACATGGAGATTGGAGCCCCGGATTGCCAGAAGCATCGAATCGAATCGGTTTCTGTTCGGGGTGCGGTCGGTTTTAATGAATGTTGCAACGCAGCAGCGCCGTCAAGACGACGGATGAATGGCAGGGACTGCTGCGATCGAGTCTATCGTGGGCTTCCCGAACAGAGGCCAACCGGTATTTCCATCATTACGGATTAGAAAAATATTTTTGTTTCACTACATACATACTGGATTGGAACTGTTTGCGAGTGAAGTCTTCAAATGATAAAACGGTTCCCGTTGGAAAACCCGACAGAGCGTAATCTTCCAAATCTTAATCCTGTGAGATACGGAATTTATATTTTCTTCAAACGAAGCACATTTTTTCCCCCGCAACAAACGTGCTTGACGAGAAAAAACAAAATCGCCACATCAGCTGGCCTCATCCCGCAAGTTCGCTGAAATTCCCATATCCTTTTATCTCCTGCGGGGAAATGAAATTTCGCCGCTTTTTTTTTTGCTGTTTTCAAAGGTGCCTGATTAAATTTCGGTGGAGTTCGGTACCGTTTTTTTTTTGTTTCAATTGGTCCCGAATACCCGTCGAACGCCATTCCCGAGATTTCGTTGCGTGATCGGGAAGCGAAGTTTGTAGAAGTAAAAAACTTCTTTTCCAATTTCCAATTGCTTGTTTCCAATATGCCGGAGAAAATCTGGAACCAAGCAAGCTGGGACTGGGATCCCGGTTGCTACGAGAGCACGTGGCAATCGAATCGAAATTGGACTGTCATTCTCGGCTCGGCTCGCCGTATCATTTTGCCGATGTTTTTTTTTATTTTTTTTGGTTCGTGTGAAAGCCTATAAAAAGTCGAAAATCAAAGTGCTGTTTTTTTTCTCTCGTTTCGGCAACAATTCCGCATGCAACAGCAGTAGTATAAAGAAGAAATGTGAAACATCATGCCGTTTTAGTGTGTCTGTGCTGCGTCATGCCTGCCAAGTCCGAACCGTGAACGTCATCTGTTTCTTTCGTCTGACTTTGCCTCCCGATGGCGAAGATTAGAAGACTGAAGTGGCAAATTTTTAATAGCATTACTGCGACAGTTTCCTTGGGCATCCTTGGGTTCGGATAAATCACGTGGTGATTTTACGAGATGACTTTTCACGATTCGGAATGTCATGCTGCTGAAAATATATCCGTTGTATGCGGCTTAAAGGGAATGTATTAACACTGTCTTAAAATTAAATTTTATTTAAAAAAATAGGATACATACAAAAAGATGATGACTTTTCGGTCTAGTATTGCTCTACCAAACGTTTATTTGGCGTTAAAGGCCGACGTTTCGAAGGAATAACCCTTCATCTTCAGGGCCGAACGACAAAAAATATTTTTCGTTTTTGTCGTTCGGCCCTGAAGATGAATGCATTTTGCTTCGAAACGTTGGTCTTCGGCGCAAAATAAACGTTTTGTGTATAAACGAATGACCCAAAAGTTATCTTTCAATAAATTACAACAAAAGTGACGGTACCGTTTTCCTAATAGTACATTTACCCAGCATTACTTAAGCTCTCGCCTGATGCCGTTTCGCAGGAAATTAGTTCTAAGCTTCTAACAAAATGTCGCGTTTCGTCATTTTTTTAAAAATATTATTCCATACAGCTTATTCCGTCAGAAAATGGAATGCGTTTTCGGTAGTACAATTTAAAACCTGTTTCTATTTACCCAGTGATGTTAATATGCCTTTCTCTTAATACTATTGAATTCTTCAAAACACTTTTCATTGATTCTTGAATAATTGCAAGAGAGTTTGCAGCAACCGGAAGTTTGCTCCGAATCAATCTCGATAGCAGTCTATGGAATCATAAGACCTTCCAGTTTGACTGCCTTAAACTTTGTCTGTATTATGTTGCAAATGCCTCCTCAACTGGCAATTAGAAAAAAAACCTCTTCCGTTACTCTACGATCAACGGCAATACTTTCAATTCGACCGACAAACCCAAAATTGATCATGATTTCCATCTGGATTAATCGAATGGCATAAAACAGCAGATGTTTGTAAAATAAAACAGATAGTTTACCGGCCTGTTTGAATCAATACCAAATGCATTTTTATGGGGGCGGCCCGTTTGGCATAAGGTCATTTGGCATAATACCGTTTGGCATAACGCTG
This sequence comes from Malaya genurostris, assembly GCF_030247185.1. Classification (NCBI taxonomy): domain Eukaryota; kingdom Metazoa; phylum Arthropoda; class Insecta; order Diptera; family Culicidae; genus Malaya; species Malaya genurostris. Next base: position 24,623,769 of record NC_080571.1, on the reverse strand, counting down.
TTTGGCATAATGGTCATTTGGCATAATGGTCATTTGGCATAATGCCATTTGGCATAATAATAATTGGATTTGCAATATTTTAATCTAATGAAAATTTTCGTATGTGTTTCGATCGATTGATGTTCTGCAAGGAAAATTCGAACGTAATATGTGAAACCTTTTTATATAAGCAACTCACTTAGTGCCAGCCAATATTCTGTTCGTCATAGATGATTCAGGTCGAGACGGCCGAAGGCCGCGAGTGCGCCGGCGACCCGCCGTCGGAAGCGCCGGCCACTGCGGGGGGGCAGCGCCCCCGCAGAAATCACCTCTGTCTAGTTGCGGGCGTTTGCCCGGATTACCCAAAGCTAGGAGCTATCCCTCAGTTAAGTCCGAGCGAGCGGCAGAAAATTGCACTAAATTAGAACAATTCCTATTAAGCAGCATGTTCATCTGTTATGCCAAATGACTGTTATGCCAAATGACCATTATGCCAAATGACCATTATGCCAAACGGCGTTATGCCAAACGGTATTATGCCAAACGACTTTATGCCAAACGTGGTAGCCCCCATTTTTATACACGTTTAATCTATGACTCTCCAGTGCATGAGCAGTTCATGCTGAACTGCTAGTGCGACTTCGCAATTCATCATAATCGTGCTGCCACCGTCTGCTGAGGAATTTATGGTGAGCTGCCAAGTCGAACTAGTAGTTTAACATGAACTGCCAATGCACTGATGAGTCGAAGACGAGAACTGAATAAAGGTGAAAATTGTTATTAGTGAGGAAATTGCTTGTTTGAACTGCATGTCTATAAGACCAAAATGCAATTTACAATTCCTGAACAACAGCCTGCTTGCGTGTAATTCTGTTGTTATCAGAGACTATATTTCTAAAGAAAAGCGAAACACAAAAAACACAGACGAAAGACGAAAATCTAGGAAAACAGTGAATGCTAACAAGATGAATGAATTTACTAAAAAAACAAAAAAAAACAGAAAAACAAACAGAAAGACTGAAAGACTGAAAGACTGAAAGACTGAAAGACTGAAAGACTGAAAGACTGAAAGACTGAAAGACTGAAAGACTGAAAGACTGAAAGACTGAAAGACTGAAAGACTGAAAGACTGAAAGACTGAAAGACTGAAAGACTGAAAGACTGAAAGACTGAAAGACTGAAAGACTGAAAGACTGAAAGACTGAAAGACTGAAAGACTGAAAGACTGAAAGACTGAAAGACTGAAAGACTGAAAGACTGAAAGACTGAAAGACTGAAAGACTGAAAGACTGAAAGACTGAAAGACTGAAAGACTGAAAGAATGAAAGACTGAAGTAAGACTGAAAGACTGAAAGACTGAAAGACTGAAAGACTTAAAGACTGAAAGACTGAAAGACTGAAAGACTGAAAGACTGAAAGACTGAAAGACTGAAAGACTGAAAGACTGAAAGACTGAAAGACTGAAAGACTGAAAGACTGAAAGACTGAAAGACTGAAAGACTGAAAGACTGAAAGACTGAAAGACTGAAAGACTGAAAGACTGAAAGACTGAAAGACTGAAAGACTGAAGTAAGACTGAAGTAAGACTGAAAGACTGAAAGACTGAAAGACTGAAAGACTGAAAGACTGAAAGACTGAAAGACTGAAAGACTGAAAGACTGAAAGACTGAAAGACTGAAAGACTGAAAGACTGAAAGACTGAAAGACTGAAAGACTGAAAGACTGAAAGACTGAAAGACTGAAAGACTGAAAGACTGAAAGACTGAAAGACTGAAAGACTGAAAGACTGAAAGACTGAAAGACTGAAAGACTGAAAGACTGAAAGACTGAAAGACTGAAAGACTGAAAGACTGAAAGACTGAAAGACTGAAAGACTGAAAGACTGAAAGACTGAAAGACTGAAAGACTGAAAGACTGAAAGACTGAAAGACTGAAAGACTGAAAGACTGAAAGACTGAAAGACTGAAAGACTGAAAGACTGAAAGACTGAAAGACTGAAAGACTGAAAGATTGAAAGACTGAAGTAAGACTGAAAGACTGAAAGACTGAAAGACTGAAAGACTGAAAGACTGAAAGACTGAAAGACTGAAAGACTGAAAGACTGAAAGACTGAAAGACTGAAAGACTGAAAGACTGAAAGACTGAAAGACTGAAAGACTGAAAGACTGAAAGACTGAAAGACTGAAAGACTGAAAGACTGAAAGACTGAAAGACTGAAAGACTGAAAGACTGAAAGACTGAAAGACTGAAAGACTGAAAGACTGAAAGACTGAAAGACTGAAAGACTGAAAGACTGAAAGACTGAAAGACTGAAAGACTGAAAGACTGAAAGACTGAAAGACTGAAAGACTGAAAGACTGAAAGACTGAAAGACTGAAAGACTGAAAGACTGAAAGACTGAAAGACTGAAAGAATGAAAATCTGAAAGACTGAAAGACTGAAAGACTGAAAGACTGAAAGACTGAAAGACTGAAAGACTGAAAGACTGAAAGACTGAAAGACTGAAAGACTGAAAGACTGAAAGACTGAAAGACTGAAAGACTGAAAGACTGAAAGACTGAAAGACTGAAAGACTGAAAGACTGAAAGACTGAAAGACTGAAAGACTGAAAGACTGAAAGACTGAAAGACTGAAAGACTGAAAGACTGAAAGACTGAAAGACTGAAAGACTGAAAGACTGAAAGACTGAAAGACTGAAAGACTGAAAGACTGAAAGACTGAAAGACTGAAAGACTGAAAGACTGAAAGACTGAAAGACTGAAAGACTGAAAGACTGAAAGAATGAAAGACTGAAGTAAGACTGAAAGACTGAAAGACTGAAAGACTGAAAGACTGAAAGACTGAAAGACTGAAAGACTGAAAGACTGAAAGACTGAAAGACTGAAAGACTGAAAGACTGAAAGACTGAAAGACTGAAAGACTGAAAGACTGAAAGACTGAAAGACTGAAAGACTGAAAGACTGAAAGACTGAAAGACTGAAAGACTGAAAGACTGAAAGACTGAAAGACTGAAAGACTGAAAGAATGAAAGACTGAAGTAAGACTGAAAGACTGAAAGACTGAAAGACTGAAAGACTGAAAGACTGAAAGACTGAAAGACTGAAAGACTGAAAGACTGAAAGACTGAAAGACTGAAAGACTGAAAGACTGAAAGACTGAAAGACTGAAAGACTGAAAGACTGAAAGACTAAAAGACTGAAAGACTGAAAGACTGAAAGACTGAAAGACTGAAAGACTGAAAGACTGAAAGACTGAAAGACTGAAAGACTGAAAGACTGAAAGACTGAAAGACTGAAAGACTGAAAGACTGAAAGACTGAAAGACTGAAAGACTGAAAGACTGAAAGACTGAAAGACTGAAAGACTGAAAGACTGAAAGACTGAAAGACTGAAAGACTGAAAGACTGAAAGACTGAAAGACTGAAAGACTGAAAGACTGAAAGACTGAAAGACTGAAAGACTGAAAGACTGAAAGACTGAAAGACTGAAAGACTGAAAGACTGAAAGACTGAAAGACTGAAAGAATGAAAGACTGAAGTAAGACTGAAAGACTGAAAGACTGAAAGACTGAAAGACTGAAAGACTGAAAGACTGAAAGACTGAAAGACTGAAAGACTGAAAGACTGAAAGACTGAAAGACTGAAAGACTGAAAGACTGAAAGACTGAAAGACTAAAAGACTGAAAGACTGAAAGACTGAAAGACTGAAAGACTGAAAGACTGAAAGACTGAAAGACTGAAAGACTGAAAGACTGAAAGACTGAAAGACTGAAAGACTGAAAGACTGAAAGACTGAAAGACTGAAAGACTGAAAGACTGAAAGACTGAAAGACTGAAAGACTGAAAGACTGAAAGACTGAAAGACTGAAAGACTGAAAGACTGAAAGACTGAAAGACTGAAAGACTGAAAGACTGAAAGACTGAAAGACTGAAAGACTGAAAGACTGAAAGACTGAAAGACTGAAAGACTGAAAGACTGAAAGACTGAAAGACTGAAAGACTGAAAGACTGAAAGACTGAAAGACTGAAAGACTGAAAGACTGAAAGACTGAAAGACTGAAAGACTGAAAGACTGAAAGACTGAAAGACTGAAAGACTGAAAGACTGAAAGACTGAAAGAATGAAAGACTGAAGTAAGACTGAAAGACTGAAAGACTGAAAGACTGAAAGACTGAAAGACTGAAAGACTGAAAGACTGAAAGACTGAAAGACTGAAAGACTGAAAGACTGAAAGACTGAAAGACTGAAAGACTGAAAGACTGAAAGACTGAAAGACTGAAAGACTGAAAGACTGAAAGACTGAAAGACTGAAAGACTGAAAGACTGAAAGACTGAAAGACTGAAAGACTGAAAGACTGAAAGACTGAAAGACTGAAAGACTGAAAGACTGAAAGACTGAAAGACTGAAAGACTGAAAGACTGAAAGACTGAAAGACTGAAAGACTGAAAGACTGAAAGACTGAAAGACTGAAAGACTGAAAGACTGAAAGACTGAAAGACTGAAAGACTGAAAGACTGAAAGAATGAAAGACTGAAGTAAGACTGAAAGACTGAAAGACTGAAAGACTGAAAGACTGAAAGACTGAAAGACTGAAAGACTGAAAGACTGAAAGACTGAAAGACTGAAAGACTGAAAGACTGAAAGACTGAAAGACTGAAAGACTAAAAGACTGAAAGACTGAAAGACTGAAAGACTGAAAGACTGAAAGACTGAAAGACTGAAAGACTGAAAGACTGAAAGACTGAAAGACTGAAAGACTGAAAGACTGAAAGACTGAAAGACTGAAAGACTGAAAGACTGAAAGACTGAAAGACTGAAAGACTGAAAGACTGAAAGACTGAAAGACTGAAAGACTGAAAGACTGAAAGACTGAAAGACTGAAAGACTGAAAGACTGAAAGACTGAAAGACTGAAAGACTGAAAGACTGAAAGACTGAAAGACTGAAAGACTGAAAGACTGAAAGACTGAAAGACTGAAAGACTGAAAGACTGAAAGACTGAAAGACTGAAAGACTGAAAGACTGAAAGACTGAAAGACTGAAAGACTGAAAGACTGAAAGACTGAAAGACTGAAAGACTGAAAGACTGAAAGACTGAAAGACTGAAAGACTGAAAGACTGAAAGACTGAAAGACTGAAAGACTGAAAGACTGAAAGAATGAAAGACTGAAGTAAGACTGAAAGACTGAAAGACTGAAAGACTGAAAGACTGAAAGACTGAAAGACTGAAAGACTGAAAGACTGAAAGACTGAAAGACTGAAAGACTGAAAGACTGAAAGACTGAAAGACTGAAAGACTGAAAGACTGAAAGACTGAAAGACTGAAAGACTGAAAGACTGAAAGACTGAAAGACTGAAAGACTGAAAGACTGAAAGACTGAAAGACTGAAAGACTGAAAGACTGAAAGACTGAAAGAATGAAAGACTGAAGTAAGACTGAAAGACTGAAAGACTGAAAGACTGAAAGACTGAAAGACTGAAAGACTGAAAGACTGAAAGACTGAAAGACTGAAAGACTGAAAGACTGAAAGACTGAAAGACTGAAAGACTGAAAGACTGAAAGACTGAAAGACTAAAAGACTGAAAGACTGAAAGACTGAAAGACTGAAAGACTGAAAGACTGAAAGACTGAAAGACTGAAAGACTGAAAGACTGAAAGACTGAAAGACTGAAAGACTGAAAGATTGAAAGACTGAAGTAAGACTGAAAGACTGAAAGACTGAAAGACTGAAAGACTGAAAGACTGAAAGACTGAAAGACTGAAAGACTGAAAGACTGAAAGACTGAAAGACTGAAAGACTGAAAGACTGAAAGACTGAAAGACTGAAAGACTGAAAGACTGAAAGACTGAAAGACTGAAAGACTGAAAGACTGAAAGACTGAAAGACTGAAAGACTGAAAGACTGAAAGACTGAAAGACTGAAAGACTGAAAGACTGAAAGACTGAAAGACTGAAAGACTGAAAGACTGAAAGACTGAAAGACTGAAAGACTGAAAGACTGAAAGACTGAAAGACTGAAAGACTGAAAGACTGAAAGACTGAAAGACTGAAAGACTGAAAGAATGAAAATCTGAAAGACTGAAAGACTGAAAGACTGAAAGACTGAAAGACTGAAAGACTGAAAGACTGAAAGACTGAAAGACTGAAAGACTGAAAGACTGAAAGACTGAAAGACTGAAAGACTGAAAGACTGAAAGACTGAAAGACTGAAAGACTGAAAGACTGAAAGACTGAAAGACTGAAAGACTGAAAGACTGAAAGACTGAAAGACTGAAAGACTGAAAGACTGAAAGACTGAAAGACTGAAAGACTGAAAGACTGAAAGACTGAAAGACTGAAAGACTGAAAGACTGAAAGACTGAAAGACTGAAAGACTGAAAGACTGAAAGACTGAAAGACTGAAAGACTGAAAGACTGAAAGACTGAAAGACTGAAAGACTGAAAGACTGAAAGACTGAAAGACTGAAAGACTGAAAGACTGAAAGACTGAAAGAATGAAAGACTGAAGTAAGACTGAAAGACTGAAAGACTGAAAGACTGAAAGACTGAAAGACTGAAAGACTGAAAGACTGAAAGACTGAAAGACTGAAAGACTGAAAGACTGAAAGACTGAAAGACTGAAAGACTGAAAGACTGAAAGACTGAAAGACTGAAAGACTGAAAGACTGAAAGACTGAAAGACTGAAAGACTGAAAGACTGAAAGACTGAAAGACTGAAAGACTGAAAGACTGAAAGACTGAAAGACTGAAAGACTGAAAGACTGAAAGACTGAAAGACTGAAAGACTGAAAGACTGAAAGACTGAAAGACTGAAAGAATGAAAGACTGAAGTAAGACTGAAAGACTGAAAGACTGAAAGACTGAAAGACTGAAAGACTGAAAGACTGAAAGACTGAAAGACTGAAAGACTGAAAGACTGAAAGACTGAAAGACTGAAAGACTGAAAGACTGAAAGACTAAAAGACTGAAAGACTGAAAGACTGAAAGACTGAAAGACTGAAAGACTGAAAGACTGAAAGACTGAAAGACTGAAAGACTGAAAGACTGAAAGACTGAAAGACTGAAAGACTGAAAGACTGAAAGACTGAAAGACTGAAAGACTGAAAGACTGAAAGACTGAAAGACTGAAAGACTGAAAGACTGAAAGACTGAAAGACTGAAAGACTGAAAGACTGAAAGACTGAAAGACTGAAAGACTGAAGAAAGACTGAAGTAAGACTGAAAGACTGAAATACTGAAAGACTGAAAGAATGAAAATCTGAAAGACTGAAAGACTGAAAGACTGAAAGACTGAAAGACTGAAAGACTGAAAGACTGAAAGACTGAAAGACTGAAAGACTGAAAGACTGAAAGACTGAAAGACTGAAAGACTGAAAGACTGAAAGACTGAAAGACTGAAAGAATGAAAGACTGAAGAAAGACTGAAGTAAGACTGAAAGACTGAAAGACTGAAAGACTGAAAGAATGAAAATCTGAAAGACTGAAAGACTGAAAGACTGAAAGACTGAAAGACTGAAAGACTGAAAGACTGAAAGACTGAAAGACTGAAAGACTGAAAGACTGAAAGACTGAAAGACTGAAAGACTGAAAGACTGAAAGACTGAAAGACTGAAAGACTGAAAGACTGAAAGACTGAAAGACTGAAAGACTGAAAGACTGAAAGACTGAAAGACTGAAAGACTGAAAGACTGAAAGACTGAAAGACTGAAAGACTGAAAGACTGAAAGACTGAAAGACTGAAAGACTGAAAGACTGAAAGACTGAAAGACTGAAAGACTGAAAGACTGAAAGACTGAAAGACTGAAAGACTGAAAGACTGAAAGACTGAAAGACTGAAAGACTGAAAGACTGAAAGACTGAAAGAATGAAAGACTGAAAGACTGAAAGACTGAAAGACTGAAAGACTGAAAGACTGAAAGACTGAAAGACTGAAAGACTGAAAGACTGAAAGACTGAAAGACTGAAAGACTGAAAGACTGAAAGACTGAAAGACTGAAAGACTGAAAGACTGAAAGACTGAAAGACTGAAAGACTGAAAGACTGAAAGACTGAAAGACTGAAAGACTGAAAGACTGAAAGACTGAAAGACTGAAAGACTGAAAGACTGAAAGACTGAAAGACTGAAAGACTGAAAGACTGAAAGACTGAAAGACTGAAAGACTGAAAGACTGAAAGACTGAAAGACTGAAAGACTGAAAGACTGAAAGACTGAAAGACTGAAAGACTGAAAGACTGAAAGAATAAAAGACTGAAGTAAGACTGAAAGACTGAAAGACTGAAAGACTGAAAGAATGAAAATCTGAAAGACTGAAAGACTGAAAGACTGAAAGACTGAAAGACTGAAAGACTGAAAGACTGAAAGACTGAAAGACTGAAAGACTGAAAGACTGAAAGACTGAAAGACTGAAAGACTGAAAGAATGAAAGACTGAAAGACTGAAAGACTGAAAGACTGAAAGACTGAAAGACTGAAAGACTGAAAGACTGAAAGACTGAAAGACTGAAAGACTGAAAGAATGAAAGACTGAAAGAATAAAAGACTGAAAGACTGAAAGACTGAAAGACTGAAAGAATGAAAGACTGAAGTAAGACTGAAAGACTGAAAGACTGAAAGACTGAAAGACTGAAAGACTGAAAGACTGAAAGACTGAAAGACTGAAAGACTGAAAGACTGAAAGACTGAAAGACTGAAAGACTGAAAGACTGAAAGACTGAAAGACTGAAAGACTGGAAGACTGAAAGACTGAAAGACTGAAAGACTGAAAGACTGAAAGACTGAAAGACTGAAAGACTGAAAGACTGAAAGACTGAAAGACTGAAAGACTGAAAGACTGAAAGAATGAAAGACTGAAAGACTGAAAGACTGAAAGACTGAAAGACTGAAAGACTGAAAGAATGAAAGACTGAAAGAATAAAAGACTGAAAGACTGAAAGACTGAAAGAATGAAAGACTGAAGTAAGACTGAAAGACTGGAAGACTGAAAGACTGAAAGACTGAAAGACTGAAAGACTGAAAGACTGAAAGACTGAAAGACTGAAAGACTGAAAGACTGAAAGACTGAAAGACTGAAAGACTGAAAGACTGAAAGACTGAAAGACTGAAAGACTGAAAGACTGAAAGACTGAAAGACTGAAAGACTGAAAGACTGAAAGACTGAAAGACTGAAAGACTGAAAGACTGAAAGACTGAAAGACTGAAAGAATGAAAGACTGAAAGACTGAAAGACTGAAAGACTGAAAGACTGAAAGACTGAAAGACTGAAAGACTGAAAGACTGAAAGACTGAAAGACTGAAAGACTGAAAGACTGAAAGACTGAAAGACTGAAAGACTGAAAGACTGAAAGACTGAAAGACTGAAAGACTGAAAGACTGAAAGACTGAAAGACTGAAAGACTGAAAGACTGAAAGACTGAAAGACTGAAAGACTGAAAGACTGAAAGACTGAAAGACTGAAAGACTGAAAGACTGAAAGACTGAAAGACTGAAAGACTGAAAGACTGAAAGACTGAAAGACTGAAAGACTGAAAGACTGAAAGACTGAAAGACTGAAAGACTGAAAGACTGAAAGACTGAAAGACTGAAAGACTGAAAGACTGAAAGACTGAAAGACTGAAAGACTGAAAGACTGAAAGACTGAAAGACTGAAAGACTGAAAGACTGAAAGACTGAAAGACTGAAAGACTGAAAGACTGAAAGACTGAAAGACTGAAAGACTGAAAGACTGAAAGACTGAAAGACTGAAAGACTGAAAGACTGAAAGACTGAAAGACTGAAAGACTGAAAGACTGAAAGACTGAAAGACTGAAAGACTGAAAGACTGAAAGACTGAAAGACTGAAAGACTGAAAGACTGAAAGATTGAAAGACTGAAGTAAGACTGAAAGACTGAAAGACTGAAAGACTGAAAGACTGAAAGACTGAAAGACTGAAAGACTGAAAGACTGAAAGACTGAAAGACTGAAAGACTGAAAGACTGAAAGACTGAAAGACTGAAAGACTGAAAGACTGAAAGACTGAAAGACTGAAAGACTGAAAGACTGAAAGACTGAAAGACTGAAAGACTGAAAGACTGAAAGACTGAAAGACTGAAAGACTGAAAGACTGAAAGACTGAAAGACTGAAAGACTGAAAGACTGAAAGACTGAAAGACTGAAAGACTGAAAGACTGAAAGACTGAAAGACTGAAAGACTGAAAGACTGAAAGACTGAAAGACTGAAAGACTGAAAGACTGAAAGACTGAAAGACTGAAAGACTGAAAGACTGAAAGACTGAAAGACTGAAAGACAGAGAGAAGGACATAAAGAGGGAATGATAGACATAAAGAATGAAAGACAGACAAAAAACAGAAAGAAAAAAGACAGAGAACAGAAAGAACTGCCTTTCTGTTTGCATGTCTTTCGATAATAGAAAAAACAGAAAGACTGAAACACAGAAATACAGAAAAAAGAAAGAATGAGAGACAGTTAAAAAACAGAAAGAAAAATGGAAAAAAGACAGAATAACAGAAAGACAGAATTACAAAAAGACATAAGGACAGAAAGACTGAATGCCAAAAGGACATAAAGTGAGCATAACAGAAAGACAAAAATATAGAAAAACTGAAAGACAGAAAAACAGAGACTCAGGCGGAAAGACAGAAAAACGGAGATAGAAAGACAGAAAAAAAAGAATGAAAGACTGTTAAAAACAGAAAAAAGAAAAAAATAAAGCCAGAAAAACAGAAAGAACTGCCTTTCTGTTTTCATGTCTTTCAAAAATAGAAAAACAGAAAGACTGAAACACCGAAAAACAGAAATACAGAATAAAGGAAGAATGAGAGAAAGTTAAAAACAGAAAGAATAATAGAAAGAAAGACAGAAATACAACAAGACAGAAGGACTGAAAGACTGAAAGCCAGAGGGACATAAAGTGAGCATGACGGAAAGACTGAAAGACAGAAATATAGAAAAACTGAGAGACAGAAAGACTCAAAGACAGAAATACAAAAAAAAAGAAAGAAAGAATGAAAGGCAGTTCAAAAACAGAAAAAAAGACAAAAAACAGATTGAACTGCCTTTCTTTTTTCCTGTGTTTCGAAAATAGAAAAAAAAAGACTGAAACACAGAAAAACAGAAATATAGAAAAAAGAAAGAATGAAAGATGGTTAAAAAACAGAAAGAAAGATAGGAAGAAACACAGAAAAACAGAAAGACAGATTACAAAAAGACAGATTACAAAAAGACAGAAGGATTAAAAGACTGAAAGACTGAAAGCCAGAAGAAAAACAGAGACAGAATGTCTTAAAGACAGAAATACAGAAAAAAGAAAGACAGAAAGAATGAAAGACAGTTAAAAAACAGTAAGAAAAATAGAAAGAAAGACAGAAAACAAACATAACTGATTTTCTATTTTCTTGTCTTTCGAAAATAGAAAAACAAAAAATAACTAAATACAGAAAAACAGAAATACAGAAAAAAGAAAGAATGAGAGACAGTTAAAAAAGTGAAAGAAATACAGAAAAGCAGAAATACAAAAAGACAGAAAGACTGAAATACTGAAAGACAGAATGATATAATGTGAGAAAAACAGAGAGATAGAAAAACTGAAAGCTAGAAAAACAGAGACAGAAAGACTCAAAGACAGAAATACAGAAAAAAGAAAGACAGAAAGAATGAAAGACAGTTCAAAAACAGAAAGAAAGACAGAAAAACAGAATGAACTGCCTTCCTGTTTTCATGTCTTTCGGAAATAGAAAGACAGAAATACAGAAATACACAAAGACAGAAGGACATAAAGTGAGAATAACAGTAAGACTGATAGACAGAAAGATAGAAAAACTGAATAACAGTAAAACAGGAGACAGAAAGACTCAAAGACTGAAATACAGAAAAAAGACAGAAATAATAAAAGATAGCTAGACCAAAAAAAAAACAAAAAAAAAGAAAGACAGAAAACCAGAAAGAACTGCCTTTCTGTTATCATGTCTTTTGAAAACACATACAAACAGAAACAGAAATACAGCATAAAGAAAGACAGAAGGAATAAATGATAAAAAAACGGAATGACCTGAAAACAGAAAGACAAAAAATAGGAAGACAAAAAAAACATAAAGTCAGAAAGAATGAAAGAAAAGAAAAAATGAAGACAGAAAAAAAACAGAAAGACGAAAATACCGAGAGACAATCAGGTAGACAGAAAGATTTAAAAACTGGAGCTCCGAATATTGAAATTTGAAAATGGAATTTGAAGCTATAAGATCAAAAATTGGAAATTAGTAATTGGAATTTCGGGTTTTGACATTTGAAATTGGCAAGTAGAAAGTGGAAATAGGAAATAGGAAATAGGAAAGTGGAGATTAGAATTTAGTAATTCGGACTGAGAAATTAGATAATGGTAATTTAACATTGAAACTCGAGATTTGGAAGTTGGAAATTAGGAATGTGGAATTGGGAATTTGAAATAAGAAATTACTGTTTATAAATTAAAAATTGAAAGTAGAAAGTTGAAATATAGGAATTTGGAATTGGAAATTCGAAATAAAAAGTTGGAGATAAGAAAATACGAAAATAGTGGATAGTGGGAATTGAAAGTGGAAAATGGAAAAAGGAAAATCGAAGACATGAAGTACATAATGACTGACGAAGATAAACAGAAAATCATACAAGCCGAAAACAGATGATAGGATAGAACGATTGAATCGGTAAAAGTACAAAAATGCATAACAGAATGAAGGTAGAGGTAGAGAACAGCAAAAACACAGGAAGACAGAAAGACTGACAAGACTAACAAGACAATGGAAATAAGTAAGAATGGAAAATAGGCAATTTCAAAAATGACAAAAACGGCAAAATTACAATAAATTTACAAAATTGAAAAAAAAATGGTAAAACTGCAAAATCAGTAATTTAATTCCCATTTCGGAATTCAGTATCCATTTTCCAATTCAAAAATGCCAGTTTTCAATTCGTCGATTTTAAAATTGTCCAATTTACTTTAACGGGAAAAATTTAGTAATATGATATTTTCCTATATTTTAGTAATTTTGGTTAATCAGAAATTTTGAAATCAGATAATTTGTAAATTAAGAACTTCGAATTGGAAATCGATAATTGAAAACAGATAATTGGAAAGCGAAAATCGGAAAATACGAAAATACGAAAATACGAAAGTGCGAAAGTTCGAAAACCAATTTGGCTTAGATAGTACAGTTGACATCGATACTGCAATGTAGAAACTGGAAAAAAAAACCTGATCAGATAAATGTTGAAATTGTTCCAAGAAGAGTCAAATAAAAAATTAGGATGCAAAGCCGTCATTGACTTTCCAGAAGAAGCGTGCTGGTCAACCCTAATCCGGAGTATGTTTAAATTAAAAGATTGCCGAGACGGTATCATTCTCACCATCGAGGGTCATCGGACGAAATCTGTTCACCTGATGGGGAATTATTTTATCATCAAGTCCATCCGAAACCCGAGCGACTCGGAAGATTAATAAAGCAGCTATGCTTCGCAGCTGGAAGCAAAAATAAACAAAATATTTAGCTGAGATTAAAATTTGCGCTGCCGGAAAACGCCTTCGTCTTGCCTCTCAGAAGCGAGAATAATTTTTCTTCTTCAAAGCAACTTGGACAGAGATTCGTTTTTTTTTGTATAAATTTTCACTCCGGTAAAATCTTAATCCGGATTATGTTCTTTACTTTGCTTGCTTGTTAAAATTCATCCTTCCGCTTTTCCTGGCATCCGGACGATCCGGGGCCTGCTTTGATGCATTATTAAATACTTCGGACAACTTTCCAAGCGGGCTAAAGTCGTTTGATGTTTATCAATTTTCATAGGCCTCTTCGATTGAGGGAAATATTTCTGGCCGATTTTACAAGGGCCGGGTGACTTTGAAGGGGCTTTGAATAAAATAAATTAACAAAGTTCAGGTCCAGCTCTCCAAGCACCAGAACCCGAGAACCCGGGAACCCCTCCGAACCCGGAGCATTAGCTTACGAAAGCCGTCAGTCGGGTTGCCCCGCCCGGTTGCTCATCAAGCTGATTATTAATTGTAACAACATTTAATGCTAATCTGATATGGCCCCAAGCAGGTCACCGCTGCTAGACTTCACCAGGGTTCCAGAGGACTACTAGCTGCACACCAACCGAACCGGCAGAATCTGGCCGTGCTTCGTGTGCTGTTGGGTTGTACATTGTAACACCTGGTGCACTGCTGGAGATATTACGTGAGGAGGAAATTATGTGTCACTTCGTTACCTCCTGGCTGCCTTCGGATCGTACACAGGTTTTCGGCCGCCTTGCAGTAATGGCGTAATTAAAACTCATTTACATGCACCGACGGTGGCGGCGGACGACGAGTGCGGGAAGAAGTGGCAAGAAGTTCGGTTCGGTTGGTTCAATTTCCGTCCGATGGTAGACCGATTCAGTTGCCATTATTCTGTCTGGAGATCCCGATAGAGTATTGCATGGAGACTTTTTTTTCATAATAATAATCTGCCCTTTTGGACATGTGTCAGTGTGTGTGAGTGTGTGATTGAAACCTCATTTCGAATCTCAACTGCGCAAACATGCCCCGGTTAATCAATCGTGTCAGTCCGGTTCTTATCAGCTGTGCGCGATCATCCGAGACATTTGAGTTTTGCTTCTCCGTCGAAGATCCACCAGCCACCAGATGATCGACTCCCGGTTTCGCTCTGTCGACATCGTAGTTTTTGCTTTGCCCATGACGAGCGTCAATCTCAGATCGATTGCTCTACTAACAACGGAATGGCGTCTTTTCGAGTGCTACTGTAAGTATCGATGATTGTATTCCCATCCAATCCAGTTAGCCAGTAAAGTCATTACCCTTTCAGATCGATTCTACTCAGCCAACTCGGAACCGTTTTCAGTCAGCAGATTTACAAATGCGAAGACCTTGCACCAAAAGGGATTTGCATTTTGAAAGATGTTCAAATCCTATCCCCGGATGACATCAACTCAATTGAACTTCCTGCTGAACAACCGACGGTGCAGTTTATCGACGGGGACATTCCCGACTTCGGTCAGACGATCTACGAACAGCTGGAAGCTACAACCAATTTGACGATCACCCACTCGGCACTGAAGAAGTTGTTTGTTGGACCACTTCTGGTGAGCCTCAACGCTAGTGGAAACTCGTTAACACGAATCGATCGTGACTCCAGCGAAGACTACAGCAATCTCAGAGTTCTCGTCTTATCGCACAACTTGTTCGAACGAGTTCCGAATGTGAAAGACTTCGTGGGAATCGAGCAACTGGATTTGTCGCACAATCAGATGACTTCCGTGAATCTGAATATCTTGGATCGTTTGCAGAAGTTGAAGATACTAGATCTAACCGGGAATAAGATTCATTCCTTGGATACTGAGAAAGGATTTCGGATAGCGAGTTTGGCTGAACTGCGTCTAGCTGATAATCAACTACTCGAACTGGATCTCGTTGATTGGTTCCTGCCGAGTCTAACCGCACTGGATGTCAGCTCCAATCTTCTGCTGTACTGGAACGGAGTTGACCTGAGCGATTCCCTTCCAAAACTAAACCGCCTAGCTTTGTCCGGAAATCAATGGAACTGTCGAGCTTTGGCAAAACTTCTCCAATTTCTCCAGCAAAATTCAATCTTCTTTGCCTCGAAAAACACACCGTGTCCAGGCAACTTCACTTCCGTTCAGGGTATTTGCTGCCAGGATAGTTACGTTAATTACGTAACCCTTCAATCTCAGTGGGATATCCGAAAGTTGCAGCGTGAAATGAGAATCATGAACGAAACGCTGGTACAGAAGTTGGCCATCGTTCGGGACGAGCAGGGATCGCAAATCTCGCAACTGGAACAAAAACTATCCACCCAGGAACGGCAAATTGCTCAGATGAAGTACCATCTACTTACGATGGCACGCCTAATCGAGGATCTTATTGAGGAGTTGTACCTGCGCCAGAAGGAGACGGCGAATCAGAAGGCTCGACCCAGACAACACGGCGGAGGACCATCGGTTCGAATTGTGTTTTAAATAGGAAAATAAATAGGCTTTAATTTGAAACATCTTTCGTTTCACTTTCAGTAATCAGAAATCCAAAATTTTTGAATCGTTTATCGGATTGAAAATCCGAATTTGGATATCTGAAATCAAAACCTTCAAACTTTCGTACTTTCGTGCTTTCGCACTTTCGCACTTTCGTACTTTCGTACTTTCGTACTTTCGTACTTTCGTACTTTCGTACTTTCGTACTTTCGTACTTTCGTACTTTCGTACTTTCGTACTTTCGTACTTTCGTACTTTCGTACTTTCGTACTTTCGTACTTTCGTACTTTCGTACTTTCGTACTTTCGTACTTTCGTACTTTCGTACTTTCGTACTTTCGTACTTTCGTACTTTCGTACTTTCGTACTTTCGTACTTTCGTACTTTCGTACTTTCGTACTTTCGTACTTTCGTACTTTCGTACTTTCGTACTTTCGTACTTTCGTACTTTCGTACTTTCTTACTTTCGTACTTTCGTACTTTCCTACTTTCGTACTTTCCTACTTTCGTACTTTCGTACTTTCGTACTTTCGTACTTTCGTACTTTCGTACTTTCGTACTTTCGTCCTTTTGTACTTTTGTACTTTTGTACTTCAAGACTTCTAGACTACTAGTCTTCTAGAATCTAGACTTCTAGACTTCTAGACTTTTTCTAGACTTTCCATTTTCCATTTTCCATTTTCCATTTTCCATTTTCCATTTTCCATTTTCCATTTTCCATTTTCCATTTTCCATTTTCCATTTTCCATTTTCCATTTTCCATTTTCCATTTTCCATTTTCCATTTTCCATTTTCCATTTTCCATTTTCCATTTTCCATTTTCCATTTTCCATTTTCCATTTTCCATTTTCCATTTTCCATTTTCCATTTTCCATTTTCCATTTTCCATTTTCCATTTTCCATTTTCCATTTTCCATTTTCCATTTTCCATTTTCCATTTTCCATTTTCCATTTTCCATTTTCCATTTTCCATTTTCCATTTTCCATTTTCCATTTTCCATTTTCCATTTTCCATTTTCCATTTTCCATTTTCCATTTTCCATTTTCCATTTTCCATTTTCCATTTTCCATTTTCCATTTTCCATTTTCCATTTTCCATTTTCCATTTTCCATTTTCCATTTTCCATTTTCCATTTTCCATTTTCCATTTTCCATTTTCCATTTTCCATTTTCCATTTTCCATTTTCCATTTTCCATTTTCCATTTTCCATTTTCCATTTTCCATTTTCCATTTTCCATTTTCCATTTTCCATTTTCCATTTTCCATTTTCCATTTTCCATTTTCCATTTTCCATTCTCCATTTTCCATTTTCCATTTTCCATTTTCCATTTTCCATTTTCCATTTTCCATTTTCCATTTTCCATTTTCCATTTTCCATTTTCCATTTTCCATTTTCCATTTTCCATTTTCCATTTTCCATTTTCCATTTTCCATTTTCCATTTTCCATTTTCCATTTTCCATTTTCCATTTTCCATTTTCCATTTTCCATTTTCCATTTTCCATTTTCCATTTTCCATTTTCCATTTTCCATTTTCCATTTTCCATTTTCCATTTTCCATTTTCCATTTTCCATTTTCCATTTTCCATTTTCCATTTTCCATTTTCCATTTTCCATTTTCCATTTTCCATTTTCCATTTTCCATTTTCCATTTTCCATTTTCCATTTTCCATTTTCCATTTTCCATTTTCCATTTTCCACTTTCCATTTTCCATTTTCCATTTTCCATTTTCCATTTTCCATTTTCCATTTTCCATTTTCCATTTTCCATTTTCCATTTTCCATTTTTCCATTTTTCCATTTTTCCATTTTTCCATTTTTCCATTTTTCCATTTTTCCATTTTTCCATTTTTCCATTTTTCCATTTTTCCAGTTTTCCAGTTTTCCAGTTTTCCAGTTTTCCAGTTTTCCAGTTTTCCAGTTTTCCAGTTTTCCAGTTTTCCAGTTTTCCAGTTTTCCAGTTTTCCAGTTTTCCAGTTTTCCAGTTTTCCAGTTTTCCAGTTTTCCAGTTTTCCAGTTTTCCAGTTTTCCAGTTTTCCAGTTTTCCAGTTTTCCAGTTTTCCAGTTTTCCAGTTTTCCAGTTTTCCAGTTTTCCAGTTTTCCAGTTTTCCAGTTTTCCAGTTTTCCAGTTTTCCAGTTTTCCAGTTTTCCAGTTTTCCAGTTTTCCAGTTTTCCAGTTTTCCAGTTTTCCAGTTTTCCAGTTTTCCAGTTTTCCATTTTTCCATTTTTCCAGTTTTCCAGTTTTCCAGTTTTCCAGTTTTCTAGTTTTCCAGTTTTCCAGTTTTCCAGTTTTCCAGTTTTTCAATTTTTCAGTTTTTAAATTTTCCAGTTTTCCAGTTTAAATGTTCTCATTTTCTAATGTTCCCACTTCCCAGTGTCTTGTCTTTCTGTTTTTCAATCTTTCTATATTTCAATTTTCGAATCTCAATTTCCTATTCTCAATTTCAAATTTCCAACCTTCAATTTTCAGTATCAAATTTTTAATTTCCGAACATCAATTCCTATTTCGAAGTTCCAATTTCCAAACTCCATTTTCAAATTTTCATCCATTTTTCCATTTTTCCATTTTTCCATTTTTCCATTTTTCCAGTTTTCCAGTTTTCCAGTTTTCCAGTTTTCCAGTTTTCCAGTTTTCCAGTTTTCCAGTTTTCCAGTTTTCCAGTTTTCCAGTTTTCCAGTTTTCCAGTTTTCCAGTTTTCCAGTTTTCCAGTTTTCCAGTTTTCCAGTTTTCCAGTTTTCCAGTTTTCCAGTTTTCCAGTTTTCCAGTTTTCCAGTTTTCCAGTTTTCCAGTTTTCCAGTTTTCCAGTTTTCCAGTTTTCCAGTTTTCCAGTTTTCCAGTTTTCCAGTTTTCCAGTTTTCCAGTTTTCCAGTTTTCCAGTTTTCCAGTTTTCCAGTTTTCCAGTTTTCCAGTTTTCCAGTTTTCCATTTTTCCATTTTTCCAGTTTTCCAGTTTTCCAGTTTTCCAGTTTTCTAGTTTTCCAGTTTTCCAGTTTTCCAGTTTTCCAGTTTTTCAATTTTTCAGTTTTTAAATTTTCCAGTTTTCCAGTTTAAATGTTCTCATTTTCTAATGTTCCCACTTCCCAGTGTCTTGTCTTTCTGTTTTTCAATCTTTCTATATTTCAATTTTCGAATCTCAATTTCCTATTCTCAATTTCAAATTTCCAACCTTCAATTTTCAGTATCAAATTTTTAATTTCCGAACATCAATTCCTATTTCGAAGTTCCAATTTCCAAACTCCATTTTCAAATTTCTATATGCGGACACCAGTATCCAAATCTTTTTTTTTTAGCTCGTTGTCTCTTCGTATTTTGTTTCTATTTTTCTTTTTTGTCATTCTGAAAGTCTTTATGTCTCAGTGTTTCTGGTTTTCTTGTGTTTGGTCTTTCTATTTTTGCCTGTTTTTCTGTCTTTCTTTCATTATTTCCGCCTTTTTCCTGTATTTCTGTCTTTGAGTCTATCTGTCTCTGTTTGGTTGTCTTTCAGTTTTTCTATCTTTCAGTCTTTCAGTTTGACTGTTATTCTCACGTAAAGCCCTTTTTTTCTGTATTTCCGTTTTTCTGTGTTTCAGTCTTTCTGTCTTTCTATTTTCGAAAGATATGAAAACAGGAAGGCAGTTAGTTCAGGTTTTCTGTCTTCCTTTCTATCTTTCTTTCTGTTTTTTTTTACTGTCTTTCATTCTTTCTGTCTTTCTTTTTTTTTGTATTTCTGTCTTTGAGTCTTTCTGTCTCTTTCTCGACAAAGCCGCCGAACCGACGCCAGTTGAGTCGGCCGCCGAACCGACGCCAGTTGAGTCGGCCGCCGAACCGCCGTCGGAAGCGGCGGCCTCTTGCATACCAACCTGTAACCGCCTCGTTTGTCCGGCCTACTCAAAGCTAGGTTTCTTTGCTTTAGTTAGGTTCGCACACAAACCAAAACGATGTAACGTAGCCGCATTAGATATTTTTTCATTTTCACTTAATAAACGGAAAATACCACCTACATTTGCCTGGTAGATACACCAATGCAATTGCTTTGATGTTTAGAAGCTAATAGTCAACAAGTTTTCTTGGGAACTCCGTTCAGAGGTTCATGAATCAATCTTTATTCAAGAAGTACAATTGTAGGCCAACAAAACGGGCGTTAACGCTATCATCTTTCATTTGTCTTTATTTTAAATCAATTCTAATTACGATTTTAAGACGATTTCAGAATTCGGCGAAATGACCCTTTCGGCGAAATGGCTTTCGGCGAAACGACTTTCGGCGAAATAACCCTGATCTATATTAATTAAAGCAGTCCAAGGAGTTTTCTCTTTTTTTATGACAACATCTTCTATCCGGTTCTCTTCAAAGAATCGCCTTTGAAATTGACACTATTGTCGTTGATCGTGGAGCAATGGAAGAGGCTTTTCGGTCTGTTAAGAAGACTTCATAAGCTCTAGAGGCAAAGATGGTTACAGAAACTAATCATAAAAATAATGTCGTTGGTTAGCATAAAAAATTCATATGAATTAAAATCTTATTTGGTTCCAATTTGCAGTCTAATTTTCCCACACTTTCCCAATTAATGAAGTTACTTTTCATGGACCCAATTATACGGAAAAGGATAATCGGCAGCAAAGCAACGAGCAAAAGATAATCCGTTTTTAAGTCCGAGAATAAGATTACAAAATTAAATTCCACACAAATAGCATATTTTCCCAGTTTCTAAGGGTTGTCTCATTATAGAAGTTACCTGTTTGTGCCACCTTGAAATTACATCGGGGAGGAAAAAAGAAGCTCCCCCTCCCACTGAAACGGGCTTTTCATTCTCACCGAAAGCAGTGCCAACCGGTTAGTTTGCCGCAGCAATTGCTCGGATCCCTGAATCCCGCTCGGTTCAGTCCGGCAGGAGTAGAAATCCTGTGTTTTGGCAGCAAACGTGTGAAATTGAGGAAAATGCAATTAAGTCAGCTGTTTATTTATGAACAACAAAACGAAAGGATGCTCGGTGTCTCGTTCGTTCGTTCGTTCGTTCGTTCGAGGTAGCACTAAATGTTTTAGCAATTCATTTGAGGAGATTTACCTGGTCCAGTGGCGGGGGAGGGGTTGGAGAGAGGGTGAAATTGTGTTCGGACTAATTCCGACAATTTCTGTCGGTTGTTTTGAAGCGCTTTTGTGAATTTACGGGATTGTGTTGTTTTAAATTTAACTGCCATTTTTTTTTGCTCCTGGTCTTTGCCGTCCTCGTCGTAAAATTCGTGACAATAGTTTTAGAACAATTTCCGAAATCTCAACATCGGTGCCATCAAAACTCGCTGGCGCAATTTCCTTCATCCGGTCGTTACCTTCGACTTACCCAGAAAAAGTCCTATTCCTGTTTCCAGAAATATCTTCTCTCTCTCTCTCTCTCTGCCCATTGCTGCTGGTGGAAAAGCTCAAACTGGCGGAAAAATGGTCAGATAATCCGTGTTAACGAACTTGCTCGTTTGCGTTCAGATTCGTTTTACTTTTCCGCCTTCGTGTTTGTTTTTTTTTTCGCTCTATTTGTGTGTGGGTGTGTGTGTCTTTGAGGATCCTACGGGCAATGTATTCATTGTACCGCCGACTCCGGAACGGACTGATGCTCCTTTGATGGTCGTGCGTGGCTCATGAAACCGATAAAGTTAGTTCCAACTTGTTTCACGAGAACTCCGTGCTGCTTCCTTCCACCACGACATCATTTGCAACTCTGGTCAGATGGAGATTTTTTCCGTTTTCCGGGGGGGTGGGGAACAGAAGTTTGCTAACGAGTTTTTTTTTTCACCCATCCATTCGTTCTTCCGTCAACAAATGCCACTCGACTAACTGCTAGTTAGTTAGTTAGTTAGTTGGACGGTTCTGTTCGGTTCGGTTCGGTTCTGGTATGTTCCTTCGGGGCACAACAACAACACACTGAGATTTGCCGGCTGATTGAGTGCCTGACGTGCATAACTTTAGGGGAAAAAATTGCCAAGTACAGAAGATTTCGGACAATCGAAAAAGCTCTTGGTAACTACCATAAAAATGGTTATTATTTTTCGTTTGTCTTCATACAATTCTCCGATCATGTTTATTGAAATTTAATTGTAGTAGGCTCTGAAAATTATGCTAGCAGTGTTTAGCTAAGTGTAGAGCTCGTTTTGCTGTCAATTGTTCTTGTCTCTGAAGATTTTCTTTCGTTTTCTAATATTTCTTTCAAGAGATTTTTTTCCATTTTGTTTTTTGGCTTGTACAAATCGATTGTTTTGCTTCAGCAGTCAATAGCCTATCTATGCATACAGTAAACAATGTCCGCAGCAATCGTTGCTTCCGCCAGCTGTGGAGCTTTCCATAGCAAATTGTATTAAAATTAACTTAAAATTGTCTTAAAATTGTCTTGAAATCTTCTTGAAATTGTCTTAGAAATTGTCATAAAATTGCATTGATTTTTTTTTAAATTGTATTAAAATTGTATTAATGTATCAGAATTCATCGGAAAACCTATTGTAATGTATTTGAAAAAATGGTTCAAAACTGTGATCTAGTCGTTGCTTGACGATTAGTTTCCTAGACACCAAAAAACCAAAATTATCTAAATTATCTTAAAACTGTTAAAAAATTATCGTAAACCTGTCTTAAAAATTTTTCGAAATTTTCTATAATTTCTTCATAAATTATCCTAAAACGGTATCAAAACTTGTTTCAAAATAGTCTCAAAATTCCTTCAAAATTAACTCAAAATTCGAAGTTATCCCAAAACTATTCTGTACTGTGGATTACTCAAAACTTGTTCAAAATTATTTATATAATTTATTGTATAAAAACTGTCTCAAAAATGTCTTAAAATTGTCTCAAAACTGTATTGGAATTTGTCTTAAAATTGTCCTAGAATTGTCTTAAAATTGTCTTGAAACTGTCTTAAAATTGTCTTAAAACTGTCTTGAAATTGTTTTAAAATAGTATTAAAATAGTATTGAAATTGTATTTAGATGTCTAAAAATTGCCTTAAAATTGTTTTGAAATTGTCTTAAAATCTTCTTGAAATTGTCTTGAAATCTTTTTGAAATTGTCTCAAAATTGTCTTAAAATTGTCATAAAATTGCATTGATTTTTTTTAAATTGTCTTAAAATTGTATTAAAGTAGTCTTAGAATGGTATTAAAAATGTCTTTAAAATATCTTAAAATTGTCTAAAAATTGTGTCTTTTAAATATATTAAATTTGTCTTAAACTGTTCTAAATTTGTCTTAAAATTGTCCTAAAATTGTCTTAAAATTAACTTAAAATTGTCTTAAAATTGTCTTAAAATTGACTTGAAATTGTCTTAAATTTGTCTAAAAATTGTCTTGAAATTGTCTTAAATTTATCTTAAAATTGTCTTAACATTATCTTAAAATTGCCTTGAAATTGTTTTAAAATTGTCTTAAAATTGTCTTAAAATTATCTTGAAATTGTCCTAAAATTGTCTTAAAATTGTCTTAAAATTGTCCTAAAATTGTCTTAAAATTGTCTTGAAATTGTATTGAAATTGTCTTAAAATTGTTTTAAAATTATTTTAAAATTGTCTAAAGATTGTCTAAAGATTGTCTAAAAATTGTATTGAAATTGTCTTAAAATTGTCCTAAAATTGTCTTCAAATGGTCTTAAAATTATCTTAAAATTGTTTTAAAATTATCTTAAAATTGTCTTAAAATTGCCTTAAAATTGTCTTAAAATTGTCTTTAAATTGCCTTAAAATTGTCTTAAAATTGTCTTAAAATTGTCTTAAAATTGTCTTCAAATTGTCTTAAAATTGTCCTAAAATTGTCTTAAAATTGTCTTAAAATTGTCTTAAAATTGTCTTAAAATTGTCTTAAAATTGTCTTAAAATTGTCTTAAAATTGTCTTAAAATTGTCTTAAAATTGTCTTCAAATTGTCTTGAAATTGCCTTAAAATTGTCTTAAAATTGTCTTAAAATTGTATTGAAATTGTCTGAAAATAGTGTCAAAGTTTGCTCAAAATTCCTTCAAAACTTTCCTCAAAACTGATTCTAAATTGTTTAAAAATTGTATTGAAATTGTTATAAAATTGTCGTAAAACTGTCTTAAAAATTGTCTTAAAATTGTCTTAAAAATGTCTTAAACTTGTCTTGAAATTGTTTTAAAAATGTCTTAAAAGTGCCCTAAAATTGTATTAAAATTGTTTTGAAATTGTTTGAAAATAGTGTCAAAGTTGGCCAAAAATTTCTTCAAAACTTGCCTCAAAACTGATTCTAAATTGTCTTAAAATTGTATTGAAATTGTTATAAAATTGTCTGAAAATTGTCCTAAAATTGTTTTGAAACTGTCTTAAAATTGTCTTGAAATTGTTTCAAAATTTTCTATAAAAAATATAGTCAAATTTTCCAAAATTGCCCTAAAATAATCTAAAAATTGTCTTCAAATTGTCTTAAAATTGTCTTAAAATTGTCTCAATATTCCTTCAAAAATTGTCTCGAAACTCAAAGTTGTTAAATATTGTTGACTTTTTTTAGAATTTGTTCAAAGTTGTTTTAGAACTGATTGCAAATTGCCTCAAAATTCATAAAAAACTTTCTTAAAATGATCTTAACATTGGCTCAAAATTCCTTTAAAAAAGTCTCAAAAACTCAAATTGTATCAGAATTGTCGTTAAGTTGTTTAAAATTTGCTCAAAATTGTTTATATATTGTTTAAAAAATTTCTCAAAATTCTTTCAAAATTGTGTTAAAATCTGTGGCAAAATTATTTTAAAATTGTCTTGAAATTCTTTCAAAATTGTCTCAAAACTTGAAATTGTTAAAAATGGTTGTTAACGTTTTCAAAATTTGTTTAGAATTGTTTCAAAATTTTCTAAAAATGATCTTAAAATTGCGTGAAAAAAAAACTTCAAAATTGCCTCAAAATTAAGTTTATGAAAATCTGTTAAAAATTATTTCCAAAACTGTCTTAAAATTTTCTAGAATATCTTCCTAAATTATTTAAAAAAGGTCTTCAAATTTGTTTCAAAATAGTCTCAAAATTGTCTTAAAATTGTCCCAAATTATCTTAAATTTGCCTCGAAAATTCCGTTCAAATTGTCTGAAAATTGTTGTTAAATTGTTTACAATTTGTTCGAAATTATTTCTCATTTTTGTGTCAAAATAGTCTAACTTTGAGACTAAACTGTCTGAACATTATCTAAAAATTACTTAAAAATTGTCTTAAAACCGATTTCAAATAGTCCAAGAGCTGCCCCGAAATTTCTCCAAATTATCTCAAATTGTTTCAGAACTGTCTCATAATTGTCTTAGTTTGCTTTAGAGTTGGCTTTGACACTATTTGTTCCCAAAATTGTTTTGCAATTGTCTTAAACTGTAAGAAAAAATTGATCGACAAGAAGAATTGTCTCATAAATGTTTCAAAATAATGTCAAAACCACATTTTTTTTTGTCCTTTTCAAAATTATTCTAAAATTGTTTTACAATCGATTTAAAACTTTAAAATGCTCAGTTTTTACAATGGCAATTGGAAAAGCCAAATGAATGAAAAACTTACAGAAAAGACGATTTTTTTGGAAAAGATACGCTCAGAGACAGAATCTGCGTTCTTATGCATTCCGTTTATACGGGCTACCATTTCGCCACCCTGAGCCTTGTGATAGACACAGCTCTAAAACACGACTAGGCATCGAACATGGTCTACACCCTAGCCGTCTCACGACCGGTACCATATATCCAAACATCTTCTCTGTTCAATAAATACTAGTCTTCTCGCTGTGTGGTTTTGAAATTGTTTCAAAATCGTTTCAAAAGTGATTCGAATATGTTTCAGACTTGTTACCGAATTGTTTCCGAATTGTTTAGGAATTCTTCAAAATAATCTCAAAACTGCTTCAAATTGTTTTAAAATGTATTTAAATTGTCTCAACATTAATTGTTGATTTTTTTTTCTCAAAACTAGAAATTGTTTCAAATTTGTTTCAAACTTGTCTGGAATTTGTTTGTATACTGCCCTAAAATTATCGCACAATAGTTTTTCACGCAGACCATCTGGATTCGACTCCCAATCCCGCACATAGGGTCCGAAATTTATTCTGACTCGAAAAGGCGGATGACCTTTAGATTAAAGCCTCTATATTTGAAACAAAAACAAAAATATCTCACAATAGTTTTAAAATAAAACTTCCTCTGAATTGTTTAAAAATTCCTAGAAAAAAATCAAAATTATCTCACTCTGCTTTCAGTTTATCTCAAAATTTGTATGAAACTGTCTAAAAATATATTCGAAATTATTTCAAAACTGTATCACAATTGTCAAAAAGTTATTCAAAGTGTAGTGCAAAATTATCTAAAAGCTATCTCAAAATTATTATTATTTTTCCAATTATAGAGGTTTTAACCTTTTTCAATTATAGAGGTTTCAGGTCAGAAAAGCTTTCTGACCCTATATGCGGGATTGAGGATCGAACCCAGGTGGGCTGTGTGGAAGACATCGACCAACCCATCACGCTATACCCGTCCCCGAAAATTATTTAAATGTTATCCAGAATTGTCTCATAATTATACTCAAACTGTCATGAAATTGTTTGAACATTGTTTTGAATTTGGCTCATACCGGCTCGAAAACTATATTGAAATTGTATCAGAAATGGTTCACGATTGTATAGATTTTTTCAAAATTATCAAAAATTTGATGCAAAACATTTTTTTTGTCTCTTAATTGTCTTCCGAGATGTGTTTCAAAATTGAAAGTTATTCTCAAAACAGAATCCCGGAACTTCCTGAACGCCGTCGCCAATATTCCTCAGAATAGTCGAGTATTTTTACGTTTTTTGTTTGGTCTCTTTAGGTGACCGAAACCGGAAACGAAAGTTGGATCCGGATAAAATTTAGAAATTTGTAAACGATAATAAGACCATTCATTTGAATCTAAGTTTATGAAAATCGGTCACATCGGTCTCTGAGAAAAGATGATACACATATTTTCATTTGTTTGCCCATAACTCTGGAACCGGAAGTCCGATCCAAACAAAATTCGGAAATTTTTTATGAATTTATAAGGCTCTTTTCTAGTCATAGAAAAAACACAATTATCTAAATTGTCTCAAAGTTTTGGCTGATTTCTTCAAAAATTGTTTCCAAAACTGTCTTTTCTTAAAACAGAGTTAGAATTTTCTGAATTATTTTCCTCAATTATCTTAAAAGGGTCTCAAACTTCGTTTCAGAATAGTCTCAAAATTGTCTTAAAATTGTCCCAAATTATTTTGAATTTGCCTCAAAATTCTTTCGTAATTCTCTCAAAACTCTAAATTGTTGTTAAATTGTTTACAATTTGTTCAAAATTATTTCAATATTGTGTCAAAATTGTCTCAAAATTATTTCAAAGTTGTCCAAATGTAGTCTCCAAACTAATTCCAACAGTCCAAAAGCTGCTTAGAAAATTATGCAAATTATCTCAAATTGTTTCAGAACTGTCTCATAATTGTCTCAATTTGTTTTGAAGTTGTCTATTTCTACCTAAACTTGTTTTGCAGTTGTCATAAAACCGTAAGAAAATTGATCGACAACAAAAATTGTCTCCAAATTGTTTCAAAATAATATTAAAATTTGCCTCAAAACTGATTCTAAATTGTCTTAAAATTGTATTGAAATTGTTATAAAATTGTCTGAAAATTTTCTTAAAACTGTCTTAAAATTGTCTTGACATTGTCTTTAAAATGACTTAAAATTGTCATGAAATTTTCTTAAAACTGTCTTAAAATTGTCCTTAAATTGTATTAAAATTGTCTTAAAATTGTCTTAAAATAGTCTTAAAATTGTCCTAAAATGTCGTAAAATTGTCTTAATATAGTCTTAAAATTGTATTAAAATTGTCTTAAAATTGTTTTAAAAAGTTCTTAAAATTGTCTTGAAATTGTCTATAATTTTCTTTAAATTATCTTAAAATTATATCAAAATTGTCCAAAAATGGCTTCAAAATTGTCTCGAAGTTGTCTCAAAACTAATTCCAACAGTCCAAAAGCTGCTTAGAAAATTATGCAAATTATCTCAAATTGTTTCAGAACTGTCTAATAATTGTCTCAATTTGTTTTAGAGTTGTCTTTGACACTATTTCTTCCTAAAACTGTTTGGCAGTTGTCTTAAAACTGTAAGAAAATTGATCGACAACAAAAATTGTCTCAAAACTGTTTCACAATAATATCAAAACAGCATTGATTTAGTCCAAAACTTTTCAAAATAAGTTTTTTTTATTATTTTAAAATTATCAACAAAAAATTATTTGTTCCATAATCGATTTAAAATTGTAAAATTTTTAAAAATTTGTTCAAATGATTCCGATATTTTTTTCACAATTGCCTCCAAATTTCTTCAAAATTTTCTCCAAACTCGAAGTGGTTTATTAACAATTGTTGGTAATTTGGTTAAAATTTGATCAAAATTATTTCAAAATTGTTTGAAAATTATTTCAAAAATTTTTCGAAATTGTTTTAACATTATCTTAAATTTGTCTAAAAATTGCCTGAAAACTCGAAATTGTCTCAAAACTGTTGTTAAATTATTGAAAAATTTGTTCAAAATTATTTATAAATTGTCTCAAAATTCCTTCAACTTGATCAAAATTATTTTAGTATTGTTTCAAAAATGTCTTTTCAAAATTTTTTAAGAATTGTCTAAATAATTGTCTCAAAATGATCATAAAATTGCATATGTTCCTCAGAATAGTCTATTTTTTACGTTTTTTTGTTTGGTTCCTTTAAGTGACTGTATAAAATTTTTAATACACTTTATCCTTTGATTCCGAAACCGGAAGTCGGATCCGAATGAACTTTAGGAGTTTGTAAACGACAATAAGACCATTCATTTGAATCTAAGTTTGTGAAAACCGGTCACTTCATCTCTGAGAAAAGTTAATAAACATATTTTCATTTTTTTGCCCATAGCTCTGGAACCGGAAGTCAGATCCAAACAAAATTCAGAAATTTTTCATGGAATTATAAGAGCTTTCATATAAATCTAAGTTTGTGAAAATCAGTTCAAGTTTTTTCATAATTGCCCGTCAATTGTTTTCAAATTGTTTCGGGATTATCTCAAAGTTGTTTCAAAATAGTTTTAAAATTGTTGCACGTCTGACAGTTGACTAAAACAACTTTCAAAGTAGTCTCACAATAAGTTAACTCTGGAACCGGAAGTCGGATCCAAACAAAATTCTAGTATTTTCAATGGAACCTTAAAAGTTTTTCTTTTAACCTAAGTTTGTGAAAATCTGTTCAAGTTTTTTCCATAATTGGCCACAAATTATTTCGGGATTGTCTCAAAGTTGTTTCAAAATAGTTTTAAAATTGTTACACGTCTGACAGTTGACTAAAACAAGTTTCAAAGTCGTCTCACAATAAGTTAACTCTGGAACCGGAAGTCGGATCCAAACAAAATTCTAATATTTTCAATTGAACCTTAAAAGTTTTTCTTTTAACCTAAGTTTGTGAAAATCTGTTCAAGTTTTTTCCATAATTAGCCACAAATTATTTCGGGATTGTCTCAAAGTTGTTTCAAAATAGTTTTAAAATTGTTGCACGTCTGACAGTTGACTAAAACAACTTTCAAAGTAGTCTCACAATAGTTTTAAAATTGATTTAAACTTGTTTCAAAGTTGTTAGGTTGTTGTTTTTTTTTAATTTTATTAAATAGTTCCAAAATTATTTTGAATATACGAAATTATTTCAAAATAGTCTCAAAGCTGGCTGGAAAAAAATTAAAATTCTCTAAATTTTGTTTCTAATTCGTTTTAAGAGTACCTACTTTAAAATTGCCAAATAGACTCAAAGTTGTTTCAAAAATCCCTCAGAACTGTTTCCACATTATCTCAGGATGGTTACAAAATTGCACTGCGAGACGGAAGCAGTGCATTTCGGTCGTCTTCTTGTCAGGTGCTCGGTTTCGTAAATGACCGTGACCCTGAAAGGAGATAACAGAATTGCAACTCGAATTGACCAAAGTTTAGGTGATTGTTGGCTTGCTCGTCTGACATCGTCTGGCAAGGTTATCGAAAAGCGTGATTGCACTGCGCATTATCCCCACAAGACTCTGTTCTGTTTCTGAGCCGACGGAAAAGATGATGATTGCAATAGCATTTGTTTCGGCAGCTTGAATGAAACAATTGGTGAATTCAGGCGGGAAAATGGAATCGAACAAACAAAGTAGCACTTCCAGCGCGATGATGTTATCACGTTATCCGGGGGACTTTGGCGTGTTGCATTCGGTACATCTGGACCGAGAATCGGAGTCCCAAATGAGTTCGAAGCCTAGAAGCTATTTGACCGGATTAGAGCATCGTCCATTTACTTCGTATAGCAAAGCATATTAATTTATATTTATGGCGAGCATAAATCATACAGGCATAAAACGTGTGTCTTTCCTTCCGTCGTCCGTCGTCGTCTTTCTCCTGTGCTGGACGAAACGAAACGAAACGATGTTCTGCTGGATCCGATGATGATGACTATGATCCTTGCCCCCCTCCTTCCCGAATTCCGCCCACTCCCGGAAGGCTTGTGAGCATTTGTTTCGACGCCTATTTGATCCTGTCGATATTGGAAGCATCTGTTTGCGTTTGCATTAGTGGCAATCTGGCAGATACCCATCTTGCATAATTAGAATAACCGTACCGACCATTCGACGACGTCGAACGGGTCGAACTGAGCCGAGCCAAATCAAAACCGGACCGGACCGTATTCTTCGGATCGCGGTTGAGCGTCGAGTCCAGTGTCGAGTCGGTCGAGGTCGAGGAAGAAGCTGCCGTCACTACCCGGGGTCATGTTTGCACATTCAAACTAATGTTTATCACACTGCCAACCGACCACCAACGGCCCCAACGGTCAGCCAACCGACGGCAACCGGGTTAGTGATAAGTCAATACGAGTGATTAAAACGGTAACCGATTCGGTCATGGGAGAAGTTTGCTCATTTTGATTAAACGCTGTTTGCACGCTGGGACTAGCCTCCTCCCCCAGGAGGACTGAGTTAGGAGTGATGAGAATAATTAAAATCTAAGAGCATCTCGTTCTTCATCGATGTGAAAATTTGAAATTAAATTAATTTTGTTTGATTAAACAAAATTATTCAAAATCAAATCAAAAGACGGGTGAATAATTTCAAATACCTGACCGGATAGGTATGGTAACAAATAGAACTAGAATTTTCATCATTACAGTCATAAACGGGTTCTTGGGGATCGATTTGTTTGTCCTTAAAAGAACCAAATTATCACATTTCTTCAAATTAGTTCATCTCTAATGCAGCTTGCCTGAAGGGCTTCCTATATATTAACGTCACTTAAAACTTTCATCAATAAGGGCGGAGCTAAGGAGATCATGTACTGGAAAACTAAAAGTAGACAATGTTCTCAGACCTCAAGATTGACGTGGGACTGCATTCGAGCTGTGCATTAAAACTCAAGTTCTAGCAGTTGATGATTTTAGAAAGAACCGATGAGTAGTATCATTTTTACACTACTACATATTTTATGCTGCGGTCATCTGAATTCGGTATCGGAAGGTTCAAAAGAAAAGTGTTACAGTTTCATACGGAATTCCTAAATTTGTTGTGGATACTACTTCCCGTTCCGGAACTACAGGATAAACAGGATTTGTAGAGTTTGTTAGATTGAGTCCGATCAAACTTTCCTATTTCTATTCAATGAACAGCTGTTTTTGCGAATTCCACAGTAATAATTATGATGTTATGAGTAATATGAGAAAGGCGTCATTACACCACTAGGTTGATTAAAACAGGTTTTTTATTTGTGCTTCAGGAGTTGATTCTGGAGCTTTCAAGTCTTCAGCATATTCCGACAATTAATTCTTTCGAGGGACGATATCTTGAGTATGCTTTTTGGAAAGAAATCCGTTTTTTTAAATATTTTTCTCAATGGCAAGATACAAAATAAACTGACCCAAGCGGCACGTTCTGTGATCGGTGAAGGACGCTTCAGCATGCCTAAATATCAAAGTGATGTACGATAGCACAGTAATTGTCAGAAGCCATTTCATTATCCTTGTTTAAGTAACAGAATTTGAACAAAGCCAACTCGTGTCCATTTACTGTGCGAACCAAATCGTAAGTATTAAAAGATACTTGCTCAAAGCCCAGGCAGTTATCGTTCGGAATCAAGATATTAATTCACACATGTCACTAATCACTGAACTTCTCATTGGTTTGTTTCAGCTGGGTGCAGAGTTTAGCAACCGGACGTAAGGCTCGCCCCGGGCATCCGTAATAGAAATGGATCTCGTTAAGACACTGGAACTGGAACGCACCGGAGCATTAAACAGAAGAAGGAAGCAGATGTGGGCGTTGGGAAAATTTATAACTATCCATTCGAAACGATAGGATCAGGGCTCTCATATTTCCAGTCAGTGACGGAGCACGACGACGACGACGACGATGATGACCTGCCTGCCCGGGGTTCAGGCGATTCGAAACTAGAATAATTATCATGAGCTGAGCACACCTCCGAGCTGAGCTGAGCTGGACTGCAGTCTCCTTTCCGCCGCCGCCATCATCATCCGGATACGGAGCAGTTGTCTTTGAAGCAGAATCCGGATATCGGTGTGACTGCCTAGGCCAGCAAATCTTCCCGAAGCACGTATCATTCTCGTTAGTCTGAGTGGGTGGAGGTGGAAATCGGATGCCGGTCCATCTGTGCCCCGGCGAAGGCTTCCTTCTTCAAGCCAAGCGTGTAATCATTGTCTTCTTTATCACCATCACCATCATCATCATCATCATCATCAACTGTGAAGCTGAAACGCCAAGGAACCCCTTTCTAACGGAGATCCGTTCCATCGGCAGTCAACTAACCGAAGAAGGCAAATCGATTTGCCCAAGTAGACTCAAGTCGAGGACAACGACGACGACGACGTCGACGACGCGGTTCACTGTTTTACAGACAGTCTATAAGCGAAAATGAAATTGCATTCTCACAGTGCCAATAACAATTTTCCAGCAGCGAATTAGGTTTTGTCGAGTTCGGACGGTCGAACGGTTGGGACGTTGTCAAGCAACCGCGCCAAGGACGGAAAAGAAGACGACGACTCGGCTACTGCGATGGAACAATTTTTGTCGCTTGCGTCGTCGTTGCGGAATAGAAATAGAAAGTAAATTAATTTACTACCCCATAGATTACTTTTACCGCACACGATTTGCACGAGTTAAGCCGCACCCGACCGTGGGAGCTTCGTGCAATTATCCAAATGGATTGAAGTTTTCGGTAGAAGCTCGGAGTTTAATCGGATGCTCGGTGAAACCGATGTCAAAAGGGTAATTACAAAGTAATTAGATGGAAGGACTTGCTCTGGCCGTTCGGTCGTTGCTAATGAAACTGTTCCCGGCGAGAGTGGAATTCGATTAAAGTGACAGAGTCGTATCTCCGGTCGGCCGCAATCAAGACCTACCGAAAAACCGAGTTTGCCATAGATTATTGTCAAATTAACAACGGATCCGCCCTCACGTATTGTCGAACTCATTGTGCTCATGAAATACCTCCATTAGTTTTTTTTTTCTGTCAAACCCTTTCAATCTTCTCCGGACGATGGAATGCATTCTGGGCCCGCAATAAAACCGATAATAAAATCATTAGAAACTGCTCCCATTCTAGTCACGTGCACTGACTCCGAGATGTACCCCTTCTCGTCTGGGACGGTTCGATCCTTCACTCGTTATCTCACGGGAGGAACGCTTTGTGTTCGGAATTTTTGCCCCATTTTGAATCGTCTTTGGTTCCATCAGGAATGCTTTTGTTCCCAGTCTGACTAATCGATAAACATTACACCGATTATTTGTCGTGTTTTTTTCGGTTCTGCAGCTTCTTTGTCAATGAATTAAATTGAAGGATCGGGATTTTGCACCATTTTATGATTTACGTGTTTGCGTTTTCAGTTTCGATTATCAGACAACTATCTTTTGAATTTAACCTTATTTTTTTTATGTTTTGAATGAATTTTGAATACTGTCAAGAAACCGAATAATTTCTGTTGTATTTGAGAAAAAACTGGAAACGTATACTGAATTTTTTTCCCTTGTTTCGTCTTCGACTGATCAGTACATTGGCAGGTCACACGAAACTGTTATTGCCATCTCAGAGGGATGGGACGAACCAGGAATGAAAATTGAAAACAAATGTCACTTAGCTTCATCAAATGGACTGAATCGAGGCTTTTTTAAATGCCAGCAGAAAAAAGCAGTCTGTTTTCTCATTTTGGAATTCCCGTCAAGCTCAAGAAGAAACATCCTACAATCCACAATCAGGGTTGTTACGAAAAATTTCAAATTCAAAACGCGCGAAATCCGCGCGAAGTCGAAAACTAAAACGCGCGATATTCGAGCGAAGCGTTAGACAACTATTTCTATGCAGGTGATACTTTCCGCAGTACTTGAAAATTCACTTAAATATGATTTAAAAAACTGCATAAGTTTGTCATATGAACACAATAAATAACTCCGCATACAGCACGTCACTTCGAGAAACCCCATGAAAACGATTTCATTTTTATTCTTTTTCGATGTCCTTAGTTAAGGAGCAAAACAAAAATGATTTCTGAAATCGCATACTGACCATGAACTCTCAAAAAGCTTAAAGTTGCTAGGGTTAACACAATGACATTGTATTCCCGAGAACCTTTTGCAGAAATGAGCGACGAAATCATTTTGTTGTCCACCGAAATGATGTTGATCTGCAATCCGACAAAAATCGATGCAATCTTCAATTGAATCGATTCGCTCTCTGTATTAGTTAGTAAGTTAGTATATAAGTTCCTTTTCCCCATTACACAATACAAGTAGGTTTAGAATTTTCCCTACACAAAAATCTCAGAATTGCGGAAGCAAATGATGTCTTCATGGTAATAACCAAATCATATATATATAACAGGGCTGAAAAGTCACCACTTGTGGCTGAACACCCAATTTAAATCTTAATAATTTAATTTTAACTCATATTCCAATAAATAGTTATTAAAAAAAAAAAAAAAAAAAAATGTTGATCTGCAAAGATGTTGAGATGCTGTGAGAATTTATTCCAGATTTTTTAAAAATGACCTGGCTGCTAAGGATGTACATGATTAAGGATGCCAGGTTTTATTATTTTTTTTTCAAATCTGTTTTGCTGATCGGGATCAGTCTGAGAAATCGGAAATAAAACAGCGATTTCTCTATCTAATTCAAAACTCATTACCAGTTTGAGATCGATTTTACCAATCTGTGTCATTTTTAAAATTTGTGCACCACAATGAGAATCTGTGAACCTAGCATCTCTGCACAGATTGGACAGGATTCAGTTCTTCATTCGTTTCTTTTTCAATCAAAACGCTTGGAATAACAAAATTTCTCTTTCAATCTTGCAACCAGGATTAGTACTGAGCGTACTTTCCACAGTTTGAGTAGGATTCTGAAGATGAAAAAGATTTTCGCTGGTTGCCGCGGATGCGTACTCATAACCAAAAAAAAAAAAACAAACGCGAGCGCATTCCGGAAGCATGTTTGGCTATCCTGATACAGATTGGGACAAAACCTAGATTTATTTTTTCACGCCAGAGAACAGAATGATTATTCGACAATGCACAGTGGTGTGTGTGTGTTTTTTGTGTGCCACAGGGGTTGATTGTGCAGCTTTATTGGCTTTAGAAGAACTTCTGTTTGGAAAAATTTGCATCTTTTGATATAATCAATGAGGAGCAGGTCATTTCGCTGAAAGTCATTTCACCGAAAGGGTCATTTCGTCGAATCGGCCATTTCGCCGATTCCATCATATTATTTCATTTTTGTGTTTGTGCTCAATTCGCACCAGACGAGTGCAAATAAAGCTAGCTTTGGACTGCTTCGCGTTCGAGAAAAATGTTCCAAAAGTGTTTAATATCGTAGAAAGTTCCTCAATTTGGCCTTTCTCAAAGCCAGAATTGAACCTTGTACAGCTTTTTGATAGATTTTTTTTCATTCGAATAATAAGATGTATGATATATTGAAATATACGAGCGATTGAACGACTTGTTTTACGATTTTATATAGGCCAAGGCTCAAACTCAAACGATTTCTTATAGGTCAAGGCTCAAACTTACAAATGACTTGGAATAAAGTCTTTCTTCCTGAAATACAAACATAATAATTCATAGCCAAATAGTCATTTCCAGGACTCCAAAACCACCAGTGGTCCTTTTCAGGACCCTAAAATCTTGAACGGTAAAACGCTATCAAATCAGTTGAAATCTATACACATCTCGAATGCAAATCGCGGCTATGTCTCTGATAGTAGCTACTCTATTTTTTGCTTTTCTCATATAGAATATAGACTTGACAAACTATGTCAGATGAATAAACAAATAAACAAATAAACAAATAAACAAATAAACAAATAAACAAATAAACAAATAAACAAATAAACAAATAAACAAATAAACAAATAAACAAATAAACAAATAAACAAATAAACAAATAAACAAATAAACAAATAAACAAATAAACAAATAAACAAATAAACAAATAAACAAATAAACAAATAAACAAATAAACAAATAAACAAATAAACAAATAAACAAATAAACAAATAAACAAATAAACAAATAAACAAATAAACAAATAAACAAATAAACAAATAAACAAATAAACAAATAAACAAATAAACAAATAAACAAATAAACAAATAAACAAATAAACAAATAAACAAATAAACAAATAAACAAATAAACAAATAAACAAATAAACAAATAAACAAATAAACAAATAAACAAATAAACAAATAAACAAATAAACAAATGTACAAATAAACAAATAAACAAATAAACAAATAAACAAATAAACAAATAAACAAATAAACAAATAAACAAATAAACAAATAAACAAATAAACAAATAAACAAATAAACAAATAAACAAATAAACAAATAAACAAATAAACAAATAAACAAATAAACAAATAAACAAATAAACAAATGAACAAATGAACAAATAAACAAATAAACAAATAAACAAATAAACAAATAAACAAATAAACAAATAAACAAATAAACAAATAAACAAATAAACAAATAAACAAATAAACAAATAAACAAATAAACAAATAAACAAATAAACAAATAAACAAATAAACAAATAAACAAATAAACAAATAAACAAATAAACAAATAAACAAATAAACAAATAAACAAATAAACAAATAAACAAATAAACAAATAAACAAATAAACAAATAAACAAATAAACAAATAAACAAATAAACAAATAAACAAATAAACAAATAAACAAATAAACAAATAAACAAATAAACAAATAAACAAATAAACAAATAAACAAATAAACAAATAAACAAATAAACAAATAAACAAATAAACAAATAAACAAATAAACAAATAAACAAATAAACAAATAAACAAATAAACAAATAAACAAATAAACAAATAAACAAATAAACAAATAAACAAATAAACAAATGAACAAATAAACAAATAAACAAATAAACAAATAAACAAATAAACAAATAAACAAATAAACAAATAAACAAATAAACAAATAAACAAATAAACAAATAAACAAATAAACAAATAAACAAATAAACAAATAAACAAATGAACAAATAAACAAATAAACAAATAAACAAATAAACAAATAAACAAATAAACAAATAAACAAATAAACAAATAAACAAATAAACAAATAAACAAATAAACAAATAAACAAATAAACAAATAAACAAATAAACAAATAAACAAATAAACAAATAAACAAATAAACAAATAAACAAATAAACAAATTAACAAATAAACAAATAAACAAATAAACAAATAAACAAATAAACAAATAAACAAATAAACAAATAAACAAATAAACAAATAAACAAATAAACAAATAAACAAATAAACAAATAAACAAATAAACAAATAAACAAATAAACAAATAAACAAATAAACAAATAAACAAATAAACAAATAAACAAATAAACAAATAAACAAATAAACAAATAAACAAATAAACAAATAAACAAATAAACAAATAAACAAATAAACAAATAAACAAATAAACAAATAAACAAATAAACAAATAAACAAATAAACAAATAAACAAATAAACAAATAAACAAATAAACAAATAAACAAATAAACAAATAAACAAATAAACAAATAAACAAATAAACAAATAAACAAATAAACAAATAAACAAATAAACAAATAAACAAATAAACAAATAAACAAATAAACAAATAAACAAATAAACAAATAAACAAATAAACAAATAAACAAATAAACAAATAAACAAATAAACAAATAAACAAATAAACAAATAAACAAATAAACAAATAAACAAATAAACAAATAAACAAATAAACAAATAAACAAATAAACAAATAAACAAATAAACAAATAAACAAATAAACAAATAAACAAATAAACAAATAAACAAATAAACAAATAAACAAATAAACAAATAAACAAATAAACAAATAAACAAATAAACAAATAAACAAATAAACAAATAAACAAATAAACAAATAAACAAATAAACAAATAAACAAATAAACAAATAAACAAATAAACAAATAAACAAATAAACAAATAAACAAATAAACAAATAAACAAATAAACAAATAAACAAATAAACAAATAAACAAATAAACAAATAAACAAATAAACAAATAAACAAATAAACAAATAAACAAATAAACAAATAAACAAATAAACAAATAAACAAATAAACAAATAAACAAATAAACAAATAAACAAATAAACAAATAAACAAATAAACAAATAAACAAATAAACAAATAAACAAATAAACAAATAAACAAATAAACAAATAAACAAATAAACAAATAAACAAATAAACAAATAAACAAATAAACAAATAAACAAATAAACAAATAAACAAATAAACAAATAAACAAATAAACAAATAAACAAATGTACAAATAAACAAATAAACAAATAAACAAATAAACAAATAAACAAATAAACAAATAAACAAATAAACAAATAAACAAATAAACAAATAAACAAATAAACAAATAAACAAATAAACAAATAAACAAATAAACAAATAAACAAATGAACAAATAAACAAATAAACAAATAAACAAATAAACAAATAAACAAATAAACAAATAAACAAATAAACAAATAAACAAATAAACAAATAAACAAATAAACAAATAAACAAATAAACAAATAAACAAATAAACAAATAAACAAATAAACAAATAAACAAATAAACAAATAAACAAATAAACAAATAAACAAATAAACAAATAAACAAATAAACAAATAAACAAATAAACAAATAAACAAATAAACAAATAAACAAATAAACAAATAAACAAATAAACAAATAAACAAATAAACAAATAAACAAATAAACAAATAAACAAATAAACAAATAAACAAATAAACAAATGTACAAATAAACAAATAAACAAATAAACAAATAAACAAATAAACAAATAAACAAATAAACAAATAAACAAATAAACAAATAAACAAATAAACAAATAAACAAATAAACAAATAAACAAATAAACAAATAAACAAATAAACAAATAAACAAATAAACAAATAAACAAATAAACAAATAAACAAATAAACAAATAAACAAATAAACAAATAAACAAATTAACAAATAAACAAATAAACAAATAAACAAATAAACAAATAAACAAATAAACAAATTAACAAATAAACAAATAAACAAATAAACAAATAAACAAATAAACAAATAAACAAATAAACAAATAAACAAATAAACAAATAAACAAATAAACAAATAAACAAATAAACAAATAAACAAATAAACAAATAAACAAATAAACAAATAAACAAATAAACAAATAAACAAATAAACAAATAAACAAATAAACAAATAAACAAATAAACAAATAAACAAATAAACAAATAAACAAATAAACAAATAAACAAATAAACAAATAAACAAATAAACAAATAAACAAATAAACAAATAAACAAATAAACAAATAAACAAATAAACAAATAAACAAATAAACAAATAAACAAATAAACAAATAAACAAATAAACAAATAAACAAATAAACAAATAAACAAATAAACAAATAAACAAATAAACAAATAAACAAATAAACAAATAAACAAATAAACAAATAAACAAATAAACAAATAAACAAATAAACAAATAAACAAATAAACAAATAAACAAATAAACAAATAAACAAATAAACAAATAAACAAATAAACAAATAAACAAATAAACAAATAAACAAATAAACAAATAAACAAATAAACAAATAAACAAATAAACAAATAAACAAATAAACAAATAAACAAATAAACAAATAAACAAATAAACAAATAAACAAATAAACAAATAAACAAATAAACAAATAAACAAATAAACAAATAAACAAATAAACAAATAAACAAATAAACAAATAAACAAATAAACAAATAAACAAATAAACAAATAAACAAATAAACAAATAAACAAATAAACAAATAAACAAATAAACAAATAAACAAATAAACAAATAAACAAATAAACAAATAAACAAATAAACACATTGCCACATTTTAAGGTTATGGTAGTTGTTTATATCCAAAGAAAGCTTTTAATTTTATTCAAATTTAACAAAAATGATAATTTTAAGTGATTTACCCTTAGATTCTTTAAGAAAAAATAGACATTTGTATACTAATGAATAACGTCTACTAGCTTGACAACCCTGTGTACTGGAAGTTTTGTTATCTGCTGGAATTTTTGGCA
The DNA here is from genome assembly GCF_030247185.1 of Malaya genurostris. Classification (NCBI taxonomy): domain Eukaryota; kingdom Metazoa; phylum Arthropoda; class Insecta; order Diptera; family Culicidae; genus Malaya; species Malaya genurostris. The sequence goes on along the minus strand of NC_080571.1, from coordinate 24,583,085 downwards.
ATAAAACTGACAATTTTTTTTGTCATTTAAGTTTGATGGACATCTGGTCCTTTAAAAAAAATCAGTAAAGTCATGCAAATAATAAAGTATAAATCCAGACCAGACTTCTTATCAAAGACCGCGTCAACAAGTCAATATTTGTCCAGCATGGCATCGATAAAGCACATGAAATTTGTACCCAGCCGAATTCCGAATTTTCCGCATCGGTCAGTTGTGACCAAACAAATCCCGAACCGCGAACCCGTCAAGCGGCCGGCTGACGCATTATCGCAGTCGTGAAGTGACGTGTGTGTTCAAAACCGAGTCACCTCCCAAACAACCACCCCCCTCCCCCCTCCCTCTTAAAAGTAAGCAGCGAGTGAGCTGCGGTCATCACAAACACAGGCCGGTGCCATAACATTTTTTAATAACTGAACTCCCCATGATAAGTTGACAACCTAGCGCATTGTTCTGTAATTAATCTGACCACCGAAACATGCATAAATAAAAGTTTATCCTGACTCCGAACGACCGACCGGCCGCACCGCCCGCCCCCACTATTCCACGGGGCTTCCCCGGGTTTTGGCAGTGTATTTAATTAAAAACTATATCTCACTTCAAGCGGTTGGCCGCGTTGTGACAGACAGGACACTCGCCTCCATCAATCCGCGGAAGGCTTCGTGCAGGGGGGAAGGTGTAACCCATTCAGACCCGGACAATGTCCCGGCCTGTTACACCGCCCACCCATCAACGGCGGCGACACCCAGGGAATAAACTGAAAAAAAATAAACAAGTGATCGGCACAGCCCAGCTTGTGGGGAGCGATTTTTGTAATTTGCCTACAGCGGGGTGCGAATCAAATAAACAGGTTCCATAGAAAATTGATACGTGTTTGTGGCAACGACGTGGGAGATGTCACAAAAAAAAAACAATCGAATCGACGGCATTCACGTCATCCATGTGTCAGACTGCATTCAATTCGTTCGATTTACATTCCGCAGCACGGGTCTTCTATTGTTTCCCCCCCTCCCCATCCCGAATTCCCGATTCAACTGTCAATTATTAGCGAATTTTCAATTATTTCCCATTCTCCGCTTTTCTTCCGCAGAAACCAACTGCTCGGATGACAAATTTCGGTGCAAGAGTGGCCGCTGCATCCCGAAGCACTGGCAGTGCGACGGGGAAAAGGACTGCACCGACGGTTCCGACGAGGATTCGGAAAAGTGTCGTAAGTATTCGCTCGCTGCTGTCTACCTGCAGGCGTTTTTTCTTTTATTTCGCTTGTGTGGTTTGTATTGCTTTTTTTGTTGTTGCTCAATCTTCTTTCTATTTGCTTTATTTCTTGCTACTGTTTCCTTCTACTACTACTACTATTACCTGCCTGTCTGCTTTGTGCGCTAATGGCTTTCCTGCATGCGACGGTGTCGTAGATAATATAACCTGTCCATCTAGCGAAGTGATGTGTAAAACCGGCGACCGGTGCATTCCGAAGAAGTGGATCTGCGATCGGGACATCGACTGTCCGGATGGATCGGACGAAAAGGAATGCAGTAAGAATGTTATTTTGTTCCCCTTTATTTTTTCAGCAGCTTCCAGAGTTGGACGGGAAAATCTCATTGGCATTGGCCGTGTTAGAAATAATAGCTGTTATGTGTACTGCCTACCTCACAGGCGGCGTTGATGAAAAATATCAATTCATTAACTCTTCCATTATTGACGTGAACTTTTTCCCCGTAATTAGATTCAAACAAACTCGTGTTTCCGCGCACTTCAGTAATAATGCAATTACGACTCCGGTAATAGTCTTGTAACGGTCGGTACGAACAAGCTGCGCTAGTCATCCAGGCAAAAGAAGCGAACTTACTCTCTAGTAACGGACACGATGTCCTACATCGTAGCACATCTCGTCCCGTTCTGGGTGCTTTCCTTTGGGTGAGCCAGCGTGTCACATTCGTCCGTCTGGTTCGCTTCCGTCGCTCCGACTGGGTACAAGCGGCAGTGATGCCAGTTCGTCCCATAGTTTGTGAAGTGTTAAACCGAATTGAAACTGAGTTGTTTCATTTTAATTTCAAATTCTATATTGTTTTTCAAATCAAACTTTTTTAGTAATAACTAATTCAATAGAAATGAAGTGTTTTGTATTTAAAGACTGTCAACTTCTATAGAAAAATATCGTTTCGGAAATATTTTTATAAACTTTTTGAACGACTAGATTCTAATTAAATGCTGTCCTGGGTATTATAAAAATAATTTAGAATTTTTTTGGTTGCAATAAAATAAATCGTTCATTCAGTTTTTATATAAATTCTCCACATATACCTTTTCATCATCTATCATCTCTGACTTCTAGTTTATCGGTGTTCTTTAAGAAACCCTTCACCTCGAAGTCTCAGGCGGCTTGTCTCGCAACAAGCCATATATTGTATGTTCAAACCCCGCCCTGAAAAGAAAATTTATTGTCACTAGGGTCATAACATGAGAATCGGCCACTTGAATCTGTTGGAATTTTTAACGTTAAATTCCACATAAAACCAATTCCAGAAGTGCCTAAAAAGCCACTCGACAAACTGCTTGAAAAACTACTCGAAAAACTGCCTAAAAAACTTGTTCCAAAAAACTACTCGAAAATCTACACATTAAACCAAATCAAAACACTATGAAAGAAAAGCTCGGAAATATGCTCAACCAACTGTAGAAAGGCAAAACAAACAGAAAGGCAGAGCTGACCGGAAATCTGCTGGAAAAAGTAGCTAGAAAAACTGTTCGAAAATCTACTTGAAAATAACTGCTCAATTGCTGCCCAGAAAATTACTTGAAAAATTACTACAGAAAAGCAACACAAAAAAATACTCGAAAATTTGCTAAAAAGCTACTCGAAATTCTATGTAATAAACAGTTAAAAAAACTATGAAAAAAAGCTAGGAAAAATGTTAAAAAAATGCAGAAAGACAGAACAGAAAACTGACCGGAAATCTACTCGAAAAAGTAGCTAGAAAAACTGTTCGGAAATCTGCTCGAAAAAAATATTTTAACAGTTGCCCTAAAAACTACTCGAAAGACTGTTTGACTGCTGCCCGGAGAGCTACTTGAAAAACTACTACAGAAAAGCAACACGAAAAAATTACTTGAAAATTTGCTAAAAAACTGCTCGAAATTCTGCGCAAAAAAACAGTTAAACAAACTATGAAAGGAAAGATCGGAAAAATGCTCAAACAACTGCAGAAAGGCAAAACAAGAAACTAACCGGATATCTGCTCGAAAAACTGTTTGAAAATCTGTTCGGAAAAAATATTTTACCAGTTGCTTAAAAACTGCTCGAACAACTATTCAACTGCTGCCCAGAGAATTACAGCATTACAGCAGCACAGAAAAATTACTCGAAAATTTGCTAAAAAACTACTCGAAATTCTATGCAATAAACAGTTAGAAAACTATGTAAGCAAGCTCGACAAAATGTAAAAAACTGTAAAAAGCGAACAAAAAACTGATCGGAAATCTGTTCAAAAAAGCAGCTAGAAAAATTGTTCGAAAATCTTCTCGAAAAAAGTATTTTAACAACTACCTCAAAACCTACTCGAAAAACTTCTTAACTGCTACACGGAGAACAACTTGAAAAGCTGCTGCTCTTCATACTTCACATACTTCATTTTTGTGGAACTTTGAAAATTATTTACAGTGTAATAGTGTTTCAAAATCAAAGACTAGCGACTTGCGGTTTATTTACACAGCAAACAAAAAAAAGGAATTTTACACGACTTGTACATCAAAAGTCATATTTAAACAGACGAATTAAATCGAAAACTGGATTGAAAACCACAATTGAAGTAATTTTCATTGGTTTTTCAACGAAAAGGACTGTATTTTTAAAAGAAACGCTTAGTATCGCTGCCAAAGTATATTGAAAAAAAATGGAGAACTGTGAAATAATTTTATGTTCAATTTCCTGCTCCAAATATGAAAATATGCTTGAAAAATGATGTAAATCAACAAAATATTTTTATTTGTGTATATTCTCTAGGAATTCTAATAAATTAGCTGTTATGAAATTATGATTTACGAAAAATTTGTTTGTAAAACCTACAAATTATCCAGTATTGCGAAGTTACCGAATTTGCAAAAATTTCCGAAATTGAAAAAATTGCCAGATTAAAAAAAATTCCCGAAATCGATAAATTTACCGAAGTGACAAAAATGTTCGATTTTTTGTAAAATTTACAAGTTATCCAGTATAACATTATTTCGAACATTTTTGTCACTTCGGTAAGTTTGTCAATTTCGGCAATTTTTTTTAGTCGGACAAATTTTTCAATTTCTATAATTTTTGCAAATTCGGTAACTTTACAATACTGGATAATTTGTAGATTTTACAAACAATCGAACATTTTGCCACTTTGGTAAATTTGTCATTTTCGGCAATTGTTTTTAGTCGGGCATTTTTTTCAATTTCGGTAATTTTGGCAAACTGCAAGCAGTTTCAAATTACCCGAATTGCAAAATTGTCACAATTGTAGAGATTGCTGAATTGCGAAAAATTACCGAAATTGAGAAAATTACCGAAGTGACACAAATTTCTAAAAATGCAAAAACTTTCAACATTACAAAAAAATGTGAAATTAGCTCAACTGCAGAGATTTACATGATTGCAAAAAACTGCAGAAATGTATAAATAGCTGGTATTGCGGATATTTCCGAAGTCTCTTAAATTGCCGAAATTGAAAATATTTTACTAAGGGCAAAAATTACCGAAATTGTCAAATTTACCGAAATTGTCGAATTTACCGAAGTGACAAAAATTTCTGAAAATCGCAAAACGTTTCTAATTACGATAAATTGTAAAATGGCCACAATTGCAGAGAATTGCAAAATGCAAAAATTACCGAAATGGAAAAAAAGAATTGCCGAAACTGTCAAATTTATCCTGGTGACAAAAATTTCCGAAAATGCAAACAGTTGCCAAATAACAATAAATGTAAAATTACCCCAACTGCAGAGATTTACATTATTGCAAAAATAACAGAAATTTTAAAAAATAGCCGAAATTGTAAATTTTACCGAAGGGACAAAAATTTAAGAAATTGCAAAAAGTATCAAAATTACAAAAAATGTCAAATTATCTCAACTGCAGAGAATTACATGATTGCAAACATTACAGAAATTTGAAAAAATTGCCGAAATTGTAAAATTTACCGAAGGGACAAAAATTGATGAAATTGCAAAAAGTATCAAAATTACAAAAAGTGTGAAATTAGCTCTACTGCAGAGATTTACATGATTGCAAAAACTATAGAAATTTATAAAATAGCTGGTATTGCAAATATTTCCGAAGTATCTTAAATTGCCGATGTTGAAAATATTTCTGTAAGGGCAAAACTTACCGAAATTGTCAAATTTACCGAAATTGTTAAATTTACCGAAATTGTCAAATTTACCAAAATTGTCGAATTTACCGAAGTGACAAAAATTTCTGATAAACGCAAAATGTTTCTAATTACGAAAAATTTTAAAATTACCACAATTGCCGGGAATTGCAAAATGCAAAAATTTCCGAAATGAAAAAATATTGCCGAACCTGTCAAATTTATCCAAGCGACAAAAATTTCCGAAAATGCAAACAGTTTCCAAATAACAATAAATGTAAAATTACCTCAACTGCAGAGATAATTTTACATTTATTGTTATTTGGCAACTGATTTAAGAAATTTACAGAAATTTGAAATTTAACCGAAATTGTAAAATTTACCGTAGGGACAAAAATTTATGAAATTACAAAAAGTCACAAAAAATTCTGAAATTGCAAAAAGACTACAAACACAAAATGTGAAATTAACTTAACTGCCGAGATTTACATGATTGCAAAAAACTACAGAAATTTATAAATAGCTGGTATTGCCGAAGTTGAAAATATTTCCGTAAGGGCAAAAATTACCGAAAGTACGAAAATTATGAAATTGATGAATTTTCCGAAGATTAAAAAGTGGTCACAAAAATCACAAAAATAAGCAAAACTTCTAATATTGCAAACTTTGCCGACATAGCCAAAATTTTCAAAAATTCCAAGAAAAAAACACCGAAACTAAGGAAATTTGCGAAATTGAAAAAAAATCTTTAAACACGAAAGCGGCCGAGAATTTAGAGGTTGTCTAAACTAATAATAATAATATAAATTTGTCTAAATTACGAGTTTCTAAATTAGCAACAAAACGTAGACCCAAATGAGGAAACCGACAAAATCGGAAAATTTTCCGATATTTCAATAATAGCTGATATCGCAGAAATTATCGAAATTCCAAAATCTGTGACAATCGCTAGAACTGCCAAAGTTTAAAAAATTGCAGGAAATTTGAAAACTACCGAAATAATAGCACACAACTCACTGAAAATGCAGGTATTGGAATTTTTATAAATTAGCTGTAATGTAATAGAATTGACGAAATTTGTTTGTAAAAACTACAAATCATCCAGCACTACAAAGTTTCCGAATTTTTAAAAAAATGTCCAAGTGACAAAAATTTTCGATCCCCCCGGTGAACGACCAAAAGGTTAAAGCCGGGGTAAAATAAATGATATTAATAATAATAAAAATTTTCGAAAATGCAAAAACCTTCAAAACAAAAAAAATGTCAAATTTCCTCAATTGCAGAGATTTATATAATTGCAAACACTACAGAAATTTAAAATATTTCTGGTATTGCAGATATTTCCATAATCGCTTAAATTGCCGAAGTTGAAATAAAATCGAAAGTGCATAGATTACTGAAAGTGCAAAAATTACCGAAGCTTAAAAAATTACGAAATGGATGAATTGTCCGAAGATTAGAAAATGGTCGAAATTACAAATCAAATCAAAATTCCTAATACTGCAAACTTTGCCGATATTGCCAGAATTATCATAAATTGCTCTTATTAAACCCCTCGGGTTTGTGCGCACCCATCAATAATGTATCCCTACCGTGAAGTGATCGATAAACCGTAAACGAGATAGTAGGAATTAATCGATGAACAGTCAGAGCAAAGAGAGATAAAAACAACACCACATTCTGATAACGTGAAGTGGTATTGAAATTTATTATTGAATTTGTAAAATTACTTAGTTACTAAGATATATATCTTATATACGAACTTAAGGTCAATCTAAGGTAAAACATTCAAATATTTCTGTAATTGATCATTGAAATAGTTTTTGTAGGACGACGATAATTAAACATCCTAACCTCATCTCAGCGTTAATAAGCTTGTAGAAACCAAAACGGTATACTGTTCACATCTAGTTTATAAGGAGTTGCTAAACGTAAGTCAATGGAGAATTTGTATTCATGATTCTAAAACTATGATTCGTTTATAACCAGGAATTTAAAATATATCACAAACTTCGAACGAATAGCTGGTGTATTATTGATTCGGAAAATCAACAATTGCAAAAAAAACACTGAAACAGAGGGAATTTGCGAAATTAAAAAGGTTCTTCAAATACAAAAGCTGAAAAAATTCTAAATTGTCTAAAATTGTAAATCCAAATTACAGATTTCAAAATTAGCAACAAAAAGTGGACCCAATTGAGTAAATTGTCGAAATCTATTTTTGCCGAAATAGCAAAAATAGCTGGTAGACGGGTATAGCGTGAAGGGTAAGTCGATGCCCTTCACGCAGTCCACCTGGGTTCGATTCCCAACCCAGAAAAGTCAGAAAGTAAAAAAATGCCAAATTGGAGATAATTTTCGAAATTGCAAAAACGACTGATTTTTCCTAATTTTTCGATATCGCAATAATTATCGAAATTGCAAAAATATGTCGAAATCGCTCAAATTTGCCAAAATCTCTCAAATATGCCGAAATAGTAAAAAAATACCGAAACCTAAATATTTGTCGAAATTGAAATTACCGAAAAGTAAAATATTACCGCAATTACAAAAAAAATAACGACTTAGGAGAAATTTTTGAAGATATTAAAAATGACCGAAATAACACAAATTTGCAAAATTCTTTGTAGTGCAAATTGCTAAATATATTCAAATCACAGATTTTCAAATTAGCAAAATTAGTAAACTGGATTTTTTTTTATAAAATGCTAAAAATTGCCGAAATAAAAAAATGTCTTAGGATTAATAAGCTGTTCATAATTCAGAAATCGCAAAAAAACATAATAAAGGTGACCGCAATTGAGAGAAATGTCAAAAAGTAGATATTTTTCAAAATTGCAAAAATGGCCGATTTCTCAAAATTTTGCCGATATCCCAAAAATTGGGGAGATTGCAAAAATTTGTCGAATTTTTTCAACATTGCCGAAATTGTAGAAATGGACCGAAATTGAAATTGTCGAAAGCGTAAAAATTACCGAAATAACAAAAATTATCAAAATTCCTCAAAGTACAAAATTTTCCGAAAATTTGTTAAATTAACTCAAATTACAGAATTCTAAATTAGCAACGTAAAATTGACTGAATTTTTTTTATAAGATGCTGAAATTTACCGAAATCAAAATAGGTCTTAAAATTAAAAAAAAACTATTCAAAATTCTAAAATCGAGGAAAATTATAAATTGAGAAAAATACAATGGAATTTTCGAAATTGCACAAATGGCTATTTTTTTTAAATTTGCCAATTGTGACACCAAAATTGCAAAATAAATTGAAATTTCTCATATTGCGAAATTGTAAAAAATTACCTTAAATAATATTACCGAAAGGTCAAAAATTTGCGAAACTTAAACAATTACGAATTTGGTGAAACTGTTGAAGGCCGTAATTACAAAAATTAACAAAACAATCTCGTAGTGCAAAATTCGCCGAAAATTTGCTAAATTTATCCAAATCACAGAATTCCAAATAAGCAACAAAAAGTAGACCTAATAGAGTGAATAATCGAAATCGAAAAATTTTCGAAACTACAGAAATAGCATCTGACTGATTTGCTAAAATTGCAGAAATAAACCTAATTAGAAATAAACGCGATAAAAAGCCGTAAATGGTCGAAACATCAAAAATTTCAAAAATTGCCGAGATTTCCAATATTGCAATGATTGCCGACATTGGAAAAAATTGTCGAAGTTGCTTATACTAACCAAAATCTTACAAATTGTCCCAATCGCAGATTATCAAAGTAACAAAGATTGTGGAATTTTCAAAAATTACCGAAAATGTGACAATTCACTAAAATGTTGAAATTGTCGAAAATTGTTTAAGTTCGCCGAAAATGCAAAAATTGTCGCTTTTTAGAAAAAAATCCGAATCTGCAAAATATCTTTAATGAAAATTCTTTTGCCGATAATGATAAATTTACCGATATTACGAAAACTAACGATATTTAAAAAATTGTTTCTATTGTTGAAATTTGCAGCTTTCAAAATGCGAAAATCTACGAAAATCCTTTGATTACCGGAAATGTTAAAAGTGCCGAAATTGGTATAGTGGCCAAAACTGCAAGCATAACGGAAATGTTAGTTTGAAACTAATACTCGATTATAGAGCTAATCGAATAGTTCGAAAAATCCCATAATTATAATCGAATAATCGATTATTAAACCAGAAATTCACTCTATTATTGAATAATCGAGTAATTCGAAAAATCCGACATCTCTAGTTGCAAAATAGCAATCTATCGAATTATCAATTTACCGAACGTGATGTTTCTGATATTTGCAGATTTTTAAAAATATCAAATTTCTGAAATAGAGAAATACCACTAAAACGGCCAAAACTAGCGAAATCGAAAACAATAAATAAATATTACAGAAATGGTGATAAAATGTCGGAAGCTTGACAGAATTTGTAAAATCAAAAATTGCTGAAATTGCAAATAAATACCGAAATTGTGAAAAATTTAACCATTTGCAAAATCGCTGAAATTGCAAAAAAAAAATACTAAAACTGTCAAATTTCGCGAAATTTTCTTGAATTACTTGACTTGCCGAATTGTTAAGTTTTAGAATCAAGCCGAAATAGTTGCAAATAGTTAAAATTACAAAAAAAGCTGAAGTTTACCGAAAATTAAAAAAAAAATGAAAATGCTGAAAAATCGAAAGAAATTACCGAAGTGTCCAAAAATTTTAAAATTCACCGAAATAAAAGTAAACGGATGTTGCAGAAAATTGCAATTTGTTAAAATTGCATTTCAATTTATTAAATTGATAAAATCGTCTATATTACAAAATTTTCTAATATTGAAAGAATTTTGAACCAACACGAACAAATGTTGGCAGCACCCTCTCTGATTTGAATGAAACTTTCTGGATATGTAAACTTTTTCACAAAAAACCACTTTACATACTTGTTTTTTTTTTCAAAATTGATCTTGGCTGTCTTTTGAAAAGGGTCAAACTTTTTCAACCTATTTTTTTTCAAATAGTTAAACGTAGTGTAAGAACGACAAATCCTACAAAAGAGTGTTGTGCTAATGATTTTCACAAAATAAATCAAATTTTTGAGTGAAAATGTTCCAAAAAAATCCTTATTGAGTTCCACACTGAAAAAAGTGATTTAAAAAAATAAAATTTAAAAGAAAAAATTTTTTGATCTTGATAAAATTTTGTCCTAGCATAGGTGATTATGTTCCCTACCAACCGAACATTCTTTGCAAGATTGGGCATTTTTAAAGGAAAAAAAAGTCTTACAAAAGTCTATTTCTTGTCCAAACTGAATTTTGTTATTCAGTATCTTTTTATCGAAAACTAAACTTAACTGAAAGCCATTGTCGTCCAAGATGTCAATGAAAATCAATTTGTGAGAAAATTACACTGAATACTCTATTGCTAATTTGCAGATACTAGCAAAAAAGTATTAGTGCTGGATACGAAAAAGTTTTTGTTTGAAAAACTTTTTTCCCCTGAAAATGTCTCTCTTACAGGTTGACAGGGAACATAATTACCTATGAGTATCTCGGCACAAAATTTCATTCGAACAAAAAAAGGGAGTTTTTTAGGAGTTTGACTTCAAATTTTTAAGATCGATTTTTCAGTGGAGGGTTCGATAATTAATTTTTTTTCATTAGGCTAATTTTGTGAACATCACTAGCACAAGTATTTTTTGTAGGATTTGACATTTTTCGACAATATTTTTCTTGCAAAAAGGTGCTAAAAAAAGACTAGATCAATTTTGGAAAAGCATTTGAATCTGAAAGGGTTGGAAAAAAGTGGCTTAAATTGCCCAAATCGGTTGTTGTTTTAAATAAACTGTCATTCTTTTTTTGTCGTGCTGGCAGTTTAGCAATTACATCCAGCAAAGACACGCACCACGAACGAGTAACGAAATGTTACAGTTCAGCAATGACATACACCCTAAACAGAAAACGAAACGTTTCAACGAGGTGACACTCGTGCAACTGAGCAATGACACACTGCCAGCGAAGTTACCAGTATACACGATAGCAAAAAATAGTCTCATTGGTTACAACCAATGCCTATTGCAATAAATATTTGTTTTTCTGTCAGTCTCTTCGGGAGGCAGCTAATCGTTCACAATTCAAACAACGAAATGCTGCCTAAGTAGTCGCTTATGGCTTCAACACTAAACTCACATATGGTGTAATAATGCGACAATAGATTATAATGCCCAAGATGGGATTAACCAGTAAAATGTTCACAGGGCATGAGAAAATTTTTACTTCACTTGCAGGATGGCTCGCTGGAAGAGCATTTCTAATTCCGTTTTCAAGTATGTAGCTGATAAACCAAACGAACCCGCTTCAAGAGAATACATGTATTATCGCTTCACTTCAGCAGCAAATTTTAGGCGAAAATACATTACCCGCAGATAAAATTTGAACATTTATGCTGTAGGAATATCTATTCAGTACATGAAAAACTTGTTTTACTCTTATGTTCTTTTGCATAATTTCACTTACATGAAACAGTAACTACGTAACTGACAAAAATGTTAGGTTTCTGGTGAAATGAAGCGGATTTTTGTTTTGCGTTTTGCTGTCTTCATTCTCAACCAAGTGACAGCACTCGAATACACCAATATCGTTTGCCTGAATGGTTAAGAAAAAACTAAGAGATATGTTTGGTAAATCAATAACATTTCGGTAGAAACTACCAGGGCGTGAAAAATTGAATTTGGATGGCAAAATCTCATCAAACCAAGCTCTAATTATAAAGTTTTGGTTGAAAAGATTATGACTCCAATCAATATATACAGCATTTAACAATAGTTTTTCAAAATCTTCAAACTTGCGATGATTGCCATAGATTTAGCATCACTGATCGGACAAAACCTTACCATAGTAAGCCATGACTACTGTCCATCCCGTGTCCCGTCACTGATCAGCAGCATTGTAAATCGTCGTTTCACGCCTGACCGGTAGGCAACCAACAGCTCGGCAAACGTGAACCCGCGTTTCTCTTTAGTCTACTCTACTATATCTGCTGGTGACTAAGCAGGTAAGGTAGAAGAATAACCCCGAAAACCTCGATGCAATGAATGAGGTGCATCTCATTCTCATCCATTGCATGGCTATGGGTCGTCCGCGCACCGTCGTCCGAGTATTGTAAATTGCGACCAACCACACCAACCAACACCGGATTGTCGCAGTCCTGTAGCACAGTTTTCCACCGGGATGCCATTTTTATTATCGCTTTCAGCACAGTTGGCAGCTGGAAAAACTCATCTTAATTACGAACCATAAAACTGCCACTTACCCCAACACACACACACACACACACACACACCCCGAGAGAAGGCGAACAGTGAGAAGAATTGGGGCCAAAGAACAGCAGGGGAACACTTTTACTCGCATTGTTGGTAGCCACCACCATCATCATCATCATCATCATCATCAGGATGAAAAAGAATCAAGAAACCGACGGGAAAAAACTTTCAACAAACTGAAATATAATAAAGATAATCAGGAAGCATGTCGTCATTAGAAGTTGGGACTGCTTTAGCGCTCCAGTGCCGTGCGAACATTTTACCTTTTCGATGTGTGTGTTTCGGTTGTTGGCTAGCTACCATGCGTATGGAATGGATGGAATGGGTTCCGGTAATAACATTTGTCTCGTCCTTTCAGCGCCAAACCACACACGGGAATCACACATGGTACAAGTGCGCCCCCTGTTCTACCCAACTACTGCTAATGGCTGCTGTTACTTTTGTTGTTGTCGCTGCTGTTGTAGTCGAAATTACCGGTGCAAATTCGTCCTTCTATGCTACCGTTGCTACTATTGCTTTTGCTTCGCGTTGGTGAGTCTCTGAATGAAAAACTGTGACGACGGTTGGCGAAAAACTTTTGGTCCACAATTACCCGCGATGAATGCTTTCAATTGGTGACACAATTGGGATTTGCGCGGACCACCGTTGTTGGAAGGTGAAATGTTGCTCCGTCTGTTTATTTTTCCTTTTGTTGTGTTTGAAGTTATGAGAGCACTGACGAACTGGAATACTGCATACGACAACACTTGTTTCGATTGTTGTTGGGAAATCAAAGGGAAGAGGGTTCAAAGTTATTCAAAGTTGATCTTGTTTCGGATGGAACTTAGTTTATTTTTCTAGATATGCTACGAGGCAATCGAAGCTTTTTTTCACTATTACCAGTGCGTTCGGAAGCGGAAACCGGGGACTAAAGACTGTCCCAGAAAGTATGGACGCAACCAAAAACCGCTGCCATTTCGCAATGGTTCAGAATCTGTCAATTTTTATGGCTGCGTCCTGTTGTTTACACTTTTCTCTAACCACTTGTGCAGTTGTTTATTCGTTTTCATTAGTGTGTTTCGAAATGCGTGAACTTTCAGCAGAAGAACGTCGAAAAATTATGTACAAATGATGCAACTATAAGAAGCAAAAACAACCGAAACGTAGTCCGAAATAAGAAGCATCGATCAGGCCGAGGGTTAGAAAGCTGTACAATACGATTCTTGCTGGAAATTTGAACTGCATAATCATGGACGACGAAACCTACGTGAAACTCGATTACAAATCCTTGCCGGGACCACAATATTATACGGTGCGAAAAGGGCAAGTGTTAAACCAGTCCGAGACATCGATTGAAGTCGAAAATTTTGGTAAGAAAGCTATGGTCTGGCAAGCAATTTGCAGCTGCGGAAAGATTTCGAAACCCTTCATCACCACTGCTTCAATGAACAGCGAAATATACATCAAGGAATGTTTACGAAAACGACTTTTACCCATGATTCGAAGCCACAAGGATCCTGTTGTCTTCTGGTCAGATCTTGCTTCTTGCCACTACTCGAAATCAACGGTAGAATGGTATACTACCAAAAATGTCACTTTCGTCCCAAAAGACATGAATCCACCAAATTGCCCACAACTTCGACCAATTGAGGAATTTTGGGCATTAACGAAGGCACATCTTAGGAAACATGTCTCGGCAGCCGAAACCATTCAACAGTTCGAAAAAGATTGGAAAAAAGTGTCAAAACTTGTCGTCAAGAAGTCTGTACGGAATTTAATGAGGAACGTTCGCAAGAAGGTCCGCCAGCTAGTCTACAATGGCTAAGTAGCAAATGTTGAGAATAATATTCTGTTGTTGTAGTCTAATATTATCAGTATATCGAATAAAATTCGAATATCTAACACTTGTGAAATATTTACAGCGAAATCAAAGTGCGTCCATACTTTCTGGGACAGTCTTTAGTAGTTCCAAAATATTTTTATATATCCACTAACTAACAACTAGATGAATCTACCAGTCAGTTGTATAAAAAATTTCACCTCGTTTCGCCATCACTCACTCATGAAATTGGAAATTTTTCACTTATCGCGCTGTAATACCGGAACCGAAAGTCGGATCTGGATCAACTTTTCGGACTTCCTAAAGAATTCCAAGATCTTTTATTTTATAAGACCTTTCGTTTGAATCTAAGTTTGTGATAATCAGTCACACCATCTCTGAGAAGCGTGAGTGACAATTTTTTTTTCATTTTTTGGTGCATATCACCCTTTAATTCCGGAACCGGAAGTCGGATCGAGCTAACATTGAATGGCGATCTATGGGACCATAAGACATACCATTTGAATCTCTGTTTGTAAAAATCGGTTAAGCCTTCTCTGAGAAAATCCTGTTACATTATTTGTCACATACACACATACATTTTGTGATCTCGACGAGCTGAGTCGAATGGTATATGACACTCGGCCTTCCGGACCTCCGTTCAAAAGACGGTTTGCAAATGCTGAAATGATCGAAAAATTCTAGTGTTGGAATGTAGGATTTTTCGAATGGTCATACGGTCGATTGTTCGATTGTTCGAATGTTCGAATGCTCGAACGTTTGAATGTTCGAATTTTCGGTTGTTCGATTGTGTAACATTGTAGTGTTCCAAAATTCAAATGTTCACATGATGAGATGAACGAAAAATTCTAGTGTTAGAATGTTGAATTTTTCAAAAGTTCCAATATTCGAATGTTTGTATGTTCGAATGATGGAATGTTCGAATGCTCGAACGTTCAAAAGCTCGAATGTTCAAATGTTCGAATATTCGAATAATCGAATGTTCAAATGTTCGAATGCTCAAATCTTCGAATGTTCGAATGATCGAATGTTTGAAGTTTGGAATGTTCGAACAATCGAATGTTCTAATATTCAGTGTTGGAATTTTGGATTGTTCGAATGGTCAAATGGTCGAATGGTTGAATGCTCGAATGTTCAAATGTTCAAATCGATAATCCCGCGACAAAAGGGCCAAACTGCAAATGAGAGCCTCTCTTTGGTTACTTTATCTTTCGATTATAACGAAGCTTCCAATGAAATTTCTTCAAAGTTTTCAATATCAATCGAAATCTTGCGGGTTTGGCTTGAGACTTATGCGAAAAGCTTAGCTTCAAATACAAAATCAATCTGGTAATTCGCGAAAGAAAAAAGTGAACAAAGAGAAACTGGCACTTGCAATTAGGTCCTTTGGTCGTGGGGGCGATCGAAATGTTCAAATGTTCGAATTTTAGAATATTCGAATGTTTGAAAGGTCGAATTTTCGCCTATTCGAATATTCAATTGTTCAAATGTTCGAAAGGTCGGATGTTGAAGTGTGGGGTTTTACAATTGTTCGAATGCTCGAACGTTTGAGTATCAGATTGTTCGTATATTCGTTAATTTTAATATTGAAATGTTGAATTGATCGAAAATGTGATTTTTTAGAATGCTCTCTATTTTTCAGTTGTTCGATTATTCTATCGCTCGATAGTTCAATATTTTGAGTGATTGTCGGATTGAATGTTCGAATATTCAAATGATCCATCTTCCATGTTGGACTGTTCGAATATTCGAATGATTGAATGGTAGATTGTTAGAATGTGCGAAAAGTTAGAATATTTGATATGTTCGATTGTATAATTTTTGCCTATTCGAGTATTCAATTGTTAAAATGTTCCAATAGCTCAATATTCGGTCGTTCGAATGGTCGAATGTTCAAATGATTGAATATTCGTATGATCAAATTTTCGAAAGTTCGAATGCATGAATGTTCGAATGTTTGAAAGTTCGATTGTTAGTATGCTCGAATATTTGATTATTCGAATGATCGAACATTCAAATGCTCGATTGTTTTATTATGGCTTTTTACCTATTTTAATATTCAATTATTCAAATGTTCGAGTGATTGAATGCTCTAAAGATCGAATGTTCCAATGTTCGAATGTTCGAGTACTAGAATGTTTGAATGTTTGATGGTTTGAATGTTTAATTGTTTAAATGTTTGAATGTTTGAATGTTTGAATGTTTGAATATTTGAATGTTCGATTGGTCAAATGTTCGAATGTTTTGAATGCTCGGATATTCAAATGCTCGAACAGTCGATTGTTCGAATGATTGAAATTTCAAATGGTCGATTGTTCAAAAGTTCGAATATTCAAATATTAGAATTTTCATATGTTCGAATGTTTGAATTTTCGAATGTTTGAATGTTTTAATGCACGAATGTCGAATGATCGATTTGCCAATTGTTCGAATGTTTAAGTGTTCGAATGGTCGAATATTAGAATGTTCAAATGTTAAAGTGTGGGACTTTACGATTGTTCGATTTTTCGAGAGCTCTAACGTTTGCGTATCAGATTCCTCGTATATTCGTCAATTTGAATATTTGAATGTTCGAATATTCGAATGTTTGAATATTTGAATGTTTGAATTTTTTATTGTTAGAATGTAGGAATGTTCGAATGATCGAATATTTGATTGTTCGAATGGTCGAATATTCAAACATTCAATTATTTAATTGGAGACTGTTTGTCTTTTAGAATATTCAGTTGCTCAAATTTTCGAATGGTGAAATGTTCGAATGTTCGAATGCTCGAATGCTGCTCAAATGCTTGAATGGTTGAATGGGAAAATGTTCGAATGCTTGAATATTCGAATGGGCAAATGGTCGAATTTTCAAATTTTCGGTCGTTCGGTTTGTCGATTGCTTCATTACTAGAATACGAATATGTACGATACGTTTCAAAGCTCAAATGTTCAGATGATCGAATTATTCGAGTGCTGGGATGTTTGATTGTTCGAAAGGTCAAATGATCGAATGACCGAATGATCGAATGTTCGAAAGTGTGAATGTTCGAATATTCGAAAGTTTGAATGTTCGAATGCTCGAATGTTCAAGCGGTGGAATGGTCGAATGTTTGAATCTTCGAATGTTCGAATAGTCGAATGTACAAATGTTTGAAAGATCGCATTTTCGCCTTTTCGAATATTGAATTGTTCAAATGTTCGAATGTTTTAATTTTCGAATGTTTGAATGTTCGAAAGTTCAGATATTCGAATTTCCAAACACTCAAATGAGGGGTTTTACGATTTTTCGAATGTTCGATTGCTCGTATGTACAAAAGTTCAAATGTTCGAATGTGTTTATTTCTTTACCTTTTTTTTAATTTTTGAATATTCGAACGTTTGAATGGTTGAATGTTAGAATGATTGAATATTCGAATGTTTAAGAGATCGCATTTTCGCTTTTTAGAATATTGAATTGTTCTAACGTTAGAATGTTTTAGTTTTCGAATGTTCGAAAGTTCAGATGTTCGAATGTTTTAATTTTCGAATATTCGAATGCTCGAAAGTTCAGCTGTTCGAATTTCCAAACACTTAAATGAGGGGTTTTACGATTTTTCGAATGTTCGATTGCTCGTATGTACAAAAGTTCAAATATTCGAATGTTCAAATTTTTCATTTTTTGAATATTCGAACGTTTGAATGGTCGAATGTTAGAATGTTCGAATATTCTAATGTTGGAAAGATCGCAGTTTCGCCTTTTTGAATATTGAATTGTTCAAATGTTCGAATGTTTTAATTTTCGAATGTTCGAAAGTATAGATGTTCAAATGTCCAAACGCTTAAATGTGGAGTTTTACGATTGTTCGATTTCTCGAATGTTCGAACGTTTGAGTATCAGTTTGTTTGCATATTCGCATATTTTAATGTTCGAATGTTAGATCGATCGAAAATTTAACTGTTTGAATGTTCCATTCTGCATTTGCTAGATTATTCTATCGCTCAGCAGTTCGATTTTTCGATTGTTCGAATGATCGTCGGTTTGAATGTTCGAACACACAAATGCTTTAATGCTCGAATAATTCCGACGTTCGAATGTTGGAATGTTTGCATGCTTACTTTAGTTCGAATGCTCGAATGTTCACTTGTTCGAGTGTGAGATTGTTCGAAACTCAGTTCTCTTCTTCGATTGTTGTAAAGTTTGATTACTGTTCGCATTAGCGATTGTACGATTGTTCGCATGCTCGAAATTTCGATTGTTCGAATTATTCCAATGTTCAATTGTTTACTTTTTCGATTGTCTGATTCTATTCGATTGCTCGACTGTTTGAATTGTTGAATGTTCGGATGTGTGGATAATTGAATTCTAGAATCAAGCAATGCTGGATTGTTCGGCTGTCAAATGTTTGAATGGTCGAATGTTCGCATATTTTAAAACTTGAACGTTTCAATATTCGCGAGTAGCAATATCAACATAGTCGTACATTCACATATTCTAAAATGAGAAGGGTATTACTATGCGAAAATTGGCGAAGCGGTTTGGAATTCATGATGCCAGTGTTAAAACCTTCATTAATAAGTTTGGGAAACACTATTCTTTGGATGAGCTACCAGGAAGAGGTAGAAAACCAGGTTCTTCCAATCCGAAACTGGACCAGAATCAGGAATCAGGAATCAGAACAAATTGGCTCAAATGGCACGTTCCCCTTGATATTTGGAGATTTGTGCCTTGCCATCAATTTGTTTTTAGCATCATTTTCCCGATATATAAGAGGGAAGGATTGAAAGGAAATTGTAAGGGTTGGACTAGGAGGATGGGAAAAATTGACGACACAAAAACACATAAAAGCAGAAGTAAATTCTGCACCCCTAAGGGATGTTGAACAATCTGCTGAGGATCACATTTAGTGGAAGCAGAAGGAAATTCTGAACCTCTACGAGGTCCCGAACAGTCTGCTGTTAATAAAACCTCCAACCCCCGAGAGGATTTAGAGATCTTACAAAAGCGACACCATTCTGCACTCCCGGAAGAATGCAGAACGACTCGCAGTATGTACGAGAAGAAGTAAATTCGGTACCCCTCAGAGGATGCCAAACAATCTGCCAAACCCTATTTAAGGTGAATACAGAAGGGATTCATTCACTCCAGGAAGAACGATGAACCCTTCTGACTATAGCTCCTTACCACATTGGGTGAGAAACGAGAGAATATCCTTCAATTTTAGCTCCGCATACACAGACTCAACCATGTATGGAGAACCAAAAACCCGGATACGTAGCTGCGTCAATGCGGGACAGTTACATATCAGATGATATGAAGTACCATAATCGCATTCACACAAATCACACGAATAATACTCAGCACGTTGAATAGTAGCCATGTGATAATTGAGTTTGCAATGTCCAGTCAGAGCTCTGACCAGAATACTGCAATGATGCTTGGAGAAATGCAGTAGACACTTTGACATTTTCAGATTTAAATCTGGTAGAAATGCTTTTGTCTGAGCGCAAGTTTGCAAGCTGCGCCAGTAGCTGGCATGTTTGGATGCAGCCCAAGAACGTATCTTGTGCTTTATCCAACTAGTTGAAAGTGGTAAAGCTGGTTCAGGACCAACGAAATCATTCGTTGCACCAGCTCTAGCCAACTCATCAGCCCATTCATTTCCAGTAATACCAGAATGGCCGGGTACCCATATGAAGTAAACAGCATTTGAAATGCTGAGGTCTTCAATTTGAGTTCGACATGCGATCACTTGATTCGACCGTGAGTCATTCGAACTGAGTGCTTTTAAGGCTGCCTGACTGTCGGAACAAAAATAAATACGTTTACCACAGATCCTCTGCTGAAGTGCCGATTGTACTCCACACAGAATTGCGTAGATTTCTGCTTGGAACACAGTACAGCATCTACCAAGTGAATGAGACTGCTCCAGCCTATTTCACGACAGTAGATACCAGCACCAGCACGACCATTCAACAGAGAACCGTCCGTAAAACAAACTATGTGTTCATCAAGTTGTCGTTCCAGACAACCAGACAATCATTCCTAACGAAGAGGATAGCTCACATTGAATGTTTTAAAAGGAAAACTGCTTGTGAGAGTTAGGTCACTAGGAGCGAGTAAATACTCATCCCACGGAAACATTTGAGACCACAAGCGAGTGTGACTGGTAGCATATTCTAATGGGTTACTGTTCCAAAGCCCTGTAACCCTAAGACGGTATGCACAAGATAATGCTTCTTGTTTTAGGAACACATGTAGTGGTTTAATGCACAGTAGCGCCTCTAGAGCAGCAGAAGGAGTTGTCGTGAATGCTCCTGTCATCGCCATTAGGACCATCCTTTGGAGATGATTTAGCTTTGACTGAACTGTCGCGACTTCTCCTTTCTGCCACCATACAAGACATCCATATGCTAAAATTGGTCTAACGATAGTTGTGTAGATCCAATGAATATATCTGGGTTTGAGTCCCCATGATTTTCCAAAAGCTCGTCTGCATTGGCCGAAAGCCATGCAAGCTCTTTTAATCCTGAAATCAATGTGAGCAGACCAATTCAGTTTTGAGTCAAGAATAACCCCGACGTATTTAACTTGATCGACCACAGTGACCCCTGAACCAAAGAACTGCAACGGACGAGCTCCTGTAATTATCCTACGATGAGTGAAAAGCACCATTGATGTTTTGCCCGGATTTACAGATAATCCAAACCTGACAACACCATTGTTCAACAGATCGCAGGGCTTGCTGCATTAAATCAAAGAGAGTGTTAATGCTTATACCGGTCATCAATATATGATAATCGTCGGCAAAACCATAAGTCGGAAATCCAAGGTTATAAAGTTTCCTTAACAAACCATCAGCGACTAGGTTCCATAAAAGTGGGGATAGTACACCACCTTGAGGACACCCACAGACACTCAGCTTTCTAATCTCTGGCCTACCGAAGCGATGATCAAAGAAGTTGATTGCTAAGCATTGCGTGTATCCAGTAAGGGAAAAACCCAAGATATTCCGTTCACGACTGCAATGTTTAACCTCCTGCAGCCATTCAGCCATCGGCACGGAAATACACCTTGACTTAGGAGTTCCTATTTTTGTGGCCTTTTACGACATGGAATAGGAAACCAGTGGATCAATTCTTGGTAAAAAATAATTCCGCCGGATGCCACACGGCTTACCTGTTTGGTGGACTTATACCACCGGTACAGGTGGACCGTAGCGTTATTCTTAGCAGTTGGGAAACCGCTACCGACACTACACGGCTATCTAGGCTGCTCAGAGAGGGAAGTTAACATTGATGGTCAACTTCCATGGATGGCCGAGCAGCCGTTAAAAATCAACATATCAACATAGTCGTACATTCACATATTCTAAAATGAGAAGGGTATTACTATGCGAAAATTGGCGAAGCGGTTTGGAATTCATGATGCCAGTGTTAAAACCTTCATTAATAAGTTTGGGAAACACTATTCTTTGGATGAGCTACCAGGAAGAGGTAGAAAACCAGGTTCTTCCAATCCGAAACTGGACCAGAAAGTGGTATCTCTAATCATGAAGAACAAATCAATGTCAATACGTGATTTGGCAAAAAAAAAACAGGAATGAGTGTAAGAATGATCCAGCGTATCAAGAGGCGAAATCACCTGAAAACCTACAAGAAGCAGAAAACCTCGAAATAAAGTGTAGAACAGAAGAAGCAAGCAGCAACAAGGGGCTGGAAATTGTATTCGCGTCTTTTGCAGTGTCCGGATGCATGCGTTCTGATGGACGATGAGACTTATATAAAGGAGGACTCAAAAACCCTTCCAGGTCCACAATAGTTTACTGTCGTCGTTGGAATGTGAAGCGATGCGAACAGGTCGATTGAAGTGAAGAAATTCGGTCGAAAGTTACTGGTATGGCAAGCAATATGTTCCTACGGTTTGAAGTCAACCATTATTTACACTACCGGAACTATAAATACAGAAAACTATCGATCTGAGTGTCTCCAGAAGAGATTGCTGCCTTTATATAAGAATCATAGTATACCTCCACTGTTTTGGCCGGATTTAGCGTCGGCTCACTACGCCAAAACCACTCTCAATTGGCTTGCGGAGAAGGGTATAAATTTCGTTGAGAAAAATATCAATCCACCAAATTGCCCTCAGCTTCGACCCATCGAACGTTACTGGACAATCGTGAAGAGTGTCTTCAAGAAAAATTTCGATAAAAAGTTCGAAAATTACCGAATAACTTAAATTTCATCCGGTTTTCATTATGCTCAAGTTTACCCTCGTACAATAAAGGGTTAATTTTTAGTTTGAATAAAATATTGTTTTTTTTTATCATAATTTGTTTGCAAATTTCAAAGTGTTGTAATATTAGATACTTTGCATTAATCGGTTTAAAATATGACAAAAAACTCGTTAGTATAAATCCGAACTTCACCGGCGGCCATCCATTATTGGAAGCCACACATATATCTGCCTGGCCTTTCGCAAACTTTCCCAAACTCAAACTTTCATCCGAAATTTAGTTTCAATCAAAAAACTCATCACCGCTCTCGACGATTCCTATTGCCTAATCGAACCAGGAGAGCCCAGTCAAGTGCAGTCATTTCAATCTGACCTCCATTTTCGAACACCAAACCCGGTGCGGCTCGGACGGGAATGGAATGGAAAACCGATTGTTCGGACGACCGACGAAACCATAAATTTACACCTGACTGAAAATTGCATCTCTTGAAGCACACGGGTGACCACCTCGTTTGTCACCGGTTTTGGTTCGGGAATAGACAGCCGGTCGCAAGACAGCCGTCGGTCATATGTTCGTCGTTTCGGTTTGGATTGGAAAAAGGGGAAAAAAAACCTGGATCCTTCAAACGGATCCTGGCAACTGGAGAAACCAAACATCAAACCAATTTTGCTGTTCGAATCGGCATGCATTCATTGCCTAGCAGCCCAGTGCCAGCGTAGATTCTGATTCGTCGGTCAAACGTTACCCGGGGACACCTTTTTTTTTTGTTTTGGTACGAATGATTTGAATTAAATTCTCGTCGCAGTTGGCTTTGCTACCGATATGCTACGAAAATTTCGAAATACGTTTTTTGTTTCCCCGTGTTACTACAGTTACTACACACTTAGAAAATTTCGCAGAATTCGGTAATTTTTTACCGAATTTTCAACAGCTGAACGTTCGGTAATCAGTTCGGTAATTGAATTGAATACCGATCGTTCGGTTATTGCTGAATTGTCAAATAATTACCGTAAACTGTAAACCAAATGGATCTAACTGATTGCTCGGTAATTTTTTGTGTTTGTTTACTTTTCGTTAAAATTCTAAATTTGAATGATTTTTCGGATTTCATAAAACTAAACTTTAAACTTATGATAAGGTTTTTCGGATTTGGATATTTTTCTTAGAAACGAGTGAAAAAATTCGAAACAGTCGTGACTACGGTGCACTATATATCCACGAAAAAAATATAAAAAATGTCTAGAAAAAATGTAACTTCATTTCCCGGTTGACCGGAATTATGAGCGCCTTTCGGAGCATTGCACAACCTGTCAAGTCCACCAGAATTATATGAAATTATGTTCTGCCTATAAGTAAACAAAAAGTTTTGAGTAGTTCTAATATTTTAAAAACTGGTGCACTTGTACCTCATTTCATTCGACGAACCCTTCAAGATATTTTTCGATTAGTAAATGAAAAGACACTTACTGAAAATTTTAATAACTGTTTGACAGTTAGTTTTCATGACAATCAGTATTTACAGAAGTTCGGTTATTGGAAGATTATTTTACCATACGGACGGTATGGTTTTTACCGTACTCGGCGACTATTCAGATTTACCGTATGAATTGTATATCTATTTACAGAATTCTGTAATGAAAATTTGCGTAAAACTGATCGTCCGGTAAAAACTTGCATAATTTTTGTAAAATGAAATTCATGTACAGAAATATCGGTAATTTCTATTGATTACCGAAAGTTTTCGTCAAAGAAAATTACCGAACAACGGAATTGAATCTTAGTGTGTCTACTGTGCGGAATTTTTTTTTCTTCACTCAGTTACACTGAACATGATTTGCACGGTAGCATCATGTGCAAAGCATTCGATCTATCACTGCTTGTAGAACACATGAAATTCATGAAAATAAACACTTAACTTATAAAATGAGTGTAAAAACTGTTGATATTTAGTGGAAATCATGTTACGTTTATATGAAATGCACTTAAAAACGATCAGATATATCGTTACCTCCAGAGTCTATATGCGTTTCATGTGAATGTCACATAGTTTTCCACATAGATACATACATACATTTGTGCTATACTCATTCCCACTAGAAAATGAAGTATTTAACACATGTAGTTCGATTCAATAGCAAAACACATAACATCCAAAGGAAAATCACATCAAAGCTAAGTGAAATATTATATTATCTCGCAACAAATCGCTTTGGTTACGTATTGAAATGAAAAAGCATATTAAATTGAAGTGGTGTTCACATATGAATCGATCGTGCAAATTTTTATCAGTGTTGTGACTTCCGAGTAGTGATGTCTGATTTTCCGTATTAATCGATTATTAATCGTGTAATTGTGTAATCGATTACTATTAAGCACTAATCGCTTAATGCGACTAATCGATCAAATTATTGTAAGCAGAAAGGAAAATGTGTGTTGAATGAAATATCTTTTCCATTAGTGTATAAGAAAGCAAGTAAAAATATGAGAAAATGTGGTGGAAAAGTCTTAAAAATTGTCAGTTTCTCGGAACATTCAATAAAATCTATGATCTGTGATAATCAAACCGACGAAAAAATCTATGAACTTTGTAACCATGGGCAGAATGGGCCATAAATCATTATTTAGATTGAAATTCGTATTTCCTTGAATTATGACAGATGAAACTGCAACTATCATCATAGCACACCAGCGCCTTTAGTATTGAGACACTACATTAGATTGTCCATAGCAAAACCTATACCTAACGATTGAGTTTTTTTACCTACATAAGAGTTTTTTGTTGCTGTTGCCTTCAATTTCCACTGCCATTTGAGCCAATTTGTTCTGAATATTTATATCTCATTATGTTATAAATATGATTCCAAATCAGAAGCAAACATTCAGATTTTATTAAGATTTTAGTGAGTCCAGATATCGTATTTAAGGGCCGTTATATTTCAGGTAAAACTATACTAAAGAGTTGAGAAAAAAACAGTTCAAACACTTTTTTCGATCAAATTTTTGACTTTCAATCCGAGTAATGCTATGATTCAATGAAGAACAGTAACAAAGATGCTTTTGAAAACAATAATTTGGTATTTAATTTTGAAATGGCGGCCTAAATTTCAAATTTGAGAACGTTGCTAAGTAATTCCTACTTAAATTGTGTAAAGTTTTTATTCAAATACTAGCTGGCCCGTCGAACTTCGTCTCGCCTGAAATTATTTTTTTAAATTTGTGTTTTCGGACAGCAGAGTTGTCAAACGTTAATGTTTCTTTCCATTATTTTACTGATTACTTGGCTTACAATAAACGAATTATGACAAATTAATATCCAACATCATGAATTATTGTGGATATGTTCAATGCTTTTGTTACGCAAAAACTAAACAAATGCACCAATTGCCATCTCATCCTTCGAGTCAGTGTATTGAACAGAGATTGTATATCTCTCTCAAACTAAAGATTTGACATGTGGGATGATGGATTTGATTGAATCATATCTGACTGGTCGTAGTATGACCGTGAAAATTGGCGACTGCGTTACTCCATCATTCATCGTGAGCTCTGGCATTCCTCAGGGAAGCCATCTAGGACTATTCATATTTCTGATGATCTAAATTTCGCATGCAATGCATGAAGCTATCATTCGCCTACGATTTCAAGCTGTTTCATCTCATCAAATATCTGAAAGACTCAAACTTCTTGCAGTCACAGTTGGATGTATTTTTTAACTGGTGCAACGTCAACAGAATGGTTATAAACGCCTCTAAATGTTCCGTTACCTCCTTCTCTCGTAAACGAACCACGATCATGTATGATTACACTATTTCGCAAGCTGTACTAAAACGGGAGACATCAAATAAGGATCTAGGAGTGTTATTAGATTCAAAACTTAGTTTCAAAGATCACATAGAATCTCTAAAGCATTAAAGATGCTAGGATTCATCTTTCGCATTTCAAAAAATTTCAATAACATATACTGCCTGAAATCGTTATATTGCGCTCTAGTTCGTTCTACACTGGAGTATGTGCTGTTGTTGTTTGGGCACCATATTACCAAACTGATAAGCAGGGCATTGAAGCTGTCCAGCGCAAGTTCATTCGTTTTGCTTTGCGTCGCCTGCCCTGGAGAGATCCATTTAATCTTCCAAGCTACGAAAATCGTTGTAGGCTCATACACTTCGATTTGCTATCTGTCCGCCGTGATACACAAAAAGCTGTTTTCGTCGCGGACCACATCCAATGTCGATAGTTGATAGTGCAGATCTCCTACAACAGCTAAGTTTTGACATTCTTCGGCGTAATTTGCGGTTTAATCCCTTTCTCAGAATTCCTCGTGCTAGAACTAACTATGGCTTCAATGAACAGTTTTCGAGTATGTGCCGCGTATTCAATACTTGCTCTGATGAATTTGATTTCAATTTATCTCGTAACACCATTAAAACCCGTTATCTCCGAATCTTTTCCCGCTAGTTTAATTAAGATAATTAGTCGATAGCTTAGCTTATGTAGTTTAAAAAAGTTTAGCTTTGTAGTTTAAAAAAGGATCATTTAAGATTTGGTTATGTATCATTTGGTCAAATGTTATCTGTTGATACAAAAGATGAGAAGGTTTTATGCCGTCTGGAGAAGGAGAACCAAAATCTCAGCTCCAGCAGGCTTTTCCCTTGCTCCTAAATAAACAAATAAACAAATTAACAGATGGATGAAAAAGAGATGACCAAGATAAATACTTTAAATTGACCCCACAAATTTCCAAAAGCAGCCCTCGGGGATGGTTGTTTGTCATTGAATGTTAAGACTTATTTGTACTGAAGACGTTTAAAAATTTAATAGCAAATCCTTAGGGATTATCGAAAGTAATAAACTAATTTTGAACGGTTGTCCATAACTTGCTTCACCGCTAGTGATATTATTTAGTCGTGTTTGATGAATGTTCGTAGCAGGATAATGACAGGATCAATTTTCGATAAAATGAAAAATACTTGGACATTCGAAAGTTCAAATTACCCTTTTATTAAATATTGTGTCCATTAACTTTGACATGAACGCTGGATTCGTTCAAGAATTGTATCAAAAGGTCTCTCATTCGTCGAGCCACCACATCGTTTTTCTTAGTATTCAGTCCTGAGAATCAATATTCTGTTCTAGCGGAGTGAACATGAGGAGTGATTATACCAGTATTCTTCTTATCGTTAAAGCCAATGTATAAAACAGCAGACCTCATAACTAATGGTTCTTACATGCCACGATTTCTCCTTCAGATATGATATTCACGATTCCCATATGGTAATTCGTCAAGTAATCCAAAGTTCGGAAAATGAAATGATTTGGCTTAAGCAACTTACAAATGTCATGAATATCATCCGTTTTGAAGTAAACCACTCTTGAAAACTCACTTTTTTGATTCCTATTAAGCACGTGTTTCCAAATGACGAATCAATCATGCATGTAAAATCTCCACCCAAATCTACGCGTTGCGCGCCAAAAGATTCTTTCAACGATCTAGTATTCCTTTCTTCGACGGCCAAACACTTATGCAACTCGTTATGCGCCAAACACCTATCAATGATCTAGCAATCATTGGCGACTTTTTCAGTGGAAAATTCCATTGTCCATACAAAATAACTTTATTGGTTTTTCCCACTTTTCCGGTAAGTTTTCCTAATTTTCTTGATGTACGAACCCGGTGGGGGTAAAAACTGTTCAAACAAAAAAAAAAAGCATCTCAATCCGTCCATCCGTTCTTACGTGATGCGATTACAAAGAATGATCTCTGCATTTTTATATATATAGATAAACTTTAAATTGAAAGTAAATATTTTCCAAGATGATTTTGTATTTTTTCTCTTTCAAATAAGAAAAGGTTAGGGAAAAGCTTTAAAACTCGACTAATAAATATTGGAAAAAGTGATATAGCATTCGACTCAGCTCATTGAATTCTGCAATGTTTCCTCAGAAATGATTTTCACAAGCTGCTTGAGCTGTCAAATGAATGCTTGAGTTCTTGACCTTTATCGGTGAACGATTTTCGTTTCCGAAAACATCGAGTGATGACCTAAAGCAAATTAAAGTAATATCGAATCACTTTCACAATTTTTGGATTCAAAACCAGTGAAATCGAAATGAGTTGGTTTGGTCATCAATTAATAAGATCTACAAATAGCAGATATCGCATTTAACCCGTTGTCATCTATATCATTGCATGAACAACAAAAAAAAAACGATTTATCGCACCATAATACCTTCGATTTAAAAAGTTCAATCTATCATATCTGATAAATTTATGATAATCTCATTTCGTAGTATTTTGAATACTTCCAATCTGGAATTGTGAGCTGGGATTTAACATTTGCAATGTTGAGTTTAAAGCAACCGATCCACATTGTGAGACCTTACATTTGAATCATTTTTCTCTTAGTCAATCGAATCGATGTTATATACACTTCTTCAGATTTTGCACTGTCTTTCCATCGATTTTTTATTCTAATCTAAATTTACGATAATCGATTAAGCCATCTGCGAGAAAAAGAAGTGCACATTTTGTTCAAATATGCCCGCCAATCGACACACATACACGTACAGACAATTCACAACTTCAACTTAACGAACGAACTGATTCGAATGTTATTTGAAGGTGGGCCCTCCTGGTATAAAAAAGAGAAAAACTGAAAAACTATCATTCATTAGTTTACTTCCTCAGATTCTCTAAGGTAGTAAGAAATTTGTTTCACTGAATTTAGTAATTTCCGTTTATTTACAACTATTCTTCAGCATTAAGAAAAGCTTGCTCATAGTTCTAAAATAACCCCTTTGTGATTCATTTGCCGGTTGGAAGGAAACGACGAAAGAGGTGGGGAGCGATAGATTATTTTTGTAGCAATATGGACTTACACTAGTTATTATATGATGCCAACATATCCTGCCATCCTCAGTTGGCTCTCATGTCCCGATGTAATCGTAGCGTGTGTTGACAACTCAAAACTTCCCGGTTCGGAACCAGTCGCCGCGTAGCTGCATAACTTTTTTTATGGCAAATCAAATCGCCTAAAGGTATGCAATTTCATCTTACTTCGACAAATACAATAATTTGCACGGTAAAGTCTTTCCCCTCCAAAAAAATGGGTAATAACAGCTGAAAAGTCGTACTAAATTTGTAACACATTTAGATATAATATTGATATTTACATATCGAGGTTTGTAACAATTTTGTTATCACCTAGGTTAAATTGAGTTATAATTCCTGTTATTTTAACTATTAACGAACCCAAGATTATGACTAATTTAGCTAGAAAAAACGAAACAACCCCTGATACAATTCTGTTTTCCTTTGTTGATCGGGAATTACTCAACTAAGGGGCGCCTTTTCAAAATTCGCTCTGTGGAAGAATGGGTAGAACTAAATCGTGAATATCTTGATTTTTACTAAACTCAAAAACATAACACGGAAACAGTAAAGCAAGCCCACTACGCTTGCTCGCCTTTCTTCAGACCCTGTCAACTTAGAGCGAAATCAAGCTTCAGTTCAGCAACGCCATCACACGGCATCACATTGAACATATCATGTCATTTGTATGGGTGCGCATGTGCCCGCCATATGCGTGTGTCGATTGGCGGGCATATTTGTATTCAATTCGTACTCTTATTCGCGTTTCGGATGTCGTGTCGAGCAGTTGTCTACGCAACCAGCAGCAACTAATTATCATTAATCGCATTCAGCTTCTGAATACTGAATCTGGATTCAAGTACCGAATTTTGGATTGGATTCTGGGACAACATTCGAAAACTGAATTAAGAATCTGGATTCTAGTCCACCTGATTTCTGAGCTTAATTTCAGTTTTGTTTCAAAATTCAGTTTCAGAATTAAGATTCAGATTACAGGTTCAGAAATTTACACTATTACTCTGGAACTGAATGCTAATTCCGTATTCTGAAATTGATTTCTTGACTAGATTTGGGATATTGCCTTAATGTATGTTCGGAATTTTAGTCCCGAATTCTGATTTAGGATTTCACCTTCATTATTCTGGTACATTCATATTCAGAATTCATTATCAGAATCCAAAACATGTATGTGTAGGAAATAAGAAATAAAATAAAAATAAATATATCAAAATTCTACTAAATACTTAACTATATCTGAAACAAATCGAAAATATATTCACGTATAACAAAAGCTCGCGAAATGGAACACAGTTTGTCAGTCTGGAGTAAAAACTTCTTCTTCTTCTCTATTTGTAACTGACATCTGTTGCGATGTTGCTACGGAAAAGGGCTAGTGACTTGCCTTTGAAGCAAAAGCGATAAAAAGGGATATTTTAAGAAAGGGATATGTGAAACTGGTAGCACTGAAAAAAATGAACGGGATAAATTGAGAGGGGAAGTTTCAAGAAAACGGACAGAGCGAATTTATTAATATATGAGGGAGAGAGAACGCAGAGAGCATCTTCGGGCAAGTGACTGAATGAAAGGGAGAATGGTTTATATTAACCAATACGAAGCAAAAATGATCCGAAAAAAAAAGAAGAAAAACACGAAGCGAAGCGCAGGAGATTGGCGGTTACTCTAGGCATTCTTGGAACGATTTTCAAGCCGAAAAGTTGTATCGCAAAAACATGGAAGGTGAACACGTTAAAAATCACCACAATGGCGCAGTTAATGCTCCCGCATTGTAAGTATTACATTTTGTTGTTTTGATTAACAGTTGCAATTTGATAGTGAAAATAGTTAAAAAAAATGAATTTCAAGTAGAATGACGAAGTTCGTTGTAATTGGCCGATATATTGAAATCGTTTCATAAAACATGACGGCCATTTTGAAAAATGTTAATGTATAGTGCCTATATTATGTTCGCTAAAGAAAGCTCTTCTTCTAGAGAAGAATGATGATACGGGAATTTTGACTCATAATGGTTATCCTGTAGGCTCAGCATGACCTTATGGGTGCTAAGTAGGCCGGATAGCAAAATGAAAAATCATCATGGCCGCTCGGATGATGAAGAGAAAAATCTTGACATACTAAATTAACCAGTAGGCTCAGCACGACCCTTCGGGTGTTGAGTAGGCTGGAGGTAAAAAAAAAAAATGTTTAAATTTACCATGACGTGTTAGGTGGCAATTCGAAAAAAACATGAACGAGAACAAGAGGTGATAGTAATCACGAGTATCAATTTCATTGCAGGCAAATGTCTTCGAAGAAAAAAAGGAAAAATGATGGAGATTGCACACAAGAAGAAAAACCCAAAAAGAAAGGGTGTCGGTTGCCTAAAGTCACATCCAAGGTTGAACTGATTCGGCCGGAGGTAGACAACACTTCGAATTCTCTAACACAGCAAGTAACATCGCTAAGAAATGAGCTGGAGACAGAACGAGCTAACTCGGCTATGCTACGGGAGAAGTTGGAGAGATTTTTGTTGGAGAAGGCGACACAGGAACACTCTGTCCAAACACCGCCATCAGAAACAACTAATGAGAATGACCGGCAAAGTATTAGTTTGTTCAGTGACGGTTTTCGGCCCTCTAGCACTCAGCATGGAAAATCTTCTTCCTTGGAGGAATCAAAGTTCATGTCGTCTATTAATCAGCTGTCGATAAATTCGATCACGATTCCAGAATGCAAGCCACACGGAGATGACCCAGAAATTCACAGACAAGATTTTGAACAGTGGAAAGATCTATTGGTGGACTCTTTACATTTGGCTGGTATCACCGAAGAGTCCACCAAGTATACTATCTTCAAGGTTAAGGCAGGATCGCGTTTATTGGAGATATTTAAGAACACGAAATCGGATGATCTAGCCCCGGATGCAGAAATGCATCAGTTCTCAAATGCCATGTACCGACTTAAGACATATTTCGGCTCTGGCTCAGACGTAATGTTACAGCGCCGAAAACTGGCATTAATGGTTCAGAAATTAGGAGAACAGGATTTGAGATACATAACTCGAGTCGGGGCTACTGCTAGATTGTGTGAGTACAGTGAGGAAAAAGAGGTCGAACAGATTATGGGAACAGTAGCTGATCACGCAAGACACAAGGAGGTTAGAACGGCGGCTCTTAAGATATTGAGTCGCAAAGGATCATTCACAGACCTCATAGATAGAGTTCGGGAAATCGAATGCATCCGGCTCAATGAGCAATTTTTTGAAATGAAACATAAGGCAAACGATGAAGCATGTGTCGCTCCCGTTAGTGCAAGCTATCCACTGGCCAAAGAATCCCGGATTTACAGGCGCCCAAATTTCAGTGGGCCTTTTTACCAACGTGGCAATATGCGAGGTTATCCGTCACACCAATTCAATCGTCCTGGCAGCAGATTTTTTTCTAACACTGGTAAAAAGCCATACAGTGTCTCTGATAATCAAAGTTTCGCACAGAGTACAAGATGTTGGAGATGCACCAGTGCGTACCACGTGCCAGCGGATTGTCACGCTATTAATAAAGAGTGCAGAAAATGCGGACGACTAGGCCACATCCAAATCGCTTGCAAGTTCAGTGTAAAAACTGAAGACAAGAGGGTAATGGAAAAGAGAGATTTTTGTTCGAATGCTGTTTCATGGAGATGTTGCAGCAATCGAGAGGCACGAGCCGGACCAAAGCTCTACGGAAAAAGTAAGTGTCGACCCGGAAAATTAAAAATATATATGAACCAGATTTTCTTCTCATGTGAAATTTTCATTGTTTTTTCGTTTTATTAAATCGATTCTCAAAATAAATTAAAAAAAAAAAAAAACTTGTCTTTATCTGAAATATAATATGTTAAATTCAATTTATACAGAAGTCCTTTTAAATTTAACAGATTTCACATCCACTTCGAATTGCAAATTTGTCGGATCCAATCGGGTCGGCATCATCGATATACGACGACGGAATTATTTCAACGACAGTGGCTGGTATGCCTTGTCGTTTCGTTATCGACTCAGGTGCACAGGTCAACACATTTACAGACACACAGTTTCGTATTCTGCTAGCCAATCCGAAGTATCGTAGCGAGGTCTTCAATATCCAGGACAAAACTGATAGATCTCTAAAAGCATATGCTACATCAGGAGAGATTGTTGTAATAGCCACATTTGAAGCCAAGATGTTTATATCGGACGATAGACCGATATACTTAGAAAAATTTTATGTTGTCAGTGAGCTCCGTTCGCTTCTGAGTAGGGCAACTGCGACAAGATACAGTGTATTAATGCTTGGTATCAAAGTACCAGTATCTTTGGATCCTACCGGTACAATATCTTTTCTGACCGGTGAAATAGCATCTATTAACATGAACGAAATCTTTCCGAAGTTCAATACGCCACCCGTTAAAATAGAGTACAACAAATCGATACCGCCTTGTAGAAACATCTTTTGCAGCATTCCTGAAGCTGTTAAGCCACTAGTCGAGGAACGCCTCCGGAAGTTGGTGTCAGCTGACATAATAGAAAAAGTTTCAGATAGTATGGATACCTCATTTTGTTCATCCATGCTGGTTGTACCGAAGGGTAAACATGACTTCAGGCTCGTAATTGATTTAAGAGGACCCAACAAATACATACACCGTACTCCCTTTAGCATGCCAACGTTGGAGAAAATAGTAGCAGACCTTAACGGAGCCACCTGGTTTTCAACCATCGATCTGGCTAATGCTTTTTTTCATGTCGTACTGGACAAAGAATCGCGACATCTGACGAACTTTTTCACAGAGTTTGGGATGTTCCGCTGCGTGCGTTTGCCTTTCGGTTTGTGTAACGCCCCAGACCTGTTTCAGGAAATCCTTCAAAGGAAAGTACTAGGTGATTGTAAGGGTGTTAGCAATTACCTGGACGACATACTGGTCCACGGCAGAACCAGAGAAGAACACGATTCTAACTTAGCAGCGGTGTTGGCAAAACTGAAGAACCATAACGTAAGATTGAATGAGGAAAAAT
This sequence comes from Malaya genurostris, assembly GCF_030247185.1. Taxonomy (NCBI): domain Eukaryota; kingdom Metazoa; phylum Arthropoda; class Insecta; order Diptera; family Culicidae; genus Malaya; species Malaya genurostris. The sequence goes on along the minus strand of NC_080571.1, from coordinate 24,548,554 downwards.
GTGTATTTGCAAGCCAATCGGTCCGATTCATAGGTTTTGTTCTCACTCCCGATGGATGGCAAATCGACGAAGAAAAAATTAAAGCTATTCGGAATTTCAGAAAACCAGAAAGCTGCGCAGAGGTCAAAAGTTTCTTAGGTTTAGTGACCTTTACCGACAGATTTATTTTGAACAGAGCCGACAAAACTATAAACCTTCGTACGTTATGCAACGCTAAGACGTTCTATTGGACAAATCTCGAAGAAGAAGAATTCCAGTTCTTACAAAATGATGCATTAAAAGCTATAAAGAAGTTGGGGTATTACAGCCAAACCGATGTTATTGAGCTGTACGTAGACGCATCACCCATTGGATTAGGGGCAGTGCTGGTGCAATTTAACAGTTCTGGCATTCCAAGAGTAATTGCGTGCGCTTCCAAATCACTGACTGCTACAGAGCAAAGATACCCTCAGGCACATCGAGAAGCGCTGGCCGTCGTATGGGGAGTTGAACGATTTGCGTCGTACCTACTTTGTAGACATTTCATCATTAGAACCGATGCGGAAGCAAACGAATTTATTTTTGGAAGTAGTTTTCGCGTAGGTAGAAGAGCTTTGTCTCGGGCTGATGCCTGGGCTTTACGTCTACAGGCGTTTGATTATGAAATAAAGAGAGTTCCTGGAGAATCGAATGTAGCCGATGCTCTCTCTAGACTAATCCGCAAGTCCCAGGAAGCTGTTCCATTTGAAGAAGATTCTGGCGGAAATTTTCTATATGCACTCGATACAGGTAATATGGAACTGATTTGGGATGAAATTGAAGCCAGTTCAGAAAGGGTGAGGAACTGCAGTTAGTACGAAGTGCTATTCAGTCAGACCAATGGACTTCACAGCTTAGAAGATTCGAAGTTCAGAAAAAGTTCCTTAGGTTTCTCGGTTCCCTCATATTTAAAGACAATCGTGTTATTTTACCTAAATCGCTTCACCAGCGAGCTATGAATACGGCACACGGTGGTCATGTGGGCGAAGTAGCAATGAAACGGATCATGAGAGAATTTTTTTGGTGGCCCGGAATGTCAGTGGATGTGGAAAAATTTGTCAAAAGGTGTGAAACGTGCATAGGACTTTCTAGAAAGAATCCTCCTCAACCTTTGAGCAGTAGACAATTGCCAGAAGGACCTTGGCAAATATTGCAAATCGATTTCCTCTCTGCACCAGGATTCGGTTCCGGAGAGTTCTTAGTAGTTGTTGACACCTTCTCCCGGTATCTATCGGTAGTCGAGATGAAACATATAGATGCCAGTAGTACCAATTCAGCGCTTTGCGACATTTTTAAAACCTGGGGTTGTCCTTTGATAATACAAAGTGACAATGGTCCACCTTTTCAGAGTTCAGCGTTCATAAAATGCTGGGAGGAAAAGGGCATCAGAGTGCGCAAATCCATTCCACTCAGCCCTCAATCGAATGGAGCAGTGGAGAGACAGAACCAGGGCATTCTAAAAGCCCTTACAGCATCCAAAATAGATGGAACGAATTGGAGACAAGCCCTTAAAATTTATACACACAATCATAATACCCTAGTTCCACATTCGAGACTGTCGGTAACCCCATTCGAGTTAATGGTGGGCTGGAAATTCCGAGGGAATTTTCCATGCTTGTGGAACAATTCAAAGAAAATTGATGATACTGCCATTCGAGAACGAGATGCTGAAACGAAACTGGTTGATAAAAATAATGCTGATGCAGCCAGAGGAGCGAAGGAATCTGATATACAGACTGGAGATACCGTGTTTTTGGCTCAGCAAAAGAAGTCCAAAACAGATCCTGTGTATTCATCTGAGCAGTATAGAGTCGTTGCAAAAGAAGGTCCTAAAGTCGTGGTGATGAGTACAAACGGCCTTCAGTATACACGTAATGTACAGGATGTGAAAAGAGTTCCTATGACAACAGAAAGTGATGTCGGGTCAAAAGAATCGTTGAATTATTCTGGTTTTCCGCCAAGTATACATCCTGATAGAGCAACTAATTTTCCACCGTTTTCGAGCTCAAATGAAGATGTGGATTTGGATCTGATACCGCAAACATCCAGTTCGAAAGGCCTTCGTCGGCGAGAGCTCGTCAGACGTCCAACTAGATTTGATGACCGTTTCATCTATTCGGTTTTTCAATAAATTTTTATTTACCATGATTTAACACTAGAGTAGACAAGAAGGGTAATGTAGGAAATAAGAAATAAAATAAAAATAAATATATCAAAATTCTACTAAATACTTAACTATATCTGAAACAAATCGAAAATAAATTCACGTATAACAAAAGCTCGCGAAATGGAACACAGTTTGTCAGTCTGGAGTAAAAACTTCTTCTTCTTCTCTATTTGTAACTGACATCTGTTGCGATGTTGCTACGGAAAAGGGCTAGTGACTTGCCTTTGAAGCAAAAGCGATAAAAAGGGATATTTTAAGAAAGGGATATGTGAAACTGGTAGCACTGAAAAAAATGAACGGGATAAATTGAGAGGGGAAGTTTCAAGAAAACGGACAGAGCGAATTTATTAATATATGAGGGAGAGAGAACGCAGAGAGCATCTTCGGGCAAGTGACTGAATGAAAGGGAGAATGGTTTATATTAACCAATACGAAGCAAAAATGATCCGAAAAAAAAGAAGAAAAACACGAAGCGAAGCGCAGGAGATTGGCGGTTACTCTAGGCATTCTTGGAACGATTTTCAAGCCGAAAAGTTGTATCGCAAAAACATGGAAGGTGAACACGTTAAAAATCACCACAGTATGCTAGAACTAAATTCATAACTTGGACTCTGGAACTAGATTTACGAACTGAATTTAGTTCCTTCATTCAAGTTCGGAATTCAATTCTTCTGGATTTTGAAAATGAGTTCAGTTCAAGGGATGGGTCGCTTGTTTCATAACTCTAGAACTAAGTTCATGTATTGAATTCTTGATCTGGATTCCGAACCAGAATTTTGCAACTGAATTCTGAGCCTGATCCCCAGATTTCGAGTTTAGCTCTGAAGTCCAGTTTCAGAATTATCGATCGATTATTGATATTCGGAAGTGTGAAAAAGGCATGTCAGCTTTATTCGCATTCACTTCCATCCGCTTTTTCCAAGATGAAATGCATCTCCTTATTTTTGTGAATTACTGATGTGAATTTGAAATCTCTCGATCAATGATACCAGATCAGAAGAAAAGATGATAAATAATCAATCTAATTTCAATTACAATCCATATGAAAGTTATAATAGCATATGAAAGTTGTAATACTTTAGCCTTTTAATCGATTATTTTGATTATTCGAGTGAAAAAACACATCACTACTTCCGAGTTGTTCCCGAATACACTTCCAAATAAGGTTAGAACTCTCATTCAAAGGTAGAAATCGATTGAAAACCAACCGGACCCATTCGTAAATTTGCATACTGAATTTGCTGATAATTGTGAAAGTGTTTGAGGGGAAAGGTGTTTCGTATCGAGCCGGTGACCAATGCCGTGTCGTAAAGTACGGGATTTTCGATAATTCGAGTGACTATCCGAATTAAATCCGTGGCTACTCAATAATGCATGTTTGTGTCCGATTATACTCGCAACCAACCGTTTCTAGTTTTAAACATTAACATTTTGTGTTTTAATTTGCAGCCTTCTACCTTAAAAGTTTCTAATCTGCTACTCTGAAGTATTTTTGCTTGTTTGCTCATTTGCTTGTCTTTGTTTTGTGTCTGTGTTTTATACACTAACAAACCATAATCACCGACAACTACTAACGGGATCACCTTCGATTCAACCTGTGTTTGTTCTTTTTCTTCTTTTTTTTCTCCTCCCATTTGCATGAGCACAGAGAGCAAGGTTTGTTCGTCGGAGGAGTTCACCTGCCGCAGCGGAACCGGCACTTGCATTCCGCTGGCGTGGATGTGCGACCAGAATCGGGACTGCCCGGACGGATCGGATGAGATATCGTGCAGTAAGTATCCTTTGGTTTGTTCGTTTCTTTTTTTCACGGTTATTTTAACAATCTGGTGGGAAAATCTCATTTCATCGGAAGTATTGTGATCGTGAACCAATCATTTAGTGTTAATTCGATGGAAAAGTTTTAGGGCAAGTCATTGTAAATCAAATTACTAGACCGAAGCGGGTTTAACGGTTTATGCAAAATTTTCGTGGACGAACCTCCGACTGCCTCCGACTCCCTTTTCCGGAGAGTATAAATCGTATTATTCAATTATCGCCGTTCGACTAATTGCGTTATGAAATTCAATATACTTAATCAGATGGATATTTACGATTGCAGCGGGAATACGCCCCAGGCTTCAAACGGCAGAAGGCTTACGGCATCGTTGTACCTAGATTAATAATTCAGTTGTTGCGCCCCAAACCGACCGACCGACCGACCGATCGTCCGGGATCCGGAATCTATTTCGGGCCGTTCGGTGCGTTGCGTGGATTATTGATGATACTAGGGGGCAGATTTAACGCCACACCGATTTTGTAGCATCCCTTTAATTAGCTTACACTCGTTGATCCGAACCCTTTGGCATCATCATCATCATCATCATCGGCATCATCGTCGGCAGCACTCTAGAGGGGGCATCGTGCCGGGATCTCGTGATGGGATACTACTAAACACTTCCTCCCGGGCTTCCAGGTCGGTCCAGATTTATGCATGCCCCGGCGTATATCCGTGCCAAATGAGCCGGGGACCAATTACGTGAATGGGGATTTATTGGTGGATTACACTCCCACCGATTCCGACTGGTGTGTGGTAGGCAAATGAGGTTTTGTTTACAGTTGGAAATTTAGCCTTCGTCCCTCTCCTAGGAAGCGGCCAAGGCACCGGAGAGCGACCCCGGGTGTGGGTGGCGGCTCGAGAAATAGATTCAATTCTGTAATTGATACGAACGCGATGTTTATCGGAAGCGATTGGCTTCCACTTTGGTCCCTTGGTATTTACCGATGGATGAAGTTTACGGGTAAATTGTAGGATTTCGTAACCAGCTATCAGATTAGTAGTTTAAGATGTATCGTATTTCAACTTCCCCTGGAGCGGATGTTTAAAGCAGATATTCTCTATTTAATATTTAATTACCACTGCACTATCAGAATTTCCGATTCGTAAATTAGTTGTAGCAGTTGAACTGCTAAATTTCACTAATTGTGTAATTTGAACTACCTTGCACTGTCGAGTCGAAGACGAGCAATAAGAAAACTTATTCCTTAAAACGATATCTGAAATGGTCGCTCAAATTACGTTCTACATAATTCGTTTTGTATGACTTTTCAACCCTTTCGACGAACCGGAAGCCGCCATCTTGGATTTTTTAATGGCTTCTAACAACCGCTTTTGAGTCCCACATAATCAATCAGCTCCAAAAATAGTAATTTTGTGTAACTTTGTAGAGATTTCAGTAAATCGAGAATCTCAAAACTGTTTCAAAATTGTGTTAACATTGTATCAAATATGTTTGAAATTAGTTTCAAAATTGTTTCTGAATTGTTTCAAAGTTGCCCAAAAATCGTGTCGAAATTGTCTCGAAACGACTACAAAATTTTCCAGAACCTCCCAAAATTTCTCAAAACTGCTTCAACATTTTCTTCAAATTGTCCTCACTTCATCTCAAAACTGAAAACTGTCTTGAAATTGTTTCAAAATTGGCTGAATTGTTACAAAATTACTCAGAATTGTTTAGGAATTGCCCAAATTCGTTTCCAAATATCTAAAATTCTTCAGAATTGTCTCAAAACTCATTCAAAGTTGTATCAAAATTGTTCCAAAAACATTTCAAATTGGCTTCAATATTGTTTCAAAGTTGTCCAAATATCGATTTGAAATTGTCTCAAAATTTTCCAGAATCTCATAAAATTTCTCAAAACTGCTTCAACATTTTCTTTAAACTGCCCTCACTTCATCTCAAAACTAAAAACTGTCGTAAAATTGTTTCAACATTGTCTGAATTTTTACAGAATTACTCAGAATTATTCCGATTATTGTAACCAAATTTCTAAAATATGCTTCAGAATTGTCTCAAAACTGATTCAAAGATGTATCAAAATTGTTCCAAACACGTTTCAAATTGGTTTCAAAACTGTTTCAAACCGGTTACAAAATTTTCCAGAATCTCCCAAAATTTCTCAAAACTGCTTCAAAATTGTCTTGAAGCTGTCTTCACTTCGTCTCAGAACTGAAAATTGTTTTAATATTGCTTCAAAATTGCCTGAATTATTACAAAATTATTTAGAATTGTTCTAGAACTGTCCGAATAGTGTAACAAAATCTATAAAATGTGCTTCAGAATTATCTCAAAACTTTTTCTAAATTGTGACAAATTTGTTTGTAAGACGTTTGAATTTGTTTCAAAACTGTTCAATAAAATGTTTCAAAATCGTTTCTAAATTGTTTTAAAATTATCTTAAACTTTCTTCTAAATTGCTTCAACATAGTTTCAAAAACAAAGTTACTAAATTTTTCAGAAATGTTTAAAAGTTGTCTGTAATTTTCCCAAATATCGTTTCGAAATATCTTTAAATTGTATCTAAATTGTTTCACAGTAACCCAAATATCGTTTTTAAATTGTCTCAAAACTGCATCAATATTCTCTTTAAACTGTCCTCACTTCGTCTCGAAACTGAAAATAATCGCTTACTCAGAATTGTTTAGGAATTGTCCGTTAAATGCTCCAATACCGTTTCAAAATTTAGAAAATGTTCATTGTTTCAAAGATGTTTCAAATTGGTTTCAACATTTTTTCAAAGTAGCCCAAATATCGTTTCCAAAATTGTCTCAAAACGGTTACAAAAATTTCCAGAATCTCCCAAAATTTCTGCTTCAAAATTGTCTAGAAGCTGTCTTAACTTTGTCTAAAACTAAAAACTGTTTTAAAATTGTTTCAACATTGTCTGAATTGTCACAAAATTACTCAGAATTGCTTGAGAATTGCCCAAATTCGAATTTGTTTCAAAATTGTTCAATAAAATATTTCGAAATCGTTTCTAAATTGTTTCAAAATTGTTATAAATTAACTTCTAAATTGCTTCGAAATGGAATTTTTTAATGGCTTCTAACAACCGCTTCCGACTCCCACATAATTGTTTCAAAGTTACCCAAATATCGTTTTAAAATTGTCTCAAAACTGCTTCAATACTTTCTTCAAACTGTCCTCACTTCGTCTCAAAACTGAAAACAATCTAAAAATTGTTTCGAAATTGTCAGAATTGTTACAAAATTACTCACAATTGCTTATGAATTGTCTGACAACAGCCCCAATATCGTTTCAAAATTTCGAAAATGTTCATTGTTTCAAAGATGTTTCAAATTGGTTTCAACATTTTGTTCAACGTTGCCCAAATATCGTTTCCAAAATTGTCTTAAAACGGTTACAAAATTTTCAAGAATCTCCCAAAATTTCTCAAAACTGCTTCAAAATTGTCTTGAAACTGTCTTCACTTCGTCTCAAAATTGAAAAATGTTCTAATATTGCTTCAACATTTTCTTTAAGCTGTTCTCACTTCATCTCAAAACTAAAAACTGTTTCAAAATTGTTTCAACATTATCTGAATTGTTACAAAATTACTCAGAACTGCTTAAGAATTTCCTAAACTCGTTTCAAAATTTCTAAAATATGCTTCAGAATTTTCTCAAAACTTTTTCTAAATTGTGACAAAATTGTTTCTAAAATATTTCGAATAAAATGTTTCAAAATCGTTTTCAAATTGTTTCACAATTGCCTTAAATTTACTTCTAAATTGCTTCAAAATGGATGGCCGCTATTTTGAATTTTTCGCTTTTGACTCCCACATAACCAATCAGTTCCAAAAATAGTAGAAATAGTGTGACTTTGTAGAGATTTCGATAAATTGGGAATCTCAGAACTGTATCAAAATTAAGTCAACATTGTTTAAAAGATGTTTCAAATTGGTTCCAAAATTGTTTCAAAATTGTCCAAGTACCCTTTCGAAATTGTCTCAAAACGGTTAAAATTTTTTTCAGAATTATTTCAAAGTTATCCGAATATATCCCATTAAATTGTTCAAAACTGCATCAAAATTTTCTTTACACCGCCTCCACTTCGTCTCAAAACTAAAAACAGTCTTAAAATTGTTTCAAAATTGTCAGAAGTTTTACAAAACTACTCAGAATTGTTTAGGAATTGTACGATAATTGCCCCAATATCGTTTCAAAATTTCTAAAATGTTCATTGCTTCAAAGATGTTTCGAATTGGTTTCAAAATTGTTTCAAAGTTGCCCAAATATCGTTTCGAAATTGTCTCGAAACGGTTACAAATTTTTCCAGAATCTCCTGTCTCCAAACTGCTTCAATACTTTCTTTAAACTGTCCTCACTTCTTCTCAAAACTGAAAACTGTCTTAAAATTGTATCAAAATTATCTGAATTGTTTCAAAATTACTCAGAATTGTTAAAGAATTGTCCGATTATTGTAATCAAATTTCTAAAATGTGCTTCAAAATTGTCTCAAAACTCTTTCAAAATTGTATCTACATTGTTTTAAAGATGTTTCAAATTGGTTTCAAAATTGTTTCAAAATTTTCCAGAATCTCCCAAAATTTCTCAAAACTGCTTCAAAATTTTCTTGAAGCTGTCTTTGAGATAATTTTAATATTAATTTCCTCAAATTTGAGACAGTTTAAAGCAATTTTTTGCAATGTCGAGACGATCAAAGACAGCTTTTAAAAGCTTTGAAACTTTTTTGAAGCAATTTAGAAATAAATTTAAGACAATTAAGAGGTAAATTCAAGACAATTTTAAAGCAGTTTTGAGAAACTTCGGAACGATTCAAGACAGTTTTGTAAAGTTTAGAAACAATTTTAAGAAATTTCGAAACGATATTTGGGTAAATTTCAGACAACTTTTAAGCATTTCTGAAAAATTTTGTAACAAAATTGTTTCAAAATTATTTAAAATTGTTTCAATATTGTTCCTTAATTGTAACTAAATTGTTTCGAAATAGTTTTTAAATTGTTACTAAATTATTTCAAAGTTGCCCAAACCGAAATTGTCTCAAAACGGTTACAAAAGTTTTCAGAATTGTTTAAAAATTGTCTAAAATTATCCCTAAATAGCGTTCCAAAGTTTCTCATAACTGCTTCAAATTCTTTTTTTTAACTGTCTCTGAATTGTTTCAAAAATGTCTGAATTGTAACAGTTCGATAGTTGCCCCAATATCGTTTCAAAATTTCTAATTACTATTCTAAATTTAAAATTGTATCAAAACTTTTTATTAAATAAGTTTACGTTCCGTCTTTGACTCAGCAGTGCATAGCAGTTCAAATTGAACTGCTTTATGCAAAACTCGGCAGTTCAATTTGAACCGCTAAGCAGACGTAAAGTTTCTGCTACTTACTTACAGAACACTTGTTTTCTTTGCATCGAAATGCAATGTCTATACTGACGTGCCGAACGAAAACGTGTTTTCGACTTTTTCTGGCCGATGCCGGTTTGGTCATTCAGGGGTTAGCCAAATTTTGTGCTAGGGCACATAACCGATTTTGATATGTTTACGTTTCGTCTTTGACTTATTTTTAAAGTTTTTCTAAGATGTGTCTAATTTGTTTCAAATTTATTTCAAAACTTTTCCAAAATTGTTTCAAAACGGTTTCAAATTTGTTTCTAGTTGTTTCCTAACTGTGTCAAAATTGTTTCAAAGATGTTACAAATTTGTTTCAGACATGTTGCATGTTTATTTCAAAATTATTTCATAAATTCAGTTGTTTCATAATTGCCCAAAAGGTTTGAAACTGTCTCGAAACGGTTACAAAATTAAAAATATCCCCAAATATCGTTTCTTTATTTCTTAAAATTGCTCCTAAACTTTTCGTTACTAAATTTCAAAAATATGCTTCAGTATTGTTTCAAAACTGTTCTCCAAATTGTGTTAAAAAGGTTACAGCATTGTTTCAAAATCGTTTCTAAATTGTTTTAAAATTTGTCTCTAATCATTCACCATTTTTTTTAGAATTGTTCTAAAGTTGTCTCTTATTATTCTATCGTTTGTTTATACCCGGTTTTAACCTAGTTGCGGTCGTTCACCGGAAAAGTTGTCTAAAAATGTCCCCAAATATTATAGTGAATTTTTTTTTCTAAATTGTTTCTTTGTTTTGTTTTTCAAAGTTTTCAAAGTTATTCGTGCAAAAATGTCAAGAACTGCTTCAAAATTGTCTAAAATTGGTGAAAATTTACTTTAAAATTGACTCAATTTTTTTTTCAAAACTGTTTAAGATTCGTTTAAAAAATTGTTTCGAAGATGTTTCAATTTTGTTTCAAAATTGTTCCTGAATAGTTTCTGAATTGTTTCAAAGTTGCCCAAGTCGAAATTGATTCAAAACCATTACAATTTTTTTCAAAAAGTTGTCTAAAAGTATCCCCAAATATCGTCCCGAAATTTCCCAAAACTTTCTTCACTTCGTCTAAAAACTGTTTTGAAATTGTTTCAAAATTGTATGAATTGTTACAAACTTTTCTCGGAACTGACCTGAAATTGTCTCTTTGAATCTTTTCAAGGATGCTTCTAAATTGATTCAAAATAGCCTTAAAATTGTTTCAAATCTTCTCAGAATTGTTTGAAAGTTGTATAAAAATCCTCCCAAAATCGTTCCAAAATTTCTTAAAGTCACTTCAAACTCGTTTCAAAATTAATTTTAAGTTGTCTTGATGTTGTTTTTTATTTTTTTTTTCAACACTGTAACAAAATTTTTTCGAAATGCTACAAAACTGCTACAAATTTTGTTTGATTTTTTTCTATTTTGTCTCAAAACTGGAAATTGTATCAAAATTGATTCAAAGTTGCCTAAAACTAGTCTCGAAATTGTTTCTAAATTGAATTATTTCTAAATTGTATCAGAATAGTTTCAAAATTTTTCAGAATTGCTTGAAAATTTAAACCAAATTTGAAGCCATTTTGAAGATTAGGAGACAGTTTACAGATAATTTGAAATCAATTTTTTGAGATAATTGTGAGTCAATTTTGAAATAATTGTGTGACAATTTTGAAATTATTTGGCGACAAATTTGAAATAATTTGCTATCAATTTGAAGATAGTTAGATGGTTTCAATACAATTTTGTTATAGTCTTTGGACAGTTTTGAGTTTTTTTGGAGTCTATTTTCAGTCACTTTTTCAGACAATTTGGTTCAATTTTGAAACAGTTCCGAAAAAATTGCAGGCTGTTCAAAACACATTGAGAAGTTTGTTATGAATGTTATGAAATCTTGGGACAATTTTTAGACAACTTGGAATTTGGTAGTTTAAAGACAAAAAAGTTTCACCCCTTAAAGCAGTTTTGAGAAACTTTGGAACGATTCAAGACAGTTTTGTAAAGTCTAGAAACAATTTTAAGAAATTTCGAAACGGTATTTGGGCATATTTCAGACAACTTCTAAACATTTCTGAAAAAATTTCTAACTTTGTATTCGAAATGGTTTCAAAATTATTTCAAAATTGTTTCAAATTTTTTTCAAAATTGTTTTGTAAACGGTTTCAAAATTGTTTCTAGTTGTTTCCTAATTGTGTCAAAGTTGTTTCAAAGATGTTACAAATTTATTTCAAACATGTTGGAAGTTTGTTTCAAAATTGTTTCATAAATTCAGTTGTTTCAAAATTGCCCAAAAGGTTTGAAACTGTCTCGAAACGGTTACAACATTAAAAATATCCGCAAATATCATTTCTTTTATTTCTTAAATTGTTACTACTCTTTTCGTAACTAAATTTCTAAAATATGCTTCATTATTGTCTCAAAACTGTTCTCCAAATTGTGTTAAAAAGGTTACATGATTGTTACAAAATCGTTTCTAAATTGTTTTAAAAATTTTCTCAAATCGATCACCAATTTTTTAGAATTGTTTTAAAGTTGTCTATAAAAATATCCCCAAATATTATATTGATTTTTTTTCTAAATTTTTTTTTCGTTTTGTTTTTCAAAGTTGTCCTTATTCGTGCAAAAATGTCAAAAACTGCTTTAAAATTGTCTGAAATTGGTGGAAGATTGCTTCAAAATTGACTCAATTTTTTTTCAAAACTTTTTTGTAGCTATCCTAAAGTTGTTTCAAAAATGTTTACAGTTTTATTTCAAATATTGTTTCGAAGATGTTTCAAATTTGTTTCAAAATTTGTCTTAAAACAATAACCACTTTTTCAGAATTGTCAGAAGTTATTTTTTTTACGTTTCGTCTTTGACTCATCAGTGCGGAGCAGTTCAAATTGAACTGCTTAGTGCTAAACTCGGCAATTTGACTGCTCTGCACTGATGAGTCAAAGACGAAACGTAAAAATAATAAAAACGTTTATGTGCCCTAGCACAAAATTTGGCTAACCCCTAAATGTGTCAAAAGTTGTCTAAAAGTATCCTTAAATATCGTGTCAAAATTTCTCAAAACTGCTTAAGATTTTACTCTTAACTTCCTTCACTTCGTCTCAAAACTGAAAACTATTTTAAAATTGTTTCAAAATTGTATGAATTGTTACAAAACTTTCCCGAAACTGACCTGAAATCGTCTCTTTGAATCTTTTCAAGGATGCTTCTAAATTAATTCAAAATTGTTTCAAAGCTTCTCAGATTTGTGAAACGAGGCCCGCAACAGACTGTGATTCAATATGAACTTCAACCGGCGCGTACAAAGTGTCATGCACGTGTTTCGTCCTACTGAATCAGGTTGCCTTCTGAAAGGAATAGCTTAAATGGTAGAACATCTCCACGGTAAGGTTGAAGGTTGCGGGTTCGAGCTCTGGCACTGGCCGTTTTTTCCGTAAATTTTCGATTGTTTTAACCATTTCATCATTCATCAATCTTCCGACTGGCTACGATTTTGATAAATTATCTCGAAATCGTCGGAAAACCGAAAGTTTCCTTACAACAAGTTGTTTGTAGTAAATTCAAGACAATTTCAAAGCAGTTTTGAGAAACTTTGGATCGATTCAAGACAGTTTTGTGAAGTTTAGAATCAATTTTAAGAAATTTGGAAACGATATTTGGGCAAATTTCAGACAACTTTTAAACATTTCTGAAAAATTTTGTAACTTTGTATTCGAAATAGTTTCAAAATTATTTCAAAATTGTTTCAACATTTTGTCGAAATTGTTTCAATATTGTTTCTTAATTGTAACTAAATTGTTTCGAAATAGTTTTTAAATTGTTACTAAGTTATTTCAAAGCTTCCCAAACCGAAAAAATATCAGAATTATTTAAAAATTGTCTAAAAATATCCCCAAATAACGTTTCAAAGTATCTCATAACTGCTTCATTTTTTCGAAGATGTATCTAATTTGTTTCCAATTTATTTCAAAATTGTTTCCAAAGGGTTAAAAAATTGTTTCTAGTTGTTTCCTAATTGTGTCAAAGTTGTTTCAAAGATGTTACAAATTTGTTTCAAACATGTTGCAAGTTTGTTTCAAAATTATTTAATAAATTCAGTTGCTTCAAAATTGCCCAAAAGGTTTGAAACTGTCTCGAAACGGCTACAACATTAAAAATATCCCCAAATATCGTTTCTTTTATTTCTTAAATCGTTACTAAACTCTTCGTTACTAAATTTCTGAAATATGTCCTAGTATTGTTTCAAAACTGTTCTCTAAAATGTGTTAAAAAGGTAACAGGATTATTACAAAATCGTTTCTAAATTGTTTTAAAATTTGTCTCAAATCGATCACCATTTTTTTTAGGATTGTTCTAAAGTTGTCTAAAAATATCCCTAAATATTGAAGTGAATTTTTTTTCTAAATTGTTTCTTTGTTTTCTTTTCAAAGTTGTATTTATTCGTGCAAAAATCTCAAAAATTGCTTCAAAATTGTCTGAAATTGGTGGAAATCTGCTTTAAAATTGACCCAATTTTTTTTTCAAAACTTTGGGTAGCTATCCTGAAGTTGTTGCAAAGATGTTTACAATTTTATTTCAAAAATAGTTCCGAAGATGTTTCAAATTTGTTTCAAAATTTTTTCTGAAAGGTTTCTAAATTGTTTCAAAGTTGCCCAAATCGAAATTGTCTCAAAACCATCACCATTTTTTCAAAATTGTTTAAAAGGTGACTAGTAGTATCCCCAAATATCATCCCAAAACTTCTCAAAACTGCTTAAAAAATTTCTTTAAACTGCCTTCACTTCGTCTCAAAACTGAAAACTCATTTAAAATTGTTTCAAAATTGTATGAATTGTTACAAAACTTTCCCGAAACTGACCTGAAATCGTCTATTTGAATCTTTTCAAGGATGCTTCAAAATTAATTCAAAATTGTTTCAAAGCTTCTCAGAATTGTAAAAGTTGTATTAAAATCGTCCCAGAATCCTTTCAACATTTTTTAAAATCACTTTAAATTTGTGTCAAAATTAATTTTGTTTTAATGAGGTGTCTAATTTAGTTTTTCAAAATCGTCACAAAGTTTTTTTTCGAAATGCTCCAAAACTGCTTCAAATTTTGTTTGATTTTCTCTATTTTGTCTCAAAATTGATTCAAATTCTGTCCGGTCGATGGAACACATTCACTTAACACCCTGCGTCCCCGTCAAATCGCACACATAATGGGGTCCTTTCCCTCGGTAACCCGGTTGGTTTTGATCCAGTAAATTAAAACATCAAACATTCCGTCGTCGTCGTCGTCGTCTCGACTACTGCTGCTGTTACTAACGATAACGATAGCAACCGAGCGGCTATCGGAGAACCGCGGACCATTTTCTTCTCACCCTCTCTGTCTCTCTCTCTCTCTCTCTCTCTCTCTCTCTCTCTCTCTATCACAACGTTAAAAATCAGTACCCATTACCGGACCGTCGAGATCCAGCTGCCAGGACCAGCTCGACTCACCGCGTCATTTATCTCTCTCTCTCTCTCGCTCTTTCTGGGTTACCTTTCGGAACACCTTCATAAAATAGAGAAAAAAATGGGGTGTGGGATGTAACCGGAAATTTACGATTATTGTGCAATCTCTTTATCTTCGAATAACCACCATCATCACTACTGGGAACTACCCGGCCCTGATGGTCGTGTGCAAGGTGATTCACCGGGATCCGTCGGACCAGTCGGACCAAATGGCGATAATGGCGGTTTTAGTGGTGGCGGTCCCAAACCCCGGGTGATTTGGGACGCGCGTATCACCTTGGCTCCAGCGTGAAATGGCCGGATCCGTAATCCGTTGATTGAAAGAAAGAATGAGAGAAGGATAATGGAAGAAGAAACGACCCGGGCTCGAAGGTTCGGCAGGGTGAACACGTATGCTATTATTATCGGCATTTAATTATATGGAGACCGTGGGCGCTACCTCCTCCGTCCCCCGGTCCCCGTTTTTTGGCGACGTGCAGCATTTAGTTTTTCGCTCACCTGGATCCGATCTGAACTGAACTTAATCCGCTCGCTCGCCTGCTCGCTGCAAGGAAGGATGATGCAATGTATTAAATTTCACGCTTCAGCGGACTTAATTTGCGTTCCTCCCACCACCACCACCACCCATGGGCCGTCGTGGCCGTGAGGAAAATCACCCGAAATGGTGTTGTTATTTTTGGAATGAAAAATTCGCTGCGGTTCGCAGGTGATAGCGAGTGACCCGCGGTCATTTCTCCGTTCGGACAGTTTCGCTGCACCCGGATTGACATTTTAATTTGGTATTTAAATTGAAATGTTTGAAATACGCGGGGAGGGGGGGGGGGGGGGGGGAGAGAGAGGGGAATTCGCAGAATTACATGTCAGCCAACGGATGAGCAGCAAACCTGATAACCGCGCGATGCTACCTAATTGAATCACTTTTTCGTGAAATGGCTCAATTTCCTTATGGAATCGTTATCCAAACTTCCAACTTTGCAGTGTTTGTTATTCCTCTCCCCGGGTTATTGAACCCCCCCCCCCCCCCCGCTTCCACTTCTAACACATTCAGGATTACAGAAATTTTCGCAATTTCCCGCTCGGTGCTCGTCAAGTGTGCGTAAAACGGAAGCGCGGGTGTATCAAAAACAGATCATTTTGGTTGTTTCTAGGGCGGCGAAGAGATGCCGCGGTACGAAAAGGAGCGAGGGGAGGGGGGATGGCAAAGTAATTTCGAAACTTGCCATACGGCGTTAGAACAACGACTGCTGAAACACGAGAGCTTTGATTATCGCAAGCAGCATCGTTAGCGGCTGACTTCGTCCGGGAATCGCTCGGAAGTTCATCGGTTTTTGGGATAAATTTAATAAATGCTAACGATTATAGCGCCAATGTGTGCCAAGTGTTTCTTTCTGTGCTCCGAAGGACCAGGCACCAAACACCAGGAATGATGATCATCTAATAACGCTCATGATTGCATTCATCAGTGCCTTCCGGAGCAGTTGATGGCACAAGTGCTGAGTGTTATTTTCTGATGAAATTGAATCGACAGGAGTGCTGTTTTGGGCGGAAATTAATTGGATTCACTTCCGAACATCGAGAGTTCAATTTATAGAAGTAAGGTTATGACCTAGAGGTTGCATTTGTTACTCTAATGCGTAGATCGCAAGGTTATCCCATTCAACCGTTGATATTCTTGTTCAATATCAGAAATATGAAATTTAACGCTATGATGTGACAAGCGTACGGCAACATAAATTTCTATTGCGTAGAAAACGATTTGAATTAAGTGATACGAAAAAAAGCCTTTATCGAATTGATCTATAAATCAAGCTACTCAGAGCTACAGAAGGCTATCTGTTTGAATAGCGCGAAACTACGTACATGATAGTTAGCACGCGCCAGGGGAAAGCACATCCTGTATTTCTACCTACTGCTGACGTCATCTCACAAATCTCGATCTGACGATTCGAAATAATCAGAGAAAGATGTTTGTGAAACGAACCCCGATTCAATATGAACTTCAACCGGCGCGTGCAAAGTGTCATGCACGTGTTTCGTCCTACTGAATCAGGTTGCCTTCTGAATGGTAGAGCATCTCCACGGTAAGGAGACGGTTGAGGGTTTGAGCTCTGACGCTGGCAGTTCTTTTCCGTAAACTTTCGATTGTTTTAACCATTTCATTCATCAATCTTCCGACTGGATTTATTTTTTGTTGGCAGTGATAACCTCTACGATTTTAAGAAATTATCTTGAAGTCGTCTGGAAACAGAAAGTTTCCTTACAACAAGTTTGTAGAAATTGTCTCGAAATCGTCTTCGTTTTACTAAAATTGGATTCGAATCGTTTCAAAATTGATTCAAAAGTTTTACTGGTATCATGAACCTGGATTCAGAAAATAGGATCAGAAATTGTATTCGGGAAATGTGTTATAAAAAAACTCTAACCTGGATTCTGGAACAGAATTCTAAAATCGACTTGAATTCTTAAACTTAAAATGTCTCAAGGCTGCCTAAACTTTAATCGTTTATTTTTGTAGACTGAGAGACGCATAACACATTTACCAATTTCCGCGTGTGTATTTACCGCTAAACGGTTGCACAAAATTTCTCGGAGATAAAAGAATCGATTTCAAAATTGTTTCTAATTTTTTTTGAATTATCTTAAGATTGCCTCAAATTTGTCCGGAAATTGTATTTAAATCGTCCCAAAAAGCGTTTTCAATTATCCAAAAATTGCTTTAAAATTGTTCAAAATCTGTCTCAAAATTGTTTCAGAGCTGTTTAAAAACTGTCTAAAAGTGGCTTCAAAATCGTTCCAGAACTTCTTAAAATTGCATACTTACGTTTCGTCCTCGAGTCATCAGTGCATCAGTAGATTATGATGAACTACTGACGCAAACTCACGGATCAAAAAAATCCGCTGAGCAGACGCGTAAAGTTAATGCTATTTGCAAGACACTTTTCTATTACACGAGAAGTGTAACCTCTAAACTGACGTGTCGGGCGAAACATTGTTTCAAAAATAATTCAAAAGAGGGGATGGGCATAGTGCGATGGGGAAGTTAGTTGTTTTTCACACAGCCTACCCAACTCCACACATAG
This sequence comes from Malaya genurostris, assembly GCF_030247185.1. Lineage (NCBI taxonomy): Eukaryota > Metazoa > Arthropoda > Insecta > Diptera > Culicidae > Malaya > Malaya genurostris. The sequence continues at coordinate 24,530,670 of NC_080571.1, read as the reverse complement.
GGTGAGAAATTTTTTTCTGATCCAAGAGGCGAATGACCGCAATGTTAAAGCTGTCTCTAAATTGTCTCAATATCGTATTCAAAACTTTCTTGAATTATTTAAAAATTTATCTAAAAGCTATCCCAAAAATCGTTTCAAAATTTTTCAAAATCGCTTCACACTTGTCTCAAAACTGATTCAAAATTGTCTTAAGGTTGTTGTAAGTTTGAGAGGTAAAGAGTTTTTACCCCCTAATTTATGCTAGATGCACATAATCAATTTCACTTGATTTGATGAGTCTAAGACGAAACGTAAAATCAAGTAAAAGTAAAACTCTTTACCTCTCAAACTTACCACAATCTGTACGGCTAGTAAGCCGAAACTTGTTTCGTTCGGGACGTCGGTTTCGATATTACACTTAGGTGTAATATCAAAGAAGTGTTTTGCAAATTGCATTAACTTTACGTCTGCCTAGCGGTTTATGTTGAACCGTCAGGTCGGACGGTCACTGCTACGCACTGATGAGTCTAAGACGAAACGTAAAATCAAGTTAAAATTGTTTCAATATTTTTTTCAAAATTGTCTCAAATTTTTAGGATTTTTTAAACATTGTATTGTAGTGATCGTAACATTTTCAACTGTGTAAATTGATATTCTGAGATAATTTTGACACAATTTTCGATTAATTTTTCAGAAATTTCCAGACGGCTTTTAGACAATTTTGCGATACTGTTTTCACAAATTTGAGACAATCGCGAAACTATTGAGTCGATTTCCCGTTTGTAAATTGATATTCTGAGATAATTGCGACAATTTTGAGACCATTTTTTGCGGCAATTTTGAGACCATTTTTTGAAATTTCGAAACGTATTCCGGATAGTTTGGAATTATTTTAGAATAATTTTGAGCCTATTGCAATACGATTTTGTGATCATTTTTAGAAAATATGGAATTGATTTTGTGACAATTTTGTAACAGTTTTGAGATGATTTCAAGACTTTTTTTTTTTGTAATTTTAGGAAATGTTAAAAAACTTTTTAATACCTTTTTTTCATACTTTTTAGGCAAAATCGAGGCAACTGTGCAATAATTTTGAATTAATTCCCAGTTTTGAGATAAAATGGACACAATTTCAAGACAAAATTGATACAATTAAAAACATTTAGGTAGTTTCGTGAAATTTGGAAGCAATTTTTCGACTACTTTAGGACAATTCAAAGCAATAAGTTTAAAATTCCAAGTCCAGAATTTGTTTCTGGAATTCATATCTAGGTAGGATTCAGTATTGTAATACAGGTCAAAGTTTAGGTTTAGAATTCGGTTTCAAAATTCATTTCCAGAATCCAAGTTCAGAACGTATTTTATGACCAGAATTCAAAATTAATTTTCAGAATCTGGGTACAGAATGTCGATCCAGAACTCTTATCCAGGAACCAGGTCTCATTTCCCTCATCCAGATTTAGAATCTAGTTACAGAAATCAGATCTGGGATTTCTTGCAGGTCCAGAATGTGGGTCCAGATATCAGTTCCAGTTTTTTTCCAGGTCCAGAACTCAGTTCCAGCACACATTTTCAGAATTCAGTTCAAGAATCCTGGTTCAAAATTCTATCTCAGAGCTCGATTCCAGAATTCACATGAAATTTCTGAAATCGATAATTTTTTTTGTTGATGCCAAGTGTCTCAGAATTGCATGAAACGTGGAGATCTGGTGTTATCTCGAAAAAATTTCATGCAGCTCTGAAGCATTTGTCGTAAAAAAAGTACGGGTGTGTATTGTCAGAGACATAACTGGATGTCGTGAATACGAATAAAACTGACACGATTTCGAATTCGAATTGATAGTTGATCGATTGTGTGAATTGCGAAACTTTCCCCCTTTTCACTAAAATTTTCAACGATTTTTGACGTCTATTATCTCATTCCGGATTTGCATATTTCATTGAAAGAAACTATCAAGATGCTGTACAGGATTCATTTCTGCCTTTTAGAAGGACCAAATTGTGGAATTCTCTACGATATTTAGCACAGTTCGGAACATTTTTCTCGAACTATTTTTACACAGCGAAAAGTGCACGAAGCAAAACAAATTATTTTGGATTTTCACTAAACTGATGATTTCTACCTTCGATTTGCAAAGAAGTAATCTTAATAGTTCTTTAGATAACATTTAGAGCCATTAAAACGGCTGATTTTATATACAGGGTCCGGCACTCGAAGTGTAACCAATTAAAAAGGCCATAAATTCAGTTTGGAAAATTACTTTTACTTAATTCAAAGTACAAAATGTGTAAAAATAATACAAAATTCAGAATCAATTCACTTTTGCTCGATATGACCACCTTTTACCTTGACTATGGCCTTGAGACGGTCAAAAAACGAATCGCAAGCTGCCGAATGTGATTTGCAGGTATTTAGGCCCACTCGCGGACAATAACTTTTTTCAGCGCCTCGAGACTGGTGTATCTTTTAGTTCGGACTTTGCTCTCCAAAATGGCCCAAAGAGAATAATCCATTGGATTCGCATCTGGTGAATTCGAGGGCCATTGTGTGGACGTGATGAAGTTCGGAACGTTGTTTTTCAGCCATTCTTGGTTCACTCGAGCTTTGTGAGACGGTGCCGAGTCCTGCTGAAACGTCCATGGTCTGCCACCGAAATGTTTGTCTGCCCACGGCTCCAAAGCAACCTCCAGAATACTTTCCCGATAATATGTCGCATTTACCTTGACGCCAGGCTCGATGAAAACGATTGGAGAGCGCCCATCTGCGGTTACAGCGGCCCAAACCATTATCTGTTGCGGGTGCTGCCTCCTGGTGGCCAATCGATGACTCAAATTCTCGTATGAACGGTCGGTCAAGTAAACCCTATCGTTTTGAGAGTTTACGAATTGCTCAATTGGAAAAATTTTCTCGTCAGAAAATACAATGTTCGGAAATTGACCGCTTTCGGCCAAACGAAGCAACTCCTTCGCTATCTCAAGTCAAGATTTTTTTTTCGCGTTCACTTTTGACAAAATGCTTTCTTGCGCTTGTAAACAATACAACTCCAAACTGTCATTTAGCAAATTTCTAGAGAGCTGATGCCCGTTGTCCACTTTTCGGTTCTTGTTTTCTTTCTCCAATGCAAAGCACCAGCAGCTGATGCAACCGTTTTTGCTTGAATTGAAATTAGCTTTGCGAACAAACCGACACATCCGCTCGCAGTGCCAAATGATGCGAAACTGGTTTAATGCGTCTTCTCGCCTGGACGACCGGAAGGCAAATGAGAACTACGACCTGAGCGTTTGAGGTTTTTAATCACGCAGAAGGTGCGCTCTCCGATGCCGCTGTTGGAATGCGTCTTCTCGCCCCGACGTCTGCTTTCATCCAACGCACAAGAAGAAATTATCGATTTTCGACCACGGTTCCTCTTTTATAACGTTCAGTTGAAGATATGTGCCTGACTACCTCAAAATCGTCATCCTTGTGCGAAAACCCCAAGCAAAAGTAAAGAGTTTTCCGCGTAGTTTCAAAATTTTGAGAAAACTTAATTTTTGAGTTGTTTGTGGTTATCTCACACTGTTCAAAATAATATCCTAAATTCCTGATCATATTTTTGATGAAATAGTGAAAGAATTATGTTGCTGCCATTAATACAAGTTGAGATACTCACGATTAAGTTCTGCCCATTCTTCCATATGGCTAATTTTGAAAAGGCGCCCCATAGTAAAGTAAGTCACGACAAAATCGGGGACTCAAGAAAATTGTGTTGTATGAAATAGGAAATTTTCCACTCAATGCGTGCTAGATCTTCGATGATTGTTAAGTGCGTATCGAGTTGTGCAATGCTCGCCCGCTGGAGAGCAAATTATAAACACCAGATTATTAATAAAAACGTTTTGTATGCCAAACGAACTATTTTGTGTGCAAATTTTGCCGAGCCTACTTGATCCATGTGCTCCACTATTTCGAACCATCGGCTTGATTAAGTTGCGCCAAATGGAAATCGGCAAGTTACAGTAATGAAAGTCGAGCATTCGATACACATGCACTGTGTTTCATTGATTTGCACTGCGCAAAAACATGCACTCATCCAGAACAAAATAAGAAAGTTTGTATAATCGTGATAGATGAGCGCAAAATCAAAGTTCAAGAGATAAGATGTGCTGAGATGATTAGCACATCAACTGGAAGTGCTTTCACGATGTTACGCACAAATCTGGGCATGAAAAAGGTTTATTCCAAATGGGTTCGTTCACACCCTAACAAAAGCAACGATCCAGAGAGCTGTACGGTATTGTTAAGTCGCAATAAAAAGAATTTCTTGCGTTGGTATGAAACAATGGACGAAACATGGATCCATAATTTTTCTCCGGAATCATACTAGCATTCAGACGGAGAAATTTGATTGAAATGCGAATTCGAAAAAGAAGATCTCATATGAAGAAGAATAAAATAATCTTCAACGAAGACAATGCACCGTGTCATAAGACAATGAAAACAATGGCCAAATTGAATAAAATGGGCTCCGATCTGTTTCTTCACCCAGCCATATACTCAAGAACTTAGCCCCCAGCGACTACTTGTCCTTTGCTAATCTCAGAAAGATACTCCAGACAAAAAAATATTTGGTTCGAATGTGAGAGTCATCCTCGCAATGAATGACTATTTTGAGATCGAAAAGTGCTACAACGATTGTATTCCATTTGAAGATTATCATGTTAATGACTGACCACGAACTTTGCACAAGAAATATTGTTTTCCTAGTAAGTTCCTGGACATTTTGACTTAACGTTTAACGCGAACGCACTCATGAAAGAGCAGAAATCTCGTTGTTTTCGTTGACTTGTGTATACGAAACTGTCGTATCTAATAGAGGAAATCACGACAATGGTTTAGGAAACAGGAAAAATTAGACATGGTTCGTTATTAATTGAAATTTTGATCATCAATATTGTAAAATACATAAATTTTTTCCGATGACCCATTTCGTATACAGAGCAAATCGTGTTCCGAGGTCACCGTTCCATCGACCGGCCCCGCCTAAATGAAATGTTTGCATCAAATGGATACAAACATTACAGAAAGACTGCTTACAATCAAGCAATCGATGCGTATCTTCAGTTTTGTATGATTAATTAACATTTTCAAACTTACCAATACTCGAGTTTGCATTCAATGTTTCATTTGTTACCGTATCGAAACCTTCCAAACCTTCAGTCTTCTGAACCAGCCAATTACACTCTTGGAACATAGTATGAGATTGCACACTTGTGAATATTTTTTCTAAAGGCGCTCCTGCATAAAACACTTGAACACCCAAACCTCCATTTAGGTAATAATCGGGACTTCGTAAATCGAATTATGACATAAAAACTACAAGTATCGGCTCCATGAGGTTGTTCGAGCCATTGATGTGGAACAAGGCAACCAAAATTTCTAATGATATACAGTCACACAGTTCAATCAATCGTCACACTTTTGAATCCGCAATTGCACGAGAGTCTGCTTAGATTGATTTTTATTAGGAACCAACACCGAACACGCCAACCCAGAACATAGACTCTATTTGTCGTGATTTGTATTTGCTTTGTAGCCGACGAAATTAAATCAATAATTCAATCAATATTTTGATATTTAAGCTTTTCTTCGTCAAGCTTGTGTTCAAGTTTTGTATGCAAGCAGTTATTTTTATAGCGTTAAGTTTTTCTACCATTCTGCGATTTCGGTTGCAGCGATAAACTTTTTCTCATTATCAATCGAGTTCATCTTTTATAAAATAGAAATTAATCTTAAGCACTCAAAATTTACCCTGGGTAGTTGTCAATTTCCCAGGCGAACATAGCATAGAATTTCATCCGAGCTTGCATGACACAAGATCGGAGCATACCAATTAAAGCTTCAAATCGTTTTATGGCACTTTTTGTCTTGCTGTCTAGCAATAACCTACCTCTAGCATGCTACGCGTAGGACTGAAACGTTAGCTATAACTTTGCTTCTACTTATAGATTCGCGTGCTTCCAACAGCTTCGCTTTTGCATCGATTGACCAATCAGAGCGATGCTTTCCCTTCAAAACCGTCGTCTATGGCAGGGAAATCCGGCATGCCGGAGATTTTTAGCAGACAAAATATGGCACTGCTCGCTACTTATCAAAATTTCAATCATTTATAATTCAAAATACGTGACTTGATACATTCAAATCGAGTCGCAGAAATATTTCCAATCAAATAATGAAATAATATTAATAATTGATACAAAATAGACTGAGCTGTAGCTGTGTTTTTATAACCTGACCACATTTCTACGTGCATTTTTCCTTGAGTTTCTGATTTGCACCCCTATATAAAAAATAAAGATGTGTTCCACATCAAAAAAGTTTACGTTATTTGGAATTTTCAACGTAAAACAAGTTTTCTCTATACATATATATTATTGGATATGTATAATATAATGGATAACTATAGAACAAAAATTATTAGTATTTGCAGGAAAAAGATGTTCTAAGTCGCATAAATTTTCAAGATGGCGACCGATGGAAACCCTCACAATATGCATATTTTCGGAACGGTTTTCATGTTGGCATTTACATTTTTGAAGCTGTAGTATAATATTTGCGGCAGATCTAAATTATAGTCGGATTTAGTAAAAAAAATACTAAGATCAGGTATCAAAATTATAGTTGGAACTGCTGAACAAGTGCCCTAAATAAAGCGAAATTCTTCATATAAGAAACTAAAGCAGAATTCAGAACCACCTCAAACATCGTTTTCCGGCATGTACTCATCAAACCCCTTCCGAAAATACCCATATTCTAATAGTTTTCGTGGAATATAGATAAGCCGGAAATTGTTCTCGATGTACGCCAAAACCTCTTTTTACGAAGTAGATTCATTAAAAAAGTTTACGTTTAGTGGGATTTGGTTCGTAAAAACAATCACCGAAAAAGAGGTAACGTGTTCGTAAACGGAGGTTTAGGTGTATTTATACCCAAAATAGTTATTCGTGCTCATAAGACGTGTTTTGCTTTATACTTTATACAAATTCGCACCCTCTCATTCTGCTACTAACGCCTAGAGCGATAGCACCTAGTCGATGCCGTTCTATTGATCAAATGTCAGGAGAGGAGGCATGAGATAGGAACTTGTGAGCACTTAGTTATTTCACCTTCTGACGATCCGAGGGGCCCGAAAATCATGCGTGGAACGGCAGAATACTATTGGCTGAGGGTATAATCTCATGAAAGTAATTATGAAACTATTTAAATAGTCTAAATTTAAATACTTAACTGAAAGTTGCTTCGTCGAAAGCCGAACTACAATCTACTGATAGTCGTTTCGCCAGAATTAGTCGAAAAACCCATGGGTCAAAAAAGGAAAATTATTACGCTGCGAAGCAGTATAAAACACTAAACAATCAGGGAACGGAAAAATCTCCATTCTCAAACCACACGAAAAGAAACGTTTCCATAATTAATGAACACAGTCCAGTTCGACTGATTCGACCAAAGTCAAAACTACAATTTCCATCCCGACCCAGATCCGTCCCCCAAAAGGGAGGAGGCGGAGGGATTCTCAGTCATCTTATTACGATTCCCAGGGTTCCCGGTTGGTTTTGTGGTTTTCGGCCATTCCCGAATAGACATCTGCCGAAAGCCCGCAATCCAGTGAGTAAACAACAATGTTTCCTCCCACCACAGGACAATTAATCCCGGAGGCTACGCATGATGGATACGTACGCCCCTGGCCCCACACATACACGGGCATTATTTAAAGCCACAAGAAAAGCCGAAGCCACTCGAACTCGGTTGATTTGCTGCTGCTGCTGCTGAATCCAAAATGGTCAACTATCCGATTCCGATGGTAATTCAGTTCCCCGAGAGGTGAACGAGCTTCGATTGTTCGGTTGACCGTTGCAGTAAATGTAACTCGGAATGCTAGTCGAAACCTAAAAACGTCATAATTTTACTGTCCAACCGCACTCGGAAAACCCAGCTCCACTTCTCCGGAGCTTGGGTGTCGTCGGCACACAGGACACAGGCGGACAATTAATTAGACTTTGTACGAGTGCCTGCCTCTTGGAATGGTCGTAGTCGTCGCCCGGACTCAGCGAGAGGAGGAGGGATCTGGGTGGTTTTGGATTGTGGGTGAATTATTGTTCCCACCCACCAACCCGGAGTAACCGCAATTGGTGAACCGGAACCACAAAACAGTTCAGTATTCAAGCGAACCCCGAAACACAATGCGTAGCGAAAGGAAGGGAACGGAGAGGGGGAGGGGGAGGGGGATAGTTATTCGAAACATTAGAGTGCACAATTTCATCGACACTTGGCTGCCAGCAGTAGCAGAGGAATCAACCTAGCGGCAAACAACAAAACATCTATGATAATCCGTTGTTGTTTTGTAATGACCAGAAAGAGAGAGACGACTCCATCCGTTTGTCCGTTCTTCCGCACGGTTGGTTCCATGGGAAATTGTTTCCTACTTACCATCCATCCATCCTACCGAAATGCAACCCCCCAGCTGATGAATCCTCCCTCCGGGAGGAATTCAAGATTCAGACTTGATCGTTTCATTGGCTGCCTATCTCCGGTTCCGCCTTTGGAAGGAAACAAAGTGTGGACGGACGATGGATGAAACGGGGACTGTCTCAGTTGTCGGGTTCGACCCTTTCATAGGGAAGATTCCGGTCCTTCGGTGGCTAGAAAGGTCGTAATTGTTTTACAGTCGATTTTGTCCGATGGTGGTCCGAGACAATGCAGGAAGGGAGGAAATCGACAAACCTGAGGCTCTACTCGGAAGCTCATAAATGGTAATCCATGGAGAGAAAGTAGAGATGAGAAAGGGTTTCGTTTGAGGCTACCACCCGCTAGTAAATAAACCTAAACCCTGGACCGACTCGAGGCAGCAGGAGGCAAAAGCTGGATGGACTCGCATCACGAATTGTAAATTCTTCTTCTTTATTTTTTGCTGGCTTCTGATCGTTAAGTTATGATTTCCTGATTGAATAAATAGAGTAACAAATAGGTTCCAGATAAAGTTGAACGTGAAGCGAATGGTAGAAGCATTCAAAATTTCTGAACCCATGATGAAAATCAGCTTAGAAATTCGAGCACGAAGCTCGTAAACTCAAAGCGCATTATTTTTCGTTTTGTCGATTTGTTATGACTTTTTGTACCAAACAATGACGTAATTATTTCAAAGTTAAGACTCAACTTTTCTACTAAATAATTCCAATCCTGTACCAATTCGGAAGGCATTGTTATGTTTCTGTAACATCGAGTTGAAAATAATAACAGTTCGGCTGAAAAGTTCGTATCGTTTAATAGAAACACACATTTTTTTGCCAAAATTCGTTTTTATTATTCAACATAATTGCCATCAGAGGCGATACAGCGATTATAGCGATCTTCCTACTTTTCGATATCATTTTTGTAGTACGATTTGTCCTTTGCCTCAAAATAGGCCTCAGTTTCAGTGATTACCTCTTCATTGCTTCTAAATTTTTTACCAGCGAGCATTCTCTTGAGGTCTGAGAACAGGAAAAAGTCACTGGGGGCCAAATCTGGAGAATACGGTGGATGAGGGAGCAATTCGAAGCCCAATTCGTTCAATTTCAGCATGGTTTTCATCGACTTGTGACACGGTGCATTGTCTTGATAAAACAAAACTTTTTTCTTCTTCAAATGAGGCCGTTTTTTTGAAATTTCGTCCTTCAAACACTCTAATAACGCTATATAATAGTCACTGTTGATGGTTTTTCCCTTTTCAAGGTAGTCGATGAAAATTATACCATGCGAATCTCAAAATACAGACGCCATAACCTTACCGGCCGATTGTTGAGTCTTTCCACGCTTTGGGTTCGGTCCATCGCGTGCAGTCCACTCAGCTGACTGTCGATTGGACTCCGGAGTGAAGTGATGGAGCCATGTTTCGTCCATTGTTATATATCGACGAAAAAATCGGTTTTATTTCGATATAACAGCTCCAAACACTGCTCAGAATCATCAATTCGTTGTTGTTTTTGATCGATTGTGAGCTCACGCGGCACCCATTTTGCACAAAGCTTTCTCATATCCAAATATTCGTGAATAACATGTTCAACACGTTCCTTTGATATCTTTAGGGTGTCAGCTATCTCGATCAACTTCACATTACGGTCATTGAAAATCATTTTGTGAATTTTTTTTCACGTTTTCATCGGTAACAGCCTCTTTTGGACGTCCACTGCGTTCGTCGTCTTCGGTGCTCATATGACCAGTACGAAATTTTGCAAACCACTTACGAATTGTTGCTTCGTCCGGTGCAGAGTCTGGGTAGCACTCATGAAGCCATTTTTTGGTATCGGCGGCACTTTTTTTCATCAAAAAGTAGTGTTTCATCAACACATGAAATTCCTTTTTTTCCATTTTTTTTCACAATAACAAAAGTACAAACTAATAATCAGACAGCTGTCAAATTTATACATGTATCTTTTGAAGGTTGGTACTAACTGAAAATGGTATGGATTTAATTCTAGTGGCGCCCTTTCATAGAAACGATACGAACTTTTCAGTCGATCTGTTAGAAGTATTTAGAGAGAGAAAAAAAACGATGGGTGGGTAACCCGATCGGATGGTAATAACAAAATTATAACAACTGGAGGAATTTATTTCAGAAATATTTTGTAACAAATATTGAAATATTTTTGTCTGGTAAGCTGTTAAAATAACAAAAATCATAACAAAAACCTGTTTTAATCCACCTAGTGGTGTAATGATGCCTTTCTCATGTACATATAATATTGTGGTATTCTATTCAAAAATTTTCTCTTCGATTTTTGAAAGAAACCAAGTGATTGTTTATGCATAACATACAGAATAAAACAGTGCTTTGATTGCGTAAGCCATCCTTAAGAGAACGAAATGGGTTCTCTATTATATGCATTTCCGGCACCGCAACCCGAGAACCGGTATAATCAAAGTCGGTTCGTACGGCCACCAACTAACATGACACACAAACTCTTCTAGTACGCACCCTATAACTCCGGAATCGGAAGTCGGATCCGGATGAAATTCAGAAATTTCGTATGAGACCGGAAGACCTTTCATTTGAATATAAGTTTGTGGAAATCGGTCAAACCATCGCTGAGAAAAGTGAGTGAGATCCATTTTGGTGAATATGACCACTATATCTGGTACTTCCGGAACCGGATACCGGGAACCAGGATAGCCGAAATCGGTTTGTTTAGTTGCCTACTGATAATGACTATCGATTTGTGTTGTTTTGAGACCAGTTTAGAAAAATTTTCACGTTATTTGTTTCGCCGGTTTAAGTGGCGGTGTACAATATTGAACACACTTTACCCTATAATTCCGGAACCGGAAGTCGGATCCGGATGAAATTCAGGAATTCCGTATGGGACCACGAGACCTTTCATTTGAATCCTAGTTTGTCAAAATCGGTTCAGCCATCTCCGAGAAAACCTAGTGAGATTATTTGACACATACACACACACACACACACACACACACACACACACACACACACACACACACACACACACACACACACACACACACACACACACACACACACACACACACACACACACACACACACACACACACACACACACACACACACACACACACAGACAGACAGACATTGCTCAGCTCGATGAACTGAGTCGAATGGTATAATTTTCACTAGTCGGTTTTTCAAGTGATTGCATAACCTTTCTATATGAGAAAGGCAAAAAGACTCTAGCGGGAACAAAATCGTAAACGTTTGTATCACAATTACAATTGAATTTGATATAACTACAGAAGTCCGAAAGCAGAAATTTATAACAACAGTTGTAATAAATTAGATAGCAAATTTAACACAGAAAAACTATATCACAGCTAACTTTTAGCATCGTTTCAATCCAAAATTGTTGAATGATTTTTTTAATTAAATGAATAATTTATTTAGTGATCTGGTTTCTTCTTTTAGTTGTTTGAAATTCTGATTATTATATTTCGAAAATAAAACATCATAGCTGATTTTGTTATTATATTTTTTTACCTTTCTGGGCTACTCTGGCCGAGGGGGGTGGTTACAACGATCCGCACTTTCCATACCAGACAAACTAGGCTATGGTGCCCAAGTGAACACTAGTAACGAAGGAGGAAACCCTCCAGCATGTAACCCAAGCGACAGATTCCTTTACGGTTATCAATTTGCAACGAAAGATACGAATATCTTCTATTGCAAGTTCGCCAGAGAGTTTGTCACTTGGGCAGGAAGTGGGTGCTTCACCCTGTAACCAGTCAATCATTAAGTCGTGCGTCTGTATCGTATTGGTATTTTGTCATCTTACCAGCTGCTTCTGTGTCTCAAATGTCCTCGTCGATGAAACTTTGAAAAATTTCGCATTGTATCCGCTTCGGTCTTGGCCCTGCTTTCCTATATAGTCTTTTAGGTCTGAAGCGGTACTTACGATTATTACTTTAAAGTTCCTAAATAGGTGTGGATAAGTTTTATCTACTAACGCTATCCATTCTAATTTACTCTAATTGTTTCTATCTTTGTCGAAGTTACGTGACGTTTCCTTTTCCCCCATTGCATTGTTTTGTACTATGCCGGAGACACCTGTTTATATCTCAAGCTGATAGATTATCAAGAATAAAGGAATAATAATAATGATAATAATAATAATAATAATAAATAATAATAATAATAATAAATAATAATAATAATTGTTGAAAATACAACAGAACAGACGATTTTCCGATTTCCTAACCTCAATTTATTTATTCGTATGACGGTATAACGGTATGATGGTTAAAAATTTCCTGCATTGCCGTGTAAATACAATTGTACAGTAATTCATTAATATTAAGTTCAGTTCCAAAGTTAGTGTTAAATAGTTTGTAATTTACTTACGTTTAGTGTCTGTGTCTCACGTGGTGTGCTACAACTGTAATATGTGTTTTAGTTTACAATATTATAATCGCATTTCAATTATACGTTTACCTATTCAAATAGTTTTGATCACTTAGCTCTAAGTATTTTTAACGGGTATAGTAGATATAACAGATTTTTAACAGTCCAGCACCGTACAATAGAATAGTTTAATAATGTGATTTCTTTTTGCTACTTCACTTGTAAAGATTAACGTTAACAATGACAGATTAGCCTTACACCGTAAAATAAAACTATGTATATATGAATGATTTTACCATGTGTACACTGAACCAAATTACAGTGGTACCTGAACCAAGACGAACAATAAAAATAATAAAATTAATAGTAAAAATAGTAGTGCATTTACCTTTTTCTTTTATCATAACGTAACTTACCAAAAGTTAGGTAATTTCATAAAATACTTATTTTTTTTCATTTTCATGGGACATTCTAGGGTATTTTTCCTTGGTCTTAAATCTTCGATGATAATCTTTTATTACAACAGGCTCGTTTTTCGTCAAGAAAATAAAATAAAATAAAATCAGGTGTTAGTGAGCTTGTTAAATTATATAATGTAAGGATGCGCATTTAATACTAGATTGCCCAGGAAAGTCACAATATGTACACAATGAAAGAATTGCTTAACATTCTGTGATCTGTTTTTTATGCTATATTTAACGATATATGCACTAAGGCACACTAGTTTGGAAAAATGATGCTAACTGTGTGACATAAACGCTGAAGCATGCTTTTGTCAACTATTCGAATCAATCTGAATCAATTGGTGTCAAAATTAGTATTCGAAATTATATAATAAAAGTATGAAATATATTTTCATGAGACTGTTATGAAAGAAGAGAAAGGCATTATCGCACCACTGGGTGGATTAAGAAGGGTTTTTTATTCTATATTTAACGATATATGCACTAAGGCACACTGCACTAGCTTTTAGTTATTCTGTCGCGGTTTTTTTTAAGAGAGAATCCAATCATTTTGACTGCTTTTGAGAGATTCAGGTCTCTATTAAGTTTTGAGCTCTCTAGTGTTGAGCACGCATCCAGCGTGCGCTCATCATACAAAGCCTAGGGATAACTGATTTTGTTATTATATTGTTATCATAAGTTTTAACTTCCAATAGTTTTCATTTGTTAAATATCTCAAAATAATGTTATGTGCATCTGATCGGGAATGTCAAAGACATAACTAGATGACGTGAATACAAGTAGAAATACCGTTCAAGTTCTACAAAGTTGAACACTGTAAAGCGCGTTTACTTCGAATGCGAAATAGCAGCCGTAGATTTGTTTTTAAGCTTATTTAGGAGGGTTGCTTCGTTAACTTCATACGAACTTAACGAAGTACTAAAAAAATAAAAAAAATTGAACAACCAATTCAAAATCACGGTTTCAGCGGAACAGCTTTCGATGAAACTCGGACTCCTGCAAATTGATTTTCGGGAAAACGAGCATCGGTGAGAAGGATTATGATGAACCGGATTCTTTTTTTTCCATAAATACGTTTATTTCTTAAGGCAGTTTAAATAAGTTTTTCTTCGCCGTAGCATCACTTTTACATAATATTCTTATCCTAATTTAATTCTAACATAGTCACAACGTTTTGAATTTATTAAAACATATTCTCTTATAGCTTAAATATCATCTTAGGTAACTCGTCATTAATTATGAAATCTACTCGGAAATATTATTTGAACCAAACGATTAATTTCTATAAATTATAAAAAAAGCTGTTATTTTCAGACATTTTGTTGATAATTTCATAAACTGTTTCGAGTTTGTTTGTATCATTACATAATTTTTATTCTAATTTAGCTATTGGTTGAACTCATGGACGCAGCTGGGATCAGAACTAAGTCTTAAAAGGGGCCTTTATTAAATTGAAACTCCAATTTTCTTTATGAAATGATAAATAAGTTTCATGTATGAAAGGTCACGACAAGCAAGAATGTCTCGAACTGGGATATTGGATAGTCTACCTTGGGTACGCAAAGAATTTATTAGTTGAGATCTGACATCACGATACTCCACGCATGTCCAAACGACATGATCAATATCCCGATAACCTTCTCCGCAAGCACAATGATTAGTCTCGGAGAGCCCAATTCGAAAGAGATGTGCATCTAACGTGTAGTGATTGGACATGAGTCTGGACATCACACGAATAAAATCCCTACTCACATCCAGTCCCCTGAACCATGCCTTTGTCGATATTTTCGGAATAATTGAGTGCATCCACCGACCCAGATCATCTCTATCCCAAGATGCTTGCCAGCTGGCAAGTGTTCTTTGGCGAGACGAGCTATAGAATTCGTTGAAAGCAATCGGTCGCTCATAAATTTCACCCTCAATAGCACCACGTTTGGCTAAAATATCGGCTCTTTCATTGCCAGGAATGGAGCAATGAGCCGGGACCCAGACTATAGTGATTAGATAATTATTGTTCAATATGTCGTTCAGGCACTGTTTTATTTTGCCCAGGAAAAACGGTTCATTTTTGCCAGCAGCGTTTGAGCGAATGGCTTCAATTGCACTCAGACTATCTGTGAAGAGGAAATAATGGTTTGGAGATAATGTGACGATTACACTCAAACTATAATGAACTGCTGCTAGCTCTGCTATATAAACAGATGCAGGTTCTTGAAGCCTAAATGAGGCCGAAACATTATTGTTGAACATACCAAACCCTGTCGCTTCTTCAATTCGCGATCCGTCCGTATAAAACATTTTCTCAGAGTCAATATGCCTGAACTTACTTGAAAATATTTTTGGGATTTCCGTCGAGCGTAGATGATCCGGGATTCCATGCACTTCACGCTGCATGGATGTATCGAAAAATAAAGTTGAGTCAGGGGCACTTAGGATGCTGACACGGATAGGAATACATATATCTTGAAGGGTTGATTTCCTGTGACATATGGTTAAAATATACTGTCATAAATTTTGTTTGAGATCGAAGCTCGACTAGTCGTTCGAAATTATTAATTACCATGGGATTCAGCACCTCACATCTTATTAGCAGGCGTGATGAAAGCTCCCAAAATCGATCTTTTAATGGAAGAACTCCCGCCAGAACTTCAAGACTCATTGTATGTGTCGAATGCATGCAGCCTAAGGCAATTCGCAAACAACGGTACTGAATTCGCTCAAGTTTGATAATATGAGAGTTTGCAGCGGAACGAAAACAAACGCATCCATATTCCATCACTGAAAGTATCGTTGTTTGATACAATTTTATTAGATCTTGCGGATGAGCACCCCACCAAGATCCTGTTATTGTTCGAAGAAAATTTACTCTTTGTTGGCATTTCGTTATCAGATACCTAATGTGTCCTCCCCACGTGCATTTGGAATCGAACCACACCCCGAGGTATTTAAAAGTAAAAACCTGTTGGATCATTCTTCCCATCATATGGAGCTGAAGCTGCGCGGGATCATGCTTTCTTGAAAAGACGACTAACTCTGTTTTCTCCGCAGAGAATTCGATACCAAGATGAACAGCCCAAACGGACAAGTTATCTAAGGTATCTTGCAATGGTTTATGCAGATCAATAGTTTTGGGCCCAGTAACTTAAACTACGCCATCATCTGCCAATTGTCTTAGTGTACATGGGGTTACTAGACAGCTGTTAATGTCATTCACGTAAAAATTATAGAGGAGCGGACTGAGGCATGAGCCTTGCGGGAGACCCATGTAGCTAATTCTGAATGTTGCCAAATCGCCATGTGAAAAATGCATGCGTTTCTCTGACAAAAGGTTGTGCAAATAATTATTTATAACCGCTGGAAGTCCATGTTGGTGGAGCTTGTCTGAAAGAACATCAATGGAAACTGAATCAAATGCTCCTTTAATGTCTAAAAATACAGATGCCATTTGTTGCTTTTGAGCGAAGGCAATTTGGATGTCAGACGAAAGTAATGCAAGGCAATCATTCGTCCCTTTATTTCTACGGAAGCCAAACTGAGTATCTGACAACAAACCGTTCGTCTCGACCCAAGTGTCGAGACGTCGTAGAATAATTTTTTCGAACAATTTTCTGATGCAGGACAACATCGCAATGGGTCTATATGAGTTGTGATTGGAAGCTGGTTTCCCCGGCTTTTGAATGGCGATAACTTTCACTTGTCTCCAGTCAGGTGGAACAATATTTTGCTCAACAAACTTGTTGAACAATTCCAACAAACGTCTTTTTGCGAGGTCGGGCAGATTCTTCACCAAGTTGAATTTAATTCTGTCCAACCCAGGGGCGTTATTGTTACAAGACAAGAGTGCTATAGAAAATTCCATCATTGAAAATGGGTTATTAATAAAACCATTATTTGGAGGAGATTCCCGTATAATGCTCTGCGTAGGAACAGAATCTGGGCAAACTTTCCTAGCAAAGTCAAATATCCATCGGTTCGAGTATTCATCACTCTCATTGCCTACGTTACGATTCCTCATTCGTCTGGCCGTATTCCAAAGAGTGCTCATTGAGGTTTCTCTTGACAAACCTTCGACAAAATGTCTCCAATAGCTACATTTTTTGGCTCGAAGTATGCTCTTGTACTTGGTTTCTAAAACCATAAGTTTTTCAAAATTCTGAGGAGTTCCTCCTCCCCGTTTTAGAAACGTCTTGCAAGCATTTTGTTTTGCGAGTTTAGCCTCTGAGCACTCTTTGTCCCACCAGGGGTTGGGAGGCCTTCTGTTAATCGTTGGCCCAGGAAAGCGTTTAGTTTGGGATTGTTCTGCGGCCTCCAGAATCGAACAAACGAGGAAGTCATATTCTTCAAGTGGAGGGAGCTCTTCCATTGAATTCAAAATACTAGAGATTCTACTTTGGTATTTAATCCAGTCGATATTTTTTGTCAAATCATATGGAATACTAGCTGAATTAGCAATACATTTGTTACAGCTAATTGAGATGATGATTGGTAAATGATCGCTACCGTGTAAATCAGGCAATATTTTCCAGGTGCAATCTAGTCGAATTGATGTTGAGCAAAGAGATAGATCTAATGCACTTGGGCGTGCAGGAGGTCTTGGGATCCGTGTCATGCTACCCATATTTAATACCGTCATGCTAAAATTGTCACAAATGTTTTCTATTAAAGATGATCTGCTATCATTGTAAACGGAACCCCACATCATTCTGTGCGAATTTAAATCCCCCAGAATCAATCGTGGAGCAGGAAGGGCTTCAACCATTTCATTAAGCTGTCGCTGTCCAACTTGTGCTTTTGGAGGAATATAAACCGAAGCTATGCAAATATCTTTGCCTTTAATGTTTATTTGGCAAGCAACAACTTCTATACTAGAAGTTGAAGGGATGTTTAATCTATAAAAGGAACAGCATTTCTTAATTCCCAAAAGCACTCCACCATACGGAGAGTCTCTATCGAGACGTATAATGTTAAAATCATTAAAATTTAAAGCTATGTTTGAAGTAAGCCATGTTTCGCATAAAGCAAATACATCACATTTTTGACTATGCAATAAAATTTTAAATGAATCAAGTTTTGGCATGATGCTTCGACAATTCCACTGCAGGACAGTGATTGTATCATTTGCGGCGGGTGATAAATTATCCATCAAAAGATACAAAACCTGAGACAATTGGCCATTGAGCTGATAACTGCTTCAAAAAATTTCTAGCTATTGGAAGGAATGCCATTATGAGGGTCTTTAAGGGTTCAGATATATTGAATGCTGAGAAAATCCATTCAACAATTTCCGAAAACTTCAGTAATCCTGTTGGTGGCTGTGAAATGGAGCCCACAGGATTATTACCTTTTTCTGTGCTAGATCCTGGATTGGTTTGTGAATTTGACAAACCAGGAGGCACAGTCTTTGGTTTTGACTTTTTTTGTTTAACACGGGGATCTTTTTTTGAAGATGAAACTTTAGGTGTCTTTTTTGGTAATTTGGAAGAAGACTTCTTTCTCTTAACTGACCCTTGGGTAGTGATAAACGAATTACCTTCACTATTTTCGTCAGAGTCAGAGTCCTCTGGTTCCTCTAGATTTGAAAACCCGTTTTCGGTTTCCAAAGGGGGGACATCAATGACCGTTTTAAGCATTTCTGCATATGTGCGCTTAGACCGTGCTTTTAAAGAAAGCTTAATTTTGTCTTTGTGCACTTTAAATGCAGTGCATACTGAAATATCCTCATGAGGACTTTCCCCACAATAAATACATTTTTCAATTTCCTTGTTGCAATCATTATCTTTATGAGGTCCTTCACACTTAATACATTTTGGTTTGTTACTACAGTAAGTAGCTGTGTGTCCGAATTTTTTGCAGTTCGTACAATTCATTACATTTGGAACAAAAAGCCGAACAGGGAGGCGAATTTTATCGACATAGACATAGGACGGCAACGCAGATCCGGCAAATGTCACTCGAAACGAGTCTGATGGGCGATAAACTTTTTTTCCCTCTTCATAAACTACTGAGTACAGTTGTTTGCACTCCAGTATTTTCACACCCTCAAGCATAGAGTTCTTGAAACGACCAACACCATGCTTGAGTAAATCATCTACCGAAAGACTCGCTTCGGTAACAACACCGTCAATTTCGACATCTTTGGAGGGTATGTAAACTTTATACTCTTTATTGAAATGTTCCGAAGAGACAATATCATTCGCGTGTTTCAAATTATTTACCACAACACGAATTTTATCGTTATTTACTTTTATGATCTCTTTGATTGAAGAGTATCGTGATGTCAAACCTTTAGAAATTTGGTAAATGTTTAATGGCTTTGATATACGTCTAAAAAAGACTATCCAAGGCCCAGAAGAGCTCTCCTGATATTTTTTCGTTCGTGGGGGTATAGGATTCATGCTAGGATTTACGTCCATGGATTCATCCATTACATTAAAATTTTTAACTAAACTTTAAAATAAAATTTGAAACCAACACTACACAGTACTCAATCAAAAGGAAAAGAAAAAACTTCTACCTTGAAATTGTTGTCTATCTCCGTTGCACTGCCGTGTAGATCCTCGTTGCTCTAGATGTTCTTGTTGGATGTATCTGGACGTTGATACAATGCTGAAGCTCACTGTAGCGATAGAATATGATGTGATGCTACTGCTACCTGACATCCAGCACCACTCGAATTCCGATTTGCTTTCGTCTTCGCCAGCTGCAACCAGCGCAGGTCACCGGTGTATACCTGCGTGTTGTATGGCAGTGGAAAGACCGAGTTGTCTTGTCTCCTTCTTCCTTGTGCTCCGCACCGATATGCTTCTGCACCGAAGTGCCTTCGCACCGGTGTGCCTTTGCACTCTCCTGCTTCTATGTGCCTTTGCACTCTTCCTCTTCGATGTGCCTTTGCACTCTCCTGCTCAGCACTTGTGGCTGTATATTGCGGCCTGGGTAGAGCTTGGGAAACGCCCTTTGTTGTTTCCTTCACCAGCTTGGCCCAGCACTAGGGCTCTCTTATGCAGCACGATTTTACGTTTTAACGGCTGCTGCCAACAGGTCTCTACCTGTAGTTCAACCGTTGTCGTATTTAACGCGTGTAAACTAACCAGCGTTATTAAACTGTACGCTTCTACATATACACAACCTTCTCGGTTGAACGGCTATTACTGAATGTGAACCGGATTCTGGCACAGTAGATTTCGGTGAAACGGCTTTCGGAGAAATGACTTTCGGCGAAACGGTATTTAGTAAAATGGTTCTGAAGAAGAGGTAATTTTCGATAAAATGGTAAACGGTAAAACAACTCTCGCTGAAGCAGATTTCGGTTAAATGGCTTTCGGTAAAGTAATTTTCGGTGAAACGATTTTTAGTGAAGAAATTTTCTGTTAAATGGTTATTTCCGGTGGAAAAGCTTTCATTGAAGTTGCTTTCGATGGCAAAGTAGCAAAGTGGATTTTTATGAAACGACTTCCAGGACACGACTTTCGATGAAGTGGCTTTCGGTAAAACGGATTCAACGTGTTTTCGGTGCATGTGGTTTTCGATTAAGGGGGAGGGGGGTTAGGTTCAAAACGATGAAAAAAATCATCATTTTTGCGAATTTTTAACAAAATCAATTTCAAATGTTTTGCATGTTAAAAAGCATCATTCGAACAACACATTGTAATTTTTTCGTGGAAAAATAATGACTTATTGAGGACGCTTCCTAAAAATCATGATTTGCGGTGTCCACTGTATCTCAGCGCAGACTAATCAGAAGTGAACAAATGAACGCAGCATAGTTATAGAAGAAGTTTTTCTAGACCCCAACGTTTCTGTTTGATTTTTTATTTTTTTTTTAATTTTTGGTGGTTGTTTAAAGTGGAAACTACGATTTTTCACGAAAAAGATCGCCATTTTGCAGCTGTTAAACCTCCCCAAAGTATCAAACAACGAAAAGAAAAACGTTGGGGTCTGTTTTTTTATATGTAGAAAATGTGTGCAAAATTTGAAAAAAAAAAATGGTGCAGTAGTTTTTGAATGACGATGGACACGGATTTTCAAAACCTGCTTTCGAGGAAAACGCGTTTAAAGGTTTTTGTCTATAAAATCAATGGAAACAATTAATTACTACAGGGAGCTCGTTGGGTCTAAAATTTTCAAAAAATCGTATTTTTTCTTTTATAATTCATTATAACAAACATTTCAAGAATGTTTTGTCAAGTTTTGAAGTCAATCGAAGTAGAAATCTTGGACCTGTGCGACGAGTTCTAATTCCTTCGCAGAATGAGATAGCCATAGATAAAGGTCCATAACTTCCACAATTTCGTTCCTATATTCTTGAAAATTTCACAGAATATTCTTGAAATGTTTTACTATAAGAAAATATAAAGAAAATAATAAATGATTTTTCGCCCCATAAGTGGTCTTCCGTGAAATCGCTTTCTGTGAAGTGATTTTCCGCAAAACGGGCTCGGCGAAAGAGCTTTCAACGAAAGACTTTCAATTAAGAAACCTTCGGATTACACTGAGTCTAGTCTATGAATTCAATAAAATTTAAATTCAAATATTTTAACATCAACTATAATCCATCGTTTGATTGAATGATCTGATTGAAGATTGAAATTAACAGGGCTATGAACAGTTCCGGGTTGGTGGTTCCAGTGCATAGGATTCTTATTAGGGTGTCAATAAAAAGCGGTCATCTCTAATTTCGTTAGTGCGGTAGTACTCAAAAGTGTAAGCATTGATCGGAAAGCGTCGTTGTGATTGATCGATTGATCAATCACAACGACGCTTTCCCTTTGATATATCGCTTACTCCTTCAAAACCGTCGACTATGGCAGGGAAATCCGGTATGCCGGAGATTTTTTGCAGACAAAATAGAACACTGCTAGTTATTAATCAACATTTCAATGATACACAATTAAAAATAGATGGCTATGAACATTCAAATCAATACGTAGAAATATTTCCAATCAAATGATGATATAAAATTAATAATTGATACAAAATTGACTGAGCTGTAATTGTTCAAAACCGGACCACATTTCTACGAGTATTTTTCTTGAGTTTCCAATTTGCTTCCCTAAATAGAAAACAAAAATGTGTTCCTCATTAAAACATCGGATCTCCGCATTTCGATTTTGTATATCTTGAATCCCAGAAAGACAACTTAAAAAAAAATCGGGATGACAAATCTCGTCGTTTCATGCAATTCTAAAACTTTTGATATCAAAAAATAATTATGTGCCCCAGCACAAAATTTGGCTAACCCCTAAATGAAAAAATAACCCCTGAAAAAATACCAAGTAAAATGAAACGAACATTTTTCGAATCGTTTTACTATTTGTCCATTCAAGTCAAACAGTTGTTCTGATAGTTTGTTGGTTCCACTATCCAATATTTTCGATTGCTCCCTGTATTCTGGATTTTTTTCCTGTAATATGGAAGAAATCCTACGTGTTTCCAGTTTACAAAAAAAAGTATCCAACTACCGTGGAATTACTGCTTTGTTACGCTGTATCGAAGCTGTTTGAAATTATTGTCCTGGATTTTATAACACATAGTTGCTCTGAATACATATTTGAGACTTAGTCTGGATTCACAAATTTAGTAACCTATACTTCTTTTATCATACCTTCTTCACAAGCACGATTACAAGTATACACAAATTTCGCTGCTGCTTTTGACAAAATCAATCATCACATAACGGTCTCCAAATTAAGTAGACTGGGATTTAACGGATCATTTTTGAATTGGCTTCGATCATGTCTAACTGGTTTTGAAATGATAGAGAAAATAGGAACCTGTACAACCTCAAGGAAGTCACCTTGGACCGTTTATATTTTTATTGTATCTCAACGATCCAAATTTTTCGATCAAGTGTATGAAACACATACAGGTTACTAAGCCACAATTTTCATACGAATTTTGTTTTGGCACAACTTTCATACGAATTTTGTCTATGATTTTTCTTCTGTGAAATAATGTGGAGGCTCGAATAATAAGATGATTATTGTCACATTCGCCAAACAAATTTCAAACCTAATCAAACACGTGGTTCTGTGTTGTCATGGCCTGCTAGCTTTAGAACTTAATTCAAATGTTCCGGAATCGAAAACATGGTGATTCCACCTCTTCGTGACTTGAACCCACGAAAAACTTTCCAACACACGTAGAAAGAAAGATCGTTAACCGCCGTAACTCCCAAAAAAAAAACCGTTCGATTGATCGGCCTGCTTCAGCCATCCAACCGCAACGAACCGCAGCTCAACTTCCAGCTAAACCAGCTGAAACGGAAAATCAAATCTCTCCTGGCAGTAGCAGTCAATTACCGGCGGCGGACCGTCATCCTTGGATTACCTCGAATGAAATCAATTCTCACCAAATTGATTCAATTGAGTAGCTTCCATTCTGATCCCCCGGGCTGTATCCCATTTCCATCGCGAAGCCAAAGCCTAGTGTCTAGCTGTTCGGTACGGTTGTCCAGGAAACCGTACCTTTTTTTTTGTTGCGCAGCCTACTCTCTGATGCTACTTTTCTTAGTGCTCTCCGGGGAGGGAAAAACAAAACCCGGACCCGGTGAATGGGAACAAATGGTCCTAGGGCAATAAAACTTCGAAAGCGCCGAACGAAAATGGGCATCAGTGCTCCAGTGAAGTAACCACCCCGAAACTAGCAGTAAATTTAAAGCCCCACTCGACGGGATTTATATATTTCTTTTTTTTTTGTCTTCTACTTCTTCGTTCGTCGTTTGCCGGATGAGCTTTCGGTTTAGTTCGTTTAGCTCGTCGGAACGAAACATTTGCCGGGACACGGCAAAAAGTCAGTCTATGGGCTGTCTCACAAAATGACAATAAATGGGACATTCGTCGTCATTGTCCCCAGTCTTCGACAATGGTTCGGGAATCGTTGGCGGTATGTGTGTGTGTGTGTGTGCGCCGGTGAATAAAAGCACACTTTTGCTGGTTTTCTGTTAGCAAAGAATGTCATTCACTGTAAAATTATATTCCACCATTAGGATCATCGTCGAAGGACAAGGGAAGTTACAAGGTAAAGAGGATTGACGGTTTTTTTTCTAACACTCAGAGAATTACTTTGCAAAGGTTCAGAAATTATGATCCCCAACTGTTGCTGATGAAAACCCAAAATTCGATGATCGAAACGTCAATGAAACCCTCATAAAAAAAACGAAAAGAAAATCTCAGCAGTATTTTCTTCGTGATTCGAGTCAAACTCTGGAACGAGAATCTTGATTTATGATGTTTTTTATCACTTCAGTGAGTAACCAAGCGGGTGCCGGCTGAAAATTTATATAATCTCTCCCCGCCGCGTTTGGACCGTCTTCCCCAACAGAATGTGAGTGGGCGTGAAGATTTCGGTTAGCCTAGCCAGCTGGAACACATATTGCCGCCATTCATCTAACTTTCGAATCGACATCCACTCCGGATTGCCCGGAAAAAATGAGTATTTGTATAGAGATTTGGATTGATTTTTTTCTTCTTCGCTTTTTTTGATATATTTGACTAGGCATTCAGCATTGGGCAACCCCGTGTTGAAAGGCGAAAACAAGGAAATAAAGATTAATCGACTCGCTCGCAGTGGTTTTCACATGGCTGCGAATGCGCCTTTTCTCTGTCCGTGTGTGTGTGTGTGTGTGTGAGTGCTGTTGTGGTTGCGCTTTTGTCGACTGACAATGTCACCCATTTATGACGGCAGCCAGGCATGGAATCATCGTAATTTGCACGCGGTGTGAAATTGCTTTGTGATGGGCGTCATTATGTGCGGTCTTTTGTGAATGTGTGTGTGTTTGAACAGGGTTGCTAAAGGTGACATTGAAAGTCGTGGAACGTAAATTAATATGACGGGAAAGGGAATGTTGAACAAAGCCTTTCAAGTTTTATTTGAACTTTTAACGAGGAAAGATAAATTATCATATTGCATCATAATAACGGCTCTTATAAAAATCTCAAAATCACGAAACATGACAAGTAATCAGTAATTTTATGAGTGCAAAAAAAACTTCTGATACGGCAAGAAGTGTACAACTGCGGCTGATATCAGTAATAATTTTGTGATGTTCACTGGTTCATTTATCAAGTCTCAATGGGACTCCATTTCTGGTCTATACTCCTCAATTACTCAAGGCATAATGAGCAAATAGATTTCGTATACTACGATTTTGTTGAAAGTTTGCACATGTCTTCGGTATGGCAAACTATTTGTTTTGGGTGAATGTATTATTGCATCCACCTTATTCAAATCGTTGTATGAAATCGATTGACCACTCTAAAACTGTATGGCACTGAAGAAAACGAGTATCATGTTGTTCCAAGAACTAAAAATTTTTCCGAAACGATAAAACTTAAAAGAAGTCGCAACTTTAATGCAGTTTTGCACAAGTTTTATTTCGAACTAATTTCACCTGTTTCGCATTTTAATAGTTATCCATTGATGAACAAACATCAGTTTATAACAAATCTTTCCTAATCTTTTTCGAAAAAGTAACGGCAATACAATAGGAGTTTTCAAATAGCTGTAAACCTTCGCCTAGAACACAACGTTCCGGCACATGTTCAATTTAACAGAAAACTTAAATAGAAAACTGTAAGGTCTAAAGGCATGACTGAATTGAATAAAGAATGTCACAGAAACTATGGACGCACTTTGATTTGGCTGTAAATAATTCACAAGTGTTAGATATTCAAATTTCATTCGATATACTGCGAATATTACACTACAACAACAGAATATTATTCTCAACATTTGCTATTTAGCCATTGTAGATTAGCTGGCGCACCTTCTTGCGAACGTTCCTCATTAAGTTCCGTACAGACTTCTTGGCGACAAGTTTTGATACTTTTTTCTAATCATTTTCGAACTGCTGAATGGTTTCGGCTGACGAGACATGTTTCCTAAGATGTGCCTTCGTTAATGCACAAAATTCCTCAATTGGTCGAAGTTGTGGGCAATTTGGTGGATTCATGTCTTTTGGGACGAAAGTGACATTTTTGGTAGTAGACCATTCTACCGTTGATTTCGAGTAGTGGCAAGAAGCAAGATCTTGCCAGAAGACAACAGGATCCTTATGGCTTCGAATCATGGGTAGAAGTCGTTTTTGTAAACATTCCTTGATGTATGTTTCGCTGTTCATTGAAGCAGTGGTGATGAAGGGTTTCGAAATCTTACCGCAGCTACAAATTGCTTCCCAGACCATAGCTTTCTTACCAAATTTTTCGACTTCAATCGATGTCTCGGACTGGTTTAACACTTGCCCTTCTCGCACCGTATAATATTGTGGTCCCGGCAAGGATTTGTAATCGAGTTTTACGTAGGCTTCGTCGTCCATGATTATGCAGTTCAAATTCCCAGCAAGAATTGTATTGTACAGCTTTCGAACCCTCGGCCTGATCGGTGCTTCTTGTTTCGAACTACGTTTTGGTTGTTTCTGCTTCTTATAGGTCCGAAGATTCAAACGTTCTTTAGCACGAAGAACATTTGACTTCGAAGTGGCCACTTTTTTGGCCACATCCCGAACTGAAACCTCCTTCTTTTGCTCGAACGCCTTCAGTATACGTTTATCCAACTGAGGGTTAGCAGGACCTTTTTTTCGACCCGTTTCCGGTTTATCCTCAAAGGTGTTATCCTCACCGTACTTCCTGATTGCATTTCGCACGGCTTTTTCACTTACTCCTTCCATTTTTGCTATCTTTCTCAGTGACAGTCCGCGTTCTGTGCACCATTTGTACACAATTGTTCTGCTGAAAGTCCACGCATTTCGAAACAAACTAATGAAAACGAATAAACAACTGCACAAGTGGTTAGAGAAGAGTGTAAACAACAGGACGCAGCCATAAAAATTAACAGATTCTGAACCATTGCGAAATGGCAGCGGGTTTTGGTTGCGTCCATACTTTCTGGGACAATCTTTACCACAATAAAAAATTGCCTTTTCTGTGGCAGAAGGCACAAATTTCCAAAGAACTAGGGGAACGTGCCATTTGAGCCAATTAGTTCTGAAATTGGATGTCAAGGACGTATAAAGTAATACGTTGACAATAGAAGAGCAGTTTTCAACGGAACCAGAATGGCCGAATAGGGCATGCTTCAAATCTAAACTATAGCCGGATCTCGTAAAAAAAGACTTAAATACCAGCCAAATCAGTTTCAGATTATCAAGACTGTTAAATGTGCTGAACAAGTGCCCTAAATAGAGATATATAGAACTGGAGCAGATGGTTATGCAATCTTGGATTTCAGAACCACTTTAAACATCATTTTCCGACATTCACTCATCAAACCCGTTCCAAAATACTCATATTGTAAGGGTTTTCAAGGAAACAAGCCGGAAATAATTTTTATTGTATGCAAAAACCTCTTTTTACGAAGTAGGCTCGTAAAAAAAGTTTACGTTATTTGGGATTTTGTTCGTAAAAAGAGTTACGAAAAAAGAGGAAACGTAAAAAAAGTTTACGTAAACGGAGATTTGGATTGCACTAACTTTTCTCGGAGATGACTCAACCGATTTTCCCAAACTTGAAAGTTCTTATGATCCTAGAAAAAATTCCTTGATCCGATCTCCGGTTCCGGAATTACAGTGTCATTAGTGTAAAAATCCCAATTTCAGATTACTTCCTAACTTTGCTCAGAGATAGCGTAACCGATTTTTACAAACTTACATTCAAATGAAATGTACAAAACTAGTGAATTCCATCCAGATCCGAGAGCAGTGATGCAAAATACGGAAAAAATGGGGTAGCCAGGGTCTCAAATCAATTCCAATCGATTGGCGTTGTCAGTTGACGGCCGAACGCCACCAGTCCCCGCTTCCGGTTCCGGAAGCACCGAAAATAGTGATTACAAACTCTAAAACGGAACAAACTCACTTTCCTTAGCGAAGGCTCGGCCGATATTTACGTTTTTAGGTTCGAATGAAAGGTCTTATGATTCCATACATAACTCCTGAATTTCATCCGGATCTGTGATGAGCGTTCAAAAATTCAAATTACGTCTTCTTAAGCGCACCGGTACGTACATGCGGTGGTACGGTAAAAGAAAACACAACACCGCCTTTACGAATGAAGCACACTATGTATGTGGTGTTCGATTTCGTACACGTGATAAAGAAAACAAAAACCTACTCCGAAGCTCGATTTAAAAAAAACACAAGCGAGTCTATCGGCACCGAGCACAAATGAATCCGAGTTTTCAACTGTTGTTGAAAAAAAAAAGAATCACGAAACAGGCACAAATGTCTGTTACTGTTGTGTGATTTTTTTTGTTGAATACGGTGCTGAGGTAAAGACAGGATAATGAAGGATAATAATGTCTAACCTTCATATAGTAGACGACACAAAAAAGTACGAAATTTTTTAAAAAGATTCTAAAACGATTCGAATTTGTAGACCTGGCTATTTAATGGCCCCCTTAAAACTTACTGCAACTTTACCAGTCTCTCGATTCCGGAAACTGTAATTCAAAATGTCCAATATAAAACTTGCATCTACTTCTCATGGAATGTTAATAAGAAAGGCACTATACACCTTTAAGTGGATTAAAACAGGTTTTTATTAGGATAGTTTCTGACACTAATTTGGGCTCATTTTTGACACCAATACATTCAGATTAATTCGAATAATTCATAAAAGCATGGTTCAGCGTTTATGTCACATATTCGGTCACCTTTTTCAGACCAAGTGTATGTGCAATAATACGCTGAAATAATTATGCGGATAGAAAAAAAATGATTTGTCGTTTACGTCACTTAGACGATCACATCCGGAAAACTTGAAGTGTCAGCCATATGATCTTTGAACTCGACACCAATTTTACTCTCGAGCTAGCCTAAAAATCGGTTCATCTATATCCGAGAAAATTGGGCGGTAAAAAGTTTTGACGTTTACGTCACTTATACCATTTGAACTTCAAACCTGTTCCATAAACATATAGTAGCAATAAAACGAGCCTAAGCTTGATGAAATCGATTCAGCCATCTCGGAGACAATTGAATGATAAAAAAACAAAGAGCACTTTGTCGGTTACGTCATTTGTACCATTATATCTCCGAAACCAGAAGTAACAGCCTTTTGATCTTCGAATTTGATTAATGGCTTAATAGTATAGCTTCCCAACGAGCCTAAGTTTGTTGAAAAAAGCGCGGTAAATAATTGTGATCTCGACGAGCTGAACCGAATGGTATATAACACCAAGGGGTTCCGAGGATCCGTTCGAAAGTCGGGTTTTCCAGCAATTCTATTACTTTTCTATAGAGAACGGCGAAATTCAATCAAGAGACTATTTTTGCCTTTCTCATATAGAAAGTCTATACAATCATTGCAAAAACCGACTTTTGAACTGAAGCCCGGAGGGCCGAATGTCATATACCATTTGACTTAGCTCGACGAACTAAGCAAATGTCTGTGTGTGTGTGTATGTGTGTGTGTGACAAATATTGTCAATCACTTTTCCCGGAGATGGCTTAACCGATTTTCACAAACTTAGATTCAAATGAAAGGTTTCATAACCCCATACAAAGTTCCTGAATTTTATTTGGATCCGACTTCCGGTTCCGGAGCTACAGGGTGATATGTACAAAAATTGTGAAAAAAATGTCACTCACTTTTCTCCGAGATGACTGAACCGATTTTCACAAACTTAGATTCAAATGAAAGGTCTCATGGTCCAATACAAAGTTCCTGAATTCTATTTGGATCCGACTTCCGGTACCGGAATTACAGGGTGATATGCACCAAAAATGTGAAAATAATGTAACTCACTTTTCTCGGAGATTACTAAACCGATTTTCACAATCGTAGATTTAAATGAAAGGTCTCATAGTCGCATACAAAATTCCTGAATATGATTTAGATCCGACTTTCGCTTCCGGAATTGCAGGGTTATATGCACCAAAATGGGAAAATAATGCATTAAAAATGTGAAAATAACGTCACTCACTTTTCTCGGAGATGGCTAAACCGATTTTCTCAGACTCAGATTTAAATGAAAGGTCTCACGGTCCTTTACGAAGTTTCTGAACATCATTTAGATCCAAATTCTGATTCCGGAGATACAGAGTGATATGCATAAAAAATGTGAAAGTAATACATCAAAAATGTCATAATAATGTAATTCACATTACTCTGGGATGGTTAAACCGATTTTAACAAACTTAGATTCAAATGAAATCTCTTATGGTCCCATACAAAGTTCCGAAATGTCATGCGGATCCGACTTCCGGTTCAGTAATTACAGGGTGATATATACCAGAAATGTGAAAATAATGTCACTCGTTTTGCCTTTCTCTATGGAAAGGTATTAGAATTGCTGGAAAAACCGACTTTCGAACGGAGCCTCGGAGACCCATAGTGTTATATACCATTCGACTCAGCTCGACGAGATCGGAAAATGTCTGTGTGTGTGTGTATGTGTGTGTGTGTGTGTGTGTGTATGTGTGTGTGTATGTGTGTATGTGTGTGCACTTTTCGAAGATATTTGAACGCGCTCAATTTTCTCAGAGATGGCTCAACCGATTTTAACAAACTTGGGCTCGTTTGAAAGCTACTATCGGGGCATTGATCAAGTTCGAAGATAAAATGGCTGTGACTTTTGGTTCCGGAGATATGATTGTATAAGTGACGTAACCGACAAAAAGCGTTGTATTTGAACGCGCTCAATTTTCTCAGAGATGGCTGAACCGATTTTAACAAACTTGGGCTCGTTTGAAAGCTACTGTCGGGCCGTTGATCAAGTTCGAAGATCAAATGGTTGTGACTTTTGGTTCCAGATATATGATGGTATAAGTGACGTAACCGACAAAACACGTTGATTTTTACCGCTCTTATATATATAAGGGTGCCAAAATTTTGGGATCAACTCTATTTTCGTAAAGTTCTAGTGCTCAAAAGTTTAAGTACCTCGAAAAAAGCCTTCATGCAAAATTTGACCTAAATTGGACATGCTTAAGGGGTGCTGCCCGGTGGTAAAGGTTTGACAATTATCGATCTTAAAAAAGCACCATAGGGGGGAGTACATGAAATTTCCAAAATCGAAAATTTTTTTTGATGCCAAAACTCTTAAAACTGCATAAAACATCGAAATTTAGTGTCATCTAAAAAAAAATTTTTTTTGAAGAAATCAACTTTCTGGGACTTAGAAAAATTTTCATATTTTTTCTAAGTCCCAAAAAGTCGATTTTTTCAA
Organism: Malaya genurostris; assembly: GCF_030247185.1. Lineage (NCBI taxonomy): Eukaryota > Metazoa > Arthropoda > Insecta > Diptera > Culicidae > Malaya > Malaya genurostris. The sequence goes on along the minus strand of NC_080571.1, from coordinate 24,499,181 downwards.
AAAAATTTTTTTTCGAGATGACACTAAATCTCGACGTTTCATGCAATTCTAAGCCTTTTGGCATCAACATTTTTTTTCGATTTCGAAAATTTCATGTACTCCCCCCTATGGTGATTTTTCAAGATATATGAAAATTTCACTAAGTGGACTAAGAAGGCTTTTTTTAGATTAGCATCACTGTTCTCATACAAATAGGCAAGGCAAATGTCAAGCACTAGTTTGGAAAAATGATGCTGACTGTGTGACATAAACACTGAAGCATGCTTTTGTGAACTACTCGAATCAATCTGAATCAATTGATGTCAAAATTAGTATGCGAAATTATTTAATAAAAGTATGAAATATATTTGCATGAGACTGTTATGAAAGAAGAGAAAGGCATTATCACACCACTAGGTGGATTAAGAAGGGGTTTTCTGTATAAAACTGGCTCAACAAAACGGGCTTGAACACTAAATCTTGTTCCCGAGCAAATCTTGGCAGATCTAATTTAGAAATACACAATTATTCTGTTACTTCAATCCTAGATGAATTTTTCATTTATTTAATTGTGCATTGAAACTAAATTAAGTAACTGTAATTACTTAATTTAGACTGCATGACGGAACTACAAACTTTTGAGTTTATTCCAGCTATGAGGGTCTGTGCAGACTTTTGGCTACTTTCGAATTTTTTTTCTATAGTTGTACCTTGTGGTTGTTCTCAAGAACTCAATACCGCTCCAAGATTCGTCTCTTTCGATACTCCATTCACTTTTCATCATTTAAAAAACATCTTTGGCATAGTGACAAGATGCCAAATCAGGCCAGAATAGCGAGGAAGTGTCATGGCTGCATAGGAATGGTACCAATCGCTTCTTTATGCATTCTTCAAGGTTGGCTTGCTCGACCACAGCTGCATATGGCTTGCCAAACGAAATATTTTTTTGAAAAATTTCTCCTTTTTCTTCATCCTGAAATGCTCCTCAACGTTGCATGGCAGTATAAAATGACACTTCGGGAAGCTGCTAAAAGTCTTCCAGCACACAAATTTCATCGTCCATTATCACACAGAAAAACTTCTTCCGATATTCGCGATACAACTTGCGAGCCCGGGATTTAGCCGTCACATATTGTTCCTCATTATGGTTCGGTAAAGTTTTCACCTTGGGTGACTTCATATCTTGCCGGTGTTTGACAGTATGCACGAAAGTTGGAAACATTTTCACTTTTCAAGCCACAACACGTACCGAAAAATCTGCTGTTTTACACAAAGAACGTTCATCTATCCACTTGCATTACTCAAAAGGACCAATTTATTTCATAAGTCGTATTTCTTAATATTGCAACATTATGCCGAAATAGCTAACTAACTAACTAACTAACCAGTGCACAGTGTGGAAAAAACAAAAGATTAAAAACACGACTTTATTCAATAATTTCATAGAAACCTCTGTAAAACTTTTCAAAGTAGATTTTTTTCATGCAAAAATGACCGTAGAATCGAACGATGATAATTAGACTAGCTCCAAGGCCCCTTTTTTCTTACCTTACTTCGAAAAACTGACTGTAAAACTCTGAAAAAATGGGTTTGACTAACTAAAAGGTACTCCTGACATTTTTATAAGCTCTATAAATGGATTGTTGTTCATCAAAACGACCGCAAATAACTGTTTTCTGTTCTACCCCAAATCTTTTTCTTCCATAAATTTACAGAAACAAAAGTTCTGCTGATCGGTGTTTGAGCCAATTTTAGCAAATCAAGACAGTTCTATGTTACGCATAAAACTTCACAAATTAATTTTCCAGATAGTTTCCATGATCCCATGAATCGTGCAACATCGTTTTACCTCAATTTTCCCTCGAACACAGTTCTGCTTCAATAGTGGTCCATACTTCCAAGTGATCCAAGTACATACAATGGGAATGACAGTGCCAGCTCGTTTATTTATTAAATTATTTGGAGCAGGGGATAGCCCGCTGGAGTAATTAAGTCTCTCTCTCTCCAATAGGCAGTAGGCATAAAACCTCCTCATTTTTTGTACCAACAGATGATCATATCCAAATGATAAATTAATTAATTATAATTAAATACAAGGTACATTTACAAACTAACATAATATACTTAGCACTTACGAACTTAAATAAAAACATACGAATTATAAGTAATGTCATTATTAGGTCAAGTTCCTAACAAAATCCTATAAATGAGCGTCTGAGAGTAGTACGAGACAGATTAAAATCAAAAATAGTATAACAACGATTAAATATACGAATTATGCTTGATGCAGGTTCGTTCATCGCATAATTCGTTCTAGCAAACTGGGGGACAAACAAAAAGGGTTATTCCGCAGAGCTCTGCGTCTGATATTTATATCGAGTTATCCGAGAAAGCTGGAGCAGTCGATGTTTCCCAAAACTAAATCCGAAACAAACATTGATTTCGAAGCATTGCGTCGATCATTAAGCAACTCAAGTCCAATTAGATTACATATAAGTTCGTATCTGGGAAGGTTATGGGGGTCTCTCCAAGGCAGCCGACGTAAGGCAAAACGGTCGAATTAATGCTGCACAGCTCCAATGCGTTGTACCCCGTTATGATAATAAGGTGACCACACAACTGTAGAAAACTCCAAAAACAGAGCGAACCAGGGCAATATATAATGCTTTCAAGCAGTGTATGTTACTGAATGAATTCGTCATTCGGAAGATGAATCCGAGTCGTTTGGATGCTTTAGAAACGATATATGATATATGATCGCAAAAAGTTAATTGGCTATCAAGTAGGACTCCTAGATCTTTAGTGCAGCTTACTCTATTTAACTCGGTCCCAAGAAGCGAATAGATGAAAATTATCGGTTTTCTTTTGCGACTGAACGTTATGATAGAACACTTTGAAACATTTAGTACCATCCTGTTGATCTGACACCAATTTCCGTAAATATCAAGTTGTTGTTGAAGAAATTTAGCATCGCTTTGGCTATCAATTTTTAAAAACAGGTTAAAGTCGTCTGCGTACGAGAGCTTCAAGCACTTCAGGGAAAGATTAACGTCGTTGATGTAAAGCAGGAACAGGAGAGGTCCAAGGTGACTACCTTGTCGCACACCAGAGGTAGTGGAAAACATATTAGAAACAGTGTCACCAATTTTTACCGACATTTTGCGGTCAACGAGATAGGACTTTATCCAGTCTAAAAATCTACCATGGAATCCAAGGTGGTTGAGTTTCGCTAGAGCGATATCATGATTGATCTTGTCAAAATCAGCTGATAAATCGGTATAGATAGAGTCAGTCAGAATGATGTGCGATGTATACCAAACGAGTATTGTTATACCATTTTACTCCAATTTGTTTCATAGGTCGTATTTCTGGTTTAAAAAGAACCAAAGAATGTTCACTCAGCGATACAATTTATAAAATAAAGAGTTAAGCTAGTACTGTCATTCTTATTATGTGTATTTGGGTCACTGAAGTTTTCTACGTAATATGGACCAATATCGATAGTTCATATTGGATCTGCTTCCGGATTGTAGATAAATATTTATCAAAAGTCTCAGTTAAAGAATAAATTGGGGTAAAACGGTATAGCAAGATTCGTGCGGTCATTGGATCTATTTGTTATCTTATTTTTAGGTCTTTCTTCGTAACATCAATCGATTCGTAATATCAATCGTTCATCCACGGCAATCAACAATCAGCCTCTTTTCGAAATGCGACAGAAAATTACACCAATGATACGACTTATGAAATAACTTGGGCTACAACGGGTTAAACAGGCTACTACTGTTACTCCCATTGTATTTAATTGGATCACAGATGTATTGTACGTAATATGAACCAATAACAACTTATTCAATTTCAAGGGCCGAGTAATCTACTTGACTCATTGTCTTCACTGTTGGTAGTGAGCAAGTTGGAATGAATAGGCATGGACATCAACTCAATAACCAAAACTCTCTCCGCCCAGAATTATAAATAGAAGATGGTGGTTTTCATTTGAGTTTTCGATTCAACAGCAGGTTTGAATCGATAATTTTTGACTGTTTGAAACGTATTTAGCTGCGTTCCAAAGTATTAAAAATGAAAACTGAAAGAGGGAACAATATTTTTATGTTTATTTTGTAATTGATTTTTTAATTATAAAGACTGGTTTACCTTTCATCCATTATCTTGAACCAATTCGAATGATTACATGAACCTCATTTGAAGGCAGCTCTTTCGTTCTATTGTAAGAAATATTGTGTTATTTCAAGATGTCAACTGACGGTGGTTAAACTGAGCTTCGGTTGAAGGAGAAACGAATGAAGAGCTGAATGCTACCGGACCCATACTGTACGTCAGCGAAGGTTGTGTGTTAGAATGTGATATTTACTGCAGTAGAGTGATTGTCAATGTGTGCCACATTCGGTTTCAATTGAAATAACTACCTGAATCAATGCAGAAATTGTAGGGGAGAACGTGGTTAAACCAGACTTTTTTTTTTAGAAATTAAAAGAACTAGGTTTTTACCAAAATTATCAATACCGTTTTGTAGATTGAACATTCGGCTACAATACTCCAATTTTTAATTTGGAAAAATATGCATGAAGTTTCCGAAATCGACATTTTTTTGGGTGCAAAATGTCTTAAAATAGCATGAAACGTCGAAGTTTAGTGTCATCCCGACAAAAAATATTATTTCGAGAAATCGGTTTTCTGGGACTTAAAAATTTTGAGATTTCCGATATCGAAAATTTTTCTTGATGCCAAATATTTTAGAATTACATGAATTGTCAGGACTTTGTATTATCTCGAAAAGCAAATTTTTCAAATCTCGACTTAGTAGGCAATGTTAAATTCATAGCCGCGAGATTGACGTAGGACTGCATTCGAGATGTAAAGACTGTCCCAGAAAGTATGGACGCAACCAAAAACCGCTGCCATTTCGCAATGGTTCAGAAACTGCCAATTTTTATGGCTGCGTCCTGTTGTTTACACTCTTCCTTAACCACTTAAGCAGTTGTTTATTCGTTTTCATTAGTTTGTTTCGAAATACTTGGACTTTCAGTAGAACAACGTCGAAAAATTGTGTACAAATGGTGCACAGAACGCGGACTGTCACTGAGAAAGATAGCAAAAATGGAAGGAGTAAGTGAAAAAGCCGTGCGAAATGCAATCAGGAAGTTCGATGAGGATAACACCTTTGAGGATAAACCGAAAACGGGCCGAGAAAAAGGTCCTGCTAACCCTCAGTTGAATAAACGTATACTGAAGGCGTTCGAGCAAAAGAAGGAGGTTTCAGTTCGGGATGTGGCAAAAAAGTGGGCACTTCGAAGTGAAATGTTCTTCGTGCTAAAGAACGTTTGAATCTTCGAACCTATAAGAAGCAGAAACAACCAAAACCTAGTCCGAAACAAGAAGCATCGATCAGGCCGAGGGTTCGAAAGCTGGACAATACGATTCTTGCTGGATATTTTAACTGCTTAATCATGGACGACGAAACCTACGTGAAACTCGATTACAAATCCTTGCCGGGACCACAATATTGTACGGTGCGAGAAGGGCAAGTGTTAAACCAGTCCGAGACATCGATTGAAGTCGAAAAATTTGGTAAGAAAGCTATGGTCTGGCAAGCAATGTGTAGCTGCGGTAAGATTTAGAAACCCTTCATCATCACTGCTTCAATGAACAGCGAAATATACATCAAGGAATGTTTACGAAAACGACATCTACCCATGATTCGAAGCCACAAGGATCCTGTTGTCTTCTGGCCAGATCTTGCTTCTTGCCACTACTCGAAATCAACGGTAGAATGGTCTACTACCAAAAATGTACCTTTTGTCCCAAAAGACATGAATCCACCAAATTGCCCACAACTTCGACCAATTGAGGAAGTTTGGGCATTAACGAAGGTACATCTTAGGAAACATGTCTCGGCAGCCGAAACCATTCAACAGTTCGAAAAAGATTGGAAAAAAGTGTCAATACTTGTCGCCAAGAAATCTGTACGGAATTGAATGAGGAACGTTTGCAAGAAAGTGCGCCAGCTAGTCTACAATGGCTAAGTAGCAAATGTTGAGAATAATATTCTGTTGCTGTAGTCTAATATTATCAGTATATCGAATAAAATTTGAATATCTAACACTTGTGAATTATTTACAGCGAAATGAAAGTGCGTCCATACTTTCTGGTACAGTAAATATTAACTGATTTGATACCTTTTGGGTTCTGAAAAGGACCGTTAGTGGCTTTTTAGTCCGGGAATGGACTGTTTTGTTACGAAGTCATTTGAAAATTTGATCACTGAACTAGAAGAAATTATTACATAAATATAATCGTAACACAAGTCGTATAATCGCTCATATATTTCAATATTTCATACATTTCAATATTTGTGTGAAAGCAATTATCAAAATGCTGTACGGGATTGATTGATTTCCAGCTTTCAGAAGGGCCAAATTGTGGAATCCTCTACGATATTAAACACTTTTCGGAACATTTTTCTCTATGACGATGCAGTCAAACGCTTGTTTTATTTGCGCTCGTTTGGTGCGAATTTCGCTCAAAGGCAATCAAATTATTTTAGGTATGCACTAAACTGATGATTTCTACCTTCGATTTGCAAAGCAGTAATCTTAAACCGTTTTCGTTTATTGATCAGAGCAGCCCGAAAGCTGACTCAGAGTCGCCCAAACAACGTTTGATATGTTTGTTTTAGCAACCTGAGGTCGCTCTAGATTGGACTCCAATCGCGCAGTTTCGCTCTGAAATTTTTCTCGGGTCGCACCACGCATCCAGCCGAGTTTGTTTATTTTTTCATGAGTTGTTGTTTAGGGCGCGCACCACGTGTTCGTTTTACTCGGAGTCAGAGTAGCCCGCGTCTAGGTTCAAAAACGAAAACGGTATTAATAGTTCTTCAGATAACATTTAGAGCCCTTAGAATGGCTGATTTTGAACAATGTTCCCCATCGTTGTCCACTTATTGTTTTCTATTTCTCCAATGCAAACGACCAACAGAAGGAAGACGCAATCTCATTTTTACTATTATACACACGGATCGACCGAATTATTTTCGTCGATCGTCGCGTGGGTACTTCGCAAAATATCGGTCCATTATTTCGCCTCTGACCCTAATGAGTCTTGCAGATTAGTTTAATTTTCGAATGAAAAAGATCATCATGGTAGCGTAATCGGATCAATTTAAACTAAACTCACACTGTTTGTGTCGAATCTAATCCTTTCTGCTCGGTTTTTATAATCCTTTAGTTCGGCTATTACGTCGGGTAAATCGTGCAAAGCATCTGAATAAAAACTAATAGCTCTAGTTCAGTGGCAGAGCTTTGGTGGTTGCAAGCGTTCTACGAACTCAATGTGCCCGGGGAACCGCCTCTAGAGGAGAGGTAAGCCAAGTGAAATGAATTCAATAACCACCGGCACCAGCTGGCGGATTCTACGAAGCACAGTTGAGCACTTAACTGAAGACCTTCTCAGGACCACCCTTCCGAAGCCCCCCATTTTTCGTCTCCAATCATCGTCAGCATCATCCCCGCGATGAATGCGGTAATGATAATGTGCCGCTCGGCAGTCGGCAGTGTCGGCGCTACTTCCATTTCCGGTACCGTCCCGAGGAATCTTGTGCGAGGCGGTAGGTATGACTGAGTGATGAGTTTGCGCGCTCAGCAAGCACCGAGGTGACGAAGGAAATTGTATAACTTTTATGGGAAACATTGATACGACGAGACATTGTGTGTTGAAGGCGAGAAAACTTGTTGAAGGAGTAGGAACTGTCGCCTGACTACGAAACTCACATACCTACCGCTGCGACTCCGACTCTGACTCCGCCGAACCCACGGCAGGACACGAGAAATGTAATATTGAAAGTTTTATTATGGAATCGAGCAGGTCGGTACGATTGTCATCCGGTGTTGGAATGTGGAATATGAAAGAGAGGAAAAAAAAGTTCCAACGCAAAAAAAAGTGATTTTATAAGGTGAGCAACAGCAGCAACAAGCTTCTGTCCTTCTCTCAAAAGGGACTTCGGTTGGCACGTTCCTTTCTTCGACGATGGCATCGTCATCCGTGTATTGGCTCATTGCATTCCACGTGCTATTTTTCTTTTCCCGCGCCTTTCGGAGGAAGGAAAACTATTTCCGAGTTATGATGATTCGATTATAACTTAAATGTGATTGCTGCTTGTTCGGCTGGCTGGTAAATGGCCCTTTTGCCTCGGAACCGATGTTCCAGTTTATTTCCCATTATTTCGAGATATGCGAGTTTGAGAGTTGTTTTGATTCTACAGGTTTTTTTTTTGTCGGTTGGGCTATTAAAATGAAAAATTATTACCCCATTGTGAAGCCTCCCCCCAATCATTATGCTATTGAGTGGAATAAATCTAAACTAAGTCAATAAGTGATTCGAGCAATCAGTGAATTCCTTCCGAACACGTTCACCTGCTGGTTGATGGGCAAATAACGCCCACGAAAGGAGTCAATTCACTTATGCAAATTGAAATTGTATCATCATCTCCCACCATCATCAGCTCACCCCACCTCACCACGGGTTATGTCGATCAGGTTGCGTCGGTGAAGCGTGCCGCGAACCAGGAAGTAGGCAATCGTAAAATTAAATCGCCCCAAATTAGGCAAACAGCAACGGCAGCGTTCGCGCGTGGTCGTTTTTTTTCTTTCTTCCGGGAACCACCTTTTGGCAGCAATAGCAACAAACAACAACAATAATAATTAGGCGCCAGGTGATTATCCGCTTCAGTTGGTTTTATGTTTTCTTTCATTTTTCGTTCCATTTTTCCCGTCCGGAAGTTCTACTCGAATGCGTGGCCAATCATGGTTCGTTTCGGTTCTTCCATCATTGGGTTCGGTGCGATAAAAAAAACCTTTAGGAAGGTCGTTAAGGTAGAACTGAAATGGCCGGTTGGAATTGCTAATGTTTTAAAATTTTACCTGCTTTCAACCGACCCGGCCTGATGTTGAAGTACTGCCCGGGTTCCGAACGAATTTGATGTGGTTGTGTTCTGTTCCGTTTCGAACACTTTAATTTGAATTTGAATTTGAATTTTCATAAGTATCTTAAATTTGATTCGTTTTAAGAGAAACACTAAAAATACTGGGAGCGGTCGATCATAATTTTTTATTCATCAACAATCCAGCATAGTAGTTTTTCTGGGTCGAATGACAACATCTATTATGAGGAATTTTGTTTGTTTCAATTATAGAGGTTTTAACCTTAACGTCATTCATCTCATCAAGCCAGGAAAACATTCTGACTTAATGTGCGGGGTTGAGAATCGAACCCTGGGTTGGTGGTGGGCTGCATGAAAGACATCGGCTTACCCGTCGACTCAGTTCGTCGAGTACCCAAAATGTCGGTGTGTGTATGTAACGTATTGTTGCACTTACTTTTCTCGGAGATGGCTGAACCGATTTTCACAACATTTTCCATACATAACTCCTAAATTTCATCCGGATCTGATCTGATTTGAACTTTGATTCAAATAATTGTCTTATTATCCTATTGAATGAGGTTGAATTTTATCCGGATCCAATTTCCAGGATAATAACGCTAAAACTTTCTATCCTTCGTATGGTTGATGAAACAAAATAATACGAAGTTTTCGAAGCAGATTGTGAAACTATTCGAACTTGTAGGCCTGGCTGTTTAATGGTCCTGAAAACTTACTTCAACTGCGACAGTCTCCCGATTCCGGAAACAGTTATTCAAAGAGTCCAATATGAAACTTGCATTAATTTTTCGTAAAATGTTTATGAGAAACGTACCATTACAGTTACAGCACTAGGTGAATTAAAATAAGTTTTTGAAAAATATGAACAGTTCTGCAGGAATGATCAGAAAAATTAAAAAGTGCTATTTGAAACCAGATCCTCCAAGGAATCTAAATTCCAATCAAACTTACAAGAAATACTCGGGCAAAATTCCGATTCAAGAAATGAGCAAAACGAGTCATGATTTGGGGAAAATAGTATACTTTCATGTTATGATAATACACCATGATTAAAAGTTCTCGGATCATGATCTATTTGGACTGATTTCGTTGAAATTTAGCGTAACGCATTTGACGTTGTTGGGTATAACTTCAGGCGTGTTTCTGCTACGATGGTAATCTTTGCAACATAAACTCAGGCGTTATGTTTTAAAATATGAAGATTTTAAATATTAGTTAAATGGAATGGTGTGAAAGTGTGTGGCGTATTGTTTATACGATTTCAACTAATGTCTCAAATAATGTACATTTGAATAGCAAAACAGTGAAAAGCACAACGAATTTCTTTTAATCTGAAGGCAACAACAATTTAATGTTTGTGAACAACCACGACACCTAAAATAACGTGTTTAACTGCGTTCATTGCTCTAGATTTGATTTTTTGTTTCAGAATTTGGAAAACATAAACGAACTGCATGAAAATACACGTGTGAATCAAGCCTCTTAAAAAGAGACTCTATGTTGAATTCTTGCAAATACCGCGGATCGATTTTTCCTTTTTTGTTTTCAAAACATCGTTTGCAAAATCGTCTTATTTGAAATATTTAGGTGAATCAATACAGCTTGTGTTCTTGTATCTATGAAACAAATTAATCAAACTGGTTGAACAAAAAAAAAATCCAATTTTCGTTAGATGATGCTCCTAATTTACAGTCGAAAGTATTTTTCGGTTTGCGTTATCTCTCGGAATATTATTTTAACAACAACAGTCACATCGAATATGTAAGAATGCATTCAGATATATTCATACAAAATGTAAAACTTTTGATGTCAATTTTCGGTTCATTATCTTTATGTTGTCAATTCTCTGTCAGCCGGTGGGTAAACCAACACAATTATAAAATGAATATGCCTCAGGATCAAGTAAAAATTTTCAGTAGTTCATGCTTTTCAACGTCTGCTTTTTGTCTTACCATTAATCTATTAAATAATCCATCACATCACTCGAGGCAGAGGGTTCAAAGTGATATCCGGATAGAAAATTGGAGTTACGAGTTTTAAAAGAAATACATTCCTCAAGTAACGCAATTTCGGACCATGATTAATTTTCATGGGAGAAGACTTTTTGCTCATGGTTTCATGAGAAGTTAAAATGATTGGTTTCATGATTTTCTAATCATGACAGCAGTAACGGGTTTCTTTCCGTGTAGAAAAAAAATCAAAATATTTCGAAGCAAATTTGGAAAACGTACGCCATTTTCTTTATTGCCTATGCACCGCTGTTTCACATTGACACTCCGAATACCAAGGGGGTAAAAGAACTGACTGACTATATCTTAGCCATTTTTGGACCGATTTCAAAACTTATTTCTTTATGATTTCGGCTGCCGAGACATGTTTCCTAAGATGTGCCTTCGTTAATGCCCAAAATTCCTCAATTGGTCGAAGTTGTGGGCAATTTGGTGGATTCATGTCTTTTGGGACGAAAGTGACATTTTTGGTAGTGTACCATTCTACCGTTGATTTCGAGTAGTGGCAAGAAGCAAGATCTGGTCAGAAGACAACAGGATCCTTGTGGCTTCGAATCATGGGTAGATGTCGTTTTCGTAAACATTCCTTGATGTATATTTCGCTGTTCATTGAAGCAGTGATGATGAAGGGTTTCGAAATCTTACCGCAGCTACAAATTGCTTGCCAGACCATAACCTTCTTACCAAATTTTTCGACTTCAATCGATGTCTCGGACTGGTTTTACACTTTCCCTTCTCGCACCGTATAATATTGTGGTCCCGGCAAGGGTTTGTATTCGAGTTTCACATAGGTTTCGTCGTCCATGATTATGCAGCTCAAATTTCCAGCAAGAATCGTATTGTACAGCTTTCGAACCGTCGGCCTGATCGATGCTTCTTGTTTCGGATTACGTTTTGGTTGTTCCTGTTTCATATAGGTTCGAAGATTTGACTTCGAAATGCCCACTTTTTTGGCCACATCCCGAACTGAAACCTCTTTCTTTTGCTCGAACGCCTTCAGTATACGTTTATCTAACTAAGGGTTAGCAGGACCTTTTTTTCGACCCGTTTTCGGTTTATCCTCAAAGGTGTTATCCTCACCGAACTTCCTGATTGCATTTCGCACGACTTTTTCACTTACTCCTTCCATTTTTGCTATCTTTCTCAGTGACAGTCCGCGTTCTGTGCACCATTTGTACACAATTTTTCGACGTTGTTCTACTGAAAGTCCAAGTATTTCGAAACAAACTAATGAAAACGAATAAACAACTGCTTAAGTGGTTAAGGAAGAGTGTAAACAACAGGACGCAGCCATAAAAATTGGCAGTTTCTGAACCATTGCGAAATGGCAGCGGTTTTTGGTTGCGTCCATACTTTCTGGTACAGTCTTTAAGTGAATCTTGTTCTAGAGTTTTTGACTACTATTTATATTACTTGGAACCAGTATAGCCGAAGTCGGTTCGTTTAGTAAGTAACTAATATAGCCTACAAATTGAATCAGTTTTGAGTCAAATCTAGATGAATTTTACCCTTTTTTGCATCGTCGCTCTAAATGACGGTGTGAAATTCAATAGCAACCTATGAGACTACGAGTTTATGAGTGACATTATTTGACACATACACACACACACACACACACACACACACACACACACACACACACACACACACACACACACACAAACAGGCACAGATACCAGACATTGCTCAGCTTGATGAACTGTGTCGAATGATATAGAACACTTATCCTATCGTATCCCTCTGAGCCAATTTTCACTAGTCAATTTTTCAAGTGGTTGCATAACCTTTCTATATGAGAAAGGCAATAAGTGTATTTTTATAGAAAAGCATCGTTATAACACTATCAAGTAGGTACAAATTGAATAAAATATTTAGAAAATTTACATATTTTTTACCTGAAAAATATAAATTTCTATGTGGCAACCCTGCATGCTATACGAAATTGAACAAAGCACGCTGCGAACGGAGCAAAGCCGCACGTACCGTCGCTTACTAGTTTTGCATCGTCATTTTGAATGACGGTTTGAATGTTTCGACACTCATCGCCGAAATTGCACAGTATATTTGAAGACAATGAGAGCTTTAATTTGAATCATTTTTTTCCATTAATACGTTTATTTCATAGGCAATATACATAAGTTTTTCTTCGCCGTGGCATCCACAATACATAGTACTTTAGACCTAATACATTTCGAATATCATATTAGTATGTTAGTATTCATTAGTTAATCTATACACTGTTTTTATCAAGCGAGTTGCTATTATAAATTACATTAAATGAAATACATTTATTTTGTACATGATTCTATAACTATTTCAGGTTTGTTTGTATCAGTTCATCACTTTTATTTAATATAAGATAGCTGGCTATTGGTTGAACTCATGGAAGAGAAAACAATCTAACATAAAATAAAATTTAAATTCGAACTCCAATGGACTTAATGAAATGATAAAGAAGTTTCATGTATGGAAGATCACGACAAGCAAGAATGTCGCGAACTGGGACATTGGATAGTCTACCTTGGGTACGCAAGGAATTTATTAGTTGAGATCTGACATCACGATACTCCACGCATGTCCAAACAACATGGTCAATATCGCGGTAACCTTCGCCGCAAGCACAATGATTAGTCTCGGAAAGTCCAATTCGAAAGAGATGTGCATATAACGTGTAGTGATTGGACATGAGTCTGGACATCACACGAATGAAATCTCTATTCACATCCAGTCCCCTGAACCATGCCTTTGTCGATATTTTAGGAATAATTGAGTGCATCCACCGACCCAGATCATCTTTATCCCAAGAAGCTTTCCAGCTGGCAAGTGTTCTTTGGCGAGACGCGCTATAGAATTCGTTGAAAGCAATCGGTCTCTCATAAATTTCACCCTCAATAGCACCACCTTTGGCTAAAATATCGGCTCTTTCATCGCCTGGAATGGAGCAATGAGTCGGGACCCAATGTATTGTGATTTGATAATTATTATTCAATATGACGTTCAGGCACTGTTTTATTTTGCCCAAGAGAAAAGGTTCATTTTTGCCAGCAGCATTTGAGCGAATGACTTCAATTGCACTCAGACTATCTGTGAAAAGAAAATAATGGTTTGGAGATAATGTGACGATTACACTCAAACTATAATGAACTGCTGCTAACTCTGCTATATAAACAGATGCAGGTTCTTGAAGCCTAAACCCAGTAGCCTCTTCAATTCGTGATCCGTCCGTGTAAAATATTTTTTCAGAGTCAATATGCCTGAACTTACTTGTAAATATTTTTAGGATTTCCATTGAGCGTAAATTTGAGATTGAAGCTCAACTAGCCTTTCGAAGTTATTAATAACCAGGGGATTCAGTGCCTCACATCTTATTAGTAGTCGCGATGAAAGCTCCCAAAAACGATCTTTCAATGGAAGAACTCCCGCCAGAACTTCAAGACTCATTGTATGTGTCGAATGCATGCAGCTTAAAGCAATTCGCAAACAACGATATTGAATTCGCTCTAATTTGATAATATGAGAGTTTGCAGCGGAACAATTTGAATCATGATTTGTGAAAATCGGTACCTCGTTTCGCCATCGCCTGTGGAAAAATACTCATGAAGTTTACACTGTAATACCGGAAACGGAAGTCGGATCTGGATCAATTTTTCGGGGACTTTTTAAAGAATTTCAAGACGTTTTGTTTGCTTCTTGGTTTGTGAAAATCAGTTAAAAAATTTCCGAGAAAACTGAGTGCGCATTTTTAAATAAATTTGCACATATTTCCTTGTAATTTCGAAATTAGAAGTCGAATCCAAATGAAACTCAGGAGCTTTGTATGGTACCTTAAGACCTTTCATTTTAATCTAAGTTTGTGAAAATCGGTTCCGTCATTTCTTAGAAAATTGAGTGATATTATTTGTCACATAACACACACATACACACAAACAGACATTTTGTGATTTCGACGAACTGAGTTGAATGGTATATGACACTCGGCCCTCCGGGCCTCGGCTGTAAAGTCAGTTTTCACAGCGATTACATAGCCTTTCTATATGAGAAAGGCAAAAAATTGTTTGGTAACATCAACTATGGGACTTCCAACACATTTTTTTTAAAATCGAAAATTTTCTAAGTGTCAAAGAGTTGACTTCAAAAAATTTGTTGAGATAACACAAGATTTCGAAATTTCTGTATTTCTAAGACAAAACAAGAAAACCGCGTGAAAAAAAACGTAACTTGAGAAACCGCGTAACTTCGGAAATCCGCGTAAAAAGAAACCACATAAGAAAAACCGCGTAAAAAACGACCACAGTGTAGCCTTTATCGGCAAAAATGACCTTTTCGGCGAAATCGTTTTCGGTGACATGACCACCAGTGTTGCTAAGCTCGCTTATATTGTACAGATAATTCTCACTCGTACTCGAAACGACGATTTAAATTTTTGTTGTATCCGAAAATGTACAGCAATTTTCGTTAGGACCATAAGACCCTTCGTTTGACCCTAAGATTGCGAATAACGGCTTTGAGTCCAGTTTAGAACCTTTTTTACCGGTTTTGTTTCGCCTTTTTAAGTGACGGTGTACAATATTGAACACACTTTACCCTTACTCAGGAACCGGAAGTCGGATCCGGATGAAATTCAGAAATTCCGCATGGGACCGTGAGACCTTCCATTACTCGATGAACATTAGACAATATCCCAATGGCAAATGACGGCAAATTCCAGTAATTTCCAATACATTCTACAGTGCAATTCTACACCGAAAGTTGATGGTTTTAGGCATTATTCCATGTGAAGTGTTTGATGGATGGATTGCTCTTTTTATCCTTACTCGGTATCGGTCTTGTATACATTTTCGAAGAGCTGCAAAATACATCTACAACGTCAATTCATTAATACTGTCCATTTTTTCAAAAAATCAGTGTTTACTCCTGCTGACTCTCACTCATCGTACCCATAGGAAAACACCACTCGTGTTTAAAATGTACCTTTTTGTGAGTGAGTCTAAGACGAAACGTAAAGAAAAGTAAAAACGGTTATGTGTCCTAAGCACAAACTTTGGGTAACCCCGAAATGAGCATACCTGAATCGGCCAGCATTAGCCGAAAACGACGCTTTCGTGCGGCACGTCAGTAAAGACCTGGCACTTCGGTAAATTTCATCAAATTTCAGATTAATTTTATGCTTTCTCAGTACCACATTAATATTTATTACTAGGTGTAGCAACACAGCACTCAACCACTGAAAATATTCCGTATCTCTATTTGTCGGTTTTGCACGACCCGCTTTGTGCGACGATTCGTGTGCAGATTTTTGCGCGCTTCATTTTAGCACTGATTTTCACCTTAATGCTCGTTCATACCAAACATTTTAGAAAAGATGAGAATTTTGATTTATTTTTTGGATATCCCATATTGCTGAAATTTAACTGAACATATTTCCGATCGTAGGGGGAAGAAATAAGGTTGTTGCGTTTAGTACAACTCGAGAAATTCACGATCAAGTTCTACCTGTTCTTATACAGAGTACATTTTGAAAAAGCGCCTCACACTAATCTAAGTCGTATTCACGAATTGAATGATTGAAAATAAACTTTTGTTTGTATACTCAAACCGACATCCGGATGCTTTTCATCGTAAATAATAGATTGTTTCTATAACCATTTAAACATATTCAGCGGCGCTTGTACATTACATGCCTACGAATATATGTTTCACGATAGTCCGTTGTCAAATGTACAAAACGATCAATTCTACAACATTGAGAACTGTCATTTACTCATATGTAGGATATTTCTAATGATTTGAGTTCGTATGACGAGCAGTTATATTGAGAAACAAAAGTGAAACTTAAATATTAGTAATTAATTTTTGTAAACATCAAGGCATTCAGTTTACATGACGTAGTAATTTCAACAAACTCTATAAGCGCTGTTGCACAGTATTTTTAAACCGGGGTTGGCGGTTCAATGCATAGGACTACTGGTCTTACCAGCAGGGATGCAAACTGCCTCCCCTTTTTTATTACTGTAGTCTGTTAACCCACATCAACATTTTCTATTATTCGTACTGTACCACGCTGCTGCATCCAAAAAAAATTCTATTACAGTAGGCATGCGAAGCAGTATCGCGTTAAAAACTACCGCCGAAATCACCGCCGCTTGAGGTAGGTAGAAATTCTATCTTTCTAAATTTTACTGTCTCCTTGTTCGCGCTACTGTAGCACAAAAAATGTAGCTCGCTACGGTAGAAAAATGTACTTTGCCGCTGTAGAAAAAAGTAGATTAGTGCGATAGAAAAATATACTTTAGCGCGGTAGTTAACAGTGGTATCGAAGAACAGTAAGCGCAGTACATTGCTTCTATTCTTCGCTATTTCAGAAATGATTTTCGCTTATTCAGAATGTTTATAAAGTAGTATTGCTAATATAATTTATTTAACCGCGGTTTTAAGCTTTTGATCGTTGCCAGGAGGTATTAATGGTTGGCTTTGCCAGAGGGTATAAATGGATTATTTTTCACGAACAAAAAATGTTTTGAAGTAAAATTATTAAGTTGCAGAATTATTTATGTATTTCAAATAAAGAAATTATGTAATCGCTGTGAGAATCAACTTTTGAATAGAGGCTCGTAGGGCCGAGAATTTTATACTGTTTGAATCAGTTCACTTAGTTCGCACAGTGACTGTGTGATTAGTTCAATAAATTATTCATGTTTTCTGGACTTGTTAATTGATGGACAAGTAAACTCAAATCGACTTTACTGGTTCCGGAAAGTAGTGGGCGAAAGATATCTTTGAAATGGTTTGATCGATTCTCGCTAACTTCGCATAAAACTGAAAGACTAGTTCCGAAATGACATATTTATCCGTGTAAAATAATTCAAACCGTGATATGAACAAAATAATAAAATCAATCAGTATTTCGATCGAAATGAATGAAAAACTCACTCGGAATGGAAATACTCGAAACTCTGCCTGTTAGAAGGTTTTGTTATTTTAGGAACAAATTAACGGATTAATGAGTGCGGTTCACAATAAAATATAATCAATAATTAAACACAGTACTAAAGAAACAAATTAGAATAGTAACTTAAACCGCCATAGTTAGATTCATTATACTATATTTGTACTACCGTCAATCATATGTATTAAAAAAAAGTTTTGTACTGTGTTATAACATGTAGTTTGGGCCACCTTCCTCTAATAAGAAAAAATCGGTAAAATATTGCTGACTTTCGAACAGCTCAACAATAAAATCAGTAAAAAGTATCATTTACCGATCGGTCGGTAGAGCTGAGCTGAGACTCATTTCTTCATAATTCTATACTGAATTATTTATCACTCCATACTGGAGTTTGAGGACATTTACATAAAAATTGTAAATGCATGAGATTGGTAACTATTTTGGTCGGTTTGGATTAAAACCTGTTAAAATAAAATCTTTGGTCCCACAAAATCGATTTATTTAAGTGTGCTCGAAAAAACATTAGGCTTGCCCAAAACATGGAAAATATTCAGATATCGAAGACTATATCTTTCTGAAATCGTTATTAGCTTTCCAATTTCAGTAAATTATGTAATTATCCGAAATTTAATTTGTGCTGATGATGATCGCTAGAATCCTAAACAAAAGTTTACCATTTGTATTTTTTATCCTCATGTTTACCGGAATCAATTAAAATTCAACGCAGCTTTTATAGATTTTACGATGAATTATTCTTTTGCTTGGGATTTACTAAAAAAAAATTTCTGACGAAAAATGATTTCCACTTCGAGTCACTGAAATTCTAAACGTAGCGAAATACTTAACGATTTCTTTAAACTCGACATTTCATTTTTCTAGTTGGGAAAGAGTTGTACAAGCAATTCTGATCGTTCAATACAAATACATCTTTAAATATAGTAACATCGACAAATGGTTCGAAGAGGAAATCAAATTTCTTCTTGTCCTTATTTGATTAAACCTAGCTCCTATTGGGTTGTAAACACAGCCTAAATATGTTGTATGCATGGCTAGATTACAGGAAAAGGCTTCTGTGTTTCCGTTGAAGAGACTTAAAAAAGTTCTTTGAAGATTCCCTTAGAAATGCATACGTTTGAAATAAAGATATAACTAGAAATAAAAATTCAAGGAAAAAATGAAATGAAATTGCCCGCTTCAGAAAACTTGATTTTTTTTCCTGAGTAGGGTAACGGTACCTTCATTCTTTTCAGCTCCGTATCTCAATAATCTGAAATATGGTGCATTCTGAATGCATTCGTAAAGATAATAACACCAGTATTATGCACAATTATGCCGTAATCTGATTTTTCAGAGCCGAAAAAAGATATTTCATACGATTTTATCATAATTTATGGATTGGTAGTCGCGTAATCCTCAAAATAACGTGCTAGCTCCATAAATTAAATAATTATTAGTACAACAACCTTATGTAAGATGAATGCATTTCTATAGCTATAAATTTTAATCTTTTATTAGTCTGGGATATTCTAAACATAAAATATAGTCAACACAAAAATTTTACAAGATATCATGCAAATGCAATTCTTCATGTAAAAACAGATCTTGATACCTGATAACAAATTGCATCGTTCAAAAAGATTAAAGAATAATATCAACTAATTCCTAGTTCAATAAAATATAATCAGTTGTTCAAATAGATCAATAGTTCGTCATTACGCAAAAATAATACTTATGCATGTGAAAGATTAATTCAATCAACCTTCCACTACACACCCTCTGAGCAAACACCGTAAAGTACAGCGGTAGAATACGTTTTCGTCCGCAGCTGTAAAGTACTTTTTCATCCGCAGTAGAGTACATTTTTGTCCGCAGTAGAATACTTTTTTTCGTTGGCGGTAGGAAGCTACAGTACATTTTTGAAATCTACGGGAGCTTCCAGCAGCAGTACAAGGCCGTACCATCAAGAAACGGTAGAATGAAGTAGAGCGAAATTTGTTTCTACCTGTACCGTTCTGATCGTCGCTGGTACTCTCTCTGCGGCAAATGTACCATCAAGCAGTTGTAGCAGGCTGTGGAATTTTGAATGTGTAGAATGTACAAGGATAAATGTATTCTACCGCTACCGTTTGCATCCCTCCTTACCAGCCAGTTGTCGTATGTTTGAGACCCGACCTGAAAGCATCGGGTCATGTTAGATGTATGACACTGATATGTGAGCCCCGATAGGTAGCGAAATAGTCAAAAACAAAATTGCGAATCAGTGTTGGCGGTAAAGCAGAAATGGGGAAAAAACAGACCTTGCGATCAGTGTCGTGTGTGTTCTGTTGAATTCGTTTCCGTAGACATAGGACTGCAAGTGAATGCCGTGGTGTCCGAATACAGCGAAGCATGCTTGGTTTCGTCTAGTCAATTGAACTTTCTCTTCATGTGTTTTCATATGCAGGATAGTTCAAGGCCTGAGGAGAGTGGGTCGCGTGTAGATTTTGAACCTTGTTGAGTAGATTTGATTTCTCTCCTCTCCTCTTTTTTCCGGACATCACCAGCAAATTAAAGCAAATAAAATGGCGGATGCATTGAAGCTGACTTTGTACCACAGAGAAATACAAGACATTATTTTTATCGCGATAACATATATGTTCTTATGCACTAATAGTATTTAAACTAAATTATCTAGACGTTGTCATGGTAGATTTATGATAAATTATTATCCTGTCGGTAAAACAACTCGTTTGGTGAACGGTTTTCGAAAAAGGAGCTTATGAAATTTCAACTTTTCTTTATCTTATCGGTTTCAAATGTTAGCCTTAAATCGAGAAGGTTTTAATAACGCGAAAAAAATACGTCCTTTTCAATACCTAACTCAAGTGAAAAATTTCACAGATTTGACAAAGCAGATCATAATTTGTAAATCATCCTCCGTTGAAAACGTGCCTCTCCTAATCAAAACAATCAAAACTCGACTAGTCATAAATTGTAATTCCGAGGCATACACCCTTGTGCACGGTTCCGAACGGAATTGTATCCTTTCAATACACTCTTCCGCAGTAAATCTTCTCGACTGCTCGACACAAAGCGAAAGGTAATCGTAAGTTTGTGACAGATTCATCTGTCTCCTCTTCGGTCTTCTGCATCGAACACAATAGAATAGAATAGAACAGAACCGAACAGAGACCCTGCCACCCTCATCCTCCGGATCCTTCTATTCAACAACACGTAGCAACAGTTCTGACGGGGAAAGATGATTTGAAAATTTCTTCTGAGACTACGTCCCTTGGCCCGGAACGAAAGACGAATAAAAATAAAACAGTATTACGGTGACGGAGCTTACGGTAATCGGTTCATTGTTGCACCTTTGTTAGCGTAAGCGTAATAAATGTTTGGCGTTTAAGTTGATATAGTTTGAATACGAAGACTAGCAAATTGAGAAATATTCTACTTAAAAAATAAACCGCTAAGCTGCATTAGCAGTTTAATTTGAACGGTTCAGCACGCACGAGTCGAAGACGAACGAGTAGTTGTCTTCGTCGAATGTTCGCTTCAAACAGAAAATATTTTACTCTGACATGGATGAAATTTTTCAGTACGAAAAAATATGCCATATGCTCGTTTCATTTACTTGATATCGGTATTAGAGTTTCTGAAATTAAAATTTAAACTACATACTCAAGCGAACACGGAACTTAGTAAGATGGTCTCCGACTGTCACAATTTCATTACCATCCCAGCCTGTCTGAGAAACAGTTTCCTCGTTTGATAATTATAGTAAAAATTTTCCCAATATACCCCAGCTACATGGGAAGAGTCTTCAACTTATGAAGTTGTTCAAGTTTCAGCTCTCTCTCTCGCTCCCTCTCAAACCCCTCGAAAGTCCACCTGACAGAACTACAACCAAGTACTCACGGAAAACTTTTCCAGTAATACCCATTCCACTTTACATTCACCAACTGCATAAGTACTTCTGTTTTAACCACTTTCACACATCTCGACAGGTCCCAATTTCCCACGTACTAAATTACTACCTCCGCAACGCTTCTCCCCCTCAAAGAAAAACAATCCCCCTCCTTGTCTTTCTCCTCGCCCGGATCGACGACCCGGGTCTTTGGAAAAGTTCGGTCGGAAACTTGTTCCTTTCTCTTGCAACCCGTCGAAATGACGCTGCCCCGGTTTCTTCCACTTCCACTCACCCGGCTCAATATTTTGCACCGATTCCCATGGGTAAGTGATATGTTTATTGATGCCGTTATCGGAGTTGCTGTTGTTGTTGCAGCCGCTGCTATCATTGGTTTCCGATCCTTCGGTATTCTTCCGTCGAAGAGTCTGTTTCATTACATGTGCTATTAAAATAAGTTTTCATTTTAATATCTTTCCGCATTCTTTAAATCAAAGAAACTATTCGAATTGAGTTTGTCTGAAGTTTTCGGGTAACTTTATCCTTGTCGATTTAGAATCTGGAAAAGCAGCAATCTGGAAAACCCAAATTCGTCATACCAATTCTTATGTTCGAAGAGCAATATAAAACTTTAGATTTAATAATTTATTTCAAAATTATTCGACCATGAGAAAGCACAATTTCGTATGTCACTTTGTTCCGAATTTCATGGAATGACAGGTTTTGATGATTTCGGTCGCGACTTAACTACCGACTTGATTTTCTCATCGTCAACACATTCTAGTAAGTCGACAGTCTTGCTGAATTTTTACTCGGTTATAGACGTTAGAAGTTAGAGTACCGCTTGTAACAGTTTTCAACGTTTTTTTGTGACATCAGGTTTTCGATTTCTTCCGATCTAGGCTTGGCTGTAGACAAACGATCTCCGAACAATTTTATTTCATTAGTAACTGTTGATTTAACCACATTTATCAATTTCGAAAACTTTGCGTGCGAGCAGTGTGAATTTTCACGATGCACAAGCAAAGCTTTGATGGGTCGCTAATCGCTACGGTTTGTCGCCACTTTCACAATCGAGAAGCAATTATCAAAGACAAACAGTTCACGGGAAAAACAATAATAAAATTTACACGACATTTAAATTAATATTAATTTGAAATAGAGAGTAGTTGTATCGAGAACTTGCTTAAAAACCATTATCGATGTAAAACTCCATTGGAATACATACAGGAGAAAGGTTGTAGACTTAAATCATCGCTTAGTTTTGCTTTCAAGTTTGTGAAAATCGATCAAACCACCGCTGGAAAAGATTAATGAGATCCATTCGAGAAAATATGACCACTATTTCCGGTGCCTCCGGAATCGGAAACTGGAAACTAGAAGAGCCGAAATCAGTTTGCTTGGACGTCTACTGATAATGACCATGGAATGGAGTAGTTTTGAGGTCAGTTTAGAAATTTTTTCACGTTTTCTGTTTCGCTGCTTTAAGTAATGGTATAAAATTTTCAGCACACTTTCCCCTATAATTCCGGAACCAAAAGTTATATCCAAATGAAATTCAGACGTTTTTTATAGGACCATCTAAAAAAATGACTTTTTATGTGAATGTAAAAATTGGTCACGCCATCTTTGAGAAAACTTAGTATACACATTTTGATTTTTGTGCACAGTTTATCCCGTAACTCCGGAACCGGAAGTCACTTCCAAACAAAATTTAGGAATTTTGTAAGGGATCATAAGAGCAGACCCGTACCCAGGATTTTGCTTCGGGAGGGGCTCTAACTGATGATTTTTTATGTGTCTAGTTCTAGGTGTGCCTCTAGTATCTTTTGTTTTTTTTTAAGTGAGGGCAAGTTATTAGCAATTTAAGTAAATACTCACATAGTTTAGATTGGACAATGAGACATTGAAGCAAGAAGTTCTATGTGTCAAAGGGAAGGGATCGATTTTTCACATTTCTTTTGTCATATAGTCCCATAGTTCTGATTCGACTTCTGGTTTTGGAAAAAACTGAGTAAAAGTATTAAAACCCTCAATTCCAATGGTGTGTTTTTTTATATGTTACATCGTCAAGGAGCAAATATTTTGAAATTATTAAGTAAGTTTGCAAAATTTGTTGATTATTTATCGCGCTGTGTTGATGGTCGAGTCGATTTTAACAAATTCATATATGAAGTGTTTTATAATCGAGTCAGATAGATTTGTTAGAAAATCAGCAGATTTCTAAAATAGGCTGCAGACATGTTTTAGTTGCAGACTTTTTTTGTAGACTTTTGAAAATCACGGTTTTCGAAGACGTTCGTATTAATTTACCGACTTTTGAAATTGGCGCGGTTTTTTTTTGTTCGTTAAACCAATTCCGTGCATCATTTTTTATAGAAAATTATTCATGAATATATTTGAAATTGTTACCTTGTATCTCTGGTTTGGATATACAGAGTCATGAGTATTAAAAATTTAAATTCGTCATTGGGAATGACGATGCAACAACAGAAAAATCTTAGTAGCGGTCAAAAACTCCAAAACGGAATTCACATAAATTTCTCAGAGATAATAATAATAGAAATAAAATACCGATTTGTCTGATTTCCTATCGCTCCAATAATGAAGTCTTATACTTGCTGTCAATGGTGTTTTTCTTTTTTCGAAGTAGTCCACGAAAATTATACTGTGACAAACCCAAAGAACCGACTTCATAAACACTCCGCCCAAATTCCGTCTTTTTTTTGTCTCTGGCGTATAGTAACAAATCTAAGCTTCGTCAACAGTAACCAACCGACACCAATTTGCATCAGCATAGGCGAACATGCTTCCGAAGTGTGCTCGCGTTCCTCTTTTTAATCCTTCCATTCGCTGAATCTTGCTAAAACTGTGATATGTTTGCTCAGCACTAGTCTTTCCGGCCCTTTCTGCTCATTCAGTGCCATTATCTGTAGTTTTGACATTGATTTTGGTAATCGCAATGGAAGGCCTGCCGCTACGGACTTATCTCGAAACCACTTTTTCAAGGTGTGGTCTGCAGAAGCACTTAACCCCGTAATATTTATTCAACTTTTGCCACCAAGAAAAAAAAATTTTAAGAAAGAAAATCTTCATGCCTTTCTTATATGGAAAAGGTATGTAATCACTGTAAATACTGACTTTTGAGCCGAGGCCCGGAGGGCTAAATTCCACATACAATTCGAATAAGTTCATCGAGTTCAGTTCAAGCTTAAACTTTAAAACAAACTTAAATTTAGTTGAAAAGTCTTGTGGTCAGGTATGACGTTCCAGAATTTTATCTGGCTCCGACTTCTGGTTCCGGAATTACAGGTTCATTAGTGTTCAAAAGTTAAAATATGTGCACTAACTTTCCTCGGATATGGCGGAATCTATGCTCACAAACTTAATATAAAATGTAAGGGCTTAAGACCCAAAAGAAAAATCCTGAATTTCATTTGGATCCGACTTCCGGGTCTGAAGCTACAGGGTGATGCACAAAAAAATCGATTGCAAAAATAGGCGGGTTATTTAAAACTGATTGGTAGAATCTTCCAATTAGCAGATCTTGTTAGTTGATAGCCAAAAAACTAATTTCTGTTACCGATTCCGGAAATAATGATTAGAAATTCCAAAATGGAATTTTTCGAAGACTATTCGACCGGTGTTCACAAATATATATTGTGAAAATCGGTTTAGCCATCTTCGACAAAAGATTGTGCACTTATTTTCACATCATTTTTGCACATTTTATCCCATAGTTTCGGAACCGGAAGTCGAATCTAAATAACATTCAGGAATTTTTTTATGGGACCACTACACCTTGGGTCTGTGAAAATCGCTGTAGCCATCTCCGAGAAAAGTTAGTGCAAAAAAAAAAAATGTTACATGGGTTCCAATTAAAGGTCTTGTGGTCCCAAAGCCTGCTATTGAATTTCAACCCGATCCGATTTCCGGTTCCGGAGATACAGGGTGATATGCACACAACAGAAGTAAAAAAATATGCACTCATTTTTTCAGAGATGACTGAACCGACAAGCTGAGATTCAAATGAAAGGTTTTATGATCCCATTGTCTGCTATTGAATTTCATTTGAATTCGACTTCAGGTTCCGGAGTTATAGAGTAATATGTGAAAATTAAGTATAAAATGTGCACTAAATTTTCTCGGAAATGGCTCAATCGATTTTCACTAACTGAGATTCAATTGAAAGGTCTTGATATTTTTTAAAATGTTCTGAAAGTAAGTGAAAGTTTTCAATTTCATGAGTATTTTTACACAAACGATGGCAAGAACAAGTACAAATCCCATAAAACTGACTGCAAAATTTTTATATTTTGCAGAATCTATTAGTTTGTGAGCATATAAACTCGATTCTGCATTAATAGTTCCTCATTTCCTGTTCCGGAAGCACCGCAGGTAGTGAAGACAAACTCCAAAAGTAGAACACACTACGATTTCTTGGCGATGCTTGAACCGATTTTCACAAATCTTGATTTTAACTGAAGCTCATGTTGTCTCAAAAGAACTACTGTGAAATTTCATCCCAATCAGTCTTCCGGTTCCACAATTACACAATTCAAATCGCCATATAAAATGACGATAGAAAGCCGATACGCACCGCTACCCGATCAGATGGTAATAACAGAATTATTACAACTGGAGTAATTTATTTCAGATATATTTTGTAACAAATTTAGAAATATTTTTAGCTGGTTAGCGGTTAAAAGAACAAAAATCATAACAAAAAAGACTCTAGCGGGAACCAAATCGTAACAGGTTTTGGAACGTTTGTATCACAATTATTATTGAATTTGATATAATTACTGAAGTCCGAAAGCAGAAACACATAACAATAGTTGTAAAAAATTAGATAGCAAATTTAGCACCGAAAAACTATACCCCAGCTAACTTTCAATCCAAAATTGTTGAATGATTTTGTTTATTAAATGAATAATTTATTTAGTGATCTGATTTCGTCTTTTAGTTTTTTGAAATTATGATCATCATTTTTCGATATAAAGCTACGGAAGAACTCATTTTTCCAATTAAAGAACTTTATCATGAGTCTTGCAAATGAAAATAAAACAACACAACTGATTTTGTTATTATATTGTTATCATAAGTTTCAACTTTCAACTGTTTTCGTTCGTTAAATTTCTCAAAATAACACAATTTGTCAAGTATATCAACTGTTGATATACTTGTGTCATGATTTTGTTATGCGCATCTGATTGGGTACCTGCTGGCACGAAAGAAGAAAACACATCACGCCATTACAAACGTTGCACACAGCGTGCTTTGTTCAATTTCGTACATACTATAAAGAAAACGAAAACCAACACCTAAGCTGCTTACTTACACACTTTCCTCAGATATAGGGATGAGGGATTTTCACAAACTTAGGTTCAAACTGAAGGTCTTATGATCCCATACAAAGCTTTAGAATTTCATTCGATTACAACTATCAG
Organism: Malaya genurostris; assembly: GCF_030247185.1. Taxonomy (NCBI): domain Eukaryota; kingdom Metazoa; phylum Arthropoda; class Insecta; order Diptera; family Culicidae; genus Malaya; species Malaya genurostris. Next base: position 24,471,952 of record NC_080571.1, on the reverse strand, counting down.
TTCCGTAATTTTCGGGGTGTAGAGTGTTAAAAATGGTATAGGGTCACTTTAAGCGGCGAAGCCAAAAACGTGAAAAAAAATCTAAACTGGGCTCGAAACTATTCCAACCGTTAGTCATTGGTCCCGATTTCCGATTCCAGAAGAACCGAAAATAGTGTTCAAATACTCCAAAATGAAACTCGGACTATTTTCTCAGAGATGGTTTGGCCGATTTTCATGAACTTAGGTTTAAGTAGAAAGTCTAATTACAAATAAAATTCCTGAATTCTATCTGGATCCGACTTCCCGTTCCGCAACTAGTAGGTTAAGCGTTAACAATTTTGTAGCGTCACCCGGAGCGACGAACGGAAAGAGGGAAAAGTTCCTAACTAGGTTCTGAAAACATTTTAAATACACTCCTTAGTCGGTAATTCACCAAAATCCGTTTATTATCAGAGATTCATTCACTTATATAGTCTATCCTCTCCTAGCCTAGCTAATTAATTCTAACAGTTAGGATCTCTGAGTAGATCCGGAAGGAAGAGTTAGAACGCGCAATGTAAATCGGGTTTAACCAATGGGACTCGTCGTGTCGTGTCGGCCATTTTGTGGGTAAGAGAGGAAGTAAAGTCGTTTGGGAGTTGAATGGTGAGCGTCTTGCAGAACGTGAACGGGTGTAATACGGAGAGGAGAGGGCGATAACATGTTGTGTTATTATCGTGAGTGTCGGTTTGAATTAGTGTGTTGCTGAGTTACTGTCATTCTAGGTCGTGCCTACCGGTATCGATTGTGGTCGACGGTGGGGCATGAGGGACGTGTAGAAGAGGGAAGTGACACAGGCTGTTTTGTTTTGTGTTCTGTTTTCGATGACATAACAATTTGAAACTTGATGCTTCCTTGTTTCTGTAGTCGAATTTTACGACCACGGCTTTTTTCGCTGGGTCACCGTAAAGTGCAAGTGCTGACATTTTAATTGGCTTCATGTAGGTAATGTTTTTATTTTATGTAGGTTTCTAGGTTTTCGTGGAAGGGTGCTTTTACGGGTTTTGGTTAAGTGCGTGTGGTCTGGGGTGTGTGGAAGATTTAGTCTTAAAGGTTCACGTTACAGTTCCAAACAGGTTCAATTTGTAGCTCATGTTTGTTGCTGGCCATTCGAACCAACTTCGGCTGTACTGGTCCTCGAAATTAGGTTTCGGAATTATTGGAAATATTGATCAAAACCTGCAAGAAGGATCTCACTCACTTTCCTTCAAAATGTCCAAATCAACTTTAACAAACTTATAGATTCAAAAGAAAAGTCTTACGGATTCATACGGAATTCCTAATTTGTTGTGGATGCTACTTCCGGTTCAAGAACTACAGGGTAAACTGGATTTGTAGATTTTGTTAGATTGAGTTAGAACAAACTTTCCTATTTCATCTCAATGAACAGTTGTTTTCAGAACTCTACTGGTTTATTCACTAATAAACGTTTTCCACTGAATTTCATGTGTTCACAACCTACGCCGGCCCTGGGATTGGTTGGCCGATTTTATTCTCCGCATTTGATTGTTAATATCTTTTTCCCTGATTTTTATTCAGTAATGAACAAATTCACATATTTGTTCAAAGACAACGCAAATCGTTTATCAAAAAGTCTAATCGGAATCAGCATGGACATTCTTCACCTATAAATCGACACAATTGCAATGTCAAAGTTATTCAATGTAAACTATTGACGGTTTGATTTTTTTTTCAGACTGTCCGTTATTTATCTCAGTCCTATATACAAACTTTAAGATAATCACATGAAAACAATACACAGTTAAGTCAATTTATTCCAGAAAAAACACATCCAATGTAGAGCTTTTCTCCATTACCTAACGAAAAGACAGATTAAAACTATGACTGGTGAAACGAAATAACAAAAACCTTTTTTAATCCACCTAGTGTCGTAATGATACCTTTCTCATATTACTTATATTTTCGAAAATACTACTAGAAGATTCTGTGAAGAATTGTTTTTTCGATCTTGAATAAAATTTTCTTTTGGTATAAACAAACGTAACCTTTTAAATTTATAAACAGTTATGTCAAGTTAACAAGATTTTTTCTTTACTTTGCATCGTCGCACTACATGATTAAACACACTTTACCTTATAGTTCTGGAACCGGAAGACGGACAGAAGGAAATGAAGACAAGAAGACTGGCATACTAGAGGACAAGAAAACTAGAACAGACAGGGTAGAAGACCAGAAGACAAGACGACTTAAAGTCTAGATGACTAGAAGGCTTGGCAATTAGAAGAATGGAAGATCAGGAGACAAGAAGACTGAAAGACTAGAAGACTAGAATAGAGGAGGAAAAGAAGACTAGCAGACAGGAGGAAATGAAGACAAGAAGACTAAGGTACTAGAGGACAAGAAGACTTGAACAGACAGGGTAGTCAGGGGCGGAATAGACTCGAGAAATAGACTAGAAGACTAGCAGACTAGAAGATTAGAGGAGGATAAAATTAAACAGCAACCTATGAGACTATAGGAACTTTCATTTGAGCCTGTTTGTGGAAATCGATTAAATCATCTCTGTTGTAATTGAGTGAGTCTCGTTTTAAACTTTTTGACCACTATTTACGGTACTTTTGGAACCGGGAACTTGGCACCAGTATATCCGAAGTCGGTTCGTTTAGTAAGTAACTAATATAGCCTAAAAATTGAATCAGTTTTAAGCCAAATCTAGAAGAATTTTACCCTTTTTTGCATCGTCGCTCTGAATGACAGTGTAAAATTCAATAGCAACCAATGGGACTACAAGTTTATGAGTGACATTATTTGACACATACTCAAACACATACAGGCACAGATACATACACTGCTCTGCTTGATGAACTGTGTCGAATGATATAGAAAACTTATCCTATCGTATCCCTCTGGGCCAATTTTCACTAAAGACTGTCCCAGAAAGTATGGACGCACTTTGATTTCGCTGTAAATAATTTACAAGTGTTAGATATTCAAATTTTATTCGATATACTGATAATATTAGACTACAACAACAGAATATTATTCTCAAAATTTGCTACTTAGCCATTGTAGACTAGCTGGTGCACCTTCTTGCGAACGTTCCTCATTAAATTCCGTACAGATTTCTTGACGACATGTTTTGACACTTTTTTCCAATCTTTTTCGAACTGTTGAATGGTTCCGGCCTCCGAGACATGTTTCCTAAGATATGCCTTCGTTAATGCCCAAAATTTCTCAATTGATCGGAGTTGTGGGCAATTTGGTGGATTCATGTCTTTTGGGACGAAAGTGATTTTTTTTGGTAGTATACTATTCTACCGTTGATTTCGAGTAGTGGCAAGAAGCAAGATCTAGCCAGAAGACAACAGGATCCTTGTGGCTTCGAATCATGGGTAGAAGTCGTTTTTGTAAACATTCCTTGATGTATATTTCGCTGTTCATTGAATTCGCAGTGGTGATGAAGGATTTCGAAATCTTACCGCAGCTACAAATTGCTTGCCAGACCATAGCTTTCTTACCAAATTTCCCTTCTCGCACCGTATAATATTGTGGTCCCGGCAAGTATTTGTAATCGAGTTTCACGTAGGTTTCGTCGTCCATGATTATGCAGTTCAAATTTCCAGCAAGAATCGTATTGTACAGCTTTCGAACCCTCGGCCTGATCGGTGCTTCTTGTTTCGGACTACGTTTTGGTTGTTTCTGCTTCTTATAGGTTCGAAGATTCAAACGTTCTTTAGCACGAAGAACATTTGACATCGAAGTGCGCACTCTTTTGGTCACATACCGAACTGAAACCTTCTTCTTTTGCTCGAACGCCTTCAGTATACGGTTATCGAACTGAGGGTTAGAAGGACCTTTTTTTCGACCCGTTTTCGGTTTATCCTCAAAGGTGTTATCCTCATCGAACTTCCTGATTGCATTTCGCACGGCTTTTTCACTTACTCCTTTCATTTTTGCTAGCTTTCTCAGTGACAGTCCGCGTTCTGTGCACCATTTGTACACAATTTTTCGACGTTGTCCTGCTGAAAGTCCACGCATTTCGAAACAAACTAATGAAAACGAATAAACAACTGCACAAGTGGTTAGAGAAGAGTGTAAACAACAGGACGCAGCCATGGAAATTGACAGATTCTGAACCATGGCGAAATGGCAGCGGTTTTTGGTTGCGTCCATACGTTCTGGGACAGTCTTTAGACAATTTTTCTATATGAGAAAGGTAATAAGTGCACTTTTATAGAAAACCATCGTTATCATGATTTTGTAATAACACTAACACGTAGGTACAAATTGAATAAAAGAACTACACTGAAGTCTTCTTATATGCGAATTTACGTACCGCATAAAAAAAACCGCATAACTCTGAAAATTCGCAAAAAAAAACCGCATAACTCTGAAACTTCGCATAAAAAAACCGCATAACTCTGAAAATTCGCATAAAAAAGTCGCGTAAAAAAAACCGCATAAAAAAAGACCGCATAAAAAAAGACCTCAGTGTATTAATTTACATTTTTCTCACATGAAAAATATAAGTTTTAATGTAACAAGTTTGCACGCTATACGAAATTGAACAAAGCACGCTTCGAACGAAGCAAAGCTGAACGTACCGACGCGTACCAGTTTTGCATCGTCATTTTGAATGATGATTTGAATGTTTTGACACTCATCGCGCTATAATTTCGGAACCGGAAGTCGGATCAGGATGAAATTGCACAGTATATTTAAAGACAATGAGAGCTTTAATTTGAATCATGATTCGTGAAAATCGGTTTAACCGTTGCTGAGAAATCGAAGTGAGTTCCGTTTTTGGAGATTCTCTTTACTATTATCGGTGCTTTCGGAAGCGGAAACCGCTAACCAACTAACTAACTAACAAGATCTGCCAACTAGATGAATTTAGCAGTAAGTTTTATAAAAATATTGACAAATTTCCATAAAACACGTACTCGACAAATTTCCACTCGACACCATGTCATGAAACCCAGAAACCCACTTGAAATATAAACTTCACCTACATACGGCAATTAAAAATGTCAACACTTACTTCGACCCAACGAAAACACCGCGTTCATACGACAACAATAAATAAGGAAACATCAGCGTCAAATATCACCCAAAACAAAACAGTTATGTCATTTCCCGTTTCTCCACGTCCCACACCTCTCTCAAACAAGTACCATACGACATGACCTAGAATAACAGTAACCATACTGCAAAAATCAATTAGCTAAGTTAGGAGAGGATAGGATATAAATAAGTGATTGATTTAAATAAAACATGATTATTCGTTTAAACTTGAACACACGAAGTTCTCATTAAACTTAGCCTTTCTGTATGAGAAAGGCAAAACGAATATGGCGACACAAGTTCTCATTCTCAGAGACTGTTCTTAATTCGCAATCTTTCCCAATCCGGAGGAATCATTTTACCAACTGAACTACTGTGGATGTGATGAAGCACAGCTCAGAAGACTTCCCGGTTGAAAGGAACTTGGTATACGATTTGACTGTATCCGGGTGGTATGGTTTTTAGCCTCACTTCTGAACTCTAATGCCGCACATAATCATTTAACAAGTCCCACCAGTCACATCTTTCGTTGCTTTTTCGGCTGAGAAATGAATTTTACGCCATCTCTCTCTTGTTTTAAACTCAAGCAAATCTGGAATTAAAGCATTTCAAGAGTATTGAAAAGATTTAAGAACTGAATGAGTTGGAATCCAGCTTGAAGTACAGGAAATAAACCTCCAAAAAAGCTAACACAATTTCTCTGAGATGACTACATCGAACTTTATAAACTTGAGGGTGTTATTGCTCCATAGGTTGCTTTTGAATATCATCTGGATCCAACTTTCCGTTCCAGAGTTACTGTGTGACGAGTGACAACGTTTTGCAATGTCGGACATTTTTAGTACCTGATCTCTAAACCATTTCAATTTACAGGTCTTACAAGTTGATTACTAAACAAACTTTCTGACTTTTGTTCAAGAGTCAAGCAAAAATAATTTTTAGGAATCCCACAGTAATTTAGGGAGGAGAATATTAGTATGCAATCTGTGAACCATCTCTGAAATAGTTACGTGTATGTTTCTTTTTCTTACGTACAGTATCTTGTAACTGTGGAACCGGAAGTCGAATTTGGAAGAAAATTATTAAGACAAATCGACCCGGAATGTGACCAGGAAGATGGTGATTGTTCCTGTGGTTTGGGGAAATTTTTCTTCAAAAATTTAAACACACCAGATAAGATAAATCAAAACAGTGTCACTTCTGTTAAGTCTAACTCTGAGCTGATTCCAGAGGATTTCACCAAAAAGGTATCCTTCAAGTAAATCTTCATACTTTCCAGTGATTCGAAAGGACCAGTCAAAGACGAAACGTTAGAAAAAAAAAGTTCACCTTTAAGAGCCGGATCAAATCGCAATCTCGAAACCGTAGATCTTCCGCATCAAGATGTCCGAACACACGAATGCCACTGTTCGACCGAAGAATTATCAGGGAATTAGCAAACAGACAACCGGCTTGATGAATTTATCAATTTTCCGCACTAGCGAGACGAAATAACAGACCGATTACCGACTCAACTGACATTAACTTGTTCTCGTCGTCGGTTTCAATTTGCGACTCCAAATCGAAAGCCACTTTCCTCCGGTTTGGGACGAGATTTATTGGGGGGAGGGACAGAGGAACAACAAAATATTTAATTAGTCTTGGCTCGTTCGACCCAACTTAGTTGAAAAGCCGGGAAGATGGTCTCGGAACGAAACGGAAAACTTTGGAAATTTTTGGAGGCCACGAGACAGGGAACAAAACTTTCAAGGTCGGTTCTTCGCTTACGGGAAGTTTCGGATTTACAACTGTTTTTGGTGGGAATTTTGGCAGCGGGACTGGTTTTTTTTTTGCCCTTGCAGATAAAAGCTCAATTATCCTAGGCAGGAAAGAAAAATAAAACATAAAGCACACAGACATGAAAATTACTTTTCCGCTCCGAACCGGACGAACGGACAATAATGGTACACTAATCTCATAACACTAAATCACTTTTAATGGTACCGAAATTGCACACTGAATGAAGACGACGACGAAGACGACGACGACGACGAGCGACGTTGATGATGATGATAATGATGATGATGAAGGTGCTGATCATCTTCATTCAACCCACCGGGGAGTTGATTTCCCAGAAGGTGCCACGCGTTTGCCGGACTGACATCGATTCTTGGTAGGCTCCTGGTTCCGACCTAGTATGTGAACTGTGAGAGCCTTGTTGGACTCCGATGGAAGTATGAAAAATTCACAGCAAATTCAAATTAGGACTGTAATCTCGTTTTCCGCTATATCTGTACATCATTTTTCAAAAGAAAATGCCATTTTCCTGTTCCTCTCTCTTTTTCTTAAGGCCATTAAGATATGCAGTGCACGACGGGGCAATAATGAAAGGAAAGATCAACGGAGTGATCTTTTTATGATCCCTGGCCGTCCTCCTTCTCCCTTCTTGCAGTCCCCCGAACAGAGCGCGTGTTTCATCAATCGTCAAGGACGAAACGAGAGACCGAACGGTAATGTCCTTTGCCTTCATCCGTCCCAACCGCACCGGGTGTGGTTGACTGCGCTGGAAAGCAATAAGAAGAAGAAGCAAAAAAAAAAAGAATCACCCGCACGTCCTGTGATGTGAGAGCGAACAAATGAGAGAAGTTTGCATCTTGAGCGGGACATAAAAATAATGAAAAGTCATAAATTTTGAAATTTCCACATTAATGGTGGCTATAAAAAGGGCGCGAGTGGCCGGGCTGGGGGCGACGCGGCCTTGTTCCGACAGCAGTCAGCTGGTTTGCGGGCGGGATTATGCAGCAGAGGTTATACGCGGTAATTCCATGTTCGCTTTAGTTTAGAATTTAATTTGAAAGCTGCACAGGAGAGCAATTTTCGGGTTTGCTACAGAAATACTTCGATACTAGAGCCGGCAACATGATTTTTTGGGATTAAATTCACAAATTTCCCATGAGTCAGACGAAGTTTACTGTCTTATTAGATAAAAATAATCGTAAAAATCAACAAATAAAATTCACACACTGATATCCGAGTATATTCAACCGAACAAACATTTGTTCGAAAGAATATTTGTTTGAAAGTAGATTTGACCGAACGGTTGTTTGGCCTAACAAACAAACGATTGAAAGACAAAAGTCTCGAACTCGTAATTTTGCACTTTCGTACTTTCGTACTTTCGTATTTTCGTACCTTCGTACTTTCGTACTTTCGTACTTTCGTACTTTCGTACTTTCGTACTTTCGTACTTTCGTACTTTCGTACTTTCGTACTTTCGTACTTTCGTACTTTCGTACTTTCGTACTCAAAAAACTCGCTGAGGAAAAGTTCACTACTGATTTTCTGAAACTGATCTCTCATGGTAAAAAAATAAGTTGGGAAAAGTTCACTACCAAACATTACCCTCGATGATATTTAAGAAAACCAATTCGGATTTATGTGAAATTCAGATGTTTTGTAAAGGACCAGAAGGCCATTCATTTGAATCTAAGTTTGTAAAAATCCGGCAGGCCATCCCTGAGAAAAATTAGAACGCATATTTTCATATTTATGCACATTTTACCACATAACTTCGGAACCGGAAGTCAGATCTAAACATAATTCAGGAGTTTTGTATGAGTTCACAAGACCTATCATTTGAATCTGAATTTGTGAAATAGGCTTAGTCATTTCCGAAACCTTTAATAGACCGAACGGACATTTTCCCGAACGGACATTTGACCGAATGTATATTTGATTGAACGGACATTTGACCGAAGGAACCTTTGGCTAAAGGTTCATTCGGTCGAATGAACATTTGACCAAACGGAAATATGACTGAACGAACGTTTGATAAAATGGACATTTGACCGAACGCACATTTGACCGAACGTATATTTGATCGAACGAACATTTGACTGAACGAACATTTGACTAAACGGACCTTTGGCTAAAGGGCCATTCGATCGAACGAACATTTGACCGACCGGATATTTGACCGAACGGACATTTGATCGAACGAACATTTGACCGAACGGAAATTTGGCCGAATGAACGTTTGATCAAATGTACGTTTGATCGAATGGACGTTCCTTTGGCTAAATGACTATTCGGTCGAACGAATATTTGATTCAGCGGACTTTTGGTCGAACATACTTTCTATCAAATGTATTGCAGGTCGGACATTCTTCTGAATAGACATTTTAACGAACGAATATATGAATGAATGAATATTTGGTCGAAACAAATATTTTACAAAGTGAATTTTGCTTCAGCAAACCATTGGTACAATAGGTATAAAGCCAAAATACATTCTGACAATCGGATATACAACTGAACGACGAAAAACAAATAAAAACGCCACAAATTTTTGTCATTATTTTTGTTTCACAAAGCAAAGTCTTGGCATTACATTCCTTTTGTGGAATTTGGCCTTTCTGTTTCAACAGACTTCGCAGCCGATTCTTAGTGTACAGAATCATTGCATGGCTAGTACTATGGATTCTACTGACACTAAGAATCCTTCCAGGTCGGGGATCGAACATACGACAACTGACTTGTAAGACCAGCGTCCTATGCATTAAACCGCCAACTCTGGATTTTTGTTTCATCCTAGTGTTTTTTCAGTTTTTGAAATATCATTTCGCTTCAAGAAACGAGAAATGTTTTTCGAAATGCCAAAATGATATTACTCCGCCACACATTTTCAGAAAAGTTTAGTTTTTGTTCATCGGCCAGAATAGATTTAGAATTTAGAATACATGATGATGTTGCGAAGGGTTGAAACATAACGGCTATGAAAATTCATTTCCCAAAAATTTTTTGTTCGAGAATCATATCAGATATATTGAATGTGCGAACTTTTTTTTAACAAAAAATTGTTCAAGTAATTATACACTCCCTTGCATACGTATGGCAATTGATCAACATGTTCTTAACCACCCCAAAAAAATTTTCTATGCCTGCCTGTAACTGTTCTATGCGCGTACTAGATCGGAATGAAACTAGTTCTAAACCTTTTGGACCCACAAACCCAAGAGAAAGTAAAAAATGAGGATTGACTTAGTGCAATCTTTTGCAAAAATGATAATTGACTGGCATTTTTAAACTTGGTGGGTAGTAGAAAGAATAATACTTCTATAATGGATAATCGAGTAAAAAAGTTTGGAATTCATTGCTCTAATCGAACAAAAGATCTAAAAATGTCACGATTTTATTGCTCAGTTTCTACAATTAAGCTGACTTTCGATGTATGTTCATTGTCCATCGTCTGCAGGTTTTTCAATTTCAAAAGAAGCTCAAGTCAAGTTCACCATACCGACGGCATCGTAAACCCAAAATAGCGTGTTGCGTCTGTTTTGTCTGTGCCAGAACAAACGATTCTCGCTTACAATTTCAAAAACAAAACACCATCTTTTGCCTTCGCCTTGCGCCTATACAATCAAACAAGAAATGCTTGGTTTTGGTTCCATCGCACCAGGCTGCGGTTCGCAGACAAAGCATGCGCCAACAAATGGGCTACGACTATTCGCGAACAAAAGCCACAAACAATGGCATAAATAATAATAGGCTGTTGGATGTCAACACGCGCAACTGACGAAGCGATGCAAACGTTGGCCCCTTTTTTCCGGGTTTGACGGTAGGGATGATATTATTTCGGGGTGGCAAATGTGATCCATTTTCCGAGGACACGAAACTTTCACTTTCGCACTTCCGGGTTGACGAGACACTGGACTCTGGACTCGCAGTAATAACTTCGGCAATAATTCATACTCGGCGACGGGTTGTTGGCTCAGGTTAGACTTTTCGGTTTCCGAAATTGTTGTTGAACCCTTATCTGTCACGTTGAAAATTAATAATAAAAGTTGTGTTGAAACCTTTTCCCGGCTTTGTAGGATTAAGTTTAACACGACCTCCGAAATCCTAGGGCCAACGCGGCCTGACGGACCGAGTGGAAACGATTGTGTTCATTTTTCTACGGGCAGTGTTTCGTCCCTTTTTCTTGGTACAATCCATCATTGGACTCCAACCAAAAAAAGGGGTTACTTTATTGTTCCAAATGTAGTAAAATTTCCGCCCTGAATCAAGCCAACATATTAGATGCCATTATGATGCTAATAGTGAATCATTCAATTCTTGTGGGATTTTTAAGAAAGACAATACAAGTGAGCGTTTAGAATCTTAAGGGGTCTGCATTCCAAGTTCAATTCATAGTATAGAAAAAATAGTTATTCATGCTTTCTTCCTTGAAAATACTATTATTCGGGCTTTTAGTGTGACTCTTTCCATAAAGTTTTGTACTGCCTCCTTTGTAACTTCGCTCACCAGAAAAACTGCATCTTGTAAGTTTTCTCCGAACTGCAATTTCTCCGCGAGCAATTTGATAAACAAAAAAACTTTTGAGCTTCTCAAAGCAAACTTTTGAAGCTTACACGCAACATGGGATGTCGGAAATTTACCAAATCTCCGTAGCCCGTCCAACGACAGGCTAAAGGAGAAGATCTGCGAGAATACGGCGCACATTTAGAATTCTCTCAGAGATTTGACGGTATATTAAATATAAATGTCCCAGTTTGTTAATGATCAAATGTAAACCAAGTTTGCTTATGTCGGTAATTTGTGTTATTTGGTATGTATGTCAAAGATCTATGTATTTATAAATGCAGTTCACCCAGTTTATCAAAGTGACTTGAACGATTGAGTTTAAAATAATCTTTTTTATCAATAATTTATTTTGTAACGAATGTTATGCCTGACTTTGTGGATGAAATATCAGTTTTGATCCATTTTCCACCAATGTTTGATGGAAAATTACTTATATTTCATGAATGTAAATGTTAATTCCCTAATAAAACAGTTAGCTACACTGCTTTAATGCATTTGTATAAGATCGCGTTACAGAAAATAAACAATACTAAATATTTTCTATGAAAAAAACAGTTTTCAGGAAAAATTAATAGTTGTACGACAACATTCCATATCCATTGCCTTTCACGTGGTAAATTTAAGGTTCCTATTTTGCGGGATTACTAATAGAAGCTACGTAAATGTTTATTTCGCTAAAATTTCTGCAAGAGAAAATTCGTTACTAATCAAATGTGTTAGTGGAAGTCAGCTGAAACTGACATACTTTTTTTCGAGCAGTTTTCAGAAAAACGGAAAAGTTTTAGACTAAGATTTTCGCTTTTCTTGAACTGCAATTCTAAGCAGAATGAGCTGATTTGTTTATTTTACCAGCATATGGAAGATTTATTGAATAAAATCAGGAAAATAAGCCAAGAAAATTGATTTTACACACACATTATTGAAATTACTAGCTCATTTCTGGTTGAATGGATACATCAACAAGCAAAATTTGCCTTATCTGGAGTTCTTATCAGCCAGAAGCATTGCAAGAACTACCAATGCATCCTAAAAAGTCTCTGTTTGGTGTGGATCATGGGCCGGTGGTATCATCGGGCCGTACTTCTTCAAAGGTGATGATGGGCGGAACGTTACTGTGATTGGTGAGCGCTACCGTGTGATGATAGACGATTTTTTGTTTATCCAAAATGGAAGAATTGGGCATGTCTGATATGTGGAGTCAACCAGACGGTGCCACATCCCACACGGCACGCTAAACAATGACCAAATTGAGAGCCGTCCTCGGTGAACAGTTTATCTCACGTTTTAGGCTCGTCAAACGGCCGCCTAGATCATGTGATTTAACGCCTTTGGACTATTTCTTGTGGGGCCATGTTAATGCTCATGTCTACAAGCATAAACCAGCAACAATTGACGCACTGGAAGCCAATATTGAAGCATTCATTCTTGAAATACCGGCCAGTATGTTGGAGAGAGTTCGTGCAGTAGTTCCGGAGTTGTGCCCATTACAAACATTACACTACCTTTTCAGAGGCACTTACTGAAAGTTTTAGTCTAAACCCTCTCCCCCCCCCCCCTTCCTTCTCCTTCGAATATCATTATAATCATATCTAAGTTGTGCAATAAGTATCTATGGTCTTCAAAAAGTACCGATTCTCGTCAAATTAGATAATTTTTAATGACCCCCTTTATTAAGAACACTTGCTACGCTCCCTGCCCCCATAAAAATATTCTTATATCTATCTCCGAAGAGCAAGAAGTACATGTGCCGAGTTTAATAGCAATCCATTAAGTAGTTTCGGAGGTCTGACATTACAAACATTATACCCCCCTTTCTAAAGACACTTGCTACATCCATCCCCCATTAAATCATATCTAAAGTATGCGAAATATGAATTTTTCTTGACCCCTCCTTGTAAATGACAATTGCTAAACTCCCTCTTCTATAAAAATACGCTTATGACCATCTCTGAAGAGCAAGAAGTACATTTGCCAAATACGATAGCAATCCGTTAAATACTTTCGGAGCTATGCCATTGCAAACATATCTAATATATGCAAAATGTTTTTATGGTCTTAAAAAGTATCGATTCTCGTCAAATCAGTCAAATTTTTTCACTTATGACGCTCCCTCCCCCATTAAAATACCCTTATGACCTTCTGAGAAGAGCAAGAAGTATTTGTGCCAAGTTTGGTGGCAATCCGTCCAGTAGCTCCGAAGTTATGGCGTTACAAACATACAAACTTACATCCATTTTTATATATATAGATAAATCAAATTTTTTGCGTCGATATGAGACAATGGATTAAGCATGGATCCATTACTTTACTCCGAAATCAAAATGCTCATCGGTGAACATCAACCGGTGAACCACGTCCGAAGATAATCTTTGTCGATTATCGTGAGAAAGTAAGATGGGTGGAAGGTTAAGGTTTGACAAATGAAAAAAAACCGAATTTTGTTAGATCTATTATTCAAAAAGTCAGATGTTTTGCAAAATACAAACAACATTTTGTAATCTTTTCGTGGATAAGTCTGAGATTTTTGAGGATGCTTTTTATAAATCATATTTTGCAGTGTCCACTGTATATCAGCACAAAATTATCGGAATTCAAAAAAGACGGATGGGTAATGTCAGAGACATATTTGGATTTCGTTGTTGAATATAAATAAAAATGAAACGCTTCCTTCCACACTTCCGAATATCTGTTAGTTAATCAATTGTGTGAATTGTACAAGCATTCCCCTTCTTCACTACTAGAATTTGAAACGATGCACATACATTGAAGTACGGATAATTTACATCAAATATTATGATGCACAATTAAATATTTATTTATTATTTTTAGTTTTAAAAAAATTTCCTTTGGCAGGATTTAAACCTGTATTTTTCAGGAGACATAAAATACAGATTAATGTGCATATGTGGCAAACCTGTTTGGCACGAATTCAAATTCATATTAAATAGTGATTTAATGGGCTCAATCTGAATAGTGCAGTGTAATCAACCATTATAACAATATTACTTACTAGGTTTGGCGCCTACTTTGACCAAATTAGTAGTGACACGCATTGATATCATTGTCATTTTTTACATTTATTTAAAAAATGTTAAAAACAGTATCAAAGCATGTTATACAGAGAAGTAACAGGAGCGCAGGTTATCACTATGACTATTCAAACGCTGCGCCTGTTGTCTATTCGAGACATGCTTACAATGCTCTGCTCCTGTTACTTATAAAGGGTGATTTTTTAAGAGCTTGAGAACTTTTTTAAACAATAAAACGCATAAAATTTGCAAAATCTCATCGGTTCTTTATTTTAAACGTTAGATTGGTACATGACATTTACTTTTTGAAGATAATTTCATTTAAATGTTGACCGCGGCTGCGTCTTAGGTGGTCCATTCGGAAAGTCCAATTTTGGGCAACTTTTTCGAGCATTTCGGCCGGAATAGCCCGAATTTCTTCGGAAATGTTGTCTTCCAAAGCTGGAATAGTTACTGGCTTATTTCTGTAGACTTTAGACTTGACGTAGCCCCACAAAAAATAGTCTAAAGGCGTCAAATCGCATGATCTTGGTGGCCAACTTACCGGTCCATTTCTTGAGATGAATTGTTCTCCGAAGTTTTCCCTCAAAATGGCCATAGAATCGCGAGCTGTGTGGCATGTAGCGCCATCTTGTTGAAACCACATGTCTACCAAGTTCAGTTCTTCCATTTTTGGCAACAAAAAGTTTGTTAGCATCGAACGATAGCGATCGCCATTCACTGTAACGTTGCGTCCAACAGCATCTTTGAAAAAATACGGTCCAATGATTCCACCAGCGTACAAACCACACCAAACAGTGCATTTTTCGGGATGCATGGGCAGTTCTTGAACGGCTTCTGGTTGCTCTTCACTCCAAATGCGGCAATTTTGCTTATTTACGTAGCCATTCAACCAGAAATGAGCCTCATCGCTGAACAAAATTTGTCGATAAAAAAGCGGATTTTCCGAATGGACCACCTAAGACGCAGCCGCGGTCAACATTTAAATGAAATTATCTTCAAAAAGTAAATGTCATGTACCAATCTAACGTTTAAAATAAAGACCCGATGAGATTTTGCAAATTTTATGCGTTTTATTGTTTAAAAAAGTTCTCAAGCTCTTAAAAAATCACCCTTTATAAATCAAATTCATGCTGAATAGCGTTTTGTTGGGTTCAATCTGTGCAGCGTAAAATCAACCTTCTGGAATAAGAAATATGGTGATTTCGAGTAACATTATTTTCAAATTTTTCTTTTGCCCTGGTAATTACAGTTCCTTTGATATCATTGACTCAATTCAACTCGCTGTCCATGTGTTTGAGTTTCTAGCTTTAAATGTGCTACTTTTTTAAAGTCCAAAAATTCCTTCAAATACAAATTCCCCCGCAGTCAAGTTCATCAGGAAGCATCGTAGCAGATCATAAAAAACCTTGTCATGAATTTCAAAGCCCCCATCGTTTAATAGCATACGCAAGAAAAAAAACCGGAAGTCCATCTGGCGTCGGCGGCAAAGACGTATCTGTTAACTTGCTTTAGCATACTTTTGCAACCCTTCGTGTCCTGCCCTCCTCCGGCAAACCCCTCGGCGGCAAGGTCCCTCGACAACTGGATTGCCACAAAGTGCACTGCTGTTAACCACACTTTTCAACCGCAGCAACTACAATCTCACTCACAGACAGAACAGACCCCTTCCTGTCCTGTCCCGTCGTCGTTCCGTTCCGTTGTGTAGTTGCCAGTTTTTGTCATGACCGTGGTTCTTTCTTTTCTGTCGTCTCATTTTATATTCAAATCATGGCACCGAGACTCCAACTCCATCTTTAGTTTTCTGATTCAGAGTCCCCTGGGGGGGGAGTTTGAATAGTGAAAGGGGTGATTCTACCAGCATGGTGGAATTGATGTAGACCGCAGATTTACATCAGAAAACGAAACTGAGCGGTCTCGGTGCTGTTGTCGTCAGGTTGTGACTGAAATAACGCCAAGGTGAATGAACAAACCCGAACTCTTGTATCGGACTAAGATGAAACTGATTGGTGGATAAGCTTCAATCCTGTTAAATGAAACTAAAGTTTTATCCATGCACCGATTGGTGCATACAGTCATTATACTAGATACGACATTTGGAGCCCTGAAAATAACATTTTTGCGTGCCTATTTCAAAATATATTTCTTATGTACCGACGCTTATCTCCATCCTTCATTTTCGTCATCTAATGATAATCTCTGTTTTTGACGAATGATTGAGACAAAATCTGAGACCTTCCTCACGAACTTTCGCGGCCCTGAAAATGGCCTTGAATTTTAATCTGTCAAGCGGTGTTGTCCAATAATCGAACCATGTTTAGCTGATTGCTTGCACAGCCGTCTATTTCTGATTAAAACGATGATTGGCGGTTTGAGAGCACCCTCAGTGTCCCTCCTTTAAACTCTATATCGTTTTTTCAAAAACGAAAAAAAAAAGTAAAAAATGTGTTACGAAATAAAGTGTATTTTTAGAAAACAAACAATGTTCACGCAATGAATAACAACTTAAAGGTGTAAATGGAGCTTAAATTTCGTCTTATAATAGCTACGAATCCAAATTGTTGAGTGAATGTTCGACGGCGAAGCTTTGATCCTTAAATGTTGCCAACTTTTAAAATCAACTTATTATTTACGAATTTCGCGTTAACTCGAACAAACGTTGGCAGCACCCTGTCGGGTTTTAATGAAACTTACTGTGCATGAAGACTTTGTCACAAAAAAAAAAACACTTTGCATAATTTGTTTTTCCAAAAACATCTTTTGAAAAGGACCAAACTTTTTGACATTTTTTTTCCAAATGACAAACCCTACAAAAAAGTGTTATATAAGTGATTTTTACAAAATTAGTCAAGTTTTCGAAAAAAAACATGGGAAAAAACATAATCAAAATCATCCTACATTGAAAAAAATCGACATTGAAAATTCAAAATCGATTTACAAAAAACGCATTTTTTATTTATCTGAAATTATGTTACAAAATAGGTGATTAAGGTTCCTACTTACAGTTAAAATTTCACTTGGCACTTTTGATATTTTTCTTAAAAATTCTCTCTCCACACAATTTTCTCGAAAATAGCTAAGCCGATATCAACCAGATTAGGCTAGTTTGAAAGCTACTAGTGGTTCATCAAATGGCTATCATTTTTAGTTCCCAAGATATAATAGTATAAGTGTCGTAACCGACACAGCGTTCGTTTTGCCGTTCTCTACAGAACGGTGATAGAATTACTTGAGAAACCGACTTTTGATCGGAACTCCGGAGATATATATTCCATCCGACTCAGCTCGACGAAATCGGAAATGTCTGTGCTTTTTTTCAAAGATTTCGACCACTCAATTTTCTCGGAGATGGCTGAACCGTTTCTAACAAACCTAAGCATGTTTGAAGGCTACTTTTGGTCTAAGTGACGTAACCGATTGGTTTTTCATATTATTATTGTCAATATAATCGTTTGAAATCACAGCCGATAAATTCGGTTGTGTTTTGAAAACGTTGTAAGTTCTCGCTGTCCCGTACACGCTATAGCAAATTGAACAAAGCACACTGTGTGCTTCGTTCGCAATGGCGGTGGTGTTTTCTTCTTCCATACCAGCACGTACCGGTACGTAATCGTACAATCCCAGTGTTTTTAAATGTGTCAAACTATCTCGGATATTTATATTCGCATCGTTTGAAAGCTACTATAAGGTTATTCGATTAGCTCATAATACTTATGGCAGAGAGTAGAGTCTTACAAATGTTTTAATGAGACTATTTAAATGTCAAGAGAAAGGCATCATAACACCACTAGGTGGATTAAAAAGAGGTGATGAACAGAAGAAAAGGTTAAAAGAAACACAGAGGAATCACTGAAGATCAGAGCGAGTAGAATGACAAAAAAAAACAAAAAGAACAGAAAGAATGAAAACACAAAAGAACACAGAGAACAAAAAAGACAGAACAAAGGAGAGAACAGAACCAACAAAACAGAAAGCACAAAAGGAAGAACAGATGAACACAATAATAGATTAACTGAAAAACAAAAAGAACTATGAAAAAACAGAAATAACAAAGCACAATAGAAGCAGAGAGAGAACGAAAAGAATAAAAAGAATGAGAAAAACAAAAAGAATAAGAATAACAAAAAGAAAAGAAAGAACAAGAAGAACACAACTAACGAAAAGAACAGAAATAATAGAAAACATAAATAGAAAAGAAAAACAGAACGAACAGAACAAACCGAAGAACAGAAGAGCAGAAGGAACAGAAAGAACCGAAAGAACAAGAAAACTTTCAGAACTGAAAGAATCGACAATCTATTGGACTATTTATGGAAAATCATTTTAAGCTATTCAAACAGCTGATTTTGACAATTTTAACAATTTGGACAATTTGGACAATTTGGACAATTTGGACAATTTGGACAATTTGGACAATTTGGACAATTTGGACAATTTGGACAATTTGAAAAATTTGAAAAATTTGGACAATTTGGAAAATTTGGACAATTTGGACAATTTGGACAATTTGGACAATTTGGACAATTTGGACAAATTGGACAATTTGGACAATTTGGACAATTTGGAAAATTTGGACAATTTGGACAATTTGGACAATTTGGACAATTTGGACAATTTGGACAATTTGGACAATTTGGACAATTTGGACAATTTGGACAATTTGGACAATTTGGACAATTTGGACAATTTGGACAATTTGGACAATTTGGACAATTTGGACAATTTGGACAATTTGGACAATTTGGACAATTTGGACAATTTGGACAATTTGGACAATTTGGACAATTTGGACAATTTGGACAATTTGGACAATTTGGACAATTTGGACAATTTGGACAATTTGGACAATTTGGACAATTTGGACAATTTGGACAATTTGGACAATTTGGACAATTTGGACAATTTGGACAATTTGGACAATTTGGACAATTTGGACAATTTGGACAATTTGGACAATTTGGACAATTTGGACAATTTGGACAATTTGGACAATTTGGACAATTTGGACAATTTGGACAATTTGGACAATTTGAACAATTTGGACAATTTGGACAATTTGGACAATTTGGACAATTTGGACAATTTGGACAATTTGGACAATTTGGACAATTTGGACAATTTGGACAATTTGAACAATTTGGACAATTTGGACAATTTGGACAATTTGGACAATTTGGACAATTTGGACAATTTGGACAATTTGGACAATTTGGACAATTTGGACAATTTGGACAATTTGGACAATTTGGACAATTTGGACAATTTGGACAATTTGGACAATTTGGACAATTTGGACAATTTGGACAATTTGGACAATTTGGACAATTTGGACAATTTGGACAATTTGGATAATTTGGACAATTTGGAAAATTTTGACAATTTGGACAATTTGGACAATTTGGAAAATTTGGAAAATTTTGACAATTTTGACAATTTTGGACAATTTGGACAGTTTTGACAATTTTGACAATTTTGACAATTTTGACAATTTTGACAATTTTGACAATTTTGACAATTTTGACAATTTTGACAATTTTGACAATTTTGACAATTTTGACAATTTTGACAATTTTGACAATTTTGACAATTTTGACAATTTTGACAATTTTGACAATTTTGACAATTTTGACAATTTTGACAATTTTGACAATTTTGACAATTTTGACAATTTTGACAATTTTGACAATTTTGACAATTTTGACAATTTTGACAATTTTGACAATTTTGACAATTTTGACAATTTTGACAATTTTGACAATTTTGACAATTTTGACAATTTTGACAATTTTGACAATTTTGACAATTTTGACAATTTTGACAATTTTGACAATTTTGACAATTTTGACAATTTTGACAATTTTGACAATTTTGACAATTTTGACAATTTTGACAATTTTGACAATTTTGGCAATTTTGGCAATTTTGACAATTTGGACAATTTCGACAATTTTGACAAGTCAAAAACATTTCGTTTCTAAAACAAATATGCTTATTGAGTTCAGAGACTAATAGAGTATTGAAAAGTATTGAAGTCTTAAGCGGCCCAGAAAATTGTTGAAAAAACTTTACCGTAGAAATCATTTTTCAACCGATTGAACCGCCGTGTGATTGACGAGTCGAGTTTCGAAACGGTTGCACAACCATTCTCCCGTTATGGGGAAATGCAAAGTAGATCTTTTTCCACTCGCCCGCCCGGTACACTCAGATTGCAAACGAAGAAAGGCTTTTCTTTGTCCTCACCAGAACAGCTTGTATATGGTTTGCAAACGATAAAACGTGCTTGTCGGCGGGCGGGTGGAAGCGGGGCTGGAACCAGGGCGGGGGACGATACCACGACAATCGGAACCGGCTTGGGTTTAGTGAGATAATAGATAGAAGAAAGCGGGGAACCGTTTGCACATATGTGTATGCATGCAGATGTGAATGGTGCGCGCCTGCAACGTATGCAGTACGTGCAGCGCATTCCCTAGACACGAACCGAATGGTCCCCTCGCGGATGGATCCGATGGTGCGGTGGGGCACGGCAAGAAAAGAAAAACATGTCGCTTGACGCCAGAACATGACACTATCGTACGGGTGCCGTTCGTGAGAACAACGACTGGGAAACTACACCGTCACGTGAATGGTGAGGGAAAACAGTTCTTCAGCCGCCAAACGGAATGTTGGCCAGTCAACGAACGAACGAACGTGCGCGGAGGAGACGTGCGGCAATCCGGAGAATCCGGTGGAGGTCGTTTTTATTAAGTTTTGCCATAACGTGCATCATTCTTTCGGTTTTGGCTTGCGTGTGCTGCCGGATTTAAATGTGTTGAATCCGGTTTGCGATGGTGTTTTTTTTAAGGTTGGCAATAATGCACGTTTCTCCATTTTTGTCAGGATGACTGTGACTGCATGTGTGCTTTCCCCGGAACGGGTTAAGGGTCGTTCGACTTGATGGGTTTTAGAAGCTGATAAATGGTTGCAGAACAACTTGGATTTGATTTATGAGGGATTTTTTTTTCGGATCCAGGATGTACCTCCATATATAACGAACAATGGAGGAAATATTTCATTTTGTTCCGGGAAGCACTGGAATTGATCAAATAAATGCTAGAAAAACATTAGCACACTGTATGGAGGGAGGGAAAGTATTGTCATGATTCCGGGTCCCGGTTTGAATCTACTGAAATAATTAAAGCATAACATTTGCTTGACACTTAAATCAATATCTGTCAAGAGATGAAATTTGATTTTTATTCAAAGTAAAATATTTGTTCTGTTGGATAGACTTTTGACTCTTGAACGTAAAGAGCAGTAAGCAGTAGTAGTAATTATCCAAAGAGACATTGATTTTAGCTGCAATGAAATAAGTAGTCAAGACAAGTGCTGAATCAATTACAAACCCCTTGTAAATTATAATTAATACTTAAAGGCGTTCGAATTGTTACTTGCGATTAGCATATCTGTGCGTACAGCGAGCAATATCCACAGCAATCGTTTGTTCCGCTTATGATTATGATTATGATTAAAATATATAAAATTATAAAAAAAGTAGATCAAAAGCTGTGATTTGATCGAATGCCCTTAATGATAATTTTTCTCATCTTGGGCGTACTACTGTTTTCGCAATTCTAGGATTTAAGGAAACCCCCAATTTTTTCATAAAATTGCCTCAAAACTCGGAATTCACTAAGTTGCCTCAAATTTGTAGCTAAATTAACCAAGAATTTAGAAAAATTTTCTTAATCATCTCAAAATGATCGCTAAATTGTACAAGAATTTCATCAACATTATTTTAAAACTGCTTCAAAACCGTCTTCAAAATGTCTTAAAAATTGGGTCCATGAAATTTCTCCAAACAATCGTGTAATGTTTTAAAATTGTTTCAGAACTGTCTTAAATAATTTTAATTTTATATCCGAAATTACTCTAAACTTGTTTCACATTTCTGTAAAAAGAAGCATGACTTTTTCAAATAAATCGGATAAGCATAAGAATTGGTTTCTTAAAAATTGTCCCAAAGTTATTTGCAAACGGTTTCGAATCTGGAAAAATATCAGTTTGAACAAGCCAAATTTTTAGTATGAGAAACTATTTTTTTCCATCAAAGTACTCACCTTGTAATGTGGAGAACATAATTTCATACCTTGAGACAATGTTTTTTTTAAATGACTTGAAATTTCTAAAATCTTTTTTTTTCAGTACAGGATACGAAAAGGAAGGTACTCAAAATTATTTTCAAACTGCCTTAAAAGTGTTTCTGTTGTCTCCTAATTTTCCAAAAATGGTTCCAAAAATTTCAAGTTCTCATAAAACTTAACTACACATAAACTCTAATAAAATTGACTTGAAACTGTATGAAAATGGTTCAATAAATTGCTTAAAAATTGTCTCAAAATTGTTTCCGAATTATTTCTAAACAGTCTGGAGATTGTTTCCGAAACTCGAGACTCGAGACCCAAGACCCAAGACCCAAGACCCAAAATCCAAGACCCAAGACCCAAAACCCAAGACCCAAGACCCAAGACCCAAGACCCAAGACCCAAGACCCAAGACCCAAGACCCAAGACCCAAGACCCAAGACCCAAGACCCAAGACCCAAGACCCAAGACCCAAGACCCAAGACCCAAGACCCAAGACCCAAGACCCAAGACCCAAGACCCAAGACCCAAGACCCAAGACCCAAGACCCAAGACCCAAGACCCAAGACCCAAGACCCAAGACCCAAGACCCAAGACCCAAGACCCAAGACCCAAGACCCAAGACCCAAGACCCAAGACCCAAGACCCAAGACCCAAGACCTAAGACCCAAGACCCATAAACTAGTCTTGAGTGAAAAAAATCTCTAGACCAGTGAAAAATCATTTGCTATAACGAACACATATGCGAAGTTTCATGCAAATCGAAGGGAGTCGTGCCAACAGTCAGCCGATTCCGCATGGAATTGCTGCAATTCAATAATTTTAGCTGCCACATAACTTCGTTACTAAGCTAAATTTAAAAAAAATCAATTCCATTTGCTATCGCATCCACCATAATTGTCGGATTATGCCCTTATTGTCTATTTTCGTTTCTTTGATTTAAAAAAGAAGCTTGCTGAAAAGAGACTTGCTTCGAATGATGAAGTCATCGTTGAGACTGAAAGGGTTTCTTGAGGCTAAGGAGAAATTCGGTTGTAAAAGTGAACAATTGAACAATTATATTGTGAAATATTATATCTCTACTATTTAAAACTGTTCGGAGCATTTTTTTTCGAACGCGAAGCAGTCAAATGCTGACTTTAGTCACACTCGTTTGGTGTAGATTTTGCACTGCGAAAAATGCAAAACCTAATCAAATTACTCTAGATTTGCACTAAACTCCGATTTACAAAGAAGCCATTTTTATCGTTGTTTAGATAACATTTGGAGTCTTTAGAAGGACTGATGTTACTAAATGTTTTCGCATCGTTGTCCACTTTTCGATGTGTTTCGCGCCAGCAGAGTGACGCAATCGCTTTTGTTTGAAGCGGAACTGGCTTTGCGAACGTCCCGAAATTGATTCAATTTAGAACTGAATTCTTGATATTGGGACTGGAACTGAGCTCTGGACCTGAACCAACCGGAATGATGCACTTGCATTATTTCCTGCGCAGGCTACAATGAACGAAATATAGGAAATATTAACCTCTCATACCTACGGTGTCATGAGTTTTCTTCTCGTTGACACAAAACATTTCAGAAAACTTTAATTTTGAATTTCTTGTGATTGCATCATACAACTGAAAATTTTGTCATAAATTGATGATCATATTTCCGATGGCATGTAGCTGAAATTATGCTGATACGATACGATACTACAAGAGATATTCACGATCAAAAACTGATCACTCTCTTAGAGGGTAAATTTTGAAAAGTAAGTCGTGTTCACGACAAAACAATCTTACTGAAAAGGCATATGTAAGACAGATTTAGCATACCGTAGAGGTTTCATGACGATTCAATCTGAAAATAAAAATGCAAATGATTGCTAGGATCAGAATCGGCTCACCTAGACAGAACCATGCGTATCACCTACGCATCGTAGATCTTAAGATAATCGGATTCTTTGTTAAATGAATATACAGCAATTACATTATAAATTGATATGCGATCTTTCAGAATTGCGTAATATTCAGAAGAATCGTTCTCCATTTCCATGTTAGGGTGGATGAAAAAATCGATTTTTTCGATTCTCCTAAAAAAACATTTTTTCAAAAAATCATTACTTTTGAACCACTCGACCGATTCCGCTAATTTTTCTGATATGTTGTAAATAAATTTTAGTTTTTAGGAAAAACACGCGTTTATTGTGAAACTGTAGTTTTGTGTTTGAAAAAGTCAATTATATAACTTTTTAAGGCTTTTCATGGTAGCTAGACGAATATGCACTATGTAATTTAATTATTTCTTTGAAAGTCTAAACATTTTTACATAACATATCCCAAAAGGAGCAATGCGTTATTTTTTTTAAAAAATTTTTCTTGAAATCGCCCATGCATAAAGCTGCATTTTATATAGCCTGTTTTACAATCTTAAAGAGGTAAGGGTAGCGGGTCATTTCGCCGAAAGCCATTTTGCCGAAAGCCATTTCGCCGAAAGTCGTTTCGCCGAATAGGTCATTTCGCCGAAAAGGACACTTTCCCGAAAGGGTATTCTCGAATACATCATATATTTTTTGGTGCCATTATGCCTCCTCTATAACGGATGTGGCGCAGCCACATAACCGAAGCCAAGATGGCCTGAGTTAGCCGCCGACCCGCCGTCGGAAGCGACGGTCTCTTGCATACAAACCTGTAACCGCCTCGTTTGCCGGTCTACTCAAAGTTAGGTTTCTTTGCTTTAGTTAGGTCGAGCGGTAGCGAGGTCGGACAGCACACGAATCAAATCGATGTGGCAAAGCCGCGTTAGATATTTTTTCACTTAGTAAACGGAAAATACCACATACATTTGCTTGGTAGATACACCTATGCAATTGCTTAATGGTTAATCGTCAACAAGTTTCCTATGGAACTCCGTTCTGAAGCACATGAATCAATCTCATTTGTGTTTATTTTAAATCAATTCCAATCATAATATTAAGACAATTGCAACAATCGGCGAAATGATGCTTTCGGCAAAATTACATTCGGCGAAGTGGCGCATTCGGTGAAATGTCATTCGGTGAAATAGCTTTCGGCGAAATGACATTCGGCGAAGTGGCCCATTTGGCGAAATGTCATTCGGCGAAATGACCCTTTCGGCGAAATGACTTTCGGCGAAACGGCTTTCGGCGAAATGGCTTTCGGCGAAATGACCCTGATGCAAGATAAGAATGTGTTCCTATTGTAATCACCATGAATAAATGGAGGCGCATGGTTGCAAACAACGAAGACTTGAAAATTTTCTAAAAATTTTTAACTCAAAAGCAAAAAATAACGTATAGCTAATTTATGGATATGTTATGTAAATCTGTAAGCTTTTAGAAAAAAACTTGTTGTCGATAATGTTATAGACTTAACCGCGCGATTGACGTAGGACTGCTGTCGAAAAGGGGCAGATCACTTGAAAAATACACATTTGTTTTGGTACATTGTTCTACTAATAAATTATCCATTTCAAGTAAAATTTTATTAGATCTTTGTAAAATGCTTTTGATTGTAAAAAGCACCGAAGGTTACCATTTCTGCAACTTTCAACGCAGTCGACAATTATTTTCACGAGCAAATTTCGAAGAAATCGGTTGCGTCTCGTTTGGCGAACGGCGCACAAAGTAAATGTGCCACATGCTTGTGTGCCCTTCCCTACAGCGCTAACGTTCCGCACCGAGTCGTGGCACCCATGAAGCTGGGCTTCGTATGGATTAATGACGACACTTACGCCCTTATTCTGAATAATGTCGTACCGATTTTACGACTGTATTTCATTTATATTCAAAATAACGCTAGCAAAATCAAAGGTAGCTAGGATTCGATCGAAAAATCAATTGAAAATCTTTTTTATAAAATCAAATTAAATCTAAACTTCAACTTTACAATATTCGCATATTTTTCTCAAAAACTATAGGCATTTATTGACAACATATCGGAAAATTAACGAAATCAATTGAATGGTTCAAAAGTAATGATTTTTTTTAAGTCTTTTTTTTGAAGAAATTCAAAAAAAATCGATTTTTTGACCCACTCTAACAAGGATTTTGAGTCACTTTAATGACAAAATAAAAAAAAATACGGGTCTAATATTTTTCGATGGAGAACGATTCTTCCAAATATTACGCAATTCTGAAAGATCGTATACATTGCGATAATTACAAGGAAAATAGGAAAAACAACTCTCTTCTTTTGCAGGATTTTTTTTCTCCAAGCTAAAGTATTCACTTTGATAACCAATTTAATAAACGAACATTTTTGCATGGAACCATAAAACTTTGTATTCTGCAAACATGCAAACATAATCAAATAATCAGTCCAAATAGTTTTCTAACTAATCCGAGCCGGCTGGCTACCGACCAACGTTTTACTGCTTATTTAAACAACACTCGTCAACTGACAACTGACAGAAGTAGAAGTTGTAATCGGCATGGCTGACTGCGATCCAACCGGCCGATGAGGATGCTGCTGTCAAACAACGGTCACTTGTCGTTGTGCTGGGTGAGTGTGGGTGTGTGTAATTCAACCGTTTTCCTTTGCAATCCGGCTGGATCCCTTCACCGAGGAGTAGCAAAAAAAAATCGGACCGGGAACCGACGACGAGCCGAGCATCGTTCATTTCGTAACGGAAAACTTGTTTCTCAATAAAAACATTCGCCATCCCCGCATTCTGCAATGGAATTAAACACATACCGTGTTTCGAAACTAAAATGGTTATTTACCTCAACTCAAACACGAAAAATAAAGCCCAACAATCATCAACAAGACCGGAGTGTTTGACCGGCGGAGAACGAGGGAAGCATCTCCCGGAACCCCGGAGCGGGGAAAACTGTGGGGGCATCAAAGTGAGAAGTGTGGTGTTAGAACGGAAGCCACGAGGTGAAAGTTTTCCTTTTGTTCTCCGGCTCAAATTCTTCAACGGTTCAAGCTTCAAGAGGGGGGTAATAAAAATGAGCTACGAAACAACAAGGAACAACAACAAAAAAAACGAGTGAACAACGAGAAAAATTAAGTTTGCCTGCCGGCTTGAGATGCCCCGGCCCCGTTTTCTCCTGAACATCGTCACCGTCAAACTTTACACTCTCCCTAAGCCCTAATTCACACGTTTTCGTCTACGTGTGTGTTGGGGAGGGGGGGATGAGAGGGGAAGGTAGGGTCAGCAGCGCATATGCGGATGTAATTGATATGGGCAGCTCGTGGCAAATATAAGCTGAAAGTTAAATAGGAAAATTTTTGCAAAACTTAATTTTATGTTAGGAAACTTTAGCCATCCCAGAGATTCACACACGTTCCGGCACGTCCTACCACCAGCTGTGTGTGGGCACATGTGTGTGTGTGTGTGTTGGCATCCAGGACGCAGGAGAACGGGTGCCGAAATTGTGTTACTGTAAGTTTCAACTTACTCGAGTAGAGCATCAGGAGAAAAAATAAAGGAAAAAAATATCCCACCGCTGCCTGTGCGGTTGACCAAAGTTTCGTTGCCGATGTTCTGAGCATCAGCGAGTTGAGTTAGGAGGGGGAGGAAAACTTTACATAACACCAAAACACTTCATATTCACTTTGCATGCATTGGATGTGGTTGGAAAATGTTTCGCCAAAGTCTTCGCTGCCGTTTGGGACCACTTAAGTACTACTTAGGAAGAGTTCTGGCGGTGCAAAAATGAAAACTTAAACTTGTGTGGATGTAGATTTTCTCCGATAAATTTTGCATACATTGTCAACTATTGTGTCGTTCTGTCTGTTCACGGAATTATATAATTGAACTTTACCGGGTCGGCACGACGATTTTTGCTTCCGGTTTCCAACCAATTCGGAATGATGTTGGAGTCTCGAAACACGGAAACGCAATTCATCATTATTCTTCTCAGGTGTACTCTGTCGGTTTGTTGAAACCAAGCAGCATCTTGTCAGAATGTTTTGTGGAACGACAAACTGCGAAACCTGAAAACCGGAGCGGGGAAGGTGTATCAACTCATTACTGTTACACCGCCCTCTCCCCCCTCATCACTTTCATTTGAACACAGTATTCGAGAAGGAGGAGCTGATTTTCCACACTACATGCACGTATAGTATTTCATCGCACTTCCGGGAAGTGATAAACAACATTACGTGACAGGTGTAAGCAAGTAAAATGTTTACACGAAATACGAATTTGTTCCTCCGGGGTTCCTTCGGGGACCAACGGGAAATCGCTTGTTTCGACAAACGATGCAGCCGCCTTCGTTAGAGAAATCAAATTACTCGCGTAAGTTGCTACAATCAAAGGCCCTGCGAGTCAAACGTTTCCCGTCGAGATCAGTTCCTTCGGAGAGACCACGTGCGACCACGTGGTACTGCAAATTTGTTTCCGGAAGGAGACTTGCGGGAGTTTAAAATGCAAAAAACCAAAGTTCAAATAGAAAAATCCAATGTTTCAACACTTAAACAATGTTTCAACTGCTTCTGGAGCTTCCAGAGTAACTGACGGAACTCCCACATAAGCGATTGGAAGACTTACAATCAAAGTAACCCAAATTTTTCCAACTGGGAAAAGAATCGACGAATTCAAACTTACTGTGATTGCTTAGATGAGATCACTTTTTGAATCGTCCGATAATGGTTTGAAACCGTTCATAGCCTACTGAGAATGATAGACATGCTGCAAATGAACAACTGTACCAATTTTAACACAATTTCCTAACATTGTAGTTTTGCAGGCGAATTCCGGTCACTAAATATCACGAAAGAAAAAAAAATTGCAAAGAGATTCCACCTATTTTCTTAGTTTAGAATTCCCGTCAAGTTCAGGAAGAAATGTTTTCATTTTTTACGTTTCGCTTTCAGCTCATCAGTGCGTCAGCAGTTTATGTTGAACTGCTAACGCCACCTAACGGTTCAACAGAAACCGCTGAGCACTCGATGAGCTGAAAGCGAAACGTAAAAAATAAAAATAGTTATGTGTACTTAGCACAAACCCGGTACCCAAACCCCCAAATAAGGAATGTTTTGACACTTGGAAAAGAAAAAAAAAATTTCTCTTCACCATTTTTGCGAAACAAATCTAGAAAGATAATTCTCTTAAAGATAAAATTCAGTAAAAATATCAAAAATATATTAAATAGGAGCAATAGCGGTAATCCATTACTCTTACGTAATAAATATTTAATAGTTTAACTGAGTTTTATATCTAAAAAAAAGAAAAGTCTTTCTGTTAATTTTGTAAAGAGAAAGACATTTGAAGGTTTTATTCTCTTTAAGAAAATTGTGATAAACTTTTTCTGGCACCGGAATTCGACTGAAGAACCAGGAAGAATTTTGTTACTAAGGAAATCGAAACCCGATGAACGACCGCAACTAGGTTAGAGCCGGGTATAAATAAATGATATATAAAAAAAGGAAATCAATTTAAGCAGTTCGTAAAACAATTGAAGTGTTTAGAAATTTATTTTTATCACAATTGGAAATAGTTAAAAATACACTGAAACATTCCGTTAAACAGACTTTAAAGTGTACTTGGAATATGGCAAAAATATTCATTCTATCCTTTGAGCGAATGCGAAGTTTCGGTCCTTTTGTTTGACCCCTCTAATAGTGGCAGAAAGCCAATTAGCCTTTGAACTGCGTCATCTTGTGGTTACGCTTGACGATGTCCCAATACTTCTTTCTACTAACTTCACTCGTGTTGGAACGACTCACATATGCTTGAAGTTGTTGTTCGAAGTTTGCTACCTGAAAGTTGTTGGCGGTTTACCACTGCCTGACATTTTTGGCCTTATGGCAAGATGCCAAATCCACCCAATACAGGAGAGAACAAATGTGTTACTGGAGTAAACGCAACTGGCGAAAATTTTCGAGCACTTCTATAAATCAATTTCCTCTTTAATGGTTCGGATTGAAACTTAAACTTCGCTTCTCAACAAGAACTTTCTTTCACGACAGAGTCAATATATGAAATTTGCAGGTATTCTTAGTATTACCCAATATATGTCGTATATAAATAAAATTTCTTAGCAACGTAAACATAAGATCTTACATTTTAATCGGAGTTTATGTACAATTGGTTCAACGATATCCAAGAAAATCGATTGCAATTGACTCGATTTTAATCATAGTTTCCCCTGTCAATCCGGAACCGGAAGTAGGATCTGGAGACAGTTTTTGGATTTGAAGACAATGTTTGAACTGCTTTCAGCACTGATGGGCCGAAGGCGAAACGCAAAGAAGAATATAATATATAAATAGTTTTGATACAAGTCTACAATAATTGACAACTTTGTGACGATTTCGAATGTCGAGAAAATTTAAAGACAATTTTCAACGAACTTTGGCCCAATTTTAAGTCAATATTAGGAACAAATTTGAGTGTTTAGACAATTCTAAGAATTTTGAGACATTGTTCAGAGAATTTTGAGTTTATTTTTGAACAATTTTGAATGAGTTTTGACACAAATTTAAGCCAATTTTGAGACAATCTTGAAAAAAAATTGGAGACAGTTTTCAGGCAGTTCTTTGATTGCTTAGGAACAAATTGGGGACCATTTTCTAGCAACTCTTGAACAATTTAGCTACAACAGCTTGGAAAATTTAAAATTTTTTGTCAGTTCTTAGAATTTTGAGACAATGTCGAACAAAATTTGGAGACAATTTTCAGGCAGTTCTTTGATTGCTTGGAAAATTTAAAACTTTATGACAGTTCTTAGAATTTTAGAAACATTTTGCAGAGAGCTTAGAGTATATTTTTAGACAATTTTGAAGAAATTTCGAGAAAATTTTAAGACAATGTTGAAAAAAAATTGAAGACAGCTCTTCAATTGTTAGGAACAAATTTTAAAGAATTTGTAGGAAATTTTTAGAAAATTTTTAGCAACTCTTTAACAATGTAACTATTTTTCAGAGAGTTCAGAGTTTACTTTTAAACATTTTTGAAGGAATTTTTTAAATTTTGAGGCAGTTTTGTGACACTTTAGATACAATGTGAGGAAATTTTATAATTTTGGGAGATTTTTAGTTTCGAGACAATTGCAGGAATAAATCAAACTTTAACATTTTTACACTTTTACACTTTACACTTTTACACTTTAGCTTTTAGCTTTTAGCTTTTAGCTTTTAGCTTTTAGCTTTTAGCTTTTAGCTTTTAGCTTTTAGCTTTTAGCTTTTAGCTTTTAGCTTTTAGCTTTTAGCTTTTAGCTTTTAGCTTTTAGCTTTTAGCTTTTAGCTTTTAGCTTTTAGCTTTTAGCTTTTAGCTTTTAGCTTTTAGCTTTTAGCTTTTAGCTTTTAGCTTTTAGCTTTTAGCTTTTAGCTTTTAGCTTTTAGCTTTTAGCTTTTAGCTTTTAGCTTTTAGCTTTTAGCTTTTAGCTTTTAGCTTTTAGCTTTTAGCTTTTCGCTTTTCGCTTTTCGCTTTTCGCTTTTAGCTTTTCGCTTTTAGCTTTTAGCTTTTAGCTTTTAGCTTTTAGCTTTTAGCTTTTAGCTTTTAGCTTTTAGCTTTTAGCTTTTAGCTTTTATCTTTTATCTTTTATCTTTTAGCTTTTAGCTTTTAGCTTTTAGTTTTTAGCTTTTAGCTTTTAGCTTTTAGCTTTTAGCTTTTAGCTTTTAGCTTTTAGCTTTTAGCTTTTAGCTTTTAGCTTTTAGCTTTTAGCTTTTAGCTTTTAGCTTTTAGCTTTTAGCTTTTAGCTTTTAGCTTTTAGCTTTTAGCTTTTAGCTTTTAGCTTTTAGCTTTTAGCTTTTAGCTTTTAGCTTTTAGCTTTTAGCTTTTAGCTTTTATCTTTTATCTTTTATCTTTTATCTTTTAGCTTTTAGCTTTTAGCTTTTAGCTTTTAGTTTTTAGCTTTTAGCTTTTAGCTTTTAGCTTTTAGCTTTTAGCTTTTCTATCAGTGTTTTTTACCCGGAATGTAAAAGTCTACATTCCAGATTATATTTATTTGAATCCGACATTAATTTCAAGATTATAAAATTAAGACAAAAGGTTATTTAGAAATTTCAGGTTTTGAATTTTTCGTCATTTAGCTCTGTGTTTAGATTTCTGAACCCAAGACTAAAATTTGAAGCTGCAGACTGCAAATATTTGGCATTGGATTTAAATCTACTGGACCTAAAAATTTAGACTGCGAACATTGGAATATGAACTGTCATTCAGTTCTGAATTTAGGCTTGTATATTAGAAATTTCAGAACTCTAACTCAAAGATGTTGAGATTTCGTTTTTGAATTAAGAACTATCAAATATGAGGTATACTAGTAAAGTAGAGGCCAATTTTTCACAAGAAAAGCTGGCTTTATTGACACGATCAGTTTCCTACTAGTCTGCATCATTTTTTACATGAATTTTTTGTTCCACTGCACCTGTTTCGCCAGCCTACGAGTTGAATCAGTTTTCAACGGCGTTCTGAAGCTACTCGTCTTTCTGAAAGTTTAGTTTTTTATTCGTAAAAGTAAGGGAATGAAGTCGTACTTACTTTTTTTACTGTGATGAAAAAGTTGCCAAGATAAACCATGGATTTTTTCCAGGATTTTAAATTGGGAATAACTCTCGATAAATCGAATGAAGCAGCTTAAGTTTTTTTACTCACCATAAATCTTATTACATCGCCACAACTTCTAAGCTGGTGGGAGCAACAATAATCAAAAACCGTTTTAATTTACAATAATTGTTTACTGTACGCACGGATAGGCATATGACCGCTGAAGCAAAATAAGATATTCACAAGTTTAAATGTTCTACGACTAGTTGATTTTTAAAGATAAGCTAACGGCCCTTGCCCTTCTTGGCGATAAATTTTGACACTTTTTTCCAATCTTTTTCGAACTGTTGAATGGTTTCGGCTGCCGAGACATGTTTCCTAAGATGTGCCTTTGTTAATGCCCAAAATTACTCAATTGGTCGAAGTTGTGGGCAATTTGGTGGATTCATGTCTTTTGGGACGAAAGTGACATTTTTGATAGTATACCATTCTACCGTTGATTTCGAGTAGTGGCAAGAAGCAAGATCTGGCCAGAAGACAACAGGATCCTTGTGGCTTCGAGTCATGGGTAGAAGTCGTTTTTGTAAACATTCCTTGATATATATATTTCGCTGTTCATTGAAGCAGTGGTGATAAAGGGTTTCGGAATCTTACCGCAGCTACAAATTGCTTGCCAGACCATAGCTTTCTTACAAAATTTCTCGACTTCAATCGATGTCTTGGACTGGTTTAACACTTGCCCTTCTCGCACCGTATAATATTGTGGTCCCGGCAAGGATTTGTAATCGAGTTTCACGTAGGTTTCGTCGTCCATGATTATTAAATTTCCAGCAAGAATCGTACTGTACAGCTTTCGAACCCTCGGCCTGATCGATGCTTCTTGTTTCGGACTACGTTTTGGTTGTTTCTGCTTTTTATAGGTTCAAAGATTCAAACGTTCTTTAGAACGAAGAACATTTGACTTCGAAGTGCCCACTTTTTGGCCACATCCCGAACTGAAACCTCCTTCTTTTGCTCGAACGTCTTCAGTATACGTTTATCCAACTGAGGGACTTTTTTTCGACCCGTTTTCGGTTTATCCTCAAAGGTGTTATCCTCACCGAACTTTCTGATTGCATTTCGCACGGCTTTTTCACTTACTCCTTCCATTTTTGCTATCTTTCTCAGTGACAGTCCGCGTTCTGTGCACCATTTGTCCACAATTTTTCGACGTAGCTCTGCTGAAAGTCCCCGCAAACTAATGAAAACGAATAAACAACTGCACAAGTGGTTAGAGAAGAGTGTAAGCAACAGGACGCAGCCATAAAAATTGACAGATTCTGAACCATGGCGAAATGGCAGCGGTTTTTGGTTGCGTCCATACTTTTTGGGACAGTCTTTATGTAACAATTATTCAATTATTCATCATAATTCTGGGGCTCAATCGACTAACTGGAGTGCTTTGTGATCTAATGTTTCTCTGTTCAAGCCGCGCCGTTGATATCAATCTTTTGTTTTTTGCTTCTTTCGATTTCAAACCTACTTGGCCACATTTTCAAATCACACAATTTTACACGTTTTTGAATATAAATTTGTGTGAAATACGACGCATCATTTATGGGCATCTTATGAAAGGTAGAATCACAAGATTTTTTCGAACTGTGTACATTCCAGATTCAGTTCATTTAAATCCGACATTCATTTCAAGATTATAAAATTAAGACTGTAGATTTCTTAGAAATTGTGGATTTTTAATTTCTTGTCGCTATACTCTGCTCTAATACATCTGAACTCAAGACTAAAATTTGAAGCTTTTCAACGGCGTTCTGAAGCTCCTCGTCATTCTTAAGGTTTTGTTCACCTCATTATTTTTTTTCTCCTTAAATGTCTTACAAGTTAGCTCTAATTTTGTGCAATCGCACAGGACTGTCACATTTTTGCTGTGGTAGAAAAGCTCCCAACGAAAATCTTATATTTTCTCTTGGGTTTTGACAGGTTCATAAACTAGGAATTACTCTTGATTAATCGACTGAAGCAACCTTTCCGCTGGTGAGAGCAGCGATATTCGCTCGCATTGTTTTTACTGTACGCTCAGATAGACAAATGACTACAGATTTGTACAAGTTCAAATGAGCTACGACTAATTGATTTTTAGATGCGAGCGAACGGCACTTACTTTTTGAATACGCATTGCAGATTTTTGGACAAAAAAATGAAATTTAAGACATTGTATATTATGAATTTAAGTCAAAAGATTCTAAGTACCTAAGTGTAGAGACTGAATCTTGAAACTGCGGTCTAATGTAATGAAATGTTCTGAAAGTATGTTCTCAGTGTTACGCAAGAGATATCGCTACTAGATAGAATTTTCCTCGCCGGAAAGGGAGACTGTGAAGGCTGCTTGAATATTTGTGAATAATATTGGCTCATAATATTTGTGAAATTCTACCGTTTTCGCATATAGTTTGGTGAAATACAGGTAAATTTTTGAATCAAATAAGCACAATTTGCGCCCTGAATTGACCTTGAACACAGAGACGCTCACGGAAAACCGAAGTTATTGGAATACGAGGAATTGTATACTTTGTTGAGAGATAATCCATATTAGACGCAAGAAGAGCTTCCTTCATCATTGGGCGTGACACAAAAAAGCCATTTCTTTGTGCCCTCAAGCCTGCGGTTTATTCAAATGGTTAGAAATGGGGCTTCGAAGGATTTGAAACCGAGGGATTTCGAAAAACGATGTTGCAAGTTCGAATAGTTATTAAAGCATTATGTAACTGGTGATCCCCGGTAACCAATAAGCACATACTAATGCACTTGAAACTGAATTAATGCCGAATTTGGCAAAATATGCGGCTATTCATAGATAATGCTTATTTATGGCTGGTGTGCATTCTGAACGCTGAATTCTGATTGATTTACAACAGATGAGCTTTCAGATTGCAGATATAGAGCTAGAAGCATTTTTGGTGCTTATAAAAGCCTATTTTAATGCTATTATTAGTGTTTGTTTGTTACCTGGGATGTCTTCCTCGGAACCATTCCATCACATCACAAAACAATGCGTTTCCCCTCGCATAATTTGGTTCTTATTAGTAAGAAAAAAAAGTACTAGCGATGAAAAAACCATAAACTGCGGAAGAATTTGAATCTTTTGTGTCGAATAATAAATTCGTTTCCGGTTAAACTTTAAACCGTTTTCTGATTCCCTCGGATCCACGAAGTCAAGTAGAAAAAAATACGAGAAAGATAATTCCTCATCACGAGCAAAAAAAAAAAGTTGGTCTCATTGGTCTTTGGCAGAACCATCCGCTTCCCAAGCAACGAAGTCAACAAAGTCAACAGCAGTTCCGTTATTTTCGGCTGATGGATGAAATCGTTCCAAGAAAAAGCTTTTGCACTCAAATTCAGCCAACTATCTTATCCCTGCCTTTCTCCATTTTGCCTCCCCACTGTGTCAATCGCTGTTTCACCGGAAAAAGGATCTTTTTTTCCGTCGTTCGGTGCATCGTCAAGCAAAGAGAGAGGGAGAGAGAGAATGCTGATAAAAGTAAATGAATGCATGCAAATATTTTGATCCTTGTTTTTGTTTGCAGCTACTTTGTGTCAGTTTTCCTCTTTTATCCCACTCTGTCGGAAGTGCTGCGGCATTGATGCGAGTTTTACTTCTTTTTCGAGCCAATCCAAGTAACCGGAGTGCATCGCCAGCGTTTCGTTGATCCAAAAATTATTCATAAAATCCTCTCGTCCTCTTCTTGGAACTCCCGGGTCGGTGCCACACCCGAATCTTGCCTGGCATTGTCTGCACTAAGGCCACATGGCATTTTTCGTTGACTTCTCCGGCACCCACCGCTGCGCCGAGTATTTGTTTTCCATGATTTATAGCCTGTCCGCACTACACCGGGACGACCGGGACGGGATCGTCCGGGACTATCCGGGACGTTTTTTTTCCTCATCGGCGATGACTGAGCTGCCGTCGTGTGCATGTATTGGAATCCCGGACCCGGCATAAAATCCATTTGCTTGCCGCCGATATTCCTCACCGAGTTTTTCGCACCATGCCGACAGCCCACACAGAAAGAGAGTGAATTGAGAGAGCAAGAGCGAAAGGAAGACCGAAATGAATCCAAATCGTTTCATTGATATTTCTTAGCTTAATTGATTGATTGATTTAGTTAATCATCCAGAGTCCTTACAATCGAGTAATGTCATTATAACTAGCCATTACATTACATTTTAGGATGGTGATTTTTTAATTGTTGCTACTCATTACATATTGAATTACACTACAGATCCTCGTCTATGGTCCCCTATTGATTATGTTATCATTGAATTAAATAGAAATGTTCATGGTTCATTGTACATCTATTCGAAAAACTATTTTAAATAGAATAAATAAATGGTAGTTCAGTCTTATTATTATTGAAAGGTTTGGTCTGAAGGAACTAGGCTTATTTTGATTTACAACAGCGCCGCTTTTACGTAATAATGGGCTCGGGAGCAACATATATTTGTGTGCTTATTACTAAGACCGTGGACACGTGCCCCACTGTCTCTCTTATTATTGTTATTATTAAAGATTGGAATTAATATGAAACAACGCAAGAAACAAGTACGATGTTTTACTTCAATTCGAATCCACTGCCATACATTATTAATAAAGCTATAAAGTGATAATGTGACGAAACTTCTTTACAAGCACAGTTACTTGTTGTATCTGAGATGTTTTAATAAATGTTCTTATAGAGACAATGGGTAGTTTTAATAATGGAGACGTCTACTAAACATGAGAATTTAATTTAATTATATATTATGATTTTGAATTTTTTTATTTTAATAAATGTTTATTGTTTGATTTATGAATAGAAGCTCTAGACTTAAGTAAAAAGAGGTGCGTGACAAACGAAGATTTTTACCCGCGAAGGACAGGATTTGGAGGCAGCCAACGGGTAGATTTAGTTCATTCCACTAACTAGCGTCTTGACTCGTACTATGGCAGCAGTTTTGGTATTTCAGGTAGCCTTAAAAAAACTGTTACATCCGGCAACTCTAGGAAGCCAGAAATACTTCTGGATTAGTATGCGGTGCAAACGGCTGTTTGAAATCGATTTATTTTCCCAATATTTCTCTGTATTCAGATGACAATGATTTTGCAGGTTTGAGTACAATTGTTCAACGGTTCGGTTCTGAGTTAACCAACCTTGAAGAAGGATAAGGTCCAGACTATGTCAATTTTCAACATTTAGTACTATTATTAAATTTTCTTTCACTTATTCGAATCAAATTGGATACAGTGGTTCCCCAACCGCCGCTAATAAGAATTAAAACTGATACATTGATGAAAGTTGTAATAAGCAGACCAAAATACTAGTATCTGCTTCTGTTACATCTGTTGATTATATATAAATATTTCGATTTGCAGTGACTTTAACAGCGAAATATCACAAGACATGAACAACACGATTGACACTCCTTATAACTACGACGACGCTGACGATAAAAACCCTTACAATAGTTCAATTAATGGAAGCGGAAACAGCGGCGACGATAAAAACTCCTACAATACTTCAATCAATGATAAGAAAATATCTGAAAATATCACCATTGATACCAACATTATCACCAATATGAACACGCCTACAAGTGAAGTCGTTAAAACAGCATTCAATACCATCAACAACAATTTTATGGAAATAATCAATCCCAGCGACATAACATCCAACTTAAACTATAATCATATAATATATGGAAGCCCCCCGAAAGCTTTTTACAACTTCAAATAAATAAGTACACGTTTCTTCTTGTCTATAAGTTGTTTATTTATTCATTTTGCCATGGTACTGCTCCAGCCTCAGAATTGAAGTAATTCGTATAGATTTCTCGCACTTGGAAAGCAGATTTTGACGAATTTCCACCTCGTTTAGATAACTGTGCGAGCTTTAAATGATGCTGATGGGATGGCCCTTCTCCACTGTGCACATCTTGCATGCCATCATACTTACGAATAAAATTGTGCAGTATGCATGTGGCAAGCACGATTTTATCTGCATATTCAGGGTCCAACTCGATTCGTCGATTAAAAATTCTAAACTTCTGTGTTAGGATACCAAAAGCATTTTCAGATGTTCTCCTGGCGCGACTCAACCGATAGTTGAAAATCCGTTTTTGATTGTTCAGATCTTGTCCTGAATATGGTCTCATAAGATATGTTTTCAACGGGAACGCCTCGTCTCCAACAAGGTGCCTGTATCAGTTCCAGGTAAGATAGAATCTGATGGCACTGACAGATTGTTGTTTTCTGGTGCATGTCCTAAATTAGAATTTGCGAGAATCCCGCCATCACTATCTCTTCCTTTGGCCCCAACTCAACTGCCAAGAAGTTGCATTTTGCGTCTACTAAAGCTAACAACACTATTGAGAATCTACCTTTATGGTTATAAAATTCTGTACCACTATTAGGAGGCTTTTTGATAAAAATGTGCTTCCCATCGAGAGCACCCAAGCAATTTATAAAGTTCCACCGTTCGAAAAATTGTTTCGCTGTATCTTTCCATATTTGTTCAGTAGGCTGTGGTATAGCTTCTTTTAAAAGTTTATCAACTATTATTGTACAGGTCTCATGCACCATTTCATGAACTGTAGTCTTCCCCAGGCGATAACTGAATGATATAGTTGTCATTGAGTCCTAAATTAAGCGTAAATGCAAGGGGTGGTGGGGGGGGGGGGTTTGTGGGGTTAGGGGGGGGGGGGGGGTAATCGCCAGTCGAAATTTGGAGTCTTCCTTTTTTAGATAAACTTCTAGTTTGCGTAGAAGTAATTCAAAGCAGTGTTGCGACATCCTGAAGTATTCGTGGAATTTTTATCCATCGGCTACTAACTCTTTGAAAAGTGTAGCAAATTCTCCCTCCGTTTCACATTTCGTCCAAGCTTCATGAACCCACTTCTTTTTTTAGCAGAGGGAGTTTGATCCTCATCTTCCTCTTCGTCTTCAAATGCAATAGCCATCATCATAACTTCGTCATCAGTGAAGTTCTCCATTTTCTACTAACTAAATATTATTTATCACTTTACGTTAACGCTCTTCACTGTATAAGTTTTTACGTCGTCCCTCATGAAATATATTGTATTTTAACGCTTCTGATACTTGTTTCAAACTAATTTTATTACACCTAACTCGGTCAATAAATACTTGTTGGTAGGTATTCAAACGTTATTGAAAATATAAATATATAGGTACACAGATTCGCTAATTGATAGGTAATGAAATTGTGAACGTGGTATAGTGTTCATTTTATCAGGTAACCATTAAACATAATTGATTTTATGTGTATATAGAGAAGGGCCCATCGAGTCGAAAATCCGCATGTAAAGCATGTAAAGGACTGACCCGGCTACTTGTACACAAAATAATTTAAAGCAACAAAGTTTACAATAAACAATCCACACTCCAAATTCTTAACTTATTAGAGCGGTTGGTGGAATGAACTAAATCGCTTTTAAAGAAAAAAATCCTTTTATTTTCACTATATTCAGTCCAATTTGATTTGAATAAGTGAAAGAAAATTTAATAATAGTACTAAATGTTGAAAATTGACATAGTCTGGACCTTATCCTTCTTCAAGGTTGGTTAACTCAGAACCGAACCGTTGAACAATTGTACTCAAACCTGCAAAATCATTGTCATCTGAATACAGAGAAATATTGGGAAAATAAATCGATTTCAAACAGCCGTTTGCACCGTATACTAATCCAGAAGTATTTCTGGCTTCCTAGAGTTGCCGGATGTAACAGTTTTTTTAAGGCTACCTGAAATACCAAAACTGCTGCCATAGTACGAGTCAAGACGCTAGTTAGTGGAATGAACTAAATCTACCCGTTGGCTGCCTCCAAATCCTGTCCTTCGCGGGTAAAAATCTTCGTTTGTCACGCACCTCTTTTTACTTAAGTCTAGAGCTTCTATTCATAAATCAAACAATAAACATTTATTAAAATAAAAAAATTCAAAATCATAATATATGATTAAATTAAATTCTCATGTTTAGTAGACGTCTCCATTATTAAAACTACCCATTGTCTCTATAAGAACATTTATTAAAACATCTCAGATACAACAAGTAACTGTGCTTGTAAAGAAGTTTCGTCACATTATCACTTTATAGCTTTATTAATAATGTATGGCAGTGGATTCGAATTGAAGTAAAACATCGTACTTGTTTCTTGCGTTGTTTCATATTAATTCCAATCTTTAATAATAACAATAATAAGAGAGACAGTGGGGCACGTGTCCACGGTCTTTGTAATAAGCACACAAATATATGTTGCTCCCGAGCCCATTATTACGTAAAAGCGGCGCTGTTGTAAATCAAAATAAGCCTAGTTCCTTCAGACCAAACCTTTCAATAATAATAAGACTGAACTACCATTTATTTATTCTATTTAAAATAGTTTTTCGAATAGATGTACAATGAACCATGAACATTTCTATTTAATTCAATGATAACATAATCAATAGGGGACCATAGACGAGGATCTGTAGTGTAATTCAATATGTAATGAGTAGCAACAATTAAAAAATCACCATCCTAAAATGTAATGTAATGGCTAGTTATAATGACATTACTCGATTGTAAGGACTCTGGATGATTAACTAAATCAATCAATCAATTAAGCTAAGAAATATCAATGAAACGATTTGGATTCATTTCGGTCTTCCTTTCGCTCTTGCTCTCTCAATTCACTCTCTTTCTGTGTGGGCTGTCGGCATGGTGCGAAAAACTCGGTGAGGAATATCGGCGGCAAGCAAATGGATTTTATGCCGGGTCCGGGATTCCAATACATGCACACGCCGGCAGCTCAGTCATCGCCGATGAGGAAAAAAAACGTCCCGGATAGTCCCGGACGATCCCGTCTCGGTCGTCCCGGTGTAGTGCGGACAGGCTATTACTCTGGCACTGGGAAGCCCCCCTTCCTTCCACCCTGGATTTTTTTTCCACCACAAAGTCTATTGTTTGCGATATTCGTCGTCGTTGTGAAAATGTAACTTTGGCTCACGGAATCACCTTCTTTTGCCTCCCGAGATAAATCTTTACA
The DNA here is from genome assembly GCF_030247185.1 of Malaya genurostris. Lineage (NCBI taxonomy): Eukaryota > Metazoa > Arthropoda > Insecta > Diptera > Culicidae > Malaya > Malaya genurostris. The sequence goes on along the minus strand of NC_080571.1, from coordinate 24,429,903 downwards.
TCTGATTTGTTGGTCTACGTATTTTTTTTTTTGCGTCTCTCTTACGAGTCGAGTGTTTTTTTGTCTCCTTCTTACCTCTCTGCATGTCTGTCGGCAACCAAATCAAATATTTGCTTCTACTAGAGTTGGAAAAATTTGTTGTTATAAAGTCGTCCGCTTTCATGATACAGAAATCCCGCCCTAGTCCTCTACGTTATAACAATTGAATTTAATGGAAAATGGCAAATTCAAATTTGTTCTTCTTCTTCTACGAAAGTGCCGTCGGGTGAGCGACTTGCGATGGAAACACGTTCTCCTGTTGTTGCGTGCCGAAGCCCGGAACCTTGTGTTTGTGTAGCAGATGACCGTTGACTAATAAATTCCGTAGTATATTTTCACTTAGTGCCTATCGCAATTAGGCCCATTTAATTCATTCGCAGTAAAGTTGTTCGGAACGCCGAGCGACATTTGCGACCGCTTTTAATGAGTCCATTAAAGTCAGTCGAAAACAGAGAGCCCATGGTTGCAGATAAATCTTCCCAAAACCGACCGGACCGGTCCTTCAGCGGTAAAACATTAAACAAACTGTTTTCTTCCGTCGACATAACCAACAAAACCCTCGGCCTCGGTGGGTGCTGGCTTCACCGAAAGCTCTCCCGCAGGGTGATGGTTCTTTTGCTGTTACGTGGAATCCCCTCCGACACCAAACCGGTTGACATCTTTATTCGACCAGAAGGGAAACCATCAAACAAGATATTTTGTTACGCTGTCAGGACACGGCTAAAATGGCCTCCTCGATAAATCAAACAGCGCTCGTTTCCCTCGATCCAGCCCTCGAGATCGCTATAACTCAATAACATGGTTCCGTTCCGTTTCGATCGTCGTCGCATCTGGCAAAAACCAAAACCATGGATCGCTGTGCCGGTTGCATACGTACCGGGCGGGGCTCGTTTAATCGCTCTTCGTTTCACACCTTTATTGAGCCCTCCCGATTGGAAACCCAATCGATCAAAGTTATTGCCCGTAGTAAAATGAAGGATGCCCGTTATCCCGGTTGAGAGCTGCTACTGCTTCTGCTTCTGCTACTGTGAGATATCGGATTAAAGTCGTTCTGACTTTGATAGAAGTCTGTTTCTTTTATATCGCTTTCAGTGGCAGATGGGTGCCAGAATGGTTGGCATCGACTGGATGCCAGTGCCAGCGGAAGGAGGAACAGAAAAGTATGTGGAATTCAATCAATCGAAGCATTTATTTCGATGTAACAACCGTTTGTTCCTGGTCCTGATATTCTTTTTTATTTCTTTGGAATTTTCCTTGTTTGCATTGTAATATCATTTAGACATGAGTGAACGTGTTGTGATAAATTCGTTGAGTTCACAAGAATATTTTGATTGGCAGAACGTAGAAAGTCTCGAAAATACAAAAATAACAAAACATGTTTCAAACGAAAAATAAAATTTTCAATTACTAAAAAAAAATCCTAAATACTAAATACTAAATACTAAATACTAAATACTAAATACTAAATACTAAATACTAAATACTAAATACTAAATACTAAATACTAAATACTAAATACTAAATACTAAATACTAAATACTAAATACTAAATACTAAATACTAAATACTAAATACTAAATACTAAATACTAAATACTAAATACTAAATACTAAATACTAAATACTAAATACTAAATACTAAATACTAAATACTAAATACTAAATACTAAATACTAAATACTAAATACTAAATACTAAATACTAAATACTAAATACTAAATACTAAATACTAAATACTAAATACTAAATACTAAATACTAAATACTAAATACTAAATACTAAATACTAAATACTAAATACTAAATACTAAATACTAAATACTAAATACTAAATACTAAATACTAAATACTAAATACTAAATACTAAATACTAAATACTAAATACTAAATACTAAATACTAAATACTAAATACTAAATACTAAATACTAAATACTAAATACTAAATACTAAATACTAAATACTAAATACTAAATACTAAATACTAAATACTAAATACTAAATACTAAATACTAAATACTAAATACTAAATACTAAATACTAAATACTAAATACTAATTATTAATTTTCTTGAATTTCCTAAATTTCTTAAATTGCTTGAATTTCCTAAATTTCTTGAATTTCTTGAATTTCTTGAATTTCTTGAATTTCTTGAATTTCTTGAATTTCTTGAATTTCTTGAATTTCTTGAATTTCTTGAATTTCTTGAATTTCTTGAATTTCTTGAATTTCTTGAATTTCTTGAATTTCTTGAATTTCTTGAATTTCTTGAATTTCTTGAATTTCTTGAATTTCTTGAATTTCTTGAATTTCTTGAATTTCTTGAATTTCTTGAATTTCTTGAATTTCTTGAATTTCTTGAATTTCTTGAATTTCTTGAATTTCTTGAATTTCTTGAATTTCTTGAATTTCTTGAATTTCTTGAATTTCTTGAATTTCTTGAATTTCTTGAATTTCTTGAATTTCTTGAATTTCTTAAATTTCTTGAATTTTTTGAATTTCTTGAATTTCTTGACTTAGTTGAAATTCTTGAATTTCTTGAATTTCTTGAATTTCTTGAATTTCTTGAATTTCTTGAATTTCTTGAATTTCTTGAATTTCTTGAATTTCTTGAATTTCTTGAATTTCTTAAATTTCTTGAATTTCTTGAATTTCTTGAATTTCTTGAATTTCTTGAATTTCTTGAATTTCTTGAATTTCTTGAATTTCTTGAATTTCTTGAATTTCTTGAATTTCTTGAATTTCTTGAATTTCTTGAATTTCTTGATTTTCTTGAATTTCTTGAATTTCTTGAATTTCTTGAATTTCTTGAATTTCTTGAATTTCTTGAATTTCTTGAATTTCTTGAATTTCTTGAATTTCTCGAATTTCTTAAATTTCTTGAATTTCTTGAATTTCTTGAATTTCTTGAATTTCTTGAATTTTTTGAATTTTTTGAATTTTTTGAATTTCTTGAATTTCTTAAATTTCTTGAATTTCTTGAATTTCTTGAATTTTTTTGAATTTCTTGAATTTCTTGAATTTCTTGAATTTCTTGAATTTCTTGAATTTCTTGAATTTTTTGAATTTTTTGAATTTCTTGAATTTCTTGACTTTCTTGAATTTCTTGAATTTCTTGAATTTCTTGAATTTCTTGAATTACTTGAATTTCTTAAATTTCTTGAATTTCTTGAATTTCTTGAATTTCTTGAATTTCTTGAATTTCTTGAATTTCTTGAATTTCTTGAATTTCTTGAATTTCTTGAATTTCTTGAATTTCTTGAATTTCTTGAATTTCTTGAATTTCTTGAATTTCTTGAATTTCTTAAATTTCTTGAATTTCTTGAATTTCTTGAATTTCTTGAATTTCTTGAATTTCTTGAATTTCTTGAATTTCTTGAATTTCTTGAATTTTTTGAATTTCTTGAATTTCTTAAATTTCTTAAATTTCTTAAATTTCTTAAATTTCTTAAATTTCTTAAATTTCTTAAATTTCTTAAATTTCTTAAATTTCTTAAATTTCTTAAATTTCTTAAATTTCTTAAATTTCTTAAATTTCTTAAATTTCTTAAATTTCTTAAATTTCTTAAATTTCTTAAATTTCTTAAATTTCTTAAATTTCTTAAATTTCTTAAATTTCTTAAATTTCTTAAATTTCTTAAATTTCTTAAATTTCTTAAATTTCTTAAATTTCTTAAATTTCTTAAATTTCTTAAATTTCTTAAATTTCTTAAATTTCTTAAATTTCTTAAATTTCTTAAATTTCTTAAATTTCTTAAATTTCTTAAATTTCTTAAATTTCTTAAATTTCTTAAATTTCTTAAATTTCTTAAATTTCTTAAATTTCTCAAATTTCTTAAATTTCTTAAATTTCTTAAATTTCTTAAATTTCTTAAATTTCTTAAATTTCTTAAATTTCTTAAATTTCTTAAATTTCTTAAATTTCTTAAATTTCTTAAATTTTTTAAATTTCTTAAATTTCTTAAATTTCTTAAATTTCTTAAATTTCTTAAATTTCTTAAATTTCTTAAATTTCTTAAATTTCTTAAATTTCTTAAATTTCTTAAATTTCTTAAATTTCTTAAATTTCTTAAATTTCTTAAATTTCTTGAATTTCTTGAATTTTTTGAATTTTTTGAATTTTTTGAATTTCTTGAATTTCTTGACTTTCTTGAATTTCTTGAATTTCTTGAATTTCTTGAATTTCTTGAATTACTTGAATTTCTTAAATTTCTTAAATTTCTTGAATTTCTTGAATTTCTTGAATTTCTTGAATTTCTTGAATTTCTTGAATTTCTTGAATTTCTTGAATTTCTTGAATTTCTTGAATTTCTTGAATTTCTTAAATTTCTTGAATTTCTTGAATTTCTTGAATTTCTTGAATTTCTTGAATTTCTTGAATTTCTTGAATTTCTTGAATTTCTTGAATTTCTTGAATTTTTTGAATTTCTTGAATTTCTTAAATTTCTTAAATTTCTCAAATTTCTTAAATTTCTTAAATTTCTTAAATTTCTTAAATTTCTTAAATTTCTTAAATTTCTTAAATTTCTTAAATTTCTTAAATTTCTTAAATTTCTTAAATTTCTTAAATTTCTTAAATTTCTTAAATTTCTTAAATTTCTTAAATTTCTTAAATTTCTTAAATTTCTTAAATTTCTTAAATTTCTTAAATTTCTTAAATTTCTTAAATTTCTTAAATTTCTTAAATTTCTTTAATTTCTTAAATTTCTTAAATTTCTTAAATTTCTTAAATTTCTTAAATTTCTTAAATTTCTTAAATTTCTTAAATTTCTTAAATTTCTTAAATTTCTTAAATTTCTTAAATTTCTTAAATTTCTTAAATTTCTTAAATTTCTTAAATTTCTTAAATTTCTTAAATTTCTTATATTTCTTAAATTTCTTAAATTTCTTAAATTTCTTAAATTTCTTAAATTTCTTAAATTTCTTAAATTTCTTAAATTTCTTAAATTTCTTAAATTTCTTAAATTTCTTAAATTTCTTAAATTTCTTAAATTTCTTAAATTTCTCAAATTTCTTAAATTTCTTAAATTTCTTAAATTTCTTAAATTTCTTAAATTTCTTAAATTTCTTAAATTTCTTAAATTTCTTAAATTTCTTAAATTTCTTAAATTTCTTAAATTTCTTAAATTTGTTAAATTTCTTAAATTTCTTGAATTTCTTGAATATTTTTATTTTTTTGAATTTCTTGAATTTCTTGAATTTCTTGAATTTCTTGAATTTCTTGAATTTCTTGAATTTCTTGAATTTCTTGAATTTCTTGAATTTCTTAAATTTCTTGAATTTCTTGAATTTCTTGAATTTCTTGAATTTCTTGAATTTCTTGAATTTCTTGAATTTCTTGAATTTCTTGAATTTCTTGAATTTCTTGAATTTCTTGAATTTCTTGAATTTCTTGAATTTCTTGAATTTCTTGAATTTTTTGAATTTTTTGAATTTTTTGAATTTCTTGAATTTCTTGAATTTCTTGAATATCTTGAATTTCTTGAATTTCTTGAATTTCTTGAATTTCTTGAATTTCTTGAATTTCTTGAATTTCTTGAATTTCTTGAATTTCTTGAATTTCTTGATTTTCTTGAATTTCTTGAATTTCTTGAATTTCTTGAATTTCTTTAATTTCTTGAATTTCTTGAATTTCTTGAATTTCTTGAATTTCTTGAATTTCTTGAATTTCTTGAATTTCTTGAATTTCTTGAATTTCTTGAATTTCTTGAATTTCTTGAATTTCTTGAATTTCTTGAATTTCTTGAATTTCTTGAATTTCTTGAATTTCTTGAATTTCTTGAATTTCTTGAATTTCTTGAATTTCTTGAATTTCTTGAATTGCTTGAATTTCTTGAATTTCTTGAATTTCTTAAATTTCTTGAATTTCTTGAATTTCTTGAATTTCTTGAATTTCTTAAATTTCTTAAATTTCTTATATTTCTTAAATTTCTTAAATTTCTTAAATTTCTTAAATTTCTTAAATTTCTTAAATTTCTTAAATTTCTTAAATTTCTTAAATTTCTTAAATTTCTTAAATTTCTTAAATTTCTTAAATTTCTTAAATTTCTTAAATTTCTTAAATTTCTTAAATTTCTTAAATTTCTTAAATTTCTTAAATTTCTTGAATTTCTTGAATTTCTTGAATTTTTTGAATTTCTTGAATTTCTTGAATTTCTTGAATTTCTTGAATTTCTTGAATTTCTTGAATTTCTTGAATTTCTTGAATTTCTTGAATTTCTTGAATTTCTTGAATTTCTTGAATTTCTTGAATTTCTTGAATTTCTTGAATTTCTTGAATTTCTTGAATTTCTTGAATTTCTTGAATTTCTTGAATTTCTTGATTTTCTTGAATTTCTTGAATTTCTTGAATTTCTTGAATTTCTTGAATTTCTTGAATTTCTTGAATTTCTTGAATTTCTTGAATTTCTTGAATTTCTTGAATTTCTTGAATTTCTTGAATTTCTTGAATTTCTTGAATTTCTTGAATTTCTTGAATTTCTTGAATTTCTTGAATTTCTTGAATTTCTTGAATTTCTTGAATTTCTTGAATTTCTTGAATTTCTTGAATTTCTTGAATTTCTTGAATTGCTTGAATTTCTTGAATTTCTTGAATTTCTTAAATTTCTTGAATTTCTTGAATTTCTTGAATTTCTTGAATTTCTTAAATATCTTAAATTTCTAATATTTCTTAAATTTCTTAAATTTCTTAAATTTCTTAAATTTCTTAAATTTCTTAAATTTCTTAAATTTCTTAAATTTCTTAAATTTCTTAAATTTCTTAAATTTCTTGAATTTCTTGAATTTCTTGAATTTTTTGAATTTCTTGAATTTCTTGAATTTCTTGAATTTCTTGAATTTCTTGAATTTCTTGAATTTCTTGAATTTCTTGAATTTCTTGAATTTCTTGAATTTCTTGACTTTCTTGAATTTCTTGAATTTCTTGAATTTCTTGAATTTCTTGAATTTCTTGAATTTCTTGAATTTCTTGAATTTCTTGAATTTCTTGAATTTCTTGAATTTCTTGATTTTCTTGAATTTCTTGAATTTCTTGAATTTCTTGAATTTCTTGAATTTCTTGAATTTCTTGAATTTCTTGAATTTCTTGAATTTCTTGAATTTCTTGAATTTCTTGAATTTCTTGAATTTCTTGAATTTCTTGAATTTCTTGAATTTCTTGAATTTCTTGAATTTCTTGAATTTCTTGAATTTCTTGAATTTCTTGAATTTCTTGAATTTCTTGAATTTCTTAAATTTCTTGAATTTCTTGAATTTCTTGAATTTCTTGAATTTCTTGAATTTCTTAAATTTCTTGAATTTCTTGAATTTCTTGAATTTCTTGAATTTCTTGAATTTCTTGAATTTCTTAAATTTCTTAAATTTCTTATATTTCTTAAATTTCTTAAATTTCTTAAATTTCTTAAATTTCTTAAATTTTTTAAATTTCTTAAATTTCTTAAATTTCTTAAATTTCTTAAATTTCTTAAATTTCTTAAATTTCTTAAATTTCTTAAATTTCTTAAATTTCTTAAATTTCTTAAATTTCTTAAATTTCTTAAATTTCTTAAATTTCTTAAATTTCTTGAATTTCTTGAATTTCTTGAATTTTTTGAATTTCTTGAATTTCTTGAATTTCTTGAATTTCTTGAATTTCTTGAATTTCTTGAATTTCTTGAATTTCTTGAATTTCTTGAATTTCTTGAATTTCTTGAATTTCTTGAATTTCTTGAATTTCTTGAATTTCTTGAATTTCTTGAATTTCTTGAATTTCTTGAATTTCTTGAATTTCTTGAATTTCTTGAATTTCTTGAATTTCTTGAATTTCTTGAATTTCTTGAATTTCTTGAATTTCTTGAATTTCTTGAATTTCTTGAATTTCTTGAATTTCTTGAATTTCTTGAATTTCTTGAATTTCTTGAATTTCTTGAATTTCTTGAATTTCTTGAATTTCTTGAATTTCTTGAATTTCTTGAATTTCTTGAATTTCTTGAATTTCTTGAATTTCTTGAATTTCTTGAATTTCTTGAATTTCTTGAATTTCTTGAATTTCTTGAATTTCTTGAATTTCTTGAATTTCTTGAATTTCTTGAATTTCTTGAATTTCTTGAATTTCTTGAATTTCTTGAATTTCTTAAATTTCTTGAATTTCTTGAATTTCTTTAGTTTCTTGAATTTCTTGAATTTCTTGAATTTCTTGAATTTCTTGAATTTCTTGAATTTCTTGAATTTCTTGAATTTCTTGAATTTCTTGAATTTCTTGAATTTCTTGAATTTCTTGAATTTCTTGAATTAATTGTTGATTTTTGAGTTTTGAGTTTTGAGTTTTGAGTTTTGAGTTTTGAGTTTTGAGTTTTGAGTTTTGAGTTTTTGAGTTTTGAGTTTTGAGTTTTGAGTTTTGAGTTTTGAGTTTTGAGTTTTGAGTTTTGAATTTTGAGTTTTGAGTTTTGAGTTTTGAGTTTTGAGTTTTGAGTTTTGAGTTTTGAGTTTTGAGTTTTGAGTTTTGAGTTTTGAGTTTTGAGTTTTGAGTTTTGAGTTTTGATTTTTGATTTTTCAAATTCAAATTTTTGTTTTTGAGTTTCGGATTTTGACTTTCGATGTCTAATTGAAATTTGGAAATTTGAGTTTTGAGTTCCAATTTGAGTTTCGAATTCTCTTTCGAATGTCGAATTCCAATATAACAAATTCGACTATCTGATTTCGGTTATTTAGTTTTCGATTTCTTAATCACCATCCAAATGTTTCGTCCATCATGCGTCCGGTAAAGGCAATCAATATTATAACTAATAATGTGGAAATTCGATTTAAGCTGCGTCAGAAGTCTTTTTGTCGTAAAGTTTTTGGTGTAAAAGATTAAGCTAAGTTGAAGAAAATATTATTGATTGTCTTGTTCAACTTGAAATGGAAATATTGATAATCAAATAAATTTAAAAAGAATTATATTAACCCCAACAATTTTGAAATAGAACGCTTATACCAAAATGTTGAGAGTAGCCATGTCTGTATCAAAGAAGCTCAGATTGGGATTCATTTGAGGACACGAAAATAATCTTGTGTCACTCAAAGGGCTGTCGTCGTGTTCGCTTGACAAGGCACATAACTGTTTCACGTAATTTTCTACGACACCATATGGACTTGAATGACTGCAGATAACCTTTGACTAACTTTCTGGAAATTATCACGCCTGAAGAACCAACAGAAAGTCTTTTATGAGGGACTATCATTGTTTTTGTTCAACTCTTTTTCTTCTTCTATTTCCATAGCACAAAATGAAACCCGGTCCAGCAACCGGAAATTCAAAGAACTTGTCAGCTCTAAAGTATTTAAAACTGTTATCATACGAATTGAATTCCGAGAAAGGCTGAACTTGGATGTGCCGCTTCGGACTAGCTCTCTTTCGGCAAGATTAAGGAAATTTTCCGCCTGGGAAAAGCCACCGCTTTCGGCAATCAAATTTTCCAGTGGCACGTTTTTCGGCTCGACGGGACGGATGTGTCTCCGGGTCGGTCTGGAGAATATCCGGCGACGGGGCACGGGAAAGCCTCCGGGGAGTTGTTAGGAGTAGAAATATTTTCAAATTAATGGCATATTGGGAAAGTTTGCTTGCTTGCTGGTGCTGCTTAATTCGTGTTCCTTATGACAATTACACGCTGCTTATTTGGGATGATGGAAACGGGATGCGCGAAAATGGAGGCTGCTTCTAAATTGCTTTTTTGCCTACCTCGGGGGAACAGAAAAGGATCCGAAAGTGAGAAAATTCGGGTGTAAATTGGACATCATGGCAGAAACGCGTCGGTTTTTTTTATTTTATTTTTGTTTGGAGGGGGTTTCCTGGTGTGAATTTGAAGACGCAGACGGAAGGTTTTGGGTTCGCACAATAACTGATAAATGTTTCGCTTAAAGTAGGATCATTAAACAGCTGTCGGAGCTTGTTCAATCGTAACTCTTGTAGGTTTTCCGGCCGATATTTTCTCAATTATTCTTCCCATGTCGCGCACAACCGCACAATCTGCAATCTCGTCATTCTAAAAAAATCCAGACTTACACAGCCCTCATCAAAAGGCAATGGCAAAAGCGAATCCACTTTCCCCCAAGTGACGCAACATTTATGATCCCAACGCTTGGCAAAGTGTCGTCGTTTGTCATTCTGGTTGAGGCAGAGAGGAAAAAAAAATCCTGTTCTGGCCTAACCGACTGGCGGCACAAAAGGCAAAGCTTCCTGTCACCACCCGTCAGGGTTTGTGCGTGTTTCTTCGAAAGTCCTCATTATTCCTGCCTCGAGGCACACAACACCCGGACACCCACCACTGCTGTCTGCTGTCACATTTCTGTACCATCGTTTCCGTCTCCGCTCGCACCAGCCGTCCTTCGCCGTTTTAACCGTTTCGTTCTCTTCTACCGGTTGGTTTTGGTTTATCTTATCGTCCGATAATAAATTCCAGAGTCCAGAGTACCGGGAGGGAAGTACGCAAGCACGCACTCATCTGTCATATGTACGAGGAGCAAGCAAGCGAACAGGAAGGAGCACGATGATATCTGAACGGCTGTGAAAGGATATGGAAACACATGTCATAACTCACAGCCGGTTTAATCGAGTTGGTAGATAAACGGTTTTGCGTCCGGTCCGTCCGATTGTCTGTCTTTTGTGGGCATTATTCGATGGTGTTTTTTTTTGTTGTTGTTTTCCGGTAGGAGCTTCGCCTATTCTTGAACGAAGTGTCAGTGGAAATGAGTTCACCAGAAGCTGACCACAGCTCGATGAACTGCACTCATCAAGCTGTTCCTAGCTGTCCTCGAGTTCGTCATGATGTTTACGTTCATAAAAGAGGAAGAATGTTGGCTATGAATTCGTAGATTCTGGGTTCAAATTGCTTCGTTTGATTATGGAGTACTTGTGTGAAATTCGTGCTTAGATTAGTTAAATTTTCTTCACTACTAGCTGGAGTCCAACATCAGTGAAATTGTCTCTTTCACTATCAACTTCTCCGTACTTTCTATTGAAAATGTTTATCACGAACACGATTTTCGTATTTAACACCTTGCAAAAACGTCGGCGGCGTCGTCGTCGTCGTCCAAAGTTGTGTTGAATAAAATGACCCTGCTTCAATAAATCGACCGTTGCAAAAAGAAGCGAATACCTTCCGAACTACTTTGACGTTTGATTAGATTAGTCACAGCCTGCTATGTAGAAAACGAAATTAACCAACATCACCTCCGATGCTTGTTAAAAAATACCCGCGATAAAATTTGGAAATCAAACATATTCGGAACTATTGGGCTTTCAAACAACAATCGCATACAACCACAAATGTAATTGAGATTTGTTTGTTTTCATCAGGAAACGTATTGGCCACCCATTTTTCGCTAGGGTCGCCGTTCATTTTTCACCGGGCATAGAAACCTCAATTGTGAGTACAAATTAGTTCGGTTCGTTTTCAAAAGATGGCTCTGGCTGTTATGAATATTGAGCGTGTAACAGCGGATGTCGATAGTTTCATAGTTTCCCGCTCGGACTTTTGGCTGCCTGGGCAGCCATGGCCACCAGACAACTACCAAAATTGATTCAGTGACGGCTTTAAAATCCAATTTGGCAAAACATAGTCGCCTGTATCTTAGTTAGTCGAGCGTTTTTATCTGTTCACCTTCGCTGAAAATGTCAAAAAATTCCATGTGGAAAAATCCTGGTGGATACTGTTGTAACGTTTGAGGTGTATGTCTGGCAGCAGTGAGGCCATATTTTGCCCGCTGGCAGCGTTTAGTCAGCCGTCTAGCAGCCAGGCCCATGCGAATTCAAGAGGTTAAACATCTGTCATTAAGGGCTGAGGCCAGTGTGTTTTAGAGTGTTTTAGAGGGCTATTTTTACGCTTCAAAACGGATTTCCTCAGAAATGGTGAAGAATTTCAAAAAACCCAACTGTCAATCACTTAAAGAATTAGTTTAGATTATTCTGTGAAAATTTCAGAATTATTCATTGACTTTAGCGGTCGGGAAAGTCTTTTTTTCTGGAGGAAGAATTGCATAGCTGAAAACACCGTCTTTCAACTTGTTCATTGAATATCTCGCCTTCAAAAGCATGGATCTAAAATCTACCCTGACAATGTCTAGATAATTTAATTTAAATGTGATTAGTGCATAAAAACATAGGTGTTGTCGCGATAAAAATGAAGTGAATGTTATTTTTGTGAAGGTAAGTCGATTTCTATTAACGCACCATTTTTTTTGCTCCAGTTTCCTGGTAACGTAACGAAAAATTAAAGAGAAATAAAATCGGCTCAGTAAGGCTACCAAACAAGTGGTAGCTTTATTAGATGCAACATTCTATGCAAACTTGTAATAGAAAATATCGAAACTTTTCTGGCCACCCGGCCCAACGATAGTCATTTTGTACATATGCGAAAGAGCATGGAGAGAAATGTAATACGCAGAGCGAGACACGTGGTAATACGCGACCTACTGGCCTCAGCTCCTAAAAAAATTGTTTTTCACTGTGGTAATTATGAGTAATTTTTTGTTGAATAAGCAGCATTTGCAGGTTTAGTTTAAGTTTTATTTTTGAATTGAAAAAAAGTGCAACTGAAACGCATCAAATGCTTGCGGATGTTTATGGTGATAATGCTCCAACTGATAAATCATGTAAAGGGTGATTTTTTAAGAGCTTGAGAACTTTTTTAAACAATAAAACGCATAAAATTTGCAAAATTTCATCGGTTCTTTATTTTAAACGTTAGATTGGTACATGACATTTACTTTTTGAAGATAATTTCATTTAAATGTTGACCGCGGCTGCGTCTTAGGTGGTCCATTCGGAAAATCCGCTTTTTTATCGACAAATTTTGTTCAGCGATGAGGCTCATTTCTGGTTGAATGGCTACGTAAATAAGCAAAATTGCCGCATTTGGAGTGAAGAGCAACCAGAAGCCGTTCAAGAACTGCCCATGCATCCCGAAAAATGCACTGTTTGGTGTGGTTTGTACGCTGGTGGAATCATTGGACCGTATTTTTTCAAAGATGCTGTTGGACGCAACGTTACAGTGAATGGCGATCGCTATCGTTCGATGCTAACAAACTTTTTGTTGCCAAAAATGGAAGAACTGAACTTGGTTGACATGTGGTTTCAACAAGATGGCGCTACATGCCACACAGCTCGCGATTCTATGGCCATTTTGAGGGAAAACTTCGGAGAACAATTCATCTCAAGAAATGGACCGGTAAGTTGGCCACCAAGATCATGCGATTTGACGCCTTTAGACTATTTTTTGTGGGGCTACGTCAAGTCTAAAGTCTACAGAAATAAGCCAGTAACTATTCCAGCTTTGGAAGACAACATTTCCGAAGAAATTCGGGCTATTCCGGCCGAAATGCTCGAAAAAGTTGCCCAAAATTGGACTTTCCGAATGGACCACCTAAGACGCAGCCGCGGTCAACATTTAAATGAAATTATCTTCAAAAAGTAAATGTCTTGTACCAATCTAACGTTTAAAATAAAGAACCGATGAGATTTTGCAAATTTTATGCGTTTTATTGTTTAAAAAAGTTCTCAAGCTCTTAAAAAATCACCCTTTAGGTAATGGTTTCGACGTTTCAAGGATGGAGATTTCAGCGTTGAAGAACCTTTGGACAATAAAAAAATAATAATTCGAAGACGAACAGTTGGAAGTATTACTCGATGAAGATCCGAGTCAAACGCAGGATCATTGGAAGTGACTCAACAAGCAGTTTCTGTACGATTAAATCCATGGAAATGATTCAAAAGCAAGGCATTCGGGTGCCTCATGAACTGAAACCGAGTGACATTGAACGACGATTTTTCACTTGCAAGCAGCCGATTTAAAGGCAACACAGAAAAGGGTTTTTTTTATCGAATCGTTACTAGGGATGAAAAATGGACATTATATGATAACCTCAAGAAGAAAAAAAGGCGGGTGGGTAGTGTCAGAGACATAACTGGATGTCGTGAATACGAGTAAACGGGCACACTCCCATCACTTCCGAATATCAGTTAGTTGATTGACTGTATGAATTGTGCAAGCTTTCCCCTTTTTCACTAATAGAGTTTGAAGCGATGCACCTACATTAAAGTACAGATTAGTTACATTAAACAGCTACTATTCTACAACTTTATAGTCCAAACTTGAAACAATTCCTTTTTAATTTGCCAATATAGGAGGCTAGGTACGACAAATTTGTAGTTTATTTTTATTGAAGCTATGAAGTTCGAAGATATCTGATTCTTCTCGAAATTTCAGTACGAGACAATTGCAATGGCCTGATTTGAAATGTATCGACGATTTTCGGTATGCAAGAGTAATTTTAATAATAATAAAGATAATAATAATAATAATTATTATTATTATTATTATGATAAAGATTAATTTGTATATATGGCAACCCTGTTTCGCATGGCATATTTTCACACGACCTCATATTAGTATAAAGATGTATTCAACATCATCACTTCCACTTTCGCATTGCTGTTCGTAATTGAATGTGTTAGTGACGGTGCAAATTATTTTAAGTTCCATCTTGATGAATCTTTTGGTAGGAAATATTGAGATCTGAGATGGTTCTCGTGTGTGTCTTGTTTCGGCAACAGTTGCTCAGAAAATGGTAGGAAAGCGACAAAATTCAACTAGTTCTTTAGGATGATCTTTAGCACTGAAAAGTGCTTTGAATGGGCCTTGCTGGACTTTTTGGCTGCCTTTCTACCGGTTTTCGGTGTCATCGTGCTGACGGTGTCTCGTGCGTTCAGAGTAGCTGCTTTAACTTAAATGACGCTATTTCTCACATCACATTTAATTTTATACCTGCTACTGGCAGCGGTGTACGGACAGCCGCTTTGCCAAAATTTCTTTTCCTTATTTGCAGAACGGGAAACAGTGAGACGACAGGTCCTCGATGTTGCTCTCGTGTGTCTTGATTCGGGAACAGTTGCTCAGCAAATGGTAGGAAAAATGAACCACTCAACTTTTATACGGATGCTCTTGTATAGATGCAGACATCTCGCGTTCTGATTGGCTGGCGCTGTCATGAGTTAAATCAAAAAGGTTTTTCAATAGTGTTCTATTGAAAAACTTCAATGTTGTTGCAATACACGTTCAAGTTGAAAATTTTCGATTCTATTGGTAGTTAGATTATATAAATCCTTCTACAGATCACTGAGCTATGAGCTTTCAAAATACGAGAAAGGCAAACGCGCCTTATGAATTATCCTCTTTGATACTCGTTTATACCAAACATTTCAGAAATGTTTAATTTTGAACTATTTGAGATTATGCCACACAACTGAAAATTTTATCATAAAATTGTGATCATATTTCCGATGGCATGTAGCAAGAATTATGTTGATTCATTAGATACAACAGGAGATATTCACGATCAAAAACTTATCACTCTCTCAGACGGTAAATTTTAAAAAGGCGCCCCATAGTAAAGTAAGTCGTATTCACGACAAAATACTGTTACAAACAGACGATACTGTAACGGGCGATCGGTATAGGCTGCAATTGATGCGTTTGAACCGTGAATTACGAGATGAACGGCCGGAATACAAACAAAGACATGAACGAGTTATTCTTCTGCATGACAACGCTCGTCCTCATGTCGCAAAAACCGTTGAAAAATATTTGGAAACCTTCAAGCGGTGGTATTTTGTCGCACCCGCCGTATTCTCCTGACATTGCTCCTTCGGATTACTGATTGTTTCGACGGATGCAGCACGATCTGACAGATCATCGGTTTACTTCTTTCGTCGAAATCGAAAATCGGTTTCAAACTTGAATCATCTCAAAAGACGAGACATTTTTTGTTGAGATGGAATTCTAAAATTGCCTGAGAGGTGGGAAAAAGTAGTTGTTGAGTTCAGATCAGAACCCAGAATTCAAATCTAGAGTTCAATTCTGAAATCCGGTTTCAGAATTCGAGTTTTTTTTGTTCCCGAATCCAGATCTAAAATTCAGTTCCTCGTACAGAATCCAGTGCCAGAATGCAGTTGCAGAAGAACTTAAATCGAATTTAAGAACATAATTCAAAGTCTGGATTTTGGAACCGAAATCTGAAACTAAGATCAGGGTTCTGGATTTTTGACCTGGACTCTGAAAGTAAACACCGGAAATAAAATCGGGCCTTGGATCTGGA
Source organism: Malaya genurostris (assembly GCF_030247185.1). Classification (NCBI taxonomy): domain Eukaryota; kingdom Metazoa; phylum Arthropoda; class Insecta; order Diptera; family Culicidae; genus Malaya; species Malaya genurostris. Next base: position 24,413,758 of record NC_080571.1, on the reverse strand, counting down.
TTCTGAATTAGAATTCTAGAACTTAAATTGAGATTAGGACCAGAATTCTTGTCTGAAGTTCAGGCTTAGAATTCGGAAACTGAGTCCCGAACCTGAAGCTAAGGAACTTCTGACCGAAATTCAGAAACCATAATTCAAAATCAAAACTCAGTTATATTTCCAGAATACAATCCTAAAATGAATTGCAGAAATCAGGTTCAGAATTCAGCTTCAGAATGCAGGTCTAGCATTAGGTTCCGAAATTCACTTTCACAATTCTTGAAGTGTAACTAAATTCATGATCTAGCACTAAACTGGAAACTTGTGTAACTGAAGATTGAACTAAATTCCGGATATGGATTATAGAATTCAGTTTCGGAGGCTGAATTCTGGATCCGATTTTGAAAGTTGAACTTTGGACCGGAATTCTGTAATTAAAATTCAGAATTCAGCTTCGAACCAGAATCCTGGTTCCAGATCACATGTTCAGAATTCAGTTCTAGCGTTCGGGTCCAAAATTCATTTTCAGAATTCCATGTTCAGAACTCAGATTTTCTAACACCAAAGAAATTGAACCTTCCATTTTATTTGTATGCACGTTATCCGGTTCTGTCCCTGACATTATCAACCCGCCTTTTCTTTATAGGAATAAAGATGCGAATTCAAAACATGGAAATTAAAACCATACAAACAGGGGTGAGATTTTGATCATCTACCGCTCAAATGACTTTAAACGGATTTTTGATATCATTACACCTATTCTTTGGAAAAATATCTACGCATTGATCTCGAGAATATTCAGTTTAGATAATCGGTGGTCAAAATTGTAATTATTAACGATCAACGCCTAATTTTCGTTGTTTCCTTCGCCATTATCATGATTCCTAACAGAGATGACCGTTACGCATAAGTTAGTTCACACTTCTAATTGGAATTTTACTTTTCTGTGCATGCGTTTGCATTTCGGAGAATCCTTCTTAGAAAAACAAGAATCAGTATCTATCCGACTTGCACTTTGTGCGGTTCGTTAATGCCGTAGAGAAGATGCCTGTGCAAACCATTCTACGAACTCATTTTATGCTCCGTTCGCCTCATTCGCAATGGTGCCAGTCGCACAGAATTTTCCGAAGAAATCTTTGTCTTCGCTATCTTCGGATTTCGCCTTATTTTAACAGAAATCTACGGAGTCCGTTTCATTTTTGTATTTCATAAATTTCAAATAACACGACCTCCTATCAATACATTGTGATCGGATTCAATATCTTTGCCTCCAAGAAGCAATATCACCGAAGATATAGTTTGACAATAATGTAATATTGCTGTTAGAGTCGAATCTTAATTACCAATTTACATCTTACCCTTTGAGTCAACGCAACTGACAGGAATCGGGAAGGTGATATGAGTAGGTTTTCCTTACCCTGACCAAAAGTGACATCTCTGCTCGTCAAAACGATTTTAAATGCGTTTGTTCACATGCAAGAAAAGCCCTCTTAACAGATCGGCTGAAAAGTTCGTATCGTTTCTATGAGAGGGGCCAGCTAGAATTAAATCCATACCATTTGCAGTTAGTACCAACCTTCAAAAGATACGTGTATAAATTTGACAGCTGTCTGATTATTATTTTGTGAGATATTGCATTTTGAGTGAAGCTACTTTTGTTATTGTGAAAAAAATGAATTTCGTGTGTTGATAAAACACTACTTTTTGATGAAAAAAAGTGCCGCCGATACCAAAAAATGGCTTGATGAGTGTTATCCAGACTCTGCACCGGGCGAAGCAACAATTCGTAAGTGATTTGCAAAATTTCGTACTGGTCATATGAGCACCGAAGACGATGAACGCAGTGGACGTCCAAAAGAGGCTGTTACCGATGAAAACGTGAAAAAAATCCACAAAATGATTTTCAATGACCGTAAAGTGAAGTTGATCGAGATAGCTGACACCCTAAAGATATCAAAGGAACGTGTTGGACATATTATTCACGAATATTTGGATATGAGAAAGCTTTGTGCAAAATGGGTGCCGCGTGAGCTCACAATCGATCAAAAACAACAACGAATTGATGATTCTGAGCAGTGTTTGGAGCTGTTATATCGAAATAAAACCGATTTTTTTCGTCGATATATAACAATGGACAAAACATGGCTCCATCACTTCACTCCGGAGTCCAATCGACAGTCAGCTGAGTGGACTGCACGCGATGAACCGAACCCAAAGCGCGGAAAGACTCAACAATCGGCCGGTAAGGTTATGGCGTCTGTAGTTTGGGATTCGCATGGTATAATTTTTATTCGACTACCTTGAAAAGTGAAAAACCACCAACAGTGACTATTATATAGCGTTATTAGAGCATTTGAAGGACGAAATTTCAAAAAAACGGCCTCATTTGAAGAAGAAAAAAGTTTTGTTTCATCAAGACAATGCACTGTGTCACAAGTCGATGAAAACCATGCTAAAATTGAACGAATTGGGCTTCGAACTGCTCCCTCATCCTCCGTATTCTCCAGATTTGGCCCCCAGTGATTTTTTCGTGTTCTCAGACCTCAAGAGAATGCTCGCTGGTAAAAAATTTAGAAGCAATGAAGAGGTAATCGCTGAAACGGAGACCTATTTTGAGGCAAAGGACAAATCGTACTACAAACATGGTATCGAAAAGTTGGAAGATCGCTATAATCGCTGTATCGCCTCTGATGGCAATTATGTTGAATCATAAAAACGAATTTTGGAAAAAAATGTGTGTTTCTATTAAACGATACGAACTTTTCAGCCGAACTGTTACGAAATAGGATTCAGTATTGAACTAGCATTTTGTGTGGTTCGTTAATGCCGTAGAGAAGATTGCTGTGCATATCAGCAAGTCGACATTCTGCGGATTGATTTTTGCGCCGTTCGCGCACTTCTGCAGTTTCTTCGATGTCGAGTTCTGGAATGCAGCTTTCATCACAAACACCAATCAAATAAACGGCTCTTTTCAGAGCATCACAAATTCTAAAAGAATTATTTCCGACAAAACAACTTCCATTGACACAAATAAATTTATTGGAATACAAAAAACAACTGCTGTCTAAAAATATGAAATAAATGCTAGCTGTGATTTCTGTAGTTGTGGTGTAGTCCTACGTCAACAGTTCGAGAAACCCCATAGGGCTTGATTCACGGTGGTTTGTTTACATGTTATGGTTCATTTCAAACATGAACTTGACCACCACGAGTCATTCGTGACGTCATCTTGTAGAACCTAATTGTTGAAAGAAACATGAATAAATGAAAGAATGAAGGAATGAAGGAATGAAGGAATGAAGGAATGAAGGAATGAAGGAATGAAGGAATGAAGGAATGAAGGAATGAAGGAATGAAGGAATGAAGGAATGAAGGAATGAAGGAATGAAGGAATGGAGGAATGAAGGAATGAAGGAATGAAGGAATGAAGGAATGAAGGAATGAAGGAATGAAGGAATGAAGGAATGAAGGAATGAAGGAATGAAGGAATGAAGTAATGAAGGAATGAAGGAATGAAGGAATGAAGGAATGAAGGAATGAAGGAATGAAGGAATGAAGGAATGAAGGAATGAAGGAATGAAGGAATGAAGGAATGAAGGAATGAAGGAATGAAGGAATGAAGGAATGAAGGAATGAAGGAATGTAGGAATGAACGAATGAAGGAATGAAGGAATGAAGGAATGGAGGAATGAAGGAATGAAGGAATGAAGGAATGGAGGAATGAAGGAATGAAGGAATGAAGGAATGAAGGAATGAAGGAATGAAGGAATGAAGGAATGAAGGAATGAAGGAATGAAGGAATGAAGGAATGAAGGAATGAAGGAATGAAGGAATGAAGGAATGAAGGAATGAAGGAATGAAGGAATGAAGGAATGAAGGAATGAAGGAATGAAGGAATGAAGGAATGAAGGAATGAAGGAATGAAGGAATGAAGGAATGAAGGAATGAAGGAATGAAGGAATGAAGGAATGAAGGAATGAAGGAATGAAGGAATGAAGGAATGAAGGAATGAAGGAATGAAGGAATGAAGGAATGAAGGAATGAAGGAATGAAGGAATGAAGGAATGAAGGAATGAAGGAATGAAGGAATGAAGGAATGAAGGAATGAAGGAATGAAGGAATGAAGGAATGAAGGAATGAAGGAATGAAGGAATGAAGGAATGAAGGAATGAAGGAATGAAGGAATGAAGGAATGAAGGAATGAAGGAATGAAGGAATGAAGGAATGAAGGAATGAAGGAATGAAGGAATGAAGGAATGAAGGAATGAAGGAATGAAGGAATGAAGGAATGAAGGAATGAAGGAATGAAGGAATGAAGGAATGAAGGAATGAAGGAATGAAGGAATGAAGGAATGAAGGAATGAAGGAATGAAGGAATGAAGGAATGAAGGAATGAAGGAATGAAGGAATGAAGGAATGAAGGAATGAAGGAATGAAGGAATGAAGGAATGAAGGAATGAAGGAATGAAGGAATGAAGGAATGAAGAAATGAAGGAATGAAGGAATGAAGGAATGAAGGAATGAAGGAATGAAGGAATGAAGGAATGAAGGAATGAAGGAATGAAGGAATGAAGGAATGAAGGAATGAAGGAATGAAGGAATGAAGGAATGAAGGAATGAAGGAATGAAGGAATGAAGGAATGAAGGAATGAAGGAATGAAGGAATGAAGGAATGAAGGAATGAAGGAATGAAGGAATGAAGGAATGAAGGAATGAAGGAATGAAGGAATGAAGGAATGAAGGAATGAAGGAATGAAGGAATGAAGGAATGAAGGAATGAAGGAATGAAGGAATGAAGGAATGAAGGAATGAAGGAATGAAGGAATGAAGGAATGAAGGAATGAAGGAATGAAGGAATGAAGGAATGAAGGAATGAAGGAATGAAGAAATGAAGGAATGAAGGAATGAAGGAATGAAGGAATGAAGGAATGAAGGAATGAAGGAATGAAGGAATGAAGGAATGAAGGAATGAAGAAATGAAGGAATGAAGGAATGAAGGAATGAAGGAATGAAGGAATGAAGGAATGAAGGAATGAAGGAATGAAGGAATGAAGGAATGAAGGAATGAAGGAATGAAGGAATGAAGGAATGAAGGAATGAAGGAATGAAGGAATGAAGGAATGAAGGAATGAAGGAATGAAGGAATGAAGGAATGAAGGAATGAAGGAATGAAGGAATGAAGGAATGAAGGAATGAAGGAATGAAGGAATGAAGGAATGAAGGAATGAAGGAATGAAGGAATGAAGGAATGAAGGAATGAAGGAATGAAGGAATGAAGAAATGAAGGAATGAAGGAATGAAGGAATGAAGGAATGAAGGAATGAAGGAATGAAGGAATGAAGGAATGAAGGAATGAAGGAATGAAGGAATGAAGGAATGAAGGAATGAAGGAATGAAGGAATGAAGGAATGAAGGAAAGAAGGAATGAAGGAATGAAGGAATGAAGGAATGAAGGAATGAAGGAATGAAGGAATGAAGGAATGAAGGAATGAAGGAATGAAGGAATGAAGGAATGAAGGAATGAAGGAATGAAGGAATGAAGGAATGAAGGAATGAAGGAATGAAGGAATGGAGGAATGAAGGAATGAAGGAATGAAGGAATGAAGGAATGAAGGAATGAAGGAATGAAGGAATGAAGGAATGAAGGAATGAAGGAATGAAGGAATGAAGGAATGAAGGAATGAAGGAATGAAGGAATGAAGGAATGAAGGAATGAAGGAATGAAGGAATGAAGGAATGAAGGAATGAAGGAATGAAGGAATGAAGGAATGAAGGAATGAAGGAATGAAGGAATGAAGGAATGAAGGAATGAAGGAATGAAGGAATGAAGGAATGAAGGAATGAAGGAATGAAGGAATGAAGGAATGAAGGAATGAAGGAATGAAGGAATGAAGGAATGAAGGAATGAAGGAATGAAGGAATGAAGGAATGAAGGAATGAAGGAATGAAGGAATGAAGGAATGAAGGAATGAAGCAATGAAGGAATGAAGGAATGAAGGAATGAAGGAATGAAGGAATTAAAGAATGAAGGAATGAAGGAATGAAGGAATAATTTATTAAAATTCTATAAATGAAAAATAAGTTGTGGAAAAATTATTCAAATGATGTAAAGAGAATTTTTTTTAACGTTAATTTTATCACAATGGTTTCAAGTAAGATTTCAAAATTGAAGGAAAATAAACAAAATTCATAAAAAATATATTAAAATTACTTTATTCGCTCCAAATTTGTTGAAAACTTTTTGAAAATGTACGTTTTTTTTCAAATTAGCTGAGAATTTGTTCAAAAATTGTTGAAATAATAGATCGGTTTTACAAAAATTTGGGCTTATTTTATTCGAGCTGGAAGATGTTCAAAATTGTATCTTCAATTGATAAGAATCTGCTCGACATTCAAGACATTCGAAATTCAACCATTTTTAGTTTGACTTTTGTTTTTCAAAACTTGTTGCTAATTGTTTCCAAAGCATGAAAAACAATTCGAACTCAATTTCACTTAGCAAAAAACCACAATTTCACTTAGCAAAAAACCACTTAGCAAAAAAATTCAATCGAATCTATTCAAAAATTAAAATGACACAAAATTTTAACGGAATTATTGCGAAACTTGCCTCAACTATTATGTTATCAATACCTACTATTTTTGTTTTCAAAGACCCGATCAGATTTATGTATTTTAAACATTTTACTTTGCTAGTTCGTATTAAAATCAATTGCAAATGTTATGCGAATTTCAAAGAAAAATATTTCGAAAATAATGCAATTCAAATAAACAAAATTTGAAATACAATTTAAACTCTATGGAATATTGATGAAATGTAACTTCAAATTCACTCATCTAATTTAGTTGGTTAAGTTTGTTTTTGAATTGGAACAGTTTCAACAAGTGTTCAACAAACTACTGATAAGAGACTTGGGAAAGTTTTAGTTTTAGCTAGGAAATTGTCTAGGAAGTGATGATTAGTCACCATTATGCTCCTTCCTTTTCGTTTGTACCGAAAGAATATGGAGAAGAGTAAATATTAATGATTAACTTACTTAACGTAAAGACGATGACTCATCAGACTGGTGTTTCTGAATTTGTTACACTAATGTAATCCTTACCATTGATTCTGAGCAAGTAATGTCAGGTAACTAGTTCCAAAACGTTTCCATATCAATTCAATTCCTTGCCACGTTTTCTAAGGCAAGAATAAAAACAAAATCCTCTTTCATCCTACTGTCACACCTCTTCAATTCGCACCCGTGTCGCATTTTTTTTTTGTGTGTTGAAACTACTGACCCAAATTAAGCCGCCCGGCATCGGCATCCCATCGAACCAATTAGCCAATTTCTTTCTTTCTAGGTGAAGTGAAGCCTACCGAGGCTTGTTTGAAATTAAATTTGAATCAATTAGTAGGGTCATCCACTGGCTACTGGGAAGCCTTTTCGGTTCGAACACCCACCCATCCAATGCCCAAGTGTTTTATTTTTCTACCGTCGTTCATCTCGAGCGGTGCGTAACAAAAAATTTTTATTATTCTTGATTTTTTTTCTCGTGTTCCGTTAGCCATATTCGATGGAGAAAATTTTCCTGGGGCAGTCCCGTCCGGTATTTGGATGCAAGAAGCCTCCTAGAAGCTTGACGAGCTCGTCAAGCGAAGGCTGCACAAAACACCCGGCCTACTACTCGAACTGGCCGGGCCTCGAGACCGCACTCTTCTGCGAAGGATGCTTCATTGTTGTTGTTGCTTCTCTTGTCGAGGTCATTTTTTCCATATCCGGCTGGCAAGGATCCGAATGATTTATGCAGGCCGCACCCGTGACGCTTAGGCGACGGGAAGCGGGTGTTGTTTATGAATTTGGTGAAATTATTTAATGGACGCTTACAACCCTGAAAGGTGGCTTTACTGCCTTTAGGACGAACATTGGTACGAACAGCGATAAATAATACCCGTACTGAAGGGCAGCCGGTCCCAGCGGCTGTTGAGGTTAGTGTCGTGGCAATAAAAAAGCTGGAAAAAATAACGCTATCCTTGTAAAACTAGTAGCAGAGGAAGGTTTTGTGAAACGATAAGGGTTTTGTTTATCGGACGGATGTTGTTTTGATCTTTGTTCATAGAATTTTTTATCCCCCTGTCACACCCTGCGTCATCGATATACATCAAGAATAAAAGTAGATCTATGGTACATCCTTGTCCAAAGCCTACTGCCTGTCCGCATTCGATATTCAATTCAGTAAAAAAAACGACGACAAAGCTCCACACTTATTCCATTCGAGAAGTACAATTGACTAAGTTTGCAAAATACGCCAAAGTACGATAAGAAAAGTTGTCAAATGATAGTCCTTCTCACCGATGGAGCAGCACTGACTGAATATCGAATGGCAAAACGGTAGAGCATTTAGGTGTAAGTTTCTCTCGGAAACTTTCTGCCAGGAGTTTGTCGCTATCTCGGCAAACCGGAACAGGATGGCAGACATTATCCGATGCACTTCCTTCCGATGTGGGCCGAGTTTCATGTTTCCGGTCTTGTTTAGCCATGTGCTGGCGAATGGCGAACTCTCTCTCTCTCCTATGGAAGTGTGACTGATGCGTCCGTGTGAAATGGGACACCCAGTCAGGATGCATTGAATTTACAATTTCAACCGACTGGCAGCATCTCAAAGCAGGAATCAATTATTTAGGTTGTTCGTTAACTTTATTACACTTCAATCACATCTGTTGCCGTTTCTCCGATTTCACTAGCAAAGCAATCCGGTTAAGAAAGTTTGATTTTCCGTCTCCTAATAGGGAAATAGGGAAGGGAATCTCGATTCCACCAGATCAGAGGATTTCTCCGAGCCAAGCTAATCAGACATTCATTACCCAATCAAACACATTAAATTGGATTTTGTTCAATAATTAAACTTCGTATGTCGTATGAAAATTTAGAATCCATCCAATCAATTTAGAGAAAAGTTCTGTGTCTGTATCTGGATTAAAGCAATTTAATGAAATTGTACACAACGAATGAATCAGTACTTTCTGTGATAAGAATCTCGAGCTATCGGATGCAATTCGTACCTCAACACTTCATCAAATAATCGCTTTTGATCATAAAAGATAACTTTAATGTGATTAAGCTTTATGTTGATCCAAAAAGTGCAGAATTTTTATCGATAGTGCGTGATTGGAGCACTCAAATGACGTCTTCGTCGTACATTTGAGCTAAAATTAAAATTCCCACTTTTGTGAAGTTACAGTTTGCCAAAATCGGACATTTTCAAAGCCATCCGTAACAATCCGAGTTGTTGCTTGAGATACTAACAGTTTCATGGAGGTACTTTTCTGTTGTCAGTAAATTTTGCGAGGTGACTATAAAAATCACGATTGTAATACTCGTGCTTTTGTTGGAATTAGATTTCGCTACAATCTGACCTTTTCAGGGCCATCGGTTGTCCGCCGGACAATCAAATTAAACCAATCAGAACCTTAAGTACCAATCAGGTCAATTTTTCCAGCACTTTCTTTAAATCAAAATCAAATTCAATTGACAGTTAAGGACAAAAAAATGACAAAAAATGATATAAAATAAAATATAACAAAAAAAAGTAAAAAAAATGATAAACAATACCAAAAAAATATCCAAAAGCGCAAAAAAGGACAAAATGACAAACATTTACAATTAATGGCGATAAATTTCAAGATATCATGACAAGATAACAAACAAAAATGACAAAAAAAAATATGACAAAAACGACAAAAAATGACAAGAAATGATCAACGACAAAAAATTGCAAAAATAACAAAAACAACAATAAAATTACAAAAAATAAGAAATGAAAAAATAATGACAAAAAATGATTGAAAATACCAAAAAATGACGAAAGAAGACAAAAATGAACAAAAAGTGATAAAAAAGTATACAAAAAATTACAAGAAATTACAAAAAATGACAAAGATGAACAATGACAAAATATGATGGAAAAAACAGAAACAAATGACAAAAAATAACGACAAAATATGACAAAAAGGACAACAGTTACTAGAAAAAATCGAAAAAAGACAAAAAATGAAAAACATTAACAAAAAACGACAACAAATAACAACAAAATTAGGCAAAATGATAAAAAATGACAAAATGTTGAAAATGTTAACAGGCGCTGAATTGTCTAAAAGGTAAAAAGCGCAAATAGTGCAAACATTACATTTGCAACTATTACAAGAAGTACGAAAATTAAAAAAAAAATACAAAAAATGACAATAAGAGACAAAACCCTTCTTAATCCACCTAGTGGTGTGATAATGCCTTTCTCTTCTTTCATAACAGTCTCATGAAAATATGTTTCATACTTTTATTAAATAATTTTGGATACTAATTTTGACATCAATTGATTCAGATTGATTCGAGTAGTTCACAAAAGCATGCTTCAGCGTTTATGTCACACAGTCAGCATCATTTTTCCAAACTAGTGCTTGACATTTGCGTTGCCTATTTGTATGAGAACAGTGATGCTAATCTAAAAAAAAAAGCCTTCTTAGTCCACTTAGTGGAATTTTCATATATCTTGAAAAATCACCATAGGGGGGAGTACATGAAATTTTCGAAATCGAAAAAAAATTTTTGATGCAAAAAGGCTTAGAATTGCATGAAACATCGAGATTTAGTTTCATCTCGAAAAAAATTTTTTTGTAGAAATCGACTTTTTGGGACTTAGAAAAAATATCAAAATTTTTCTAAGTCCCAGAAAGTTGATTTTTTCAAAAAAATTTTTTTTTGAGATGACACTAAATTTCGATGTTTTATGCAGTTTTAAGAGTTTTGGCATCAAAAAAAATTTTCGATTTTGGAAATTTCATGTACTCCCCCCTATGGTGCTTTTTCCAGATCGAAAATTGTCAAACATTTAACACCGGGCAGCACCCCTTACGCATGTCCGATTTAGCTCAAATTTTGCATGAAGGCTTTTTTAGAGGTGCTTGAACTTTTGAGCACTAGAGCTAAACGAAAATAGAGGTGATCCCAAAATTTGGGCACCCTTATATACATAAGAGCGGTAAAAATCAACGTGTTTTGTCGGTTACGTCACATATACCATCATATATCAGGTACCAAAAGTCACATCAATGTTAACTTCCCTCTCTGAGCAGCCTAGATAGCCGTGTAGTGTCGGTAGCGGTTTCCCAACTGCTAAGAATAACGCTACGGTCCACCTGTACCGGTGGTATAAGTCCACCAAACAGGTAAGTCGTGTGGCATCCGGCGGAATTATTTTTTACCAAGAATTGATCCACTGGTTTCCTATTCCATGTCGTAAAAGGCCACAAAAATAGGAACTCCTAAGTCAAGGTGTATTTCCGTGCCGATGGCTGAATGGCTGCAGGAGGTTAAACATTGCAGTCGTGAACGGAATATCTTGGGTTTTTCCTCAAGGTGGTGTACTATCCCCACTTTTATGGAACCTAGTCGCTGATAGTTTGTTAAGGAAACTTAATAACCTTGGATTTCCGACTTATGGTTTTGCCGACGATTATCATATATTGATGACCGGTATAAGCATTAACACTCTCTTTGATTTAATGCAGCAAGCCCTGCGATCTGTTGAACAATGGTGTTGTCAGGTTTGGATTATCTGTAAATCCGGGCAAAACATCAATGGTGCTTTTCACTCATCGTAGGATAATTACAGGAGCTCGTCCGTTGCAGTTCTTTGGTTCAGGGGTCACTGTGGTCGATCAAGTTAAATACGTCGGGGTTATTCTTGACTCAAAACTGAATTGGTCTGCTCACATTGATTTCAGGATTAAAAGAGCTTGCATGGCTTTCGGCCAATGCAGACGAGCTTTTGGAAAATCATGGGGACTCAAACCCAGATATATTCATTGGATCTACACAACTATCGTTAGACCAATTTTAGCATATGGATGTCTTGTATGGTGGCAGAAAGGAGAAGTCGCGACAGTTCAGTCAAAGCTAAATCATCTCCAAAGGATGGTCCTAATGGCGATGACAGGAGCATTCACGACAACTCCTTCTGCTGCTCTAGAGGCGCTACTGTGCATTAAACCACTACATGTGTTCCTTAAACAAGAAGCATTATCTTGTGCATACCGTCTTAGGGTTACAGGGCTTTGGAACAGTAACCCATTAGAATATGCTACCAGTCACACTCGCTTGTGGTCTCAAATGTTTCCGTGGGATGAGTATTTACTCGCTCCTAGTGACCTAACTCTCACAAGCAGTTTTCCTTTTAAAACTTTCAATGTGAGCTATCCTCTTCGTTAGGAATGATTGTCTGGTTGTCTGGAACGACAACTTGATGAACACATAGTTTGTTTTACGGACGGTTCTCTGTTGAATGGTCGTGCTGGTGCTGGTATCTACTGTCGTGAAATAGGCTGGAGCAGTCTCATTCACTTGGTAGATGCTGTACTGTGTTCCAAGCAGAAATCTACGCAATTCTGTGTGGAGTACAATCGGCACTTCAGCAGAGGATCTGTGGTAAACGTATTTATTTTTGTTCCGACAGTCAGGCAGCCTTAAAAGCACTCAGTTCAATGACTCACGGTCGAATCTAGTGATCGCATGTCGAACTCAAATTGAAGACCTCAGCATTTCAAATGCTGTTTACTTCTTATGGGTACCCGGCCATTCTGGTATTACTGGAAATGAATGGGCTGATGAGTTGGCTAGAGCTGGTGCAACGAATGATTTCGTTGGTCCTGAACCAGCTTTACCACTTTCAACTAGTTGGATAAAGCACAAGATACGTTCTTGGGCTGCATCCAAACATGCCAGCTACTGGCGCAGCTTGCAAACTTGCGCTCAGACAAAAGCATTTCTACCAGATTTAAATCTGAAAATGTCAAAGTGTCTACTGCATTTCTCCAAGTATCATTGAAGTATTCTGGTCAGAGCTCTGACTGGACATTGCAAACTCAATTATCACATGGCTACTATTCAACGTGCTGAGTATTATTCGTGTGATTTGTGTGAATGCGATTATGGTACTTCATATCATCTGATATGTAACTGTCCCGCATTGACGCAGCTACGTATCCGGGTTTTTGGTTCTCTATACATGGTTGAGTCTGTGTATGCGGAGCTAAAATTGAAGGATATTCTCTCGTTTCTCACCCAATGTGGTAAGGAGCTATAGTCAGAAGGGTTCATCGTTCTTCCTGGAGTGAATGAATCCCTTCTGTATTCACCTTAAATAGGGTTTGGCAGATTGTTTGGCATCCTCTGAGGGGTACCGAATTTACTTCTTCTCGTACATACTGCGAGTCGTTCTGCATTCTTCCGGGAGTGCAGAATGGTGTCGCTTTTGTAAGATCTCTAAATCCTCTCGGGGGTTGGAGGTTTTATTAACAGCAGACTGTTCGGGACCTCGTAGAGGTTCAGAATTTCCTTCTGCTTCCACTAAATGTGATCCTCAGCAGATTGTTCAGCATCCCTTAGGGGTGCAGAATTTACTTCTGCTTTTATGTGTTTTTGTGTCGTCAATTTTTCCCATCCTCCTAGTCCAACCCTTACCATTTCCTTTCAATCCTTCCCTCTTATATATCGGGAAAATGATGCTAAAAACAAATTGATGGCAAGGTACAAATCTCCAAATATCAAGGGGAACGTGCCATTTGAGCCAATTTGTTCTGATTCCTGATTCCTGATTTTAGAGGTGCTTGAACTTTTGAGCACTAGAGCTAAACGAAAATAGAGGTGATCCCAAAATTTTGGCACCCTTATATACATAAGAGCGGTAAAAATCAACGTGTTTTGTCGGTTACGTCACATATACCATCATATATCAGGTACCAAAAGTCACAGCCATTTGATCTTCGAACTTGATCAATGATTCGATAGTTGCTTTCAAACGAGCCCAAGTTTGTTAAAATCGGTTCAGCCATCTCTGAGAAATTTGAGCGCGTTCAAATACAACGCTTTTTGTCGGTTACGTCACTTATACAATCATATCTCCGGAACCAAAAGTCACAGCCATTTGATCTTCGAACTTGATCAATGGGCCGACAGTAGCTTTCAAACGAGCCCAAGTTTGTTAAAATCGGTTGAGCCATCTCTGAGAAAATTGAGCGCGTTCAAATATCTTCGAAAAGTGCACATACATACACACACACACACACACATACACACACACACACACACACACAGACATTTTCCGATCTCGACGAACTGAGTCGAATGGTATATAACACTATGGGTCTCCGAGGCTCCGTTCGAAAGTCGGTTTTTCCAGCAATTCTAATACCTTTCTATAGAGAAAGGCAAAAAGTTACCAAATATGACAAAAAATTACAATAAAAGTAAAAATCGCAAATAGTGCATAATTACGAAACTAAAAAAAAGACAAAATATGATGGAAAATACCAAAAAAATGACAAAAGAAGACAAAAATGAACAAAAAAAAGATAAAAAAATACATAAAATTACAAGAAATTACAAAAGATGACAAAGATAAACAATGACAAAATATGATGAAAAATAACAGGAACAAATGACAAAAAATAACGACAAAATGTGACAAAAAGGACAACAATTACAAAAAATGATCGAAAAAAGACGAAAAATAAAAAACATTAACAGAAATTGACAACAAATAACAAAAAAATTATGATAAAAAATGAGAAAATGTTGAGAATGTTAACAGGTGCTGAATTGTCTAAAATGTAAAAATCGCTAATAGTGTCAAAATTACATTTGGAACTACTACAAAAATTACGAAAATTTAAAAAAATTACAAAAAATTACAAAAAAATGGCAATTAAAGACAAAAAATTACAAAAAATTAAAAATGAAAAAATAATAACAAAATATTATGGAAAATTCCAAAATATGACCAAAATTGACAGAATTACATAATATGGCAAACAATTACAAGAAATTACAAAATATGATGAAAAATAACAAAAACAAACATTAACAAAAAATGACAAAAAAATTACAAAAAGTTACAAAAAATACCAAAAAACACAAACAATTTCAAAAAGTTACAAAAAATTTTGACAATGTTGAAAATGTTTAAAATGTTTAAAATGTTTAAAATGTTTAAAATGTTTAAAATGTTTAAAATGTTTAAAATGTTTAAAATGTTTAAAATGTTTAAAATGTTTAAAATGTTTAAAATGTTTAAAATGTTTAAAATGTTTAAAATGTTTAAAATGTTTAAAATGTTTAAAATGTTTAAAATGTTTAAAATGTTTAAAATGTTTAAAATGTTTAAAATGTTTAAAATGTTTAAAATGTTTAAAATGTTTAAAATGTTTAAAATGTTTAAAATGTTTAAAATGTTTAAAATGTTTAAAATGTTTAAAATGTTTAAAATGTTTAAAATGTTTAAAATGTTTAAAATGTTTAAAATGTTTAAAATGTTTAAAATGTTCAAAATGTTTAAAATGTTTAAAATGTTTAAAATGTTTAAAATGTTTAAAATGTTTAAAATGTTTAAAATGTTTAAAATGTTTAAAATGTTTAAAATGTTTAAAATGTTTAAAATGTTTAAAATGTTTAAAATGTTTAAAATGTTTAAAATGTTTAAAATGTTTAAAATGTTTAAAATGTTGAAAATGTTGAAAATGTTTAAAATGTTTAAAATGTTTAAAATGTTTAAAATGTTTAAAATGTTTAAAATGTTTAAAATGTTTAAAATGTTTAAAATGTTTAAAATGTTTAAAATGTTTAAAATGTTTAAAATGTTTAAAATGTTTAAAATGTTTAAAATGTTTAAAATGTTTAAAATGTTTAAAATGTTTAAAATGTTTAAAATGTTTAAAATGTTTAAAATGTTTAAAATGTTTAAAATGTTTAAAATGTTTAAAATGTTTAAAATGTTTAAAATGTTTAAAATGTTTAAAATGTTTAAAATGTTTAAAATGTTTAAAATGTTTAAAATGTTTAAAATGTTTAAAATGTTTAAAATGTTTAAAATGTTTAAAATGTTTAAAATGTTTAAAATGTTTAAAATGTTTAAAATGTTTAAAATGTTTAAAATGTTTAAAATGTTTAAAATGTTTAAAATGTTTAAAATGTTTAAAATGTTTAAAATGTTTAAAATGTTTAAAATGTTTAAAATGTTTAAAATGTTTAAAATGTTTAAAATGTTTAAAATGTTTAAAATGTTTAAAATGTTTAAAATGTTTAAAATGTTTAAAATGTTTAAAATGTTTAAAATGTTTAAAATGTTTAAAATGTTTAAAATGTTTAAAATGTTTAAAATGTTTAAAATGTTTAAAATGTTTAAAATGTTTAAAATGTTTAAAATGTTTAAAATGTTTAAAATGTTTAAAATGTTTAAAATGTTTAAAATGTTTAAAATGTTTAAAATGTTTAAAATGTTTAAAATGTTTAAAATGTTTAAAATGTTTAAAATGTTTAAAATGTTTAAAATGTTTAAAATGTTTAAAATGTTTAAAATGTTTAAAATGTTTAAAATGTTTAAAATGTTTAAAATGTTTAAAATGTTTAAAATGTTTAAAATGTTTAAAATGTTTAAAATGTTTAAAATGTTTAAAATGTTTAAAATGTTTAAAATGTTTAAAATGTTTAAAATGTTTAAAATGTTTAAAATGTTTAAAATGTTTAAAATGTTTAAAATGTTTAAAATGTTTAAAATGTTTAAAATGTTTAAAATGTTTAAAATGTTTAAAATGTTTAAAATGTTTAAAATGTTTAAAATGTTTAAAATGTTTAAAATGTTTAAAATGTTTAAAATGTTTAAAATGTTTAAAATGTTTAAAATGTTTAAAATGTTTAAAATGTTTAAAATGTTTAAAATGTTTAAAATGTTTAAAATGTTTAAAATGTTTAAAATGTTTAAAATGTTTAAAATGTTTAAAATGTTTAAAATGTTTAAAATGTTTAAAATGTTTAAAATGTTTAAAATGTTTAAAATGTTTAAAATGTTTAAAATGTTTAAAATGTTTAAAATGTTTAAAATGTTTAAAATGTTTAAAATGTTTAAAATGTTTAAAATGTTTAAAATGTTTAAAATGTTTAAAATGTTTAAAATGTTGAAAATGTTTAAAATGTTTAAAATGTTTAAAATGTTTAAAATGTTTAAAATGTTTAAAATGTTTAAAATGTTTAAAATGTTTAAAATGTTTAAAATGTTTAAAATGTTTAAAATGTTTAAAATGTTTAAAATGTTTAAAATGTTTAAAATGTTTAAAATGTTTAAAATGTTTAAAATGTTTAAAATGTTTAAAATGTTTAAAATGTTTAAAATGTTTAAAATGTTTAAAATGTTTAAAATGTTTAAAATGTTTAAAATGTTTAAAATGTTTAAAATGTTTAAAATGTTTAAAATGTTTAAAATGTTTAAAATGTTTAAAATGTTTAAAATGTTTAAAATGTTTAAAATGTTTAAAATGTTTAAAATGTTTAAAATGTTTAAAATGTTTAAAATGTTTAAAATGTTTAAAATGTTTAAAATGTTTAAAATGTTTAAAATGTTTAAAATGTTTAAAATGTTTAAAATGTTTAAAATGTTTAAAATGTTTAAAATGTTTAAAATGTTTAAAATGTTTAAAATGTTTAAAATGTTTAAAATGTTTAAAATGTTTAAAATGTTTAAAATGTTTAAAATGTTTAAAATGTTTAAAATGTTTAAAATGTTTAAAATGTTTAAAATGTTTAAAATGTTTAAAATGTTTAAAATGTTTAAAATGTTTAAAATGTTTAAAATGTTTAAAATGTTTAAAATGTTTAAAATGTTTAAAATGTTTAAAATGTTTAAAATGTTTAAAATGTTTAAAATGTTTAAAATGTTTAAAATGTTTAAAATGTTTAAAATGTTTAAAATGTTTAAAATGTTTAAAATGTTTAAAATGTTTAAAATGTTTAAAATGTTTAAAATGTTTAAAATGTTTAAAATGTTTAAAATGTTTAAAATGTTTAAAATGTTTAAAATGTTTAAAATGTTTAAAATGTTTAAAATGTTTAAAATGTTTAAAATGTTTAAAATGTTTAAAATGTTTAAAATGTTTAAAATGTTTAAAATGTTTAAAATGTTTAAAATGTTGAAAATGTTTAAAATGTTTAAAATGTTTAAAATGTTTAAAATGTTTAAAATGTTTAAAATGTTTAAAATGTTTAAAATGTTTAAAATGTTTAAAATGTTTAAAATGTTTAAAATGTTTAAAATGTTTAAAATGTTTAAAATGTTTAAAATGTTTAAAATGTTTAAAATGTTTAAAATGTTTAAAATGTTTAAAATGTTTAAAATGTTTAAAATGTTTAAAATGTTTAAAATGTTTAAAATGTTTAAAATGTTTAAAATGTTTAAAATGTTTAAAATGTTTAAAATGTTTAAAATGTTTAAAATGTTTAAAATGTTTAAAATGTTTAAAATGTTTAAAATGTTTAAAATGTTTAAAATGTTTAAAATGTTTAAAATGTTTAAAATGTTTAAAATGTTTAAAATGTTTAAAATGTTTAAAATGTTTAAAATGTTTAAAATGTTTAAAATGTTTAAAATGTTGAAAATGTTGAAAATGTTGAAAATGTTGAAAATGTTGAAAATGTTGAAAATGTTGACAATAATGACAATTACGACAATTATGACAATAATGACAATAAAGACAATAAAGACAATAATGACAACTTTTTAGAATAAAACCAATCAATCTTTTCAGGATGCTCTCCCTATAAAATTATTTCGATTTGTCACGTTATTTTCGAAACTAATTTGTACTATTTCAATAGTACACTCGAAGACTAATTCCTATTTGTGAAAGAAAAGAAGACTGATTCAAAATACAACATTTTATTTTCATTTGAAAATGTTTCATTTGAAATGCAATTACTGACTATTCGTAGGCAATCTCTTCGCAGTTTTAGTGTACAAAATCATTGCATGGCTAGTACTATGGATCCTACTGACACTAAGAATCCTTCCAAGTCGGAGCTCGAACATACGACAACTGGCTTATAAGACCAGCGTTCTATGCATTGAGCCGCCCACCCGCTCACTCAGAAATGTTTAAAATGTTTCTAAAAGGACAGATAACCAAATCTCTGCAGCACACACTCCCACACATTGATCAGAAAATAAATTAAGTTTTTGATCAAAGCTCAGCTCAGTGCAATGTGGCAAACTGGAGCACTTCTGAGGAAAAACCATCCGAGGATGGAATCACGAATATTCGTCAATCTTGTCACCAACAGTAACCGGTAAATTTTTCCCCGAAACGGCATCCAACCATTTGAACTTTGGTCCGATTCCCGCATTATTCATCACAGACACAGGAGCACATAAGCAGCAGCAGTAGCAGGAAAAGCAACAGCAGTAGGAGTGTGACAACTCTGAGCTCGGTTGATATTTTTCACGAATCGAAGTAAACTGGCGTGAAATGCGGGTTTGGCTGTCAAGGCTAACGAATCGAGAACCAAGCGGGTTGCTTGGATGTCTAATTTCGCCGAAAAGCTTCACCAATGCGTGAACGCGCCAAGTGAAGGACGACGCCAACACGAACAACCCAATTTTTCTCCTGTAAATCAACGGAATATGCGTCGGTTTTGAATGTTTTCTCCCTGGAGGCGTCGGACGACACACCAAAAAAAAAAAAAACAAAATATGGAAGCATGGAGTCAATCGATCACAAACCCGGAGACAATTTTCGTATCAGCTTTCTAGGGGAGAAACGTGAGAAAAAAAAAGAGAGAAATGTAATTATTAGGATCCACCGCCGCCGTGAAATTCCCAACCGACAAGGGAACCAAATTCGATTGCTTCCGGCTTCGATTCGGTTCGAGTATCTCAGAGAAACAAGAAAAAAACAATAAACCAATGAATATTAGGTTAGGAAATCCGGCAGTGAATATTAGGTTAGGAAATCCGGCAGTGGTCAGTTTTGAGACAGATTGGATTCGTGGATTTGTTGACATCTCCCGGGATTGGTATCGAGAAAACATAATCCAGATATCGTTTTTTTTGTGCCAGTCCTTTGCAAATGTGGAAGCTGACCACCGATTTCAGCAGAGTGGGGTTAGGACACCTCGAGGGTGACCATAAATCGAGCTCGTAAATCTTTTTCGCTGTCCCAGTTTGGTTACGGAAGCAAGAGGTTTTCGAATCAACAATTCAAAACGCCAAAGTTTTGCTCATTCTGACAAAACGAAAAAAAAGAAAGCATCCTGCTTTTGGCAGGTGAAAATTCAATTCGATATACGTTATTCATGTCGTCAGATCGATCCGCAAAAACAGAGCACAGAGAACCCGGAGCTTGCCATTCTTCATGGCAAAAGTATGAAACGATTGAAAATTGCTGGCAGGATAAAGGACTCAGAGAGCTACTGTGCTGCATTTTACATATGAAAAATCAATGAATGAATTTCTGTTTATACTATCGAAACGTCGTTGGTTTCGAGCTGCCAGCTTTTTGTACATGACTTTTGTGGTTGTGTCTAAGTTTGTGTGAGTTTATGTGAATAAATTTCACTTCGTTTGCAAACATTGTCGGACTTTTCGACAAGGAATTAAATTCAAAATAGCATTACTCTTTCATGTTTCGATGATGATTATCAGGAAATATTTCTGAGTGTTTAGTATATATTCCATTTAACGTTATTAATTTTGCTTAGTCGACCGCTCGTGAATTTCACTACTGCCGCTTTACTATGGGATGCCTGTTTTCAAAATTTACCCTCGGAGAGAGTGATGAGTTTTTGATCGTGAATATTTCTTGTTTTATCTACCGTATCAACAAAATTTTGGTCAGTTGCCATCGAAAATCTAATCATCAATTTATGATAATAATTTTAGTTGTAACAGTTCGGCTGAAAAGTTCGTATCGTTTAATAGAAACACACACTTTTTGACAAAATTCGTGTTTATTATTCAACATAATTGCCATCAGAGGCGATACAGCGATTATAGCGATCTTCCAACTTTTCGATATCATTTTTGTAGTGAGATTTGTCCTTTGCCTCAAAATAGGTCTCCGTTTCAGCGATTACCTCTTCATTGCTTCTAAATTTTTTACCAGCGAGCATTCTCTTGAGGTCTGAGAACACGAAAAAATCACTGGGGGCCAAATCTGGAGAATACGGAGGATGAGGGAGCAGTTCGAAGCCCAATTCGTTCAATTTCAGCATGGTTTTCATCGACTTGTGACACGGTGCATTGTCTTGATGAAACAAAACTTTTTTCTTCTTCAAATGAGGCCGTTTTTTTGAAATTTTGTCCTTCGAACGCTCTAATAACGCTATATAATAGTCACTGTTGATGGTTTTTCCCTTTTCAAGGTAGTCGATGAAAATTATACCATGCGAATCCCAAAATACAGACGCCATAACCTTACCGGCCGATTGTTGAGTCTTTCCACGCTTTGGGTTCGGTTCATCGCGTGCAGTCCACTCAGCTGACTGTCGATTGGACTTCGGAGTGAAGTGATGGAGCCATGTTTCGTCCATTGTTAAATATCGACGAAAAAAATCGGTTTTATTTCGATGTAACAGCTCCAAACACTGCTCAGAATCATCAATTCGTTGTTGTTTTTGATCGATTGTGAGCTCACGCGGCACCCATTTTGCACGTTCCTTTGATATCTTTAGGGTGTCAGCTATCTCGATCAACTTCACTTTACGGTCATTGAAAATCTAACTGAAAATGGTATAGATTTAATTCTAGTGGCACCCTCTCATAGAAACGATACGAACTTTTCAGCCGATCTGTTATGACATAATCTCAAAAAAATCATAAATTAAGTTTTCTTAAATGCTTAGTATTAACGAGTATCAAAGAAGAACGCTTTGGTCATTGATTGTGTGCAGTTGACTGAGCAGGAAGTAAAACAAGTGCATCATTCCGGTTGGTTCAGGTCCTGAGCTCAGTTTCAGTATCAAGAATTCAGTTCAGTATTGAATCAATCAACACAGTTTCACTGCGGGACGTTCGCAGGGCGAGTTTCGCTTCAAATAAGAGCGATTGCGTCGTCCTGTTGCTGGTCGTTTGCATTGGAGTAAAAAACAACGGAAAGTGGACAATGATGGGGAACATTATTTAAAATCAGTTCTTCTAATGGCTTTAAATGTTATCTAAAGAACTTTAAAGATTACTTTTTTGCAAATCTGAGGTAAAATTTATCAGTTTAATATAAATTTAGAATAATTTTTTTAACTTTGTGCACTTTTTGCAGTTCGAAATTCGTACCAAATGAGTGTAAGTAAAGCCAGCATTTGGCTGCTTGCTCCGAACAGTTTTTAATATCGTAGAGAATTCTACAGTTTGATCCTTCTTAAAGCCAGAAATGAGTCCCGTATAGGATTTTGATAGTTTCATTCGTTGAAATATGCAAATCCGAAATGAAATAATCAACATCAAAATTTAGTATGTTGTTATTTTACTATCTGTTAGGATCGCCCATTTGTGAAAAAGCTGCAAACGAAATCACGTAAATAGAAATTCCTTCAAAAAAATGGTTTCAGTATTGAATCAATCCGCACAGAAAGTCGGGGCTCGAACATACGACAACTAGCTTTGAGCCCTATACATTGAACCGCCAACTCGCTCGACAATTCAAACATCGTTGTAGAATTTGTACATCGTATCAAGTTTGTAATTCAAAGAACTATTTTTATTGTTGATTAAAAAAACGTTCAGGATTCATTGAATGTTTACAATGTCCATGGTGACTAAGTTTTCACTAGTTTATTTGAAAACAAATTATTTTCATGTTATGGAAAAATGAGTTACTTCAGAACTCGAATTCCTTGTTGCAAAGAAGTAATCACAAAAAAGCTACCGTAACAAAAATTGATACTTGGGATGTGTACACATGACCGACGTGTCATGCTGATGTAGAGAAGACAAACAGTGATTATAAATATACTCTCCTACCCAGTGCTTGAGCGGAAGAATAGGTATAGAGCGAGAAGACTAGTGTTTGTTGCCTGATGAACAGAGAAGATGTTGGGATATATGATACCGATCGTGAGGCGGCTAGGATTTGGACCATGTTCGATGTACGCTAACCAGACCCAGTCGTCTGGTAGAGCCGTATCTACCACAGCTCAGGGTGGGGAAAATGGCAACGCGTATGCACAGATTGAATAAGAACGCAGGTTCGAGTCCTGTCTTTGAGCGTATCTTTTAAAAAAAATCATCTTTTCTGTGAGTTTTTCATTCAATTGGTTTCTCCACTCAGTCATTGCAAAAACTGATCAATATTGGATTTTTCCAAATGATGCAATCACTGTGAAAACCGATTCTTGAACCGAGGGCCGAATTTAATATACCATTCGACGCAGCTCGACGAATTGAGCAACTGTCTGTGTGTATATGTGTATGTAACAAGAATGTGCACTCGATTCTCTCGGAGATGGCTTACATTCAAATTACAAGTCTCTTGGTCTTGCTATTGAATTTTAATCGGATCGAACTTCCTGTTCGAGAGTAACGGAGTAAAATATGAAAAAAATGGAAAAGCGCGCTCGATTTTCTCAGATATCGCACAATCGATTTTCTTCAACATAGATCCAAATCGAGGGCCTTGTAGTCAGATAGCGTGCTTATTAAATTTCATCTGAAATCGACTTATGGTTCGGAAGTTACGGGACTAAAAACGTACAAAATCAACCAAAAAGTGCACTCGATTTTCTCAGGGACAACTGATCCGGTTTTCACAAGCTTAGGATCAAATGACAGATTTTGTAAGCTTATATATATAACACTTACAAATTCCATCCGGAAACGACGTATAAAAAATCCATCTTCAGGACCGTGTTTTCATACATGACCTGGGAGAAACAAGCCAAATACATTCAAATTGCCAAATAATTCTTCAATTAGGTAGGTATGGTTAGTTTATGACCAAATACGTTGACTTTGAGTATACCGGATCATCGTTCCTGGTTTCGGAGAAGTGTTCTTGTCACTCTAATTTCTCAGAAATGGCTAAACCGAAACGTGTTATGTTCCCATAAGTTAATGTAGAATTTATCCAGATCCGGCTTCCGCTTCCGGAAATACAGGGTTGTGTGTATGACATTGCTCCCTGTTCTGAATGTATTGGAAATATTAGTCGAAAACTCAAAAACGTGCTTAATCCACCTAGCAGTGAGATGATACCATTTTTATGGATCCTCATGTGTTTTTAACATAAATATTCTTCGGTGTTTGTAGTTTCCATGAGACCGTCGTTTCAAATGACAGTTTGAACCCTGTAATTTCAGAACTGCAAGTCAGATCGAAAAGAGAAACTGTATTCTTCCTTCGAATCTAAACGTGTAACTATCGATTGAGCACTCCATGAAATGTCGAAATGAGTTAGAGTTTTTGAATATTATTGTCGTTGCTTACAGAACCGATATTCAGGGATGACTCAAAACGGTTCGTATGGCACTGCATTATTTTGACGAATAAATTTAAATAGTTTTGAGCCCAACTTCTATTTTTTTTGGTATCTTCATCTTCTATGACTGATTTGAATTTTAAAAACTCATTATCCTGCCCATCCCGATCAGATGGTAATAACAGAATTATAACAACTGGAGTAATTTATTTCAGAAATATTTTGTAACAAATTTTGAAATATTTTTGGCTGGTAAGCTGTTAAAATAACAACAATCATAACAAAAAAGACTCTAGCGGGAACAAAATCGGAACAGATTTTGAAACGTTTGTATCAAAATTATTATTGAATTTGATATAACTACAGAAGTCCGAAAGCAGAAATTTATAACAAACGTTGTAATAAACTAGTTGGTTAACAGTTTTTGAAAAAATTTAGAAGTTTAATGCAGGTGAAATTCAATACCCGAGTAAAGTCTAACATCAAAATTAGAACAAATTGATATTTGATTATGATAGCAACATCAGATTGAAATCCTAATATGATATCGACTCATCAAATTTTCAATTAATATCACATCAACAACTTAGTGAATCCATTGAATTTGAGCAAATTTCAAATGGCAACACAAAATACAAAGTAAAGTTTCAATGGAAGAATTATTCCTTCAATCCTTTGTTGCCTTTTACAAAAATGCTTTGACATCCTGCCGAAATCGAAGAAACGATTTTTTTTCAACATTTTAACAACTTTTACGTAAATAATGCTCTTTCTTTTTAACCACGAGAATATTGGTGTCAAACCACACGTCTGTAAGGCATTAGATAGATTGGCGACCATCGGTACCACGTTTGTCTGAAGCAGGTCAATCTGAATAGTGACTTTGGCATTCCCATCTCGCTGATCGATATTCGATATTTGTAGTCATACGACGTCGCGAAGTTCATTCCAAAGTTTTTAAACCATTATTTTCAGTGCATCCAGAAATCGGGGACCTGGATGGCGAAAATAATATACTCGCCAAACCCGTTCTGAAAATACCCATAACTTTATATCCAACAGTATGGAAAAATTCATTTTGTACGAAGTTCGAACATCGAACATTGAATGTCTCAGATTTCAGAACCTAGAGCTAATTCTCAATAATACTTTAGTGGCTTAGAGGGGCCACCAAGAAAATATATGTTTGATTTGTATATTCCTAAGTAGTCCACAAACTATGTCGAAGACACTCGTCAAAACAATTCTCACTCCTAGTAATAAATGCTTAAAACTTTAATACTTACTAACGCTAGATATTATGAGAAGTGTTTTATCAATCATCTAATAGATCTTGGAACTTGATTACACTTTTCTAAAGAAATCGTCTAACTAAATCTTTATAATTTTGAGTCACAGGATTAAGTCTGCATCAAATGATTGTAAATTATAAGTCTACACAAGAACTAAAAATTTACTGAAGAGATTCTGGTTCTATCTGTGGTCAGAAGCGAGATAATCGTTCATTGTTCCAATTAGTCGAAAAAACAAATGATCTGGAATACCTTATTGCCGGATTCCTAATTCACGTCCCCTGTGTTGTAGAAGACTTCACTGTAAAACGTTCGGTCTTCAGAGTCTCTAAATTCGTATTTCAACGTGATTACATGTTCGAGTTGTGTGAGATCAAGTAGATAACTCAATTTAATGTTATAATGTTTGAATGCTACAGCTTTGGATATGAGAAGGACAAAGAGACCATTTTTATACTATGCTCAAATAGCCACACTACTATTCACGGTGGATGCGGGATGGAAGCGACGCAACGAGTGTGCATTGACAGAACCTACCTGCATACAACTTTGTGAAACAACACTGCTTGTCATATAACCGAACATTTTCCATTTCCTGACAGCTACAGTCCACAGCAATCGCAAAATGATCGCATTCCAAAACATCTACACGGAAAGACCGAAATTAGCATTTTGGCGAAAAAATTAGTTGATTTTCTGATTTTAGTTAGTTATTTTTTGAGACAACTAAAAAAGTCTTACTTTTGCTAATTTAGATTTTTTAATTCTAATTTTCTTAATAATAATAAAATATTTGTTGAAATGGCTATTTTTTTAGTTGAATTCACCAATTAAACGTGCTGTCATTTCTTAGCTAAGGCACGCTTCATATCAATTCAACTAATTTTTTAGTTGAATTAGCGAAATAAAACGTTGTTTTCAACCAACATAAATGGTTGAATTGGTTTCTGCAATTAGCAGCTATATGGCGCTCGTTAACACCGTAATGACTACTAGCCACTAGATGGCACACTACTACCGAAAAAATTTCAGTCGCGGTTATCTTTTCTATATTTGCAGGTATAAATACGATGTTGTATTGAAAAAAAAAACATAAGCGAAACATAAACTTCTTTTTGAAAATTTTACTTCTAAATCGCTGTTTTCTTCATTCGACTTCGCGAAATCGACTCTCTCACTGAAAACTTTGAGCACTCGGAAAACAAAAACCGAATACAAATAGTACACCGGACGGCGTAGCCCGGAATGAGAAGATACAAAAAACATCATTTGACGTGTACAATTAGAGTGCAACATTCGAAACTCACTTCACTGTTTCGCGTAAAAACATTATTACCCACAATCGCTTTAACTGCGCACAAATTCTGAATAAATACACTTTTCACTAACAGTTTACGTCATTTTTACATATCGGTTTAGGAAATTATATAGGGATATATCGTAACACATGCGAAAAACATCTAAACAATTTGCGAGCAGTTTCAACAAGACTGTCCCTTTTAGCTTTTTAATGGATTGTTTTGCTTTGACACTGCTGTCCTTCAGTAATGACGGTGATAGATAAATAGAATCAAAGTTTCTGATTTTAATAACGAAATTAGTTGTCAATGAGAATTTCGTGTTGGATTGAAATATTGCTGGTTTGTGTCCAGAATATTCGCCAACTAAACACTTTCTCTAAAAATAAGAGTTTTTTTCAGCACAGTTAATTCTAAATTTTAACTAATTTTATAGTCATTTTGGAAATTTTGTTGTTAAAATCAACTAATTCGAAAACAGTAATACGAATTAGGCGCAGAGCTAATTTCGGTCGTTCCGTGTAAGTTCGAAACCGGTTTCTCTCCGCGGTAGTGTTGGAGATTGCATGAAATCTTTTTTCTTGCTTGCGAGTAATATCGCCTAAATGTATACTATCCCGGACCTTTTTTGGCTGTTCTATTTTTAGATAATGCTCGTGCCGTGTCAATTTTCAATGTGCTTTCACTGAGAGCAAAACTAGTTTCCAGTTTGATGTCACACAGCATTTTTTTGTCGTGAATACGACTTACTTTACTATGGGGCGCCTTTTCAAAATTTACCCTCTGGGAGAGTGATAAGTTTTTGATCGTGAATATCTCTTGTTATACTTAACGCAACAACATATTTTTTCCTCCATGCTATCAGAAATATAATCAGGAATTTATGATTAAATTTTCAACAGAGTAAAATAACCATACATAACTCAAAATCTATGTTTTCTCAAACTTTTGGAAACAACGAGGAAAACTCATCACGTTTACTTGCCTTTTTCGAACCAGGACGACGGTTTTGAGAGAGTCAGGCACATATCAATTCCGATGTTCTACTGGCCGAGTGTAATAGGTAAATCTTAACCGAGAATTGTTCATTTTTTCGTTAGACGGAACTGGATGTAGTGCTGCGGTTCTTCCACCAACATCAGTAATAATGAGGTGGTAAAAATCTCAAATGCTCAGATGGAATCAGTGTAGCTCTTCTTCGCATTCGGACCTCGTGGCTAGCAGTAAACCAGTAGTAGCGGAGACCTTAATTTTTAGTTAAACTCAAGAACTAATCTCAGAAACTAGATTCTGGTCCACCTGAATTCTGAAGTTAATACTTCTAATTAAAAATTTAGTTCCAGATTACAGGTTCAGAACTTAAAACTACGACTCTAGAACTGAATCCTATTTCTGGATTTTGAAAATGGTTTCAAATTTAGTTCCCTATTCAGGGAGTCAAATCCAGAGATATGATTAAGGATTTTTCAGAATTCATGAACAAAACTCAGGATATGAATTTTAGATCTGGATTCTGAAAATAAATATTAGGTCTGAACACCGAACCTTGATTCAAAAACTTTCAGCAATTGAAAATTGCTAAAAATAACTTCAGTTCCTTACTTCTAGAACTAAATTTATGACCTGAGTTTTTGATCTAGATTCCGAGAATTTGCAGCTGAATTCAGAGCGTGCCGCAGATTTATATATTAGTTCTTTAATTTTAACAGTTATAACCATTTAACAAATTACGCAAAGCGGGTTTTTAGAACCACTAAAATATTTCCAAAGGATTTTGAAAAGTTTATTTCTACTAGTATCTAAATCTACAAAACTGTATTTGTTCCGTGTTATTTAATTGTATGGTAGAATATGTTTGCCGTTAATTAGTCGTACTGTAGTATAGATCCATCGTTAAAATTCTGGAAGCGAAGCAATGAAAGTTGAAAAATATACACAATATAATACGAATAATGATCTTTATCCAGAAGTGAGGAAGAAACATGTCAGTTTTATTCGTATTCACGTCCTCCAGTTATGTCTGTGACATTACCCATCCGCCTTTTTTGCTTTCAATTTTGATCTTTTAACCGTTAAAACGACCAAAACGATAGCAAATTAAGTAATCGATACATACGAACAGCACAACATCAAATTGAGTTTTCTTTTCAATCTCACACTCTACTCGGGTAGCAGGTTATAGAACTAAGAGATCTTTCGTTTGAATCTAAGTTTGTGAAAAATCCGTCCAGGCAACTTCGAGAAATGTAACTTCATGTTGCATGCACACATACACACACACACACACACACACACACACACACCTACAAACTGATATTCGGTAATCTTGAAAAACTGATTCTAATTCTCAGTGATTGCATAACTTTAATATATAAGAAGTAGGGATGGTACTCGGAAGGTAAAGTATCGATACCTAGGGTATCGGGATACCAACATTTTAGGTATCGATACATGGTATCAAAAGGCAATAAAGTATCGATATCTGTAAGTATCAATTGATACTTGAGCAGCAGCAGGTTTTTCCATAAATTTGTTGTGAAACTGGTATACGCATATTTCTTGCCACATAGATTGCACTTCGCCTTTAGTGACTTTTGGTCCACTTCAAAGAATTTCACATTTCACTTATTTTCTCAAAAAATTTCATATCATAACCTTTA
Organism: Malaya genurostris; assembly: GCF_030247185.1. Classification (NCBI taxonomy): domain Eukaryota; kingdom Metazoa; phylum Arthropoda; class Insecta; order Diptera; family Culicidae; genus Malaya; species Malaya genurostris. The sequence continues at coordinate 24,384,264 of NC_080571.1, read as the reverse complement.
TGTCGATACACGGATACTACACTAAGAGCTAATTCCTATTGAACATTTAGGAGTTTCGTTGGTTTGTGCAAAAGCACATATTCTTTTTCTTCGGCTCGTCAGTGCTAATTTTGCGGTTTAAATTTATCTACTATTATTATTACCACGGGACCAGGGATGGACGGAACGGGAAGCACCAGGCTCGCGCATATATTGGTATGACGTGGACTAGCGCTCGTTGAAATTCGTACTCGGCAATCTCGCGTTGTCCCACAGGCGCACTAAGAGAGTGCAATGAGTGTGAAATATTGAAATGTTTGAATCCTCTGAGAGTATGGCCTTTTGTTGATGGTTTTCGCTCAGTTCACTTTCTTTCAGTGCAAGAAGCGATATTGTCGAGAACAAATTTCAACAACGGCTAGTCTAAGTCATACCAATCCATGCACGAGACTGGCGCTTCGTCAAATCCGAAAAAAAGGTCAATTGGGATGGGTTAGTCGATGCCTTTCACGCAGCCCACCTGGGTTCGATTCCCAACCCTGAACATAGTCTTAGAAAGTTTTTCTGGCCCGAAGAGGCAAATGACCTTAAAGTTAAAGCTTCTGTTATTGAAACAAAAAAAATTTACGTCGTAATGGGAATTGACTTTAATCCGTTGCGATACTATAAGTATCGAGACGAAAAGTATCGATACTAACAGTATCGCTCTGATGCTATATCGATACCAAAAATACTCGATTCTTGAAAAAAAGTATCGATACCTCAAAGTATCGACTCGGTATCGGACATCCCTAATAAGAAGGCAAACGGTTTGATCTCACTGCACAAAACGTCATGAAAAAGGATGCTGTAAACAGTCTTTTAAGTGCTGTTCACAGTTTTTCAAGTGCGTATTGAAAATCGTGTTTCACTTTGCTTCCAAACATCGCTTTGTCATGAACGTCCAAATTTCCGCTTACTGGGATGGAGAGGTAAAGTCACTTTACACGGAAAGACCGATATCAGCATTTTGGCGAAAAAATTAGTTGATTTTCTGATTTTAGTTAGTTATTTTTTGAGACAACTAAAAAAATCTTACTTTTGCTAATTTAGATTTTTTAATTTTAATTTCCTTGATAATAATAAAATATTTATTGAAATGGCTATTTTGTTAGTTGAATTCACCAATTGTCATTTCTTAGCTAAGGCACACTTCATATCCATTCAACTAATTTTTTAGTTGAATTAGAGAAATAAAACGTTGTATTCAACCAACATAAATGGTTGAATTGGTTTCTGCAATTTGCAGCTATATGGCGCTCTGTCGCCGAAATAACGCTAACACCGTAATGACTACTAGCCACTAGAAAATTTCAGTCGCGGTTGTCTTTTCTATATTGGCAGGTATAAATACGATGTTGTATTGGAGAAAAAGACATAAGCGAAACATAAACTTCTTTTTGAACATTTTTCTTCTAAATCGCTGTTTTCTTCATTCGACTTAGTGAAATTGACTCTCTCACTGAAAACTTTGAGCACTCGGAAAATAAAAACCGAATACAAGTAGTACATCGAACGGCGTGGCCCGGAAGGTTGGAAGATACAAAAAACATCATTTGACATGTACAATTAGACTGCAACTTTCGAAACTCAATTCACTGTTCCGCGTAAAAACATTATTACGCACAATCGCTTCAAATGTGCACAAATTCTGAATAAATACACTTTCCACTAACAGTTTACGTCATTTTTACATACCGGTTTAGAAATTTATATATGGATATATCGAAACACATGCGTAAAACATCTAAACAATTTGCAAGCAGTTTCTACAAGACTGTCCCTTTTAGCTTTTTAATGGATTGTTTTGTTTTGAGACTTCTCATGAATTTTGTGGCTAATAAACTGGTGATAGATAAATAGAAACAATTTTTCTGATTTTAAAAACAAAATTAGTTGTCAATGAGAATTTCGTGCTGGATTGAAATATTGCTGGTTTGTGTCCAGAATATTCGCCAACTAAACACATTCTCTAAAAATAAGAGTTTTTTTCAGCAAATAAATTCTCAATTTTAACTAATTTTATAGTTATTTTGGAAATTTTGTTGTTAAAATCAACTAATTCAAAAACAGTAATACGAATTAGGCGCAGAGCTAATTTCGGTCGTTCCGTGTAAGAATACATTTTGGGGCCTCCGATAAACAATGCTTCATATCTCGACACCAATCCATTTTAAAGAGTTCATGTGTTTGGCGTGTTTTCTTGTAATAATATGGTTTACACCTTCTCCGAAGAAATGAGTTCTCTATCACGCAATGCAGGTAAATTATAAATTTTGTCTTACTTCTAGGTGGATTAATGATAACTTTAATTATATCAAGAAAAGGGGACAACTCCAATCGAAAATTCTTCTGAAGGCATTTAGGCTCCAAAATCAACCTCAGAAGCCCAAACAGAAAACGCGTTTCTGTATAATTGGGACCACTGGGCACTGGTATAGGGGGAAAAGTCGCTTACACATCTCTATCTCCGTTAAACGAATTTGAACGAATTTTAACAATCTATGGCTTGTTAGATAGTTATTACCGTGCGGAATAAGTATAAAAACATATTCTGTTTTCAAGGTCAATTGTGACAGATATTGTAAAAAAAATTGAATACTTTGACATAAAACTTCGTTTAACTCAAAAAGTAAACATCCAATCTCAAAGCCATACGTCCGCGTCCAGGGCGACTGGTTTGATCAAAATCGGTCCAGTCATCTCTGAGATCTCGACATCTTTGTTGACAACACACACACACACGGACATTTGCTCAGTTCGTCGAGCTGAATCGATGGGTATATGACACTCGGAAAATGTTCCTAAAGTTTGAGCGAATTCTATACCTATTTTTTTATATTTATTAAAAAAGATAAAAACGGAACTCTCTGCAGTTTCTCTGAAATTGCTGGGTTGATTTTTAAACACTTAGACACAAATAAAAAATGCTTTTGACCTTTTGTTCGGATCTCACTTCCGGTTCCGGAACATTAGGGTGAGATGTGTTCGAAATTTTAAACCGTCATTAAGAGTGGAAATATAAAAAAAAAAAAACAAAGAATTCCCCATTGAGTGGTTAGCCTATGTCTGTGCTTAGGGCATATAACCGTTTCTACTGTTCTTTACGTTTCGTCTTTGACTGGTCAGTGCAGAGCAGTTAAAATTGAACTGCTCATTGCAAACCTAAACAGTTCAACGTCTGCTTAGCAGTACAATTTGAACTGCTCTGCACTGACGAGTCTAAGACGGAACTTAAAGAACAGTAAAGAATTCCTATTAACTTTCAATATTGAAAGTAAAGTTTTTTGAAGAATCCCTTAGTAATAATAATGAAAACCGGAGTTATATGAAAAAGGCTTTATATCACCATTAGGTGGATTAAAACAGGTTTTTATAATACTTGTAACTTTGAAAAATTACGGCTTTCGAGTGAGTTAACAGACAAAATCAAAGTGTGGTTCGAGACTCCCCACTTTCCCCTATATATATAGGATTAATTATGTCGTTTTCGTTTGATGCCAAACCTAGCCCAATTTTCACCCAAACTGCTGTCAAACCGTCTGTTTGAAAGTTTCGAACCTAGTTTCAACGTTGTTGAACTGAAAATCGAGTCAGTTCAAATCTCAAATTTGTATTTGTGTGATGAAACTACTCTGGGTCAGTTTCAGTTTTCTCAAGCGAAAACGACAAATTTAAAAAAAAAACGTCGCCTCTTACTCGAGTACACTTCCCTATTAGCAGAATAGTGATTTTCAAATCTAGTAGTCGGTTAAAGTCTTTTAAAAATTGTCTATAAACTCTTCGCAGTGAAATGAACCGACACGATTTCCTGTGCAGGCTAGATTGAAGTGATATTCTTGAAACACCTCCACCGACGCCCTCACTTTCCTCCGACTGACACACCGATCTCCGCTTTTTTACTTCACGTTTCAGATAAAGCTATCAAACATCAAACTATCTGTCACTGATGACTCGAAAACACGAACTACAGAGGCATTTCTATCCTTAGTTGCCTTCCAAAAGTTTTCGAGCGTATGCTGTTGGATATTATTTACCCGTCAGTAAAGCACATCCTCACAACCGATCAGCACGGCTTTGTCAAAAAACGATCAACTACTACGAATCTAATGAGCTACGTTTCTACTCTGATTGACAAGCTTGAAAAACGACAACAAGTTGATGCGGTGTATTTTGATTTTTCTAAAGCTTTCGATTGTGTTCCTCATGTACTCGCTGTTGAAAAATTGAGACGAAATGGATTCCCTGACTGGATAACAAACTGGATTCTTTCGTATCTTACAGATCGTAGTGCTTCAGTTCGAGTCGGAACTGTACATTCTGATCCTTTCGATATTACATCAGGTGTTCCACAAGGGAGTCATCTCGGACCACTTCTGTTTGTGCTGTTTGTGAATGATCTTTGCAATGAACTGTCGTCGTTTAAAGTAATGTATGCCGATGATTTAAAAATTTACCGAATCATCACAAGCCTTGTAGATTGTTGTGCGCTACAAATGGACATTGAATGTGTCATAGATTGGTGTAATAGAAACGGCATGAGTGTTAATGTTAATAAATGTAATACCATAACATTTTCACGAGTTCAGTCTCCAATTTTATTTGAATACTCAATGATGGCGAATCCAGTCAAAAGAGTTTCTTCGGTAAAAGATTTAGGCGTAGTTCTCGACCGTAAGTTACGCTTCACCGAACAGCTTTCGATGGTTATTGCTAAAGCTTTTGCCGTCCTGGGACTTATCAAACGCAACACTAAAGACTTTAACGACGTTTATTGTCTCAAGGCTGTTTACATTGCTCTAGTGCGCAGTATTCTAGAATACGGAGTTGTAATCTGGGCTCCATACCACAACGTTCACATCGACCGGATCGAACGAGTGCAGAAATGTTTTGTCCGATTCGCGCTTCTAAGACTTCCTTGGCTTAATCGGCTTCAGCTACCACGTTACGAAGATCGCTGTGTTCTCATCAACTTACCCACGCTGCAAAACCGGCGGATATTTCATCAACGACTTTTCGTTTTTGATTTGCTTAATAATAACATCGACTGCCCCACACTTCTGGCAAGGATTCATATCAATGTTCCGGGAAGATCTTTGCGAAGAATGGACTTCATACGACGATCAGCTCATCGCACACAGTATGGACAAAATAATCCAATGGATGTTTGCTGTAATCAATTCAATAGAGTTTATCATCTGTTTGATTTTACTATGAACAAAGACACATTTAAATCGAAAATATTGTTAAGTTAATGTTTTTAGACTAGATAGATAATAATAAGTCTGTGCGATAGTTTTTACTCTAATCGAAGACAAATAAATTTAAATTTAAAAACATGCTATTTCAGCAATCAAATTACCTGATCCATGACATCAATGGATTAAAGAAGAGATCACATCGGGGGTCTACAAATATATGTAAAAAAACAAGCCGAATAATCCCACTATCGACATTTCGAGCGTGTGTCAGATGTGTCAAATTTCCCATGATTGCTGGTTTGGAATCGGACAGTTCTTTTTTTTTTGTTCACTTCCCGGTCCTCCCTCCGACCTCACCGGCCATCAGATATTCCAATCAACTGCCGGGTCTCCGTTTTTCATCATCATCATGAGCACATAATCTGCACCTACACGGCAACAACAACAACAGCAACAACAAAAAAACATGCCGACAAACGAGAAAACAGAGGCACCTGACTCCGCAATAAAAATAATCCGGACTAGTTTGATAGTCCAGTCTCGTTTGTGCAAATGTTGTTATTTTACCCCATCGAGAGATAGAATGAAAGAAAGAAAGAAAAAAAACCCATCAACAACAAGCGCCAAAGTGGAATAGCTATAATACAACAGACTGCTGCATCATAAACACCGAGGTCCCGTTTGATATTCCGACGAGAGCGCACCGAAAATGTCCGTTTGATAGCGAATTGATTGCTGATTGCATACCTAATTGGGCCTCGTTTGAAATCGGATATTCGGATTCGATAAACAGGGATTTTCTGTACCGGAAAGTAAGCTCTGCGCTACTGGCCGCCGAGGGTCATCTCATCCGGCGTTGGTCGGCTGGGAAATTCTGGCGTAAACTGAATTAATAAACAGTACTTGGCCATCCTCAATCATTCATTCATTCATTCGTTCATTGCCCATCCGAGACTGAATAAGGCTCGGTTGAAAAAATTAAAAATTACCATAGAAATTGGAGTGTGCATTATGAAGTTCAGATCATTATAATTATGATTTTTCGAGAGCCCGCAAACCCGCGAGTTCGATGTTATGGAGTGTCACCACTTAAGCTAAGGCCCTAACGACGTCAAATCGTCCAACCGAGCGAAAAACAAACTCTGTCAGGTGATTTGAAACTGAAATTGATCGTTTTGTTTCTGCTTGTCCTCCACGCGGGAAAGACGACAAACACTGGATCCCGTGATCCGAGGAAAGTTCGGTCAACCGTCCCGAAGCCGATGGCATTTCAATTTTCTTTCAACCGTCACCTTCTGCGCAGAAATAATGGAATAGAATGAAACACAATGCGATTTAATACCATATTCATTTGTTTTTATTTAATTTGTTTGGTCTGATCCCGTAGAAAAGCACGAGAAGACACTGGCAGGAAAAATAATTACACTTTTATCTGTCTGTCGGCGTCTTGGTCGGGACTCCCCCGGCAACCCAAGGACAGCAGCTTGTAAGCCGGTGATTGATCGTTCACCTGGGGGATCGGGAAAGAAGGGAGGTGCACGAGGTGCTGGTGGTTGGAACATCGCGCAAGTGATTCTTTGTTTGCTCTTGGGGAGGGGTTCCAAGTCGTGTTTGTTTGGGAGGCGATGGTCGTGTGTCAAATGGGATCGATAAATTTTCCCTTGGGGATGTTTTTTTTTTGTTTCACCCACTGTCTGACGGAAATTGATTGCTTATTAGCTAGAGCAAGCGGAAAATTGTTTGAGTTTTCCGCGAATTCCGGCGTTTGTGGGTGCAGATATTTCCAACACGATTGGTGTTTTAATCTGGGTACGGTGATCCTTGGACTAGGGCGTCGTGGTGGACACATTAATGAGAGTTTTCGCTTTACTCTCGGAAATGTTTTACGTGCCTTTCAGAACGTGGGAATTAAAGAATGTTTCATTGAAAAAATAATATAAAATAGCAACATATATAACTAGCGAAAACAACGAACAAAAACAATGACGATAATTATAAATAATAACATTACTTCCTTTCAATATCTCAATATTTAGAAACACATCATAGAACAAACTTATAAGATATGAGCAGAAAAGTTTCGAATGGTATAACATCCTAAATTTAAACCATTTGATCATCATTGAATCGATAAAGTATTTAAATTTCCTTTCGTGATCTATTTGCATAATTTATTTGATGATTTTCGCAAGCTTACCATATAGTTGTCATGTATTTTTTTCAAAATGGCTCTGAATATTTTTCATGTGTGTTTACGATTTTTCGATTTCTTTTTTATGACGTTCATTTCTTTCTTTCGATTGCTTGTGTTGTTTTCGTATGTCACATTTGTTTCTTTATTTGTAACATTTGTACATTTTTTATTTCCTCTATTTTTTTCATCTCTATCATTTGCATCCTTTTTCTCTTTGTGTCGGTTTTCTTCACACCATTTCTTGTTTATTTATTTGTATTAATTATTATAGTTATATGTTTTCTTCGTTTTGTTTATCCCATTCAACTTCCTAGCTTGTTTATTTATTCGTATCATTCCTTTAATGTGATTTTTATCTTCTCTTCTAGTAAAACTTTTTCATATCGTTCGATTTTATCAATTCTTCCGTTTTGTTTGTTTTTAATATTTCTATATTCTTCTATATTTCTCGTTTCGATTGTTGTTTTGTTTCGTTCATGTATTAAAATTGTTTCGTTTATTTTATTTCTTTCACATATTAAAACACTTCTATTACTTCTCTTATTTTTCCATACTGTTTTTTATATATCGTTTATTTAGTCTCGGCTTTAACTGCAGAAAGTCGTCAAACGGGGAAGTTTATACTGGTTCTTATATTGTTTTTTATTGCTTCCATTCATTTATTACGAAAATTTCCGTCCTTTCTTCGATTGGCATTAGTTCCTTCCTTTCATTTTTCCTATTGCTTGGAATTTTCTTCTAGTTCATCGGTTTTATTTACAAGTTTCCTTCGTTTCATCATTTTTTCTTCGATTTTTAGAATCTCTTCCATGTTGTTTGATGTTCTATCTTCATATTATATAGATTCCTTAAAATTTACTTGTTTTTGCATTTTTGTCATTCTCATATAGAAACGTTTTGCAATCACTATAAAAAACGACTTTTGAACCGAGGCCCGGACATTCGACTCATTTCGTCGAGCACGTAAAATGGCTGTGTGTGAATTAGTGTGTATGTAACGTTTTTTTTCACTAATTTTTTCGGAGATGGCTTAACCGATTTTAACAAACTTAGATACAAATGAAAGCTCTTTAGATCCCATACTAAATTCATGAATTTTGTTTGGATCCGACTTCCGGTTCCGAAGTTATGGGGTAAAATATGCGAAAAAATGAAAATATGTGTACTAACTTTTCTCAAGGATGGCGCCACCGAATTCCGAACCGAAATAAAATGTTTGCTTTAATAGCAAAAAGCTCATAACTTCTTACTAGTATCATTGAAGAAGAATATAATTAACATCCGAAATACGTAGCTGTGTAATTACATCTGTTATACTTCGTATTTTGACGTATGTAATATTAATGGAATTCAATGGCATTTTGAATTGATACTTTCACTTATCTATCTTTTCATTCCTTTAATTCAATTTTTTTAACCTTATTATTTTTTTACTGTTATTAGTATTCTTCACATCATTTCTTATTTTTTAATGCTCATTAGTCCTTATTTTTTTTTTCGTTTCCTTCATCACATTCAATTTGTTGTTACTTTTATTTTTTCTGTTTTTCACGTCGTTTTTTTTTTTTTGTTCTTTTATTCTAGTTTCATTCACTTTCTCCATTTCATTAATTTTACTATTCGATTTGTTTTGTTTTTAAAGCTGCATTTTTTAAACTATCATTTTTATTTTCTTCAGTTCTTTATTTTTACCTATTTTTTAAATTGTTTACATTATTTCTCTTGTTATTTTCATTACTCTTTGCCTCTGCAAATTTTTACGGTTTCCTTCATTTTTATAATTCATTTTACTTCAATTCTTGCATTTATTACCCCAAGGAGTTTTGATGCCTCAGGCGTACGAATACTTTTCTTTACGTTTCGTCTTAGACTCGTCAGTGCAGAGCAGTTCAAATTGAACTTAGCAGAAAATAACGTTTTCGCTCGGAACGTCAGCAAAAGCATGGCACTTCGATGCCAATTAAAAAGTATTTTGCAAATAACATTAACTTTACGTCTGCTTAGCGGATCAAGTTGAACTGTTTTAGTTTGCACTGAACAGTTCAATTCGAACTGCTCTACACTGACGAGTCTAAGACGAAACGTAAAGAAAAGTAAAAATGTACTCTAAGCAAAAACTTAGGTTAACGCCTAAATGTAAATGAATAATTATTTCTACGTTTCGTCTTCGAGTCACCGGTGCATTAGTAGTGATATCTTTCCTATCTTTTAATTCATCTAATTTAATTTTTTTTTTCATCCCTACAATTTGCATCCTTTTTCTCCTTGTATCTGTTTTCTTCACACCATTTCTTGTTTATTTATTTGTGTTCATTGTTATATTTATATGTTTTTTTCATTCGCTCATCCCATTTAACTTCCTAATTTGATTGATTTAATGTGACATTTGCTTGGTTACTTTTATTTCTTTCTGTTTTTCACATCGTTTTCTTTTCTGTTGTTGCTTTCATTCTGATTTTATTCACCTTCTCCATTTCATTATTTTCTCATCTAAACAAAGTTTTTCGATTGGTTTCGTTTCTTTTTTTGCTGCAGCTGCATTATTTTTCAATTTTTGTATTTATTTCCTTCAGTTCTTTATTTTTTCAAACCTATTCGTTTGATATTATTTCTGTTGTTACTCTCATTCCTCCTTGCCGTTTCGCTCATTGATAAATTAAATTTTTACGGTTTCTTTAATATTTGTAACTCTTTTTTTTAATTATCTCAATTCTTTCATTTATTTCATCTAGAAGTTCTGATGCCTCATAAGTAACCGTGAGTGACATGTTCTATAGTGATATTGCTTTTCTAATCTTCATGTTCTTCATTACTTTCGTATCCTTTGTTTTTGTTATTCCGTATATCCTGTCTCTTTTTTCTTTTCTTGCCATTTTTCTAATTATTCATATTTCTGTTACTTCTCACATTTTGCCATTTTTATTTATTTTGCTGGAAAACCCGACTTTCGAACATAGCCTCGGAGACCCATAGTGTTATACACCGATTGACTCAGCTCGACGAGATCGGACTGTGTGTGTATGTATTTGTGTGCATGCATCTTTTTAAAAATTTCAAAAAAAATACATCAAAATGACACTAAATCTCGACGTTTCGTGCATTTGACATAAAACCAAAATGGGGTTCAAAAATGAGTCTAAATTAGTGTCAGAAATTATCCTTAAAAAGACAAAATATATTTTAATGAGGTTGTTTTGATGAAAGAGAAAGGCATTAGAACACTACTAGGAGGATAAAGAATATTTTTTCTATATCTTTTATTTAGCTTTTACTGCAGAAAATTGTTGACCGGGAGAGTTCATATTGTTTTTTATTGCTTCCATTCATTTGTTGGTACAATTTAATTCCCGTCCGTCATTTCTTTAATTGATTGATTGGCATTATTTCCTTCATTTCATTTTCCAATTTCTTTAGGTTTTCTTCTAGTTCATTTGTTTTATTTACAAGTTTCCTTCATTTCGTTATTTTTCTCAGATTGTTTAAATTTCTTTCATGTTCTTTTATGATTTATCTTCAAACTTCTTATATTAAACTCATTCTTTCGTTTGCTAAATTTTTTGCATTTTCTTTCAATAGTTCACTTTATGCCATTCTCTATGTTTTATGTTCTAAACAAAGTTTTTCGATTTGTTCCGTTTCTTTTTTTGATACAGATACTTTTTTTAATTTTTTAAACCTATGTTTTTATTCGTTTGATATTATTTCTGTTGTTACTCTCATTCCTCTTTGCCATTTCGCTCAATAATGAATAAAAATTTTACGGTTTCTTTCATATTTGAAGTTCTTTTTCCTCAATGCTTTAGCAGTTTTGATGTCTCATGGGTAACTGATTTGTGTAAAGCGTAAATGAATTATCAATTCTACGTTTCTTCTTCCAATCATCGGTGCATTAGTAGTGACATGTTTTGTAATGATATTGCTTTTCTTATCTTTACTTTTTCATTTCTTCCGTATCCTTTGGTTTTGTTATTTTTTATATTTTTTCCTCATCTCTTTTTTTATTTCTTGAAGTTAATCTAATTATTTATTTTTCTGTTACTTCTCAAATTTTGCGATTTTGTCGTTTCCTTATTTGCGTTCATATTCTTTTTCTTTCATATTGTCTTTCTATTTTTCTCCTTCAACTTAGTTTTCACTTTTTGCAGTTCTTCATTTCTATGATTTCTCTCATTTATTTAGGTGATCTCAATACTGCTTTTTCGTGTGTTTTGTTTCATTTTTTTTTCATTTCATTGGTTTCTCTCTTTCCCTTTCATGTCTTTCTATTCCATTTTCGTTTCATTCATTTCTTCCAATTATTTCATTTCTCTCTTAACGGTTTCATTTTATCATTACTTCCGTTTTTTTTTCATTTGTATCATTTGTTCAATTCTTTAATTTCTCTCGTATCTTCGATTCATTCATTTCTGTCGATTTTTCAACAACTCTTTTTTATCTCTGATTATATCTCTTTCTTGTATTTCCATCATTCATTTTCTGCATGTCTTCCGGCTATTCGCCTCTATGATTTCGATCATGTAGATAAACTAGTCATCCGTTGTCTTTTGAATTCGTTCCTTTAATTTAGTTAAATTATTTCAGATCTCTGCGTATAATTCTTTCTTACATTTCTACCATTTTTTTCTCTTTCGTATAAATTAATACGTTTCTTCTTTTATATTTTAAATCTTTCAATCCTTCTTTTCAACCACTTCCATTTTTTTCTCTCTTAATGCAATCATTTCCTTTATTTCATTCCTTTCGTTCATATCCTTTTTATTATTTTTTTTTGAATTTCTTTTGTTTATTGGATTTCTATTAATTCCTTCGTCGTTTTTCAATTTCTATCGTTTGGTTTCGTTTATTTTATAACTTTTATCTAACTCCAAGCTTTCTTATTTCCCGTTTCAATTTCGTTTATTTCTTACATTTTTTTTATTTCTTCAATGTCTTGAACATCTTTGATTTCTTTAATTTTATTAATGTCTTTAAATTCTTTAATACCTTTAATTTCGTTAATTTTTTTAAATTTCTTTTTTTTTCAATTTCTTTTATTTCTTTAATTTCTTTAATTTCTTTAATTTCTTTAATTTCTTTAATTTCTTTAATATCTTTAATTTCTTTAATTTCTTTAATTTCTTTAATATCTTTAATGTTTTTTATTTCTTTATATTCATTTTTTAATTCTTTTATATCTCTAATTTTTTCAATATCTTTAAAATATCTTTTATTTCTCTAATTTCTTGTATTTCTCTAATTTCTTTAATTTCTTCAATTTTTTTAATTTCTTTAATTTCTTTAATTTCTCTAATTTCATTAATTTCATTAATTTCTTTAATTTCTTTAATTTCTTTAATTTCTTTAATTTCTTTAATTTCTTTAATTTCTTTAATTTCTTTAATTTCTTTAATTTCTTTAATTTCTTTAATTTCTTTAATTTCTTTAATTTCTTTAATTTCTTCAATTTCTTTAATTTCTTTAATTTCTTTAGTTTCTCTAATTTCTTTAATTTTCTAATATCTTAAATTTCTTTAATTTATTAAATTTCTTCATATTCACATTGTTTAAATTTCTTTTGTTTCTTAAATTTCTTCAATTTGTCTCATATTTTTAATTCCTAATCTCTATAATATTTTTCATACCCTTAATTTTTTTTATTCTCGTTTTTTCTCATTTTCAATTTATTCAATTTCTTTAATTTTTTTCATTTCTTTATTTTTTTAAAAATATCTTTAATATTTCTAATATCTTCAATTTTCTGATTTCTTTAATTTCTTTGATTTGTTGAATTCCTTTAATATGTTAAAATTCTTTAATTTTTTCAATATATTTTATTTCTTCAATTTCTGTAATATTTTGTTTTAATATCTTGAATTTCCATAAGTTCTTCATTTCTGTAGTTTCTTCATTTTCTTTAAATTTTCATTATTTTCCACTTCTTCATTAACTTCATTTTTTTTCACTTACTTCATTCCTTTCATTTTCGTCCTTTTCATTTGTTTCACGGGCAGAGATAAAAGGTGAAATTTCGAATGTTTTCAGACAGGGTTTTAAGGAGTCTGTGAACTCTGGGAAAAAGATAGCGAACTGATGCACGAAGTTGGTCTGCGTTATCTTTAAATGTTTGTACATGTCTTACTAATCAATGTATGCAAAAAATACGTCTACATTTCTTACTAATATTGTCTGCAAATCGTAACTGCCATACATCAAATTTTACTTAATTAATTTATTTAATTTTATTGCATATTTATTGCAAAAGGCCATTTTTCTATTTTTAGTTTTCATTCCGATCCTTAATTTTGCTTTCATGTATTTAAATTTCTCATCTTTTTATGTTATTGTATTGCACTCATTTTCTTTCTTTCGTTCCACGTATTATTTCTATATTTTATTTCACTGCATAAACTTATTATTAATTGTTTATTTATTTACAGGTTTATTATTCATACATTGTGTACCTTTTTTTAATTTCCTTCATGTCTGTACCTCTACCGAATTTTCTTTCCATCTTATGTTTTATTGGTTATGTTATTTTTTGTCTTTCCCGTGCCTATTTTGATTATTTTTTTGTTGTTTCTGTCATTTTGTTAAGGTTGCAGTATTAATTTTCTTCATTGAATTCAATTTATTTATTTCATATATTTTCTAATTTTTTTCCTTGAATATTTCGTTCTTTTCTTTTCTCTTCTTTCATTTCCAAAACGAAGTCTTGGCATTAAATTCCATTTGTAGAATTTGGTCTTTCTATTTCAACAAACTCCGCAGCCGATTCTTGCAGAATCATTGCATGACTAGTACTTTGATCCTACTGATCCTACCGCTAACATTTCTTCCTGTTTCATTTCTATCGTTTAGATTGGTTCGTTTTTCATTTCTTTCATTTCTTTCTTCTTCCTTGAATTTTTGTTCTACATTTTGTCTGCAGTTATCGTTTTCTTAGTTTTCGTTGGTTTTCTCCTTTCTTTTCTATATTTCATTTCTTTAATGTTTCCTTTGTTTCGTGTTTTTTTTTCTGTAGTGCTTCAGCTAGAGTTTCATTTATTACAATAATTTCTTCTGGTTCATTTCGTTTTTCGTTGTATTTATTTCTTTCTTCTTCATTTCTTACATACATTTCGTTCATTTGGTTTTTCGATATTGCTTTCATGTAGACTTTTTTTTAAACTTTTTTACCGGTATTTTAGATTTCTGTTTCGTTTCGTTTCGTTTTGTTTCTGAAATGCCAAAAAGTGACCTGAACTTTTTTTCCTTTTTATTTTTGATAATGTCATTTATTCCGGTAGCGGTTTTATTTAATTTTTCGTTTTATGGATTTTGTTTGATTTTGTAACCCTGCTTCGGATGTATAGGTTGCAAAAAGTTTTATTTCTCTTCGTTCCTTTCGTTTTAGTTATTGCATTTGCTCGATTTTCTTCACTCATCTTATTTGAACGATTTTTCTCGAATACTAAATGGTCCTTCTTTGTTAAATTTGTTCAGGTAATTTTTATATTTTATTTTTACGATGTGATATTTGGTATGATATTTAAGAGGGAAACATACGAGTCTAGCAGGATGGTTTAGTAATTAGTTTCTCTATTCATTTAGAGGTTTTGGTACTTTAAGGGAAGCATTTTATGTTGATCGGCTAATGCCACATCGTGTTAGAAAAATTCTGTAGCTTTTCACTCCTTGCGAAATCTGTTTCCAGAAGCTAGCTTCTTCCAACGAAAAAAAGTAACTGTCTAATGTTCAGACGTAAACAAGTTTTTCGAAGTCACCGCCTGCTATGAAGCGGTAAAAGAACTCCTTTCGTATTTCTAACCAAGCGATAGATGGAACGACCAACAAGACATAAAAACAAGCTTCCCGTATTTTTCCTTTTCTTTTTGCATATCACTAGCGCTAACCAACCGACCGGTATCGAACCGAACAATACCCGGACAGCTAAAAACCATTCAACCGCAGGAAAGCAATTTATGTTATCCCTGAATTTATGTTACCCTCCATAGCGGTGAGAATAAAAACGTGAAGAGCGCTATCACACATGGCCTTCTACGATAACCAGAAACGGTTCAAGTTCAATTTGAGGTTTCCTTCTCGGAACGTCATTAAACCGATAGCATCCGAATACATAAACAGTTTACGGGTATGGAAGGGACTTTGGCCGTTCTGTTTGGCTCATGTCTGATTCAACTAACAGCAGTCCAGAACCGGACAAGAAAACATCAATTAGTGCTTGCCATTCTGACAGTAAGTATAGGTAGTCCAAAAACAACTCAGTGAATGAAGTGTCATAACACCCCGGCACAACCCGTCGGCCCAACTTGATGAAAATGAGATTTTCCCGTCGACTTCTGACCCGATGACGACGACGAGTGGTCGTGACTTTCCGTGAACTACGCATCACTCATTTGTCCTGAATCTAAATTGACCACCTCTTTTTTTTTGTTGTTACCCGTAGATGAAACGTGCCGCTCGGACGAGTTTACCTGTGCCAACGGACGGTGCATTCAGAAACGGTGGCAGTGCGATCGGGATGACGACTGCGGTGATAACAGCGACGAAAAAGGATGCCAGGCGGCGACCTGCGATCCGTTGAAACAATTTGCCTGCTCGGAAAACTACTGCATCACGGCCAAGTGGCGCTGCGACGGCGAACCGGACTGCCCGGATGGATCGGACGAACGGGTGAGTGTGACTGTATTTCGGGTAGGGTATGGCAGTCACGTGACTGTTGTCACTCGAAATTAGTTTGGTTCCGCGTGAGGTTTGTTAATTTTTTACTGCTGAATTTAACGGGGTGATTCCAAAAGTTTTCTAAATTTGCTTCTATTGTTCTCCAATAATTGTTTTTTGTCATATCCCAACGGATAACAAAAAATGGAAATGCGACACCAAAAACGAAAAGTATTTTTTCTGACGCAAGATTCGAACCTGCAACTTTCTTCAGACCATGCACATGTTCTTCACAGTTTGAGCTACCCTGGAATGTTACGGAACACTGAAAGCAAGTATGTGAAGTTTTTATTGGGTCGCGCTTTTCGTTATTCAACCTATTCAAAATTGTTACAAAACTCTAAACTGTTACAAAATCATATCAAACAAAAAAATCCAAATTGTTTCGAAATCGTTTGAAAACTGTTTCAGAATTGTCTCGAATATATTTCAAAACTATCATAATATTGATTCAAACTTGTCTCAGAATTGCAGTAATTTTTTCTTTTATTTCTGTTTCAAATAGTCTTGAAATTGTTTCAGAACTTGTTCAATATTGTTTCTCAATAATTTCAAAATTGTTCTTTCACACTTAGTCGATACCTTTCACGCAGTCCACCTGGGTTCGATCCCCAACCTCGCACATAGGGTCAGAAAGCTTTTCTGTGCCGAGGTGGCGTATGACAGTGAGTTTAAAACCTCTACAATTGAAACAAAAAAAAAAGAAACGCAAAAATACGCACACGAGGTACCAAAAACCCCTGAATGTCTCCAGTTGTTGGTGGTTTAGAAAAATTCAACAGTCTCAAAGTGTTTCAAAATTGTATCCAGATTGTCTAGCAAAAGTCTCATGTTGCACACTTGTACCGAAAATGTCCCTAAATTATTTGAAAGTTGTATAAATTTTCTTATAATAAAGACTGTCCCAGAAAGTATGAACGCACTTTGATTTCGTTGTAAATAATTCACAAGTGTTAGATATTCAAATTTTATTCGATACACAGATAATATTAGGCTACAACAACAGAATATTATTCTCAACATTTGCTACTTAGCCATTGTAGACTAGCTGGCGCACCTTCTTGCGAACGTTCCTCATTAAATTCCGTACAGACTTCTTGGCGACAAGTTTTGACACTTTTTTCCAATCTTTTTCGAACTGTTGAATGGTTTCGGCTGCCGAGACATGTTTCCTAAGATGTGTCTTCGTTAATGCCCAAAATTCCTCAATTGGTCGATGTTGTGGGCATTTTGGTGGTTTCATGTCTTTTGGAACGAAAGTGACATTTTTGGTAGTATACCATTCTACCGTTGATTTCAAGTAGTGGCAAGAAGCAAGATCTGGCCAGAAGACAACAGGATCCTTGTGGCTTCGAATCATGGGTAGAAGTCGTTTTTGTAAACATTGCTTGATATATATTTCGCTGTTCATTGAAGCAGTGGTGGTGAAGGTTTTCGAAATCTTACCGCAGATACAAATTGCTTGCCAGACCATAGCTTTCTTACTAAATTTTTCGACTTCAATCGATGTCTCGGACTGGTTTAACACTTGCCCTTCTCGCACCGTATAATATTGTGGTTATATATTGGTTTCGTCGTCCATGATTATGCAATTCAAATTTCCAGCAAGAATCGTATTGTACAGCTTTCGAACTCTCGGCCTGATCGATGCTTCTTGTTTCGGACTACGTTTTGATTGTTTCTGCTTCTTATAGGTTCGAAGATTCAAACGTTCTTTAGCACGAAGAACATTTGACTTCGAAGTGCCCACTTTTTGGCCACATCCCGAACTGAAACCTCCTTCTTTTGCTCGAACGCCTTCAGTATACGTTTATCCAACTGAGAGTTAGTAGGACCTTTTTTTCGACCCGTTTTCGGTTTATCCTCAAAGGTGTTATCCTCACCGAACTTCCTGATTGCATTTCGCACGGCTTTTTCACTTACTCCTTCCAATTTTGCTATCTTTCTCAGTGAAGGTCCGCGTTCTGTGCACTTTGTACACAATTTTTCGACGTTGTTCTGCTGAAAGTCCACGCATTTCGAAACAAACCAATGAAAACGAATAAACAACTGCACAAGTGGTTAGAGAAGAGTCAGTCTTTAACTTTAAGAACTGGTCTTAAATTGTTCCCAGAATTGATTCAAAATTCATTCATTGGTTTCCATTTTCCGAAGATTTCTTTCAAAATTGTTTCAACATTGTTACAAAGCTGTTTCAAGATTTTTTTCTGAAATTGCCTTTAAGGTTTTTCATTTATTTTAAATTTTCTCTAAACGGTCTTCAAATTGTTTTCGAAAGGTCTCCAAATAGTTTTAGAACTGTTTCATCAAAATATCATTTCAAATTTCTAAATTATTTCTACATGCTTTCCAGAGTCAGAGTTGTGTTGAAATTACTTCGGCACTCTCTGAAAATAATCTGAAATTTATACCAGAAATGTTGGACATTTTGTTGAATTGTCTCCAAACTTTCTAAAAGTGTTTCAACAAAGTTTTCGAAACGTAGGTTTAAAAAATCTTCATTTTTTTCCAAACTGTTTTTTCTGTTAAACTGTTTCAAAATTGTTTCAATATTAAATTTGAAAGCAAAACCTGCTTCAGAATTATGACTGTTCCAAAACTGCTTCGAAATTTTCTAAAAATTGTTTCAAAATAGTCTTAGAATAGTTTCACAATTGTTCCAGAACCATCTAAAATTTCATTTTTTACGTTTCGCTTTCAGCTCAACTGTGCGTCAGAAGTTTATGTTGAACTGCTAACGTCACCTAACGGTTCATCATAAACCGCTGAGCAGACGCAAAGTTAATGCTATTTACATATACACTTATCACACCGAAGTTCTATGTCTTTACTGATGTGCCGAAAGAAACGAAACTAAGTAACGACGTTACTGCCGTCAACAGATAGTAGTACACAAGACTATTTCCATTTTTTACGATTCCGTGTGTACTTAGCACAAATCCGGTACCCACGCGGTACCAAACCCCTAAATATCTAAAATTTGTTCCAAAATTGTCTCGAATTCAATTGAAAGTTCTTCCAGCATTGTATCGAAAATATTTCAAAACTACTAGGACATTGATTTAAAATTGTCTCAGAATTGTTCCAAATTTATTCTGCACTGTCTGAAAAAGTAGTAAATTTTTTTAAATCATGTTTCAAATTCTTTTTTCAGAATTATCATCAAATTGTTCCAAAATTGTTTTTGTACAGTTTCAAATTCTTTTCAATTTATCACACTATGTTGGAAACCAGCCTCAATATTTTCAAATTGTCTCAATCCTTAATTTTTTTTAAAATGGTCCAAAACAGTTTTAAAATAGTAAAGAAATTACAATTGTTCAAAAATTATTTCGAAATCATTTGAAAACTGTCCAAAATTGTCTCGAAATCTTTAGATAAAATGCCCGAAAATTGACTCCAAACTGTCTCAAAATTGTTCCAAATTTTATCAGGAAACTATCTAAAACTGATCTTAACTATTTCCGATTTGTCTTTCAATTGTTTGCAGAATGTTCTAAATTTATTGTACATTATTCCTCTATGTTTCGAACAAGTCTCAAAACTTATTGAAACAATGTCAATAGTGATTTATTATTTTAGTTGTAAATCCGCCATAACTAAGTTCAGTTTTTCAATGACTGAGCGGAAACATATATTGGAGAAGTCAAATGAATGAAAAACTAACAGAAAAGATGATTTTTTTTGGAAAAAGATACACTCAGAGACAGGACTCGAACCTGCGTTCGTATGAATCTTGTTTTAGTCACTCTAAAACGCCAGACTTAGTTATGGCGGCTTTACGTCAAACAACTAAAATAATAAATCGTTAAAACCAATTGCGGTTTGGTTTTCCGTAACAATCTGCTTTTGGTAGGAAAGCAATCAATACAACCTTCATAAGGGTCTATCGCTGACGATGTCCAGCCAGCGACTGACACAATTAAAGAAGGTGACAAGCGATTATAAATACACTCTCCTACTCAATGCTTGATCGGAGAAATGCCCTATTGATTCCCTACAACTTCTTCCTGGACGCCATTTTTGTACGATGAACGGTTTCTGAATTACAACGAGACCCGTAAACTGTTTTAGCTGTAACTTCTTAATTTTTCAAAAGGCACGGATGGGATAGCCATCAATCTGTAGGTTTTAATAACAACTTTAAAATAAAAATTATCAAAAAAAATTAAAACCCTGATTTTTTTTAATTTAACTTTTTCGGATTATTTTGTAATTATTGAGAAAAAAAATCAATGATGACAATGGTTCCGGAGATATGATTGTATAAGTGACGTAACCGACAAAACACGTTGTTTTTTACCGCTCTAATGTATATAAGAGTGCCAATATTTCGGGATCACCTCTAATTTCGTAAAGCGCTATTGTTCAAAAGTTTAAGCATCTCGAAAAAAGTCCTCATGCAAAATTTGAGCTGAATCGGACGTGGGTAAGGGGTGCTGCCCAGCGGTTAAAGTTTGAAAGCTTTCGATCTTGAAATTTCCGAAATCGAAAATTTTTTAATGCAAAAATCTTAAAATTGCAAGAAGCATCGAGATTTAGTGTTATCTCAAAAAATTTTTCCTAGATGACACTAAATCTCGCCGTTTCATGCAATTCTAAGACTTTTGGCATCAAAATTCTAACACTTTTGGCATCAAAATCAAAGGCCAATTCGACTCAAGAATAATTTTCGAAAAAGGCGTGTGTTTTTTGTATTCACTTTTTTCAAATCATGTTAACACGGAAACTGTACATTGTACCAAAAAAGGTGTCCATGCACTCTAAAAAAATATACACCGTTTAAAAGTTGAATACTTTTTCAAGAATTAGAAAACCAACCGAAAAACTAAAATTTAAAATGTTTGGCCTGCTTCGATTCAATTGAGACTTTACTAACCGAAGCCGTTTTCCTGTGTTGTGTTCACTGCAGGGCTGCACCAATCCAACACCGCCCACGGTGAATCCGTGTCTTTCGCTGGAATATCAATGTAACGATCGGATAACGTGCATCCACAAGAGCTGGATTTGTGACGGCGAGAAGGACTGTCCCCAGGGAGATGACGAAATGCCACCGATCTGTCAGAACGTGACCTGCCGGGCGGATCAGTTCCAGTGCAAAAAGGACAAAACCTGCATCAACGGACGTTTCCATTGCAACGGAAAACCGGACTGTTCCGATGGAAGCGATGAGTTGGAGTGTGGTGAGTGGCGATTTTTTTCTAGGTTATGGTGGTGTAAAATAATCGTTTTTTTTTGTGATGATTTGTTTCAGTTGATCGACCGGTAGTTAAATGTGATCCGAAAACCGAGTTCGACTGCGGTGGTGGAATGTGTATTCCCCTGTCGAAGGTGTGCGATAAGAAGGGAGACTGTCCGGAATTCCAGGATGAACCGACCGACAAGTGCGGTAAAAACGAATGCCTGCAGAACAACGGTGGATGTTCGCACTTGTGTGTGGATACACCGGCCGGATACTACTGCGATTGTAAGCCTGGGTATGTTTTGAATCATTTTGAAATGACGTGGACTGATCGACTAATAAACAAAAAAAACCCTCAGGTTCAAACTGGTAAATAACCGTACCTGCGAAGACATCGACGAATGTCAGGAGGCCGGATCGTGCTCTCAGATGTGTACCAACGAGATCGGAACGTTCAAGTGCGAGTGTATGGCCGGTTACCTACGAGATCCCCGGGATCACACCAAATGTAAGGCAACCGAGGGACACGCGTCGCTGTTGTTTGCTAGACGACACGACATTCGGAAAATTTCACTCGATCACCGCGAGATGACGTCGATCGTGAACGATACCAAGTCGGCTACGGCACTGGATTTCGTATTCCGCACGGGGATGATCTACTGGAGCGATGTATCCGAGCAGCGGGTTTACAAGTAAGTTTCGATGCTAGTGGTTATGACACTGCAGAGAAGTTATTCGATGTTCTTTCATCGTGCAGGGCTCCCATCGACGAAGGTTCCGACAAAACGGTGGTGGTGAAAGATCAAACCGTTACTTCGGACGGACTGGCCGTGGATTGGATCTACAATCACATCTACTTTACCGACATCAAAAAGTCAACTATCGAACTGACAAACTTCGATGGCAACATGGGAAAGATTTTGGTCAAGGACGATCTGGAAATTCCGCGAGCGATCGCGTTGGATCCAATCGATGGGTAATTTTTGGCTGGGTTTAATTTTTGTGATTGATGAATTGAAAGCCTTTTGTTTTTTTTTGCGCAGATGGATGTATTGGACTGATTGGGGAACCAGCCCTCGAATCGAACGTGCTGGCATGGATGGAACTCACCGTCAGGTTATCGTGAACTACGAAGTCAAATGGCCCAACGGAATTACACTGGATCTGGTTCGGAAACGTGTCTATTGGGTTAGTATGACACCAGGACTAAGGACCGATAGGTGATGATAATAATCGATTTCCTTATGACGCAGGTTGATGCCAAGTTGAATGTTATTTCGTCATGCAATTACGATGGAACACAGCGCACGGTTGTTCTCTATTCGGCGGATTATCTGCGACACCCGTTCTCGATCACGACCTTCGAAGATTATGTGTACTGGACGGATTGGGACAAAGAATCGGTATTCAAGGCTAACAAATTCAACGGAAAAGATATTGAACCCGTAACGGCCATGCACATGGTAAGGCAAACCGTTTGCCGTTTGACATTTTCGATCACCAAAACCCCTCAATTATTCAATACTATTCCAAAAAACAGCTGCAGCACCCGATGACCATTCACGTGTATCATCCGTACCGTCAACCGGACGGAACTAACCACTGTCAGGCGGTAAACGGGCACTGTTCACATCTCTGTTTGCCGGCACCGCAAATCAACAGTCGAAGTCCGAAAATATCATGTGCGTGCCCTACCGGTCTGAAGCTAATGGACGATGGACTCATGTGTGTGGAAGACGGTAAGTGCCCCACCCGAAACGTTTTGTTTGGTTTTTGACATGACACCAAATAAACCGGTGTCATACCCCTCGTCGTCGTCGTCGTCGTCGATGGCCACAGAACTATGCGATGAATGCGAGCGTGAGAACGAATTTTGCATGTTTTCATTCTACTTTTTTTTTGTAATTGCATTTACGTTCGATTATTATTTATTTGCGCTCTGAGTTTATTTACGTTTGTTCTCTGTTTTTTTTATTCCACTTTCTTTTCGATTACTTTTTCGGTGTAAACAAAATAAAAACAAAAACAAACACTCCCGCCGCAAAACAACAAACATTTCCACCTTTGGGGGCCTCATAAACGTGACATTCCGTGCATGAACACCATTCATCTGGGTTTGTGAACAATGAAACCACCACCAATAACCGTATCGGGAATGCAACATTCAATCCAATAACAGCGAGTGCAACCACGAGGGGTCCACCAACGCATGCCATCCCTCAGAAGCCCGGAACGAACGCAACCAAAGACAACAAACAAATCGAACATCACTCCAGTAATATTTACGATAGCGGCAAGGATATTCTAGCCTCCTCGACGGTACGCCCGTCCGCGTCGTCTTCATCGTCGTCGTCCTCCTCTTCCTCCTCTTCATCGTCTTCCCTTCCCAGTGGGACGACGCACGGAACCACGAACTGTGAGTATGATTTCGAACACATTTGTGCGAAGGGGCCCACAAACAGTGAACAGAATAACCACTCAATCCGAAAAGGGGACGCGAATCGGATGACATTGTTTCGTTAATTAGCTCAATTAATCACTCTGTCAAAATGCTTACCCCCACACGCCTACTATTGCATGCACGCTTTGCGCTTCGCGCTTGCCACAACCAATCAAGCAGCACAAGTTTGTACACGGAAACAACTAACCCCAAATCACCAATCAACTCATTCACAAAAACTCTCGCACTCTCACACTCAATAACCAATTCGCGAAAATCGTAGCATGCCGGTGACAGGAAGTGTGAACAATTCCCCCCTCCCCCCTCCCGGGTACCATTAATCAAGAGAAGTTACACAGATTAGAAGGCTGGCTGGGAAGAATCGCTGTCGAATTAGTTGGCTTTGTTTGCGTAGGGTTTTTTTTCGTGAGCTGCTTTTATTATGATAATTATTTTCTTTATGTTTCGTCTTCCATTTGTCTGGGCAAAGTAGTTCAAATTGCGCTTCATAACAGTTCAACTTTAACCAGTGAACAGTCATTAATTAAATTATCTATTATTATTTTTAGTTTTTTCGAAATTTACGCAGTTTTTTTTTACTGAAAAACTGACCAAAAAAATTATTGCGCCAATTGTTCGAAACCTTTGACGATTTCTGGTTTAAAAAGAATCATGGAAACTCAACCGACAACCGTTTTTAAATTGAATATTGATTTTCTTTTTGCGTCCCTTTACACGTTAACCTAATTATTGATTCATCTCATGTAAAGAACATCGCAGTCAATTTTATTCCCGGGGATGGGATTTCATTAAACCCACTGCACAGTGGTCTGCAGGGTTCACAATTTAGGGGGACAACAATATTTGTGGTCTAGCGTTATATTTTTGAGCTGCGATGTCTTCAGGAAAAATGATCTTCGTAAAAATAGCCTTTTCATGGTGTGTTTGTTTGTCATCGTTCCATTGACCAGCCCCGCCTAAATGAAATGTTTGCATCAAATGAATTCTAACATCACCCTTGCAATTGGCAAGCAATCGATGCGTATTTAATTTTGTATGAATAATACTCGAGCTTCCATTAAATGTTTCATTTCTTACCGTATCGAAACCTTTCAAACCTTCAGTCTACTGAACCTGCCAATTACACCCTTGGAACATAGTAAGATATTGCATACTTCTGAATATTTTTTCTATAGACACTCCTGAAGAAAACACTAATAAAAATAGAATAATTATTTATACACAAAAAGTTATTCTTTCATCTTAAGTTTACTTTATTCGTCAAATTTTATAAGGTGGATATGCAAAATGCTAACTTATGAATTGCAAGAAATGCTGCAGACTGTGAAAACAAGTTGTCAAATTCGAGTCACATTAAGGGTTTGAACGTCAAGGCGAAATACTTGACCTATTTGAAGGATTTTCATAGCTTTCGCGTTTCAAATGACCCTCTCATTCTGCTTCTGACGCAGTAGTCGATAGCACCCAGTCGATGCCGTTCTATTGACACACGGGGAGACATGAGATAGGAACTTGTGAGCACTTAGTTATCTCACCCTTTTGACAACCGGGTGACTCTTATCATCATGGTGATCCGAAAATTATTTTCCGAACGTGTTGAGACAGAGGTTTGCTTTCTACTGGTACAATTAAAAAACAACTTATATCAAACCGCTTTACTGAAGATGCCGTTCTAGTATTTCTAGTGGTTTTAGTTGTAAAGCCATTTTAATCAAGCATCTTAGGGTGTTATTGAGAAAATCAGTTTCTAACTTAGATTTTTTCCTCCTCGTGTTTGGTGTCTTTGAACATTTTTAGAGTTAATTAAACCAATTTTTTTGTTCGTGACTGATGCATTTAGATAGCGCCTTTGAGCTGAAGTTTTAGCAAAACTAATCCAAAAATATGTTTTAATCCACCTAGTGGCCTTTGTCATATAATTCATGTTTTCTTTGATATTACTAAGGGATTCTTCAAAAAACTTTTCTTTAAATATTGAATAGGAACAAAAGAGACTTACATTAGCATACTTCATGGCATGAGAAGTCCTGGGCCTAACAAAGAAAAACTCGATTTTTTACCGTGAAACCTTTTTAATTCTTCAGTATAGTCTCCATCTAGAACGATACACTTGATCCATCGGTCCTCCAACATTCTGATACTCTTTTAAAAACCCTGTTTTAATCCACCTAGTTACACCTAGTGGTGTAATGATGCCTTTCTCATATTACTCAACATCATAAATATTACTGAGGAATTCGCTAAAACAACTGTTCATTCACGGAACGACCGAAATCAGCATTTTCGCGAAAAATTTAGTTGATTTGCTGATTTTAGTTAGTTATTTTTTGAGACAACTAAAAAAATCTTACTTTTGCTAATTTAGATTTTTTATTCTCATTCCCTTAATAATAATAAAATATTTGTTGAAATGACTATTTTTTAGTTGAATTCACAAATTAAACGTGCTGTCATTTCTTAGCTAAGGCATATTTCATTTCCATTCAACTAATTTTTTAGTTGAATTAAAGAAATAAAATGTTGTTTTCAACATTTATGAATGGTTGAATTGGCTTCTGCAATCTGCAGCTATATGGCGCCCTGTCACCGAAACGGTAACACCGTAATGACTAGTAGCCACTAGATGGCACACTACTGCCGAAAAAATTTCAGACGCGGTTGTCTTTTCTATATTGGCAGGTATAAATACGATGTTGTATTTAAGAAAAAGACATAAACGAAACATAAACATCTTTTTGAATTTTTTTATTCTAAATCACTGTTTTCTTCATTCTCGCTGAAAACTTTTAGCACTCGGAAAACAAAAACCGAATACAAGTAGTACACCGGACGGCGCAGCTCGGAAGGTTTGAAGATACAAAAAAACTTCATCACAATTAGAGTGCAACATTCGAAATTCACTTCACTGTTCCGCGTAAAAACATTATTACGCACAATCGCTTCAAGTGCGCACAAATTCTGAATAAATACGATTTCCACTAACAGTTTACGACATTTTTACATATCGGTTTAGAAATTTAAATAAAGATATATCGAACACATGCGAAAAACATCAAAACAATTTTCAAGCAGTTTCAATAAGACTCTCTTTTTTAGCTTTTTAATGGATTGTTTTGCTTTGACACTTCTCATGAGTTTTTGGCTAATAAACTTGTTAATAATACCCATTTCAGTTTTGGTTTCTTTGTGCTGTCCTTCAGTAATGATGGTGATAGATAAATAGAAACAAATGTTCTGATTTTAATAATAAAATTAGTTGTCAATGAGAATTTCGTGTTGGATTGAACTATTGCTGGTTTGTGTCCAGAATATTCGCCAACTAAAAACATTCTTTAAAAATAAGAGTTTTTTTAGCAAAGTAAATTCTCAATTTTAACTAATTTTATAGTTATTTTGGAAATTTTGTTGTTAAAATCAACTAATTCAAAAACAGTAATACGAATTAGGCGCAGAGCTCATTTCGGTCGTTCCGTGTTGAATAGAAATAGGAAAGTTTGTTCGGACCTAATCTCACAAACTCTACAAATCCTGTTTAACCTGTAGTTCCGGAACTGGAAGTAGTATCCACAAGAAATTTAGGAATTCTGTATGAAACTGTAAGACTTTTCCTTTGAACCTATAAGTTTGTGAAAATCGATTTGGCCATCTCGAAGGAACGCGGGTGAGATCCTTGTTGTAGTTTTCAATCGCCATTTTCAATTCTTCCGAAAGCGGAGCTGGAACGGTATTACTGCACTTCCGGCTGAGAAAATTGCATATTTTTTTCAAATAAATTTGAATTCAATGACATTCGTTTGTTTTTTCGGTCGCACTCACTATAGAATAGCTAACATTTTTATCAACCGCAGCACCGTCTTTTACGAATATCACACAGCAGTGGCAGACATCCGTAACCGTAGCTTCATAGCGTGTGCGACATAGAACAAAGCACGCAACATTCGTTTTGTGTTTTTCTTCTTCTTTCGATGTTGTACATATTTTCAATCTATATGGCGATTTGAAAACTTTAACTCTCATCGCCCTGTAACTGCGGAACTGGAAGTCGGATCCGGATGAAATTTCACAGTAGCTTTAAAGATAATATGAGCTCCAATTCAAATCAAGATATGTGAAAATCGGTTCAAGAATCGCAGAGAAATCGAAGTGAGTTTTTTTTTTGAGTTTTTCTTTCTCAATTTTGGTGCTTCCGGAACAGGAAAAAAGGGAACCAGTATGTGTTTATGCCCACAAATTAACAAGCTCTGCAAACTAGAAGAATTTATCAGACAGATTTATGGGATTTGTACCTGTTTTTGACCATCGTTCGTGAAGAAATACTAATG
Organism: Malaya genurostris; assembly: GCF_030247185.1. NCBI lineage: Eukaryota > Metazoa > Arthropoda > Insecta > Diptera > Culicidae > Malaya > Malaya genurostris. The sequence goes on along the minus strand of NC_080571.1, from coordinate 24,356,186 downwards.
AAATTGGTAATTTCCCACATATAACGCTTTAGTTCCGGAACCGGAAGTCGGATCCGGATAAAACGTTCTAGAAGTTTTTAGGAAACTATAAGACCTTTCATTTGAATTTTAGTTTGTGAAAATCGGTTGAGCCGTTTTAGAGAAAATTGAGTTTGAGCACACTTTTTCTCTAATTTTCACATATTACCATGTAACTCCGGAACCAGAGGTTGGATCTAAATGGAATTCAATAGCAGGCTATTGAATTCGGTTTCCACAGTGATTGCATAGCCTTTCTATATGAGAAAGGCAAAAAAAGATTTGTCTGGGCCTTCCTAATAGGCTTCCGTTTCTGCAATGATCTCAGCATTCGACGAAAATTTCTTTCTCTGGAGAAACCTTTTCAGGATTGGAAATAGATAATAGTCACAAGGGACCAGGTCTGGGGAATACGGGGGATGGTTCCGTACCGCAAATCATTCGATTTCCCCGTTTATGTTTTAGCAGGACACGAAACTCGTTTTTTTTCCATAGCTTGATGAAAATTAGAACTCGTCTGACATGACCAGCTGTCATTCAAACACTAGTGGATAAAGTTTGCTTCATTTAGAATTGGAACAAACTTTTACTCATAGTGTGGCGCTCCTTGTGGACGGATTTGGAAGTTCTTGGTGCTCACGTGTCGGCAATTTTGTCAGCTTCACGTATGATTTTTGACGTTCCGCAAATCGACTGTACTTTGTAAACAATCAACATGGAAGTCGAAAAAAGGGAAAAAAATGTGCACACTTATTTGGAAAAATCCATCCATTGTCTGCATCTGAGCTAGCTAAACAGCTGAAATTACCCAGAAATACCGTATGGCGCGTTATCAAACGGTATAAGGACACATTGACGACGATTCGGAAGCCTCAAGCCAATCGTCGGAGTGGAACTATCGACCGGAAAGATTCTGAAGACGATTAAGAGGAATCCCAATCTGTCGGACCGTGATTCGACCAGAAAATTCGGTGCTGCCCATAGTACCGTGAGGAGAATTCGACTCCGGGAAGGAATCAAGTCGTATCGAGCTAGCAAATGAACTCGACGAACTGAGCAAATGTCCATTCGTATGTGTTGCCAACCAAAAGGTCGAGATCTCAGAGATGGCAGGACCGATTTTGATCAAATTATTCTAGTTTTATGACAATATTTGTCACAATTGATCTTATAAACAAAATATGTTTTGAGACTTAGATTTCACACGATAATAGCTTTCCAATAAGTCATAGTTTGTTGAAATCTGTTAATTTTTTGTTTTGGCAACATAATCGTTCGAATATGACATATGTACACACTTAAAACCGATTCTCGAGCTTGGCACAATGAAATGCCGAATTAGATCGGCAACACGAAATTTTACTGATTGTTCAGTAATTCACATGCTCTTTGCCGAAATTCGTTATTGTAAAGTTCTGATATCTCGGCAAAGCGCATTTTATTACCGATGTTTGGCATAATATGTTGCTGAACTTGTCCGTAAACAACAAATATACCAAAATCAGCAAATCCGTTTGCCGAGATTTCGAACAGTGTGTTGGCTTTTACTGAAATTCGGCGCGACACTTGTCATATAATGTCAACTATCTATTTTGTACAGCACCGAACGTCGCCATTTCTCATGGAGCTGAAAAATATTTTCGAATTTGGCGAATGAAAGAGATATCAGTATTATGTGAAAAGCTAAGTGGAATCAAAATGTTCTTTTTATATATATTTTTGAATATTTGTTTATTTATACACGGAACGACCGAAATTAGCTCTGCGCCTAATTCGTATTACTGTTTTTGAATTAGTTGATTTTAACAACAAAATTTCCAAAATAACTATAAAATTAGTTAAAATTGAGAATTTACTTTGCTGAAAAAACTCTTATTTTTAGAGAATGTGTTTAGTTGGTGAATATCCTGGACACAAACCAGCAATATTTCAATCCAACACGAAATTCTCATTGACAACTAATTTTGTTATTAAAATCAGAAAATTTGTTTATATTTATCTATCACCATCATTACTGAAGGACAGCACAAAGAAACCAAAACTGAAATGGGTATTATTAACAAGTTTATTAGCCAAAAACTCATGAGAAGTGTCAAAGCAAAACAATCCATTAAAAAGCTAAAAAAGAGAGTCTTATTGAAACTGCTTGAAAATTGTTTTGATGTTTTTCGCATGTGTTCGATATATCTTTATTTAAATTTCTAAACCGATATGTAAAAATGTCGTAAACTGTTAGTGGAAATCGTATTTATTCAGAATTTGTGCGCACTTGAAGCGATTGTGCGTAATAATGTTTTTACGCGGAACAGTGAAGTGAATTTCGAATGTTTCACTCTAATTGTGATGAAGTTTTTTTGTATCTTCAAACCTTCCGAGCTGCGCCGTCCGGTGTACTACTTGTATTCGGTTTTTGTTTTCCGAGTGCTCAAAGTTTTCAGTGAGAATGAAGAAAACAGTGATTAAGAAGAAAAAAATTCAAAACGATGTTTACGTTTCGTTTATGTCTTTTTCTTAAATACAACATCGTATTTATACCTGCCAATATAGAAAAGACAACCGCGTCTGAAATTTTTTCGGCAGTAGTGTGCCATCTAGTGGCTAGTAGTCATTACGGTGTTACCGTTTCGGTGACAGGGCGCCATATAGCTGGAGATTGCAGAAGCCAATTCAACCATTCATATTGGTTAAAAACAACATTTTATTTCTTTCATTCAACTTAAAAATTAGTTGAATGGAAATGAAATGTGCCTTAGCTAAGAAATGACAGCACGTTTGATTTGTGAATTCAACTAAAAAAAATAGGCATTTCAACAAATATTTTATTATTATTAAGGGAATGAGAATAAAAAATCTAAATCAGCAAAAGTAAGAATTTTTTAGTTGTCTCAAAAAATAACTAACTAAAATCAGCAAATCAACTAAATTTTTCGCGAAAATGCTGATTTCGGTCGTTCCGTGTACTTACAGCAATAAATGTTTGAAGAATATTTCACCCTTATACCATTCGAATCAGTTCGTCGAGATCAGCAAATGCGTGTGTGACAAATAATTTCACTCAATTTTCTCGAAGATGGCTCAACTGTTTTCTACAAACTCAGATTCATATGAAAAAGCTACCAAACAAGATTCCTGAATTACGTTCGAATCCGACGTCTGGTTCCGGGACTACTGAATATGGATGGATATCGATACTGCGATACTTCAAGGTATCGATACTTAAGCCTAAAGTATCGATTTTTAGGATCGATACCGCGCAAAGCGGCATCGCGTGGTATCGATATTTTCATGGTCGATACCTGTCGATACTAGCTTAAAATAAACATTATCTAGAACCCACTCTAATAGACAATCAAAAAGCAGCCAGCGACACCAAAAGCGCCCGTTCTATCTGGCCACCAAAAAAATGTCCAAAGAAAAGTATACAACTATTAGTAAGATCATTCCCATTGTTCGAATGATTTCTGATGTAAGTATGTGTGGAAGTTGTGTAAGAGCATATAATATAATATAATCGATCTAACTATTAAAACATATAATTTGAATGAAGGTTTTTTTTCAATAGAAATCCGGGTCCAAGAACTTGCAACATGGAAATCGATTTGCCATCAGTTTCCTCATTAGTATCAATTAGCAAAAACAAATACTTCGGTATTGGGAACCTCAGTACCATCCGAACGCCTATTTTCATTAGCCAGTAGGATAATGTGCGACAAAAATTGTCGTCTGGCGTCTGAACACTTTCAACGAGTGTTCTTATACAGTTTGGATAACGAATTCTGGGTTTTCATAGAAGAAACAGACTTAATTAACCAATAAGTGAGATGATACCGTTTTTAATGACTCCGCAAGCGCAAACTTTTTTGATAAAACTCATATATAGCTCATTGGAAAGGTATTCTCGTGAGGTATTGAAATATATAAAAAAAGTTCTTGATCAATTGTAAAAGATATTTTCAAATAACTGAAATTGTCTGTAGCTCAAAAGGTGAACAAAGGATCTCAAAATAAATCAACAGTGTTTTGGCTCTTTGGGGAGGTCCTTATTTTAAGACTAGTTTAATCAAAATCGGCCTAGCTTGTATTTTCGATCGATACCGATACCGATACTAAGTATCGATTCTTTTTCCTATAGTATCGATACCGATTCCTGAAAAGACAAAACGGTATCGCGATACCAAGTATCGATACTTTATCTCTCGATACCCATCCCTACTACTGAATGATATGTGAAACAAAATTCATATAAGAGCAATTCCAGAAATGCTTAGCAGATCATCAGACTCGACCTTCTCCGGTTTGGATGAAACTTTGCACATGGCTTCAGTATAACAAACCATAAGTTTTGAACCGATTGAGAGATCAATCCGGCTCACGACTGATTTTTAAAAAGGGCGTATGTATTTTTGCATTTCATAAAAATTGCCTTTTTCGAATCGTTGTAACTCGGAAACCGTTAATTGTACAAAAATGGCGTTCAGAAAGAAGTTGTAGGGAATCGATTGGGCACTCTTAAAAAATATACACCGAAAAAATTTTTGATTTTTTCTCAATAATTACAAAATAATCCAAAAAAGTTAAACAAAAAAAGCATGGTTCATGAACATATAATAATTGTAGATATAGCAAGAAAATAAACAATTCGTGGAAATAAAAAAATGGTGTTATAATTAAATATCCAAGTATCTCAAGAACAGCTACTTTTAGAAGAAAGGATATCATAAACAAATTTATTGCCTTTAATCTTTAGAATGAAATTCTACTGTTTAAATGATTATCTTTCAACGAGAACTTGAAATTTCGAATAAATCTGTAAATTGTTTTAGCTGTAACTTCTTCATTTTTCAAAAGGCACGGATGGGATAGCCATCAATCTGTAGGTTTTAATAACAGCTTAAAAATAAAAATTATCAAAAAAAAATTAAAACCATGCTTTTTTAAATTTACCTTTTTCGGATTATTTTGTGATTATGGAGAAAAAAATCAGAAATTTTTTTCAGTGTATATTTTTTTAGAGTGCCCAATCGATTTCCTACAACTTCTTTCTGAACGCCATTTTTGTACAATTAACGATTTCCGAGTTACAACGATTTGAAAAAGGCAATTTTTATGAAATGCAAAAATACATACGCCCTTTTTAAAAATCAGTCGTGAGTCGGATTGATCTCTCAATCGGTTCAAAACTTATGGTTTGTCATACTGAAGCCATGTGCAAAGTTTCATCCAAATCGGAGAAGGTCGATTCTGATTTTGTCACTTTTTCGTCTACTCATTCCTGGAATTGCTCATAATATAACAAATTTTTCTCGTAGATCGCTGAACCGATCTAAGATTCTAATGAAATCTTAGAGCCATCAAATGAAAGGTTTTAAGATCGTATAAAACATTTTGCTTTTTAGTCGGATCCTACTTCCGGTTTAGGAGATACAGCATGATTAGTATAACAAATGTATATTTCACACAAATTAATCAGGTTTATCGGATTTGCAGATTTGGATAGTCGATAACCAAATATACTTATTTCAGTTTTTAAGCGGAATTCAGTTTTCGATTCGGAAAGCACCCAAAAATTTAATTCGCACTACGATTCCTCAAAGACTACACTGATTTTCCAACATTTTGAATCAAATGTAAACTATACAGCTCCTCAGGTGAATTTAACTGACTACGGCTACACCGATTTTCTGGTTCCGGTTCCGGATACGAATCGATTCTCAAAGCTCAATCGTTTTCTCAAAAAAGGCCAAATCGAATTAAAAAAAAATCAAATTAAAGGATTTATGGTTCCATAAAAAATTAATGAATTTTATCCGATTCTGACTTCCGATCCTGGAATTACAGGGTGATGAGTTTTTGAAATTCAAACCGATATAGAAGATGCCAATCCCAAAAAGCTTCGAAGTTTGCAATTTATTCGTCATATTAATCTATGGCCATACGAATCGTTTTGGGTTATGCTGGTTCCTAAATACCGGCTCTGGAAGTACCGTAAATAATGACGAAAAACTCTAAAGTTGAACTTACTTGTACAGGGCAATGAGTGAAAGAAATCTCAAACTGCCGCTTAAAACGACGGTCATTGAAATAATGTCATGAGAACTAAAACACCGAAGAATATTCATGCAAAAAACACATGCGGGTTGATAAAAAAAAAGGTATCATCTCACTGCTAGGTGGATTAATCACGTTTTTTATATTAAATATGTGTTGAATTCGCTCAAATTAAAGTAAAATTTTTCGTTGTGTGAAAAACCACGTCAGTTTTATTCGTATTCACGCGTCATTCAGTTATGTCTCTGACATTACCCACCCACTTTTTTTTCTTCAATTGCATTCGATCTTACTTGTTTCGAGCCCGGTTCTAGTTAAAATATAACAAATTGTAAAATACTGTTGAAGACAGCTTCTCGGCATTACATTTTTCTTTCTGGTTTGAATAAATTTTGGACCAGATTTATGGAACTTTGCAGGCAAAAATACACTTTTCGATAACCCTTTTCTCCCTCAGTAAGTCTACGTATTTTATGAGGAGTTCGAAAATAATATCGTTCTATCATGTCTAACCGTGTTTTAGAGCTGTGTCTATCACAAGGTTAAGAGTGGCGAAATGGTAGCGTATATCCCGTGCATGCATAAGAACGCAGGTTCAAGTCGTGTCTCTGAGCGTATCTATTTTTCAGAAAAATCACCTTTTCTGTTAAGTTTTTCATTCACTTGGCTTCTCCAATATATGTTTCCACTCAGTCATTTGAAGTTACTACGATCTCTATTTGAGTAAAATCAGCTACGAACAAAGGTAAAGTTTTTCAACATTATTAAAAAAACGAATTAACTTGAATTTAATTGAGACTTTAATTTGTGAATGAAACAATGAAACCCAATTTTTTCAAACTTTTTTAATCAACCAATTCTTCGAATGCACAATCAGAAAACAAAAGTTTTCTAATCCGATTTCTGCATAACAAAGCATGAAAATCTCCGACTTCAGTTTTGCTTGCAAAGCGTCGGCCGAAGCTTCCTCGGACTAAATTAGCTGCAACCGGAAAACATTCAACTGAAAGAATCCACTTCACTCTTTTGGCGGTTCATAACGTAATTAATCATAAAACGGCCGGTCCCGGGCTTCGACTTTGCCACTGGGAAAACTTTGCCCTTTTTCCGGAGGCAACAGAATTGCAACCATTCTTCGGACTTACGAACGTTTAATTATTGCGCATTTTGCTCACGCGTATTCTTCCGGCTCGCTTCGCTTCGGTTTCCTTCTGAACTGTGGAAAAGCTTGTCCAAATTAGCGCCCACACCATAAAAGGCGTTTCAGCAGAAGAAGAATCACAACTAAATTCGGCAGCGTGAAGATAAAGTTTTTTTGTTTTGTGCAGCCTTTTGCCGATTCAATTTTCCTCCCGTTCGGAACGCGATTAATCACATTGCTCTCTGGCACCGATTACGGGGGTTTTTTTTGGGCAAAAGTTTCGGGATGAATAGTTGGGAGTTTCGTTTGAATTCTTTATGAAGCCGGCACAAAAGCAAAGTTGTCGAAGCGTGAAATCGCCTGGCTCTCTGGGATCCTTTGAATAGCAAAACATCCCGCATCCGTTAATATAAATATCATCGGCATTCTTGCGTACTTTCGCTTTCGCGTATTTCACTTCTAATCATCATAACACTCACTCGAATGAATAAACTCATCCCTCACTCATCATCACAAACTCACTCACGAGCTTTCATTCATTCTTGGCAAATTTAACAACAACAACGAAAAAAATGCAGCGCCTGCTATCATCTCATCGCCGCACGCTACGTTGGCTAACAGTTTGCACTTCGCGGCCATTTGCAACAATCTAACCAAAATCGGGACCCTGTTGGCCGATCTCAAGTCGATCCAAACGGTCAACAAGGCCCTACTGCATCGATCGTATTTCAATCGGCGCAATCCCTGGCAAACGACGCCAACTCCGCCACCGCAAACTACTCGTGGACCTCCGCCGCCTCCACGTGACGACGCTACGACGACGACGACAACCGAACAACCCACGGATACTACGCTAGGGCCGGACACTTACCAACAAGACCAACTGACCGAGTACCGATACTGGGAATTCCGGCGTCGGTTCAACATGCTGGAAACGTTGTTCATGCACCGGGTGGACGACATCGGCGGACCGGACGGTGGTAATCGGGACATCTACGGTAACGAACTGCAGGCGTCCTACGAGTATGTGCGGTGGCTCTGCCGGAAGTATCAAGGTTTGTTTTGCGTCGGTGGTTTTTTTTCTGTTGTGGAATTTCGATTGTCAAAATTGTCACATTTGTTAGTGTCTGTCATTTTTTTGTTTTGTTTTGTGTTTTGTCAAATTTATTTCAAATTCATATTTTAGCATCAAAAATGACCAAATTTTCTCACCGTGCCCAACACCCTTGTCTACATCTCAATTTCTAAACAAGTATGTCTGCACTTTGCTCAGTGCTCAAAACCTCCTTAGCATTTGCTAATAACAACAGCAGCAAATAGTAGCGGATAAACAGACGGATTTTATTGCACAAACGATCGAATTTTTTTTGGGTTACAGAAAAACAGATTTCGTAAGTTTTTCCATTCCATCGCCCGGTGTAAGACGAAAAACATTCCAGTCAACTGAGTAATCCGTTTATCTGTGCCATCCGTTCCCGTCACCTGCGGGACCCCCGGGACCGAACGGACGTCGAACTGTAAAACTAACCGCGTACCGTTAAAAACCACAACCGGGCACCGGCAGTTCGGTTCGATCACTCCGTCCGTCATAAAGTCGGCTTTCGGATGAAATTATTACTTTCGCGGGTGAATTTCACGGCCGGATATTTGCACTCTGTGCATTTGTTTTTGTAAAGACTATTTAAAAAAAAAGTCGCATTCGAATGTATCAGCAAACAAACGTCAGCTGAGTGCAAGTGCCAGTGCAACAGAAAAGTAGGCTGTGGAACAGGGAAATGATGGAAAATAACGACAGCCTGTGGGGATAAGTGCGGAACGGTGTAAACAAAAACAAACGAAAAGTGATCCAAATAATTGAATCAATAATGCGACTAACCAACGCTACCTTGCTGATGCTGATCAGCTCCTTTCGACGACAACAGCACGGAAAACATGCACAACGAGGTTTTTGTAATTTATATCAAGTAGTTAGTTTATAAACGCACACAAAAAAAATTGGAATTTTACAAGTGATCTAATTCCTCATACGATGCAATTCATAAAAGCATATCTGGTCAAATTTTAACATTAACATCAGTGTCTTGCTCCGTAATTGATTAAAACCAATTGAGCTTGCAAAATGATTTTCTGATAGAAACTTTTTTCATCCCTAAATTTTGATCAACAAAGACGCATACCTCATCCGATAGCTTCTTGGGAAAGGAAGAATTGTTAGTTTGATGCAATTTGCTACTATAAATTGAGAAATCCTCTACCTTTCCACATGGATCAAAATGAAATGAAGGTTTGCTGTTGAATGAACTAATAATTTTATCATGTGTTCATTGCTCTGGACACCTGGCTACCGAAAATGCGTAGAAAATTTATTATGTTTCATATTAATATGTAGTTCCTTCGAAGCGTGTTAAAACACGTGGTACTTTCCGAAACTCGTAAAACTTTGGACAGTCGGAATTCCCGCCATCAATTGCCATTCAATTACACTGGACCCTCAATTTATGCGTATAGTTGGGGGTGCGTAAACTAAATTTCGCGTAAATTAAATAAAACCGCTTTATTTCATTCATTTTTTGCCTTTCTCTATAGTATTAGAATTGCTGGAAAAACCGAATATCGAACGGAGCCTCGGAGACCCATAGTGTTGTATATCATTCGACACAGTTCGTCGAATACGCAAAATGTCTGTATGTTAATTTTTTTGCACTCACTTTTCTCGGAGAAGGCTGAACCAATTCTCAACTTAGATTTAAATAAAAGGTCTTGTAACTTACACAAAGTTCCTTCCCAAAATGATTTCAATAAACAAAAATAGCAGCTTGACCGGCAGTGTTGTTGCCTTAAAAAACCATGTCACCTCATTGTTCGATACAGCAATGTAAGCAATGAAGGAAAACGTGTACAATGACTTAAAAAAACTGACTTCCGAATTATCATCTGAGTTACGTGATATGAATAACGAGCTAAACCATATCAACCAGCTATCTCTTGATACAGCGGCCAGCTGCACCATGAACGTAAGTTCGACATTGGCCATTGACATTCTTGACGAAATCAAGTCTTTGTCAGCACATTTGGTAGCAGCGAAGAAACCTGTGCAAATACCAATGTCTAATGCCTCAGGCCTCAGTTTGACGGCAGAATTATGCAAAGTAGATAATTCTGGATGGCACTTTCTTGACGCTAAAAAAGTATGGAAATCGGACTGGAGTGACTACGATGCGCGAGAATCTAGCATCAGCAGAAACAAGTTGCAAAAGCTAGAAGTCACAAAAAGTAAAAAAAGTTATTCAAGAATTTGAAAATGAACAAAACTGTAAACAACAGCAGCAACAATTTAAGAAATCATAATAATTACAATGAGGATTGCAATATTCGTGACTCATGTTATCCTAGTAATGATCATCTAATACAAAGACAACCCAACAGCATCCTCCAACCAGACAGACTGCTTCTTGCTGCTGCGAAATACCGCTTTTCTAGGTCGTTAGCAAATAATAGACCAACCATTCAATTCCAAAGAGGTGAGATATTGAATCCATATCCAGCGAATGACTCACGACGATCGCCGCAACGATGCAACCCGATGACTCCAAAAGGTGCGTCAGCTACTTTGTACGGCGCGCTCAATTCTCAACACTCTTGTTTTCGGCGTCATTGACACACCCCTTAGGAGAAGAAAACGACGACAACTCTATTGATTATAATGCTTATCATCCAAATGCTGCACAATTTAGTAAGTCATCATTGGAGGTCATAGTTTATGGCCAGAATTTCAATAGAATGAAAAGTGCGTTGAAAATGACTGAAATTTGTAATAAAATATTAAGTAGTTTTTATGCAATAATCTTAGCTACAGAAACAAGCTGGGATGAAAGTGTTAGGAGTGAAGAAGTTTTCGGCAATAATTACAATGTGTTCAGAGATGATCGCAATTTACAAATGTCTGATAAGAGATCGGGTGGTGGAGTACTAATTGATATTTCTACAAAATTTAATGCTGAGATCATAACCACTAGAAAAATTAAAGAATTCGAGCACGTATGGGTGAAAACTCGTCTGGCAGAGGAAACACATTTTTTCTGCTCAGTGTATTTTCCCCCAAACAACACCCGTAAAGAAGTATATGAAAAGTTTTTCCAGATTGCTGAAGAAATCATAACTAACCTTCCTTCCGAAGTGAAAGTACACATTTATGGTGACTTCAATCAACGTGACATTGACTTTTTCCCAGACTCTGAAAATGAAAGCATCCTACTACCAGTGGTAGGAAAAAATGAAACCCTCCAATATATCTTTGATCAAGTTGCATGCTTAGGATTCAACCAAATTAATCACGTTAAAAATCAGCAAAACTGTTACTTAGATTTTTTACTAACAAATTCACAAGAAGACTTCTGTCTTAGCGAATCCTTAACCCCCTTATGGAAAAATGAAAGATTTCACACTGCAATTGAGTTATCCATATTTGTTCATGAGTATAATAGACCCGATGAATATGAGTATGACGAGGTCTTTCAGTATGACTTGGCAAATTATGATAACATAAAGTTAAAAATAATTAAAACTGGAAAATGTTTATAAAATGGAAATGTTTTATAAGATTTTATTTGATACTATTGATGACCAGGTACCTTTTCAGAGAATCAGACGACGACTTAACTATAAACATCCAATATGGTATAATGATAACATTTAAAATCTGAAAAATCGAAAACAGAAGGCCCATAAAAAATATAAAATAGACTGTAGTAGCGTCAACTTAGGAACTTACTTACAAACTTGTGTTCAATTGGATCTGGCAATTGAAATCGCTTCTGAGGAGTACTATTCAAAAACGGAGAGTGAAATCAAATCTTGCCCGAAAAATTTCTTCAATTACGTAAAACAAAAACTGAAATCTAATAATTTTCCCTCAAAAATGTTTTTCAAGGGTAAGTCTGCTGACAAATCGGAAGATATTTGTACACTATTTGCAAATTACTTCCAAGAAACCTATACTACGTTTTCCGAAGAGGATCTTATTTCTTCCCTGAACATGCTTGTGACATTAATATTCATCACATTAGTGTCCAAGATATTATGCAAGCGCACAATAAATTAGATATCTCTAAAGGTCCCGGACCTGATGGAATTCCTCCCATATTCATGAAAAAAACTATCGTTAGAACTAGCCACACCCTTGTTTTGGCTTTTCAATAAATCACTCATGACCGGTATTTTTCCTAAAATGTGGAAGGACTCCTATTTGGTACCGATTTACAAAAGTGGAAAAAAATCAGATGTGTGTAATTATCGAGGAATTGCAATTATCTCCTGCATTCTTAAACTTTTTGAAGCGATAATCAATGAAAAAATGTTTTATCAAGTTAAAAATAGAATCACTAATATGCAACATGGATTTTTTAAGGGTCGCTCGACTAATACAAATTTACTCGAATTTGTCAATTACTCACTGGCTGCTATGGATAAGGATAATTACATAGAAGCTCTCTATACTGACTTCAGCAAAGCATTTGATCGCATTGATATACCTATGTTATTAACTACAAACTACAAAAACAACAACTTTCAAACTACAAAAAAATAGGAACTGGTCCTGAACTACTCAAATGGCGATCGTCAGCAAATGGTTCGATTTAAAGGGAGGATATCCAACCATGTCCTAGTAACCTCAGGAGTTCCACGAGGTTCTCAACTAGGCCCTCTCTTATTCATTTTATTTGTAAAAGATATATTTCTTATTTTAAAACACATAAAAGTTTTGATTTATGCCGATGACATGAAGCTCTTCCTAGAAATAAAAAGTGATGTAGACAGGGTGGTATTTCAAGATGAAGTGCAAACGTTCCATGTCTGGTGTAACAAAAGCCTTTTGAAACTAAACGTCAATAAATGTAAAGTAATAGCTTTTAGTAGGAAACAAAACACACCAGATATCACAATTAAACTAGGCGATCAAACAGTAGAAAGATGTATCAGCATTAGAGATCTAGGAGTAATTTTAGATAAAAAGTTGACTTCCATCGATCACTATAATACGATAATAGGCAAAGCTAATAACATGCTTGCATTTATAAAACGCTGCAGCTATAATTTTTGCGATCCTTACACGATTAAAACATTATATATTGCCTACGTAAGGTCTATACTTGAATATTGTAGCATTGTTTGGTCCCCATTCTCAATCACTCACAAGGAACGTATAGAATGAGTTCAAAATCAATTGCTATTATTTGCATTCCGTAAGTTAGGTTGGGCAAGATTTCCTCTACCATCATACAAAGCTAGTTGCATGCTCATTGACATCCACACACTAGAAGAGTGTCGAGAACAATTAATGGTTTCATTCATACATAACATCGTTACACATCGGGTTGATTCATCTGGACTTCTGTCTAAACTTAATTTTTATATACCTTCCCGACAATTACGAAACCGAGCTAAATTCTATATAAGTCATTATCGTACCAACTATGCTAAATTTGGCCCACTAAATCAAATGATGTCAACTTATCATAAGCATTGCGGAGCAATTTACTTGACAATGACGACAGCCCAGCTCAAACAATATTTTAATTCAATACGACCTAGGTCCTAGAACATAATGCACATTAATGTTTATTTTAGAAAATATCACACGTGTTGAAATGTAATCAATACAATGTAATGGTCTACTATAGTTTGACGACAAATAAATAAATAAATATTCGAATCCGATTTCCGGTTCCGGAATTACAGGGTAATATGTGCAAAAAAATGAGAATAAGTGCACTTACTTTCCTCAGAGACGACTGAACCGATTCTCACAAACTTGGTACAATTTTCCTATACAAAGTTCCTGAACTTTATTTTGATCCGACTTCCGGTTCCGGAGTTACAGGTAAATTAGTAAAAAATGCTTATTTCAAATCACTTCCTCACTTTTCTCGTGGATGGGGAGACGGATTTAAAAAAAACTTAGATTCAAATGAAAGGTATCATAGTCCCATACAAAACTGCCAAATTTCATCCGGATCTGACTTCCGGTTCCGGAATTATATGGTGAAGTGTGTTAAAAATTGGATACCGTTACTTAAAGCGGCGTAACAAAACCCGTAAAAAAATTTCTGAACTTGCCTCGAAACTATTCCGATCGGTGGTCATTGTCAGTAGACGGCCAAACATTAATTTGGCTTTCCTTGTTCTTGGGTTTTGTCACTTGTCACTTTTCTCGAACCAACTTCGATTATACCGGTTCCCAGATTCCGGTTTCGGAAGCACCTCTTTTCGTTTCCTCAGAGATGGCCTAACCGACCTGAGTACTTTTTCACTCTATGGGTTATACTAGTTTATGGTCAAACCTTTCTATTTTTCAAGAATCAAAGAAAATTATTTTGAAGAATATCACACATTTATATATGATAATATGTGAGGTATGAGAAAGGCATCATTACACAACTAGGTGGATTAAAATAGGTTTTTCAGTGTAGGACTCGATAAAATTTTATTTTAAAATAATTTGACTGATTTTGTGAAAATTACTAGTACAACACTTTCTGTATTTTGTTGCTATTTGAACAAAAAAAAATGATAATAAAAGTTTGTCTTTTTTTTCAAAAGACTGCCTAGATCAGTGATGCCCAAACTGGTCCCTATAACCCACCAATGAGCGCTTCGCCGTGTCTTCCTATTATTTCTAGAACGAAAGGAATAGAGAAAAAATGAACGTTGGATGTGGGTAAAGACTGTCCCAGAAAGTATGGAGGCACTTTTATTTCACTGTAAATAATTCACAATATTCAAATTTTATTCTACTGATAATATTAAACTACAACAACAGAATATTATTCTCAACATTTGCTACTTAGCCATTGTAGATTAGCTGGCGCACCTTCTTGCGAACGTTCCTCATTAAATTCCGTACAGACTTCTTGGCGACAAGTTTTGACACGTTTTTCCAATCTTTTTCGAACTGTTGAATGGTTTCGGCTGCCGAGACATGTTTCCTAAGATGTGCCTTCGTTAATGCCCGAAATTTCTCAATTGGTCGAAGTTGTGGTCAATTTGGTGGATTCATGTCTTTTGGGACGAAAGTGACATTTTTGGTAGTATACCATTCTACCGTTGATTTCGAGTAGTGGCAAGAAGCAAGGTCTGACCAGAAGACAACAGGATCCTTGTGGCTTCGAATCATGGGTAGAAGTCGTTTTTGTAAACATTCCTTGATGTATATTTCGCTGTTTATTGAAGCAGTGGTGATGAAGGGTTTCGAAATCTTACAGCAGCTACAAATTGCTTGCCAGACCATAGGTTTCTGACCAAATTTTTCGACTTCAATCGATGTCTTGGACTGGTTTAACACTTGCCCTTCTCGCACCGTATAATATTGTGGTCCCGCAAGGATTTGTAATCGAGTTTCATGTAGGTTTCGTCGTGCATGATTATGCAGTTCAAATCTCCAGCAAGAATCGTATTGTACAGCTTTCGAACCCTCGGCCTGATCGATGCTTGTTGTTTCGGACTATGTTTTGGTTGTTTCTGCTTCTTATAGGTTCGAAGATTCAAGCGTTCTTCAGCACGAAGAACATTTGACCTCGACGTGCCCACTTTTTTGGCCACATCCCGAACTGAAACCTCCTTCTTTTGCTCGAACGCCTTCAGTATACGTTTATCCAACTGAGGGTTAGCAGGACCTTTTTTTCGACCCGTTTTTCGGTTTATCCTCAAAGGTGTTATCTTCACCAAACTTCCTGATTGCATTTAGCACGGCTTTTTCACTTACTCCTTCCATTTTTGCTATCTTTCTCAGTGACAGTCCGCGTTCTGTGCACCATTTGTACACAATTTTTCGACGTTATTCTGCTGAAAGTCTACGCATTTCGAAACAAACTAATGAAAACGAATAAAAAACTGCACAAGTGGTAAGAGAAGAGTGTAAACAACAGAAAGCAGCCATAAAAATTGACAGATTCTGAACCATTGCGAAATGGCAGCGGTTTTTGGTTGCGTCCATATTTTCTGGGACAGTCTTTAACTTCCAGTTCCGGAGTCACAAGGTGAAATGTGCAATAAAAACAAAAAATGTGGAATTTGTTTTCAATGAAAGGTGATACAGTACCATAAATTTCTGCTGGTTTGCATCTAAATCCGACTTCCGAAAAATTCATCTATTTCAAGATCGTACTTTTGAGCGTAACGATGTAAAAAGAAGCGGATTCCTTGAATCTAAATAGTAAATTAATCGTGTATCAGAATCATAAAGATTATTTCATTCTTTAACATATAAGGTTTGAATATGTACTTCATTTTAATTACAGCCAAAAAAACGAGCGCCAGGTGAAAATATATTGGGGGGCGAAAATATATTCGCCGCCCCCTAAAATTTGTTGCGCCCGGGGCGAATGCTACAATGGAATTGTTATTTGGTAATATGGATTGGTAGCTCCAATCCATATTACCAAATAACTCCAGGAGCAAATGACAAAATCATAGAGTAGGGGAATGGTGCTTGTTGAGGTCGAATGCTACTTAGCGTTTTCAACAAATTTTTGCTCAACTGTACTTTTGAGCTTTAGTAGAAAATTTTTGAAGTATAAGCGCAATATGTGGTTGTGAACGATTACATATTCTCCGTATCTCGCCCAACGACAGGCTAAAGATGGCGATCTGGAATAATACTGTGCTCATTAAAAAAAATCCTCCGAAAGTCTTTATTTCGGGGTTTGAAAATATTTAAATTTTTAGTATCCCTGTTTGGATCCGTTTACAAACAACTACAACGCAAATGAATTGAGTTGATGGAATACGAAATGTTTAGGAATTTAAGTGAATTTTCTGTATTTTTTTATTTAGCAGTTGATTCCCTAGCTCTATTCTACTTTATGAAACATTGTTGAAATAAATGGTACACCCAAACCTCCATTTACGTACCTTATATATGTATATATGTATTAATATACGTACGCATATGTGCAAATATTTGTATTTCTTTATACATATAAATTTTGGTGAAGTGAAAGCGACCATTTATATGTATAAATATATACACATATATGCAGATGGAAGAGTGTGCAAGCATACATACATACATATATAAGGTACGTAAATGGAGGTTTGGGTGTATAGCGATTCCTTCTTTATAACCTGTCAAAATAGGATTCAATATAGTTTTGGGGACCAAACTGATATAGATTAATTACGAATGAGTAGGGAGATTTGCTAGTTTTTCTTACAATCATTGAACCTAATATTAACAAAAATATTTTAAACACAATCATGCACATCTTTATCACCAAAACATAATTTTCGTATTGATTTTCCCTTGGAAAGATTATGAATCGCAAATAAACTGTTCGATTTCAAATGTTTTTGTTTTTGTCTCTCACACAAGAAGTAAATCCAAAACCAAAAATAGGGCGAGCACCTATAAAAAAATCCAGTCTTGTCTACATATGCCTTAAGAAAACACACCTAATGAAGAACTTTTCTCCATTACCCAACGAAAAGACAGGCTGAAAATATTTCTGAACAGAAATAGAAAATAACGAAATCCAAAAACTGGCGTCCGAATGCGTAACCTTTTCTAATCCCGGGAAGACGTTCTGCCAACTGTACTTCTGTGGATGTTATGAAACATAACTTAGAAGACTAAGCAAAAAAGAACTTGGTAGCTATGATTTTGCACGGGTGGTGTGGTTCAAATTTTAGTTCATTTCCATTTCTTGGTGAGCAGTAGAATGAATAATATATTCAAAATGGGCATTCGACAAAAAAAAGTTTGGGAATCACTGGTCTAACCAGTATCTTGTATTTCCTACTCACAGTTCGTTCAACAATGTGATTAAAAGTGTAGCGAACGAATGTAAGCTCAGAAATCTTCGGTGAGCAAAACATTCTTAGTCTTATGAGGATCTTCATAATTATTAGATTACTATGCGGTTTGCATGCATTTCATGTGAATAAGTAAGCGCGTTTGTTTGATCAATACCTTTGAATTAGTTACCGAAAGTCATTATAGGTTCTATATGGCAGAAGAAATAATGAATCTTCGTTCTTTTCGTTCTCTGAAATTTCGTTCTATGAAATATTATTTTACGAGTCTTCATTAATTCGACGAAATTCATTTCACCAAAGGTCGTATCGTTGGAAGTTGTTTCACCGAACCATTAAAATTGAAATTAGCTTCGGACTTAACTAAACCATTGAATTCAGTTTGGGTTGGCGGTGAAATGCCTAGAACGCTGGTCTTAGGAGGCAATTGTTGTATGTTTGAGCCCCGCTCTGGAATGATTTTTAGAGACAGTAGCGACTATTTCTAGTGGAAGTATTTTTAGGTTTGATTTCGTTTGCATATCGCAAGACCTTATTTTTTCGTCAATTTTCGCACTCAAGAACCAAATACAAAAGGCCATGCTTCTCCATTGTATGAAATGAGGTACGTGGAAGCGCATGGTAATTACTACTTCTACTACTTCCGATGCAGCAGAGCAGAAAAAATAACAAGAAGTGAAACGACGTACCACCAGAAGCATATTAAAATGGTGCCATTGTGCAAGTAATATGACAATATGCTAAGTAAAATAACGAGAATCATTACCCGTCCGCTCATCAATCATCAACCAGAGCATTAAAATCATTTCTGATTCATCTCGGGAAAAAACTCGGGGCGACCTCCATTGCATCGTTTCGACCACATGATGTGCAAGACTTTCCGATGAAGCGATGAATATTAATTTCGAGCTGTGGAAGGAAACTTGGCACAGCAGACAATGCATTTTTTAATAACAATAACACATTTTTCCAATTATGACCTACAAACGGCATTCCGCCTGCCATTCTGCTGCTGCCCGTCAGACTAACTGACTGACTGACTGACAGGTCAAACCCACCCGGCAGACGATGACGGAGCGTATGTGACTGTGAAAACCACCTCGCCTACTGTCTACTGTGAACATGATTACCTAACGGCTTTTGATGTGTATCACAGAATAATTAAATTTCAGTTTATTTTATCCAGCAGCTCCACCGCAAACCAAGGCCTACTGCTGCTGCTTCTGCTGGCTGTTGCTTTCCATACTGGGAAAGACCTCGTGCCAATTTGAAGTTTTGCGGCTATAATAAAGCAATTAATAATGCAAGATGGCTGAGGCGCAGTCGGTATGCGAAATGGGTTTTTTTTCGTCCTGGCTTTTCTCTACCCGTTCCCGGTAATTATGGGGAATAAAAGTTCTACCGCGGCCAAATGATGCTAACTTTCAAATGAAATGCTATAAATTTATCTTATAATGAATTATAGGGTTGTGGAAATATAATCAATCACGGGAGCGGATCGGGTTTCGGGCCCGGGCCCGGATGTGGCAGTGGAACATAGTACGCATCGGAACAAAAAAAAAACGGCAATTCGTTTCGGTCGCCAATAATTTATTGTTCCCAGGTGATCACTTTTAATTAAAATTTTGTTCGATTCGGCCGGTGTCAATAATTTTCATGTTTTTTGTTTTGCGTTTTTAGCCAAGTATTTTATAAACGGGATTTTTTTTTATTTTTCAAACTTTTGGTATATTTACTTGGTAGGTTTTCGTCTTCTTTCTACACCTTTAACACGTTCGTTTTTGTCAAATTCAGGTACCATTTTACAATTTATGTCTAATTTCTAGTAAACTGATTTCGTTCATTATTCTGGAATGTTAGTCTTAAACTAGAAAAGTTGTGTCTATTAAATTCAGCATTCGAATCAATATTGTGCAAAAACAAAGCAGTCCACAACATTCCCCAATGAAAAACGAAGGATTTCAAGTACCATAAAATGAATAAGTGACAAAAGTGAACATCGACTACTAGATTTCAACTACCACTTCGTGAAAATGTTTATGAATATGGTCATGTTTGGATGCCAAACTCATAATTTGTCATTTAGTTGACGCATTCCAAAACTTGTCAAAATGATTAAACCTAACCGCTCCTTGCGAATTAGACTCCTCAAAGAAATAAATTCATAATTTATTCAAAACCCTGTACATGCATGTGCCGGTAACTTCAGAAGCATTTATTTCCCTTTGTTGGATGCAGACAAACACTTTCGAATCACTTGCTAACTAACTGAATTTCAAAGAAAGAAAAGTATTCCGGCAGAAAAAAAACAAGAACAAAATATGATTCCATCGCGTAGAAAAAGAAGTAGAAAGAAAAACTACACGAAAGCTAAAACGACGACGCTCCAGCTTCCGTTGAATCGAAGTCGGAAACTTTCGCGCTTGACTTTTGCCGTTTCGTTCACCCTCAACTGACTTCGGTGAATGGTTCGTTTTTGATGACGCTTTACATTTTATCGACTTTTAGTCTGATTGGTGCTCGAGCTCTGACCGAAAGGCGAAAAGCTGATATGAAAATGTTCTTTTTACCTTCTGTTTGACTACAACTTTTTCTGGTCACCTTTTTCTCCGCATTCCGCTCGGGCATCTTTTTCAACGATCTCCGGACTGAATTGAAACTGCTTAACAAGAGCTAAAGTTTTCAATTTCCGGCCCAATAGCTCTGCACCCGGCGCAATAGTGGAATGGAAACTAGCTGTGCTTGCTTTTCTTTTTTTTTTGTTCTGTTCTGTTCACCACCAACAATCGAACAGTTTTTATCACTGTGTGCGTGCGGAAAGAGTCGATTGCCAGCGCTTGCTGTTCGATTAACATTGAATAGTTTATTCAAAATAGACTTTGGAGTATCGCCAATGCACACTGAGGCCCAGGCCCCACCCTCCTTGCTTTTTTCGGGTGGCTCTGTTTATTTTCTTCTTTTCCTCCCATTATTTGCGTTAACCAAAACCTCATCCAATGAGTTTTCATTTCGCGCATAAGCAATTTCACTTTCAATGCTTCGCAGAAGTGTTTTTGTGTCATTATCATAAATTTTCCACTACCGCTTATTGGATGCAAACGTGGGGATTCGTTCGCGTGCTCACTCTTTTCACAAACAATAGAGCGTACGGAGGGCGGCGAACAGGAAAGCTACATTTAATTCATATTAACTCGTTCGGTTTGCTTGTGCGAGAAGGCGAAAAACAAAAAAAAAACAAACGTGAACACATTCTAATCTTTCCTAATAAAAACATAATGAAATGAAACTGAGCTTGGTTCGAGCCACAACGCCACGAACGATTGGCAGATGTTGGTTTTAACTAAATATGCAGTAAATCCTTGGCGTATATTTGATTGGACAGGGTCCTGAGAAAATACTATCGGATAGCTTCAGTTTTTTTACTACATGGAATGAGAAGTCCCGGGCATAACAAAGAAAAAATCCGTTTTTTACCGTGAAAACTTTTTTATTCTTCAGTATAATTTCCATCCAGAGGGATACATGACCCATCGGTCCTCCAATATTTTGATGTCCTTAAAAAAAGGATTTGTCAAGACCTTCAAAATATGCTTTCGTTTCTACAATGACCTTTTCAGGTTTGGAAATAGATGACAATCGCTGGGGCCAGATCTGGAGAATACAGGGGATGGTGGACCAATCCGTACCACAAATCATTCATCAGGACACGAAACTCCATACCTTTTCATAGTTGTTATTTTCAAACACTAGTTGTTATTTTCAAACACTAGAGAGATTGTCATGAAATTTGGTATTGGACCATCTAGAAGCTTGTTCTCAACAAAAATATACACGGTTCGAATCTATTCACGTCTTTTCTGTGAGAGGCCCGGGACTTTTCATTCCATGTAGTAGTCCCTTAGGAAGGAAAAATATATATTTTTAACATGTTTTCGTTTTATTTCATTCAATTCAATTGAGCATTTTGAACACCACAGAAAGATTGTTTCTTGCGAGCAGAATTCAGTTCGTTAGTGAGCTCCGAATCGGGAAAATAAAGTGGATGGGGACCCCACTTTATTAATTTTAACCATGGTTGCGATGATGTGTTCCGATTTTGTAATCAAATTGTGTTCGTTTCTTGTGATGCCGTAACGCAGCGATTTCGGCCTTCAATCGTTTCAATAATGCGCTATAATTTTTGCTGTTGACATTTTGTTCCTTTTTCGAGGTAGTCTACCAAAAGTATCTCATGACAATGACACAGAATTGAGCAAAAAAAAGTTAGTTTTGTTCTGTGGGCCACGTAACTTCGGAAATCCGCATGAAAAAATCGCCTAACTTCGAAAATACATGCAAAAAAAAACACCGCGTAACTTCAGGAATCCGCGTAAAAACCAGCTTTTAAAACCGCGTAAGCTCGAGAATCCGCGTAAAAAGACAACCGCACAACTTCGGAAATCCTCGTAAAAAACGCCTATCCTTCGGAAATCCGCGTCAAAAAAAAACGCGTAACTTCAAAAAGCCTCCTAAAAAACGCCTAACTTCGGAAATCCGAGTAGAAAAACAACCGCGCAACTTCGGAAATCCAAGAAAAAAGACGTGTAACTTCAAAAATCCTCGTGAAAAAAACGCCTACCTTCGGAAATCCTCGTAAAAAACGCTTAACTTCGAAAATCCACGTGGAAAAAAGAACTGCGTAATTTCGGAAATCCGCGAAAAAAGCGCGGAACTTCGGAAATCCTCGTAAAAAACGCTTAACTTCAGAAATCCGCGTCAAAAAAAACGCGTAACTTCGAAAAGCCTCCAAAAAAACGCCTACCTTCGGAAATCCTCGTAAAAAACGCGGAGCTTCGGAAATCCTAGTGAAAAACGCGGAGCTCTGAAAATCCTCGTAAAAAACGCGTGACTGCGGAAATCCTCGTAAAAAAACGCTTAACTTCAGAAATCCGCGTCAATAAAAATGCGTAACTTCCAAAATCCTTGTGGAAAAAAACGTTTAACTTTGGAAATCCTCGTAAAAAACGCGTAACTTCGGAAATCAGAGTAAAAAACAACAACTTTGGAAATCCGCGTGAAAAAAGAACCGCGTAACCTCGGAAATCCGCGTAACTTCGAAAAGCCTCATAACAAAAACGCTTAACCTCAGGAATCCGAGTAAAAAAAACAACTGCGCAACTTTGAGAATCCGTAAAAAAACGCGTAACTTTCAAATCCTCGTGAAAAAAACGTTTAACTTAAGAAATCGTCGTAAAAAACGCGAACTTCGAAAATCCTCGTGAAAAAAGCGTAACTTCGGAAATCTTTTCGAGGAACTTCGGAAATCCTCGTAAAAACGCCTAACTTTGAAAATCCGCGTAACCGCGTAATTTCGGAAATCCGCGTAAAAACGTGTAACTTCGGAAATCTTTGTAAAAAAAAAACGCGTAAATTCGGAAATCCTCCTAAAAACGCTTAACTTCGGGAATCCGCGTAAAAAAACGCGTGCCTTCTAAAAGCCTCCTAAAAAAGCCTAACCGCGCAACTTCGGAAATCCACGTAAAAAAACGTGTAACTTCGAAAGTTCTCGTGAAAAAAAAACGTTTACTTTGAAAATCCGCGTAACAAAAACGCCTACTTTCGGAAATCTTCGTAATAAACGCAGAGCTTCGGAAATCCTCGTAAAAAAACGCGTAACTTCGAAAAGCCTCCTAAAAAACGCCAAACTTCGGTAATCCAAATAAAAAAACAACCACGCAACTTCGAGAATCCGCGTAACTTCAGAAATCTACGTAAAAAAACGCGTAACTCTCGTGAAGAAAAAACGATCAACTTTGGAAATCCTCGTAAAAAACGCGTAACTTCGGAAACCAGTGTAAAAAAACAACAACTTCGGAAATCCGCGTGAAAAAAAGAACTGCGTAACTTCGGAAATCCGCATAACTTCGGAAAAAACGCTTAACTTTGGAAATTCTCGTGAAAACGCTTAACTTTGAAAATCCGCTTAAAAAATAACCGCATAATTTCGAAAATCCGCGTAACTTCTAAAATCCACGTGGAAAATGAACGGCGTAGTTTCGGAAATCCGCGTAAAAATCGTGTAACTTTTGGAAATCCTTGTAAACGCGCAACTTCGGAAATCCACGTAACAAAAACGCCTACCTTCAGAAATCTTCGTAAAAAACGTAACTTCGGAAATCCGCGTCAAAAAAAACACGTAACTTCGAAAAGCCTCCAAAAAAGCGCCTAACTTCGGAAATCCGAGTAAAAAAACAACCGCGCAACTTCGAGAATCCGCGTAAAAAACGCGTAACTTTCAAATCCTCGTGAAAAAATGAAAAGTTTTACTTTGGAAATCCTCGTAAAAAACGCATAACTTCGGAAATCAGAGTAAAAAACAACAACTTCGGAAATCCGCGTTAAAAAAGAACTGCGTAACTTCGGAAATCCGCGTAACTTCGAAAACAAAAACGCTTAACTTCGGAAATTCTCGTAAAAAACGCATTGCTTCGGAAATCCTCGTAAAAACGCTTAACTTTGAGAATCCGCGTAAAAAAACAACCGCATAATTTCGAAAATCCGCGTAACTTCGAAAATCCACGTGGAAAAAGAACGGCGTAATTTCGGAAATCCGCCTAAAAATCGTGTAACTTTTGGAAATCCTTGTAAAAAACGCGTAACTTCGAAAATCCACGTAAAAAGCGCGTAACTTCGGAAATCCGAGTGAAAACAACAACTTCGGAAATCCGCGTGAAGAAAAGAACCGCGTAACTTTGAAAATCCGCGTAAAAATCGCGTAACTTCGGAAATCAGAGTAAAAAAACAACAACTTCGGAAATCCGCGTGATAAAAGTAACCGTGTAACTTCAGAAACCCGCGTAAAAGAATCGCGCAACTTCGGGAATCCGCGTAGCTTAGAAAAGCCTCATAAAAACGCTTAACTTCAGAAATCCGCATAAAAGACAACCACGTAACTTGAAAAATACACATAATAAGAACAGGAAAACTGCGCAATTTCAAAAAGCCTCATAAAAAACGCGTAACTTCGAAAATCTGTATAAAAAAAAAACAGACAAAAAACCGCGTGGTAGAAGACCTCAGTGTAGTTTTTATCCGATGCCAAAAGTTTTTCCGATTCCGAACTAGCGTTACAGAACACGCTTCCGAGGTTCGCTCGTAGGATTCCTTCAACCGAATCTCGATCAAGATATGGTATCAACCCTTGTTCCATACTTTCTGGTCGGCTAACTTCAATTCATGTATTTGTTGGCGTAGGACTATGTTTCACTTTAAGCTTATATTGGGCTGAATACCATTTTCAGAAATTCCAAAACCGGGAGAGTAACAAATAAAACTCCCATATTTCATTTGTCCTGCTCAATTATTCGCTTTAATTGTATCACTCATCGAAAGAAAAAGGGTGTAAGATTGTTGCCAATGTCAAATTCATTACATAAACTGTTCAAATAATGAAAGCGAAGGTTTAAACACTAAAACACAAAAATCAACCGAATCTATGAGTGTACCCTCCTGCATGGTTATTGACGTTTTGGAGCGATACAAAACGAACAAAAAACTTACTGTAACACATCACTAACTGGCACGGTTTGGCAACGAATGCAAACTAGCTGTTGACAACAGAAGGACGCGTCAATAATTTATCATTCATGGTAAAAAAATTTTTCGCTTCGGATTTGACTTGCTTCGGAAGCATCAAGACATACAACGAAATAATGTTAAACCTCGCAAATTAATGCCCTTTTTAGGGCTACAACAGTTATTTCAAATATCTATTTCGTAAATTTCTTTTTCGCCAGAATTACCTTATAGAATGTAAATACAGGGTGGGTCATTTATTTAAGGTGGAAGCATCCGGCAGCCAATAACTTTTGACTGTACCGCGTTGGAAGCGTCATTTGAAGACAATTTTACCATGGAACAGTACACACCATAAGAATGCGCTGAAATTATTCAACTTAGCATTCAAAACGAGGCCAACTATTGGCGTAAAAAATCATCATGACAGACGAGGTACATTTCACGTTAAATGGATACGTTAACAAGCAAAATTGTCGGTTCTCTGCCACTGAAAACCCTCGATTAATTGAGGAACAGTCTCGATACGACCAAAAAGTTACAGTTTGGTGTGTTTTTGTTTTTGAATAAGGTGATTGGTCCCTTTTTTCCAAGACGATGATGGAGCAACGAAAACTGTTAATGGCGATCGTTATCGAGCCATGTAAATGATTTAGTGACGATCATTGTTCGTGAGAATGGTTTGAATGACTACCGGTTTCAACAGGTCGGTGCAACATGCCATACAGCTCGACTAACAATAGATTTGTTACGACCATTGTTCCCCGGACGAGTCATATCGAAAAACAGTGATGTTGACTGGCTCCCGAGATCACCCGATTTGATGCCACCAGACTTTTTTTGTGGGGCTATTCAGGGTATACGGTACTAAGCCAAAAACAATAGCTCAACTCAAAACCGACATATGAAGTAAAATCGCCGCAGCCAAAACGATGGAAAATGCCGAAAAAGGGCACATTTTGTACTCAAGCCATTTACGCGATATAATTTTCCAAAAATTGCTGTAACATATCGCCTTGAACTATAATAATTTTTAATCGAAATGAAAATAAATGAAAATGTTTTTTTTTTTCATATATTGTGGCCCACCCTGTAAAAATTTTAGAGATCTCAAAACAATAGTTGCCGAGAATTTTGATAGTTGAATTTGACGTTTTCATCATAAAGTTCGACAGTTGTAACTATTATCATCTTCAGAACATTCTGTCATTTGAGCGCTATTAATTTAGTTCACAGTGAGTAGAAAAGTTCAGCTCAGCAAAAAAATGGAATTGTGAATATTTTCGTGCAATAATTTATTAGAATTTTCGTCGTGGATTATCAGGACTTACTTCGACTTTTGGCAGTGTAGCACCATTCTATGCGACTTTTAAAAACTGGTATAACGAACTCAATAGAGGTCGTAGTTCGCTTGCCGATGAATTTATTTTGTATATTTGTTAGTAAACGTTTCAGTATTATTCGCGCGCAACACAGTATGTTCCGGTTTCAAAGTTTTTTTTTTCCCGGGAAGTCTTGATTCACAGCTCCTATTCGAAGAAACTGAAAAAAATTTGCAATACTATCGCGTAAAGAATAAAGCTTAATTATTTTTTATAAATGAAATTATGTGATACACAATAAACGAGTGAATAGGATTTAAACAAAATAGTTCAGTCATTGCATTGACGTATTCTAAATAGTTGTTATCAAATCTTTTGAAATCACCAAATGAAGATCAACAGATATCAAGCACATCTTGATTCTTTATTATTTCCGCTTTATTATTTTAATTATTTATTAATCCCATCAATTCGACGTTTGGGTGCTCAAAAATGCGGTTTTTTGAGCCCATGTGTAAGAGCTTGCATTATCGTGATTATTTCTCGAAAAACTTTTGACAGACAAATGGGCTTTTGACCAATCAGAATTCATGGTCTTACGACCCTCTAAAGGAACAGTAGCGACATGTCCGTTTATACCGAAAAAAACTACAAGGATCAGCCCCATAAGGTTGTTCGAGACATTGATGTGGAATAAGGCAACCAAAATTTCTAATGATCTACAATCAAAAAGTTCAATCAATCGTCACACTTTTGAATCCGCATTTGCACGGAGAGTCTGCTAAGATTGATCTTGATAAGGAACCAACACCGAACATCGTTTGTCTTGATTTGTATTTGTTTTATAGCCGACGAAATTACACCAATATTCCAAATGTATGCAATTATATCTTTGTACATACTTGCGGTACGGATTTCGAGATTTAAGCTTCTCTTTGCCAAGCATGTGTTCAAGTTTTGTATGCAAGCAATTATTTTTATAGCGTTTCTCTACCATTACTACCATTCTGCGATTTCGGTTGAAGCGATAAAATTTTTCTCATTATCAATCGAGTTCATCTTATATAAATTAGAAACTAATCATATGCACTTAAAATTTACCCTGGGGTGGTTGTCAATTTCTCAAGTGGAACGACATAACATAGAATTTCATCCGATCTTGCATGATACAAGATCAAAGCATACCAATTAAAGTTTCAAATCGTTTTATGACACTTTTTGTCTTGCTGTCTAGCAACAACCTACTCCTAGCATGCTACGCGTAGGACTGAAACGTTAGCTATAACTTTGCTTATATTTATAGCTTCGCGTGCTCCAACAGCTTCGCTTTTGCATCTATTGACCAATCAGAGCGATGCTTTCCCTTTGATATATCACTTACTCCTTCAAAACCGTCGTCTATGACAGGGAAATCCGGTATGCCGGAGATTTTTAGCAGACAAAATAGGACACTGCTCGCTACTAATCAAAGTTTCAATCATTTATAATTGAAAATACGTGGCTTGATACATTCAAATCGAAACTTAAAAATATTTGCAATCAGATGATGAAATAATATTAATAATTGATACAAAATAGACTGAGCTGTAAGTGTTTCAAACCTGATCACATTTTTACGTGCATTTTTTCTTGAGTTTCTGATTTGCACCCCTATATAGAAAATGAAGATGTGTTCCACATCAAAACAAGCCACCATTTTTTTTGAAGTGCTTCCAGCGCGAACATGGATTTGGTTCTTCTTGGAACACCCGTACAGTCGACTGCTGTTTAGTTTCGGGCTCATATGAGTAAATCCATGTTATACACCAAATTGGAAGCCCCACGATTGAATGTTTTCAGCATTTCTTTGCACCAATCGACACGAATCTGTTTTTTGAGCGATTGTCAAATTATGTGCGATCCAACGTGAATAAGTGTTTTTTTCACGGCTGAATGTTCAAGCAAAATGACATATAAGGTTTTCAAACTAATGCTCAAGGCTGCCTCAATTTCACAGTACGTCACATGGCGATCTTCCATTATCAGATTTTTCACAACATCGATGTTTTCTAGCAAAACAACTTATTTTGGACGATTTTCTTTAAATTTCAAATATATTTACACTTGTGGTGTGCTCTGTAGTATATACGGCCTCTGGTAACAACAAGTGTTAGACTAACATCCTTTCCCATTCCTTAGACGATCTACGTTCGGGCCTGGCCGGCGCCGGTACTGATCAATGAATTCTGGGATTACCAGAAGATGATTTACCAGTCCCAGGTCGGATCATCTAGAAACTCCCAGTACAATTTCAGCTAATCCCGATCACCCAAGTAGCACGTTAAGTTGCTGTCCTGTATTTTTCTACTGATTGTACAAGTTATCAATTTAGTTTATATTACTATTCTGGTGACTGTTCTGTTATGGAAAAAGCGCAATTTTTCTTTGTTGTGCAACATATGTTTAAATTCTTCCGTTGTTACGAACATTTATTCACAATTATTGTGCAACTAATACAAAACAAGAATTGAATTGATGTTTACAAAAACATAGCAAACATAATTTCTAATGAATATGTTTCACATTTGATTTTCTATACAACTGCTCGTAACACAAACATGGAACTTTGAAAATATTCTGCACATAAATAAATGGTAATACTACATATTGTAGAATTGATCTTTTATGTTTTAGTAAATATAAAATCGACAACGAACTGCATTTTTATGGTGAAACATGTCTTCGTACGCATGAAATTTTCAAGCGCCTTTGAATGTACGTGTTTTGATGATTGCACATCAATTTCTTTGGGAATAACAATCTATTCTTTTCAAAGAATATGATCGGAATAGTGTTCAAAATATGTATAAGAAAGCTATCAAACATTCATACACCTTTTCAGACGATTTTAATCATATTGATGGTTTAATTAATCTGAAAAATCTAGGAATGAATTTTTCTTCAATATTTTCCATTATGGCATCGAGGGTAACAGTGTGTCGAAAAGAAAATGGTTCACCCAACGTATAAATATTGAAAAGAGAAATTTTTGTTTTTATTTTTATCAAACTAGTTGACTTAAACAACAATACAGTTTAGTCATTCATCTTAGTGAACCCGACATTTGTGATACGCACTGTAGGTATTGTTTTGGTGAGTCCATGTGCTTTAGTTGCAAAAACAAGTTGCTCAAGCGGTAATATATAACTACTAGCTGTATTACCCGGCGTTGCTCGGAAATGTTTCGTGAAGGGAAGGCCGAAAAAAATTCTCGAAGTTGTCCTGCTTAGTGAAATACTCTTGTAGTGAAACATAATTTAGACGGCAACTCGATTGAACAATACTCCGTTCATGTTCAGATTGCGAATGATCGTTTTTTCATCTCAAATCTCACAATAATCATAATTTCCATGGTATTCTCGACAAATTGGGTCAGTTTTATATTTGAACCCTTTTCTTAGAAACATTAAAAACACCTTTCTATAAATACCTTTTTAGTAGCCTCCGAGTTTCATATATATATATATATATATATATATATATATATATATATATATATATATATATATATATATATATATATATATATATATATATATATATATATATATATATATATATATATATATATATATATATATATATATATATATATATATATATACATATATATATATATATATATATATATATATATATATATATATATATATGTGCTTGTAACGTACTTCCGTACTTCCTCATCACAATCGATCTACAATACCTTTGGCTTCCATGGATACAATCACTTGCTCACTTGCCCTCCTCTTTATAAAAAAAATTATGACATCATGAATTGTTCAAAATTTTCCATCTGATAATAACTACATTCGTACTGTAGAATAAAATTTTTATATAATTTATTTTACCAAGGCTTTAACCATTTTGCCCGTTCAACGGGAAGGAAAACTGATGGAATAACGATTCAGTTAAAACAAATGTTGTTGTAAACTTATTTCCATTACCTTGAGTCGACAGTTTTTTCAATTTACATAATAAAATGCACATTGGTTGTATGATTTCGTCAATTCAGATCAATGTTGATAATACTTATTCCCCTTCCCTTGTGAATATTTTTGTGAACCTCACTTAGTTGCTAGAAATATACTGTACTCGTGAAGAAGTACCAATTTGTCATAAACCCGATCAATTTTCTCTTA
This sequence comes from Malaya genurostris, assembly GCF_030247185.1. Lineage (NCBI taxonomy): Eukaryota > Metazoa > Arthropoda > Insecta > Diptera > Culicidae > Malaya > Malaya genurostris. The sequence goes on along the minus strand of NC_080571.1, from coordinate 24,325,116 downwards.
CACTTTCCATGTTCTGTGCACTTACTCCACTCTCTCACCCTCAAAATAACCTTATAATCTATTTTGATTTAACTTCCTTTTTGTCAGTGAACTTTGAATTCCCCGGCAAAATGGAACCAGATCTTTTAAAAATATTTAAAGAAAAATACGACCTTGAAATTCTTGCCACTCTTCTGTTTTATAAAAAATGGGAGATTAAAATTTATTTTCAAAAACCCCTCCTTCTAGTCTAAATGTTGATTCTTTTCAAATCTCGTTATTGACCCTCTACCCCCATGTTAAGGACACTTCCTACACACTTTCCCCCTGAAAATGTCCTAGTGATCATTTCTGAAGAGCTTTTTTGTGCCAAATTTGATAGCAATCCGTTCAGTAGTTCCGGAGTTGCGCCGTTACAAACTTTACATCTCCTTTTTAGAGGGACGTACTACATCCACCCCACACGAATACTCTAAGTTGCACAAAAAGTATCTATGGTCTTCGAAAAGTATCGATTCTCGTGAAATTGAATAAATTTTTTCATGATCCCTATTAAGAATACTTGCTACGCTCTCTCCCCCATAAAAATATCCTTACAACTATCTCTGAAGAGCAAAAAGCAGCTATGCCAAGTGTAATAGCAATCCATTCAGTAGTTTCGGAGCTATGCCCTTACATCCCCCTTTTTAAATGCACTTGCTACATCCACTCCCTATATCTATCATATCTAAGGTATGGAAAATGTTTGCATGATCTTCAAAAATAATCGATTCTTGTCAAATTTTATGATTGTTTTCATGGCCCCTCCTGTTTATGATACTTGCTACGCTTCCTTCCCAATAAAAATACCTTTATGACTATTTCTGAAGAGCAAGAAATAACTGTAGCAAATTTTATATCAATTCGTGCAATAGTTCCTGAGTTATGCCGTTACAAACATTACACTCTTTTTTTAGAGGCACTTACTACACCCTATCCCCTCAGAATATCCTTATAATCTTATCTAAGTTGTGCAAAAAGTATCTTCAGGAAGTACCGATTCTCGTCAAATTAGATAATATTTTTAATGACACTTCCCACACTTCCTCCCCCCATGGAAATATTCTTATAACCATCTCTGAAGAGCAAGAAGTACTTGTACCAGGTTTGATAGCAATCCTTTAAGTAGTTTTTAAGTTATGCAATTACAAACATTACACACCCCTTTTTAAAGGCATTTACTGCATCCATCCCCCATTAAATTATATCTACGGTATGCAAAATATCTCTAAGATCTTAAACAAATATCGGTTTTCATCAAGTTATATGATTTTTTTCATGACCCCTCCTTGGTTATGACACTTGCTACACTCTCTCCCCCCATAAAGATACGCTTATGACCATCTCTGAAGAGCAAGAAGTACATGTGCCAAGTTTGATAGCAATCCGTTCAGTGATTCCGGAGTTATGCCATTACAAACATTACACCCCCCTTTTTAAAGGCACTTGCTACATCCACCCCCCATATAATCATATCTAATATATGCAAAATGTTTCTATGGTCTTAAAAAAGTATCGATTCTCGTCAAATTAGACAAATTTTTTAATGACCTCCCCTGTTAAGAACACTTACTACGCTCCCTCCCCCATTAAACTATCCTTATGACCATCTCAGAAGAGCAAGAAATATCTGTGCCAAGTTTGGTGGCAATCCGTTCAGTAGTTTCGGAATTATGCCGTTTTAAACATTACACCCCCCTATTTAAAGGCACTTGCTACATCCACCCTCCATCTAGTCATATCTAAGGTATGTACAATGGTTCTACGGTCTTCAAAAAGTATCGATGCTTGTCAAGTTATATGAATTTTTTCATGACCCCCCCTTGTTTCTGACACTTGCTACGCTCCCTTCCATATAAATATACTCCCTAAACCATCTCTGAAATACAAGAAGTACTTGTGCCAAGTTTGGTTGCAGTTCGTTCAGTAGTTCTGAAGTTATCGCGTTACAAACATACAAACTTACATCCATTTTTATATATATAGATCAGAGTAACTATGATGAACTTAACATTTCGTTCAATATCTTTGAAAGTGATGTCAGGTCTGTGCATTTTTTCGCGAGATGAAAACCGAATACAAATTATCTGATTTGATTTTTGTTTTCATTGCGTATGTAATACTGTATTTCTGAAACTTTTATGATAATATTCTCATGTCGCCAAGTTTTGCGTTCATTTCAAGCTGATAAATCTGATACAACTTATTTGCAAGTTTCGAATTGTTTTTCTTAAAATGAAGAAAACTGCACACACTTACCTAAAATTTCATGAGGCAGCCGAGACTATGCGGACTCGGCAGCAAAATAGTTTTTAGTGTGAAGTTTTCAATTCGGCTGATCATGTTTTGCCTTGCGGACAGCATATATCCACTAATTTTTTCTTCACTCGAGATATAGAGCCATTTCGGCACATATTGTGTCCAATGCCAATTATGACAGCCATTTGGAAAATGTTTGATAAGTTGAACAATTGTTTTAGTTACTTCGTTTTTACATGACGATGTGAAAATTTTTGCAGAGCTTCTATAACTGCTAGTGCAACATGGGCAAGTTAATTATTTGCTGCACAATTGTTTTGGATGCAGCTTGAATTGTTCTGTAGTGATTTTTTTCGGTAGTATTGTAAAACTTAACAGTGATAAGTTGCACAACCGATTTTAATATATTTAAAAATCTTCCTCAACTTATCTAACATAAAATCGCTTAGTGAAAATTAACGTTATTGTAATTGTGACAATCTGACATCGCTGTGTCCACCACTTACCATTAAAACTAGAACCCATTCGTAATTCGATCCATCAGCTCGGAAAATTCAAAAAGTACAACCAACCTTAAGCTTTAACCAATATGACAACAATGTCGGATTTAATACGACTTTTTTTCACGTTCAGTCTGTTTTACTTACCTCTGTCAATAAATTCCATCAAAGCAAACCATGACTGTACTACATTGTACGTTGCAATCGACTCAACCGCAAACCGACGACCATCTGTCCGTCCGTGTCGTTGTCGGTAGTGGCGGCGGCGTCGTCGTCGTCATCGTCGTCGTCGAATGGCAGCACACAGTTGTTCAATTATTTACCCATCCGTAACACCGGTCGTCGGAATACTAAAACTATGGATGGGGGGGAGATGGTTTGAAAGGATTTTTGTTTAAGTTTGCAGCTCAAACAGACCAGGATTCGACCGACCAACAAACCGTCCGCCGTCAATCTGCAACTACAGGGCCGTCGGGAGAGTTTTTTTTTTCATCGTGAACATGTTATCTTCTATTGATTGACATATCAAATAAAACTCGAGGAAAAAGTTGGTCATTTGTTCGATTCCTCGAAAGCTAATCCAATCCAATCTGTGGAGTACCAACTCGGTCTGAAAGTAGAACGTTTTTCATTTATGTTTATTTTTTTCTGTGTTTAGTGATTTTACTTAATAAGTGTACTTTTCTGTTGATTTCATTTAATTTTTCTAATGGTTTTTTGGTTGCGGAGTTTAGGAGTGTGGGAGTTGTTTGGAACTAACAAGAGCATACGAAGTATCTTCGGTTGAGGTTTACGACATTTAATTAGGATTTATGATCAAATATGATATGCTTCATAGCCGTCTCTTTACCGCTCCTCCCCCGTTGCGGCTTCTGTCGCAATCACCATACAGTGAATAAAAGAAAGTACCGTCATTCAAACATCGTTTATTTATCTATCTCATACTTTATTTCTTTCTTTTATTTTTTCGAACCTTCACAACACGCCACCAGCTACGATGCGAAACGGTACCGACGGAACCATCATCCAGCCGGGTGTGGTGGAGAACGATTCCGGACTGGTGGCAGGAATTGCAATCGCCGTCATCGCGATCATTGTCATTGCCGGCTTCGGGGTAAGTCACAGAGCAGCAGTAGCAGCAGTCAGTGTTGCCAGGCCGTCTAACGTTTTTTTTTGCAGGTTATCTACATTGTCTACCGGCACCACGTGCACCGGAATTCGACCTCGATGAACTTTGACAATCCGGTCTATCGGAAGACCACGGAGGACCAGTTCAGTCTGGAGAAGAACCTGCCGAACCGCATGTACCCCAGCACGGTGGGTGAAGAGGTAAGAGCCCTGGCTAGGGATTACTCCGTTAGCATAAGATAAGGAGGCACTCGCTAGGCTCGTGGAAAGCTCAGAAGACAGGATGTTCAGCAAACAAAACTAGAGCGAGAGCAGGCACTAAAAAAATAATGTAACGAAACGAAACACAAACAAAGACAGTAACCAACCCACTAGGCTTAAGGCTACACTGTGAGCATGATTTAAACGTATTTTTCTTCCTGTGCAAAGAGCTACTTCGAATAAAACAAAAAAAAGTCCGTTCCTCAGTCGGCGCTTCCAATTTTTATCCACACTTGTCCGGGTACAATCAGGCAGGCTGGCGAGTGCAACAAAGTCCCAGCCAACTCGGCAAGATAACAGCTCAGTTGATCTTCTTTTTTTTCAAACAAACCAACCAACCAACCAAGCTTATGTCCTGCTCGTTGAACTGCACTCCCGAAAGCCAAGTACCGACAGTGTAAACACGAAATCTAATTAAAAACTAACATATTTTTGTGAAACTTTCTGCCAGCTCTGCCTCTGGTTGGCTAGTTGGAAACCGTTGGTTTAACCAAGCAGGCCGGAAAAGTATTCAAAAGGGTACTCATAATAGCTTGCTTTGGTTCAAAATGAAGCAGAACAAAAAAAAAATGAAGCGTATACCGACTTGGCGAGGAAACGAGGAAAGCTCTGCCTGCGGAACAGAAACAGCATACCTACTTATGGCAATGTAAATATAATCAAAGAAAAAACTCGTCATCGAATTGAATGGAAGAAAACCAAAACCTGACGGAGTAGTATATAATTATGATCCTTGCAATTCATACCGCGCTCAAAAGTATCCGTATAGAGTCGAGATTTTTCCGAGTTGAGCCAATTAATGCTGATTTTCCTTGGCTTCGGGATCTGACGTTTCAGTTGCTTCGAGAGGGGATTTCTTTTCCTTCCTTTTCTATAGGGACTATAAATAAAATCGAAACGGAAAATAGAAAAAAAAACAGTAATTTCAATTTCTGTTGGGAATAGGGTTGCCACCTAGATTGACATGCAATGAGCTTTTCCAGAAAATAACTTCAATTAGAATGAAACTTTGCACACGATTTCTTTTTTGCGTGTACTTTCTTCAAATCGTGGAATCTGTAAATGGTACAAAACTGGTGTCCAAAAAGAAATTGTTGAAAATCGATTGGACACCAAACAATTGTACACTGAGAAAAAAGTTGAATAATTTTTAAATTTACCAAAACCCAAAATTTAAAATAAACGGTTCCATAATATTTCTAAATATAATTTTATGCACGGAACGACCGAAATCAGCATTTTCGCGAAAAATTTAGTTGATTTGCTGATTTTAGTTAGTTATTTTTTGAGACAACTAAAAAAATCTTACTTTTGCTGATTTAGATTTTTTATTCTCATTCCCTTAATAATAATAAAATATTTGTTGAAATGACAATTTTTTTTAGTTGAATTCACAAATTAAACGTACTGTCATTTCTTAGCTAAGGCACACTTCATATCCAGTCAACTAATTTTTTAGTTGAATTAAAGAAATATAATGTTGTTTTCAACCAATATGAATGGTTGAATTGGCTTCTGCAATCTGCAGCTATATGGCGCCCTGTCACCGAAACGGTAACACCTTAATGACTACTAGCCACTAGATGGCACACTACTGCCGAAAAAAATTCAGACGCGGTTGTCTTTTCTATATTGGCAGGTATAAATACGATGTTGTGTTGGAGAAAAAGACATAAACGAAACGTAAACATCTTTTTGAATTTTTTTTCTTCTAAATCACTGTTTCTTCATTCTCACTGAAAACTTTGAGCACTCGGAAAACAAAAACCGAATACAAATAGTACACCGGACGGCGCAGCTCGGAAGGTTTGAAGATACAAAAAACCTTCATCACAATTAGAGTGCAACATTCGAAATTCACATCACTGTTCCGCGTAAAAACATTATTACGCACAATCGCTTCAAGTGCGCACAAATTCTGAATAAATACACTTTCCACTAACAGTTTACGTAACACATGCGAAAAACATCTAAACAATTTGCGAGCAGTTTCAACAAGACTGTCCCTTTTAGCTTTTTAATGGATTGTTTTGCTTTGACACTGCTGTCCTTCAGTAATGACGGTGATAGATAAATAGAATCAAAGTTTCTGATTTTAATAACGAAATTAGTTGTCAATGAGAATTTCGTGTTGGATTGAAATATTGCTGGTTTGTGTCCAGAATATTCGCCAACTAAACACATTCTCTAAAAATAAGAGTTTTTTTCAGCACAGTAAATTCTACATTTTAACTAATTTTATAGTTATTTTGGAAATTTTGTTGTTAGAATCAACTAATTCAAAAACAGTAATACGAATTAGGCGCAGAGCTAATTTCGGTCGTTCCGTGTGTTTAAACCTAAACCTAAAGTCCACATTCGAGTGAATTGAAAAACGAAGAAGTTACAATTGTGGATGACAGATAGTCATTCAAACACTAGAATATAATTCTACAGATTAAAATAAACAAATTTTTCCGCATAACGACCTTTCTCCTGAAAGTAGCTGTCCTGGAGATATTTAAACATGGAAGGATTTTTTTTTGTAGATTTGTGCCGGTTAAACAAATCAAACGTCGCTTTGCAATGAAAAAAATCCCATTTAATTCCACTATATAATAAAATCTTTACTTATTTATGTTTACTTTATAATGAACATGTGATCCAACCGACGGTTGTAATTCATAAGGAACGTCCAGTGAGGGAAACATGAATCAGAACTAATGGATTGGCAAATATTTGGTTTTTTAATATACTGATTTGATAAAGACTGTCCCAGAAAGTATGGACGCACTTTGATTTCGCTGTAAATAATTCACAAGTGTTAGATATTCAAATTTTATTCGATAGACTGATAATATTAGACTACAACAACAGAATATTATTCTCAACATTGGCTACTTAGCCATTGTAGACTAGCTGGCGCACCTTCTTGCGAACGTTCCTCATTAAATTCCGTACAGACTTCTTGGCGACAAGTTTTGACAATTTTTTCCAATCTTTTTCGAACTGTTGAATGGTTTCAGCTGCCGAGACATGTTTCCTAAGATGTGCCTTCGTTAATGTCCAAAATTCCTCAATTGGTCGAAGTTGTGGGCAATTTGGTGGATTCATGTCTTTTGGGACGAAAGTGACATTTTTGGTAGTATACCATTCTACCGTTGATTTCGAGTAGTGGCAAGAAACAAGATCTTGCAAGACGACAACAGGATCCTTATGGCTTCGAATCATTGGTAGAAGTCGTTTTTGTAAACATTGCTTGATGTATATTTCGCTGTTCATTGAAGCAGTGGTGATGAAGGGTTTCGGAATCTTACCGCAGCTACAAATTGCTTGCCAGACCATAGCTTTATTACCACATTTTTCGGCTTGCCCTTCTCGCACCGTATAATATTATGGTCCCGGCAAGGATTTGTAATCGAGTTTCACGTAGGTTTCGTCGTCCATGATTATGCAGTTCAAATTTCAGTATTGTACAGCTTTCGAACCCTCGGCCTGATCGATGCTTGTTGTTTCGGACTATGTTTTGGTTGTTTCTGCTTCTTATAGGTTAGAAGATTCAAACGTTCTTTAGCACGAAGAACATTTGACTTCGAAGTGCCCACTTTTTTGGCCACATCTCGAACTGAAACCTCCTTCTTTTGCTCGAACGCCTTCAGTATACGTTTATCCAACTGAGGGTTTGCAGGACCTTTTTTTCGACTCGTTTTCGGTTTATCCTCAAAGGTGTTATCCTCACCGAACTTCCTGATTGCATTTCGCACGGCTTTTTCACTTACTCCTTCCATTTTTGCTATCTTTCTCAGTGACAGTCCGCGTTCTGTGCACCATTTGTACACAATTTTTCGACGTTGTTCTGTTGAAAGTCCACGCATTTCGAAACAAACTAATGAAAACGAATAAACAACTGCACAAGTGGTTAGAGAAGAGTGTAAACAACAGGACGCAGCCATAAAAATTGACAGATTCTGAACCATTGCGAAATGGCAGCGGTTTTTGGTTGCGTCCATACTTTCTGGGACAGTCTTTAGGTCATTTTTCTAACCTCTATTTTATTCAAATGAATGTAAGTTAACTTCAATCACTTATTTTTGCTATATTTATTGAAAGCTCTAAGGAGTATCAAAAATAAAGTTCTTTTTTTTTCATTAATACGTTTATTCCATAGGCAATATACATAAGTTTTCCTTCGCCGTGGCATCCACAATAGTACTTTAAACGTAATACATTTCGAATATCATATTAGTATGTTGGTATTCATTAGCTAATCTAAACACTGTTTTAATCAAGAATTGTATAAATTACATTAAATTGAATACATTTATTTTGTACATGATCTCATAACTATTTCTGGTTTAACACATGGATCAATAAGTCCCGAGACTAACAATGGAAACAAATTTTTTTTTGCAAAATTTTTTTTATTCATCAACATAATCATCTTTTAGGGTGATACAATGGTTCCAAAGTTTTTCCAATTTTTCAATACCATGTTTATAAAAAAATTTATCTTTCGCTTCAAAATAAGCTTCAGTTTCAGCGATGACCTCCTCATTTGAGCCATATCTTTTTCACTGGAGCATTGTTTTAAGATCAGCAAAGAGCCAGTAGTCACTGGGGGCTAAATCTGGCGAGTGTGGGGGGTGGGGAAGCAGATCAGAGACCAATTCGTTCAATTTCGCCATTGTTTTCATCGACTTGTGGCAGGGTGCATTGTCTTGATGAAAAAGGATTTTTTTCTCTGCATGTGCGGTCGTTTTTTTGCGATTTCCTTCTTCAAACGCACCAGTAAGTCAATATAATAATCACTGTTGATCGATTTACCTTTTTCGAGGTAGTCAATGAAAATCACGCCATGCGTATCCCAAAAAACTGACGCCATGACTTTGCCAGCTGACTGCTGCGTTTTCGGACGCTTCGGACGGCTTTCGCCAGCTGTGCGCCACTCAGATGACTGCCGCTTCGACTCTGGAGTGTAGTGATGTATCCATGTTTCGTCCATGGTCACGTAACGACGCAAGAAATCTTTTTTGTTTGCAAGTAAAAAGCGATAAACTGCTTTCTGATTCATCGACTCGTTGCTGTTTTTGTTCCATCGAAAGCAATCGCACTTGGAAAAAACCTTTTTCATGCTCAATTTTTCATGAAGGATAGTAAATACACTTCCATATGATATCTGTGTCATCTCAGCAATCTCACGGAGCTTCACTTTACGATCTTTCATTATAATTTTTGTCACTTCACTCACATTTTCCGGTGTAACGGCTTCCACAGGTCTACCCGAGCGTTCCGCGTCATTTGTGTAGGTACGACCACGTTTAAACTCGGCGAACCACCGACAAATTGTTGCTTTTGATGGACAAGAGTCCGGATAACATTTTTCAATCCATTGTTTTGCTTGCACGGTGTTTTTACCCATTAAAAAACAATGTTTTATCAAAACACGAAACTCGGTTTTTTCCATTTTTTAAACAAACTACAAAACGACTTTACTCCAACCTCGATAACTCAGCTGTTTCTGGTCGGATCGACTTAAAATTTCGACCCGTTTCAAGCAAAGGTTAGTACTGTGGTGCTTACTGCCAACACTGGTTTACAGCGCACCTCGAAATACACCCCTGCCAAAAGACAGTATGTATGAACCAGCAGAGAAGAAAAGACAAATAAATTACACGTGATTATCAGTAAACGTTTGCAATCGATTTATTCGAAATTCGCCCTCGGCTCCCACAGTACTCTAGAAAGACGTGGTTCCTGGTTTACTACGAGCGCCATCTCTGCTTTAGTCTCGGGACTCATTGATCCATGTGTTATTTGTATCAGTTCATCACTTTTATTCAATATCATATACTTGTCTATTGGTTGAACTCATGGAAGAGAAAAGGGTCTAACATAAAATAAAATTTAAATTGGAACTCCAATGGACTTAATGAAATGATAAAGAAGTTTCATGTAAGAAAGGTCACGACAAGCAAGAATGTCGCGAACTGGGACATTGCAGAGAGTTGAGCATGTCCGAACGACATGATCAGTATCCCGATAACCTTGGCCACAAGCACAATGATTAGTCTCGGAAAGTCCAATTCGAAGGAGATGTGCACCTAACGTGTAGTGATTGGACATGAGTCTGGACATCACACGAATGAAATCCCTACTCACATCCAGTCCCCTGAACCATGCCTTTGTCGATATTTTCGGAATAATTGAGTGCATCTACCGACCCAGATCATCTTTGTCCCAAGAAGCTTGCCAGCTGGCAAGTGTTCTTTTGCGGGACGCGCTATAGAATTCGTTGAAAGCAATCGGTCGCTCATAAATTTCACCCTCAATAGCACCACGTTTGGCTAAAATATCCGCTCTTTCATTGTCTGGAATGGAGCAATGAGCCGAGACCCAAACTATTTTGATTTGATAATTATTATTCAATATGACGTTCAGGCAGTGTTTTATTTTGCCCAAGAAAAACGGTTCATTTTTGCCAGAAGCGTTTGAGCGAATGCCTTCAATTGCACTCAGGCTATCCAGGCTCTCGAAGCCTAAATGAAGCCGAAACATTATTGTTGCATATACCAAACCCAGTAGCCATTTCAATTCGTGATCCGTCCGTGTAAAACATTTTCTCTGAGTCAATATGCCTGAACTTACTTGTAAATATTTTTAGGATTTCCATTGAGCGTAGGTGTTCCGGGATTCCACGCACTTCACGCTGCATGGATGTGTCGAACAATAGAGTTGAGTCTAGGGCATTTAGGAGGTTGTCACGGATAGGAATATATCTTGAAGGGTTGATTTCCTGTGACATATGGTTAAAATATACTGTCATGAATCTTGTTTGAGATTGAAGCTCAACTAGCCTTTCGAAGTTATGAATAATCAGGGGATTCAGTACCTCGCATCTTATTAGCAGACGTGATGAAAGTTCCCAAAAACGATCTTTCAATGGCCAGAACTTCAAGACTCATTGTATGTGTCGAACGCATGCAGCCTAAAGCAATTCGCAAACAACGATACTGAATTCAAGTTTGATAATATGAGAGTTTGCAGCGGAACGAAAACAAACGCATCCATATTCCATCACTGAAAGTATCGTTGTCTGATACAATTTTATTAGATCTTCCGGATGAGCACCCCACCAAGATCCTGTTTTTGTTCGAAGAAAATTTACTCTTTGTTGGCATTTCGTTATCAGATACCTAAAGTGTCCTCCCCACGTGCATTTGGAATCAAACCACACCCCGAGGTATTTGAAAGTCAAAACCTGTTGGATCATTCTTCCCATCATATGAAGCTGAAAAGACGACCAGCTCTGTTTTCTCCGTAGAGAATTCGATACCCAGATGAACAGCCCAAACGGACAAGTTATCTAAGGTATCTTGCAATGGTTTTTGCAGTTCAACAGCTTTGGGTCCAGTAACTGAATCCACGCCATCATCTGCCAATTGTCTTAGTGTACATGAGGTTACTGGACAGCTGTCAATGTCATTCACGTAAAAATTATAAAGGAGCGGACTGAGGCATGAGCCTTGCGGTAGACCCATGTAGGTAATTCTGAATGTTGCCAAATCGCCATGTGAAAAATACATGCACTTCTCTGACAAAAGGTTGTGTAAATAATTATTTATAACCGCTGGATGGAAATGAAAACTGAATCAAATGCTCCCTTCATGTCTAAAAATACAGATGCCATTTGATGTTTTTGAGCGAAGGCAATTTGGATGTCAGACCAAAGTAATGCAAGGCAATCATTCGTCCCTTCATTTCTTCGGAAGCCAAACTGAGTATCTGACAACAAACCGTTCGTTTTTTCGAACAATTTTCTGATTCAGGACAACATCTATATGAGCTGTGATTGGGAGCTGGTTTCCGTGGCTTTTGAATGGCGATAACTTTCACTTGCCTCCAGTCAGGTGGGACAATATTTTGCTCAAGAAACTTGTTGAACAATTCCAACAAACGTCTTTTTGCGGGGTCGGGCAGATTTTTCACCAAGTTGAATTTAATTCTGTCCAACCCAGGAGCGTTATTGTTACAAGACATGAGTGCTATGGAAAATTCCATCATTGAAAAGGGGCTATCAATTTATTTAGGGTAGACTCCCGAATGTTCGAATGTTCGAATGTAGGAACAGAATCTGGACAAACTTTTCTGGCACAGTCAAATATCCATCGGTTCGAGTATGGATCCGATCACTCTCATTTCCTACGTTACGATTCCTCATTCGTCTGGCCGTATTCCAAAGAGTGCTCATTGAGGTTTCTCTTGACAAACCTTCGACGAAATGTCTCCAATAGCTGCATTTCTTGGCCCGAAGTATGTTCTTGTACTTGGTTTCTAAAATCAAGAATTTTTCAAAATTCTGAGGAGTTCCTCTTCCTGGTTTTACCTGGCATCCCTGGTTACGTACACTTCAATCATAATGCACATACTCAGCAGCGATGTCAGATCTACGGAAATCTCCGTAGATCTACGGATTTGAACATTTTCTAGGCATCGCTGATACTCAGTAGTCAAGTCCGTTTTCATCGTCACCAGTATTTTATGATTTTAACTGACAGAAAGTTGATATAATGTAAATGGTAACCCTATCATAGCAGGGAAACTCATGGCCTACTCAGCCGAATGCAAAGTTCCTGTTTTCATTAACATAAGTGGGAAATAAAATAGCTAAAATTGTACAAAAGAAGAAACTCGCCAGAAATGCTAATCCCGAATTGCTGTTCCGAATTTTCCGCGGCACGATTTGTGACTGGAGGCTGGGTTTAGCTTCTTTCAGGAAGCTTATGGCAAGGTGAAACATTGGCATCTTATTTTTTTTTTCGTTGCTTGCCGTTCAAATATTTGACAGCCACGGCCGCGACTGCATCTCAATATTTAATGCAAATCCGGGGAAAGCTGCTGAGAACGAAAGTATGGACGTAAAAATAAAAAATAATATTTACCGATTTCTTCCGTTTCCGAGGAGAAGCGAAGAGGGAAGTTTGGCTACAATTTAGGGCAGATGGAACGTCAGATCTTTGAATGCCAATGAGAAGAGCATACAGACCCGGAATTGTAAATAGTTTTAAGGCAATTCTGCATCCCTCCTCCCAATAAGTAACATGTGCTAGATATAAATTCCTAATCTTTGTGCCAAAAACTAATAGAATAAATCTTAAAGATAGAAAGTAGGCCAAAACCATAGTTACTATTTTAAATAGATTTTAACACAGTAGGCATAGATGCTCAATGTGAGACTTAATACGTTTGTTAAACCCATTCAGCAGCGGTTACACTGTTCGTTTTGGAACCCATTTGCGCTGCGTAGGATTAGTTAAGAGCCTAGATAATTACTGATGATGCGAGTCGGTAGCCGTATATTGTATAGTAACATCATGATCGTTGTTTTTTTCTTTCTTTTTCTCTCTCTACAAAAACAAATAACCGCCCCCTCACGCTACTCATCGTCCAAACCAAACTAACAAACAAAATATACCAATCGGCACCATCTGCTGCCCAAAACACGCATTTCAACGCACGCACGCCTCGACTAACAAAACTTCCTCTCCATAACCATAATCATTACACCAACAATAACAAATGACAAACGGTGTGTGCTTGTGTTTGTGTGCGTTTGCTGCACCCATTCGAGATAAACGCATTCCATTGCCGTACGTAAGCGAAAAAGCACCCTAACAAAAATCACCGGCTAGAAAACCGCAACTGTCAATCGCACAGGTAAGCACCCGGTTTGCTACTGTCAGACGAAATGCCGCGCGGGGACCGGAAGTCTGCGTGCGGTCTCTGCTATCAACAACAACTACTACTACTACTATACAAAGCTTCCTGGATTGTAGGCAGCCACGTTGACGCATGCACTAGAAGTATCTTTCTCCATTATCTACTAAGTTCCATAATTACTTCTTTTCGTTGGTTCCGTTTGTTATTGTTTCTTAGTGCGGACTGTGAACTGAACCCCAGTAGGCCTTTGACAAATTACCTCACCTTGTTTTCGTTCAAAAATATGCAAACATTGTTTATCCACCACCTAAAGACAGCTGCTAAATATAGAGTCGTTATACGTAGAATTTAATTATTGGAGAGAATATTCAATTTAACCACAACAACTATAGCTCTTGATGATTTGTTTACTTTTGGCATAAACAGTACTTCATTTTGGACGCATTGGGTAATTAATTATAAGTGCGGTTTACCAAGCATTTTGCTATGGCAACCATTCCATTCAGCTACGAGCTTCGAGTAGGCCGAGAAAATCGTAATCCAACACTTGGATCATGTCGACTGACACAAGTGTTTAGATAAATAGAGATTTAGTTTTGCAATTATGGTTTTTCTGATAAAATGATGTCTGGATTTGATCGGCTTTTCATATTGCGTCGGGATACAAGTTTTCAGTGATTTTTCTTTTATTTTCAAAATTCGCAGCTTTGTTGTGACAAACTGGCTTTACGGAAACCATTTTCTTTACTAGCAATTTTAAAATGTATTGTCCTTGAAGCCGTATCAGAACTCGAGTCGACTTCCGATTCCTTTGCCCAGTGCCCAGAATCTAGATTCAAGTATCAGAAATACGGATTTCAGTGTAGGGACCTGAATCCAAATTCAAAAGTCGTGAATTTGAAATTTATAGTCGAAAGTCTACTTTCAAGAGTCAAAAGACCAGATTTCACAGTGCAGTCCTAGTATTAAATACCTGGACTCCAGGGTCGCGTCCTGCAGTCTAGATTCAAAAGTTAAGAGTCCGAAGTCGAACTTTCATCAGAGTCCAGTATTAAGAATTCTGAGTTAGAAATTAAAAGTCTAGAATCAAAATTCAAGAGCCAACAGTCCAACATGCATTGTAGAATCCATAGTAAAGAGCCTAAAATCAGGATTCAATAATTATGAGCCCAGAGTCTAGAGCACATAGTTCATAATCGAGAGACTACATTCAAGAATTCAGAGTCCAAGCCCTCAGTTCAATTCAGAGTCTAGAGCACAAGTACCAGTAGTCCATAGTCGAGAACCTACAGTACAGATTGAAGTGGCCAGAATCTAGATTCAAGTATAAAGAGTTCAAAGTTCTGTAAACAATCCAGAGACTGGTGTCCAAAATCCCAATTCAAAAGTCGTGAGTCCAGAGTCCAAAGTCTAAAGTCTCTTAAGGGAAGAATTAAGAATTAAGAAACCTTAATTAAGAGTCTATGAATAAATACCAGGACTCTAAAGTCGAGTATCTGCAGCCTAGATTCAAGTGTAAAGATTTCAGAGTCGAATTTCCAGAGTCCAGTGTGAAATCCAGTATCCAGAGTTCAGCCCAGAATCTAAAGTTCAAAATCCAAGGTACGGAAAACATAGCTCAGGTACATGTGTCAAGAGACCGGAATCTAGTTCAAAGTCAGATATCCAAGAGCCAGCATCAAGAGTCCAATGTCAAATCCAGAATCTAGAGTTCGTTCATTCAAGTGAGGAGAGTGCATAACTCTGTGAAGAATCTAGAGCTAAGAGTCCTGAATCCACCTTCAAGAATTATGAGTCAAGAGTCTGGAGAACAAAGTTCATTATCGAAAGACCATGTTCAAGAATCAAGACTCCTGAGTTCAAGGTTCAGTCCAGAGCCCACAGTTCAGTTCAGAGTCGAGTATCTACAGTACAGATTCAAGTGTGAAGACATGACAATCTAGAATCTAAATCGAAGTTTCTACTCAAAGGTTCTGATTCAGGAATCTAGAGCTGATTGTTCTAAATTATGCCTAGAATCGAGTATTCACTGTATAGATTCAAATAAAAAGTGTCCAAAGTGAAGAATACAATGTCCAGATACAAGTGCTATGAGATCGGAATCTAGTCTGCACACCAGAATCATGTACCAAAGTGTAGAATTGGAAGTCTAATCCGGAATCCGGAGTCCAGTTGCAAGCTTCAAGAGTCCAAAGATTTTCCAGAATTTGAAATCGAGTTCACAGTCCAGAGTCCGATGCTCAATACAGATTCAAGTGTCCAGAAGTACAGTTCAGAAACCCTGAGCCCAAAGTCAACTGTTCAGAATTTAGATTCAAGTATCTAAAATCCAAACTTCTGTGAAAAATCCAGAGTCAAGATTCAAGAATCAAATTTCAAGAGTCGTGAATCCAGAGTCCATAGTCTAAAGTCCACAAGTAAGAATTAATAGACCATAATTAGTCTAGGATTAAATACCTGGGCTCAAGAATCGAGTATGTAATCTAGATTCAAGTGTGAAGAACCCATTGTCGATCTTTCAGAGCCGAGAATCCAGAGTTCAGTTCAAAATCTAAAGTTTATAATCTAGTGCACAGTGTACAAAATCCAAGTGTCAAGTGTCTAGCCTAAGGTTCAGATTCAAGGGTCTAGAGCTAAGAGTCCAGGGTCATGTCCCGAGTCGAATATCCACTGTCTAGATTCAAGTGAGAAGTGACCAAAAGACAGAATACAAAGTCCTGATGCAAGTGCCAAGAGTTCGGAATCTAGTCTGAACACCGGATTAATATTCCGAAGTCCAGAATAGGAAGTCTAATCCGGAATCCGGAGTCCAGTTGCAAGTGTCAAGAGTCCATAGATTTTCCAGAATTTGGAATCGCGTTCACAGTCCAGAATCCGATGCTCAATCCAGATTCAAGTGTCCAGAATCCAGGTGTCAAGTGTTTAGATTTCAGTCCAGTTCAGAAACCCTGAGTCTAAAGTCAACTGTCCAAAATCTAGATTCAAGTATCTAAAATCCAAAGTTCTGTGAAAAATCCAGAGTCAAGATTCCAGAATCATAATCCAAGAGTCGTGAATCCAGAGCCCATAGTAGAAAGCCCACATGTAAGAATTAATAGACCATACTTAACCTGGGCTCCAGAATCGAGTATGTAGTCTAGATTCAAGCGTGAAGAGCCGTCGATCTTTCATAGCCCAGGATCCAGAGTTCAGTTCAGAATCTAAAGCTCATAATCTAGTGCACAATATACAAAAAATCCAACTGTCAAGTGTCTAGCCTAAGGTTAAGATTCAAGGGTATAGAGTTAAGAATCCAGGGTCATGGCCCGAGTCGAATATTCGAAAACTAGTCTAAACACCAGAGTCATGTACCAAAGTCTAGAATCGGGAGTCCTATTCAGAATTCTGAGTCCAGTTTCAAGCGTCAAGAGCCCAAAGTTTATTTCGGAATTTAGAATCGAGTTTACAGTCCAGAATGAAGTGTCAAGGTCAGAATATAGAGTCAATAGTTTAGGTTCCAGTCCAGTTCAGAGTCCAGAGTTCGGGGAAAATCCAGAGTCAAGAGTCCGAAATCTAAATTCAAGAGTCGTGAGTTCAGAGTCCAGAGATAGTCGAAAGTCCACATGTAAGAATTAAGAGTATTGAGTCTAGATACCAGAACTCTAGAGTCAAGTATCTGCAGTCTAGATGTTCCGAGTCGAATTTTCATATTCCAGAATTAAGAGCCCAGTCCAGAATCTAAAGTTCAGAGACCAGAGTACGGAATACAGAGCTCGGGCACATGTGCCAAGTGATCGGAGTCTAGTCCAAAGTCAAATATCCAAGGGAATCAAGATTCCAGTGTCAAGTCCAGAATCTAGAGTTTAGAATCTAGACTTCATTGATTCAAGCGTGAAAAGGTCAGAATTCTGTGTAAAACAGTATAACAGTCCAGAAATGAAACTCAAAAGTCATGATCCCAGAGTCTGGAGCACAGAAAGACCACATTCAAGAGTCAAGAATCCTGAGTTCAGGGTCCAATCCAGAGCCCACATTTCAGTTCAGAGTATGGAGTCAAGTACCAGGAATCGAGTATCTACAGTATACATTAACGTGTGAAGAGCCCAGAGTCGAACTTTCATCAGAGTCTAGAATTAAGAGTTCAGTCGAGAATCTAAAGTTCAGAATCCAGAGCACAGCGTCCAGAATCTAAATTCTAGTGTCAAGTGTTCAGTCTAAGGTTCAGATTCAAAGGTCTGGAACAGAGAGTCCAGAGTCAAGTATCCACTGTTTAGATTCAAGTGAGAAGAACCATGGACAATCAGTACAGAATACAAATTCCAGATACAAGTTCCAAGAGACCGGAATCTTGTCTTAAGTTCAGAGTCATGTGTCAAAGTTCTGAATCGGGAATCTGATCCAGAATCCAGAGTCCAGTGTCAAGCGTCAATAGTCGAAAGCATATTCCAGAATCCGGAATCGAGTCGACAGTTTTGAGTCTGCAGCCCAATCCATATTTAGGTCAGTGATGTCCAGAGATCTTTTGATTCCAGTCCAATTCAGAGCTCAAATTCAAGTGTCAAAAATCAGGATTCAAGAAACCAGAAATCAGAGTTCTGTATACAGAGCTCTGAGTCCAGTCCAGAGTTCAGTCTATTGAAGTACCAAGAGTTCAAAGTCACTGGTCTAAGATTCAGATCCAAATGTCAACAGACAAACTTAAAGTCCCGTTTCGTGCCTAGAGTCAAGTGTCCATAGTTCGAATTCACACGTCAGAAATATAGATCCCAGAGTCCAAATTCAACTGTCAAGAGTCCAAGTCGAATGCTCAAAGTCCAGAGTTCAGAGCTCAGCATTTTGAGTCCACGGTTCAAAGCCCAGAAATCAGAAACCAGAGGCTAAAGTCTCGAATTCAATGTTCAGAGTCCAGAGTCCAGAAGCAAGAGCTCAGAGTTCAGAATTCAGAGTCCTCAGTTCAAAGTCCGGAAACCAGAGTACAGAGCCCAGAGTCTAGAATTCGTATTTAGATTTTAGAGTCCCAGAATCCAGAGTCGAGAGTCCAGAATCCAGAGTCCAGAGTCCAGAGTCCAGAGTCCAGAGTCCAGAGTCCAGAGTCCAGAGTCCAGAGTCCAGAGTCCAGAGTCCAGAGTCCAGAGTCCAGAGTCCAGAGTCCAGAGTCCAGAGTCCAGAGTCCAGAGTCCAGAGTCCAGAGTCCAGAGTCCAGAGTCCAGAGTCCAGAGTCCAGAGTCCAGAGTCCAGAGTCCAGAGTCCAGAGTCCAGAGTCCAGAGTCCAGAGTCCAGAGTCCAGAGTCCAGAGTCCAGAGTCCAGAGTCCAGAGTCCAGAGTCCAGAGTCCAGAGTCCAGAGTCCAGAGTCCAGAGTCCAGAGTCCAGAGTCCAGAGTCCAGAGTCCAGAGTCCAGAGTTCAAAGTCCAGAGTCCAGAGTTCAAAGTCCAGAGTCTAGAGTCCAGAGTCCAGAGTCCAGAGTTCAGAGTTCAGAGTCCAGAGTCCAGAGTCCAGAGTCCAGAGTCCAGAGTCCAGAGTCCAGAGTCCAGAGTCCAGAGTCCAGAGTCCAGAGTCCAGAGTCCAGAGTCCAGAGTCCAGAGTCCAGAGTCCAGAGTCCAGAGTCCAGAGTCCAGAGTCCAGAGTCCAGAGTCCAGAGTCCAGAGTCCAGAGTCCAGAGTCCAGAGTCCAGAGTCCAGAGTCCAGAGTCCAGAGTCCAGAGTCCAGAGTCCAGAGTCCAGAGTCCAGAGTCCCGAGTCCAGAGTCCAGAGTTCAGAGTTCCGAGTCTAAAGCTCAAAGCTTAGAGTCCAAAGTCCAGAGTACAGAGACGATTTTTGATTTTCGATCCTAGATTCCCAAGTTCAGAGCCCTGAGTTCAAAGTCCAGAGTCCAGAGTCCAGAGTCCAGAGTCCAGAGTCCAGAGTCCAGAGTCCAGAGTCCAGAGTCCAGAGTCCAGAGTCCAGAGTCCAGAGTCCAGAGTCCAGAGTCCAGAGTCCAGAGTCCAGAGTCCCGAGTCCAGAGTCCAGAGTTCAGAGTTCCGAGTCTAAAGCTCAAAGCTTAGAGTCCAAAGTCCAGAGTACAGAGACGATTTTTGATTTTCGATCCTAGATTCCCAAGTTCAGAGCCCTGAGTTCAAAGTCCAGAGTTCAGAGCTCAGATTCCAGAAGCCAGACTCCAATATCCAAAATCTAGATCCCAGAGTTCAGAGCCTAGATTCCAGAGCCCTCAGTCTAACGTCCAGAGTGCAAAGTTGATTTTTGATTTGCGAATCCAGAGTCAAGAGTTCAAAGCCCAGAGCACAGAATCTAAATGTCAGAGTCAGAGTCCAGAGTCGGATTTTGTTTTTATATTTCAAAGTCCAGAGTTTAGCGTTCAGAGTCCAGAGTTTAGCGTTCAGAGTCCAGACTCGATTTTTTGTTTTCGGTTTTGTTTTTATGATTTTCAACTATCGATTTTTTACATTCGATTTTCCTTTTTCAATATTTAATATTTTATTTCCGATATTAGTCTTTTGATGTTTTATTTTCCCTTCTCCATTTTCTTTTTACGAAATATCAGTTTCCGATTTTCGATTTTTTTCTGTTTTCAATTTTTAAGAGTATAGAATCTGAAGTCCAAAATCCTTAGCCTAGATTCCAAAGTTCAGAACCCAGAGACCAGAATCGATTTTGAATTTATGATTCTTCAATATTTGATTTTCAATTTTCAATTCGCAATGTTTGATTTTCCATTCTTGTTCTCCATTTTCAATTTTATCTACTTAGTTTTTGTTTTCTATTCTCGATTTTTGCCATTATCTATTTCCTTTTCGTCATTTGCCATTTTCCACTTTCTATTTTCGATTTCTCGATAGGCGACTCTCGAGTTTATCACAAATATTATGTTTGTCATTTATTACTAAATTTAAGATCGTTGGAAATTGTTGATTAAGATCCAGGATTAAGTATTGGTAATTTAAAATTGAAAGTATACAATTGAGAATTAGAATTTGGAAATTGAATTGGATATTATAAAAAACTGAAACTGTTGAAAATTTAAGAGATAAAAGCTGTAAATTGAAAGTTGGAAATTAAGAATAAAATTGAAAGGAGAAAAATAAAAATCGAATTTTGAAGGCTGACAACGGAAAGGCGAAATTGAGAATTTTCTGTTTTCGATTTTCAAAAATCGGTGTACGATTTTCGATTGTTGATAATCGGTTTTTGATCTCCGATTTTCGAATTTTGACTCTCGAGTTTTGATTGCCTCGTTTTCAATTTTCATTTGATTACGAACTAGGAATTTGATGTATGGAATAAGTGAGAGAATTTCATAAAGTTCTAAAAAAATTCTAATATGTAAGAAATAATCGGGTATGGGATATGAGATATTACACGTTAGATATTGTGAATTTTAAAAAGAAAAAGGAAAAATTGGGAAATAAGAAGCAGCAAATAGGAAATAGTAAATCGGAAATGGAGAACAAGAAATTGCAAATAAAAACTATGGAATACGAATACGAATAAGAAACAACAAACTTGTAATAGGAAATAGGGGATTAGAATTGGATAATTGGAAATAGTAAATTGGACACAAGGAATAAGAAATAGCTAATATAAAATAGGAAACATGAAAATTAGTAATAAGTAATGGTAAACAGGAAATAGGAAGAAGGAATTAAAAATAGGAAATAAGAAATAGAAAATTGGAAACGCGAGGCCATAAATAAGAAATAACTTACAGAAACAAGGAAATCGGAAATAGGTAATAGAAACTGAAAAATAAAAAATAGGAAATTGAGAATAAGGAAACAAAAATGAGAACCAGAATATCAGAAATTTAAAAAAGAAAAATGATAATGGGGCAGAGTATCGGAAATGAAAAATAGGAAACACAAAATATGAAATTGGGAATAGGAAATGGGAAAGAGAAAAGTTAAAGTAGCTCAAAGAAGTTAAAAATTTGGAATTAACTTGGTTTGCTGAACTCTGAGTTTTTAAATTTGAATCTAAAAGTTGGGAGCTGAAAATTCAAAATTTTCGACTGAAATTTGGAGCATGAAATTATAAAATATAAAGAGAAAAGATGAAACTTGAGATGTGAAAGCAGAATGACGACTGATAGTCGGAAGTCAAACGTTCATAATTGAAAGTTTTATGTTGGAAGTTGAAAGAAATATAGGAGTTGAAATGTGAAAGAATAAGTCAGAAAGTTAAAATTGTTGGTCCATATTAAAAGTGGAAATTTGAAAGTTAAAAATTGAGATCAGCTTTCGATTCTCTAATTTCGGTTTTTCTTTCTCAATTTTAGATGCTCGATTTTCGAGCTCAGATTTTTGATTCTAAATGTTTGATATTCAGATTATCGATTTTCGTTTGATTGCGAATTAACAATTTGATACTGGAAATAAGTAATTGAATAAAAGAAAATAATTGAATATTGGAAATTTAATATTAAAAATTGGATATTATTAATGAAAAAGGAGAATTCGGAAATCGGAAGATGTAAATTAAAAAAAAAAAGCTAAAGAAGTGGGAAAAAACGAAATATGAAATAGCAAATAAAAATTCGCAAATTGGAAAAAGGAAATAAGAAATAGCGAATAGAAAATAGGAAAGTACAAAGGAGAATTTAATAATCGGAAGCTATAAATAGGAACAAAGCAAAAGAAAATAGGAAATAGGAAATAGGAAAAAAGCAAAAGGAAATAGGAAATAGGAAATAGGAAATAGGAAATAGGAAATAGGAAATAGGAAATAGGAAATAGGAAATAAGAAATAGGAAATAGGAAATAGGAAATAAGAAATAGGAAATAGGAAATAGGAAATAGGAAATAGGAAATAGGAAATAGGAAATAGGAAATAGGAAATAGGAAATAGGAAATAGGAAATAGGAAATAGGAAATAGGAAATAGGAAATAGGAAATAGGAAATAGGAAATAGGAAATAGGAAATAGGAAATAGGAAATAGGAAATAGGAAATAGGAAATAGGAAATAGGAAATAGGAAATAGGAAATAGGAAATAGGAAATAGGAAATAGGAAATAGGAAATAGGAAATAGGAAATAGGAAATAGGAAATAGGAAATAGGAAATAGGAAATAGGAAATAGGAAATAGGAAATAGGAAATAGGAAATAGGAAATAGGAAATAGGAAATAGGAAATAGGAAATAGGAAATAGGAAATAGGAAATAGGAAATAAGAAATAGGAAATAGGAAATAGGAAATAGGAAATAGGAAATAGGAAATAGGAGATTGGAAATTGGAAATTGGAAATAGGAAATAGGAATTTGAAATAGGAAATTGGAAATTGGAAATTAGAAATTGGAAATAGGAAATAGGAAATAGGAAATAGGAAATAGGAAATTGGAAATTGGAAATAGGAAATAGGAAATAGGAAATAGGAAATAGGAAATAGGAAATAGGAAATAGGAAATAGGAAATAGGAAATAGGAAATAGGAAATAGGAAATAGGAAACTGGAAATTGGAAATAAGAAATAGGAAATAGGAAACTGGAAATTGGAAATTGGAAATTGGAAATTGGAAATTGGAAATTGGAAATTGGAAATTGGAAATTGGAAATTGGAAATTGGAAATTGGAAATTGGAAATTGGAAATAAGAAATAAGAAATTGGAAATCAGGTATTGGAATTAAGGAATAAGAGATAGCAAATAGGGAATCAAAATTTGAATTGAAAATCTGAAATAGAAAATAAGAAATAGCAAATTGAAAGTAGGAATTATGAAATTGGATAAACGAAATACGGCAAAGAAAATTGGAAATAAGAAATAGGAAATAAAAAATCGAGAATGGGAAATCGAATATTGGAAATGAGGATTAAGAGATTGGAAATAGGGAATCAGAATTTGAAGCTAGTAAATTGGAAATAGAAAATAAGAAATAATGGATAGCAAGAAGAAGATCGGAAATTCGAAATAGAGAATAAGAAATAAAAATAGTAATTTGGAAGAGGGATTTTAAAAATGAGAACAAGAAAATCAGAAAATTGAAAATGAGAAAGAGGATCGGAAATAGAAAAGTGGAAATAGAAAATCATTAATTCGAAATGAGAAATGGGAAAAAGGAAAGTGAAAGTATCTAGAAGAAATAAAAAAATTGAAATATTATTTCCTAGGTCCAATTTTTTAGCTTCAAATTCTAATTCCCTGTTTTCAATCTCTTAATCCTTATTTCCAATATTCGATTTCCCAATTTCGATTTTTTTATTTCCTATTACTTATTTTCAATTTTCTTATTCGTATTTCGTTTTTCCAATTTCATAATTGCTATTTTCTATTTTTTATTTTTTATTGTCTATGACTGATTGTCAATTTCTAATTTACAATTTCTGATTTCCTTTTTCCAATTTTTTATTCCCTATTTCTGAGTTTTGAAATTTGTATCTCGAGTTTTCAATTTTGAAAGGCGAACGTTGGGAGCTGAAAATTGGAAGTTGAAAACAGAAATCTGAAAATTGATTATTGAAAATTGAATGTTTAGAGTTGAAAATTAAAACTAATGAGATGTTGAGTTTATAGTTGAAAGCTAACCATTAATGCGTGAATGTTAAAAGTTATAACCTGAAGGTTCAAAGCAGAAAGTTAATGCCTAGCAAGTTTGAAGGTTGTAATTTGATTACAACTAATTTGAAGCTTCAAATTAAAAAATTCTAAGTTTGGAACTTGCAATTTTAAACTTACAGCTTTGATTAAAGTTTGAAACCTTTCAATTCAACTTCAATCAGAATTAAAATAATTATTAGAGCTGTATGGAATGCACAAATAGAATAAAACGAGTAATGAGAATTGAATTTTGTAGCACCCTCAAGAGATCTATCATATTTTGCACCCTTTCCACATGTTGGCATTGATTTTAGATGCTTGTTTTCAGTACATATTTCGTTGACAAATATTTTACTGTTTAATTTGAACTGCTTAGCAAATGTGGAATTTTTTTGTGCATTGGCTTGCTCAAGTTGAAATGCTAAATAGCGCTATCTGTTCATTTTAAACTGCTATTCACCGAACAGTCGAAAACGAAACGTGAGAAAATATGTTTTTTACATTCATACGAAACTTTCGTTAATGTGTTTATAAGTCATTATTTCATTTTACTGCATGATTAATTAATTGTTCGAACTGTTAAAGTATTTTTATTTAGCGGAATGCAAAAACACCTCTTCTTTTGTGTCTAGTTTATTAAATAGTCATTCTAATGTTCTACCTGTTTTATTTCAGCATGAAAAACGAACACTGCCTTAATCTGTGGATACTTAAACCAGTATTTTTTTCTGTTTTTAGGCCCAAGAACCGCTGAACAGACCAGCCACCAACGACTTTGTTTAGTCGTGATGAACAACCGATGAATAAAAAAAACAGAAATTTAAAAGTGAACAAATCAGTCAACAACAACAACTATTACTACTACAACAGCCACCACCAAATCGAGAGAAAGACTTACGTATTTCTTCATCGTAAAACAGAACAAAACAAAGCAAAAGAAACAAACAACTAAACCCAAGATACACAACCCGAACCTAACTTTCGTAAAGTGACATCGATTCGATATGGCGTTGGAAACTAAGCAGCTTAAGTCAGTCCCATTCACACACACACACAAAAAAACAACTGCATGCATTACTTAATATGAATGGCAAACTAGATTGAAATTTGACTAAGCGAGGCAGCTGAAGTTAGACTTAATTATAGAGTAGGCAGTGAACAGCCTCTAGTAGGCCTTGCTGGTGGAGTGTTAAATTATGTTTTATTCGACACAGTTTTTTTCTTTTCTTTCGTTTAGGTCTTATGATGTAATAGCTAGTTTTTTCTATTGTTTTATTCTAGTAGCATGAACCCTTGTGTATTTTCGTAGACTAGTTATGTATCTTATAGGTGGAAAGATGTTAGTGATTTCCATGTCTGAGCCAGGTCTAGACGTTTACGGTTGAACCGAACCTGTTCTGTTTTTTTCCCTCTTCCTTTTTGTTTTGTTTCTTGGTTGGCACTTTTAGAAAATCTTGTGTGAGCTGTATCGAATCAGTATGCCCCCCTTCCCTTCGTAACATACAGAAAGCACAAACGATCAGATATACCCCCCCCCCCTCCAATTGCATCTCCATTTTCCTACTGTTCAATCGGTTGCAGCAGAGAAGACAGACTCCCCAAGGAGAAAAGCTTAGGTCAAGCAACGTCAAATTTATTGTAAAAAAATAAAAGATGAATATTAGCAGAAAAAGAAAATGTTTAATTAGACTAGCCTAGCAGATACAACGCAGTGGTGTAGATATTATTTTGTTCCATTTTCAAAGGAAGGAAATCGTTAAATGAATAAAATAAAAAAATAAAAAAGAACAAAAAAAAAAGTAATCCAGCGAAATCATTGATAATCTGTCATTTTAGTAGATAAATTTTAAATCACATTCAACTAGCGATAGTCGTTGATCGCAGTTCAGTAGCACAACTAGTTAAGTTAAAATGAGTAACACCCAAGTAAATTTTGTACGAGTTCGTAGAGCAAAGCATCGCGCATCACCCCGGTTAAGTTTAATCAAAGCAAGCGTTGCTTTCATCGTTTTGACATGCCAATTAACGTAAAACAAAAAAAAACAATACTTCCAAACAGAAGCCTACTTTGTTCCACCTCACACTTTCGAAGTGTTTGACCAGCACCGAAGAATTATTTCGATTGTTTTCCGCAATCGTGTTATGCTCAACGAAAAGAAGTTATTGCTCAAAATATTTACCCCTAGCAGCAAGTGTTTTTCCGTCGTTCCATCACAAATAGACGATTATACTTAGAGACAGTTATTACACACTCTAACAGGCACAAAGTCCCTCTGAATAATTCTCTTGCCAAATTTAGCAACTAGAAAAAACCTTAGCCAATTTTATTGACTTCTGTTAATCTAAGGCAAATATAAACGAATTTCTTTCCTTCCAAACAAAAACAAAAAAAAAAAAAGAAATACAAAAAAGAATTAAGGTAAAATAAACTCTTTTTAGAAGTATTTTAAGCAGGTAAAATCGAGCGAAAACTATCCCATCCTACTTAAAAATGAAAATTCCTGCCAAATGCGAGTTAAGAATAACAGATGAAAGTGAAATATTTAAATAAACTCAAACAAAAAAACCTGCTCGAATAACACTAAAACAAAAAATAAACAATCGTTGGATGTGAACGCTCTGGCTACTTACGTACGTACGAAAGGCGAAGGTCTTGAAGGTGTTTGAATAGGCCCAACTATGGAGGGCAAACATTTCCTACAGTTTCGTTGTTTTTGGTGGAAGAGAGAAGCTATACTCAAATACAAATTCATACTACCATACATCAGCAAACAATTTGACGTTAGCATCACTCATCATAATACAACACACACCCACAAGCAACTAACTGAGACAGGAGTACTTCAAAAGCAAAAGCATCTTTTTGATATTTTGTACATACCAAGGACTTGTACCAAATGAGATCGAAAGCAAAAACAAAAACCTTCACAGTCGAGTACTCTTTCAAAATAAAAAAGAAACAAACACAAGTAAAATTAATGAAACTAATTATATAAACTAACAAAGGGCAAACCTCCCCCCCATCAAACCGGTCGGTTATAGTTTTAAGCAGTGTCCCACAGAAATGACAGAAATAACATCTCATAACCGGTCTGCGCAAGGCGACACAAAGACCGGCGACGGCTGGCAAAGGTCTAACCTTAACAGTCAACTAGAATGCAAGAAAAACAACAAACAAACAACTACAACTACAACAATGACATGGAACTGATTGTTTTTTTGTACATACATGATGACGGTGGGTACGACACATAAACTGAGAGATTAAATTGAAAAAACAAGGGAAGAAACAAAAAACAGTGAACGTCAGATGCTAAACATAAACAAGTAAATAAAGAGGAAACGTAATGTACTGTAACGAAGCTCTAGTCTTACGATTATTATCCGAAAAAAATCAATCCCTTCGAATTTGAATTTCACAAGATCTGCGCCCTATTCTCTGAACCGTCGATCCAAAATGGAAATTTCTGTAAAAAATCTATGTATAAATGTATTTCTGAATGAGTAAGTGTCAAGCCCTTTGCACGCCCCACCTGACACGTTACGTATAACTTGCGAATCGTGCCCATCATTGAGCCCCTCCTCCATGCAATGTTTGCATCAAATGGATCGAAGGCAGACCAATTTTGTCACCGATTGAAACCACGTCCTAATTTTTGATTTTATCGTTCTTCATTGATTGCAACAAGTAATAATCGGATGGTGCAATTTTCCCTCGATGATTTGAACATTTGACAGCAGTGCGTAAAGTGGAATCTTCTCGTCAATGTGGCCAGGCTCTGTAAACGAAATTTTTCACGTTCACTCTGCGCTATCACGAAAGCATCGTAAACTTTTGCACAGTGTGAACGTGAATATTTCGTTTTGATCTGGTTGATTTGAAACTAACAGCATTATTGATCGTATTCGAAACGCGATATTATTTTACAAGAACAATCTACAAAAATGGAAATGACAACTTATTTACTAGAGGTGATAACCGTAATTCATAGTCAATGTCTAAACTTGTTTTTTTCCTTAATTTCTAGGCAGCCGGTTATCGAGAGAGAAACATAGTATTATTTTACCCGTTCATAACCCAGGGGGTCCAAATTTGAACCAAATGAGCAGATATCATCACTACCATCATATTTTGTGTTGAAGATCTTGGGAAATACCAAATCTTTTCCAAACTAAATTATCCTATGTATGATATATCATACGCTGGGACAATACAGTAGCAAAAAAAATATAAGAGATATGTCTGAATTTTGAAAATGGTATTTATATATACGATTCAATGTCTTTTAAATAGTACTGGTAGAGGTACTATCGGAGATAAAGATACAATATGCAACGAAATATTTGGTGCATTTCGTTCCGAACTTCATCACGTCCACACAATGGCTCTCGAATTCACCAGATGCGAATCCAATGGATTATTCTCTTTGGGTCATTTTGGAGAGCAAAGTCCGAACTGAAAGATACACCAGTCTCGAGGCGCTGAAAAAAGTTATTGTCCGCGAGTGGGCCAAAATACACCTGCAAGTCACATTCGGGCAGCTTGCGATTCGTTTTTTGACCGTCTCAAGGCCATAGTCAAGGCAAAAGGTGGTCATATCGAGCAAAAGTGAATTGATTCTGAATTTTGTATTATTTCTACACATTTTGTACTTTGAATTAAGTAAAAGTAATTTTCCAAACTGAATTTATGGCCTTTTTAATTGGTTACACTTCGAGTGCCGGACCCTGTATATTGTACTGCAAGCTGCAATAAACAACTTAATTTGTCGAAGCCTTCTATTCAGCCTACCTGGGTTCGATTCCCAATCCCGCACACAGGGTTAGAAGATTTTTCTGGTCCGAAGTGGTGAATGACTTTAAGGTTAAAACCTGTGGGATATATATATATATATATATATATATATATATATATATATATATATATATATATATATATATATATATATATATATATATATATATATATATATATATATATATATATATATATATATATATATATATATATGTATATATATATATATATATATATATATATATATATATATATATATATATATATATATATATATATATATATATATATATATATATATATATATATATATATATATATATATATATATATAAATGGATGTAAGTTTGTATATTTGTAACGCCATAACTTCGGAACAACTGAACGGATTGCTACCAAACTTTGCACAGGTACTACTCGCATTTCAGAGACGGTTTAGGGAGCATTTTTATAGAGGAGGGAGCGTAGCAAGTGCAATTAACAAGAGGGGGTCATGAAAGAAATTATATAACTTGACAAGAATCGATACGTTTTGAAGACCATAGAAACATTTTGCATACGATAGATATGACTTTACAGGGGGGTGGATGTAGCAAGTGGCTTTAAAAAGGCGGGTGTAATGT
This sequence comes from Malaya genurostris, assembly GCF_030247185.1. NCBI lineage: Eukaryota > Metazoa > Arthropoda > Insecta > Diptera > Culicidae > Malaya > Malaya genurostris. The sequence goes on along the minus strand of NC_080571.1, from coordinate 24,295,332 downwards.
TTGAAACGGCACAATTCCGAAACAATTGAACGGTGTGCCACCAAACTAGGCACAGATACTTGCTCTTCTGAGAAGGTCATAAGGATATTTTAATGGGGGAGGGAGCATAGTAAGTGTCCTTAACAGGGGGGTCATGAAAAAATTTGTCTAATTTGACGAGAGTCGATATATTTTTTAGACCATAGAAACAGTTTGCATATAACACATGGATCAATAAGTCCCGTGACTAAAGCAGAGATGGCGCTCGTAGTAAACCAGGAACCACGTCTTTCTAGAGTACTGTGGGAGCCGAGGGCGAATTTCGAATAAATCGATTGCAAACGTTTACTGATAATCACGTGTAATTTATTTGTCTTTTCTTCTCTGCTGGTTCATACATACTGTCTTTTGGCAGGGGTGTATTTCGAGGTGCGCTGTAAACCAGTGTTGGCAGTAAGCACCACAGTACTAACCTTTGCTTGAAACGGGTCGAAATTTTAAGTCGATCCGACCAGAAACAGCTGAGTTATCGAGGTTGGAGTAAAGTCGTTTTGTAGTTTGTTTAAAAAATGGAAAAAAACCGAGTTTCGTGTTTTGATAAAACATTGTTTTTTAATGGGTAAAAACACCGTGCAAGCGAAACAATGGATTGAAAAATGTTATCCGGACTCTTGTCCATCAAAAGCAACGATTTGTCGGTAGTTCGCCGAGTTTAAACGTGGTCGTACCGACACAAATGACGCGGAACGCTCGGGTAGACCTGTGGAAGCCGTTACACCGGAAAATGTGAGTGAAGTGACAAAAATTATAATGAAAGATTGTAAAGTGAAGCTCCGTGAGTTTGCTGAGATGACACAGATATCATATGGAAGTGTATTTACCATCCTTCATGAAAAATTGAGCATGAAAAAGGTTTTTTTTTCCAAAAACAGCAACGAGTCGATGAATCAGAAAGCAGTTTATCGCTATTTACTGAAAAAATGTGTCTAATTTGACGAGAATAGAGGGGAGCAAAGTTCCATAACAACTCAGTAAATTATCGCCAAACTTGGCACAGGTACTTTTTACTATTCAGAGGTGGTCACGACAAGCTTATATATTCATGACAGCGGTTTATTGTAACATTTTCTTATTCGTCGTCAAACAAGATATTGAATTTTTTATAACATAGGAGCAAATTCAGCAGCTGCAAGATTCATATGGGTGGTCTATAATGTAAATGAAACTGAAACAAACGTATCCCCAGCAATCCGTTTTAGTTTTATTTTCTCTACCAGTTCAACTGTCAAATTTAAAACTGGTATACATTGCCATTCTATTTTTTCTATATTTGAAACACAGATAAAACGCTGCTAGGGCTGCCAGTTTATTTTGTTATAATTTCTAGATTTAAATTTTAGAACTGACATAAATTATGCATCTAGAACTAGAACACTCCTGAATATGCCCTAAGAGAGGGCAAGAATGTCAAGATGGTGCTAGATAGTGTTGCTATCGTTAATTTCAATTAAGTAGTACTGCTATTGTTAATTTTAATGAATTAATCGATACTTTTTGAAGAGCACAGATACTTCGTACACTACTAAGAGGTGGTCATAAGGAGAAACATTTCCGAGCAACGCCGGGTCGTTCAGCTCCAATTGTTTCCATTTCTTCATTTTTAGAAAAAAAGGATTACCTGTTTGTATTTGTATGATATTCGAGATATTTGTACAATTTGCTGAGAGTATCGTATGCTCATTTGATAGTTTTTCCCATGTTTAATAAGTTTTAGAGGTATTCATACTACCTTTTCTAAGTTAGCGTTATACTCCATGTCCACTTGTTCGTCCAATCCTAAATGCCCCGTTTACACTTCTGCTGGCTGCCAGCATGCTGGTATCAGTGAACTGCCCTCTTAGGAAAAAACGTTCAACTGTGGTCCAATGATCCAAAGTATTAGACCAACGAAGGACCACCGTTGAAGGTTTTTTTTCTAAGAGGGCAGTACACTGACACCAGCATGCTGGCAGCCATCAGAAGTGTAACCGGGGCAAAAGAGTCCCTATCATTATCACTTTTTTTTGCAGCCATGTTTTTGAATATTCCACATTTCAAATATATAACAAAATGGATTTTGTTTGGCAAGAGATTTTCGAAAGACTTCAACTAATCAGAGACTTCTTATGCTCGAGTTTATTGGTTAACGATACGCTTTGGAAAAAATACTGCTGTATTATCCCATCGTATGATATATCATACGTTCAAATGTTAGCAACAGTTTTTTATTGTTTAACATATATTTTTGGAATTTCGCTACAGAAATAACTAATTTGAATAATTCACAATGGTTTATCAAAAGATGGAAGTATTACCTTTTTGTTTCGAACATAAGATTTACACGAATATGTTGCCTATTTTTCTTTGGTCATTTGTGTGAACTTTACACGGTTATAATACAAACAAAACGTTGACACTTGCAAACAATTTCAATATACACTAAGGTCTCTTTTTACACGGGGGTTACGTGCCGTGTTAAAAAAATCCGTGTAAAACAAAACCATGTTAATTGCGGAAACCGTGCAAAAAAATCGCGTAGGAAATTCGACGTAATAATTCCAAATACCGTAGATTTTATTATTTGTTTGTTTTGTTTCGGATAAAATGTAACTTTTGATCATTTGAAGGGGGAAAACCCACCTAGTGGTGTAATGATGCCTTTCTCATATTAATTATATTTAAAAAAAATCACTAGAAGATTCCGTCATGAATTTTTTTTTCAATCTTGAACAAAATGAGAAACTAGCATAACCTTTTCAATTTGTAAACAGTTATGTCAAGTTAATAAGACTTCTTCTTTATTTTGCATCGTCGCACTAAATGATTAAACACTCTTTACCCTATAGTTCTGGAACCGGAAATCGGACCCGGATGAAATTAAACACCAACCTATGAGACTATAGGATCTTTTGTTTGAGCCTAAGTTTGTGGAAATCGATCAAACCATTGAGAAAATTAAGTGTTTCTCGTTTCAAACTATTTGATCACTATTTCCGGTACATCTGGAACCGGGAACTTGGAACCAGTATAGCCGAAATCGGTTCGTTTAGTAAGTAACTAATATAGCCTACAAATTGAATCAGTTTCAAACCAAAACTATTAATGAGTGACACTATTTGACATATACGCACACACATACACGTTTTCACTAGTCAATTTTTCAAGTGATTGCATAAACTTTCTATTCGAGAAAGGCAATAATTGTACTTTTATAGAAAAGCATCGTTATCATGATCTTTTAATAACACTAACAAGTAGGTACAAATTGATTGAAAGAATTAGAAATTTACAATTTTTTCATCTGAAAATATAAATTTTAATGTGACAACTCTACACGTTATACAAAATTGAACAAAGCACGCTGTGAATGGAGCAAAACCGCACGTACCGACGCGTTTCAGTTTTGCATCGTTATTTGGAATGATGATTTAAATGTTTTGACACTCGTCGCCCTATATTTTCGGAACCGGAAGTTGGATCTTGATGAAATTGCACAGTATATTTAAAGACAATGAGAGCATTAATTTGAATCATGATTCGTGAAAATCGGCTCAACCGTTGCTGAAAAATCGAAGTGAGCTACGTTTTTAGAGATTTACTTTACTATTATCGGTGTTTTCGGAAGCGGAAACCGAGGACTAGTAGTCCCATAGTAGTTTTATATATTCACTAGCTAACAAGATCTACTAACTAGATGAATTTAACAGTAATTTTTTGTCGTGAATACGACTTACTTTACTATGGGGTGCCTTTTCAAAATTAGCCATATGGAAGAATGGGCAGAACTTAATCGTGAATATCTCGACTTGTATTAATGGTAGCAACATAATTCTTTCACCATTTCATCAAAAATATGATCAGGAATTTAGGATAATATTTTGAACAATGTGAGATAACCACAAACAACTCAAAAATTAAGTTTTCTCAAAATTTGAAAATAATGCGGAAAACTCTTTACTTTCGCTTGGATTTTTCGCGCAAGGACGACGATTTTGAGGTAGTCAGGCACATATCTTCAACTGAATGCGTATAAAAGGGGAACCGTGGTTGAAAATCGATCATTTCTTTTCGTGCGTTCGGTGGAAGCAGACGTCGTGGGAGATGAACCATCAACCAGCAGCGACGGAGAGTGCACCTTTTGCGTGGTTAAAACTAACCGAAGTAGACGTTCTTTTTAATTGTGAAAAGTAATCCCTGATTGGAAGACATTAAAAAAACCTCAAACGCTCAGGTCGCAACTCTCATTCGCTTGTTGGCCATCAAGGCGAGAAGACTGCCATCGCGAGAGTTAAACCATCAACCAGCAGCGACGGAGAGTGCACTTTTTGCGTGGTTAAAACCTCAAACGCTCAGGTAGCAACTCTCATTTGCTTTTCGGTAGTCGTAACGAGATTCAGATATTAGTTCCGCAATATAGGTTTAGTATTCAGAGCCTGCGTGCTAAAACTGTATTCCGGAACTAATTTCAGTTTCGAAATTGCAGTTCTAGAATTCAAACTGGATTCTGAGTCTGTTATTGGTTCTAAATTTAGTTCTTGAACTCAGGGTCCAGTTCTTTGTTCCAGACTTCTTCTATTCGGTTCTTTTTAGAACCATAATAATACTCGTAAAGAATTATGCGGAAATTTACTTTACTGTACTCTATACAACTCATTCTGGTAGTCATGGCGGTCTTCAAGTTTCAGAGCTTAGTTCCGGAATATGGGTTTAGAATTCAGAGTCTGCGTGCTGAACTAACTCAACTCGTCACTCTTCATCACGAACGCTTTCATAAAAAGTTCTTTTCAGAGCCACCATTTTTTATTATAATGAACTATACTGCTTATTTCATAATATTTAATTGCGTTTCAGAATGTTTAATTTAACTAATATGTAATTTAGTCTAGGCGCATCGTTTAATTTTTTTAAATTTGCACAATTCAAACAATCGATCAACTACCAATTCGAATTCGGAAGCATAAATAAAGCGTGTCATATTCGTATTCACGACATCCAGTTATGTCTTTGACATTACACACCCGTACTTCTTTAATGTCCACATCGTTTTGCTATAGCTTGTGAAAAAATACTCATGAATTTGAAAATTTTCACTAAGAATTTTCGGAAACTTTTTAAAGAATTCAAATACCTTTTATTTGCTTCTTAGTTTGTGAAAATCGGTTAAGAAATTTCCGATAAAATTGAGTGCATATTTTTTAATTAATTTGCACATATTTCCTTGTAATTCCGGAGCCGGAAGTTGGATCCCACAGAAATTAAAGGAAATTTTATGAGGCCAAAAGAGCTTTCATTTGAATCTAAGATTGTGAAAATCGGTTCAGCCATCTCTGAGAAAATTGAGTGTTACTATTTGTCACATACACACATACACACATACACACACAGCCATTTTGTGATCTCGATGAATTGAGTCGAATGGTATATGACACTTGGCCCTCCGGGCCTCGGTTGCCAAGTCGATTTCACAATCGCTGTGAAATCGACTTGCATATGAGAAAGGCAAAAACGATAAAAATTTTCTAAAATTGGGATGAAATTTGTTCCATTCGTATTTCATGCTAGTTACAGATCGAACGTACTTGTTTTGGCTATACAAGAGCAAAGTGGCGATAAGAGACAGTGTGTCATACGAGAAAGAACTGGCAGTCAAACTACCTTTTCACCTCTCACGAGACAGGCGTTCGTCTATTTCGTCGTATTTTTTAATTCGTTAGCTTACAATATCCTTCTAATGTTAATAAAATCACCACAAAAATGCCAAAACAAACCTGCCAAATAATTTTTAGTCGGCTAAGGATTGATTTTCGATTTCGATAAAACCAAGCCTTTTAAGGAACTTAGAATAATAAAGACGTATTGCTAGACGCTATTTTAGTTACATTTTCTACCCAGGTCTTTCGGAAAAGTCAGAACAATCGTTCGGTCAGATTAATAAATTGATAAAATTACATTTGAATGATTAACCAATTCTTCAATCGGAAGCGTACCAACCTACAAAGAAGGAAGCATTTGTCCAATTGACGCTGTCAACAATTTCTGTTACCTTCGAAGGGCACGTTGGTTAGCCCAAAATTAACGGAGAAAAACGATGTTCACTTTTATATCAAACTCAGTCACATTACTTTTTAACTACTTGAATAACATCCTCATCTTGCATTACGTGTGAAATTCCCACCCGCTGGGGAGAATACTTCGTAGAGGTACCCCACACTAGTGCGTATTTAAACTGATCGGCCAGCGTCCGATGAATGGCATGGCAAACATGCTCAACCGTGACTCCCTGTGACAAGTAGGTGAAAAAATCTTTCGTTATTCTGCTGGAAAAGGAAACCAATTAATAATCTTACTCTTCTTAAAATCAATCCATCATCGAAATCCGGCGGGGCACCAGGCTTCTTAGTGTAAACTCTAATGAGCATCAGATGTTCCCACAGTACCTCTAGCAAGTAGTCCAGGTTCAAATGCATGTTGCAACTCACAACAACACTATACGGTTGACGAGCCAACCGATCGACTTCCTCGATCGAAATCTGATCAATTTTATTGTACACGTAGATACATGGAAGATAGATCCTATTTCCGGAAACCACATCTATAAACTCGTCTTCGGTGCAATCCTCCCGAAACAGAACCTCTGCGTTGAATATCTTAAACGAGTGCAAAATTGTCTGGACCATCTTCTCATTGCATCTAGTCATGGGGCAAGTGGAATTGAAACTCACACCACCTCCCTTCTTAATCTTGAAATAGATATTAGGCTTCCGTTTGTTCAATCTTAGTCCGACCGATTCCAATTCGTACTCCAGTAATTCCCGATGCACATTCGGTTTGGTAGCATCCAGCATCATCAGTACCAGATCTGCAGTGCGAGCGACCGCAATAACCTGGCGACCGCGACCCTTGCCCTGAGAAGCCCCTTCAATGATTCCCGGAAGATCCAGAAGTTGAATGTTAGCCCCCTTGTACTCGATCACACCCGGAATACAGGTCAAGGTAGTGAACTCATAGTTTGCTGCCTCCGACTCGGTCTTGGTCAACGTCGATAGCAGTGTAGACTTGCCGACGGAAGGAAATCCAATCAGTGCCATTCTAGCATCTCCCGATTTCAGCACATCAAATCCTTCTCCCTTTTCTCCTTTTTTCGATGGTTCAAGTAATTGTGACCGGTACTTGGCTAGTTTGGCCTTCAACAGACCAAGATGATATTCGGTAGCTGAAACAAAAATGAAAATGATCATCCGGTGGAAAACAAAAACACGTTTCAACTCTTACCTTTGTTTTTCTGTGTTTTCGCGATTTCTTTTTCGATATCAGAAATTTTCTCTAAGATGCCCATGATGCAGTGATTATCGTTCGCACGCTGCTCACGAAAAATGAACTAAGCAAAATCTACTTATATTAGTTTTTATGTTTTACTAAATCAGCCGATTCGATAACAGGGACGATTGTGTGAATCCGGGATCGGAATGTTTAGACATTTCACAGCTGTCACAGATGAAACATTTCAGCTGAAATTTTTCGCTTCGGAAGCGGTGCCAGTTTTCAAACATTGGTTGGTAATTTCACGGCCTAATCAGGCTCTCTGACAGCTCACTTACAACCACAAATGCAAATGAGATTAGTTTGTTTTCATTAGGAAACGCATGCATTAAACACGATTCAGACGATCAATCAACTTCCGTCGACGTCCAGATTATTTTTATTATTTTTTTTAGCCGAATATTGCTCACGTATCCGACGTTAAAATGTTCCGTGAACTTGACATAGTGTCCTTTCATATGAATTGTTTACAATTAATGTTGTTGTTCCGTAATCGTTCCATGCAGGTGATAGTCGCTTGATGCTGCGTGTGAATCGCTTTTACGTATTGTTTTGTTTTCATCAGGAAACGTGTTGGCCACCCATTTTTCAGAAGGACCGCCGTTCATTTTTCACCGGGCATAGAAACCTCAATAATCGCAACCCGTGGACAACTTGACAGCTCTGCGATACACGCTTATAAATAGTTACTCAAAAATGTGTTAGATCTCACTCAAATTTGAGTTCTTCCACTGGAAACGATATTTGGGTAAAATCTACTCATTTACTGAGTAATACTTAATTTGTACATGTACCAAAAATAGAGTAACTATCACTCAAATTTTGAGTGAAATTTCTTTTCACATATACCAAAATTGCAAAAAAAATGCTCCTTTTCTGAGTGTATTGTATTAAAATATTAAGTAATTGAACTCAATACTATATCAAGTGGTGGTCGCTTGGAGTAGTGTGTCAATCGCAAATTAACATACATGTCAGTTATGCTCAGGCACCATTCATACACTTATTCCTCAAAAATGACATTTGAGCATATTCGTTTCCATTCTAAAGCACAACACGGAGTTTATCATTCAGGTTTTTGCAGACACAACACCGTTTGTGTTGAGCGACTCACCCTCGAAATACGCGTTCTCACTAACAAAAATACAACCTGTTGCTACTAATGGTTATTACAACTTTTAGACTGATCTTGCGAATAGTGACAAAAAAACGAGTTCTTGCGTTAAACTCAAATTTAGAGTAGGAGTTACTCAATATCATTGATGATAACTACTCAATTTTTGACGTTTCCATGTATCATTTGAAAATGAGTAACTAGTACTCAAACTCTGTGTAACTTTTTCTAAGCGTGTACATCGAGAATATTGGCAAAACTGAAATGTAGAGGGGCTGCTTGTTTAGAGATGATACTTTCAGCAAGAGCTGTCAATTCGGTAGGAAAATTTCTAATTACTCCACCTTTTCAACGATTTCTTATGAAAAAGGGAAAATTCATTTGAAAAATCATAGTAGAAGTTGAAGAAAAAGTTTTTACTCTGAGGCGGTAATGTTGATCTTAGTTCATTGTGCGGAATCTACCGTTTATTCAGAATAGAGCATTAAACTTGGTTTGATACCATTTTTCAAATGTCTGGAAATAACAAATAAAGTATTCGATATAAATAGTACTCGATCTAGTACTCGAGAAATCAACGTTACACTGGTTTCTCTTTAAAAAAATGTTGATCAGAAAAAACCTAACCGACGACACGACCTGCCACTCGACTATCAAAACTGTATCGCAAATCTAACTACCCCTCAGTAACTGGTAATGTCAAAACGAAATCGCATGAAAAAATGTTGGAACTGGCAACACAAACTGGAAAATTATTGATTTTGAAAAACAGTTACCAGTAGCCTTGGTAACTACATATGGAATGTAAACAAAAACAAGAGATTCTCACTTTAAACGAGACCACTGAATGTAGTTGGACCACTGTCAAGATTGTTGGTGTTATACTTTGCATGTAGTTTTTAACACATAATTTTCATATACATATTCGATATATTGAACAGTTTGTCGAATGTGTAAATAAAGTTTATGCATGAATAGATGACAGAAAAAATGTTCAAGTATAATTTTCGACTTTAATTATTCCATCATAATTATAAAATACGATGACTGTAATAATGCAGTTGAAAAAAAAAATTAAAATAAATTAGAATAAAAGTATTGACTGAATTTTTTACTGTAGATTCCGATTTAACCGATATAATCAACTACGCAGCCGGTTGATTGTAGTATATAAATTTGAGTATATAAAGGTTAAATGTGATAGCTTATTAAATTCTACTCAATAACGATTTTATTTTCTGTTCGGATGATACAGTTAACTTCAGACTCATATTATTCGTATATGCCAACTGTTTTATTTAATAATGCACATAAGCAAGAGTTTGTTTTCAGATTTTCCAGTTTCTCACCCTTTAGAAGTGTTTAAATGATCCCTAAAGTAATTCCGGCAGAAATGAGGTGAACAAATCCGTTTGGTATGAGGTTCGGTGATCGCACAAAAAGGATTCCATTGAATTAATCTGAAATTAACTAAATTATGTATATCTAAACTATTTATCTACCATCTGGTTTGAATTTACATATAACTGTTCGTAGGAAACGAATAGAAAGATACTGTATCTCCTTCCTTAGAAGCTTTTTCGAAGGCGGCGAAAGAATGTTAACTGCAAATAGAAAAATAATATTTAATAATAAAATTCAAGCACTTACCTGCACTCAGCTTTATCATAATTTGCATTGATGATGATCCACATTATTTAATAGCTCTCCGGAATTCACTAAATAAGAGGAAAAGACACAAAAAATCAAAACGGTGGAATTATTCCACAACTAAACTGTTTGTTTATTTATTCTGGTGCTCCTTGGTAACCACAGCATAGCAACTTAAACAGTGTTGCTCGAATAGTTAGTTTTTGTCATTTTCAAGGGGTCGCTATATTTATGGTAACTGGTGGTAAATCACTCACGAACACTTTTTATTCCGATTTTCCTTCGGAGTGTCTGGTCGTGTCGTCGACCTAACCTTATCCAATTTCACACATTTCTGAAGATTTTCCATGTTTAATCGTAGTTTACACTAAAAAAAGTAGTAGTAATTACTTTGAAATCGATTTTCTTCTACTCCGAGTGTACTTTTATTGTTAATATCTATTTCTACTATTAAATAAACGATAAAAATGTTGTGAATCACTACTGTCGATATGAAAATTTTCGAAAGAATCCTTTTTTTCAGGTTTCACTACCGGTAATTCAGCTTCGCGGCAATGTGCCAATTGGTTTTATACTTGACACTTTACTCTTCGCCAAACTTTCATGTTAAAACTACAAGCTTTCGATTTATATTGGAAACTTTGGAGAAATTTCACTAATGGCTAAGTAATAATCAAAAGAGAGAGTAAACAAAGGCTCTGAGTCGGAATCCAAATTTAAATATTGAACGATTCAAATGTGTACAATCGCGTTTCAACACAGATTGCAAAAACTAAAAACTGTAAAACTGAAGGTGTTTGAGATCATTTAAGGCACCCATTGGTAATCTAACGTAAATTTAATTTTGCCTTGTACGTCATCTAAGTTTCATTATTCCAACCAGTAGAATGATAGTGATTATATTTTTTACTGGTTAATATGGAGAACCGATATCGTTTTAATCAATCGGTAGTATTTAATGATCTCTCACACAAACTCTATTAATTCAGAAAAGGTAAATTTGTTCTCTTTTATTCCATATAAATATTTTGGATTTTGAACAAGCTGCGGTGGCTATCATTAAGATCCGAAAGTTGTATCAGTTTATTTGAGATTATTCTGGATGCTAGAGAAATTAATAATACTGTTGCTAAAAGTTATACCTCAACTTTGTATCGCATATTTAGTTACATTTGCGAATCGGTAGGTATAATAAATGGCATTTTAGAAAGTACACCACTAATAAAATCATGAAATTATAACTTTCGAACATTGTGAAACCGAAACTGAAAGTTTTCATTAACACTACGCTCGGTCGATTTATGGACTATTCACAGGTTCAGTTCCGACACAGTTCCGTGCACAGTGGCACAGTTCGGTGCCAGACAAGTATGACAAGTTGAATCTCGTACAATGAAGTAGGGGAGAGAAATGTCAAATTCATGCGCGCCAAAATAGCGGCACTGCGCACCCATACAATTGACATATGTTGAATGTGATGCCGTGCGATGGCGTTGCTGAACTGAGGATTGATTTCGCTTCAAGCTGATAGGGTCTGAAGCTACTTATGCCAGATCATACTCTTTTATCAGAACTGTTGGTTGTTTGGAAAGCCTAATGGTAAACATTTTTGATTTCGGAGATATAACAAAAACCGATGGCAGTTTTCGCATCCGCATCATTTTGTTTAGTATTTTACACACTAAAGACAGTACTCGATAAAAATGTAACAGATAAAAATTATCAGATAAATTCATTCTAAGTGCAATATTTTTTAAACTATCAGAAAATTAATAAACGCTTAATAGCTATGTTTCTGCGTAGTTGGTTTATTCAAGCTCCTAGGCTAAACCTGCACCTTGGACTTAACGTTATCGTTTATTGAATTTGCCTCCTACTGTACAACAACATCAATGCCTTCGTACATCTTCATCGTCGGTTTCGCATAAAGGAAAGATGTCAGATTCCGATAGAACAGTGTTTCGCCCACGTGAGCCCAGAGGAAGGGCAACAAGTGAAATGGGAGATATTTTTATTTTTGGCCTTTTATGATGCCGGCTGGTTGAGTCCACATTTTTCGGCTTCATTTCCATTGTCTAATCGTCTGGGTCTCGTGGAACAATTTTACCACACGGGTTCCGATCGAATTGTCGACCAGCAAGTGTTTTGCGAAACACCTTTTTAGCACTTTTAGGTTGGAAACATGGAAACTCTGGATAAATACTTGCCATTTTGAGAAGAAATTTTGCATATGTAAACATTACACTCAAAGCCAATTTTAACCAGCGTGACATCAATTTGTACCCATTCCCAAAAGAAAATGTAGAATTTTCTTCGATAATAATCTTTCTATCTGCCAAGCCTTTCTTTCGACTAACAGAAGAATCGAAATACTTTTGAAAGAGAGGTGGACCAAAAATTAAACAAAACGGTTTTCTTTCCTTTTTATTTGCCCTCTCCATCAAATCCAATTTCTACAATCATTCACTTTTTCTATTGTTTAGTTTGCTCTTTTTCTTACTAGAACCTGTAAATAAAAATAGTCTTGATTCAAATAAGCTTATGAAAGGTTTTTGTCCATTCAGTTTCATTAGTCTAAAAATATGTTTATTGATGCATTGCTCTATTCTAGATATTACTTTTCAATACAAGTTTCTCCATTGATTGAAAGTCTATTCATGATCATCATTCTTCATATAAATAAGTAGTGATTGGATTGTTGACCATGTGAATGAACTCCACTCCCTCACTTCCCTTCTTGGATCAGCACTCAACAATATACTTAGCAGTTTGTACATGATTTACGGTCAAAGAGGAAATCCTATGTTGCTACATTGTAGTGTTTGTAGTTTGGAAGATATACTAGAAGAGCTCAAGGATGCGTTTGGTAAGGATGAGTTTCTGACAGTAGAAGAATGTAATTTGGTTGTGCTCCAACTTCCATCGTGTGCATGTCACTGGTGTTGATCTTCGGCGGGACCTCAGAACCTCTCACCCTCTCCGCCTTGATCTCAGTAGGTACCACTTCCGGCATTACCCATGAATTCTGTCCATCTCTGCTGGTCGTAACTGTGCAGTTTGGAACAGACTTCCCGCGCAGGATTCAGATCGGCGCCGCAAGAACAACCAATCTCCAGCCTGGTAATGATGATTTGAGTTTCGAATTTTTGATAGCTCGGTTTTAGATTCGGAAGCCGTGATTTCAAACACTGCTTCAGGAACTTTTTCTCTAGTTGTAGCAGATCGTCACTGCTGAAGGTGCGGTAGGCCGACAGTTTCTCCTGCACACACGTCAGGTCCTGCTCGAGGAACAGTGGTGGGTACGTTTCCGACTCACGGATATTCATCACAAACACATAGTCGATGGTTGGGTTGACGTTGGATGTGTTGAGCGATTTCAGTAGGACTCCTGTCGAAGCGATGGACGGAAGAATGTTTTCATTCGGCATTAGTTCCGGGGTAGTTGATGCCGACGGGCTTGTTGTCGGTTGCGAACTGTTTGTCTTGGGTTCTGATTGGCGCTTTTCTTTTTTGTTGTAATCAAAGTTTAAGGAATTTATATCTGTAACAAAATACGGAAATAGGTTAACAAGCAGGGCTTTGAATCAAGTCGAAGTTGAAGTCGAACCGTTCACTGCTTCTTTGGCTTCCTTTTCCATCTCTAGATCCCACAGTGTCTCCTTGGAACCCTTGGGGCTACGCTGATTTTCCTTTAGTTCTTCGAGGATATCATCACTTAGTAGAACTTTTTTGACGGTTTGAGAGTTGGGATTCGTCTCGTTGAATGCTCCTTGCTCAAGAGAAGATTCGTCTAATTCAGTTTCATCTATAGGAAATTTATACATGGCAGTACCCGACCCAAATCAAATAATGTCATACCTACCGAAACCTCCAAACTTACTCCTCACGTCTCTTCCTCCAGAGTAGCGGGCTTCAGTGTTACGATAGCGTGGCCGCTGATATCTGCGTCGATTGTCTTCATCGTTAACTGCACTATAGTCGTAGTCCGACTGAGGCGGTGGAACAGGAATTTGATTCTGAATGAATGGATTTCGCTGGAAAAAGGTAAAATAAGCTAGGATTATATTCAAATAGAAACTATTGATCGCAACACGAACCGGATCAGAGTCCATCTGGTCATAGGGAAGATAAATGTATGGCTTGTCACCTTCACCGTTCAACGGATCTTCACCATCATTCGCATTGTAGGTGTACTTTTTGTAAACGTCATTCAAGTTCATCTTCTCCTTACGTTTGTGCTCCTCTTCGACTTCCAGCGTTTCCGGAATTCTGTTCGAATTTAGCATCTGTTCCCGTAGTTTCTGCTTTCTAAGCTCGCTGGCGACCTTTTTGGGACCGGTCATAACCACGCCCACATCACTTGCAGTGCTGCCATCGACCTCCATATTAGCAGGAGCACTGTGTTGATCAAACTTTTTATCCATTCGCACCTGTCCCTGTTGAGTGTCGCTAGCCTTCTGACCGTCATCTTTGACTTTCAACTTCATCTTCGGATGCTTGATCGGGGCCACGTACTCCTCGCGCATTCGTTGCGTTTCCGTTTCATTAAGCCGGATCGCCAAGTCATCCGTGGAGAAGATAATCGCTCCGGGCGGTTCCACGTGACGGTTGATGGCGTATAGCTTCAAAATGGATGACTTGTTGTATCGGAGCATGCAGGTGTCCGCTCGGGATTGCTGGATAATGTCACTGTCTGGAAAAATAAATAGCAATTCACTTTTACCGTTTAACCGAATCAAAGTTCTACCTGGAATAAATTGGTATTCTTCGGTGGTTTTCTGTTTGTCCCTACACTGAATCTGCCAATGAAGGAAAAAATCTCCACCTCCGGTTTGGGATATGGAAACACCTCCAAGTAAACTGTTGGGGCCTCCGGAATCCTTCACGCTTGTGTCCAGGAAAGGTTTTCCGTTCGTTCCATTCAGTATCGTAGTTTGCGAGTAGTAGTAGATTGGGAATCCAGGTCCAGTATTGTATTTCACCATGAAATCGGTAACGTTGTCGTGATCGAAGTGACCAGGAACAATTGAACTGACACTTTCCGAATCTGAAATCACGTTACGTCGTTCGAAAAATATTATCATTCAAACCAAAAACCCTACCTGGAATTGTATACTCCCATAGTTGCGTTCTATTGACTCCATCGAAAGCGTATACCGTTGAGTTGAAGGAACTCACAACGATATCGTCAACCGAATCTCCATTAACATCTGTCAGAACGGCCGGAACCATAAATCCCGACATATCGATCCGTTTTACTGGTTCAAATGCTTTCTCATCGGTAAATTTCATCAAACTCTCCTGTTTCAACGCGTAGATTCCGCCGGGTGAATTCTGTCCTCCCGTAACCATCAAAAACTGCTCCGAACCGTCCTTATGCACCAGAGTCTGAATCGGTACGAACATTTCCTCCCGGTACGGTGTTGGAATGCTTTTCAAGATTATGCCGGTAGCACCGGATATCAATTTGATGTGACCTCCGTGAGCTCGTTGGGTTTCCTCGACGTGAACGGCCAAAACATCGGGAATTGCATCGTTATTCAAATCTCTTACCACATTGATCGTGTACAGATCGATGCTCGTTTCGGCGTAGCTCTCCAGATCCGAGTAATCCTTCAATTCCCACAGAATGTTTCCATTCTTACCATCGATTGCCAAAATCAAACCTCCTCTGCCGGCTGCCACGCAATCGCTCTGTCCATCCGAATTGATGTCGATCGCGCATTTCAACGAAAAGATCGTAAATGAAGTCCATCGTTGCCACAAGGTGCTGCCATTGATTCCATTCAGCGCCATCAACCCTCCACCGCACATATCGGTTAGTCCCGTCTTCAATGAGGTACATCTGGGAATAAACCCACGGGCATCATCGATCATCTCATCAATCCCGTACCCGACGATCACATCTTCAACGCCATCACCGTTGACATCCAGCTTCCGCAGGGGGCTCTCGCTGTTGACACGGGCAACCACGCGAGTCCACACTTTCTGCACTGTGATTTGCGTACAAGGGACAACTTCGCGTGATGAATTCCCGCCTTCACTTCCACTGTAAATAAAACTGTTAAACTTATCCCGGATGATGCCAGTTCCGAACGGAGAGTCCTTGTGGAACCATACTTTGATCTTCTGCAGAGGACTGGGGAACGCTGTCAATAGCAGCGCCGCCAGTACGATCAGTCCTGCGGGAAGGAAAGCAAGTACGGTAGTTGATTATTCTGTCCATCGAGACAATTAGGGTGAGTGTTCGAATATTGAGCTAATCGATCAATTAAAAAAATCCCATAGTAATAATCGAATGAATAATCGAGTAATCGATTTATAATCCAGATAATCGAATAAATTTCAATCGATTAGTTTCATAATTATACTCGATTATTGAATAATCGAGTAATTCGAAATTTTCGACATCCCTAGGCATGCCCCACAACAATGATGCAATATGCATCTTGAAATGTCGATATAGATGGAAAGCAGATAAAGAAGATATTCTTTGCATCAGAAATCAATTGCATAATCAATTAATTACAATTGGAAACCAACATTTTTGATCTTTCCAACGCTACATTAAAACAAAATACCGTTATAAATCTTTAAAACAATATTTTAACTCGAAGCATACTGTTGAATCGAAGGTGGGGCATAATGTCCGTAGAGTGACTGTTATGAAAAAATTCGTATATCAGAGAAATGGCATAGCAGAAAGATCTTAGGAAAAGCTACTGTTAGTGATAAAAGTTTTGTGTAGAAAAATCTTGAATACTTAAAAAAGGAAGGGGGGCGTTTTACCCAGCAGGCCAGCTTTATAACACTTTCCCCTACGCTTTGAAAAGATACCCGCAATTTTTATAACCTTTCAAAGACCCCTATTCACGTTCAGTTGAGTTTCTTATCGATTTTCGGAAGATCTCGTTTCGTAAAACTTAATATATATGAAAGCCTTAATAGCTTCATTAGAAGCAGTCTTGAACGAAGTAGTGCTGGGCGAGTTCTCACGAGCAGAGATGGCATTTCACCAGAGTTATACACGCTAGAGTTAGATTTTTGCCACACCGAGGATGAAAAAAACGAAACACCGCACAAAGAGGAAAGCGCACTTCTTCTCAGTGTCGAATAGACAGCATTTGAGTGTGTGCTTGTGGTTAAAGCAGCTGGCGCGAGTGAAACACATTCTCTTCGCATGAATCGCTCACACGCGCTCTCGTCTAAATACACCCAAGTGACCACTGGCGCGTGATGGTGAGCGAACACTTCTGTGAACTTCAATTAATAGAGAGTAGATCTGGCCTTGCTATGAAAAATTTGCAAGGAGAACCGAAAATTTTACGATAAATTGTTTTATTTTGCTGATTTTGCGTGTCCACGCTTCATCTACGAAAACCATACAGCAGAGTGCTCACCGGCGTGTACACCTCTGTGAAAGTATCTGCATCCTCCTCAGAGAATTTATTAGCTAATGCTCTAGCACTTTGGTGCGATTCAGTGGAAGAGGTAAAAGGAAATAAACAAACGCACTCATGATGCGTGCACACTTACACAACAGTGGTGTATAAATGTGAAAGAGAAGAGCTCTCGTTGAAGTTGTCAGTGCGAGGGGAGAAATTTTGCTTGCTCTTCGTCACACAGAGGAGATAGACATCTCTGCTCACGAGTCCCGCTTTTGGGATGGTTAGTAGCAATAAGTGAACGATCCATTGTTCTTCAAATAGTTGGAACGAAATTCCAGCATTCAAATGTGGCTCAAGTTATAAACCGTGGATCATTCGACCCTCTTAGGAAAAAAAAGTTCAACGGTGGTCCTTCGTTGGTCCAATACGTCCAAATCCAGACCATTTTTTTCATTCAACAAACCCAACAGACAGAGGTCCATTGTTGAGCCAATTTTAATAAGAAGAGTTGGAGCCACGTTGGACTAGTCTTCATGTAGAATAACAACGAATCTTCTTCCTATATGAAGGTAACACCTTATTTTGACACTATTTTTGCAAAAGAATATTTCGTGCAGTATGCCGTTCAACAAACGTTCAACGACCAACAAAATAGAACCGCTTGCTGAGAGGGTAATTAGGCAAACAATAAGAATTTATGAAAATCTCTACCCCTAACACTTTTGAAAAATCACTAAACTTTTTCTTCTTATTTTCTTTTAGTAAAACATTCAAGAATATTCTGTGAAATTTTCAGGTCTATCGGAACAAAACTCAGTAAGTTATGGACCTTTATCTTTGCTTATCTCATACTATGGAGAAGTAAGAGCTCGGCGCACAGGCCCACGATTTCTGCTTTGATTGACCATAAAACCTGACAAAGATTCTTGAAATGTTTCATTATAACAAAATACAAAAAAACTCCCTAGAGTAATAAATTGTTTCCTTCGATTTTATAGACAAAAACCTTCGAACCCGTTCTCGAAAGCTGGTTTTGAAAGTCCGTGTCCATCGTCATTCAAAAACTACAGCACAAATTTCAAATTTTGCACACACTTTCTACATGTAAAATACCAGAACCCAACGTTTGCCTACTCGTTGTTTATTACTTTGGGGAGGTTTTACAGCTACAAAATGGCGGTTTTTTTCGTGAAAAATCGTAGTTTTTTTTTTTAACAACCACCAAAAATTAAAAATAAAAACAATCAAACAGAAACGTTTAGAAAAACATCTGCTCTATCTATGCTGCTTTGATTTGTTGACTTCGGAATAGTCTGCGCTGAGATACAGTGGACACCGTAAATCATGATTTTTAAGAAGCGTTAACTCGGTTTGAAGGAGTACTAGAGGGTGCGTATTCGCGCATCCTTTCTTGTAGTACAGACTGTGCCATGAGCTCAGACTTTACCGTTTTTCGACACAGAAAGCCGCCTACTAATAGTGTTTTTATTGTTAACTATCTGATTTACCCGGTGTTGCTCGGAAATGTTTCGTGAAGGAAAGGCCGAAAAAAATTCTAGAAATTGTCCTCCATTGATACACTGATTGTAATAAAAAACAACTTAGACGACAACCCGATTGAATTGTTATTATATGTGCTTGTAACATACTTCCGTACTTCATCACATTCGATCTACAATACTTTTTGCATCCATGGCTATAAACACTTGCCACTCCCTCCTCTTTATAAATTTTTTTCTGCCATCATTATTTCCACGTAATTGCTCAAAATTTTCCATCTGATAATAATTATTTTATAACGAAAGGCTGTTTAACATCATAACTACATTCGTACTATAGAATAACGTTTTTATATGATTTATTATTGTATTCAAATTAACATCAGCAATACTATCTACTACGACCTTGAAATTAATGACGTTCTCTTGTTTTACAACAAATGGGAGATGAAAATTTATTTTCAAAAACTCCTCCTTCTAGTCTAAATGTCGATTCTCTTTAAATTATATAAATTTCGTCATTGATTCCCTCCCCCCATGTTAAGGACACTTGCTACACACTCTTCCCCCTGAAAATGTCCTAATGATCGTCTCTGAAGAGCAAGAAGTATCTGTGCCAAATTTGATAGCAATCCGTTGAGTAGTTTCGGAGTTATGCCGTTTTAAACATTACACCCCCTATTTGAAAGCACTTGCTACATTCACCCCTCGTATAGTGCAAAATGTTTCTATGGTCTTAAAAATGTATCGATTCTCGTCAAGTTATATGATTTTTTTCATGCCCCCTCCCCCCTTTTAAATGACACTCGCTACACTCCCTTCCGTGTAAAAATACTCTTTAAACCATCTCTGAAATGCAAGAAGTACCTGTGCCAAGTTTGGTGACAATCCGTTCAGTAGTTCCGAAGTTATGGCGTTACAAACATACAAACTTACATCCATTTATATATATGGGGCATTCCACGCAAAATCAGTCACCCAAAATTTTGTTTTCGGTTAAGAACTCGAAAATATTCGACACGTATTTTTTTATTTCATTATCCGTCGTGGAATTTTCGAGATATGATTTTTTGAAATTTCGCGTTTTCAAAAAGAGCCTTTTTTAACAGCCTATACTGTAAAATCTTATAAAGATACAAAAATTCGCCTAAGACATGAAATGTGCATCTTTTCCTTAGCTTACAAATAAGCCATTCCATAAAACAACCTTTAAAGTTAATAAAATGAAAAAAGTTAAAAATTAATAAATAAATACTTCAAACGTGTTCTGGGAAGAGAAAATTTTTATTTTTAATTTCTTGTCTTCGTGCGGCTCAACATAGTGAAACGATTGTGTTCCAGAAATGGTTTTACATTTTGAAACGATTTTTTTAAAAATTTCTCTGCTTTAACATAATCTTCCGAACGTTTGTATATGACTGAAATATTGAGTAGAGAAGATGCTTTCCTAGCCCACTCGTACAATTCATTCGCACGGAGACAACGAATTAAAAATGAAAGTTTTCTCTTCCCAGGACACGTTTGAAGTATTGAGTTTTTGTAAACCAGAAAAACCAAATCATAGAAAAATTGCAACTGTGCAAAAACTTTATGTCATTTTATTACTCACGTAAATCCTTTGTCCAAATTTTACTCGCTTTCTGCCTGAAACGTTACTAACAATAAACTTTGGCAAGATTAAGTTAAGCATGTAAGACTTCTTTTTTCAACAAAAAATAGAAAAAAAAATTAGGCCCAAGTTTGATTTTTTTTTGTTTAATAATATTTAACTTTATTCATTATATTAACTTTAAAGGTTGTTTCATGGAATCGCTTATTTGAAAGCTAAGAAAAAAACGCACATTTCATGTCTTGTATCTTTATTAGATTGTACAGTATAGGCTGTTGAAAAAATGCTCGCGAAATTTCAAAAAATTATATCTCGAAAATTCCACGTACGATATTGAAATAAAAAAATACGTGTCGAATATTTTCGAGTTCTTTATATATATATAGTTTTCTTGTCTTGAATGATTTGTTTTTTCATGATCAGCATATAACTTTTTTGTCGTGAATACGACTTACTGTACTACAGGGCATCTTATCAAAACTTACCCTGTTCAAGAATGGGTTGAAATTAATCATGAATATCTCTTGTTGTACTTAACCCAACCACATAATTTTTTGTTCCATGCTATCGTCAATATGATCAGCAATTTATAATATTTTTTTTAGTATGAAATAACCACAAATAACTGCATTAAAGAGAAAAACTTATGACGCTTGTTGTTTTTTTTAACAATTTCAGGCCAATTTGCGCATACATAAGCTTTACGTGGCCGATTTATCCATGTTTATGTTACACAATAATTCTTCTAGGGAGAGAGGAGCTTCCATTTCCTTCTAGCGAAGATTGGAGCATTGTGGCTCATATCATCCATTGCTACATCGCTGAAGTTGTGAGTGGTTTCCGTTTCCTTGTTTTCATTGTTGATCGCAGTCTTGGGTTCATTTGCAGTTGCTGTAGATGCGCTTTGTACATTGATTGCTGTTGATAGTTGGTTAGATGGTGAAGGTGTTTTTTGAAACAGGAGCACTGCATTCACTAGTTTCCGTTGTTGAGCGGTTGTCCTTGTTTTTGTCTGTTTTGTTTGTTTTCTCAGTTTCAGTGCAAGGTTTGCCGTAGTGTGCAGGTTGTTCACAAAACTGGCATGTAACCAGTTGATTTTCATACGTAATCAGCGTTTTACACGGATGTATCCCGTCTTGATCACAAATGATGTAAGATGGAATTGCTTTACGTAGTTGCATACGTACCACTAGCACGCCATTCCGGATACCCGGAAAAAAATTTCGCCATACTTCCCTTTCGATTGAGAGAACTTCACCGTACTGCGACATACTTTCCCGAACATAACCATCGCTGGTCTGCGAGGGAAGGTCATGCACGCGTACTTCTATGGCATTGTCCACCATGTACACAGGGATTTTATATTCAACATTATCATGATCAACACTGTGCACCCCGTTATTAACCGAAGAAAATGCAATTGCATCTCTTTCACGTTTGAACATAATGTAAACACAGTTAGACGCCTTGTTGAATTGAATCTCATTTACATCATTAACGTTTAGATGCATTCGTTCCTTAAGCAAGATTTCAATTTCGGTTGCTGCTGGTCTAACTTTGCTCCGCTTGAAATCAATACAAATTGAATTTGACCTTGTAGGCCAAGTTTGAGGCTTTGTTAAATCGTATTTACCCATTTCGTACACTCTATTGTTCACTACACTGTATTGTCTTTGTTTCTGTCGTCGCGACCGTAAGAAATTTTCGACTGTGTCGGATGAGATGCGAGCACGAACTGACTATGACGCTTGTTTGTCTTTCTCGTACTCGAACGACGGTTTTGATGCAGTGAGCGACATTGCATTTTCGGGCTTCTAACTGAGTAGATATAAATTCATTTTAATCTGCGCAGTTGACTTTCAATATCAGAAAATAATTATTAAAAAACTTTTTGATATTTTCATTAAACAAAATTATTGTAATTCATACCGTGTGTATTTCTGCAGGCAAACAATTTTGTACGCTCTTTTGCCTTGTCTTATTAATTTGTGTGTAGCAGTAAGTGTGTCGTGAATACGTCGTACGTTAGTATAGGGGCACCGTTACAATTGTGGAAGTAAAGAAATGAAACCTTGCACGATTCACACAATATATCAACTTATGAGACCGTTTTAAGACAGTTAGAAGAGTGAAATTTTATTCGTATTTACGTAATCCAGTTATGTTTTTGACATTAGCCACCTTCTTTTTTGATACCATTTCTGCGCAGTTGATAGATTTTGAGTACGAAGTTTCATTCAAATTCGAGAATGTCGATCCTAATTTTGTCTCTTTCTTTGCTGTTAATATCCGGAATTCCTCATCCAGGAGACCAAGAGATGATCCTGTTGTAAAACATATAAGGAGACATACCTTCCCAAATCGGGACGTAACCTTAACCCTTAAATGCGCATTGTTGTTTTTAAAACAATATACCGAAAACGTATCAAACTTTGTACTTACTTGTTCCATGGAAAGTTATATCGATACAAGAAATTGAAATACACGCATTTAATGGTTAAAACGTAACAACTATCGAAATATCGGTACATCGTCATTGAAACCTTATGAAAGTGAATTTTAAGGAATTTCCAAGATAGAAATATTTCACGGATGATTTTTATGTGTGAGATTGTTTCAAACGGAAGAAGCATACGAATTTCACTTCGAAGCACCTGATTTGGCAGGCCATACGCACTTGCGGCAGGCGGTTCGACGTCAATTCGTATCCAAAGGCAGACGATGGTTTATCAAAGCTCGGAGAGCTCTTCCAAAACCAAAAAAAATCAAAGCTCGGAGAGCTCTTCCAAAAACAAAAAAATCGTTTGCTGAAAATTATTCATTTTATAATTGACTCAAATATTTAGAGAGAAGAGTTTTCTTTGAACTCCTAAGCCCTCCTCCTTCCCTATATGTGCCTGAATGCATCCATGCAGCTTGTTGGAAATACGGATTCCGGGATAACCTTTGTTTCAAATAACCAGTGTTCAAATGGGCCACGTAGCCTGGTTCGTCCAGTATGAAATGTGTGTAGTGTGGAAGCCCCTACTCTTGGCCAAAAGTAACCCATTAGGGAGAAAAAAATACCACCGAAGTTTTTAAATTGTGTTAAGCTTGCTTTTTTAACAGCAGTATGTATATTTGATACTATTCCACTGAAAGACTTGAATCTTTAGATCTTTGAATTCTGTCACTTTCCTTCCACTTGCGTACTCGAACATTACTGATGGTCATAAGTAGTGACCGAAATACGTAACAAGCTACAGTTATCATAGTTTGAAGTACTCTTTAATGTTGGATGAAAATTTTCGTTTTAAAGAAAGACGTTGTTTATTTTGTAAATGCCCTTCAATCCTGAAGTGTAGAACAAAAATTTCTCTTTCCTTTCCAAAATACTCAGCTAATGCCATTATATTCGCACTCACCGATCAACACCGTAATGGCCGCTAAGCCGTAACAGAACGGCTCACAGCAATTCCAGCATCGCCGTCGTCGGTACTTTTTCAATATTGGACTCGACGTTCCGCCGCAACTTGTTGATTGGCTGTTCTTTCCTCCTCGACTTCTCGGTGCCATTAGCGGTCGTTTCGCTCCACAATCCTCGTACGTCCGGCAAGTGCGTCCGTCCCGGATGAATACCTCGTCCTCCACGTCGTCACTCAGGTCCTCATCCATGCTGAGCGAGACACTATCCCGCACCACCAGCTTCTCCGACGGTTGGTACGGTTTCATCTTTTTGCGAATGAGTTCCAGTGTTGCAGCGGCAGCCACCTGCCTCCGATCTGGTCTAACCGAAGAAAGCACCAGTTGGCCTATTCGACCTTCCGCTCCCACTATGCTCCACAGTTTCAACCCAGTCGGCACCAAGTCGCAATTTCCGCACTCGAACTCAACTCAAACGATAGTAAAAGTCCTTTCTGTTTAATAACACCCCCTCACTTTTTTTTTTTGCTTCGTATTTACTTTCTTGCTCACAATCACTTCTCGAAGGAACTGCGGATGAAAACTCAATTTTCTGCTCCAATTGACATGCACCAGCTAATTACCACAGTAGGACTTTCATCATAAGGCTCAGCTGTGCTGCAAATTGTCAACCCTGGGCAGGAAAAACACAATTTTCGCGAACCATATGTGACCACAATTTTCCACTGCGACTGTAGCGAAAAACTGACTTGTCGCCGTGGTGTATCGCGATAAGCCTAGTCTCCCAGTGCAACCACCTGTGCTAGTTCACACTCGTATAGCCACTAATTAGTCAACGAATCGATCCGAAAATTGAATGGCAGATATGAGCTTGCTGGGAAAACAACACATCACTTTTCCCTACCAGCACTTATCACGCATACTTTGCTCTGTAGTAGGTTATTGGGCTTTTCAACATTTCACCTTTCGTACTTCAGTGCACTTGCAAGAATGGTGTATTTGCTGGTGCAGCCAGTCACGGAGAAACCAAGAATGTGTGGTAAGTTGAAAAATCGAAAAAATTTCACCACCCGTCAAACGAAAAAAAACTGCATTACGCGGTTCATGTTCGATGACAGATTATAGAATGAATTTTTTTTTTTGCTTTTGTGAAAAGCTTAGCTGATGGAACAATTTCACCACCCTGCGGGGAATGCGGTTTCAGGACAGGAACAAGCGGAAGGGGTTGTTATTGCCTACTGCACATGTTGTGATTGTTGCATATTTCCAGGGCTAACGGTTCTGTGTTTATTTATTATTTTCTCAACCAACGATCGAGTGTACTGCGCATGTGACCAGGTTGGGAAGGGGTGGTGGTAGGTGAAATTATTTATACCAATACAGTCAGATATCCTTGACAGAATGACACATGTTTCTGGATTGCTCACAGATGGAGTGTGTGTTTCGGAAGTGTTGTTTAAACGTTAATTAACCATGCTACTACCAACGTCCTTAGGGCTAGAGGTCGAGTTTTACAATATGAACAATTCCAGAAATTAACAACAGAAAAAAGGGACGAAATTAGAATCGATTTGATCTGATTTGAAAGCAACTTTATTCACACCTTCAGTATGACAAACCATTAATTCAGCACGGATAAAGAGACCCATTCGACTCGAAAGTGATTTTTACAAATGGCAACACTGATTTTAGAAAAGCGGTATGTAGTTTTACATGTACTTTCATTGAATAGTTTTAACCCACAAACTAATAATTTGATCAACGTTTGTGTCTATGATGAAGTTATATGAAATCAAGTTAGCAATCTGAAAAAAGTATGCTTTGAAAAATAGTTTAATGTTTTTGCAAGAATTAGCGAAAGAACCAAGTTTTACTGAAAAAGTATTTTAATATTTTGCAATACTTATTACAAATTTGATGTTGAAACCAACAATTTACGTAAACACGATTAGTGTTTTTTTAATAGAAAAACTATAAGGATCAGCCCCATGTAATTGTTTGAGCCATTGATGTGGAACAAGGCAACAACAATTTCTAATGATCTACAATCAAACAGTTCAATCAATCGTCACACTTTTGAATCCGCATTTGCATGAGAGTCTGCTTAGATTGATCTTGATAAGGAACCAACACCGAACATTGTTTGTCTTGATTTGTATTTGTTTTATAGCCGACGAAATTACCTCAATATCCCAAATGTATGCAATTATATCTTCGTACATACTTGCGGTACGGATTTCGATATTTAAGCATCTCTTCGCCAAGCTTGTGTTCAATTTTTGTATGCAAGCAATAACTTTTATAGCGTTAAGTTTTTCTACCATTCTGCGATTTCGGTTGAACTTTTTCCCACTGTCAATCGAGTTCATCTTATATAGATTAGAAATTATTCTTAAGCACTCAAAATTTATTCTGGGGTAGTTGTCAATTTCTCAGGCGAAACGACATAACATGGAATTTCAACCACTTAAAGCTCCAAATCGTTTTCTGGCGCTTTTTGCCTTGTTGTCTAGCAACAACCTACCTCTAGCATGATACGCGTAGGACTGAAACATTAGCTATAATTTTGCCTCTATTTATAGATTCGCGTACTTCCAACAACTTCGCTTTTGCATCGATTGACCAATCAGAGCGATGCTTTGATATATCGCTTACTCCTTCCTTACTCGTCGTCTATGGCAGGGAAAATCGGTATGTCAGAGATTTTTAGCAGACAAAATAGGACACTGCTCGCTACTAATCAAAGTTTCAATCATTTATAATTGAAAATACGTAGTTTGATACATTCAAATCGAAACTTAGATATTATAAATATTTCCAATTAAATGATGAAATAATATTAATAATTGTTACAAAATAGACTGATTTGTAAGTGTTTAAAACCTGACCACATTTCTGCGTGTATTATTCCTTTAGTTTCTGATTTGCACCCCTATATAGAAAATAAAGATGTGTTCCACATCAAAAGTTACAGCCAAAGCAATTTATGGGCATTTGCCGAACTACATAGAAAAGAATAATGAATTTTACACCACATGTAACAACATCAGTTGAATAAAAAAAATTTGGTTATTTAAAGGGGAAAAAGTGGATCTGGATCAACTTTTCAGGGACTTTTTAAAGAACTTCAAGACCTTTCATTTGCATCGTAGTTTGTACACATCGGTTAAGAAATTTCCGAGAAAATCGAGTACGTATTTTCTCATTGATTTGCATATATTGCCTTATAATTCAGGAACCGGAAATCGGATCCAAATGAAATTCGGGTCTAAATGACGAAAACAATCATCATTTTCGCGAATTTTTTCCAGAGCTATCGTTCAATAAAATAAATTCAAATATTTTGTATAATAGAAAGCATCATTCGAACAACATTTTGTAATTTTTTCGTGGAAAAATATTGAGAAATAAGTTGGTGAAGAGGCATTTTTGGGGACGCTTCCTCAAAAGCATGATTTACGGTGTCCACTGTATCTCAGCGCAGACTAATCAGAAGTGAACAAATCAAAACAGCGAACTTAGAGCAGAAGTTTTTCTAGACCCCAACGTTTCTGTTTGGTTTTTCTTTATTTTTTTAAATTTTTGGTGGTTATTTAAATTCAAAAGTACGATTTTTCACGAAAAAATCGGCCATATTGTAGCTGTAAAACTTCCCCATTGCACCAAACATCGAAAAAGAAAACGTTGGGGTCTGGTTTTTTTATATGTAGAGAGTGTGTGCAAAATTTGAAAAAAATTGGTGCAGTAGTTTTTGAATGACGATGGACACGGACTTTCAAAACCCGCTTTCGAGATAAACGCGTTTGAAGTTTATTGTCTATAAAATCGAACGAAACAATTTATTATTCAAGGGTGCACGTAGGCTCTAACATTCTCAAAAAGCCATATTGTTTCTTTTGTGTTTTGTAATAATGAAAGATTTCGAGAATGTTTTGTCAAGTTTTTAAGTCAATCGAAGCAGAAATCTTGGGTCTGTGCGCGCAGCTCTTATTTCTTCGTAGTATGAGATCGGCAAGGATAAAGGCCCATAACTTGCTGAGTTTTGTTCCGATAAGCTTCAAAATTTCACAAAATATTCTTGAAATGTTTTACTATCAGAAAATAGCAAGAAAATAATAAATGATTTTTCAAAAGTGTTAGACCCTACCCGCCCCTTAATATATCTAGCACCACTGCTGCTAATGGTGGTAATATGATTTTGCTTTCCTTTATTATGCTATAACGGTTGATCTGATTTGTTTGATGTCTTCATGATAGTTGCTCAGCTTAGAATGAAGAGTCTTTTTAAGTGATAAACCATGCTCCAAACCTTACTGTAAAGACACAAAGATTTATGTAAATTATGTTTATGTTTGCATAAAATAGTATCGTCTGAATCTTCTAAACTGTAATAGATAGAGAGTTTGTATATTCGGCAAAGTTATTGGATTTGAGTTTTTCTAAAATATTGTAGAAGATTCCAAAATCCTTTTATTCAAATTAAAAAGTTTGACTTTTTTGTGTCTTTACAGTGAGTTTTGGAACATGGCTTGTCACTTGAAAAAAATCTTCGTGCCAAGCTCAGTAACTATCGTCAAGACATCAAACAACTCTGATCAACCGTTATAGGATAATAAAAGAAAAGAAAATCATATTACCACCACTAGCAGCAGTGATGCTAGTTATATAAAGGAATGAACTATTGTTCGGACTTTGTGTCGGTTTTCCTTTGATAACTTTATCTACAAACGTCGGTTTGTTTTGAAGTCTTCGAAGTTTTTCTTCCTCGTTCAATTTTCTACGAAAATTACACACGCATTTAAAGTTCATAGACTGATCTCTAGCCGATTTTTTTGTAAAAAGTGAATTTATCCATACTAAATCCCATACAAACTTTAAACTTCAGGTGCGAAAATATAGTTTGTTCCGATCGAGCTAAAATTTTGCATGGTGATTATAGGACACAAAATGAACACGAAAAGTTTAGTGGAGCGAGAAAATGAACCTTTTCATCTTTTTCTCATACAACCTTGTCCCATCCTAATACACGCACATGCACACACAGACATTTTGTGATCTCGACGAACTGAGTCGAATGGTATATGACATTCGGTCCTCCGGGCATCGGTTGTAAAGTCAGTTTTCACAGCGATAACATAGCCTTTCTATATGAGGCAAAAATGAAAAGGTTTATTTTCTTGGTCCACTAAACTTTTCGCGTTCCTTTTGGGTCTCATAAGAAATATGCAGAAAATTGAGCTTGATTGGTGAAACTTCTTCTTCTGTATTCTTCCGGGAGTACAAAATATGTGTTGCTTTTGTTAAATCTCTACACCTCTAAATCCTGTGCATTTTGGCACCTGTAGATAGTTCAGCATCCTTTCGGGGAAGCAGAGCATCCTTACCTTCCCATCAGAAAAATTATGAGTAACCAGGGCAAGATACAAATCTCCAAATAACTAGGGGACCGTGTCACTTGAGCCAATTAGTTCTGATTCTTAATTCTGAAAACATGATTTAATTGGTGAAAATTTGTTGTACAATTAGTCTACAGCCATACAGAACTCAAAAATTCTCAGAGATCAAACCTGCGAACCACTTGAAGAACATTTTAGCAATTGGATTTACTAAAAGCAAAATACAAAACAAATAAAATAAGCATTGAGAAGGTTCCCCTACCACCAAAAACTTCCCGAAACTCCAAATTTAATAAAATGTACGCGTACGTAGATCTCCTTACTGCTATTAACTGAACCGATATCGCCCATTTTGACGTAGAGCTACGTCTTTGTTTTTTATATACGAGTGTATGGAATTCACCCTAATAAATTTAATGTTGTTCGTAAAGCAGGTTTTGAAACTTTTGTGAATTTCGAATTTGTGAAGAACTGTCCGCTGGCTGGTAGGTTTTATAGGTAATAAAATAATGTCAGTTCGTCTTTATGGTGTTGCTATTGAAAAATTGGAGGGGGGCGAATATTGTTGAGTTCGCCTCGTGCGCCAGAAGCTCCGCTCCGCTTCGGCTCCGCTGAAAATGTCCAAAATAATACAATTTGAATTGCTTTTGATCGATTTTGCAATTAATGAAAAACTTCATTTTGCATATTTATGAAATTAATCACATTAATAATTTCAAAATCAGGTTTCGAGTACTGACGGTCCACCAACCAAACGGTTCAGAATTAATTGCTTCGCTGAATTCCGAGTATATATCAGCTTCGCATGAACCAAGGGAGCAGTCTTCAAACCCTTCCCATGTTAACACTCGGAGAACCTTTCCGAACAAACAACACATGGGCTGAAAAGTCCCGGGCCCAGGGCCGGTGAAAGAGGTGGGTACGGTGGGTAGCACTACCCACCCGAAAATTCCAAAGGTGGGTAATTATCCACCTGAAATTTCGAACAAAAAACAATGGAAATAAGAATATTTTTATTGTAATTCGGAATAATAAATAAAATCAAAATTATAGAATGCTAGTTCTCAAGGTAGAGCAAGGAATTGAAGTTATACCGCAGAAAGGTGAGACGTGACAAGGGTCATTTGAGCAGGCAGAAATCTTTTAGTAACTTAATTTTTCCCTTCCAGCAAAGGAGCCGAGCTTAAGTATCTCATCAATGCGAATCACTCGGGTCTCTGAGATACCGGAAAATACCGATTATTCTTTACATTCCGAACCGGCAAAAGAAGAATGCAGTAGCAAGTAGAAAGTAACAACTTTTGGTAGCTTTGCCGGAATAGTGAATAGTAGAAGACCTTCATCGGAATTTTCCGGCAGGTGTTTAAGGTCGACTCCTCTTGTAAAAAGTGAAAGTTAAGTTACTAATAAATTTCTGCATGATGAAATGAACCTTGTCACATCTCACCTTCTATATCTTCACATGAAGAAAATCACTCAAAATCTTTTGACGTAGGACTACGTTTTTTTATTCAATAATATAATATAATTTTAAGGCACACTGCTTAAGCTCTAAGATGCCAAGGGTATTTTCTAATCCTAATTAACGACTAACTTAAAACTAGAATAGTATCATTAGGTAATGACTTATCGTGGTCGCGGATTCTCGAAAATTCAACTTTCTGGTGGCGATCAGTAGTGGCCGGTGAATTGAATATAGTATGAGAGTCTTCCAGATGACGTTGGTAAATATCTATGTTAGCCGCATCATTCAGTCCGTGTGGGTCCGCGGGAAAAATCATCAAGCTACGAAGACTCGGCGGGTGGCCCGCAGCCTGGCCATCGACTGGAGCGTTGTCGGTGATGGTGATGTTACTGAAGAGAATGAAAGAGAAGTAAATATTGTGGAAAACGAGGTAAAAAGGGGATGTGGGAACAGCATGTCTAAATACGACAGAGATCTAATTAGTTTCCATCGAGATTGTGAAGAGACGGGGGAAAGAAGAACGAAAAAGTTAGTGACAAAAAAAGATGACTCTGACTCTCTGACTCTCTGACTCTATCAGTCGTAGACCACGCGGGTCTCTGCTGTATACAGGAGGCGTCTCCATTCAACTCGGTTCATGGCTGTTCGCCGCCAGCCTCGGTAGCTGCGAAGGGTCCGCAGGTCGTCTTCAATTTGATCGATCCATCTTGCCCGCTGCGCACCTCTTCTTCTTATACCGGTCGGATCATTGTCGAGGATCATTTTAACCGGGTTGTTCTCCGACATTCTAACAACATGCCCGGCCCACCGTAACCGCCCGACCTTGGCCGTTTGGACGAGGGTTGGTCCTCCCAGCAACTGGTGCAGTTCATGGTTCATTCGCCTTCTCCACGTACCATCTTCTATCCGCACTCCACCAAAGTAGGTTCGCAACACCTTCCGTTCAAAAACACCCAGTGCACGTTGATTCTCCACAAGCATTGTCCAGGACTCATGCCCGTAGAGGATAACCGGTCTAATCAGCGTTTTGTAGATAGTTAACTTCGTACGACGGCGAATTTTGCTCGATCGAAGCGTTTTGCGCAGTCCAAAGTAAGCACGATTTCCTGACAGTATGCGTCTCTGAATTTCTCTGCTGGTGTCATTATCGGCAGTCACCAGTGAGCCCAAGTACACGAACTCGTCGACCATTTCGATTTCATCACCACCAATCAGAACTCGTAATGGGTGGCTGACGTTATCTTCTCTCGAGCCCCTGCATTTCATGTACTTTGTCTTTGACACATTGATGTCTAGTCCGATCCGCTTGGCCTCAGCTTTTAGTCCGATGTACGTATCTTCCATCTTCTCAAAGTTGCGTGCTTTAATATCAATATCATCAGCGAAACCAAGTAGCTGGACGGACTTTCTGAAAACCGTGCCACTCGTGTCTTTCCTCGCTCTTCTTATCACACCCTCCAAAGCAATGTTGAATAGCAGATACGAAAGGCCACCACCTTGCCGTAGCCCTCTGCGAGTTTCGTAGGGACTCGAGTTTATCCCCGATACTCGAACAACGCACATCACTCGATCCATCGTAGCCTTGACCAATCGTATCAGTTTGTCCGGGAATCCGTAGTCGTGCACGATTTTCCATAGCTGTTCTCGATCGATTGTGTCGTAGGCTGATTTGATATCGATGAATAAGTGATGTGTGGGCACATTGTATTCGCGGCACTTTTGCAACACCTGGCGGATGGCGAACACTTGATCCGTGGTAGCGCGTTCACCCATAAATCCTGCCTGATATTGTCCCACGAATTCGTTTGCAATCGGTGAAAGTCGACGGCATAAGATTTGGGAGAGTACCTTGTAGGCGGCGTTCAGCAGAGTTATCGCGCGGTAATTGCAGCAATCCAGCTTATCGCCCTTTTTGTAGATGGGACACACGATTCCTTCCATCCATTCCTCCGGTAAAATCTCGTCCTCCCAGATCTTGGTAACGACCCAGTGCAGTGCTTTCACTAGTGCATTACCACCGTGTTTTAGTAGCTCGCTTGGTAGCTGGTCAACGCCAGCGGCCTTATTATTTTTCAACCGGCTTACCACCTCCTCCACTTCTTGGAGGTCTGGGATCGGCAGTCTATCGTCCTCCGCACGCGTTCCCAAGTTCGTTACCGAGCCGCCACTCTCGTATTCCGCCACATCGCCATTGAGGTGCTCGTCGAAATACTGCCGCCACCTCTCGATCACCTCACAGTCGTTCGTGAGAAGATCCCCGTTGGTGTCCTTGCACATATCGGCCTGTGGCACATGGCCTCTGCGCGAACGGTTCACCTTCTCGTAGAACTTCCTTGTGGCATTAGCACGGAACAGCTGTTCCATCGCTTCGCGATCTCGGCCTGTTGGTGCTTTTTTCTACGGGATATCGAGTTTAGTCTGTTCCGCGCCTGTCTGTATCGCTCCTCGTTTGCTCTCGTCCGGTGTTGCAGCTTGCTCGCCCAAGCTGCATTCTTCTCGGCCACTAACTGTTCACATTCGTCGTCGAACCAGTCGTTCCTTACGTTCGGAGCCGCCGTACCTAGCGTTGCTGATGCTGATAAAAAAAGATCTTGTTAGTTAAATAAAGATGGTAGACAGGGACGGGGATCGGGAGAATCGGACGAATGACTACGTTTTTACTTTCTATACCGGTGTGCAAATTCAAAACACTGAGAACCGTACAAACAGTGCTCAGGTTCTGAACATCTATATCTCAATCATTTTTAATTATTTTCCATAACATTACAAAACTTCATTAAAAATATTTCTACACTTCAATTGTAGTAGATGAATCTATATCTATAAAATCATATTTCATATAATTGGTGATCGAAACTTCAGTTAGTAACGAAAATCTTTGTCATGGTTTCTTCTAACAAATACATACAAGTTCACGGTTTCCATTAAATTTCTGCGTTTCAATGAGTGTGTTCGCTTTTAAGAAAATCACTCATAAAAACCAAGATTCTGTATCGAATAAACTTGAACTCTGTGTGGTTCAGAAAAGAAGTAAAAGTTGCTAACACATCGTTCAAACAGTCCAGGAACTATCCAGAAAAACATAATTTCGTGTGCTGGCATATTTTTTTATTCATCAACATTATCATCTTCGAATGACATACAATCGTTCTAGCACTTCTCATAATTTTTCAATACTATCCTTATAGAATGATTTGTCACTGGTCTAAACATCGGCTTCCTTTGCGGCGATGACTGTCTTATTCGAGTCAAATATTGTTCCCTGGCGTGTCTTTTTCTGATCCGCAAAGGACGAGCAATCGCTGGGGGCTAGGTAATTGTGACCAAGGTGGATGAGGAAACAGATCGCAGCCCAATTCGTTTAATTTTTTCATTGTATTCATTGACTTATGGCACGGTGCACTGTCTTGGTTAACGGTGAATCACTTTTGAGGGTACTTTCCTGTTCAAGATAGTCGATGTTAATTATACCTCGAACATCTAAAAAACTTGTGCCATTATTGTTCCAGATACCTGTTACGTTTTCAGATGGCTTTCCCAGTCTGAATGCTGGTATGACTCCGGATAAAAATAGTGGGTCCATGTTTCGTCCACTGTTCCATACCCACACATTCCATTTTATTGCGGCAGACTTTTGTTGGTTATGTGCGGCCGTGTTCGAGATCCGTTTGGTGACGATTTTTTATGCTCAAATTTTCGTACAAGATCGTAAAAGAACTTCCAGTTCATGTGCTAACGATCTCAGCATATCTAATCTCACGAACTTTGATTTTGCGTTCATACATCACGATTATCAAAACTTGCTTATTTTTTTCCGGTTGACTGCTTCATTTAGCCACTTCTCAAGCTATAGCTGGGCTTGCGCGTTTTTTTCCCTTAAAAATAGAACGTTAGCAACACACGGAAGTCGTTATTTCCATTTTCCATAAATGAATTAGTAACGTCACTTATATGTCGATAGATTCAGTGTTCGTGGTGCTATTGATGTTAAATGTTCTTTGAAGGTTGGTACTTTGAATTGAAAACAAATATTGGCAGTGATTTTGAAACCAAGTTAAACCTTAGATGCAAAATTTTGTTTTAAAACCGAAAACTCTTCAAACTTCTAATTTACGCGTTTCATGAAAAGTTTCATAGAATGAATATAATTTATTTAAAAAAAACGACTGCACTTTTTAGGGATAATAATCGTTTCCATTAGAATAGAGAAATAATCGAAATAGTGGGTCGTTCTCCGCAGTATGAAAAATTACCCACCTGGGTTTAACATGTTTCACCGGCCCTGCCCGGGCCTAACACATAGATGGCACTAGTTTTATTCTATTTACTTTTTTCAGTTAATCCTAACCTTTAAAAGACAGCTGATAAAATTTCATGATATTCTATTCTTTAGTTTGTGAGTTATTGTGCTAAAAGTGACGCTACTTTTGTTATTTTCAGAACGATGGATCAAAAATAATTTCGTGCTTTAATTTTGCACTGCTTTTTTATGGGAAAAATACCGTTCAAGCGAAGCAATGGCTTGAAAGGTGTTATGAAGACTCCGCTCCATCAGAAACAACAATAAAACGTTTATTTGCTGACTTCAAACGTGGTCGTAGAGACACCGATGATGCAGAACGCAGTGGACGTCCAAATGAGAGGGAAACACCAAAAAACTTTTAAAAAATCCACAAAATCGTTTCGAATGATTGAATAGTGAAGTTGCGTCAATTAGCTGACATCGTAAAAATATCAAAAGAACGTGTTGGCTTTATATTGCATGAGCTCCGTTGGCCAAAAACGAGAACGTGTTGATAATTCTGAGCAGTGTTTGGATTCATCACTTCACTCCAGAATCAAAACAATCGCTATCTGAGTGGACAGCAACTGTTGAACCTCGTCCAAAGCGCCCGAAAGCACAACAATCGGCTGGAAAGGTTATGGCCTCGGTATTTTGGGACGTGCGTGGTGTTATATTTATCGACTATCTTGAGAAAGCAAATACCATTAAGAGTGAATATTTTATAGCGTTATTCGAGCATTTGAGTGTCACAAGTCAATCAAAACAATGACAAAATTACATGGATTGAGCATCGAATTGCTCCCACGTTCACCGTATTCGCCAGATTTCGCTCTCAGCTACTACTGACTGTTCAAAGACCTGAAAAAATGCTCGCTAGTAAGAAATATCGCACGAATGAAGAGGTTATCGCTGAAATTGAAGCCTATTTTTAGGCAAAAGATAAATCGTTCTACAAAAGTAGTATTAAAATGTTAGAGCGCAGGAAAGTTTGCGTTGCTTTTGTTGGAGATTATGTTGATGAATAGAGTTAATTTTGAACTAAAAAAATCGTGTTCTTTTTGTTAGGCCCGGGACTTTCCAGTCCATGTGTTATGTAAAAGCATCGGCGTTCGGTTCGAACATCGGACCACTGCTTTATATACACATTTAAGGGGCATTCACGCAGCATTTCTCACCGGAGAGGCGCTTTCGGTGTCATGCGTGATTTATGATAACATCACACTAAAAAATTTGAATTTTACAGGTGACTTAACCCTCATACGATGTAGTTCATAAATACCTACTTTGTCAAATGACGAAAAATTTCTTTTGTTACGACTTAATTTTATATTCACTTGAATGTTACTGCTTTCGACTGTAACTTGCATTCAGCTAGCAGGTGCGACTGTATGAAAGTAAATGCACCTTTTACCAGCCAAGCAGATGTGTGCTTCTTTGGATCAATTGATTAACAGATGTATTTTACGATCCAATGATTCTCGATTCAAGTCGCAGTGGCCGCAAAAAGTATTAATTTTTTTATTTCAATGAATTTCATGTCATGGAATTTTAGACATAATGTTAAATGTTTTTCCATGTAAATTTGCGTGAACTGCGACGCTCCATTTATGTGCATCTAATAAGATGTAAAATCACAGGATTTTTTCGAAGCGTGATGCTGTTGAGATGCTCAATTAGAGTTGGGAATGGTATCAATTCCCAATACCATCCGTTGAGCAACTCTTATTAGTCAATCAGAAGGAAAATGGATGACATCAATGTAAATTTGAAAGCAGGTTTAGTTAGAATACAGGATTTCCTTCATTATTTATTCATTCGGCAATTGGTCGGTAATGATTGAGAAGGCGTAACCGAGAAAGGCTTCCTAATAACTCTATCGTTTTGTTGCAGTCATTATACAGTCGAATTCGATCGAGGGAAAATTAATGGTTATTAACTACATGAGTGGAAAGCATCTGAAACATTGATTATGATATTGACGTCATCCATTCAAAACTCAAAATTATTCAACTCAAAAAAGCAAAGCCCTGGCATTACATTTCTTTTGTGGAATTTGGCCTTTCTGTTTCAACAGACTTCGCAGCCGATTCATATAGCGTACAGAATCATTGCATGGTTAGTACAACGATCCTACTGACGTGACGTTTGTAATACGAAACTTTAATTTCCACGGTACCGTCACGTATCTTGTCAGAGTGTAATTAAAAAGAAATTAATTCATAATTGTGTTTTAAGAATACTTTCCTGAAAGCTTATAAGTAAAAGTTATATTCATTTTCCAACCAAATCTTTTGACCCTCCATTGCTTAAAAGTCGTTATCCTTAATGACAAGTGACCAAGTGAAGTAATTGACTTTTAATTGGTCATCATCGATAAGCTCAGCGGTAATTACCGAAGCAACTTGTGTATCTCACCGGCTATATATTTCTAGCAGAAAAATCAAATCGCAAAGTATTATTTCACAGCTCTACGAACCTTTGACCGTTCGAAAGATGAACGACCTAGTGACGTTTGAATCGTTCATTGCTGTGCCAGGAATTTTCTACCGAATGATTGGAATCAAACGATACGGTGAACAGCAGAATACTACAAAAGCTCACCTTTTGTTCTTACTGTTTTGGAGCTCCCTCGGCAATTTGATATTTTGTTTGATACTCGAACAAATCTACTTTATTAAAGCGGCCGGGAACTTCGCCAACTTTCTGGAACTGACAGCATTGGCACCTTGTATGGGATTCACAGGGCTTTCGATAGTGAAGATCATGACCATAAAATGGAACGAAGCAAAGTTGAATCGAATACTGGACAAGTTGAACGAGTTATTCCCGAAAACGGTTCATGAACAGGAACGATACCGAACCTACCAGTACAATCTGGAATCTCAAGTTGTGATGAAATCATTTTCCATACTTTACATGATTCTGATTTGGATCTTCAATCTGCTTCCGCTGTTGTCGATGCTGGTTAAATATTTGTCCGATGGTGTGCTAGAAAAAGAACTTCCCTACTTCATGGTGTATTGGTACGACAGGAACAAGCCAGGATACTACGAGATAACCTTCCTCCATCAAAACTGGGGAGGCTTCGATGCGGCAGCCTTCAATCTTTGTACGGATCTTATGTTTTGTGCTATCATACTATTGATCTGCCTGCAATTTGACATTCTTGCACACCGCCTTAGACATTCCAAAAACGACTATCAAGAATTGGTGAGCTGTGTCCAGCTTCATCAAACCGTGGTGGATTTGAGCAATCAACTGGAAAGTATTTTCTCCCCGTCGATTTTGGTCAATTTTGTCGGCAGCTCTGTGATCCTTTGTTTGGTAGGATTCCAGACGACCTCGAATATCAGTGCATTCGATTTGTTCAAATTTTCATTGTTCCTGGTGTCTTCGCTGGTGCAAATTTTCCTGTTGTGCTACTACGGAAACAAACTAATCGAATCAGTAAGTCTAGAATATTGTTTAAATCAATTTATTTTCCAATGTGTAATATAAAATTTTTCTCCTTTTCTTTGAATCCTACACACAGAGTTCCCTCATTTCGTACAGTGCATTTGAAGCCGACTGGTACCTGGCTGATACACGTTATCAAAAATCGCTTCTTTTCGTGATGACCCGGGCAGGAAAATGGCAAAAGTTAACGGCAATGAAGTTTTCTGTTGTTTCTTTGGCAAGCTACAGTACGGTAAGTATTGAACTGGCTTTATCTTACGGAAACAGTATTTCATAAGACCATAGTTCGTAAAATGACTGAGTATTACAAGGATGATAAAACCTGTTTCAGCACATAAAAATTTGTCAGATTGCATTAAACCACAGATAACAGATATACAGGCTCGAACTTGAATTTTCAAAATCCTGTCTAAATTTCAAAATTGCTATACGTTGGAAACACTACTGCCACCTACTCGACTATTCGCCGCGATTTTTCAAAACGTTTCACTACGTTCCGAAACGATAACAAAATCCTCCTTCCTTTTATATAAATATTCCAACTACAACAATTGTGTTAAAGGCTACTTTTTTCCATGTCGTATTAGTCAGAAATCGATCGGAATAAAACAAAAATAAACTTATCATTTTAACTTGACAGAAATCTAGCTTGAAGTGAATGTTGCGCCCAGAATTGTGGCTCATGTGAAAGCGGCACCCAAATCGTGGTGGCACCTCGTGTCGATCGTGGTGACATCTGCAAGTGTTCGCCACGCTGATTGAGCAAATTTTACACACAGTTCATATGTGAGCCTGTATATCTGTTATCTGTGATTAAACATTAAACATCAATTGTAAAAATGGGTTAGTTCTGTTGCTCGAATCGGTCTCAAAAGTGGTTGATCTACCTGGAATGTAATCTGCATAAAACTTCGAGTTTGACATTCATGCACTTATTTGACACGGCTCTAGATTCGTTATTGACATGGTTTTACCTCACCTTACATTCTTTTAAAGCTTTATCATTGACATCCATTTCATTAGGAGTTTCTGTAGTTACCATCCTGTGACGGTTGGTTTGATAAATGCACCCGCATTCATTCCTTGGTTCAAGTGATTCGCCTTCATTTGACTTTTCCCTACAAGGCACTGAACTTAACTCTGAAGATGGGCGTAGAGAGTTTACTGAATATATGAAAATTCTTCATGCATGATAAACTGAAGCGTTGAATGTAAGAGTATGAATGAATGTTAATTTGTCGAGTGTCAGCGAATACTTGAGAAGGCTAATTCAGAAACAGATACTAAATAGTAAATACTACATGGAATATATGAAGCAAGAAAAGAGGCAGTGTTTCAGCGTTTCATCAGAACT
Organism: Malaya genurostris; assembly: GCF_030247185.1. Lineage (NCBI taxonomy): Eukaryota > Metazoa > Arthropoda > Insecta > Diptera > Culicidae > Malaya > Malaya genurostris. Next base: position 24,255,376 of record NC_080571.1, on the reverse strand, counting down.
GCTGCCAACTTCAGTAGGACATTTACCATATCATGTGTCGAGAAGAGATGGAATTTCGAATAATTATTTGAGGGTTTGACTACGAATAACGAGTTTTAAATTTTTTTTACGTTCCGTCTCCAACTCGTCAGTTCATTGCCATTCGCGTTGAACTGATAGTGTGAAGTATTTGAGATTCTTCAAGAACTTTTAAAAGGTGATATTAGTATTGCGCATTTCATACTTGATTAGACTCCTGCGAAATAAATATTTGCACAGCCCGTTTCCCGCAGTACACACATACAAATAAGTCCAGTATATGAAAACTAGTGATGCCACTCATGCAGATTTATACCTGAATTTACAGATTTCTGATTGACGCCGTAGATATTCAAGGATTGTACTCATTATCTAATGTTAAATGAACATTTTGGAAATTTACGTCTTCAGATCATTTAGCTTTCATTTAGCACGATAAAATGCGATAATTTTTTCTAATTGTCACTGCAACAATTAAATAGCACATACTATTTAAAACCTACTTAAAAATTTAACCTGGCATCCCTGATGAGCACGGCATATTGCATTTCTTGATAAACATTAGAAAAGGTCCCAAGTGCAAATGACAGTTTCTTTTTCTTAACTTTAGTTTCTCTTTCAATTACTTTTTATTCCTGTATTTTTCAACAAATTCATAAGTGCAGATCAAAAGTTGATGGTTTCAGTTATCATTCTAAGTGTTAGAGAGAGGGATTGCCGATAGACACGTACTAATCAAAATAGAGAGAGTAAATAAAGAAAATCTATCATTTGCACTTAGGACCTTTTCTAGTGTATGTCTTCATTTGTACTAATATTAGTGTGTGAGCAAAAAATTCCTGTCAGAATTTTTAGAGCTAGAGTCAAAAAATTCGTAACATTGGCAATATAGAATTCAGACTAGAAATCGGAACTGATTCTTCATTTGGGGGCTGAAGAATCAGTTCCGATTTCTTGTCTGAATTCAACGAAAATTATGTAGAGGACAAAATCGTATCAGCAATAGTGATTTACTTTCTTGCATTAGCCATATTGCGTTTCTTGTCCCAGTTAAGTTTACCATCATTTTTCAATAAATTGTATTAATGGCTAAATGCTAATTTTTTTTGCGAGAACCGGGCTAAAAAAGCTTGAATGCAAAAATCGGAAAAAAAACTTAGCCAAATGTTTTTAAATGTTATTGCGTATAATCGGTTAGACAAATGTTTTTATCCAGTTTCTGCATTCAAAGTTTTTTGTCTGGATCTTGCAAAAAAGATGTTTATAAACGGTTTTTGCATTACCAAATCCGTGTCCGGTTTTTGTTCTCAGTGCTTTTATCAGGTTGCTGCATTGAAGGGTTTACAAAACTAAGTTTTTTTATATAAAAGATATTTTTATTCAGGCCTATTTGCGTACAAGCTTTACGTGGCCGATTGAGCTGAATCTTTAGCTAATATTTTTTTGTATTGGCTCTCGTTGTCACCCTTTTTCTAGGGGGAGAGGAGCTTCCATTTCCCTCCTGCGAGGATTGAGGGGCAGTTTGTTCGTGGTTCGTCTCGCCATCCATTGCCGTGGTATTGTTGATGATTTCGTTGCTAGTTGCTGTAGATGCGCCTTGGTGTACATTGTTTGCAGTTGCTGGTTGGTTGGATGGTAAGCTGTTAACTGCAGCTGGTGTACTTTGTTCTATAGGGGTTACGTAGGATGGTTTCGTTGAAGGGGATACTTCACACATGGTGACTGTCACAGGTATACTGCGGTTACTTGGGATTGGTGTGAAGGAAGCACCGTTGTCCTTTGGTGTGGTTGTCTCCTTGTCCAGTTTATCACATGGCTTACCGTAATGAACAGCTTTTTGGCAATATTGACACGTGGCCATCTCATTGTCATAGGTAACAAGTGATTTGCACGGGATTCTTGTATCCTGACCGAAAGTTACATAAGAAGGTATAGACCTTTTCAAGCGCATGCGTAACAAACGTACGCCATTTAGAATCCCGGGGAAAAAGTTCTTCCACTTTTCTTTTTCGATAGAGAGAATCTCTCCGTATTGGGACATAGTTTTACGAATATAAGGATCGATGACGCTTGAGGGAAGATCATGCACACGCACTTCTATAGCACTATCTTTCATATATACTGAAATGTTGTACTTAATGTTCTCGTGCTCCACATAATGCACATTATTATTGTCTTTTGCGAATTGAATTGCATCCAATTCTTCATAAAACTGAATGTAAACAACATTATTGGTCTTATTGCATTAAAGTAAACACACACATTTAATGTCAAGATGCATTTGCTCCTTAAGCAAACCTTCAAGTTCTCGTATCGAAGGTCGAATTTTGCACTGCTTGAAGTCAACAATAATTGTATTCTTTCGTACCGGCGGTAGCTTTTGTTCGTTTGGTTCACTCATTTTCTAGGTCGTTCTATTGTTCACTACACAATACTGTACTTGGTTCCTTTCGTCCCGATGTAAGCGGTTTTGTTTTATCGACTGACTTGGATGAGATGTGAGAGCAAACTGAACCCCCCTCGTGTTTGTCGATAAATAAGAAAAAAAATACAATAATATCTCAGCTCGCCAGTATGTTCTTTAAAAACTATCGATTCTCTTGAAATTAGAGATAAATATAGTCATTACAGACCACCCCCCCCCTCCCCCCTCCCTTTCCATGTTAAGGACACTTGATACGCACTCTCCCCCTGACAATGTCCAGAAAGAAGTATCTGTGGCAAGTTTGATAGCAATCCGTTTGGTAGTTTCAGAGTTATGCCGTTACAAATATTACAACCCCAGAGTTATTATTATTCAGAGTTATGCCGTTACAAATACAAGCACCTTATTAAAGGCACTTGCTACATTCACCCTCCATGTAGTCATATCTAAGGTATGAAATATGTCTCTATGGTCTTAAAAAAGTATCGATTCTCGTCATATTGTATGAATTTTTTCATGACTCCCCATGTTAAGGACACTTACTACGCTCCCTTCCATTGAAATACCCCTACGACCTTCTCAGAAGAGCAAGAAGTATCTGTGCCATGTTTGGAGACAATCCGTTCAGTAGTTTCGGAGTTATTACACTCTCCCTTTTTAAAAGCACTTGCTACATCCACCCCCATCATATCTAAGGTATGCAAAATGTTTCTGTGGTCTTCAAAACGTTTCGAATCTTGTCAAGTTATATGAATTTTTCCATAATCCCCCCTTGTTTATGACACTTGCTACGCTCTTTCCCCTATAAAATTACTGCTTAAACCATCTCTGAAATGCAAGAAGTACCTGTGCCAAGTTTGATGGCAATCCGTTCAGTAGTTCCGAAGTTATGGCGTTATGGCGTTACAAACATACAAACTTACATCCATTTATATATATATATATATATATATATATATATGTATATATATATATATATATATATATATATATATATATATATATATATATATATATATATATATATATATATATATATATATATATATATATATATATGTATATATATATATATATATATATATATATATATATATATATATATATATATATATATATATATATATATATACTAGCTGACCCGTCGAACTTCGTCTCGCCTAAAAGTTATTTGTTCGCAGTTATGTATTCGGATAGCAGAATTGTCAAACGACTAAGTGGTTAACGTTTCTCTCCAATGTTTTTCTGATTACTTAACCTACCTCGTCCCGGGTTGGCGAATCAATGCATAGGGCACTGGTCTTACAAACCAGTTGTCGTATGTTCGAGCCCCGACCTGGAAGGGCACTACTGACTGACACTACGCTGTAGAATCGTATCATCAGCCATGCAATGGTTTTGTACATTCTGAATCGGCTGCGAAGTCTGTTGAAACAGAAGGTCAAATTTCTCTACAGGAATGTAATACCAAGGCTTTGTTTTTTAACCTGTATGCAAAGCATTCTGAACAGTTCGTTTTTGAGGAATAATCCATACTTTAATGTTCACCCGACGTAACAGAACAAACTTTGAATCAGTTCCTTGTGCAGCTTTTCAGCATCGAGAAAGTTTTCTCAGAACTTGTTCTGTACGTTCAAGTTGCCAAAAAGTGCCACGCATACTTTAGAGCTCTAATAAAGTGGATATTTTTAGGTACTAAGGAACTTTTTGTGACTTTGAGAGACGACGCTTACATTTCAAGTTGACATTGATCTTACTAATTTGAGCATTCTTCTCAGGAAGAATGACTTTTAACGTATCAAAAACGCTTTCTAGCAACTCATCACACGATTCAATCAGCGCCATCAAAGGGAGACGGATATCATCTCAGCAACAAAAAATCGGCCTTGTTCATTTAGCATAGAATAGCCACCAGTGCGAGAGCGAATTTCTCTCGATGACATGTCTAAGCATCACGGGTTAGCACGCTGCACTCTGAAGAAACAAACGGTAGCTCATTCTCGTTTTGCGATCCGATTCTATACGGGCAGTGGATAATTGTAATAGAATCATTTTACTATTGCCTCTTATTCTAACTATGTGCATATAACTTTTGTATAAGTAGTGCCTATGAAAATGTCTGTGAATGCTCTACACAAGGGTTTTGAAATATTGTATATTGTAACCTAGTATGAGAATCATCAAGTCGAATCATCGATTCGATTTCCTGCGATAATTGTCATATTGCGATTCTCTCTTGGTAAATCCTACACAACGCCGATCATTGCAAAACTGTATCTATTTTGGTAAGGCCCGTGAAATACTCAGAGTATGAAGTGGAGCGAAAAGATGTAGAAATATTTTCCACCTCGGCGAATGATCAAACGGTTAAAGCCGAATAATAATAATTATGTAGAAATATTCTCTCGCGGTTCATGCATTGAGAGGCAGCAAGTACTTGTAGCATCATCTACCAGATTGGCAATGTTGTATACAATGTAGAGAAATATCGAGCCGCTCTCTGCCAAATTATCGGCTATCACAAACACTGCTTCTTAAAATATGAAATAGTCTCAATCTATCTTGAATATTGATATCTAATTGCCACTTGTTATGTGCGCACAATCTTTTCATTGATTCACAATGACCATTATCATTCATTTGACTCCATTACACACAATACATCAACTGGTGAACGATATCAAAACTTTTTCTTCTGCCTACAGCGGTATTTCTAGAACAGTCATATGGATTCCGCCAGTCATTTATGTCGTTTTCGCTTGATGCCTAACCTAACCCAGTTTCCACCCTAACTACTGTCAAATCGGTTATTTGAAACCAGTTTTGAGTATATTTTCAACGTTATTGAGCTGAAAATTGGGTCAGTTTCGAGTCTGATTTTTATATCGGGTTTGCTCACAACCCCGTTGTTAAATGCGAACCCAACTTAGTTTCGTGAAAAGTGTTTACTTGATGAAACTACCCTGAGTCAGTTTCAGTTTTACTAAGCAATAATTTCGATACCCAAATAAGCACGTGGCTTGAAGTGACAAATGGCATGGATCAAGTATGCATGTGAAAACTTCACACAAAACAACTCGTTGCGCGCCAAAAGATTCTTTCAACGATCTAATATACCTTTCTTCGACGGCCAAACACGTATGCAACTCGTTTTGCGCCAAACACCTATCGATGATCTAGCAATCATTGGCGACTTTTTCAGTGGAAAATTCCATTGTCCATACAAAACAACTTTATGGATTTTGCCCACTTTTCCGGCAAGTTTTCCTATTTTTTTTAGGTACGAACCCGGTGCACGGGCAAAATTCCGATTCAAAAAATAAGCAAAACGAGTCATGATTTGGGGAAAATAGTATATTTTCATGTTATGATAATACACCATGATTAAAATTTCTCGGATCATGATCCATCTGGACTGATTTCGTTGAAATTTAGCGTAACGCATTTGACGTTGTTGGGTATAACTTCAGGCGTGTTTCTGCTACGATGGTAATCTATGCAACATAAATTCAGGAGTTATGTTTTAAAATATGAATATTTTAAATATGAATCAAATGGAATGGTGTAAAAGTGTGTGGCGTATTGTTTATACGATTTCAATAAATGTCTCAAATAATGTACAGTTGAATAGCAAAACAGTGAAAAGCACAACGAATTTCCTTTAATCTGAAGCATCAACAATTTAAATATGTTTTTGAACAACCACGACACCTAAAATAAACTGTTTACTTTCAGAATTTGGAAAACATAAACGAACTGCATGAAAATATACGTGTGAATAAAACCGCAATGTTGAATTCTTGCAAATACCGCGGATCGATTTTTCCTTTTTTGTTTTCAAAACATCGTTTGCAAAATCGTCTTATTTGAAATATTTAGGTGAATCAATACAGCTTGTGTTCTTATATCTACGAAACAAATTAATCAAACTGGTTGAATAAAAAAAAACTAATTTTCGTTAGATGATGCTCCTAATCTACAGTCGAAATTATTTTTCGGTTTGCGTTATCTCTCGGAATATTATTTTAACAACAACAGTCACATCGAATATGTAAGAATACATTCAGATATATTCATACAAAATGTAAAACTTTTGATGTCAATTTTCGGTTCATTATCTTTATGTTGTCAATTCTCTGTCAGCCGGTGGGTAAACCAGCACAGTTATAAAATAAATATGCCTCAGCATCAAGTAAAAATTTTCAATAGTTCATGGTTTTCAGTGTCTGCTTTTTGTCTTACCATTAATCTATTAAACAATCCATCACATCACTTGAGGCAGAGGATTCAAAGTGATATCCGGATAGAAAATTGGAGTTACGAGCTTCAAAAGAAATACTATCCTCAAGTAACGCATTTTCGGACCATGATTAATTTTCATGAGAGAAGACTTTTTTGAGTTGAAATGATTGGTTTCATGATTTTCTAATCATGACAGCAGTAACGGATTTCTTTCCGTGTGGGGGTAAAAACTGATCAAACAAAAAAGAATCATGTAAATCCGTCCATCCGTTCTTACGTGATGCGATTTCAAAGAATGATCTCTGCATTTATATATATATATATATATATATATATATATATATATATATATATATATATATATATATATATATATATATATATATATATATATATATATATATATATATATATATATATATATATATATATATATATATATATATATATATATATATAGATTATGATGTTCAGTTTAGTTTAATTTTCGATGAAAAGACACAGCAAAAAAAACAGTTTGGCCCATTTTGCAATGTATGAACAATTGTTGGTAGGGAATATGATTACCTAACTTGGAACTGAATTTTATTAAAATCAAAAATCAATGTTAAATTTCTAAAATCGATTTTTTTTAGTGTAGACCTCGACATGGTCGACATATCTACGACCTACAAGCACTGAATTTTCAACAAAAACCATTTGAAAAAAAAATGGTTAAAGAGTCACAAAAACACTCATTTTTCAGAGCTATTTTTGCTAAGACTCGGAAAATCATCCGAATTTTCCAGCTATTTTCACCCTGTAGATAGATAAAAGTATTTCAAAGGTCTGTATGTTTTTGGTTTTGGCAAATTTTTTAAAATTTTCATCGAAAATTTCCTAAAACCACCCGCGCGCATGGTACTTGGACGATGGCCTTAACTCTTATCAAAAGACAGTCTATGTAGATCAATTTTGGGGAAAAAATGAGCAAAGTGGCATTTTGTGACAAAGTCTACATGCCCGGAAAGATTCATTCAAATCTAAGAAGGTGCTGCGAACTTCGAATACGATTTAGTGCGAAATTCGTCCAAAATCGCTACAGGTTTTAAATATATGTAGGGGAGACCGGGGCTAAGCCGGACATTTTTAAGAAATTAAAAAAAGCATCCATTATAACTAAGTTGTTACCCAAGTTATCTATACCGTTGTGTATCTTCAGCCTTAATTTTCCATCTCCAAAAACATGCATTATTTTTTGTATCAAGGAAGTGACACACCCAAAATCTTATATTTAGGAACCGCGGGGCTAAACCGGGCTGTAAAGTTTCACACAAAAATGAAGAACGAACACAGTAGGGCACCAAATCTTTAGATAACTGAATGAGCGCAAAAGAAATGAAACCGTGTTTGAATTTATTGTCTGTTGGTTTCAACCTAACGTGAGATATAATCCTGCTTGCAGGGAATCTAGGTTCTTTAGAGACTTCATTAAATACTATTTGATTGTTTCACTACGTATAATGAGCTTTTTACTCAAATTTATAGTAAGTCTAGTTTTAGCAAGTGATAAGAAGTAGAATTAAAACATAGATATTAATGTTGAGGTAGGTTTCAAAAAACCGTTAAGAATTTAAAGTCGAAAATTATGTGTCCGGTTAAGCCCTACATTTTTTATCCGTTTTAGCCCCGTACAGGCAATTCATTTTCAAGACGCAATAATATTTTTATATTTCTCGTAATCAAAAGCAGCTTTCGTTCCATTACTAAGTGGACCGTACTTCATCCCATTCTTATTGGGCAGTTGTCCATTGATTCTAAATGTCGTTCAAACATTACTTATCATAATTATCTCCTACATTGATCCTCCACTATTCATTGACTTTTCTCTTCTTGTTTCTTCCAACAGATTTTGAGTACATCCTTCTCCTACTTTACTCTACTGAGGACGGTCTATGATTCAAGTGGAAATTAGCTCAACCAAAACAAAACAGATGGAAAAATAGTGATGGAAATAAATAAACATTCATTTCATAGTAACATGAAAAATTTGTATCGGTTAAGCATACGAATAAATATACTATCTTAGACTCAATTTATTGATTTTGATTGGTGTGTAACGTTTTTATAGTAAACCAAGTAGTTTGCTAGTTGCTAGTTATAGTATTTTCACCATCGGAAGTTCCCCTCTAGAAAAGCTCGCTACGGGTACGGCTATCGATAGCACCGATCGAGCAAATTCTCACGTTCCCGTCTCAATTACAAATCACGTAAGCATGGCCGAAACCAATCGACCCCAAACACACTTGCGCAAGAGTTACTGCCTAGCGTGACACTATTTTTAGCACTCTTTCCTCATTTTCTAGAGCCTTTCGCTAGTCAAGAAGACAAATCTCAGAAAATCCCAGAATATAATAACGGTTCCAGGCCACAGATATAGACCTGGGAAGAACCACTCGTCCGAGTGTCCCTTTTAGCATAATGATCCGGTTGATGACGGCGGAGTCAGCTAGCAGAAGAAACCTACAACCCTAAAAAGTAACTATGTCGATAATTAATAGTATGCTCACTTGCTTTTGTAGTACAGTCTACCACTAACTGGGAAGGTTGTAATGGTATGGAGCACTGAAAAAAAGACGTGAAGATGGTGAATAAAAATCTTGTTAGGGCATCTCGACATTCAATGATAAGTGGTTGGTTGGTTGGTTGGTTGGCGATGACAGAAATGTTTCCAGGCCGGTACCTTCGTTGAGAGCCGTAGCATAGTTTGCTGATCGGAGGGCCAAATAGCACCGATCACAGAGTGGAAGCTAGATATTGACAAAAAAAAATCATTTTGAAAACTTCAAAGTAGACTCAAACTGCAATAAGGAGAACGCATGGTGATTTGTGCGTCTAGAATTTAGTCAACAAGTATGCCATGAGTTCCGGAGAAGCACATGAGACTCTGAGTGCGACTCACTCAATAGGTGAAGAAAACTCATATTCACAGAAGCCAGCAACGTCAAAATCCATCTCTGTCAACCGTCCCGGTAGCGTGATAAATTTCATCATTATCAAATTTACAAGTGGCCCTTCGCTTCCTGCATCTCGTCCAGTTGAGTTCCTTTCGATCGTTCCCCCTCAACAAAAGCGCTATTGTTAGCCACTGCGGGTTTCGAAAGCATCGTCGTCATAATCATCGTTGTCTTCGTCACGTGGTGGCTCACCAGCAGTCCTATTTTTTCATAATTTTTTTTTTTTGGTTTACGTGCATTGAAACTGTTCCTACGGTCAACTGTACCCAGTTCTCGCTCTTATCCTTCTCATTATCCTCGGCGGTGAGCTGCTGCGGAAAAGTGTTCTCGGGTACTCTGGTCTCCCCACCATCTTCTCCTACCAGGCCCACGTGTTCGGTTCGGTTCGAGACTCTGTTCGAGCTTCTGCAACCTAAGAATCCTAACGCTGCTGCTGCCCGCTACTGCTTTCAACCATCACTCACCGGCAGAAGAATCAACAACAATGGAGGATCAAGGACGCGTCGCATACACATCAGCAGCAGTGGCAGCAGTAGCAGAAGATTTTCCTCCAACAGCCCAAGAGAGAGAGAGGCGCAGCGAAAATCTATTTAAGCCCACCCAAAGTTGCGAAAGCGCTTAGTTCAATTTTTCTACTTTCCCCCGGCGGCTCGGAACCGGTGAATCCTCGTGACGACATCAGGTTGTCGGTTTTCACATTTTAGCAGGCCATGGATTAGTGTGAACCGTACTGTTCTTAACTTGAAGCAAATGGATAAGCTTTGGTTTCGTTTACAACTGCTGCTACAGTACTGTTCGGAATTGATTGATGTAGCGTAAAATGTAACTTCTGGTAGTGGATAGAACGGAAGTGTTTAGTGTTACAAATAAAAATTTGATGAGTGAAGAAACTACTACTACTACTAGTTAGTGAAATACATTGCAACGATCGTTTCATTGAGCACTCAGTTATACAGTTCCAATTTGTAAGTGATGTAGAACTAAATATTACATGATCTATGTTCTTATTCGATTTATAACAAAATTACAATTACCGTGAAAGTTGAATTGTGATGTGAAAATTCATTTCAGTATTTAAATTTATACGACGTTTTTTTCCTGTATTTTTTCGCGTTTCGTTTTTCATTCTATTATTTATAACTTTGCAACACTAAATCAGATCAACTTATTAATATTTTTCTGGAAAATTACACGCTTTGTTTATATTTTTTACTGATCTACGTAACACTTCCAAGTACTTGTTCTAGTAGTTAGTTAGTTAGTAATTCCTCCTTAAGTCTTTAAAACGGCGCTTTTTTTGTGGTAGGAAATAGTTACCGGTAGCCCGTAATTTTTAAGTTTAGGAAAAAAATCCGAAATCCTTGTCAGGATTAAAAATCATGAAACCAATCATTCTTTCCTCTCAGAAAATCATTACAGTTATTCATAATTTGATTATCAGAACGATTCGCATTATGAGCAATAGCTCTGCTCTTATGAAAATCCATCATGGTCGTTATAAACGTTACATGCGGAATATATTTTATTCGAAAATCGTTACTCCACTTTTTAAACCGGCTTTCACTTTGAACCTTCCGAATAAATGTGATAGATGCAGACATTGGAAAAAAAGTACTACTAAATTTGTGTACTTGCTCCTGAGAAATGTTTAATAGTTTGAAATTAATTGTGTTTATCGATGAACTGACATCATATAAGATTACGAGTGGACTATACTAGGGGAACGTGCCACTTGAGCCAATTAGTTCATGAAAGTAATGTTTTAAATTATTAAAACTGAAAAAAAGGTATTTATGATGTTTTGTTGTTATTCGGTTATGAATCTAGAAAACCATCATCTAATAAAAGACATGAAAATGTTTTCGCCTAATTACGTGGTTTAATGTTCATAGAAATCTATATTTATAAAAATGAGAAACAAAAAAGCTATTTCACAGTTTCAGAAAGAAATATTTGAATGATTTTAATATGGAATATGTTTAATATCAAAACCACAATACTTTAATACTGAAAATGATTCAAAATATAAGAATTCAAATTAACCTTTAGAAGAGACTCGCTACTTTGCTATTCGAAAGCATAGTATTTAAAACATTAGTTAAGAGGGGGGTAGGGTCTAAACGATGGAAAAAATCATAATTTTTGCGAATTTTTTCCAAAATTATCGTTCAACAGAATAACTTCAAATGTTTTGCATGATAAAAAGCATCATTCGAATAATATTTTGTAATTTTGTCGTGGAAAAATATTGAGAAATAAGTCGGTGAAGAGGTTTTAGAACGCTTCTTAAAAATCATGATATGCGGTGTCCACTGTATCTCAGCGCAGACTAATTAGAAGTGAACAAATGAACGGAGCAAAGTTAGAGTAGAAGTTTTTCTAGACCCCAACGTCTCAGTTTGAATTTTTTTTATTTTTTAAAATTTTTGGCGATTGTTAAAAGTGAAGACTACGATTTTTCACTAAAAAATCCGCCATTTTGTAGCTGTTAAACCTCCCCAAAGTAACAAACAACGAAAAGGAAAATGTAGGGATCTGGTTTTTTGTATGTAGAAAGTGTGTGCAAATTTTGAAAAAAATTGGTACAGTAGTTTTTGAATGACGATGGACACGGACTTTCAAAAGCTGCTTTCGAGAAAAATGCGTTCAAAATTTTTTGTCTATAAAATTAATGGTAACAATTAATCACTCCAGGGAGCCCGTAGGGTCTAACATTTTCAAAAAATCATATATTTTCTTTTATAATTTATTATAACGAAACAATTCAAGAATGTTTTGTCAAGTTTTGAAGTCAATCGAAGTGGCAATCTTGGGCATGTGCGCCGAGCTCTTGCTTCTTCGTAGAATGAGATAGCCATAGATAAAGGTCCATAACTTCCAGAGTTTCGTTCCAATAGGCTTGAAAATTTCACAGAAAATTCTTCAAATCCTTTAGTATAAGAAAATATAAAGAAAAATATAAATGATTTTTCAAAAGTTTTAGACCCTACCCGCTCCTTAAAGCAAAGATTTCTGGGAAAATATTGGAATCATACATATAAAATGCATTTATAATACCATTTCTTTCACACCTTCGAATATCAATAATCGTTCATATGATTTGTTTGATTGTGTGAGACTAGCTCCGAATTCATTTGCTAAATTCAGGCTCGGAATTCAGATCAAGAATTCAGTTCATTAATTTAGTTTCAGAATTCTGGGACTGAACTTATTTTCATAATTCAGGATCCAAATTTAGTTCTAGAACTGAATACTAAATTTGAATTCCGAACCTGACTTGAAGCGCTGAATCTAGTTACGAAATCAAGAACTTGGGTTCTGTTCTTGAATTCAATTCCAACATGCTCAAAAACTAGAATCAGGAGTTAAATTCAGTTTCTGAAGTCAGTTTAAAAATTCTGGTTCAGCTTTTGTTCCAAAATTCAGATCTAGAATTTATATCATGATTTTTGTTTCGGAATTCTGAATTTCTTTTTCAGAATGAGAATTCTGAGCTCAAATCAAGGTCCCAACAAATACGCGCAAAATTTCACCTGCTGGAATTGGACGAATGGTCGCACAAAGCATAACAAGCAAAACTGACAAATAGAAACGAGGAATATTTTCAGCGATTGAGCGCAGTGGGCTTATCATAAGTTTTGTTGACTTGTAAAGCAGACTCTGTTGATTCGTAAAGTATTTTTGAATATTACACACTTTGAAAACACAATCCTAATTCAATCTTTATTGTTATTGATAATGATTACACTAGAATCATGAGTAGGGAAGAGTGCTCGGTTACCGGCACTATTTGCTTTTAAGCTTATAACTTCTGACTAAGTGCACATTATTCGGACATATATACATCAATGGAAAGCTAAAGTCCCTGGCTAACAACTGAATAAGAAACTAAGTTGATTCAATCGATTGATAAAATTTTATTATCAATTTAGTAAAGTGATAAATTTTGATCATTTCAAAAAAGGTGTTCGGTTACCGGCACCCCAAGAAATTTCGCTAAAAATGGAAAAATATAAGTAAAGACTGCAATTATTCAAAGGAAAAACGGAATTTATTCCTTTTGGAGGCGCTTTGGACCAAAGCCTTCATTGTCTGATGATAACTTCGCATTGGCTCTCTTGGCCGATGCTTTGGATAGTGGCGCATTTGGTTTTGTTTTGGCCGGTCTTTCATCGGCTTTGCGGGATTGAATACGTTGCTGCAGTCGAATAAGTTGGCTTTTTATCCACTAAGCAACGTTTAATGACATTAAACAGTGCATTCAAGTTCATTTTCCCTGAACTGGACTTTGAAGTCGCCATGGCTAACAGAACCAGAGAACCAAAGTTTTTTATTCATATGACAGATGTGTTGAAGCTGTCAAGTTGTCCATATGTTGCATATCACCAGAGATGCCAGGTAATACAATAAGTTTAGCTAGCAAAAAAGAAAAGATCGCACCAATTTTAAAAAGTCTGTAATTTCCAACGAATGTCTGGAAACAATCGAAGTTTCAAATGTCTATAAAAAGTCTTTAGACGAAAAAAGCTTCACATGTTAACTAATAAATTTGATAATTTACAGACAAATTTGCAGACTTGGCATCTCTGCACATCACCGACAATTTATCGCGATTGGTCGAAAAAATTGTGATGCCGGTAACCAAAATCGGTAGACATTTTGAAAATTACGAAAAATAACTTTGGTAGCGAAAATTTTGATAGAATCTAGTATTAAATCACAAAATAGATCGATTTCACCTCATATATATTCAATGCACTTACCTTTTCGATTGATGCTTTTCAATTTATGATACTATAAAAAAAAAGTCATGAAAAACTTTTGTGTTGTTTTCACGCAATTAAAATTTGGTTTTGAGCGGAGCAAAAAGTACAAGCGTCTGTTTGCTTTGGTATTCGACACAAAAAGAACGTGCTATTACACACACGACATTTGTCGGACGCTATCTGCTTTCTGTCAAAAGTTACGGTGGGGTGCCGTCAACCGAACATCTTCCCCTATTTATAATTGACTAACATGAGTTATATTTATATGTATTGACTAACATGCCAGTAATGTATCTGCCTGAGTTTAGTAGCAAGCGTAGATTTTCTTTCTACAGAATGATTGGAAAGTGTTTTCGGTATCTTTACCAGTAGTTACCAGGCAATGTGATATAAGCAGGTGAGGCAGACCACATGGCTTGCTTGCGTTGATAACCAAAAGTTTGTAAATAGTTCGGTATGACGACATACATGGAAAATAAACATACTTTGATTCAATGCCAACTCGTCCGAACGATGTGACGAGTGTGAAGCACGTGGTTGTTAGTTTTAATTGGCTTGCTGAAGCAATGTTAATTTCACTAACACAAAATAGTTGTGTTTGTTTCACCTGTTTCTACCACATTGGTTACTAGGCCCTTCCCGCCGATGAGATGAAATTTGCGTAAAAGTATTCACTTGACACGCATGATAGAGCGCGGTCAAATTTCATTTTCGATTAAAACACGTTCGAAATAAGAAATGCGTCATAAATTATTTACCACCGAGTTCGAAGCATGGGTCAGTCAAAAACGAATATGCAAATCAAATTTTTAAACTATGTTGAACAATGAGATTTTCAATGAATTCATACTTATACTATCCAATGATTTTCGCATAACATTACCAGTATAGTCTTCTATAAAAATTATTACAAAAAACTGTGCTTTTGGCTGTAAGCTTTCGTTTGTTTACTTGTTTGTGCGGTTGAAGTTCTGCGTTTTCAAAATGTCGCGTATTGAAAAGGAAGTGAAAATTAGGATAAGAAGCGAGCAGAAACAAGGGCCCGGAAATTGTATTCGCATCTTTTGCAGTGTCGGGATGCATGCGTTTTGATGGACGATGAGACTATTGTAAAGGAGGACTCAAAAACCCTTCCAGGTACACAATACTTTACTGTCGTCGTTGGGGAGGATGTGAGCGATGTGGACAGATCGATTCAAGTGGAGAAATTCGGTCGAAAGGTAGTGGTATGGCAAGAAATTTATTCCTGTGGTTTGAAGTCAACCATTTTTTACACTACCGGAACTATAAATACAGAAATCTATCGATCTGAGTGTCTCCAGAAGAGATTGCTTCCTTTATATAAGAAGCATAGTACACCTCCACTGTTTTGGTCGGATTTAGCGTCGGCTCACTATACCAAAACCACTTTCAATTGAGTTGCGGAAAAGGCTATAAATTTCGTTGAGAAAAATATCAATCCACCAAATTGCCCTCAGCTTCGACCCATCGAACGTTACTGGGAAATCGTGAAGAGGGTCTTCAAGAAGACTGGTGAAGCAGCTGGGAACACGCAGGAGTTAAAAAAAAATGCAGGGAACACGCAGGAGTTCAACAATTCAAAAAATGCGATGCAACACATGTCCGGAACTTGATGAAGAACGTTCGATCAAAAGTTCGAAAATTCGTGAAGGAAAAACTTAAATTTCATCCGGTTTTCATCATGCTCAAGTTCAATCTCGTACAATAAAGGATCAATTTTTAGTTTGAATAAAATCGTTTTTATTCATAATTTGAAAGAAAAATTTGTGGATAGCTTATTTTCGATACACTCCTTATTGCTTCAGCAACATCAATGCATTGAGCTCAACACAGTTAAACATTACTGGCATTATAAACGACAGTTACCTAAAAAATTAACGATTTCTTACAATACCCATTTTATTGTATTCAACTCGTTTTCATTTCAAAACAAAACCCAATGTTGCATAAATTCGTATCATTATGTAATGTAACCTATGTAATTTTTGCTCACTATACCTTATGATCAAGAAAGAACCGGAATTTTCATTTTAAAATTTCCGCGCTTGTCCAATCGGTAAACTTTTATTCTCTCAACGTTGGCAACACTTTTATACACATTCTGTCAAATTTTGACGCATATCGTACGATTAGTTTTTGTTTGGCGTCTATACAAAGAAGTTGAAAAATTTTCGTGTGGCGATTTTTATAATGGATGAAAATTTAGAACAACGTGCGTGTATCAAATTTTGTGTTGCAAATGGATTTAAGTGTTCCGAAACGTTGAAAATGTTAGAAAAGGCCTTTGGTGAATCGTATCTAGGAAAAAACACAGGCATACGAATGGTATAAACGCTTCAAAGGTGGTCGTACAAGCTTGGATCATGATGAGATCCCTGGCCGCCCGACAACATCTATTACTGAAGAAAACATTGAATCGGCGAAGCAAATCGTGTTGCAAAATCCGTCTGTACCGATTAGAGAGATTGCTGTGTTGTTGGGTATCACTTATGGATCAGCCGAACACACTTTAACTGATGTTTTGGGTTTGAAACGCGTCGCTTCTCGGCTGGTGCCAAAAAACCTGAATTTCATTCAAAAACAGCGTCGTGTTGATGTGGCCAAAGAGATGATTTCCAACGCAGATAGTAACCCCACATTCATCGAATGCATCATAACTGGTGATGAGGTGTGGATCTATGAATATGACGTCGAAACCGCACAACAATCGACCGAATGGCGCTTCGAAGGCGAGCCGTTGTTCTAAATTTTCATCCAATATAAAAATCTCCACACGAAAATTTTTCAACTTCTTTGTATAGACGCCAAACAAAAACTAATCGTACGATATGCGTCAAAATTTTACAGAATGTGTATAAAAGTGTTGCCAACGTTGAGAAAATAAAATTTTACCGATTGGACGAGCGCGGGAATTTTAAAATGAAAATTCCGGTTCTTTTTTGATTATAAGGTATATTGCCACCAAACCCACCGAGCATTTCTCACCCCAAGACAATACGAAATAGCAGTGCGCAAGCAATACAGAAAATGCTGAAAAGTCTATGCAACCTTATTTAAATTTCGGTTAGTTTAGCAAAAGTTTTATAATTTTGAGTTTCATTTTCAGATTCTTCGTGAAATTTTGCAACAAACACTATTTTTCAGTTCTAAAATCATCCCCGTGGAACGGAACAGTAACCGTTTATACATTTCAAAAACCAATTTCGACTCGACAAAGCAGAATTTCAAAATTCTAAGAATACTTAGTTGTGATTTAATTGCGAAAACCTAAGTGTTTTTGGTTTTTCGAAAATCGGTCTTGTTTTTGAATAATTGATAAAAAAAAAACGCCACGCGCGCATTTCGCTGCAATTCACCTTAAGGCACTAAATTTAGTTCCAAATCTAGTCAAGGAACCAATTGCAAAAATCGAATATAGAATTAGGATTCAGTTCCGGATGTCCAGCCAGCGACTGGCACCAATAAAGATGGTGACAAGGTATTATAAACACACTCTCCTAGTCAGTGCTTGAGCGGAAAAAAGATACAAAGCGAGAAGACATGTTTGATGGACAGAGAAGATATTTGGATGTATGGTATCGGTCGGGTGATGGCCAAGGTTGTAGACCATGTTCGATGTACGTTCTACCATGTCTGACTGCGTTTTAAGGTGTCTATAACAAGGTTCAGAGTGGCGAAATGGTAGCGCGTAAAGACTGTCTCATAAAGTATGGACGCACTTTGATTTCGCTGTAAATAATTCACAAGTGTAAGATATTCAAATTTTTTTCGATATACTGATAATATTAGACTACAACAACAGAATGTTATTCTCAACATTTGCTATTTAGCCATTGTAGACTAGCTGGCGCACCTTCTTGCGAACGTTCCTCATTAAATTCCGTACTGACTTTCTGGCGACAAGTTTTGACACTTTTTTCCAATCTTTTTCGAACTGTTGAATGGTTTCGGCTGCCGAGACATGTTTCCTAAGATGTGCCTCCGTTAATGCCCAAAATTCCTCAACTGGTCGAAGTTGTGGGCAATTTGGTGGATTCATGTCTTTTGGGACGAAAGTGACATTTTTGGTAGTATACCATTCTACCGTTGATTTCGAGTAGTGGCAAGAAGCAAGATCTGGTCAGAAGACAACAGGATCCTTGTGGCTTCGAATCATGGGTAGAAGTCGTTTTTGAAAACATTCCTTTATGTATATTTCGCTGTTCATTGTAGCAGTGGTGATGAAGGGTTTCGAAATCTTACCGCAGCTACAAATTGCTTGCCAGACCATAGTTTTCCTACCAAATTTTTCGACTTCAATCGATGTCTCGGACTTGCCCTTCTCGCACCGTATAATATTGTGGTCCCGGCAAGGATTTGTAATCAAGTTTCACGTAGGTTTCGTCGTCCATGATTATGCAGTTCAAATTTCCAGCAAGAATTGTATCGTACAGCTTTGGAACCCTACGCCTGATCGATGCTTCTTGTTTCGGACTACGTTTTGGTTGTTTCTGCTTCTTATAGGTTCGAAGATTCAAACGTTCTTCAGCACGAACTTCGAAGTGCCAACTTTTTTGGCCACATCCCGAACTGAAACCTTCTTCTTTTGCTCGAACGCCTTCAGTATACGTTTATCCAACTGATAATTAGCAGGACCTTTTTGTCGACCCGTTTTCGGTTTATCCTCAAAGGTGTTATCCTCACCGAACTTCCTGATTGCATTTCGTACGGCTTTTTCACTTACTCCTTTCATTTTTGCTATCTTTCTCAGTGACAGTCCGCGTTCTGTGCATCATTTGTACACAATTTTTCGACGTTGTTCTGCTGAAAGTCAACGCATTTCGAAACAAACTAATGAAAACGAATAAACAACTGCACAGGTGGTTAGAGAAGAGTGTAAACAACAGGACGCAGCCATAAAAATTGACAGATTTTGAACCATTGTGAAATTGCAGCGGTTTTTGGTTGCGTTCATACTTTCTGGGACAGTCTTTATAGAAGCACTAGATTTAAGGAAATGTATCATTTGGATGATTTTGATCTATTGATGCAAAAGATGAGGAGGTTTTATGCCTGCTGGAGAAAAAGTTTGACAGAAACTAATTCCAGTGGGCTTTTCCCTGACCCAAATAAAAGAATAAAAGATGACAACAACAACAGATGAAGGCGCTATTATAATTGAAACTGAAATTAAAAAGAGTGAATCAGATCATCCTGATGTGGTCTACCTTAAAATTCTTCTTACCAAGAAGGAAATGTTTGCCGAGCAAAAAGATGTCGAAGCAAAAAAAAAAATATTTTCGAAGAAGGAATCCATATAGGAATGTGTTTGTTGCTAATCAAATGTGTCAGTGGAAGTAAGCTGAAACTGAGATAATTTTTCTCGAGCAGTTTTAAGGAAAACCGAAGAGTTCTAGACTAAGACACTTTTCTTGAATTGCAATTTTAAGCAGAATGAACTGATTGGTTTATTTTTGAACCATATGGAAGATTTATTGATTTAAATCAGGAAAAGAAGCACCGGAGTTTGTTTTTACGCACATATTGTTGACATTACTTATACGCTTGCAAAAAGTCTTGCTCCTTAACTAAGGGCATCGAAAAAGATGGAGAATAAAAATGAAATCGTTTTCATGGGGTTTCTCGAAGTGGCGTGCTGTATGCAGACTTATTTATTGTGTTATAATGACAAACTTATGCAGATTTTTAAATTATATTTAAGTGAATATACAAGTACTGCATAAAAATAGTTGTCTAACGCTTCACTCGAATATCGCGCGTTTTAGTTTTCGACTTCGCGCGGTTTTCGCGCGTTTTGATTTTGAAATTTTTCGTAACAACCCTGTAAATGTTTATTTATGCTGATATATCGGTAGAATGAAAATGTTCGGTAGCTCGGCTGTTCAAAACTCGTCAAAATATGCAAAAATTACCAAACGAAGTTTAATGTGTACGTTTAATTTCCTTTTATAAATGGATGAATGCACTATGGATTATATAGCGGGATCACGACAACGTTAATATTGTAACCTACGAACATTCTTCAAGAGCAAGAAGAAGCAGTTGAAATCTATCGTCGATGATAGGTGAATTAAATTTTCGGTTGGATTTACAAAAGGCCAAGCAAGTGACAGTTTCTCTTTGTTTAATTTCCTTTCTATTAATTATCAAGCGGCTTCCACGTTTATCACTCAAATCGTTGTAACCTGAAACCTTCGAATTTTGAAATAACACAATACCACTTTTAAAATCACGTCACAGTAATCGAATGTTCAACTTGAAAAAATGAAATGGGTTTCTCTTGTGCGTTTTGCTGTGAGAATAAAACGCAACTGACAGCATTTGAAAAACACCTAACTGACTATAAGCAAATCAACCGATATATTAACTAAATCATTAATATTTTACTTGAAACAGCTAGGGCAAAAAACAACAAGAAAGTAATAGTGCCATTTTGTGACCGGGAGGTTTTCCGTGCGTTCAAGTGGACATTTTCTGGAAATAAATGACGACATATTAGCTATGTTCTTGTTAATTTCGTCTATTGAACCTCCTCTTCTAGGGTTGATGCCCGCAGTTTAGCCTTGGCAAAGCAAAGCAAAGTTTTGTCATTACATCCCTTTTGTGGAATTTGACCTTTCTGTTTCAACAGACTTCGCAGCCGATTCTTAGCGTACAGGATCATTGCATGGCTAGTACTATGGGTCCTACTGACACTAAGAATCCATTTAGCCTTGGCGTTACACGGATAAAAATCCATTCCCGGTGTCACAATAAAAAAAACAAAATCATGAAACATGTATTATTCATGATTTCACGAGCAAAATGTTTCATACCATGGAAATTGTCATGTGAAATGAGTTATCGTTCATGATATGAATCATTTTGCTCATGAAACCATGAACAACAGACATGATTTCATAATAAGACCCCAAGCAACCAGAAGTTCCACAATTACTTAAAATATTCACTTTCTTGCTGCTTAAAAGTACACGCGGAACTTTTGAGAACTTGAAAGTACATAACAAGTTCCGTCTGAACTTTTTCGCTGCATAGAAGCTGAACAATGTATTCTAGAAGCAGCTTAGAAGTTCGTTCGGTTGCGTCGCGCGAACTTTCAAGTGCTAAGTCAGTCCCTTTTATCTGAACTTTTGGTTAGTTGTTACATGTATCATGATTCCATGATGTTTTAATCTTGTTTTTTTTTCGTGCACCTATCGAATTCTGTGTAAAATTTGCAAGATCTTTCATACACTGTTTCATCTGCTTGAAAGAGCAGATGTCATTTTGAAGAGCTTTCTTATTTGACCTTCATAATTGCCCAGAATTCTACTGGAGCATGTACCTCCTTCGATACAAAAATTACATCGTTAGGAATCGCAGGTTTCGCGTAACGGTACGATGCCTGATTCGACCAAAACAGAATGTCACTTTCGTATAGCCGAAGAAAGGGCAAATAGCCCATTGATGGTGCCGATCGTTATGTATGGCTTGATTAATTTACCACAGCCACAGATCGCCTGCCACATCAAGTACTTTTAGACTTCCTGTCGCGGGATTTGACCACCGTATTCTGTTTATTGTTGTTGTTGTTGCTACTCGTTTCTAAAACTAACCATTTTATTCAAGAGCAAACACACGTAAGGCTTGTAACGATTTCGTGTTTACTCTTTATGCCACGTACAAACCATAAACTGTGTGATTTTCTGTAGTAGCACGAGAGATCAATTGTCATTAACAGTGGTTTAAGCCTCTTTTCCATTTCAAACATTGTATATTCCATATCAAGGGGCTGGGGTCCACTAGGAGATTGATAGTACCTATTAGCTCTCTCCGGACAGTACCAGCCTAGATGCCGTGTGGAATCCGGCGGAAAAGAAATGAACCAAGAATAGATCCACTGGGTTCCTGCTTCCATGTCGTAGAAGGCGACAATTGCAGGAGTTTCTTTTTCCTTTCAGTTATCAGATATTTTCAATATTTCACTTCTGATTACTCTATTCTCCTAAATTATCTCTTCATTCGAGCTATCAATTTCCGTCTAGCTTCGGAGAAAAGTTTTATTTGGAATGTTTTTTTGTTCTTCTATGTTATTGATTGTCTTTCAGGAATATAAATTGAATTGATTGATAACTAAAATCCGTTGATATTACAAAGTTAATACCAGAGATAACATATATCGGTATATTGAATACTTAGTAAAAAACACTTCATATTATTATTTCAAACAACAAATTAATATTTTTCTCGGTAGCCGGCTGCCCAGATCAACCAATATAACCAATTAATTTTATTAAATAATTGAAATAATAAAGCGGAAATAATAAAGACGCGCGTGAAATCTTTTTACCTTTATTTGGTGATTTAAAATGATTTTATAACAACTGTTTAGAATATGTCAATGCAATGAATCAACTATTTTGTCTAAATCTTATTCACTCGTTTATTTTGTATCACGTAATTTCATTTAAAAAAAATAGGGAAGTTTTCATTCTTTACGCGATAGTATTGCAAATTTTTCTTTAGTTTCCTCGAATAAGATCTGTGAATCAAGACTTCCCGGGACTTCAATATGGGATATTGTAGAAACGTTCACTCGGGAAGTCAGTGAGTTTAGTGGTGCATCCGAGCATCTTGAAACCGGAACATACTGAGTTGCGTGCGAAACCAATAGTATATACGGCCTCTAGTAACAGCAAGTGTTGGACTAACATCCCTTCCCATTCTTTAGACGATCTACGTTCGGGCCTGGCCGGCACCGGTACTGATCAATGAATTCTGGGATTAACAGAAGATGTACATTGAAGGATGATTTACCAGTCCCAGGTCGGATCATCTAGAAACTCCCTGTACAATTTCAACTAATCCCGATCAGTAACGGAGTAGCAACCAGGGGTGGTCGCTCAAGCTCAAGCTCAAATATTGTATATTTCATATCAGTCATTTACTCTTGAATCTTGAAAAAAGGAAACATTTAATCGATTGTAAATAAGTCACAAAAATTTTGCAACTGAAATTAGATTTCAAGAATCACACGAATATCCCCATAACATATGTCTGTCGTCGTAACAGACGTTCTGACTTCTATCCTTTCCAGAGTCCAACACGAGTAACCTTCTGCCGGAATCAATTCCGCCAATTTCACAAACAGCACAATCTTCACTACTCGCGCACTACCACTTCCGCTAACTATGGATGTATACAAATAGCTAGGGTTTGTAAAACATGGAGAACATAATGCTCTTGTCCACAGTGGAAGACCAAAGAATAGCCTATTATTAGAACGCGAGGGTATGGTTGGAGAGAAAAAATCGCTGACACAGCCATTTACTGTCTTCTCGAGTACCCTCCTGCTGATGGTACATCAAGGCGCTTGTTCAGTGCAGTGGAGATGCTCGAAATAATTACCGAACACCGACGGTTGTGTAGTAACGCGTCCTTCTGATGCACCACGTCAGTTCGAGATAAGAACGTATGTAGGATGCATTTACTTTGATGTTACTCGGTCGAGTTCGATGTCCGTTTATGGCGCTCGATAGAAAAAAATTGAATAATTAGGTTGTAATCCTCCAAACATGTGTAAATTTAGCTCGAAGCCACCGGTCCTAGTAGGAATTTATAGTTTCCCTACTAAACATCCCTCTATAATGCGTTCAATCGCAAATGTCCTGACTAAAGGTAAAAAAAAAGAATATTGAGAGTACTCCAAAGTTTGTGTGCCCTGCTGGTTACAACCGAACCGTGGATGATTTTTGCCCCTCTCACTTTACCGGAGGACCCGCAGGACGACTGCACGCGGAATGTTTGACAAGCTCTCTAATAGCTTTGAAGAGCCTTTTGAATTGTGACGTTAATCGTTTGTTCGTCTTTTCGTTTCACTCGTTATGCCTTCTGGCCAACCGGGAGAAAGTTGCAGTCCTCCTGCAAGCCCTGCGTGATCAGCGTGCTGGTTCCTATCGGGCTATAGTTTTCTATCCAATAGATCTACTCAACTCTTTGGATAATTATGTCACAAGTGTGAAGTGCGAATCTTGTACTGATTTCCTTCTATAAATTTACATGAGAAACATCAAACGTTTATAGTTTTAAGTTGCGTTGATGCGAACCATAAAAAAGAATACACTTTGAGAAGGCATGATATCATGCGTTTTTTTTGTAATAACGCCCAATAAGTCTCGTATCAACGTTCACTTTTAAGAGGAATTCTGAAAGGTGCTGAGAGTAAGTCACAATAGTAAACGATAGAGACAATTCTTCTCTTTTTTCTGGTGATAAAATTTATACTCTATTTTTTGATAGCTCGTCAGCTATTTTCTTCAAAAATGATTGTTGAAAGGTGGCTTATTGCCTCTTATTATAAAAAAATGTTATTTTTTGACGTGAATACGTCTTGCTTAACCATGGGGATCGTTTTCAAAACTCGCCCTGAGGAAGAATGGGTAGAACTCAGTCGTAAACATCTCGAGTTGTACTAAATGTAGCAACATAATTCTTTTTACATGCCATCAGAAATATAATCAGCAATTTGTGGTTAAATTTTCAACGGTGTGAGATTACCATAAATATCTCAAAAACAATATTTTCTTAAACTTTTATAAACATTGAGAAAAACTCACCATGCATGCTTCCGTTTCTCGTACCCGAGACGACGGTTTTGATGTAGTCAGGCACATATCAGTCCAGATGTCAAATGTTCTACTGGACGAGTATAAGAAGGTAACTTTGATCGAAAATCGTTCATTTATTCTAGTGCGTTTGACGGAACTGGACGTGAGGATCTTTTACCAACATCAGTAACAACCTGTGTTGTAAAACTCATGATCAGAAAAAGTTCATTACACTATCACTCGTGAAAAATTCAGTTGAAGAGTTTTTCTAAAAAAAACTCAGTAACTGAAAAAATCAGTTCCGATATTTTCATGCATGAAACAAGCATCCACAAAACTCTGAACCTCGAAATTCACAAGTGATTTTTTTGTGTCGACACCGAAGTGGTTCGCGCAAGATTTAATTATTATATTTTCATCAATAAAAAAATCTCTGCTGAATAAATTCGCAACTGAGAAATAATGACTGCAATATTTTCGATGCAAGTAGGGTGGTTAATATGAACAAACATATTTTTGCCAAATTCCAAATAGTGATTATAGTGACAAAAGGTTGTTTTAATTCCAGCAAGTTGAATATACTGCACTATTTCGATTAAACCCAATAAAACGCTATTCACCATTAATTTGGCTTCATAGAAGTAACAGGAGCGCAGCATTGTCAGCAAGTCTCGAACACACAGTAAGCGCAGTGTATGAATGGCTCAAAAAACTACTCAAAAATTGTTCGAGAAACTGCTCTAAAACTATTTGAAAAACTGCTCGAAGATTGCTTCCTAAATTGCTCAAAAACTGCTTTGAAAACTGCACGAAAAACTCATATAAAGCGTCTTCAACGTAACCTAAAAAACTGCTTGAAACTTGCTCAAAAACCTGATTAAAAACTGCTGAAAGAACTCCTAGATAACTGCTTTAAAAAAAGCTCGCAAACTTCACGAAAAACTGTTAAAAAGACTAGTCTGAAACTGCTCTAAATCTCAGAAAATATGCTCGAAAAACTGATTGAAATCTTCTCAAAACCAGCTAAAACACTTCTCAAAAACTGCTTGAAAACTTTGAAAACTACACGAAAAACTCCACTGCTAACAAACTGCTCGAAACGTCTAAAAATTGATCAAAAGCTTCTTTAAAAGCTGCTCGAAAACTTCTCTCAAAACTGCGGAAAGAATTCCTTGAAAACTGCTTTGAAAAAATCTTTAGAACAGCTTTAAAACAGCTCAAATACCTCTTAAAAAACTACTTAAAATACTGCTCTAAAACGTCCAAAATCTGCTCGGAGAACTGATTGAAAACTTCTCAAAAAACAGCTAAAAACTTCTCGAAAACTGCTCAAAGACTTTTCGGAAACTGAACGAAAAACTGCCCGAAAAATGCTAAAAACTTATTAAAAGCTGCTCTAAAAACAGCTTACACAACTGCTCGAAAAGTGAACAAAAAGTCGTAAAAAAACTGCGCGAAACCTTCTCTCAAAACTGCTTTGAAAACTGCTCAAAAACAGCTCGAATACTGCTCAGAAAACTACTGTAAAATTGATCTAACTTCACAAAAAAAGCTGCTTGAAAATATCCTTTAAAAAAAACAACTAAAAAATTTCTCAAAAACTGCTTAAAAAATTTTCGGAGCTGCAAAAAAACTGCTCGAAAACTGCTGAAAAACTTATCAAAAGCTGCTCCAAAAACAACTTTACAAACTTGCCGAAAAGAAAACAAAAAGTTGCAAAAAAACTGCTCGGAAAACTGCTTAGAAATTTTTCTTAAGTTTACGTTTCGTCTTAGACTCATCAGTGCGTAGCAGTTTATGTTGAACTGCTACATCCGACCTGACGGTTTAACATAAACCGCTAGGCAGACGTAAAGTTTGCAAAATACATCTTTGATATTATACCTAAGTGTAATATGAAAACTAACGTCTTGGACGAAACGTGTTTCAGCTTACTAGCCGTACAGTTTTGGTAAGTTTAAGGGGCGAAGGGTTTTTACCCCCTAATTGCTTAGGATGCTTAGAAATTGCTCCAGAACTGTTCGAAACTTGCTCTAAAAACGTGCTTACCCTGTAATATCGAAACTGCAAATCGGATCGAATTTTAATCTAAACGTGTGATAATCGATGGAACTTTCCATGAGATGTCGAAATAAGTTTTACTTTAGAGTTTATGGTTATTTACGGTACTACCAGAACCGGTATTCAGGAACCAGCATAACCGAAAACGATTCGTATGGCCATAAATTTATATGACAAATAAATTGCAATTGTTTTGAGTCCAACTTTGAAGCTTTTTTGAATTGTCATCTTCTATATCGATATGAATTTTAAAAACTCATCACCCTGTAATTCCAGACTCGGATAGAATTTATTAATTTTGTATGGGACCATAAATCCTTTAATTTGAATTTTGGTTTTTAAAATTCGATTTGGCCTTTTTTGAGAGAATGATTGTGCTTTGAGAAACGATTCGATACTGGAACCGGAATTCTAAAACCGGTGTAGCCGAAGTCGGGTAAATCCTTCTCCGGAGCTGTATAGTTTACATTTGATTCAAAATGTTGGAAAATCAGTGTAGTCTTTGAGAAATCGTAGTGCATATTACATTTTTGGGTACCTTCCGAATCGAAAACTAATTACCGCTAAAACTGAAATAACTTTATTTGGTTATCGACAATCCAAATCTACAAACCCGATATACCTGATAAATTTGTGTGAAATGGACATTTTTATACTAATCACCCTAAACCGAAAGTTGGATCTGACTAAAAAGCGAGATGTTTTATAGGATATTAAGACCTTTCATTTTGATATTTTATGGTTCCTAGATATCGTTTGAATCTTAGATCGGTTTAGCCATCTACGAGAAAAATGAGTTACACAGTTTTAATTTCGTTTTACATATCCTGTAGTTCCGGAACCAGAAGTCGGATCCAAACATAATTCAGGAATTTTATTTGGGAGCGTACGACTTTTCATATGGATCTGAGTTTGTAGAAAACGGTTGAGTCATCTCCGAGAAAATTGAGTGAAATTATTTGTCACACTCGCATTTGCTGATCTCGACGAACTGATTCGAATGGTATATGGCTGTAATGTTCTTCCAGCATTTATTGCTGTAAGTAGTTTGAATCAATATAATTATGGAGTTGCTTCCAACTCGAAAATGCTGCCATTATCTGAAAAAGTAAAAGTAAAAAGAAAAAGTATGCTGTACACAGTCTTTTTGGTACTTAGAAACAATTGTATATAAAATCGTGTTCCACGTTGCTCCCAAACATTACTTTGTCATTCAGCGCCCAAAACTCTTACTACTGGAATAAGGCGAAAAGTCTCTTACACAAAAATGTCGATATATCCGTTAAAAATGAACGGATTTCAACAATCTAGGGCTTGTTGGATAACACTACCGTACGCAATCTAAGTCTGGAAAATTTTCAATCGCGTTTTGGGTGACGGGGAGACCTTTCATTTGCGACTAGTTTGATCAAAATCGGTCCATCCATCTCTGAGATCTTGACCTCTTTGTTGACAACACACATACAGACCCACACACACACGGACATTTGCTCAGTTCGTCGAGCTGAATCGATTGGTATATCACATTCGGCCCTCCGGGTCTCGCAGAATTTTTCTAAAGTTTGAGCGAATTCTATACCTATTTTTTATTTATAGAAAAGGTAAAATCGTTTACCTCATGAGAAAACTTATTAGAAAATGATTCTCATGAAATTATTCCGGCAGGTCTGACCACAGAAGTGACTCTGGGTATCAATTCCTGGGAAAACCCAAGATAATAAAAGATTATCATTTTAAGTTGAGAGAACTATAGCTTTCAGAGAATCGATAATTTCTCAGTGTGGATTTTGGAATGAGGTCTGCCTCGTCTTCGACTCATCGGAGCATTGTAGTTCATGTTGAACTGCCAAACCACTTAGTAGTTCAACATAAACTGCTATTTAGAGAAGACCGGGACTAAATCGACCACTTTTTGAAAATTGGTTTTTACCCAAGTTGTCTGTACCGCTATGTTGCTTCAACCTTCAGCTACAATTTCAAACTCAAAATCCAATATTTCACTAACCGTGGGGCCAAACCGGACTATAGACTTTCACACAAAAATGAAGAATGAATACAGTAGGGTGTCAAGATACCTCAATTTGCGAAACCGAATTGATTCTTTAATGGATTAAACCTTTCCTGAGATAAAATCCTGCTCCCCGAAAATACAGGCTCCGCCATCTAACTTTTTTTTTTGAACTAGCGGTTATTTCGACATTGGTAACCTTAAGGTGAAATGTAGCGTCATAAAGTGCACGCAAAATTTTATCCGATTCAGTTGAACGAACCGTCGCACAAAGCATAACAAGAAAAACCGAAACATAGAAATCAGAACCTTTTTCAGTGATTGAGCGCGGTGGGCTTACCTCTCGTTATGTTGGCTTGTAAATAAGACTGGTCGTAATGGATTTTTGAATCCTTCACACTTTCAATATATGCTAATTCAATCGTTATTGTTAGTGATTACAATTTCACTAGAGCTATGAATCACGAGTAATTATGAATGACTAACATGAGGTTATATGTATATGTATTGACTCACTTGCTAACCATGTATATACCTGAGTTTAGTAGTAAGCATGGATTCTTCTCCAAAAGAACAATTGAAGACAAGAGAACATTCAAGTATTTTCGATATCTTTGCCAGTAGTTCACCAGGCCACATTGTTTGTATCACAGGTTATATAAAAGTTATATTTTCAAATATTCTACATGAACGATAATACTTGGCTTGTATTCATTTCATTCAGTAGCCTGTCAAGGTTGAAGTTTTAGTTTTGGTATAAAAATTACTGCAATCTAAAATAATACCTATCATATGATATTACACAGCCAAGCATTATTGCTTCAGCAACATCAATGCATTGAGCTCAACAGAGTTGCACTTTTTTAGCATTATAAATGACAGTTACTTAGAAAATAAACGATTTCTTACAATACCCATTTTATTGTATTCAACTCGTTTTTATTTCAACACCAAATCCAATGCTGCATAAATTCGCGTCATTATTTTATATGTAATTTTTGCTGACGATATAATGCCACCGTGCCCACCGTGCATTTCTCGCACCACCTCAATACGAAACAGCAGCGCGCAAGCAATAAAAAAATGCGAAAAAGTTTATGTGAACTTTTTCAAATTTCGATTATTTTAGCAAAATTTTAAAATTTTGAGTTGCATTTTCAGATACTTTGTGAAATTCTGCTACAAACACTACTTTTCAGTTCTAAAATCATCCCCGTGGAACTGAACAGTGACCGTTAATACATTTCAAAAACCAATTACGGCTCGGCAAAGCAAAATTTCAAAATTCTAAAGAATACTTAGTTATGATAAATTTGATTTCGTAAACTTAAGTGTTTTTAGTTTTTCGAAAATCGGTCTAGTTTTTGAATAATTGATCAAAAACGCGATTTTCGCATTCCGCTACATTTCACCTTAATGTCACTTCTGATTTTACAGAAACTTAGTGTTTAATAATTACCTTAAAATTCCATTCTCATATATTAAAATTAGAATTAGTAGAAAATGTTTAGTGAAATATTTATAGTTCACCTCAAGTCTTTGCACTACAAGCGATGTTTCTGAAACTTTTAAACCCGTGAGATACACCCTAAGAATCTTGTTATTATATACAGAATTGCCCTATCAGTTATATATATACATGCTTTGGAAGAAACAATGATAGCAGGTAGCGAGTGATAGCGTGATCGAAGATAAAACCGATCACTCAGTACAGTATCAAAGTCAGTTCCTTTCACACCCGGTCACCGATCAGGACGGTGTCGCTATCGGTTATAATAAATTAAATTTAAACGGTGTACAAGTGTTCCAGCTCTAGTAAAAAGAAAATTCCGTTTGGTTTCCCAGAGTCCGCAATATTGTCGTGTCGGCGGAATCGCGGGTTGCGAGTGTCCGCATGTAAATTCAAGTCTCGGAATTAACATGGTCCTTCGAGCCGGATCATTGCGACCAGTGCCAGTGCCAAAGTGAACTAAAAGTTAATCATTTTGCGGCTGACGTTCGGCCATTGTGTGGAACAATAGTTGCTTCGACAATGGTTGGCAAAGGGAAGCCAAGCAGATTTTACCGCCATGGCGCGGCTAAACTGTGAACGTTTATGAACAAATTCACGAATGATCGTGAATACTATTTGATTGAACGATAAAAAACTAAATATCGTTATCTATACGTGGAAGTTTTAAAATGATTAAAACATGCAGTGAGTGACTAAATATCCATTGGCAACATCGTTTGATGGGATTATAAGTGTGCTCAAGTGATCGTAATACGGTACATTCCGCTGTGAAGGAAGCCAAGAAGCTTGAGTGGGTCCAACGGCTCTTAGAATCGAATTCCTCGTACTCAAATCAAAGGTGGGTTCGTTCCTTTTGTTCTTGAATACTATATTGACGAAGTAATCAAAATGGCTGAGGCTGATGAAGCCACTGCTGAGGCGAGGCGCGAACATCAGGTTCGAGCAGATAATATAAAAAGATCTGTGAACGCTATCGAAACTTTCCTTGACTCGTACAATCCTGCTCATCATGCTGATCAGCTAGAAATCAGATTGGAGAAATTGGAAGATTTTTACAATCAGTATGTTGAACAAATCGTTCAATTACAGCTTCTTCCCGTTGGTATACCCGCTATTGAATATGATAAAGTGTTGAGTAGATTCGAGGCAAAATATTACCAACTAAAGGCAAGACTAAATCATTTGCTATCTAGGAAGGAGCCGGAATCTGCTAGTTCATCCAAAAGATCCCAATCAAACAGTTCTCATATTAAGTTTCCAGAACTGAAACTACCAGAAACTAGTTTATTGGAAATCCGCTTGAGTGGCGGTCTTTCCATGATCGGTTCAACGCGGCCGTGCATTCGTCCGCGGAGCTAAGTAATTCGGAGAAGTTTCAATATTTAAAAGGCATTCTGCGAGGCGAAGCCGCTGGCTTGATATCTGAAATACCGATAAGTGATGAAAACTATTTAGAGGCTTGGAAACGATTAGTCAATAGATACGACGATAAACGAATGTTAGTGAAATGTCATCTAGCAGAGCTTTTCAACACTCCATCAATGAAACAAGAATCCACGGAAGGAGTGTTGAATCTTGTTGACAGATTTGATCGGAGTATCGCAATTCTTAAAAAACTTGGAGAGCCGACAGATAGCTGGAGCTCAGTCCTGGTATATCAGCTGAGTCAGCGCTTAGATAACGATACGCTTCGCGAATGGGAGAATTATGTTGCTCGTCAAACTATCGTCAAGGTTGAAGGACGAGAATCACGTATGCCAAAATATACTGATATGATTAATTTTCTACAAGGCCATGCAAGAGTCCTGCAGGCTATAGCTCCTTCACAGTTAACACGGAGCGGAAGTAAAATCAAATTTCAGCCCAAATTTTCGACTTTACACGTTGCCCAAACGTCAAATGTAAGTAACGAATCGAATATGGATCGTAAATGCTTGCAGTGCGGAAATGATCACTATTTGCATCAGTGCTTTAAGTTCCGTAAGCTCTCACCAAGGCAGCGATTCGACTTTGTAAAACGACATCACTTATGTTTAAATTGTATGAAAACCTCTGGACATGGCTGCAAGGATTGTTCGTCGGATGGGTGTCGCAAATGCACAAAACGCCATCATACTCTTATTCATTTGCCACCACTAGAATCAAATGCTCAAGCCAACAGTTCTACAACCTCCACTCCTACCATCCAAACTGATCCCTCGCAATTTGCTATCGCACTATCTCACAACTCTAAAGAAAGCTCTAATCTTACACTGGTAGCCACCGAGCATCCCGCCTTAGAATCAGACACATTCTCGAGTCCTTCCTCTCAGCTACCTACGAACCCACCCAACGGTTTTACGGCCCACTCGACGAAGCTTCCCAACGAAACTGTGCTGCTCTCCACCGCGTTGGTTTACGTAGAAGATCTTCACGGTGCAAATGTCGTTGCTCGAGTTCTATTGGATAGCTGCTCGCAGTTTAATCTCATGACAGAGTCATTACTTCAAAGGTTGAAATTACCCGTCGTTCCCGAAAATGTCAATCTTGGCGGCGTAGGCAGCAAGGTTACTTCGATTACAAGGGCAGCCGAAACTTCCATTACATCTCGTGTATCACAATTTTCTCGAAAACTGAAGTTTCTCGTTCTTCCGATGATCTCTTCCAATCAGCCGGTACAAGCCATGAACACGGTGAATTGGGAAATCCCCAGTTGGACTACGTTGGCGGATCCAACATTTTGCACACCTGGGCCTATCGACGCTCTTCTTGGTGCAGAAATATTTTTTGAGTTGTTACGTTACGGAAAAGTGGCTCTTGGTCATCGTCTGCCACTACTTCAAAACACTATATTTGGCTGGATTGTATCTGGCAAATGCTCGGAGAATGACACAAAACCTCTTGATAGGCATAGTTTCCACCTGACTAGTAACGCACGGCTGGATCAATTGCTGGTTCGCTTTTGGGATTTAGATCAATGTTACTCGAATTCTTGTTGGTCTCCTAGCGAAAGGCAGTGTGAATGTCACTTTGTTACTCATGTGACTCGAAATGAGCGGGGCAGATACGTCGTCCGTCTTCCAGTGAAACCCGAGCTTTTACCACGCTTGCGAGACAACCGCTTTAATGCTCAGCGTCGCTTTTTAGCACTTGAGAGAAAATTAGACTCAGATTCTACTCTTCGAACGCAGTATGAAGAATTCATCCACGAGTATCTGAGCCTGGGACACATGCGGGAAATCACCTCAAATGAATTGGCAGCTGAAGATCTTACGCTCCCACAATACTACCTTCCACATCACGCAATTATCCGACCTGAAAGTACAACCACCAAACTTCGAACTGTATTCGATGCCTCTTGTAAAAGCAGTTCTGGAATTTCTTTAAACGATGTTCTACTAGCGGGACCCACAATACAAGATACGTTACTATCAATAGTACTGCGCTTCCGTTTACACGCATTTGTGATTACTGGGGACATAGCCAAGATGTACCGCCAGATTCTCGTACATACTATTGACCAACCTCTTCAACGAATTTTTTGGCGTAAAATAAATCGGAATCACTAAAAACGTATCAACTATTAACCGTAACATATGGTACAAGTTCAGCGCCATTCCTCGCTACTCGAGTTTTGCAGCAACTCTCGGAAGATGAACATGAGCGTTATCCTCTGGCAGCTTCTGTAGTCCGGAAGGATATGTATATGGATGATTTGCTCACCGGTTGCGATGATCTAGAAGAGCTGAAAATACTATGCACTCAGTTACAGCGGATATTCGAAAGTGCCGGAATGCAACTGCGCAAGATGTCGTCGAATAATCAAGAAATTTTGAACATGATACCTGATGATTGTCGAGAAACTAAAACTCTCATCGAGTTTGATTCCGAAGCACCCATTAAAGCCCTCGGGTTACTTTGGGAACCGTCAACCGATTCAATTCTTTATAAGTTACCTAGATTTTCACAATGCGAGCAGTTCACTAAACGCATCATCCTATCGAGAATGTCCAGCTTTTGGCATTAAAAATGCCTTACTCTTCACTATACGGGGCCGGGTGTCAATTAAAAGTTTCAAAAATAGCCGCGTAACCTTTTTGTGTCATAATTTTGAACGTTAATAACTCGGTCATTTGTTGATGGATTGTTATAATTTAACAACCAATCGATTCGGTAACTTTTAACTTAAACATGTATGACGACGTCGTTTCAGTATTTCAATAGCATACTATTGAAAAAATGGTTGGAATCGACCTATGTTTTCATCCACCAATCCCTGCTTTACAAAATGACGTCAACTTATTGTTCGGCATAGGAGGCTTTGCGTCATGCATAAAAAACACCACATCGTTCTGCGTAGTATGAAGAGAAATCTATAAATATAGGCTGCACAATATTTCTTTGCCTAGTAGATGTTTGACTGCGAATGAAACAAGTAGCTCGTCCAGTGAGCTGATGACTGGATTGTATATGCGTTCACTTGCTGGATTGTCGCTTTTGCATTATGTGTTGGTGAGACTTCCTGCTGTCTGCACAACACCGCTTCGTGTTCGCTTGAATATCTTATATATCATCTAGCTATTGAAAAACCGAACCAGCATGGTTATCGGTTCTTTTGAAACATCCCATGTATTTAGCAAATTGTTGGTCGATTTTGCCATTAAAAATGCCTTACACTTCGCTTCCCGAGGCTGGGTGTCAAATTAAAACATGCAAAACTAATCGCGTAACATTTTTCTGCCATAATTTTGAACGCTCATACCTCAGTTATTTGTTGATGGATTTATATAATTCAATTCGGAAACATTCCAATCGATTCGGAAACATTTAACTTAAACTTATGAGAAAACGTCATTTGAATATTTCAATTGCATTCCATTGAAAAATTTATTTGAATTGAGTATTTTTTTTTGGTTCTCTGGTAACTATCAGGCTAATTTAGTATTATCGGCAATAGATCTAATTCGGATCTAATTTACAGCGCTTGTTCCTTGATGATTTGTTAATGGAATTTCCTCATTTAAATGATTCCAAAGCTTCAATATTGTAAGCTTAAAAATGTTTTAATTTGTCAACGGATCGGTTTGCATACTTAAATCTCCATTCCCATACGAACAAAACGGTGGCGCGAAAATGGATTCAGTATAAAGTTGTGTTATTATGATAATCATAGAAACTTCTTCTTCATTATATGTGACTGAACAAGTTGTTGTCCCACCAGGTATTAAACGCTTCAAAAGATTCAAAATTAAATTCTGAAACTTATTTAAAAGCGGTCTCCTTGGTTTAGTAGTATAAATGAGTTCCACAGGCTCACATATACAGTACAATTAGATACAATATCATATAGTATCAAAGATAAACTAAAGGTAAGTTTACTTGCGATTTTACATGTATCGTTTGAATAGCAACCCTCGTAGAATTTGGTTAACCGCCAGTTTCAGTTCAATTATTATTTGCTTCAAAACACGCATTGTAACTATGACAATGTTCATTCATGTGTTAATAACATCAAGTTACAATATGAACAAAATTTCTGAATTTTGTTGCGTATCAATTTCGTATATTCCTAATATGCCAAAGCGAAAATCAATGTAAGTAACTAAATATTTTATGCGGACTGTTTCACATTTTTCTTCCTCGTATTGTTGCCATATTATTTACCGACACTTTCCGAAGATTATCGACGATTTTGAAGAAGGATTAATAAAATTACACTATCACTGAGCTTACTGGTACAACATTTTTCGTTAAAATAAATAAAATCTTCTCTTGGATCGATTAACTGTTTATAAAATTAATAAGTTTGTATGTTTCTCGAAGATTATTGTCATAAAATAAAACAGTTTCATTTGTTCAGGATTAAATCTTTAGGTTATTTGTATCTAAAATTGAGCTTTCAAGTAACTTTGAATTCTAGTTA
This sequence comes from Malaya genurostris, assembly GCF_030247185.1. Taxonomy (NCBI): domain Eukaryota; kingdom Metazoa; phylum Arthropoda; class Insecta; order Diptera; family Culicidae; genus Malaya; species Malaya genurostris. The sequence continues at coordinate 24,218,838 of NC_080571.1, read as the reverse complement.
AAGGACGTTATTCAAAATCTTAACAATGTAAAAAATTGTGGAAAGGGATCAAAATTGAATATAATTAATTATCAAGAAAAAATCTAATTGTCAATTTTATCATTCGCCAACAATCTAAGCGCTTAAACTAGAGCAAGTTTGTAATTAGTCAATTGAAAAAGTTTTTAGTTTAGTGTATCATCATCTCTTTATTTTTGTATATATTATGAAGACCTTAGAAACGTTCCATTTTTAATGTTATTGTGCTCGGTCGTGTCTTGAATACAACCCTCTAATTTTTTGATCCGCTAGGACTCCTAGGTCCAGCCATCGTAAAGGCAAAAATACTAATTCAAACCCTGTGGAAATTAGACTATGAATGGGATTTTCCGCTACCAGAGGCATTCGTTTCGGAGTGGAGTGAATATCAACGTCAGTTTAGTCAACTAAAAAACTTTCGTCTACCACGGCATGTGCGATCACTTCGCCGTTCTGCTCGTAACGAAATTCACGGGTTCAGCGACGCATCCGAGCATGCGTACGGTGCGTGCATGTATTTACGTTCGATTGCTCCAGATGGGTACGTAACTGTCAGGATCTTAGCAGCTAAATCTCGTGTCGCCCCTGTAAACAACAAATCCATCGCTCGATTAGAATTGTGTGCAGCTCTATTGCTAGCGAAATTGTACCTTACAGTCCGCGCTAGTATCGAATTTAATGGTAGCGTATTCATGTGGACGGATTCTACAATTGTTTTGCACTGGCTGTCTTCCAGTCCGTCAACATGGCAAACTTTTGTAGCTAATCGAGTCGCCGAGATTCAGGAGATTACGGCCAACTGTACCTGGAATCATGTTCCTGGTGAGGAAAACCCTGCTGACCTCATATCCAGGGGGATGGACATTGGTCCATTACTAGATTGCTCGTTATGGTGGAACGCCACGCCCTGGCTTGCTTCCTTAGATATGCCATGGCCGGAAGCCCCGGAGCAATTCGGACGTTCCAAGGATAGAGACTTAGAAATTCGAAAAGGCATTGCTCTTCCTGTCGCTGCGCACGAGACGGACTTATTATCGCAGTTTTCCTCACTCACCACCTTCAATCGTATCAGCGCTCTTTGCAAGCGATTCGCTGATAATTGCCGGGCCCTTGCATCTCGTCGTAGGCATCCTGAGCAGCAACTAATGAATCTCTGTCGGTATGGTGCAATTACTGTAAACGAACTAAACGAAATTCTGCTCTCTGTCGTCCGCATGGTCCAGCACGAATGTTTTACTTCCGAAATCTCTGCATTGAAGGCTAATAAACATGTGTCCAACCAATCCAAATTGCGATTTCTCCATCCCGAGTTGCACGATGGACTAATTCGTGTTGGTGGCCGGCTTCAAAATGCAGATATCCACGTTAATGCTAGGAACCCCCTCGTCTTGCCATCAAGACATCCGCTAACTCGCTTGATCGCGGAAACAATTCATCGACAGCAATTACACTGTGGTCCTCAACAGCTGTTAGTGACGATGCATCAACGTTTCTGGCCACTGCGCGGTCGAGACCTTGTACGTAGCGTGGTTCATTCCTGTGTAACATGTGTTAAGGCTCGACCACGTCAGCTTTCGCAACTTATGGGATCTTTGCCTGCCGTTCGAGTTACACAATCTCACGCATTCGAAAATGTTGGGATTGATTTTGCAGGACCGTTCTATCTTCGACGCTCAAGCCCTCGTGCCGCTCCGTCGAAATCGTACGTGGCAGTTTTCGTCTGCATGGCAACGAAAGCGGCGCATTTGGAACTTGTCAGCGAGTTAACTACAGCAGCGTTCATCGGATGTTTTCGTCGATTTATTGCTAGACGTGGTCGACCAAAAAATGTGTACTGTGACAATGCAAAAAACTTTGTTGGTGCCGACCGTGAAATACGACGTTTATTTCTCTCGCAGCAGCATCGACACGCCATCAGTAGTGAAGCTTCTGCTCAACTAATTCAGTTTCATTTCATCCCTGCTCGCTCACCAAACTTTGGCGGACTTTGGGAGGCCTGTGTCAAATCGATGAAACAGCATCTTCGTCGTGTTATCGGAACTGCATGCCTAACCCAAGAAGCATTCGTTACCGTTTTAACACAAGTTGAGAGTTGTTTGAACTCAAGGCCTGTTACGCCAATCTCGACGGACCCAAATGACATGCAAGTGTTGACACCAGGTCATTTTTTAATTGGGCGAGCACTCAACGCATTGCCAGAACCCGATTACACGCTGATACCAGAAAACCGGTTGCGAATGTGGGAACGCATCCAACGTTGCACACAACATTTCTGGCAGAGATGGCATCATGAGTACCTAACATCCCTTCAAAAGCGATACAAGTGGTCCAAATTCACTCGTAATCTTGCTATTGGCTCAATCGTACTACTACAGGAAGAGTCTCTCCCGGTGTTGAAATGGTCGATCGGAAGAGTTTTAGACGTACATCCAGACGAAAGCGGAATAGTTCGTGTTGCATCGGTTCGGTTGCCTTCTGGAATTGTTACCAGGAGGTCAATTTCGAGACTTTGTTTGCTACCCATTGAAGTTGATCCAGCGCAACTGCCAGACACAGCAAAGAACTCATCACATAATTCCACAGAGTCGACCTGAGACTCTGGTCACATCATCCCCATAGAACCTCAGTGAACCTAGGGAAGTGAATATTGATAAATTAATTATTGAATTATAATTCAAGGTGGCCGGAGTGTTTAATAATTACCTTAAAATTCCATTCTCATATATTAAAATTAGAAGTAGTAGAAAATGTTTAGTGAAATATTTATAGTTCACCTCAAGTCTTTGCACTACAAGCGATGTTTCTGAAACTTTTAAACCCGTGAGATACACCCTAAGAATCTTGTTATTATATACAGAATTGCCCTATCAGTTATATATATACATGCTTTGGAAGAAACAATGATAGCAGGTAGCGAGTGATAGCGTGATCGAAGATAAAACCGATCACTCAGTACAGTATCAAAGTCAGTTCCTTTCACACCCGGTCACCGATCAGGACGGTGTCGCTATCGGTTATAATAAATTAAATTTAAACGGTGTACAAGTGTTCCAGCTCTAGTAAAAAGAAAATTCCGTTTGGTTTCCCAGAGTCCGCAATATTGTCGTGTCGGCGGAATCGCGGGTTGCGAGTGTCCGCATGTAAATTCAAGTCTCGGAATTAACACTTAGTTTTATCCTTCCGCTGAACGAAAATGGTTGTGTATACGCTTGAGGAACGCGTGATAATAGTGCAGTTTTAATTTGAAAATCATGGTAATGTTGCGGATTGTGTTTGCCAAAAAATCATCTTCTCGGATGAGGCACATTTTCATTTCGGCGGGTATGCTAATAAGCAAAAGTGTCGTATCTGGGGAACGGAAAACCCGCACGTTATCATGGAGAAGCCGATGCATCCTCAGAGAGTGACGGTTTGGTACGGATTTTGGTCTGGCGGCATCATTGGGCCATTTTTCTTCGAAAATGAGGCAGGAGCCGCCGCCACGGTCGATGGCGAGCGCTACCGCACCATGATTAGCGATTGTTTCTTCCCGTTACTTGAAGAGGAAGACTTGGACACCATTTGGTTCCAACAAGACGGCGCTCCGTGCCACACAGCCAATGCTACGATCGATCCTCTGCGCACAGTCTTCGAAGATCGAAGTATCAGTCGAAATTCGGATGTCGTTTGGCCGTCTCGGAGCTGTGTATTGACGCCGTTAGACTATTGTCTTTGGGGGGCTGTCAAAGATAAGTGTTATGTGGACAAGCCAGAGACAATTCAAGCCTTGAAGGACAACATGAAATTATATTCCACAATTGACCGGAAGGATTGTACTTTAATATGAAAAAATAAATTTTGAAATCGGATGAACCGTTTGTGTTTTATTGCATATTTAAAAAAAAAGTGACATGGCGGACCCTGTATAGGAACTGTCTCGAAACTTGACTCTCTGCTGTACCAAATAATTTATGTTGAAACTAATTTCAGAGTCTGTTTTGAAGACTATTTGACTTAAAAACTGCTCGAAAACTGATCGAAAACTGCTCAAACAACTATTTGAAACTGCTCTAATACTGTCTAAAAATTACTCAAAAAAACTGATTGAAAACTGCTCAAAAATTGCTTGAAAACTACTCAAAAATTACTCTAAAGATTCCTGAAATTTTTTTCTGGATGCTTCACGAAAAACTACTCGAAAGTTGCTTGAAAAACTGTTTGAAAGCTGCTAAAAACTGACTTAAAAAAACGGAAATCTTTACAAACAGATTTAAAAACTGTTCGAAAGGTGCTCAAAAACTGCTCAAAAAGTTGCTCGAAAAGTGCTCAAAAAGCTGTTCGAAGCATTCTCTAAAAACTACTCAAAAACTACTCGAAATCTTCTCCAAAATTACCTGAAGAACTACTCGAAAGCTGCTTAAAAACTGCTCGAAAAGTTACTCGAAAACTGCTCAAAAAATTGCTCGAAAAGTGCTCAAAAAGCTGCTCGAAACTTTCTCTAAAAACTACTCGAAAACTTCTCCAAAATTACCTGGGAAACTGCTCGAAAGGTCCTAAAAAGATGCTCGAAAACTACTGCTGAAAGAACTGCTTAAAAACTGCTTGGAAAAAGTTCGCAAACTGTGTGAAAAACTGTACTGTACTGAAAATAGCTCAAAAACTGCATGAAAAACTGATCGAAAACTGCTCAAAAACCCACTTGAAAACTACTCAAAAACTGCATGTTTACGTTTCGTCTTCGACTCATCAGTGCGTCAGCAGAAACCCCCGGATCAACATAATCCGCAGAGCAGACTAAAGTTAATGCGATTTGCAAGATACTTTTCTATCACGCAAGAAATGTAACATCTAAGCTGATGTCTCGAACGAAACAAGTTTCTGCTTGCTGGCCGTACAGGTTACTACTCAAAAACTGCTGAAAAAAAAATCCCAAAAACTACACGAAAAACATCTCGAAAGATGCTAAAAAACTGCTCGAAAACTGCCGAAAAAGTTACTCGAAAATTACTCAAAAAAATTGAACGAAGCTTTCTTTAAAAACTGCTCAAAAACTATTCGAAAACTTTTCGAAAATACTGAAAAACTGTTAAAAACTTCATGGAGAACTGTTCGATAACTGCTCAGAGAAACTACTCGAAAACTACTCCTAAATTGCTTGAAAAACTGCTCGAAAGATGATAAAAAGGTGCTCGAAAGCTGCTGAAAGAACTTCTTGGAAAAATTTTTTAAACAGCCTTGAAACTGTTCGAAAGCTGTTCAAAAACAGCTCTAAAAGAGCTATAAGAACTGCTCGAAAACTGCTCCCAAAACTGCTCTAAAACTACTCAAAAACTGGTGACAAAATAGCTGCATGAAAACTGATCGAAAACTGTTCAAAAAACTACTTGAAAACTGCTTTAAAATTGCCTAATGAATTACTAAAAAACTGATAGAAAACTGTTCAAAACTGCTTAAAAAGTTTTTCAAAAACTGCAGGAAAACTGTTGCAAAAAACTGTCCGTAAACCTCTCCAAAAACTTCTAAAAAATGCTCGAAAACTTTACGAAAAACTGCTTGAATAAGGCTGCAAAACTGCTCGAAACTTGCTCTAAAAACTGCAAGAAAACAACGAAAAACAGCTTGAAAATTGCAATTTACAATGTTTTTATGTAGGTATTATTCATTGTTTTTCCACTTTAGCAACAATATCTCGTTGGAGTTATTATATTAAATCGGTGCGACGTTTCACCCTGAATTTTTTGAGTCATCCGAAATGTCAAATAAACAATTAGTAGCTGAGAGCAAATCTATGATCAAATAAATGTTCGAATTAAGTAATTCTAACTTATAAATGACAATTAATTCAATATGGGAAAAAAATATGTTGCATGAAAATTTGAATAACTATTTGGTAACGAATTAGAATATGAGAAAACTAGGTTAGACATGTTCATACTATTATTGCAACATAGTTTAGACTTAATCGTGACAGAACTAGTTGCGAAATGCTACTTGGATGAGCAAGAAGAATAGTGAACGAGATGCCTAAGATAATCCGAGAGAAATTTGTGAAGTGAGGTCAGCAGCCGGAAAGTGATAAAGTGTGAACTTTAACCAATGCGTACAAAGTTTCGTGTACGTGTTTCGCGTTACATATTCTGGTTGCGTTCTGGGGCGTGTTCCCACATGTACTAGAGTATTCTTCACGGTAAAGATTTTTTTGAGATCATTTTTTGTGAATTTTCATTATATTGTTTTTTTTATTTATCTATGTTTCTTTGTCAACGGATGTATTTTTTGGAGTTCGTTTCAACATTATGATCTAGTTGATGAAGAGAATCGTTTGTTTACACTGTAAAATTATTTCCGGAAAATTTCCAAAAATTTCTATCAATTAATAAATTTAAATGTACCACTTAATAGAATCTTTAAACAGAAGCGTTTTTGTTTTGCAATAATTCAATTTTAGCTCAATTAGTTTTTGTTTTTAACTCTAACAGGTCATGCTATTAGACTATGTTCCAATTCTGTTGACCACCATACTAACAGCATGTATCACAAGCACCGCCGGAGAAGGCTACCAGTAAGTATTGAATATATTTTCATCTCGAAAGTCGTTCCAAAAAAATTTTGTTTTTCTTCAAACTCATCCTCAGAACCAGCCTAACCTTCAACGATATCCTTCCGGAAGATCCAAAACTCTACGACAAGATGCGTCCGCCGAAGAAAGACGGCCAACCGACCACGGTGTTCTTCCACGTGACCGTCATGGGACTCGATTCGATTGATGAAACGTCCATGACCTACGCGGCGGATATCTTCTTCGCCCAGACCTGGAAGGACCACCGGTTGCGACTACCGGAGAACATGACGTCCGAGTATCGGTTGCTGGAGGTCGAATGGCTGAAGAACATGTGGCGACCGGATTCGTTCTTCAAGAATGCCAAGTCTGTTACGTTCCAAACAATGACCATACCCAATCACTACATGTGGCTGTACAAGGACAAAACGATTCTGTACATGGTCAAGCTGACGCTGAGGTTGTCCTGTGCGATGAACTTTCTCATTTATCCGCACGATACGCAGGAATGTAAATTGCAGATGGAAAGTTGTAAGTATTTCGGAGTAAGTAGCTCCGTTGGCAGTAGAATTTATATCGAAAACCAGAACTAGAATTGTGATATTTTTAAAGAAAGGCATTGCGCATCTCACAGTTTTCTCCATATAGTATCTCACACAACGGACGATCTGATTTTCCAATGGGACCTCGACGTGCCACTGGTTGTGGATGAAAACATTGAACTGCCTCAACTGGCACTGGTGAAAAACAACACCGCCGATTGTACGCAGGTATATTCGACGGGAAATTTCACCTGCCTCGAGGTGATATTCGTCCTCAAAAGACGCCTTGGATATTATCTTTTCCACACCTACATACCAACTTGTCTGATTGTCATCATGTCGGTAAAGAAGATTACAGAATCCAAACATGAGCCACTGTTTCAGTGAGTTTTTTTCCTTCTCTCTCTCTCTCTCTCTCTCTCTCGACTTTCACAGTGGGTCTCATTTTGGATCAAACCGGAAGCGGCACCGGCTCGAGTTACCCTGGGAGTTACCTCACTGCTGACGCTTTCCACGCAACATGCCAAATCTCAAGCATCGCTACCACCCGTTTCCTATCTGAAGGCTGTAGATGCGTTCATGTCCGTTTGCACGATTTTCGTGTTCATGGCCCTGATGGAGTACTGTCTGGTCAACATTGTTCTCGGTGACAATGACCCCCCGAGCCCAAAGCCACCTCCGCCACCGCCACCCAAAGTGGATCGATTTTTCGATTTTCCCGGTAAAAATGGCAAACGTGGCAGTAAAACGATGGATCACCATGAACCTACGATCAATACTTTTCAGCGACAGGTATTCTGAAACTGCTATCCAATACTTTACCTTATAACTTACTATTTTTATTTCCTGCGCCAGGAAAGTACCATGCTGCTCTCTCCCGTTCCGCATATCCAAACGATTCCGCCACCTCCGAGTAAGCCGGCATCGGCCGTTCCCAAGTTGACACCTGCTCAAATTCGCCTGAAACGAGCGATCAACATCGATCGATGCTCCCGAGTCTTCTTTCCACTGCTGTTTACAGTGCTCAATGCCGCCTATTGGATAATGTTCTACGAGTACATTTAAGTGAAGTTTGCGAAAGCATTTTAAAGTTCTTCAATTAGCAACAGAAATGCTTAGAAAATGTCACTCAAACTAGCAGACCAGATTGTAGTGAGCGTCAATTTTTTCGTAGAGTGAAGTAAACTAATATAGTCTTAAGGGCTACCTATGGATAGAATAAAACTAAAAATAGAAGAAGAGTACATTTTAACGAACACAGCTGTAAATTACTGAAACACCACGCGCCTCCATGTAACGATTTCAAACTGATAGTCAAACGGCTTGAGTCGATGCCATTGGAAACCGGAAACCGATCAATTCCATGCTATTTGTACGATGATCAGGTGTCGTGTTGAGAGCCGAAACTTGAAATTGTCGGTTTGAATACTGAATGTTCTCTGGATAACCAAGATCAAACTAGCCGGCAGTAGATGTTAAAAGAGCAATGTATAGAGGGATCTTCTCATATTGAACTACCGTTACTTGTTAAACTAGAATGTAAAACCAGGCTAAAACATGTCATTTACTGTTTTGTATATACATAGTCGATGAATGAATAAAACGAACACTTATGGTTACGATTGTGTTTCTTCTTAAACACCGGCCATTTTGGCTTTGCTTTCTATTCACATTGTTTTCGTTAGTCGGGGGAAAACCTGGTATAATTTACGGGTAAGACAGTACTACCAAATACAAATTATAATACGGAATGCTTCGACAAATTTTCAAGGACACATTTTGCATCGTGCGGTACACTGTCATGATACACTGTCAGAAAGACAATGTACTTTAACGAATTTTCTATAAAACTAGCAACGCTGAAGGGTAAGAACAAGTTCACCATAGTTACTGTTTATTATAGTGAAAAATAAATAACGGCCTTTGCCTAAGAACCACAGACTAACAGACAGGACACTCAAATTAGATTCTTCAATCATTTTAACGGTCAATTCGAATATTCCTTTATTTGGGACAGTACTCACATGTGTCATGATGGCGCCATGTTACCCTATCAAAGACATCCTGTCTGTCATCGAGACTGTGTTTGTTTTTTTCGTTTACCAGCAGAGTTGCCATTCATACAGAATTACCTGTAATGTCTTGATTTGTATACGTCCATGCGAATTTCATGCAGGATACAGATTTAACACATATTGCCAAAACTATATACATAATTGTGCCTACTTCTCATCCTCCAACGCAATACAAAATCCAACCCGTTTTGTTACAATATTTACTTACTTCTGGTCTGCCGCCACTTAATTTCGGGGGAAAATTACCAACACAATGAAAAATAGTCTAGATGAACAACGTTGGTAAATGGTTACCTTCCAACATCGCGAAAAAGTTAAATATATTATCAACGTAATACAATAATTTATTGTGATGATTCATTTTCAAATATTTTGATGAAATCAGGCATCCCTGCAAGCAGCTGATCGGTGTTGACAAACGAGGGGAAACCAACTAGTAAAAAAAACTTTTACATAACACAAGGGGTGTACAGATAGTAAATAGTTCGCGCAGTACTATATAGATGGAACTAGTGCATCACGAAAAATTATTTTTATAAGAATTAACTCATACTGTCATGTCTGTTAGTCTGTGTAAGAACGTTAATGAACCGATAATAGTTGAAGCTATACAACAAAACTAGTGTTAATTACAGAAGTATTAAATTAATCATTTTGTTGAAGAGAAATAAGTAGTCGGAGTTGAAATTTGTGTTCTAATTTTGATACGGTTTTTTTTTTCTAGAAACTCTGAAATCGAAATCAAAGTCCATGAAGAAAACGAAGCTCAGTATTTTTATATTGCGTTGTACAACAATTTTGCTCTGGTTCTAATATTGATATAACGACTTACTTTTCGCTGCTACAGCTTCTTACCGATATCACAGGAGCTCTATTCAAGGAAACCTTATCTATGTATGTATTACAGTCTGGCCGGTGCCGACGTACCTCTTGGACGTTAGGGAGGCAATACCAATATTCATTTTCGAAATATCGTTAAGTATTTGAATTCGATCGTGTGCAACCAGCTGTTATTGATGTTCCGATGAGAACTTTTTGCGGTTTCCACGACTCAAGAAGTATCAATAAATAACTGAGAAAATTGTTTATCAAAAGTTTTATGATAAACAGAACAAAAGTAATTGAGAACTATAGGAAGATCGATTTTGTTATACACAACGCTTTTCATGTAGCTCTATTCCAGTTCGTATCGAACAATCGTTCAAATCGGTCGCTTCGTTAGAATCTCCCCAAGCGTAGAGTGTAAATTTGTGAATTGCAACCTTTTGTTACGGGTAATTTCAGTACCAGTGTTTAGGATCGGAGCTAATCCATCTCGATCAAGTGAAATTCGATCCGTTGTACGGATAAAAAGTGCATTATTCGATACCACAAAAATCGTTGTGATAACACGTGCTTACAGCAACGAATCTCCATATTGGCTGCCAAGGTCGAGCTCTGCCTCCCGGACGGTAGCCAGCTCGGACTTAGCCTTCCAGACATAAATTGATAGCCTATCGGCAATACTGTATATGTGCAGTGAAGACGTGTGTGATAGTAGTAGTGTGTCTGAAGATACTGCTTAGCATCCACCGCCATCGTGCAACCAAACACGTGCTCAGCGTTCATTGGTTGCTGTGCTGATTATATGTTACCTTGAGTAGCGTTCTGCACACCAGCAGCAGAGACGATCATTTTGCTGACCTTGAAGTGAACCAGTGTTATATCAAGCTAAGTATTATTGTAGTATTTGTTCTCTCTATCCTTCTCGCTAGTATATATTTGTAAAGCGTCTCCCTCACCTTATTATGAGCGAGGGTTGAGGCCTTTCCCCCTCAAATGATAAACCCCTCATCAATATGGAGGGTATAGATGATCTTCCTCCCTCTGACAATCCATCTCGTACTCGCGTGTGGCCAATCGGTTCTGCTGGGCCTTATGTGGTATATTTCCGATCCAAAAAAGATGAACCGCTTAATTTGATGCAAATATCGCGCGTACTGGCTAAACATTATCCGGACGTGATTCAGATAACAAAGGTTCGAGCAAAAAAATTGAAAGTGGTTGTAAAAACTATAGAGCAGGCGAATAAGATCGCTCGCCACGATGCTTTTACACGGAGCTATCGAGTCTACATACCAGCGCGAGAAGTAGAAATTGACGGCGTGGTCACGGAAGCGAGCCTGAATTGCGAAGACCTTCTGAAGCATGGGGTTGGTTGTTTCAGGGACCCTACACTTCAGAAGGTAAAAATATTGGACTGCAAGCAATTGAACTCAATAAAAATTGCAGAGGATAATACAAAAACATATTCTCCATCCGGCTCGTTTCGGGTGACTTTTGCTGGATCTGTTCTTCCTAACTTCATCCTTCTGGACAGAGTTCGCTTACCGGTTCGACTTTTTGTGCCGCGGGTGATGAATTGCACTAACTGCAAGCAGTTGGGCCATACAGCCACCTATTGCGGCAATAAACAGAGATGCATTAAATGTGGAGGAAACCATATGGATGATTCCTGCGGTAAAAAAAGCTGAAAAGTGTCTTTACTGTGGGGAAAATCCACATGAATTGAGTTCTTGCCCCACTTACAAACTGCGCGGGGAAAAATTGAAGCGATCTCTTAAGGAACGTTCCAAGCGCACTTTCGCAGAAATGCTGAAGAACGCCATGCCACCTGTCGAATCGGTTAACCTTTATGATTGTTTGCCTTCTGACGAGATTGACTCCGATGACCCTCAAGAGGGAACATCCTTTGCTATGCCTAGCGGTTCTAGGAAAAGAAAGCCAACCTCATCTCCTAAACTGCCTTGTAAAGGCCCAAGGGTGTCCTCTGCGGGGATCAACAAAGTTACAACACGGGGAAGTGCTTCACAGAAACCGAAGCAAAAGGCTCCTGGTCTGGCAAACTTAAGATCAGACCAAGAATTTCCATCACTTCCTGGTACAACAAAAACCCCCAGTACCCCCAAAATTCAACTAGAGAATCAATCAAGTGCTGGACTACTGAAATTCTCTGATATTGTGGACTGGATTTTCAGAACTTTCAATATCACTGATCCTCTTAAAAGTATGATGATGACATTTATGCCAACAATTAGAACATTTTTGAAGCAGTTGACTGCTACATGGCCCCTCCTTTCAGTGATTGTATCCTTCGATGGCTAACTCATCGAACGGGGTTGAGGATTCAATCACTCTCTTACAGTGGAATTGCAGAAGTATTATCCCGAAAATTGATTCCTTCAAAATTTTAATAAATAGTGTGAAATGTGACGCGTTTGCACCTGGTTGACTTCAAATATTTCCCTCAACTTCCACGACTTTAACATTATTCGCTTGGATCGAGATAACCCCTACGGAGGAGTACTTTTAGGGATCAAAAAGTGCTATTCTTTCTATCGAATTAACCTCCCCTCGATACCAGGTATTGAAGTGGTCGCATGTCATATCACAATCAAAGGCAAGGACCTTCGCATTGCTTCCATTTACATTCCCCCAAGAGTCTCGGTTGGGTTCCAATGGCTCAGCGATATCATGCAACTCCTTCCTGCGCCGACGTTAGTTTTAGGAGACTTTAACTCTCACGGTACGGGATGGGGTTGTCTTCACGATGACAACAGATCAACCGCGATCTATGATATTTGCGATAACTTCAATATGACTATTCTGAACACGGGAGAAATGACACGGATTCCTCCACCACCAGCAAGACCAAGTGCGCTGGATTTATCCCTTTGCTCGACCTCGTTGCGGCTAGATTGCAAGTGGAAGACAATCCCTGATCCCCACGGTAGCGATCATCTACCTATCGTAATTTCAGTCGCCAGAGGATTGAGACCATTGGAGACAATCAATGTTTCGTATGACCTCACACGAAATATTGATTGGAAATGCTACGCAATCTTGATATCTGAGAAACTAGAAACAACACAAGAACTTCCCCCGGAGGAAGAGTACACGTTTTTGGCTGGCTTGATTCTCGATACTGCGATTCAAGCTCAGACGAAACGTGTACCCGGCGCGAAAACTAACATCCGTCCTCCCAACCCGTGGTGGGACAAAGAGTGCTCATCACTGAACGCGGAAAAATCTTTAGCATTCAAAAAGTTCAGAAAAAATGGAACATCTGAAAATTATCGGAATTACGCAGCACTAGACAAGCAAATGAAGAACTTAGTTAAAGCAAAAAAACTAGGTTACTGGCGACGGTTTGTTGACGGATTAACAAAAGAAACATCGATGAGCACTCTTTGGAACACTGCTCGACGAATGCGCAACCAAAACAAGTCGAACGAAAGCGAAGAATATTCTAACAGCTGGATATTCGATTTCGCAAAAAAAGTATGCCCCGATTCTGTTCCGGAACAGAAGATCTCCCGCGTCGCGACATCGAATACAAACGAAACACCGTTTTCGATGGTAGAGCTCTCACTTGCGCTCCTGTCGTGTAACAATAAAACCCCGGGGCTAGACAGAATTAAATTCAACTTGTTGAAAAATCTGCCTGACACCGCCAAAAGACGCTTGCTGAATTTATTCAACGAGTTTCTAGAGGGTAATATTGTCCCACACGACTGGAGACAAGTGAGAGTGATCGCCATTCAAAAACCAGGGAAACCAGCCTCCGATCACAATTCGTATAGGCCGATTGCTATGCTTTCCTGCATCCGGAAATTGTTCGAAAAAATGATTCTCTTTCGTCTTGACAATTGGGTGGAGACTAATGGCTTGCTTTCAGATACACAATTTGGCTTCCGCAAGGGCAAAGAAACGAACGATTGTCCTGCGTTGCTCTCAACAGAAATTCAAATGGCATTTGCTCGTAAAGAACAAATGGCATCAGTTTTCCTAGATATCAAGGGGGCTTTCGACTCAGTTTCTATAAATATCCTGTCTGAGAAGTTGCATCAGCATGGTCTTTCGCCAGTTTTGAATAACTTTTTGTTTAATCTATTGTCCGAAAAACACATGTATTTCGCGCATGGTGATTTGTCGACAATACGATTCAGTTACATGGGTCTTCCTCAGGGCTCATGCTTAAGCCCCCTTTTATACAATTTTTACGTGAACAACATTGATGAATGTATCAACACACCTTGCACGCTAAGGCAACTTGCCGACGACAGCGTTGTGTCTATTATAGGACCCAAAGCTGCCGATCTCCAAGGACCATTACAACATACCCTCGACAACTTGTCAACATGGGCTCTTCAAATGGGTATTGATTTCTCTACGGAGAAAACTGAGCTGGTTGTATTTTCAAGGAAGCGAGAACCAGCACAACTACAACTTCAATTAAGGGGTGAAACCATTGCTCAGGTCTTCACATTTAAATATCTCGGGGTCTGGTTCGATTCCAAAGGCACCTGGGGATGTCATGTTAGGTATCTGAAACAAAAATGCCAACAGAGAATCAACTTTCTTCGTACAATAACTGGTTCATGGTGGGGTGCCCACCCAGGAGACCTGATCAGGCTATACCAAACAACGATATTGTCCGTAATGGAATATGGATGCTTCTGTTTCCGATCCGCCGCGAACACCCATTTCATTAAACTGGAAAGAATTCAGTATCGTTGTTTGCGTATTGCCCTAGGTTGCATGCAGTCGACTCATACGATGAGTCTCGAAGTTCTGGCGGGCGTCTTACCGTTGAAAAACCGTTTCTGGGATCTCTCATATCGATTGTTAATCCGATGCGATATCTTGAATCCGATGGTGATTGAAAACTTCGAAAGGCTTGTCGAGCTTAATTCTCAAACCCGTTTTATGTCCTTGTATTTTGATTACATGGCTCAGAATATTAATCCTTCTTCGCTTGCTTCCAACCGTGCTCATTTCTTGGATACTTCTGATTCTACTGTGTTTTTCGACACATCCATGAGAGAAGAGATTCGTGGAATTCCGGATCACATGCGCCCTCAAGTGACCCCTAATATTTTTTACAATAAGTTTAGAGCAGTCAACTGTGAAAAGATGTTCTACACTGACGGATCAAATCTCAACGGGTCCACGGGCTTCGGTATCTTCAACAAAAACATCACCGCTTCATACAAACTCAGTGATCCTGCTTCAGTTTACGTCGCAGAATTAGCTGCTATTCAGTATACCCTTGGGATCATTGAAACCTCGCCCGAAGACCATTACTTCATTGTCACGGACAGTTTAAGTTCAATAGAGGCTCTCCGGGCAATGAAGCCAGAAAAGCATTCCCCATATTTCCTGGGGAAAATACGGGAACACTTGAGAGCTTTTTCTCGACGGTCTTATCAAATTTCCTTAGTCTGGGTCCCTTCGCATTGCTCTATTCCGGGCAACGAAAAGGCAGACTCATTGGCCAAGGCGGGCGCATTAGATGGTGAAATTTACGAAAGACCAATTTGCTTCAACGAATTTTTCAGTATATCTCGTCGAAGAACTCTCGAAAGTTGGCAAACTTCATGGAGTAATGGGGAGCTGGGACGATGGTTACACTCCATTATCCCGAAGGTATCGACGAAACCTTGGTTCAGAGGGATGAATGTGGGTCGTGATTTCATTCGTGTGATGTCCCGGCTCATGTCTAATCACCACATCTTGAATGCACACCTCCGGCGTATCGGCCTCGTGGAGAGCGGTCTCTGCACTTGCGGTAAGGGTTATCACGACATTGAACATATTGTCTGGGCATGTACCGAGTATTGTGGCACCAGATCGCAGCTAATGGACTCCCTTCGGGCCCGAGGTATATCACCCGGGGTTCCAGTACGAGACGTTTTGGCCCATCGAGACCTTCCCTATATGTCACTCTTGTACCAATTCATAAAAAACTTGCAAGTCTGATCTGTGTTTTGCTATCCTCCGATGATATTTCAATTCAAGCTCGATTCTAACATCCGCTCGCAACTCCTCATCCAACATCTGTTCACCATCTTCTTCGGAACTAACAAGATCTTGTGCTGACACTAATTTTTTTTGCTCCCCCTTCTCTCGTCTCTTCACTATCTCGACGTGAACTAATTAGATCTTTTCGCTGACCTAAATAATTTCGCTTTCTAACCCCTTTTTCAAAAACATTTATTTCTCTGTTTCACTCCTTCTTTTCCGCAAAATTCACCACCCCGGAGGGCCGAGTCGACGATCAACATGCGGGCCACCCGCCGGGTTCTTGTTGCCCGGGGGTGTTTCCCGCGGACCCACACGAAGAATGAAACCACCATCGATGCATACCATCGTCACCAGGCACCAACGTCACCAACCGAACAGCCTCCACCAATGACTAGTTGGAAAATATGGTCATGAAAGTGAAGATTCTAATTTACTCTAATTTTAAGTAGTATAAAAATGCCCTCGGCATCTTATAGCTTAACGCAGTGTGCCTTAATATATGTTATTGAATAAAAAAAAAAATTTAGCTCTATTTGTATTATAATATCAAAGATAAGTACATTATTCAATGGGGTTAATGACAATCAAATTTTAATATAACTTGTTTTGATTCAGAACAGTAGCTTCTCTATATTTGAAGCAGGAGCATGTGGATTTTAAACAAATTTATTTCTTGGTTTCTGTTGATCATGATATAAATTTTGATTGCTACAAACAAAATGAAAGAATAAAAAACGTTAGTCTACTTTCTAAAAAACATTGTTCTTGTTATATCCTGTTGTCACTCACGGCAAATGAAATGAATCAATATAGGGTAAGGGCTCTCTATTTCATCTCATTTGTAAGGACGTCGCCTTCAAACCTCGATTTAGCCACTAAAATCACTATAACTATTTCATATTACTGCTTCATTCGCCTTGCTCCACATTGAGATTTGATTCACATTCCTTGGAAATTAAAATAATGTTCATAAAACAGCAAAAAACACTTATGAAATGTTCACTACTCTGCTCCTAATTTCATCTTAATGGATTTTTATCCATCCTATCGTTGATCCTTTATTCATCCTATAAATTAGCAATGGCGACAGCAACCAAAACGAAATATTCCACTATTACACTCTCAGGTTCAAAATGTCAGAATTCTTCTTAAAAACGGCCTAATGCCAACTGACAACATACGATATTTTTAGAATCAGTTTGAAATCGTTTCAACGTTTAAAAATTTTTCAGTCGTTTCCGTTACCTATCGCTTTAAATTTAAAATTTTACTGAAAAGTTGAATTGGTGAACTTTAAATGAAAACAAAACTGTGATTGTTACTATTTATTCATTAGCCCTTCTTAAAACAAAGTGTAGAGCCAGAGATGCCATTTATACAGATTTATATGTATTGTATAGATTTTTGCGTTCGCATACTGGTTTAAATCAAAGTACCGATTTTGTAAAGATTACCTAAATTTAATACAGATTTGTACAGGGTATCTATTAGTATTTGATTGCGGTGATTCTTTAAAAGTTTATTAATCATCGGACAAATCACATGTTAAAGTGGAAATCTTTTATGTAGATAATTGTTTATGAACACTGACAAACATTTATATTAAAATTTGGAACCAATTTGAACTATTTGAAGCCAGATATTTTCATAGAATATGTATTACGTTGCATAGAAAGTCTGTATCTGGTCTATCTGTTTTCACTAATAAAATGATGTTAACAGATTTTATTAGTGAAAACAGATTTAACATCATTTTATTTGTGAAAACAGATAGACCAGATATAGAGTTTCTATGCAACGTAATACATATTTTTTATGAAAATATCTGGCATCTCTGTGCACATCCGATGAATCACACACACTTCACAGCGTTATGTTGACGTATAGCGGAATGAAACCAGTGCTACTAGATTTGCCACAACGGTTATTTAATTAGTATTTAACATGCTCTTCCTGGTAATATTCGAAGCCAAAACAGTTTTATTGAAATATTAATATCAATAATATAATTAAACTAATGTCACGGATACCAAAAAACATTCTTTTTGATGAGATTTTGAAGAAGAAAAACAATTTTTGTTTTGTAACATTATGAGATAACTTGGCAACTTTGTGAAACCAAATGAGATGAAAACAAAGCGCAATCAAGTGAACCAAGTGAAAAACTTTCATCTCATATTTTTAAAGACTTTTATTGTTTGTCGGGTAGTTTTTGAAGTTTTAAATCGTTAATTAAACAAGTGGCAAGTGAACATTACTAATTATGAAGTCATCCAGCATTCAATGGTAGTGTAATTGTGCGAAAAAGTGATCATGTTTTGAGACGAATCGATTAGTAGATAATCAGAAACATGACGAACTGTAAATCTTGAGACGAAAATGTGTCCTAAATTGAAAAGTGAGTTTATTTGAAATGAAAAAAACGATAACCGAAGAACTTAAAACCATTTCTTTCAATAGGAAAGTGTGACAATAGCTTTTATAATCATTTTAAAACATTTCACAGTTTGGTTCAGGTAGGTTTTAAAATACTATTCATGTTCAAAGTAATGAGGTGAAGGGATGAGATGGAAATAGGAGCTCAGATGAAATAGGGAGCCGTTACCCTACTATGCTTCACTTTAACAAATGTCGCGAAGAATAGCTGACGGCTTCTAAATGTCTCATGACTCATGAGCAAATGTTACCTGTGAAATATATTACAAAAATCATTAACAAAGATCAACAAAAAACAAACTTACGACAACAGCCGCTCATCGATTAGGATTTGTGGTAATGAAGGTTGAATCATTTTGTGCATACGTATAGCAACTCTAACGCATTCCTCAACGTTGATTTGGTTAGCTTTGCCAAACTAAACTAATTGCTGAAAATTGAATTGTTGATATATTTTATTTGAAAGAATTATCCATCTGGGGACGGGTATAGCGTGATGGGATAGTCGATGCCTTTCACGCAGCCCGCCTGGGTTCGATTCCCAACCCCGCACATAGGGTCAGAAAGATTTTCTGGTCCGAAGAGGCGAATGACCTAAGATGTTAAAGCACAGACTAACAGACAGGACACTCAAATTAGATTCTTCAATCATTTTAACGGTCATTTCGAATATTCCTTTATTTGGGACAGTGCTCACATGTGTCATGATGGCGCCACGTTACCCTATTAAAAACATCCTGTCTGTTATCTAGACTGTGTTTATTTTTTTCATTTAACAACAGAGTTGCCAATTATACAAAATTACCTGTAATGTATTGTTTTGTATACGTCCATGCGAATTTCATACAGGATACAGATTTAATACATATTGCCAAAACTATATACATAATTGTGCCTACTTCTCATCCTCCAACGCAATACAAAATCGAACCCGTTTTGTTACAATATTTACTTGCTTCTGGTCTGCCGCCACTTAATTTCGGGTGAAAACTACCAACACAATAAAAAATAGTCTAGATGAACAACGCTGAGTCAAATAAATGGTTACCTTCCAACATCGCGAAAAAGTTGAATATATTATCAACATAATCCAATAATTTATTGCGACTATTCATTTTCAAATATTTGGATGAAATCAGGCATCCCTGCAAGCAGCTGATCGGTGTTGACAAACGAGGGGAAACCAACTAGTAAAAAAACTTGTACATAACACAAGGGGTGTACAGATAGTAAATAGTTCGCGCAGTACAATATAGGTGGAACTAGTGCATCACGAAAAATTATTTTTATAAGAATTAACTCATACTGTCATGTCTGTTAGTCTGTGGTTAAAGCCTCTATAATTGAAACAAAAAAAAAATATCCATCACGCTACCATTCCACTATCCTTAACCACTATCAACAGTTGAAATATTGCCAGTAATTACTTTTAACTTTTTCATGAATTTGTTGATAATTGAATAATTTTAACAACGGACAAAAAACAACAACAAACAAACTTATTTCGTGTCGTAGCAACTAAATTCATTCGATATATCGTTGCCAGCAATTTTCTTTTAAAACGGTCCAAAGCTGTCATGACAAAACAGTGAAACAGGCTAGGCTAAATTGATGTAGGCGTTGAACCAAACATTGGCAATAGGTTTGTATTGGACCTAGGGGTATTATTATTTGTATTTGGTACTACTATTTTCTATTCTGTTCAAATTAGAATAATTGTGCCAATGGTCTCAATCTCATTAGTCGATCAACGACATTATTTTAATTGTTACTCGACCAAAGACCCAGCATCGCAGCAAAATTCTAGAGGATCAAGGCTTCCCAATCCACCTAGCGGTGTGATTAGGCCATTTTCTAGTTTATTTTTGAATCAAATTTAGGTAGATCCAACGTATCGATTCGTGTAAATCTAAAAGTATTTCCAGTGTAAATCCAGTACCGAAAGTAGCAGCAATAATACAAGCGATACAAGACTCTCATAGTAACAGACTGGTAAATACTTCTTAGGAAGCCAATTTCCCATGCTATAATATTCGCCGGTCTAACAGTCTATGGAAGTCTGTTATGTAGATTAGTGACCCTACATCCAGAGATCAGTGGAAAAAACAATAATACTCCGAAGAAAAAAAACTTAATAATTTCATAAGTTGTGACTTATGAACCATCACAATTTTGATTTCATTGAAGACTAATGCTTTCAGTAAGCACACATATGAACTTTATGAGCATAACTTATGAAATTCATATCAATGACATATGCATTACTTAAAACACAATTTATTATTTATATAACACTCTACCTTGTTAAAACGTCATTCCTTATAAGAACAATCAAACCATAAAAATGGAAAACGAAGACACCGTTGTTTTGCTTCAAAACTTTGTGTAAAGCGCACCATCTGAAGCGTGCAAAACACTTTCTCGTAATTCGAAATTCCAAATGATAGAGTGTGGAGATGAAAACAATTGTTTGGAATTGGATTGCGGATTGGAGGAAAAGAAATGTAAGTCTCTATTCATTATTTTATTTCATGATAGTAACACTTTGTTTATGCATGACACAGCAAGTAGAAAATATTGCGTTTGTGGACGTTTTCACATGACTTGAATATATACTTTGGAAAGATTTATAAGAAATCCCAATATGTAGACATTCATCATTTGCAATCCACGAAATAGGAAATTATTATCTATTCAGACTAAATGACATTTTTTTAGTAAGTAGATGCTTTTTGATTGATAAATAATGTAAAGAATATATTCTGTATTTTGAAAATTTTTAGAGTTTATATATATATATATATATATATATATATATATATATATATATATATATATATATATATATATATATATATATATATATATATATATATATATCTATATATATATATATATATATATATATATATATATATATATATATATATATATATATTCGAACACATTTACCATGGAGTTCAGTAGCAATCGTCAAGAAACCCATAAGAAAGTAGCGATGAATTTCATAAGTTGGGGTTATGGAATATATAAATAACTTATTACATTAATATCTACATTTCTACATTAATAATAAGTCTACCTCACGAACTTCATAAGTATGATTTATTAAATCCATAAGTAGGTCGCACACCAGCAGACACACCACTCAAATTCACAAAAAGTGCACGTACTCTAAACTTGAGTTACCACCTATCTACTCATTTTTGAGTTAACAACAGCAAGGTACACTGATAAAAATTTGCTCAATTGATTCATATGTAAGCAGCACAATATCAATACATAACCAAAGATTTCATGTGCAAACTCACTAAGATGCCTGACAAGACTATTTTTCACTTAGCTTCGATGTGTTTTTCCTTTAGATGTGATGTGATTTTCTATTGAATCGAACTACATGTGTTAAACATTTCATTTTCTAATGGAAATGAGTACAGCACTTGATTCGGTCAACTGTGTTTCAATTGAAATCTAAGTGAAAAACCATGTGACATTCATATGAAAATCATATAGAATTTAGAGGTAACTATATATCTTATCGTTTTGACATGCATTTCAGATAAACGCAGCATGATTTCCACTAAATATCAACAGTTTTACACTCATTTTATGAGTTAATGTTTATTTTCATACATTTCATGTGTTTTACAAGCAGTGATAGATCTAATGCTTTGCACATGATGCTAGCGTGCAAGTTATTTTCAGTAGATTAACAACCAGAGATGCCAGATGTATATATAAAATCTGTATAAACTCTGCATAAAAAATCTGAATTTATCTACAGGGTCCGGCACTCGAAGTGTAACCAACTTCAGACCGCTCGCGCAGCTGACGCACGGGCATCAGCTCTCTAGAAATTTGCTAAATGACAGTTCGGAGTTGTATTGTTTACAAGCGCAAGAAAGCATTTTGCCAAAAGTAAACGCGAAAAAAAAAATCTTGACTTGAGAGAGCGAAGGAGTTTTTTTTTCCATAAATACGTTTATTTCTTAAGGCAGTTTACATAAGTTTTTCTTCGCCGTAGCATCACTTTTACATAATATTCTTATCCTAATTTAATTCTAACATAGTCACAACGTTTTGAATTTATTAAAACATATTCTCTTATAGCTTAAATATCATCTTAGGTAACTCGTCATTAATTATGAAATCTACTCGGAAATATTATTTGAACCAAACGATTAACTTCTATAAATTATAAAATAAGCTGTTATTTTCAGACATTTTGTTGATAATTTCATAAACTGTTTCGAGTTTGTTTGTATCATTACATAATTTTTATTCTAATTTAGCTATTGGTTGAACTCATGGACGCAGCTGGGATCAGAACTAAGTCTTAAAAGGGGCCTTTATTAAATTGAAACTCCAATTTTCTTTATGAAATGATAAATAAGTTTCATGTATGAAAGATCACGACAAGCAAGAATGTCTCGAACTGGGATATTGGATAGTCTACCTTGGGTACGCAAAGAATTTATTAGTTGAGATCTGACATCACGATACTCCACGCATGTCCAAACGACATGATCAATATCCCGATAACCTTCTCCGCAAGCACAATGATTAGTCTCGGAGAGCCCAATTCGAAGGAGATGTGCATCTAACGTGTAGTGATTGGACATGAGTCTGGACATCACACGAATGAAATCCCTACTCACATCCAGTCCCCTGAACCATGCCTTTGTCGATATTTTCGGAATAATTGAGTGCATCCACCGACCCAGATCATCTCTATCCCAAGATGCTTGCCAGCTGGTAAGTGTTCTTTGGCGAGACGAGCTATAGAATTCGTTGAAAGCAATCGGTCGCTCATAAATTTCACCCTCAATAGCACCACGTTTGGCTAAAATATCGGCTCTTTCATTGCCAGGAATGGAGCAATGAGCCGGGACCCAGACTATAGTGATTAGATAATTATTGTTCAATATGTCGTTCAGGCACTGTTTTATTTTGCCCAGGAAAAACGGTTCATTTTTGCCAGCAGCGTTCGAGCGAATGGCTTCAATTGCACTCAGACTATCTGTGAAGAGGAAATAATGGTTTGGAGATAATGTGACGATTACACTCAAACTATAATGAACTGCTGCTAGCTCTGCTATATAAACAGATGCAGGTTCTTGAAGCCTAAATGAGGCCGAAACATTATTGTTGAACATACCAAACCCTGTCGCTTCTTCAATTCGCGATCCGTCCGTATAAAACATTTTCTCAGAGTCAATATGCCTGAACTTACTTGAAAATATTTTTGGGATTTCCGTCGAGCGTAGATGATCCGGGATTCCACGCACTTCACGCTGCATGGATGTATCGAAAAATAAAGTTGAGTCAGGGGCACTTAGGATGCTGACACGGATAGGAATACATATATCTTGAAGGGTTGATTTCCTGTGACATATGGTTAAAATATACTGTCATAAATTTTGTTTGAGATCGAAGCTCGACTAGTCGTTCGAAATTATTAATTACCATGGGATTCAGCACCTCACATCTTATTAGCAGGCGTGATGAAAGCTCCCAAAATCGATCTTTTAATGGAAGAACTCCCGCCAGAACTTCAAGACTCATTGTATGTGTCGAATGCATGCAGCCTAAGGCAATTCGCAAACAACGGTACTGAATTCGCTCAAGTTTGATAATATGAGAGTTTGCAGCGGAACGAAAACAAACGCATCCATATTCCATCACTGAAAGTATCGTTGTTTGATACAATTTTATTAGATCTTGCGGATGAGAACCCCACCAAGATCCTGTTATTGTTCGAAGAAAATTTACTCTTTGTTGGCATTTCGTTATCAGATACCTAATGTGTCCTCCCCACGTGCATTTGGAATCAAACCACACCCCGAGGTATTTGAAAGTCAAAACCTGTTGGATCATTCTTCCCATCATATGAAGCTGAAAAGACGACCAGCTCTGTTTTCTCCGCAGAGAATTCGATACCAAGATGAACAGCCCAAACGGACAAGTTATCTAAGGTATCTTGCAATGGTTTATGCAGATCAATAGCTTTGGGCCCAGTAACTGAAACCACGCCATCATCTGCCAATTGTCTTAGTGTACATGGGGTTACTAGACAGCTGTCAATGTCATTCACGTAAAAATTATAGAGGAGCGGACTGAGGCATGAGCCTTGCGGGAGACCCATGTAGCTAATTCTGAATGTTGCCAAATCGCCATGTGAAAAATACATGCACTTCTCTGACAAAAGGTTGTGCAAATAATTATTTATAACCGCTGGAAGTCCATGTTGGTGGAGCTTGTCTGAAAGAACATCAATGGAAACTGAATCAAATGCTCCTTTAATGTCTAAAAATACAGATGCCATTTGTTGCTTTTGAGCGAAGGCAATTTGGATGTCAGACGAAAGTAATGCAAGGCAATCATTCGTCCCTTTATTTCTACGGAAGCCAAACTGAGTATCTGACAACAAACCGTTCGTCTCGACCCAAGTGTCGAGACGTCGTAGAATAATTTTTTCGAACAATTTTCTGATGCAGGACAACATCGCAATGGGTCTATATGAGTTGTGATTGGAAGCTGGTTTCCCCGGCTTTTGAATGGCGATAACTTTCACTTGTCTCCAGTCAGGTGGAACAATATTTTGCTCAAAAAACTTGTTGAACAATTCCAACAAACGTCTTTTTGCGAAGTCGGGCAGATTCTTCACCAAGTTGAATTTAATTCTGTCCAACCCAGGGGCGTTATTGTTACAAGACAAGAGTGCTATAGAAAATTCCATCATTGAAAATGGGTTATTAATAAAACCATTATTTGGAGGAGATTCCCGTATAATGCTCTGCGTAGGAACAGAATCTGGGCAAACTTTCCTAGCAAAGTCAAATATCCATCGGTTCGAGTATTCATCACTCTCATTGCCCACGTTACGATTCCTCATTCGTCTGGCCGTGTTCCAAAGAGTGCTCATTGAGGTATCTCTTGACAAACCTTCGACAAAATGTCTCCAATAGCTACATTTTTTGGCTCGAAGTATGCTCTTGTACTTGGTTTCGAAAACCATAAGTTTTTCAAAATTCTGAGGAGTTCCTCCTCCCCGTTTTAGAAACGTCTTGCAAGCATTTTGTTTTGCGAGTTTAGCCTCTGAGCCCTCTTTGTCCCACCAGGGGTTGGGAGGCCTTCTGTTAATCGTTGGCCCAGGAAAGCGTTTAGTTTGGGATTGTTCTGCGGCCTCCAGAATCGAACAAACGAGGAAGTCATATTCTTCAAGTGGAGGGAGCTCTTCCATTGAATTCAAAATACTAGAGATTCTACTTTGGTATTTAATCCAGTCGATATTTTTTGTCAAATCATATGGAATACTAGCTGAATTAGCAATACATTTGTTACAGCTAATTGAGATGATGATTGGTAAATGATCGCTACCGTGTAAATCAGGCAATATTTTCCAGGTGCAATCTAGTCGAATTGATGTTGAGCAAAGAGATAGATCTAATGCACTTGGGCGTGCCGGAGGTCTTGGGATCCGTGTCATGCTACCCATATTTAATACCGTCATGCTAAAATTGTCACAAATGTTTTGTATTAAAGATGATCTGCTATCATTGTAAACGGAACCCCACATCAATCCGTGCGAATTTAAATCCCCCAGAATCAATCGTGGAGCAGGAAGGGCTTCAACCATTTCATTAAGCTGTCGCTGTCCAACTTGTGCTTTTGGAGGAATATAAACCGAAGCTATGCAAATATCTTTGCCTTTAATGTTTATTTGGCAAGCAACAACTTCTATACTAGAAGATGAAGGGATGTTTAATCTATAAAAGGAACAGCATTTCTTAATTCCCAAAAGCACTCCACCATACGGAGAGTCTCTATCGAGACGTATAATGTTAAAATCATTAAAATTTAAAGCTATGTTTGAAGTAAGCCATGTTTCGCATAAAGCAAATACATCACATTTTTGACTATGCAATAAAATTTTAAATGAATCAAGTTTTGGCATGATGCTTCGACAATTCCACTGCAGGACAGTGATTGTATCATTTGCGGCGGGTGATAAATTATCCATCAAAAGATACAAAACCTGAGACAATTGGCCATTGAGCTGATAACTGCTTCAAAAAATTTCTAGCTATTGGAAGGAATGCCATTATGAGGGTCTTTAAGGGTTCAGATATATTGAATGCTGAGAAAATCCATTCAACAATTTCCGAAAACTTCAGTAATCCTGTTGGAGGCTGTAAAATGGAGCCCGCAGGATTATTATCTTTTTCTGTGCTAGATCCTGGATTGATTTGTGAATTTGACAAACCAGGAGGCACAGTCTTTGGTTTTGACTTTTTTTGTTTAACACGGGGATCTTTTTTTGAAGATGAAACTTTAGGTGTCTTTTTTGGTAATTTGGAAAAAGACTTCTTTCTCTTAACTGACCCTTGGGTAGTGATAAACGAATTACCTTCACTATTTTCGTCAGAGTCAGAGTCCTCTGGTTCCTCTAGATTTGAAAACCCGTTTTCGGTTTCCAAAGGGGGGACATCAATGACCGTTTTAAGCATTTCTGCATATGTGCGCTTAGACCGTGCTTTTAAAGAAAGCTTAATTTTGTCTTTGTGCACTTTAAATGCAGTGCATACTGAAATATCCTCATGAGGACTTTCCCCACAATAAATACATTTTTCAATTTCCTTGTTGCAATCATTATCTTTATGAGGTCCTTCACACTTAATACATTTTGGTTTGTTACTACAGTAAGTAGCTGTGTGTCCGAATTTTTTGCAGTTCGTACAATTCATTACATTTGGAACAAAAAGCCGAACAGGGAGGCGAATTTTATCGACATAGACATGGGACGGCAACGCAGATCCGGCAAATGTCACTCGAAACGAGTCTGATGGGCGATAAACTTTCTTTCCCTCTTCATGAACTACTGAGTACAGTTGTTTGCACTCCAGTATTTTCACACCCTCAAGCATAGAGTTCTTGAAACGACCAACACCATGCTTGAGTAAATCATCTACCGAAAGACTCGCTTCGGTAACAACACCGTCAATTTCGACATCTTTGGAGGGTATGTAAACTTTATACTCTTTATTGAAATGTTCCGAAGAGACAATATCATTCGCGTGT
This sequence comes from Malaya genurostris, assembly GCF_030247185.1. NCBI lineage: Eukaryota > Metazoa > Arthropoda > Insecta > Diptera > Culicidae > Malaya > Malaya genurostris. The sequence continues at coordinate 24,191,302 of NC_080571.1, read as the reverse complement.
TTCAAATTATTTACCACAACACGAATTTTATCGTTATTTACTTTTATGATCTCTTTGATTGAAGAGAATCGTGATGTCAAACCTTTAGAAATTTGGTAAATGTTTAATGGCTTTGATATACGTCTAAAAAAGACTATCCAAGGCCCAGAAGAGCTCTCCTGATATTTTTTCGTTCGTGGGGGTATCGGATTCATGCTAGGATTTACGTCCATGGATTCATCCATCACATTGAAATTTCTAATCAAACTTTAATATAAAAAATGAAACCAAAACTACACAGTACTCAATCAAAAGGAAAAAAATAAACTTCTACCTTGGAATTGTTGTCTATCTCTGTTGCACTGCCGTGTTGATCCTCGTTGCTCTAGATGTTCTTGTTGGATGTATCTGGACGTTGATACAATGCTGAAGCTCACTGTAGCGATAGAATGCGATGTGATGCTACTGCTACCTGACATCCAGCACCACACGATTTCCGATACTTTTTTATCTTCACCAGCTGCAACCAGCGCAGGTTACCGGTGTATACCTGCGTGTTGTATGGCAGTGGAAAGACCGAGTTGTCTTGTCTCCTTCTTACTTGTGCTCCGCACCGATATGCTTCTGCACCGAAGTGCCTTCGCACCGGTGTGCCTTTGCACTCTCCTGCTTCTGTGTGCCTTTGCACTCTTCTTCTTCAATGTGCCTTTGCACTCTCCTGCTCAGCACTTGTGGCTGTATATTGTGGCCTGGGTAGAGCTTGGGAAACGCTCTTTGTTGTTTCCTTCACCAGCTTGGCCCAGCACTAGGGCTCTCTTATGCAGCACGATTTTACGTTTTAACGGCTGCTGCCAACAGGTCTCTACCTGTAGTTCAACCGTTGTCGTATTTAACGCGTGTAAACTAACCAGCGTTATTAAACTGTACGCTTCTACATATACACAACCTTCTCGGTTGAACGGCTATTACTGAATGAGAGCGAAGGAGTTGCTTCGTTTGGCCGAAAGCGGTCAATTTCCGAACATTGTATTTTCTGACGAGAAAATTTTTCCAATTGAGCAATTCGTAAACTCTCAAAACGATAGGGTTTACTTGACCGACCGTTCATACGAGAATTTGAGTCATCGATTGGCCACCAGGAGGCAGCACCCGCAACAGATAATGGTTTGGGCCGCTGTAACCGCAGATGGGCGCTCTCCAATCGTTTTCATCGAGCCTGGCGTCAAGGTAAATGCGACATATTATCGGGAAAGTATTCTGGAGGTTGCTTTGGAGCCGTGGGCAGACAAACATTTCGGTGGCAGACCATGGACGTTTCAGCAGGACTCGGCACCGTCTCACAAAGCTCGAGTGAACCAAGAATGGCTGAAAAACAACGTTCCGAACTTCATCACGTCCACACAATGGCTCTCGAATTCACCAGATGCGAATCCAATGGATTATTCTCTTTGGGCCATTTTGGAGAGCTAAGTCCGAACTAAAAGATACACCAGTCTCGAGGCGCTGAAAAAAGTTATTGTCCGCGAGTGGGCCAAAATACACCTGCAAGTCACATTCGGGCAGCTTGCGATTCGTTTTTTGACCGTCTCAAGGCCATAGTCAAGGTAAAAGGTGGTCATATCGAGCAAAAGTGAATTGATTCTGAATTTTGTATTATTTTTACACATTTTGTACTTTGAATTAAGTAAAAATAATTTTCCAAACTGAATTTATGGCCTTTTTAATTGGTTACACTTCGAGTGCCGGACCCTGTATATTCACTAAAAAAATGGGAGATTAGTTGCCCTTACACGAGCATTGTTTTTGTCATTTTTAATGATGACTGAGTAATGATGTATTTCAAATTTGATAGAAATCTCGTCATTACTGCACCATTACACGTATATAATATTTTTGAGTAATGACATTCTTAATGACTCGTGTAAGGGCCGCTTGTACAATGAAATGATACTAAAAAATATCCCAACAGATTATGGTTATAGAATGAGAAATTCAATGAGCACTAATTTTTCATATTTTCGTAGCTCACAAGAATATACAACTACGAAGTTTAATATAAATATTTTTTTCAGCAACAATTGAATCTAAAGTTCATACACACCAAATTTCTCTTTTTGCGGTTACGATGCGTAAAATGTTTTTTTCACTGAACGATATGTAAAATTTACCCAAGTTACGGCCTGTCGAAGAACTACTGAGTATCGGTTAATCTTATATATGTAACAGTTACGAAACAGTTACTGACACGGTCTGTAAACTTCGAAATGTCATTACTTTTCAAACTCAGTACAGGTTCTATCATTTGTCTGTAAACTTATTGAAAATAATGAAGTAGTATTCCCTATACATTCAGTAGAAATACAGATTGGTCAAATAGCATAATTTTCGGAAGTAAAATGTGAAAATTGCAATATTTATTGGGAAAACATTGTAGTAAAAATTGATTTCTTTGCAATAAAAGATAATACTGACAAGACGGTAAGTTCTCTTTGGATGAATATATCTGAAAAGACTTGCAACACTCTAATAATAAAATTGATGATAATATTCTACTGAAATTGGTAAAAAAAAAACGTGCTTAATCCTCCTCCTTAATCCTCCTAGCAATGAGATGATACTTTTTTTTATCAACCAGCATTTGTTTCTCGCGTGAATATTCTTCGTTGTGTTTAGTTTTCATGAAATTATTTTAATGACCGTCGTTTCAAATGAATTGTAATTTAAATTTTGGAACTGCAAGACGAATCGAAGATAGAAATTTTATGAAATCTTAAAATTATTTCTTTCAATCTACACGTGTGACAATCGATTAAGCATTCCATGTGATGTAGAAGTGAGTTCCTTTTTAAAGTTTTTGTCAATACTTATGGTACTTCCTGGAACGGTATTCAGTGACTAGATTTCCGTTTGAGCTGTTAGTAGAATATTGTCACTAATAGTACTGTTGTTGTACCGTTTAATTCTACTATGTCACGTTATTTATCGCTTTGAAATCGATTTTCTTCTACTCCGAGGGTAATTTTATTGCTGATATCTATTTGTACTATTGAAAAAAAACGATAAAAAGCTGATTTACCGGTAGCGACACCTGCCAATGAAAAATGGAACCAAGAAAAGGAGGATTCTTTCGGAAATTTTTCTATCGGAAGTAGTGATTTTCAACGTTTATTCAATAGTACAAATAGATATCAGCAATAAAAGTACACTCGGAGTAGAAGAAAAACGATTTCAAAGGTATTACCACTACTCTTCTTAGTGTAAACTACGATTAAACATGGAAAATCTTCAGAAATGTGTGAAACTGGGTTTTTCGGATCAACATTTTTTTAAACTGAAACCAGTGTAATGTTGATTTCTCAAGTACTAGAAGGTATAGCGATCGAGAACTATTAATTTGGATACTTTATTTGTTATTTTCAGGCATTTGAAAAATGGTATCAAACCAAGCTATTCTGAATAAACGGTAGATTTCGCACAATGAACTAAGATCAACATTACCACCTCAGAGTAAAAACTTTTTCTTCGACATCTACCAAATACAAATAATAATACCCCCAAGTCCCATACATTCGGAGCCCATATGTTTGGTTCACAGAATGATCAATTAAGCCTAGCCTGTTTCACTGTTTCGTCATGACAGCTTAGAAAAGTTAAAAAATAAAATAATTGGCAACGCTACAACATCAAAGTATGCTAGTAATTATCATGAAAACAATGCGTCGCTATCGAAAAGCGGATAAAAACATTCCTGCGTCACGCTATGTTCGCGAGATACATTAAATGGATTGCGGAGATAAATTAAATAGCAGAATGCGTTGGTTTTGAACTTTGCAAAATAGCACAACAAGGACCGTTTCAAGATCGATTTCCGATTCACCTGATCAATTTTGTAACATGGTCAGTCTTCTTCTTGAACGTTTTTATGGAACCTAGATACCGCAACTCTGCAACAACTCGTGGGAAGCGGGCCCTATAAAACATGCACCATGTTAAGCAAAATAAAAATGCCACTTTATTTTAAATCTTACTGTATCTTGGGATCCACTTGGTGTTTTTGTTCGTCTATGTTACCACAGACTAACAGACATGACAGTATGAGTAAATTCTTATAAAAATAATTTTTCGTGATGCACTAGTTCCATCTATATAGTACTGCGCGAACTATTTACTATCTGTACACCCCTTGTGTTATGTAAAAGTTTTTTTACTAGTTGATTTCCCCTCGTTTGTCAACATCGATCAGCTGCTTGATTTCATCAAAATATTTGAAAATGAATCATCACAATAAATTATTGGATTATGTTGATAATATATTTAACTTTTTCGCGATGTTGGAAGGTAACCATTTATTTGACTCAACGTTGTTCATCTAGACTATTTTTTATTGTGTTGGTAGTTTTCACCCGAAATTAAGTGGCGGCAGACCAGAAGCAAGTAAATATTGCAACAAAACGGGTTCGATTTTGTATTGCGTTGGAGGATGCGAAGTAGGCACAATTATGTATATAGTTTTGGCAATATGTATTAAATCTGTATCCTGCATGAAATTCGCATGGGCGTACACACTTATTTTCGGATTTTCAGTTCGGTAATATTTTTACTGGAAAATTCGTTATTTTTATCAAAATTACCGATTAGTCTGCTATTCTTATAAAAATTGACGTATTCAGCATAATTTGTTACCGAAATTCAGCTCTTCAAAAACATGTACTGAAAATTTGGCAATTATCTACCGAACTGTCTTCACTTTGAAATTATTCGGTAAATTTAATAGAAATCATCCTGATCGATCAGTAATTTATAGAATTTTTGCGAATTGTTCGGTAAAGAGTACCGAATCAATTTGGAAAACGCAAGCACATAGCACGCCATATTGGTTTTTGTATACTGTGATCGAAGTGAGTAAAATGGAATATATATTGAACAAAATTCAATCTTTGGATGTATTGTTATTCAAGCTATTCAGTAAGTAATATGATTTACCTTGTAACATTTCAGTTTTACAATAAATGGATGCAATCACTTGTTTTTTTTTGTCGAAAGGCAGTTTCCGGTTATGTAGAAGACCTTGGATGCCATGGCGCTTTACATATCCGAAATCGCGATTTTCTTCCTGACGCTGTACATTACGACTATACATTTTTGAAATATAATATGCGTTATAGTCGGTTCTGGTCTTTAAAATAACATATTTTGGATAAACATCCCCGAGAACCACAATTTCTCGTGAATTCTCCGTCATTTCAATCTGCTTTTGAATATGCGGAACTAGCGGATAATAGTCAGTAGATTCAATTAATGAAGACACTAAACATACCGAAACGGATGAAATTAAAAATTCTCGTGGCGCTGAAGGAACAAAGTTAAACGGTATAATTCAGTGGTTAAAGGTAAATAACTGTATTTTTTGTTTTTTAAATTCCGTCTTGTTAATACCATCACGAAGAACGAATATAATATTAGTATTAATTAATTACGCTGTTATATCTGTGAATTTATATGTGTTATTCCAGGTTGATGACCCGTTTCCTGAGGTTAATTCTTATATCCCGATACTACTTTACAAAGCTGAAGGAGGAACTATTATTTGGCGCGATCATAAAATTCCAGTAGAGGGAGATATTCTGTACTGCTTCCGATTGCTGTGCCAGTGTTTTGAAGTATTCAACTGTAAAAGCCATCTTGCAGATAAACTGTTTTATTTGTTCATTATGAACACTTTATATGGTATTGGAACTCTTACTACAACGGGTGAAAACTTTCGCCGAAGCTATGAGATGAAAGAAAATTAATGTTTTTTAAATCAAAAATAAAACGGCCGTAGAGCAATCAGTTTTTCAAAATATTTTTTCCGAAATTTCAAAAGAAATAATTTAATCATTCAACATTAATTTTCTGCTGCACTGAACTGTAAAAATTACTGATTCAATCAGTTGGTTTAACCGCTGGTTCGGTAACTTTTCAACGTAAAACAAATGCTGACTAAACAGCAATATTTACTGAATCCTCATCTACATTTGCTGACCAATACAGCTAAAAATGACAATTCGAACAAACTTCAGTTTTACTGAACGTTCCTCAATTAATAAATTACTGAACAGATTACCGTACGTTCAGCTGTGTAAAAGTCGGTAAAATATTGCTGAAGTCGGTAAAGAAAACTAAGTGTGTATACAAATCAATACATTACAGGTAATTCTGTATGAATGGCAACTCTGCTGGTAAATGAAAAAAATAAACACAGTCTGGATGACAGACAGGATGTTTTTGATAGGGTAGCGTGGCGCCATCATGACACATGTGAGTACTGTCCCAAATAAAGGAATATTCGAAATGACCGTTAAAATGATTGAAGATTCTAATTTGAGTGTCCTGTCTGTTAGTCTGTGATGTTACTGCCAACTAGAACAGTTCGAAATGCCTGCAGCTAGTCAAAAAGATTGATCATCCTACCGCACTCGAGGTGCAGTTCATATGCAACTGAAAGATGTTGAAGAGTGGAGATGAGACTGCAGTCTAAAAATATAAAACGCTTTTCAACTTACTTGTATTGTGAAGTCTTAACAGCAAAGTACTTCTGATTTGACCAGGGATCAGAATAATAAACAGTAACTATGGTGAGTTGAATTGTACCCTTCAGCGTTGCCAGTTGTATGGAAAATTTGACAAAGTACATTGTCACTCTGACAGTGTACCCTTACAGTGTACCACATAGCGCAAAATGTGTCCTCGAAAATTGGTCGGAGTACTCCGTATTATAATTTGTATTTGCTTCTACTATGATCTTTCAAATGAATTTGCCCGTTTTCATAAGAAATTGTTGAAAAGATGGAGTAATTAGAAATTTTCCTGCCGATTTGACAGCTCTTGCTGAAAGTATCATCTCTAAGCAAACAGCGCCTCTACATTTCAGTTTTGCGACAATATGCCAATCACAAAATAACGCGAAAAAATGACAATGGAAATCGGTGTATAACTTTCTCTCAGTGTACATTATATGGATAGGATATTTTCAAATATTACGGTTGTTGTTGCTCTGTTTACTATATATTTATTTATGTCATGTCATTCGCTTCTAGAAAAATTAGTGTTATTCCTTACAAAAAGGATGAAAATTTTCTTACAATATTTTGCTAAAAATATTACGTGATAAAAATTAAAAATGATAATTACTGTAATACGTGATCGATTAGTGTGTAACTGTTTTCAATTGTATTAAATATTCTTGTATATCTAGGACTAAAACCAACTCGTCTTCAAATGGAGTTTCGAATAAGAAAACCTTTAACCTGGATGCATCATTTTATCATAAGTGAAACAAGAAGACAGAATGGATACACCATCTACAAAATTACATCAATAGTGAGTAACTTTATACGTTGGAAATGTGCATATTTAAGCAAATGTCATGTTTGTAAAGGTCTTTCCTCTTTCCCTACCGGAGGGGCTTACCAGTGTCACCTCATGGAAGCGATTCAGCGACGTGAAAAAACTGTACAAGGAGCTGTCCCAAAAGCATCGCGAGCGACACCTTTACGGACGGATCCCCGCCCCGACGGAGAAAACCTATTTCAAAAGATTCGATCCGAAAGTGATTGAGGAACGCAAAAAGTACATTCTCGAATTACTGGATTTCGCCGGACAGGACCCGGTCCTGTATCTGTCGCATGCTTTTGTGAAGTTCTTTGAGCAGGGTATTTCACCGGAAGGTTCTCCCGTGAAAGGAGGCAACATTGCGGCCATTTGCGAAGATTTGGCTATCCCGCTGCCAACCGAGATTGCACTGATCGATCCAACCCGGGATGAGAATGAGAATAGTGGAGAACCAGCGGAAAAGCATTTGGTGGAAAGTATGAATTCGGGGGATGCGGTTCAAACTGAAAATGAATCTACGGAAGAACCGATTCTGACACAGCCGAGTAGTAGTGCACCACCCGGAGTAGAGCCGGCGGTGGTTAATACAAGCGAACAACAAAAGATTACGAATGATCAGGAATCTTCAATGGATTACATCGTGGAAGCGGCCATGGTTTTCAGCAGGGCCGCCCAGGCAGAGGCCAATGGAAACTATAGGATTGCGTTTTCCGAATATAAAGCAGGAATTGATAAGCTGCTTTCCGGTGCGAAAAGTATGGTGATGGTTTGATGAATGTTGGGAATGTTATTCTAAAATTTTTGTTTATTTTAGATGATGAGAACATCACACGAAAGACTATGGCAAAAGAGAAAACATGCAAATATGTGGCTCGGGCTGAAGAAATCTACGAAAAATATCTCCTGCATCAGGAGGGGGATGAGATTCTGAGTCCGATTTCAGTGGACAATCCAAGTTCACCGATTCAACTGCTGGAACGACCGCTAAATTATCTATCGCGATACAAAGTGGTCCGTGTGATCGAAGGGCGAATCATGCAGGTACAGGATGTCACGGATAAAACATTCTACATAATGAAAGGAATCCGGAAGCCACCCGGTGGATTCTCGCAAGCCTTCTTTCTGCCACACGACGTTCCGTATATGGTCCCACTGGCAGCATACTTTCAGTCGGAATCTAGTCTTTTCCTGCTGCTGAAATTGATCTGTGGTGGCAAGCTTTGGGATTATATTTTAAGTTACAGGCAACCGGAAGGTCTCGTAGTGGAAACGGAAGATGTCGAAACTGCGGTTGAGGAAACTAGTCCTGAACCGGAAATCAAAACGAATGAATCTTCAAATACTTCGGAGTCTAGCCAAACCACCGGTTACGATTCTGGTTTCATTGATCTCGTAAATGATTATAATAGTAAAAGTAGCCTAGATAGCCCAGCAGCAGAGACTGAACAAGTGCCCGAAAAAATAGAGGAAGGTTTGGAAGCAGTCAGTATTGATGAGGTGGATCGAGCAGAAGCGCCTCTAGGAGAACCATCGTCTTCTTCTTCCGGTTACATCACGTCGTTCGATGTCCTCTCCAAGGACATGGATGTAACGGATTTAGTTAGCTGCAGTCAGCAGCTACTGAAGGCGGTCTCTCACACACTGGAGCAATCTCAGAAACAACCGCCGGAGATTACGAGAGTGGCAGCGACAGAAAAGCCGGAGCAGAGTCAGAGTCTCACTGGGGCGATAAGCCGCCCTCAGATCGATACTAGTCAATTAGAATTAAGAGATGGTGCCGAAGCACACCCACTTCCGGAAGGGTGCATCAAACGGTGGATCAGCGAGCTTATCATTGCCGTTGACGCGCTGCATTTCAATGGAATTATTTGCGGGTAAGTCCGTTCGTTTCGCGTTTGTGTGAACTCAAGATCAGTTACCGTGTGCCTTGCAGAGATTTAACGATGGACAACCTGCTGCTCGGTGCGGAAGGTCAACTGATGCTGACGTACTTCTACCGGAAGGAAAAGTTCCCGAATGCGACCACGCTGACAACGCAGTTGCGACAGGATGCGGTCCAGAAGCTTTACGTGGCACCCGAGCGACCGCTGCAAGCCAAGTCGGACTTTTGGTCAATCGGAGTGATACTTTTTGAGATGCTCACAAGAAAATCTTTTCAGTCCTGTCACCCGGCGGGACTGCTTTGCTACCACGAGATTCAGTATCCGGAAGGGGTGAACATTTCCGACGAAGCGAAAGAACTGCTCGATGGGGTAAGCTTGAAATTATTTTTGGAGAACAGAAAATCAAATCGAATTTTTTCGCTTCGGTTACAGCTTCTTCAGTCTTTGCCGGAACATCGGTCCGACTTCAAAGAGATTATTGCGTGTTCATTCTTCCATACGATTGATTGGAGCGATGTGAAAAGACTAGGCCACACTTAAGGAAAGCGGTTATAAACAAGGAACAAAACATTCACGTACTAGACTTGTTAGGATTAATTAAACCAACTAACCACAGTGAATACTTACAGTATATTCGTGTTAGTGTATTGTCGACAGATTTTGATTGTTTCGAATAAAATAACTATTTATACAAACTATTATCGGTGTTCCAATTATTTTATTCACACACTTTTCAAATATATTTTCCCTCCATTTCCTGCGATTACTGTGTAAAAACTACAATAAACAGATTAGCTGGCCACCGGTTCCACGACTTCGGCCAGTTCCATCGTTGGCTTGTTCTTGGGGTCGCTTCGCGGTGTGCTGTACATAATTTCGTCCTTGGGTTCGACCACCGAAACGTTATCCGGCAGTGGCTTCTTCGGACCGATTTTGCCATTCGGATCCCACGGGAGCATAATTTTCACTTTGATTCCCAGCACTCCCTGACGCAACAGGACGTGACGGGTGGCCGTGTCGACATAGTCGTTGCACGGATCTCCGGAATGGATCATCAAACCATCGACGAATTTCATCGATTTGGCACGCTGACCCCGCAGCTTACCCGAAACGACAACCTCGCAACCCTTGGCACCGGATTCCATGATGAATCGTAGCACTCCATAGCACGCACGGCGCACAGCCAGTCCACCGATCAGTTTGTAACGGAGCGATTCGGCCTGTGCGATGGCGCACAAACCACGGGTGGCAACCTTCTCGGCATACAATTCAACAGTTCCTGGGGTAAAACCGAACCTGGAAGTAAACCATATTACAAACTGTTTTCATAACTTTCTAGCCTTCTAGGTCCCTACCTCTTTTGGACAACGGCAGTCAGTTCTCGAATACGACGTCCCTTCTCTCCCAGCACATTCTGGGTGCGAGTGGCCATAATAATAATTTCAGTTCTAGTTGGAGTTACACGTACCTCCACACCGGAATAGCCATCCTCTGCCAGTTCACGTGTCAAAAATTCGTTCAACTCAGCACGGAACATGCCATTGGCAACGAACTGAAAAGAGAAAAATCCGAACGAGTTTGTTTACTATCACCAAAACAATGTAAGGTTATGTGGGCAAACTAAATTAAAACAGCAATAGTTCAGTTTCGATTGTTTGAATATCGCGATTTCTTGACCAAAAATTCATTATCGTGACAAGAAATTGCTATATACTGAGCAACTCAAATCATCATTTGCTGCTGCAGGTTGCAAAGCTCGAACACAAAAGCACCATCCCGTCATTACAGTGAAATTGAAATCTAGAATTTCGTGTGAAATCTAATATGAAACTGCAAAAATTATTCACTTTCCCAATGCACACATAGTCCCCGATAAACTTAAATCTAAACTATTCACAAAAACTTTCATTACCCGGCGTTTTTTCGACACAACGTTATACATTTTGGTCGCACCACAACTTTAGCAAAACGTGGTAGAATCAGAAAAGAAAGATGTCAGTTCGTGCAGCCGAACGAGATCGCCAGCGAAAAAGGCTATAGCGTTTCGGTTGTTGTTGAAACGCAAACTATGACAGCTGGTCAGAGATAAAGAAAAATAATATGAAAATAACTGCAAGAAAAGGAGGGTTGCCAAATCCAGGCACCCACACGCTCTTTGAACAGTGAATCGGAAAGTAAGTTCCGATCACTCAAATTCATAAACTGGAACAACACGTCAAAATTTGAGTATGGATTTGAGTAAAATTTGCTCAAACCATGAGTTCTCTCGCATTCATTCATACGATAGAGTAAGCGTTGAGTTTTCAAACATTTGAGTGAAAAAAATACTAGCAATTCAATACGTTTTCTATATCGGAATATTCTTATCGAATTTGAGGATGCAAGAATACGTCGTTTTTCATTGCCGCTTCTAGATCTGGTTTTTGAAACCATAAATTATCAATCATAGATGTTTTCAATAGAAATTTTGTGGTTTGAATTATGCTAAGTGAGAAGTACAACATAAGGATATCAACATCGCTCAATTTCGATTCCAAACCGGTCAAAAGGTTTTGAATCACTCTTCTGAGCTTTCCATTAAAAAGAATGAAGAATGACTTTGTATATAAACATTTACGAATAAGAATGTCTTTATTTTGAGTGCAAGAAACTCATGTTTTGAGTTAAACTCACTCAATTTTTGAAAAAAAAATATTTTTTTCCATATTTTGAGTAAAAAATACTCAAATTTTGAAAGCTTCCTCTCTTAACTCAAAAATGAGTAGATAGGTGGTAACTCAAGTTTAGAGTACGTGCACTTTTTGTGAATTTGAGTGGCGTGTCACTCAATTTTGAGTTATGTTGAATGAGGGTGGACTGAGTAACGAAATTTGTTGAGCGCGTCAACCCTATTCAAAGTGACATTATAAATATCTTTTAATTTTCTTAAACTTTATAAATGCGTTAGTAGAAAAGTCAGAGAATGATGAAACTCCCGTTCGAGGAATGGACGATGATGACTTAAAGTCAATTTTTTTATTTTAACCGTGTTTTCAAAAAATGGGAGCCAATAAAAACATAATGTTAATTTGTTTTAATTTTAATGTTTATGTTGATGTGTTTTCTTGGTAACTTTCAAGAATCGTGTTTTAAAATTTTATTTTCATCGTTAAAAAGATGTTACTATATTTGTGTTAGTTGGTGGTAAATCATTCACGGACACTTTTCATTCCGATTTAGCTTCGAAGTGCCTGATCGTGTCGTCGATTTGAACTTGAATTCTCAACAGTTGCACTATTTATGTACCATTTAATTCCACTAGTTCACTGTCACTTTATTACACTTTCACAAGGTCACTATACTTTAATGAAGCATAACAAACGTTACAATACAGATACGCGTATTTCGTTGAATTCTCAGTTATATACAATTTTTATTTCTATTTAACTAAAATCAGTACAAGACGAAAATGAACAAGAATTGACAACTCAGTTCGTATTTCCTCATTCAATTGCGACAGACCGTTGGACGCGAAATTCAGTCGAAATCGGTGGTTGTACTTGAGTCCACATTGATTCGAATCTCATACTGAGTTCCACATAGAATTCTGAATGGAAATATTTCGCCCACTTGAATTTGATTCGGAATTCATTCCGAACTGGGCTGACATCCCGTAAAAAAATAAACTGTTGATTTTACAGCATAAACAATTAATTCACAATTAGATCTATTGGTTACAATACATTTTATTGTAGCTTGACAAGATTTTTTCGTTTCCAACCTATCAATATATTGTTTATCCGAATACGACTTACTTTACTATGGGGTGCCTTTTGAAAATTAGCCATATGGAAGAATGGGCAGAACTTAATCGTGAATATCTAGACTTGTAATAACGGCAGCAACATAATTCTTTCACCATTCCATTAAAAATATGATCAGGAATTTAGGATAATATTTTGAACATTGTGAGATAACCACAAACAACTCAAAAATTAGGTTTTCTAAAACTTTGAAAACAACGCGGAAAACTCTACTTTTGTTTGGCTTTTTCACGCAAGGACGACGATTTTGAGGTAAGTCAGGCACATATTTTCATCTGAATGCTTATAAAAGGAAAACCGTGGTCGAAAATCGATCATTTCTTCTTGTGCGTTGGATGGAAGCAGACGTCGTGGGAATGATTTAATCAACCAGCAGCGACGGAGAGTGCACCTTCTGCGTGGTTAAAACCTCAAACCACTGGACTTCAGTCGTCAAGTGGAGCAGTTGGCAATGAAAGTAGACCTTTTGCGTGGTATAAAGCCTCAAACGCTTAGGTCGTGCATTCATTTGGACTTCAATCGTCGGGAGCAGCTGTCGTCAATTTTACTAAAATATTGAAATCCGAAATGAAATAATAGACATCAAAATTCTTTAAGGTGCCATTTAGAACCATAATTTTATACCTAAAAAATTTTGCGAAATTTTACTTCACGTACTGTATACGGCCCATTTTTCAACCAGTTGTAGTTTGTAGTACACTTTCTGCAGATTTGCTATATAAAATGCATAGCACCGGCTCAGAAGCCATTCATTTCGAATTTGGCTGTCGTCATCGTGTTGATTATGGTGCAATCGAAGAATCTCCAAGCGAAATACAATGCTTGTTACCGCAAGCGGAAGAAGCAGGAGACTCCAATAGAACACATATCAGTTTCGCATTCACGGACAACAGGCCATCCTGGAAATAGAAGACGGATATCCATCGGAATTTAAACTCAACTCGTCACTCTCCATCACGAACGCCTTCAGAAAAGGTTCTTTTCAGAACCACCATTATTTTATCATAAGGAACTATACTGGTTATTTCGCAAGGGGCAAATCACTCTAAACTTTGTCTGAACTCAAAAAAGTTTTACCGAGAGTAAAAAAGTTTAGCTGGGATTTCGCTGGATTAGAATGGGATTAGAGAAGTTTAGCCGAGATCTGGAAAAGCATAAGACATAAGAAGCTGTAAACGTGGGAGCAGAGATGCCAGATATTTTCATAGAAATTCTGTATTGCTTTGTATAAAAAATCTGTATTTATCTGCATTCACTATTGAAAGGAAATTTCGGAAATAAAATGATGTTTAAAGATGTTATTCCATTAGATTATCATTATAGAATGGCAGATGCAAGGAGCATTCCTTTATATCGTAAGTCCTTGCTGCACTGACAAGAACATTCAACGACGAAATTTAATTGTTTTTGTTATCAACCACAATTGAATTGTAAATCCATATACATTTTTCGTTTGAAAATGATGACTTGGAATTCAAACGCCCAATACGCAACGTCAAGTCAGGTCATACAACTTTTCAGTCTGACAATAAAGTTTCATGACGCCATGACTTCCTTGAGCATCAGTTCAAATTGGTTTCAAATTATGATATAAATGTATTTCAGCGTTCATCATTAAACATCTGCACGAAAAAAATTTCATTTTAATATGGGCAATCAAACACGCTCAGACGGAAAAGTTTCATTATTTCTTCCTTACTTTTTGTGGTATCTGTATAAATCTGTATTTAATTTGATAAATAATATAAAATCTGTACTCTGTATTAAATCTGTATGCGCATGTAAAAATCTGTAATAATACAGATAAATCTGTATAAATGGCATCTCTGCGTGGGAGCTCGAATGACAGATACACTTCAAACAAGATTAGGCAAAACTAGGTTGGAATAGTTTTAAATTACCCAAGCTTATCTAGACTAGTTGGGATTAAATGAGATTAGAGAAAATTATTTTGGAATGACATGAGTTTATTAGAATGAGATTGTCTAGAGTTTAGAGTGATTTGCCCCTTGCGTATTATCGACTCGGAGATGCTGATAATAAACATTTCATTATTCTTATTTTTCGGTGGTCAACCTGTTCCGTGCATGAAACTGCAATAATTCTAGAAACGCGCGGTGTACTGTCAAATTGTAATCGCTGTCATAATATGCGTTCTTTTTCAAACAAACTTTTCATGACAGCAATTTGAAGTTTAACCTGCAAAGTTCTTTTCCCGAGTGTGTTTCACTTATTTACACGTGTTTGAAATGGCCCCGACTAAAGAAAAGGCCGCCGCGGCTCCGAAGGGCGAGAAAAAGGTCAAAAAGATGCACAAATTTAAGAATGCTCTGCTGGCCGATGGAGTGCGTCGTTTTGCAAAGGGCAAACAGTTGCAGCGTAAGAAAATGTACTCTTTGAAGAGTCTGAAGAAAGTGCGTACCGAGAAACCCAAAGTCGCCATTACTATTGTGAAGAAGATCGGCGGAGCTAAAAACGGTGGTGAGCGTAAAGTTTTAGTGAAGAAAAACAAGGGCTATCTGCCAACCAAGAGCATCGTTCGCAAGCGTACCGGAAAGCGCTGTTTCCGCAACCACAAGCGCAACACCCGTAAATCACTGACGAAGGGAAAGGTGCTGATTCTGCTGGCCGGTCGCCATAAGGGAAAGCGTGTTGTCCTGCTGAAGGTCCTGAAGTCGGGACTGTTGTTGGTCAACGGTCCATTCGCCCTGAACTGCTGTCCACTGCGTCGCATCTCGCAGAACTACGTGATTGCAACCAAGACCCGGGTGAATTTGAAAAACTTCAAGGTGCCGAAACACATCAACGATACCTACTTCCGTAGAGTGGTGAAAAAGAAGAACACCCGTGCCGAACGAGACATTTTCGCCGAGAAGGTAGAGAAATACGTTCCATCAGAGCAGCGCAAAACGGACCAGAAGACCGTTGATGAGGCACTCCTGAAGGCTATCAAGGCCCACCCGGAAGCCAACGTAGTGAAGCGCTATCTGAAGTCGATGTTTTCGCTCCGGACAAATCAGTTTCCGCATCGTATGCAGTTCTAAGGCGCTTTGTTTATTTAGGGATTAATTGAAAGCTGCCAACAGTCAATACAGTTGGATTCTATATCGTTTGAGGAAATACATTTAAAGAAACTATCTTTAAAGTAAAACAATCGTCTCGCAGTTTCTGTTTTCAGGAAAAGAAATCGCCTTGAAGTCGTTTGTAGTCAAACGGAAAATATGTTGTTCAATCAGTGTTTAAGTGTATGTTCGTGATGGATTTACTTCATTTTTTACTTTTCTAAATTGGCTGACCCACAAGCAGCTAAGTTTTCATAATTTTCTAAACCTAAAATTTCAATTGTGGAGAAAGTTATCAGAAACAGTCAAGAATTCAAATGAATCTACAATTTTTCAGGTGTTCATACTTTTTTTGCCCTATTGGTAATTAGTTGGCGGTAACTACAGTTACTAACAAGTGAGATAAAACTTCAATAAACCTCAACCAATTCTTTGTTTCCACTGATTAGATACTCATTAAATATGCGGGACATATACACCCCGAATCTGTATTTCGTTCGAATCGGATTGTTTCGATCGAATAAGAAATTTGGCATTCTGTAGCTCGATCGAGTTCGAGTTTTCCATACAAAAGCATAACTCGATCGAATTAGAGAATGCAAATATTTACATTCGTTCGACAAGATCCGATTCGATCGAAATACAGAATAGGGGTGATATTCTGGTAGATATTTTTTTAGAACATCCTATTAGAAAAAAGGAAGTATTTTTTTGCGCTACTGGCCGAAGTTCCACAGAAGAATACATTTTGGATTATTTCAAAATGTATTCTTCTGTGGAATTATTTATTTTTCGATATGAGCTGAACGGGTCGAAGGAAGAAATGCCTGGGTGTAAAAAGACAAATCTCAAATGCTTCCACCCGCACCAAAATGATCGATAAATGTTTTGAATATTGACTGAGTTCAAGGGAAAGAAAAGTAAATGTACGACGCACTGTTTCATCGAATTCCCTTTGCGATTAGATGTTTCCGTATCCCTAGCGAGAGAAGTTTAACAAATTGGTATTTTATCCTTCCCTAAGAATCGAACGGACACATTCATTCATTTTTAACAGGTCGAAATGGTTTTGTTATCTATATTATAAAAGTGCCATAAGTATTTCACATAGAATTGTTCGACAACATTTTTGGCATCACTTGACATATTTTTTTTCTATTCGAGGGTGCGAGTTCAATTTACGGAAACCAACAACGTTCAAGGAGTTGTCAGGCTTTTAACATCTACAACTCAACTGATTTTAGAAAGATTTCCGATATCACATTTACTGCTTGTAAACATTTCTGCACATCGATTCGAGTAGATAAAAGTGTATATTTTGAATGAGGTCGATATTTCAATTAATAACACCCAATGTCAAGCTCAAGCTCAATGTCTCTGGGTGTTAGCACAACCTTGAGACAGATTGAATGATGCTGTCGCGGTCCCAGGGCTTGTCTGTATCCTTACTCAATGGAGAAGGATGCACACTAATGGTGCCATGGGTAATATCTGCCAAGAAGAGGCAACAATACTCAGAATGGGAACAGTAAAATGGATATGTTCATCTTTCTGAGTGTGCCAAACTTGTCAGGCATTGTTCATGCTACAACAAATACTACACTTTGATCTAAGGAAGAGAAGCGATCTACTAATCAAATTTGATCTCTTTTGCAGTATGCAGTTGGTTATATCGAATCGTGTACTCTTTGATACCTCTTGGAACCGCAAATGGAGTGGATAACAGCGCCCGAAACATCCACACATAGTAGTTTAGTTGCTTGTTGAAAGTAGCTCTCTTTTAGATTACATTGTAGTATGCTTGACGCTTTCTCAGACATTCGACACTTTTACTTAGATCCAAACTAATGATTCACTCACTAATCAATCATCACTCATATTCTACTATGCAAAACATATATTTATTTCCTCTTCCAAGATTATAGATTAAGTACACCATCAAGCCATATTTAGTAAGTATAATTTCTATTGAATATCTTCTTTAAATATTTCAACAACGAATTTACACATGGTGAAAGGATCAATGCACAATTCCTGGCCGCCAGTGTTCAGTTGGTCAACATAGACTAGTTCGTCTGACAAGGAACTGAGATTGTATATCCTGGATCCAAAAATGGGCCCGGTTTAGAATCTGCGCTATTCAGCTGCCCGACCGGTAAACTCAGAAAAAAAATGTCAAGCTCAATGTTACTCAAGTCATCATGATTTTCACTAACGGAGACGACAGTTTCGTATACAAAATTCACAGTTTTCAAAGGAATTCTCCTCTTCAATGTCGAACCGATTTGCACTCAATTCGGCTCAGTAAGTAATGATAATGCTCAGCTACTGCACTGCCCAAACTCTCATATCTGTCCCATATGGAAAATCGGCATGTCGAGAAAAAGACGATCAAAAATTTATTAACCATTTTTTTTTTGATTTATGGTGTGACCTAATTCTAAATCATGGTATTATTACATGAAATATCGGTTATACACCTTTGCTATTCCAATATTGCAACAAATGAAATTGGCACTAAATGGGACTGATATGCGGGTACTTTGCATATGGGACAGACATGAGTTGATATTTTTTTCACATTTCATTGAACAAACCCTCAACTTTGATTGCAATTTCTGAGAGTATATTGAGGATAGATTTCATTCCTCAAGCGAACTCAAAATTGGCGAAAATCGATATGGGACTGATATGCGAGTATGCAATGTGGATTTGTTCTGAGCGCCGTTCACCGCGCACAGGAGATCTTTTCATCAAAATCCGGAAAGGATTTGATGAGTAGAAGCAGGAAACGATGTTCGGAGTGTTTTATTAAACCTTAGGTAGTTATATGTTTTTAAAAACCTTTACAACATGCATATTTCGGTAGTAACATGTGATTAGGGCATATCGCACGATAGGCCCTTGCGAATGTTACAAAATATAATGCTCATTGCTCGGCTCTACAACCGCCATTTACACAATAATCGATATAATCTCGTAGATAGAAGCCCAATCTACGAAATTGTGCGCAATATGCCTTACGAAAAAAAATACGAAAAATAATGCTCATTACTCAAGTTTTAAACATGAAATTTTAAAACTTGAGTAATGAGCATTATTTTTCGTAACTTTCAAAAGGGCATATCGCATGATATGCCCTAATCACATGTTAGTACCGATTTTTGGAACGGATTTTATGAATAGGCGCATACATTTTTAGACAGTGGTTCAATATCTGCGGCAAATCTAAATTATAGCCGGATCTGATAGAAAAATATACTAAAAGACCATTAAAATTTCCCTCAAATTTCCAAGACAAGGGGTAGAGCAAACTGTCAAATTTTTTTGTCGTGAATACAACTTACTTTACTATGGGGCGCCTTTTCAAAATTTACCCTCTGAGAGAGTGATAAGTTTTTGATCGTGAATATCTCCTGTTATATCTAACGAATCAACATAATTCTTGCTACATGCCATCGGAAATATGATCACAATTTTATGATAAAACTTTCAGTTGTGTGACATATTCTTAAATAGTTCACAATTAAACTTTTCTGAAATGTTTGGTATAAACGAGTATCAAAGAGGATAATTCATAAGGCGCGTTTGCCTTTCTCGTATTTTGAAAGCTCATAGCTCAGTGATCTGTAGAAGGATTTATATAATCTAACTACCAATAGAATCGAAAATCTTCAACTTGAACGTGTATTACAACAATATTGAAGTTTTTCAATAGTACACTATTGAAAAACCTGTTTGATTTAACCCATGACAGCACCAGCCAATCAGAACGCGAGATGTCTGTATCTATACAAGAGCATCCATATAAAAGTTGAATGGTTCACTTTTCCTATCATTTGCTGAGCAACTCTTCCCGAAACAAGACACACGACAGCAACATCGAGGACCTGTCGTCTCATTGTTTCCCGATATGAATGCACGAGACACCGTCAGCACAATGACACCGAAAAAGGCAGCCAAAAAGTCCAGCAAGGCCCATTACCGAAACAAGACACACACGAGAACCATCTCAGATCTCAATATTTCCTACCAAAAGATTCATCAAGATGGGAGTTAAAATAATTTGCACCGTCACTAACACATTCAATTACGAACGGCAATGCGAAAGCGAAAGTGATGATTTTGAACACATCTTTATACTAGTTTACAAATATGCCGTGCGAAACTGAGTTGCCACAGATCAATATGTATTTTTGTCGCGATTACTTTAGTATGCGGCCGAAAACAAAAATTGTTAGAACAAATGTTTCCACTTGATTTGCGCATTCTACTTTCCAGGCGTATCAGAACTGGCTAAACTTAAAGCAATTCTAAATATTTCTTTATCACAGTGATGTGGTCATCCTGAAAAGGACGGGGTTTTCAACGGATGGCCAGCTGCAGATGGCGAGGGATGATTTTAGAGATGGGCAATTCGCTCCTGAGCTGTTCCAGTGAATCGAATCATTGAAGTGAGCTGACAGCTCACAGCTCTTTTCAAAAGAACCGCAGCTCACCAGCTCACTCTTTTGCTACCCAGTTCACTGCATTATGACGCAGGGAACACGCTACGAGCTGATCGGATCTTCGGCTCTTTAAGAGATTCAATTTAGTCGACATCAATTAAAGATAAATTATTTCGCATGGCATTCATTGCATCATTGCAAATCAATGATTCAATTTCGATCATGCATTTGAAAAAAATCGGTGCATAAGAAAAACGGCGCACAAAATGAACCTTAAGTTCAAAATAAAAGAGCTGATGAGCTGATACATCGAATCGATTCACTTTGGTGAGCTGATCGGTTCGGAGCTGTTCACCAAAATGAGCTGTTTTGCACGCCTCTAGATGATTTTCGTTTTCGTTGTCATGGGCAGCGTTACCGGTCCACTCCAACACTTCGGCAACCAAGTACTCCATCACTGCCGCCAGATAGACCGATGCACCAGCACTGACACGCTCGGCGTAGTTCCCCTTCCGAGGCAAACGATGGATTCTGCCGCCAACTGGGCACTTCAGAGCAGCACGGTTTGAGCGGGACTTTACCTTGCCCTTAATTGTTCCTCCACAATATGCTGTTAACAGCTCGACGACCCATTCAGTATTACTGGCTGCCGCTCTGCTAACTCTCTCTATTATATCGTTTCACTGTTTCCCGTTCTGCGTATAGGAAAGGAATTCTAACAAAGGGGACGTCCTACCGTGCTACCACTAGCACGTATAAAAGGAAATGTGATGTGAGAAATAGCGTCATTTAAGTTAAAGCAGCTACTCTGTACGTACGTCCATTTCGTCATCTAACACTCGATGTGGATAGACGAATAACCTACTACGACTAATTTCGATTTTGTTTTATTTTTTATTCGCAGTTGTCTACCTACCCAAGTTATGGGTAAAAACCGCCATAGATCCGAGAAGGATCCAAAGGATGCTAAGCGTCTGAAGCCAAGTGATGTACAGGTAAACGACCGTTTGCTGAGTAAAAACCAATATGCTGATCTGCCAGTAGATGTCGAAGAGGAACTGCAGAAGAAGGAAAAAATGCCGCCTTTCTACCTGAAGGGCTTCCCACCAACTCTACGCTCGGATTTCAACACACTGATCAGCAAAGGACTACAGGCAACAATCCGTTTATGTACTGAAGGCTACAAAATAACTGTTCCGACTTTGAACCACTACAAAGGAGTGGAATGCTATCTGAAGCAGACAAAAGCGGAATACTTCACACACGATATTGCCGCCAACAAACCTATGAAGGTTGTAATTCGAGGACTACCCGACATGATGGAAGCCGAACTAAAGCAGGCACTGTCGGAGGCTGGACTAAAGCCTTTGATGGTATTTAAAATGAAGCGCCATAATACGGACAAAAAGTTTAGAGATCAACTGTACCTGATTCATCTGGAGAAGGGCTCCATCACCATGAGTCAACTGAAAACGATTAAATCGTTATTTCACATAATCATCGAATGGCAAAAGTATAAACCGGTACATCGGGATGTCACACAGTGCACGAACTGTTTGAACTACGGCCATGGAGCGAGGAATTGTCACATGAAAAGTCGGTGCGGGAAATGTGCCGAACCACACAATACCAACGATTGCCTACTAGATGACATCGCTGTAAAATGTGTGAACTGTGATGGCGACCATCCATCTACTAGCAAATCGTGTCCCAAACGTGCTGAGTTCACAAAAATTCGACAACAGGCATCCCGTAAACAATCAACGCACAAGAATGTTCCACAGAAGGATGAAATTAATTTCCCACGGCTCCCACCGAAGAGGGATATTCCGAATTTGCCGCCACTTCCTCGCAGCAATCCAAAGACTTCAGCCTCTGGATCCCAAAAAGAATCTTCCTCAAGAATCCCTCCTGGATGGGGCAATAATCAACCACAAGCAAAGGATGACTCTGGTGATTTATTCTCTGCTGAACAACTGATCGTCATTTTTGAAACAATGACAACAAAACTACGAAACTGCAGAACGCGGTTAGATCAAATCAACGCCTTAGGCAAATTCATCATCGAATATGCAATATAATGAGTTGGTTATAGTAAATTGGAATGCTTGCTCACTCAGGAGCAAAACTGCTGAATTGTCCGACTTTCTTCAAGAGAAGAATGCCGATATTGCTATTTTAACTGAAACTCATCTTAAACCTGAAATTTCTATTTTTATTTCCAATTACAGGATTCACAGGCTCGACAGGACAACTACCAGAGGAGGGGGAGTTGCCATTGCCGTTAAACGATCCATTCAGCACAGGCTTCTGTCAGCCCTTAAATTGCAACTCATAGAAGCCATCGGAATTGAGATTACAACGACGATGGGACCCATCATCATCATTGCAGCGTACTGCCCCAAACAAACCAATCTTCGAGATGGTACGTGTGCATCATTGAAGCGAGATCTGGCTATGCTCACTCGACGACAGAACAAATTCATCATTGCTGGGGACCTGAACGCACGGCATGAGCTGTGGGGAAACAGAAGACAGAATCGAAACGGATTCGTACTTGCCGAAGATTACGAAGCTGGACAATACAACATCTTCGCTCCGGATCAACCAACGCGACTTTCCAGATCGGGAGTTCATTCCATTTTGGATATATTCATCAGCAACATCGCCATAGACAGCTCTCCGGTTGTCTTCAACGAGCTCTCTTCCGACCACTTTCCAGTAATATTGACGTTGGGATCTTCACCAGAAACAGTGCCTATTCAACCTCGGAGGAACTATTATCGCACCGATTGGGTCCAATTTCAACATATCGCCGACCAACTTATTAATATCGATTTGCCACTTGATTCCCCGATGGAAATCGATGCAGCCCTATCTTCCTTCCAGCATTCAATCACAGTCGCTCGTGATAGGACGGTTCCAGTACAACATATGCCGAGTTCCTCTCTTCAAATTGACAGTGTCACCAAGAAACTCATCCGACTTCGAAATATCTACCGGAGGCAGTATCAACGAACTGGCATTCTAGATAGGAAGACTACTTATAACAACTTAACTAGGATAATCCAGGAAAGGATATCTGAGCTTCGCAACAGGAACTTCCAGCAAAAGCTTCGAGTAATTCTCCCACATTCAAAGCCCTTCTGGTCCTTAACGAAGGTGCTTAAGAAAAAACCGAAGCCTATTCCTCCTCTGATGTCACCCCAGGACGCAGCTGAAGGAATACCTTTAATCACACCAGTAGAGAAGGCAAATGCGCTAGGCCAGCAGTTTGTGTGTTCTCACAATTTAGGACTTAACATTGTTAGTCCATATGAAAGAGCCGTTGCTGATAGCGTAGCTGAGGTTGACCAATCAGACAGCTTGGTTCCTGAGGAAAGTAGAGTCACTGCGAATGAGCTGATGGCTTTTGTGAAAAAATCCAAAAATATGAAGGCCCCCGGTTTCGACAACACATTCAACATTGAGCTGAAACATTTGAGTATTCGCTCATTTGTCTTCTTAGCTAAAATTTTTAACAGGTGCTGGGAGCTTGGTTACTTCCCTTCAATGTGGAAGTTAGCTAAAGTTATCCCAGTTTTGAAACCGGGGAAAGATCCTTCCTTTTCCAAGAGCTATCGGCCCATCAGCTTACTCTCTGCCCTATCCAAGCTGTTTGAAAAGTCAATACAAAGGCGAATTCTTGCTTTTGCAGATGAACAGGATATAATTCTGGAAGAACAGTTTGGGTTCCGGAAAGGAAGATCCACCATCCACCAGCTCACAAGGGTTAACAACGTCATCCAGCAAAACAAAGCAGTGTCCAAAACGACTGCCATGGCAATATTGGATATTGAAAAGGCATTCGATAATGTGTGGCACGATGGCCTGGTGTTCAAACTGCATCGGTATAATTTTCCCATGTATCTTATTAAAATTATCAAAAATTATCTTGCAGATAGAGCATTCCAGGTTTCTCTGAATAATGCACTTTCAGAAAGATTTACTATTCCTGCTGGTGTACCCCAGGGAAGTATCCCATTCTATACAACATTTTCACATCAGACATCCCACCTCTTCCAGGTGGTGGTGTTCTGTCACAATTTGCTGATGATACTGCCATTCTTTACAAAGGTCGTGTCATTAATGCTCTGAAAAATAAACTACAGACAGGTCTGGACGCTTTAACGGAATATTTTACAAGCTGGAAAATTGTGATCAATGCAGCAAAAACTCAGGTCATCTTGTTTCCACATTCAAGATCTCCAAAACTTGTTCCATCAGACGAATGCAGAATACGATTCGGTGATGAGGTCATTCAATGGTCCGATGAAGTTATCTATCTAGGACTCACCTTTGACAGACATCTGATATTCAGGTCACATGTTGACAAAATCGTGCAAAAATGCAGCATACTCATTAGGTCTCTGTATCCGCTGATTTGTAGAACATCTAAACTATGCCTGAAGAATCAGATGGCTGTCTATAAACAAATCATCTACCCCGCAATTGAATACGCAATCCCTGTTTGGCGGGGCTGTGCACGAACACACAAACTTAGGCTTCAGCGCATTCAAAGTAAGATCTTAAAGATGATTCTAAATCTACCCCCTTGGACAAGAACTAGTGAAGTACATGAGATGGCCTCACTGGATATACTAGAACAAAAATTCGAACAATACTGCACGAAATTTGAAGAGAGGTGCTCAATCTCTGAAATACAAATAATTCAAAATTTGTACGTATTAGGTTAAGGATAGTTATAAGTAGGTAGACATTTTATAAATAATTAAAATAAATATTATGATTAAACATTAGTATGTAAAACAAGAGTAACTATAACACCTAATATTAATAACGAATCGTATGAACAACAAAGATGAAAGGCCAAAGGGTCAAAACACTTGTACTGTAAAATGTTGATGTAATACACAAAAATAAGATTAATAAACAGATATTTATGCATATGCATGCTGTACGTACGAGACACCGTCAGAACGATGGCTCTGAAAACAGATAGAAAAGCAGATTTGTACCGTCACTAACACATTCAATTACGAACGGCAATGCGAAAGCGAAAGTGATGATGTTGAACACATCTTTATACTAGTACGGGGTCGTGTGAAAATATGCCATGCGAAACAGGGTTGCCATATATACAGGTTAATCTGTATTATTATTATTACTATCATTATTATTAGAATCACTCTTGCATACCGAAGATCGTAGATACATTTCAGACCAGGGGTGGCATTATGTATCTCGATTCGACTGAAATTTTATCGAATCGACCACGTTTCGTATTATGGTTCTCGATTCGAAGTCGATCATCGAGCTTCGTTCGACTTCACTCGAAGAAGTATTAGATTATCGAGAAGTTTTGGCATTATGGAACCAAAACAATCTAGCTCGTAAACGACTCAACTCGATAAGAAATGGTCGAAAGCCTTATTACTATCGACTATGAGTTTTCGAATACGTTTCTTTTTTATTTAGTATTGATAATCTTTATTTTAATGCATTGTTTTGTATATCGTTGTATATATTTTGTGTGTTTGGCATATTATGTACAAGTCGAACTGTTTAGAAAGCATATTAATTGAAAGCTGCGTGGTGTTTACTTAAAATAACAAAAGTAAGTCGAAACTAATCTATGCCCAGTAACTGTAGTTTGTAATAATATCCTGTGGAATGAAAACGTCGCTCAAACGGATTGTAGGAAAAAGCTTATTCGCTCGATAACAATGAGCAAATAATGTTTTTACCCATATATCTAACTCAAGTAAATTGAAAAATTTGTCCAAACACCTTGAAAGTATTTAGAATATTCCAAAAGCATCACAATCTCGTGCTATTAGCGTGTATTTGACTCTTCAATAGTACCTAAATAGATTATGAAGACTACAAAGAATGGGTTGCTCCTGGTATATTAGCTAAAGCAATATCTCCTAATAAATATGATAAAATACTACAAAGAAAGCAGCAAAACCTAAAAACATTTGAATAAAACTACACATATGGATGACGTAAATTGTGTTAGACTTGAAACAATACATGAAAAATACAGATTTTTTTTAATTATAATTTCAAAAGTTCATCGATAAATTGTGTACAAGAACACGATTGAAAAAATTCTTTACGTTTTCAAATGGAGTGGAAACGAATCTGCTTCTTGATTTAAATTTCAGAAATGTGTTCATGTTAATTTCGTGCGGCAACTTAAAACCGCAGTATTACAAACAGTTGAATTCTTTTCAGTACTTGAACTGAATAAATGTAATCGAAAATACTCGAACAATAATTCAGTTTAATTTTTTTCATGATTGCAATGTATATGGTATGTTATGACCAGAGATGCCAGATATTTTCATAGAAAAACTGTATCTGTATTTATCTGTATTCGCTAATAAAATGAAATTTCTACAATACAATTATGTTAAAAGGTGTTTTTCCAATAGATTATGGCTATAGAGTGGTAGATTAAATTTCATATCTTATATTATATTCATCGACGAAATTTTATAGTTTTTTCCTATCAACAACAATTGAATTATGGTGCTATATACTTGTCTAATTTGAAAATGTTCACTTCATAAGTTGAGATGGATTTCCAAAACCCAATATGCAACGTCGAGTCAGGAAATACAACTGTCAGTCTGGCAATAATGTTTCATGACTAACTAACTTTTAAGTTCAATTTAGTTACAAATTTTAATATAAATGGATTTCAGTGTGCTTCATTAAATATCTGCACAAAAAATATATATTTTAAAAAGTGATTTGTACGTTGATTTCTAAACGTTTATCTCGTCATTGCAATCAAATACTAATAGATAGCTCAAATACTAATAGATGGTTTAATTTTTTCCATAATACTTCTGGGGAAATCTGTATAAATCTGTATTAAATTTAAGAAATCTGTAAGAAATTTGTACTTTATATTAAATCTGTATGCGCATGTGAAAATCTGTATAATACAGATAAATCTGTATAAATGGCATCTCTGGTTATGACAGTTCGAGCAGCGTCAGTCGAAATCTTGTACCACATTGTTAGGATCTCGATCACGAGGTCGAAAGCGATACGTAATGCCTCAGTTCAGTCGAATCGACTTCAAAAATAATCGTTTCGAGCAACTCGATTC
Organism: Malaya genurostris; assembly: GCF_030247185.1. Taxonomy (NCBI): domain Eukaryota; kingdom Metazoa; phylum Arthropoda; class Insecta; order Diptera; family Culicidae; genus Malaya; species Malaya genurostris. The sequence continues at coordinate 24,163,627 of NC_080571.1, read as the reverse complement.
GAGATGCATAATGTCAGCCCAGGCCATTGCAATTGTCTCGTACTGAAATTTCGAGAAGAATCAGATATCTTCGAACTTCATAGCTTCAATAAAAATAAACTACAAATTTGTCGTACCTAGCTTCCTATATTAGCAAATTAAAAAGGAATTGTTTCAAGTTTGGAATATATAGTTGTAGAATAGTAGCTATTTAATGTAACAAATCTGTACTTTAATGTAGGTGTATCGCTTCAAATTCTATTAGTGAAAAAGAGGAAAGCTTGCACAATTCATACAATCAATCAACTAACTGATATTCGGAAAAGTGATGGGAGCGTGTCAGTTTTTTCATATTCACGACATCCAGTTATGTCTCTGACATTACTCACCCGCCTTTTTTATTTAGAACGTTAAAAAGCGCACTGAACAGAGCGAAATTCTGAATATAGATAAACTGGAGCAGACGACTATGCCACTACAGATTAACTTAACGGGGATAGATACAACAAACCGGAAAACGAGGGATTAATAATAAAAGTGTTTCGCCGTAGTTGCGTAAAAAAATAATAATATTAAATAAATAACAAGATGGAAAACAGCAAATCAACGTTATTACCGTTCGACACCTCCAACACGGAGTCTATCGGAACTCGATGGAAGAAATGGAAACGATCGCTAGAGTTGTTCCTAGAAGTGAATTGCGTCGCTCTTGCGTCTAGAAAGAAATCCTACCTGTTGCATTTCGGCAAATACATGACATTTTTTATGATACACCTGGTCACGATTTACTTCCTCCAGGCGATTCAGACGTATATAAAGAAGCGATAAAATTACTGGATGCTTATTTTGCACCATTTTTCAATATACCGTATGGTCGATATATATTTCGGCAAATGAAGCAAGCGGAGGATGAGTCTGTTGAAAGATTCGTGTCCCGTTTACGGGAACAAGGGCGCCTTTGCGAGTATGGTAATTGTAGAAGAGTAGACCGGTTAAAGAAATAAAATAACTAAAACAAAACAATGTCTTATCCTCATCCGAAAACAAAACGGTACAAATCTTTTCCGTGCACTAAATTGACAGAGCGAGATCTAGTTTCTCTCTCTTCCTTGTAGCAGTGAACTAGTTTCTACCTGAATTGAACGAGGAACAACTATTATGCCGATAGGGCAGCTTGCCTATAAAAAATTGTGTGTTTCAACTGGAACGGGCATTCTTGCGGATAATTTTGAAGCAGCAGCATCTAACTGGAAACCATCTATTGGACCTGAGATGACAACAGCAACACTTGGGATCAGCTACACGGCAGCATTATGGCGAGCTACGAAGACAGCGGTTGTGATTCACGGAAATGCGACGATACGGGAAAGCAGTCAAAAAGGAAACGGCCGACGGAAACAAAGAGGGACGAAACCATCCAACAGCAGCATCTGGACAGAGAGGGCACGGCGATTCACGACAGTAATGTATTGGACATGCGAGTTACTGAACAGGTGTTTGATAGCAGTTTATCAGACGAGCTGCGCGAAGTGATCATCAAGAAGAAAATATTGCAAGTAGAGGAAATTGTTCAAGAAGCCCGTATTTTGGAAACCGTGCATCGGAATAAGGAAGCAATGAAGAAAAACGAAATCTCTGTTGAACCGAACACGGTAAACATAGTCAAAAAAGGACCTGTTAAAGAAAGGTGTTATCGTTGTGGGAACAGTGGACATTTTGCAAACGATAAATGTTGTCCTGCAAAGAACAAAGTTTGCGACGGTTGTAAACTAGTCGGACATTTCCGGAAGATGTGCAAAACCAAATCCTCGAATCGAAGAATTAACGGAAATAAAAGTGAAAAGAATGTGTGGCAAGTGGATGGATCTGAAGGCGAAGAAGTCGGTGAGAGCTGCAATAGTACAAACAGTGAAGATAGCGATGACGATGTACAACAAATTTACGCTACCGGAAACAAGCATGACATGGTTACATGTTGTACAGGTGGTGTCAAATTGAGGTGGATCGTAGACACTGGTGCGCACGTGAATGCCATAAACCGGAAAACATGGCACTACCTGAAAGCGAATGGATGTAAATTTAGCGCAGCAACAAAATCACGAGAATTTCTTCGTGTCTACGGAGACGGCAAGCTAAAGGTCCACAAAACGTTCAAAACGCGTTACCCACGAGGTGTATGTCGTAAACAACGAAGTAGGTGCAAACCTACTGTGCAAAAATACATCGTTGAAGTTGGGAATCTTGGAGATTCATGAAGACGTTACAAATGAACAATCACTGAAAGTTGTAAAGATAAAGGATTGGCAGGTGAAACTGCAAATCGATAAATCTATAGTCCCAGTTCAACAACCTTGTAGGCGTTTACCGATCCCGTTACAAGGCGTAGTTGAAGAAAAATTGAATGACCTATTACAACAAGATATAATCGAACCAGTGCCGCTGAAAATAACTTGGGCATCTCCTTTATTATCGACCCCAAAAGATGGAGGAAAAAGTGTAAGCATTCCATCAAATTGAGTTGCACCCTGCGTCTCGTGAAATCACTACGTTTGTAACTCTTACCGCATATTATCGTTACAAACGACTGATGTTCGGGATAAATTGTGCCGCAGAAATTTTTCAGCGGGAAATCGAAAGAATATTAAAGGGCTTAAATGGTGTACGAATTTTTATCGACGATATCCTCGTGTACGCACAATCGAAGGAAGAACACGATGTAAGAGTGAAATAAGTTCTACGTCGACTCGAGGAACATGGTATAACAGTGAACCTCAAGAAGTGCGAGTTTGGGAAGAGATCCGTAAATTTTATGGGACATACTTTATCCGAGAAAGGAATCTTACCAATGAACGATAAAATATGTGCCATTCAATCTTTTAGGTACCCCAAAAATGCTACTGAAATACGTAGCTTCCTCGGCCTAGTGAACTACGTCGGTAAGTTCATTCCAAATCTTTCGGAGAGATCAACTGCCCTGCGACAAATGACATCCCATGGCAGAAAATTCGAATGGACGAAAGAACGGCGACAAAGTTTTAAAAATCTGTTTTAATCCACCTAGTGGTGTAATGATGCCTTTCTCATGTATAATATTGTGGTATTCTAGTCAAAAATTTTCTCTTCGATTTTTGAAAGAAACCAAGAGATTGTTTGTGTATAACATACAGAATAAAACAGTGCTTTGATTGCGTAGGTCATCCTTGAGAAAACGAAGTGGGTTCACTATTATATGCACTTCCGTCACCGGAACCCGAGAACCGGTATAATCAAAGTCGGTTCGTACGGCCACCAACTAACATGACATACAAACTCTACTAGTACGCACTCTAAATTACGATTTAAATGTTTGTTGCATCCGAAAATAGGTAGTAATTTTTGGTAGGACCATAAGACCTTTCAAGTGATTCTAAGATTGGGAATAACGGTTATTATTCCAGTGTAGACATTTTTTACGGTTTTTATTTCGCCGGTTTAAGTGACGGTGTACAATATTGAACACACTTTACCATATAACTCCGGAACCGGAAGTCGAATCCGGATGAAATTCAGGAATTCCGTATGGGACCACGAGACCTTTCATTTGAATCTAAGTTTGTCAAAATCGGTTCAGCCATCTCCGAGAAAACCTAGTGAGATTATTTGACACATACGCACACACACATACATACACACACACACACACACACACACACACACAGACATTGCTCTGCTCGATGAACTGAGTAGAATGGTATATGACACTTGGCCCTCCTTGCCAATTTTCACTAGTCGGTTTTTCAAGTGATTGCATAACCTTTCTACATATATGAGAAAGGCAAAAACCGGGAGGAATTTTTTTTTAATTTGGCTTTCAAAAATTAAATGATTACAATTGAATAATTCTCAATTTCAATTTTTTATACTTTTCTAAAGAAATAAACCCAAATACATAAGTTATTAGAAGTATATCCGTAGAGAAAGCAGAAATTCGTAGATATACATCAGCGTTAGAAATTTTCATATAGGCTTTTCGGAAACACCAATCTGTTGTGGACTTCACGTACGACCATAATTCAATGTTACTTAGTAACCGGCATCAAACATAGCGAACAAATCACCGGTGGCGCTTGTCGCGAATAGCAATCTCTATTTACGATCGGAAGCGAAAGTTTGCAAAAAAAAGGCGGGTGGGTAATGTCAGAGACATAACTGGATGTCGTGAATACGAAAAAACTGGCACGCTCCCATCACTTTTCCGAATATCAGTTAGTTGATTGATTGTATGAATTGTGCAAGCTTTCCCCCTTTTCACTAATAGAGTTTGAAGCGATGCACCTACACACTTAAATTTTTTAGCTGAGTCTCGGCAATAAAATGCCGAGATTCGCACAGCCGAGTAATCAGCAATCATCTCGGCAAAACTAAAATTACTGAGCGTCTCGGCACCCTCAAATTTGACAAACGTCAAATATTGCCGAAATCGTCAGCATAAGATTTACTGTTTGCTCAGTGAAACGTTCACTGAATATTCGGCAATCCAATAAAACGAAAAAATGAAAAAATAAATTACCGAATCATCAGCAATTAAAAATCTAGTCAATTAATTTTGTTTGTAATTTCTCAACATTATAAACACGCCATTCAGGATCTAAAATTCATTTTATTAAAGGCTTAAAGGAGGCTTACAAATTTGTTGCCAGTAGTGCTTAAAGCCTCTACCTGAAAACATGTAGCATAAAAAAGCGGCGTTTCCGGATGCGGCCACCTTGAGTCGAGCTGGAAATATGAAAATAAAAATATATATTGATATTTGGCTTACAAAAATGTTCAATATTTTATTATGCATATACGGTATTGTTCAAAAAATAAACTTACTTTGATCTATTAAATTATTCCATGCATTGGGTTTTTTTTCGCATATCCCCAAAGTTTTGTCTCGAGGACGCTTTGAGCCCCGTGTTGGGTGTTTTTCCCTTATAATCGCGAGTGCTCTGATAAAGTCGCTTTTTATAAAGCAAAACATGTCAATATATTTATTCAATATTATTACTTGCAAGTGGTTCCTCGCTTCTTCGAAGATTATCCATTTTTTCACTCAAGAATTTCATCAGAAAATAATCGCGCAATGCGAAGCGAAAATGTAACGCGGCAATAAATGACAGCTGTCGTGCTGAATCTCGGCAACAGCTAGCGCATATTCCGAAATCTCGGCAAACGTCTCTGCTGATGTTGGCATATCTGTTGTTTACTGATAAATTCAGCAAGCAATTATGCTTAATTTCGGCAAAGTCAAGCATTTTACCGAAATATCAGTGAATGCATTTAACGAAGCTCAGAAACATGCGTATTGATTACTGAGCAATCAGCAAATTTACGTGTTGCTGATCAGTTTCGGCATTTTATTATGCCGAGCTCAAGAAATGGTTTTAAGTGTGTACATTAAAGTACAGATTAGTTACATTAAACAGCTACTATTCTACAACTATATATTCCAAACTTGAAACAATTCCTTTTTAATTGGCCAATATAGGAGGCTAGGTACGACAAATTTGTAGTTTATTTTTATTGAAGCTATGAAGTTCGAAGATATCTGATTCTTCTCGAAATTTCAGTACGAGACAATTGCAATGGCCTGGTCTGAAATGTATCGACGATCTTTGGTATGCAAGAGTCATTTTAATAATAAGAATAATAATAATAATAATAATAATAATAATAATAATAATAATAATAATAATAATAATAATAATAATAATAATAATAATAATAATAATAATAATAATAATAATAATAATAATAATAATAATAATAATAATAATAATAATAATAATAATAATAATAATAATAATAATAATAATAATAATAATAATAATAATAATAATAATAATAATAATAATAATAATAATAATAATAATAATAATAATAATAATAATAATAATAATAATAATAATAATAATAATAATAATAATAATAATAATAATAATAATAATAATAATAATAATAATAATAATAATAATAATAATAATAATAATAATAATAATAATAATAATAATAATAATAATAATAATAATATTATTAATAATAATAATAATAATAATAATAATAATAATAATAATAATAATAATAGTACAGATTAATCTGTACATATATGTATGTATAAATAAAATACAGATTAACCTGTATATATGGCAACCCTGTTTCGCATGGCATATTTTCACACTACCCCATACTAGTATAAAGATGTGTTCAACATCATCACTTCCACTTCCGCATTGCAGTTCGTAATTGAATGTGTTAGTGACGGTGCAAATTATTTTAACTTCTCGTGTGTTGCCGAAACAATGGCAACAGTTGCTCAGAAAATGGTAGGAAAGCGACAAAATTCAACTAGTTCTTTATGATAATCTTTAGCACTCAAAAGTGCTTTGAATTGTCTGAAAAGCTCTCTGAAAAGTGCTTTGAATGGGCCTTGCTGGACTTTTTGGCTGCCTTTCTACCGCTTTTCGGTGTCATCGTGCTGACGGTGTCTCGTACATTCAGAGTAGCTGCTTTAAAATGACGCTATTTCTCACATCACATTTCATTTTATACCTGCTACTGGCAGCGGTGTACGGACAGCCCCTTTGTTAAAATACCTTTCCAGTTCGCAGAACGGGAAACAGTGTGACGACAGACCCTCGATGTGCTCTCGTGTGTCTTGTTTCGGGAACAGTTGCTCAGCAAATGGTAGGAAAAATGAACCACTCAGCTTTTATATGGATGCTCTTCTACAGAAGCAGACATCTCGCGTTCTGATTGGCTGGTGCTGTCATGCGTCAAATCAAACAGATTTTTCAATAGTGTACTGTTGAAAAACTTCAATGTTGTTGCAATACACGTTCAAGTTGAAAATTTTCGATTCTATTGGTAGTTAGATTATATAAATCCTTCCACAGATCACTGAGCTATGAGCTTTCAAAATACGAGAAAGGCAAACGCGCCTTATGAACTATCCTCTTTGATACTCGTTTATACCAAACATTTCAGAAAAGTTTAATATTGAACTATTTGAGATTATGTCACAGAACTGAAAATTTTATCATAAAATTGTGATCATATTTCCGATGGTATGTAGCAAGAATTATGTTGATTCATTAGATACAACAGGAGATATTAACGATCAAAAACTTATCACTCTCTCAGAAGGTAAATTTTGAAAAGGCGCCCCATAGTAAAGTAAGTCGTATTCACGACAAAAAAACGTTTGCTATAAATGTTATACTTCTTGAACTCACTGGACGATGGTATATTAGTAACTGAAGGTTCTAACTTAATAAAATTAGCTTTAGAATCCTAGATAGTGTTTCGCAATCATTTGCCTATTTTTCAAATTTAAAGCTGTTGAAAGGAGAGTTTTAAAATTGTTTCTATATGACTTCGAAGTTCTAGGCTAATAATAGATAAAGTGAGCCCAGCTTTTAACCTATTGACATCAAGGATCTTTCCTTATCGTGAATCGAGTATACGATAATTGAATTGTGAGTTCTCCGTCTTTGGAATCAATACGTCACGTCTTGTACAAATATAAGTGGATATTCGGATATAAATATTTACAGTAGTAATACAGTGTTCGATACGAAAAACAAAAACGTTTATAACACTATACCCGATGAGCAATACAGTTTGAAATGTTCTACAACTAATAAAAATGTGTACCGTAACTACATATCTTACTGGTAATACGCTACTAAACTGCACTTTACCCGCTATTCTATTTATGTTATATTAGGCAATATACTTCACAGTTTCACAATTTAATGTCTGACTTTTGTAATCGTATTGTCCTCCTCTTCGTTGGACGCATCCTAGAGCTATTGTTTTCGAGAACATATTTGTTAGAATTAATTGTCAACCAAACACCCTTTTCGATCGATCTTCAGTCCTTTCCTCAACAAAATTCAAACACAGCACCCATTATTTACAGAAACAGCAATCCACCAGTCTGCTACTACCAACCGATCGCACTAGTTAACAGCTCGGTAATCCACCGGCCAAGGTAACGCATCAAGCGTAGCACGCATTGTAACACCCGTACCAGCAAGTTCAGCGTCAGCCGAACAAACCGGAAGACATTCTTCGGCACCGATGCGCGGCCAACAGCTGCTGGCAGCGAAAATTGATTCTACAATTTGGATTCCGTTACCACCGCTCCCTGGAAGGTCAGATACTCGAACGGTAGCAAGTCACAGTATTTCTGCAGCATTCCGTTGATCTCCCGGATGCGAACGGTGTCCACGGTGAAGATTGTGATGTCATTTCTGTGGAAGAAAGTGGAATTTAAAGTGTTTGCGAAGAAAGCGGAATTTACGAAGCATACTCTTTTGTCTTGTTGATGGCCCCTAGGGTGACTAGTGAGTGCAGTGCTAGATTGATGCTGTCCAACGAGAGACAGTAGGGATGCACATTTTTCTCCTTCCTCAGCAACAGCTGTTCGATGTGTTCTTGTACTTTGGCAAGGTAGTCCTTTTCTTTGAAGGGTTCCGAAAGCTGGAACAGTGAAAGGAATTAGTGATCAATTGGTTATTGATTATCGGTAAAAGATGACTTACTTGATTGCACAGCACTGCTGTAACCTGCATGTAACAGCAGACAAACGGTCCAATAGAACTTAGGTATACGTTTCCGTGATTAGAATTGGCTGACAATCGGACCATCTCGTCCGTTGTCCCCCGGATCAATAGCCCGAAGCGCATTAAATGCTCCACGGCTAGATCGAAATCTCGTGCTTCCCTTCGTACGTGGAATACGAATTCACTAGCGAATAGATTCCGCAACTCTCCGACTGCTTGTCTCAGCTGATCCTGATGGACTTCTTCACCCGATGATAGATTCTTGATGGTCAGCAGCACAAGTGCGGGTTCCACTAGCCAGTGTAGACAAGGATTAGAATACAGTTGAAGAGTGAAAATTGGCACCGATAATCTCATGACAACATCCGACAGGTTGTGTCCTTTAAGTTTTCGTTTGTCAACCTCGTTGAAATCGTGATGGGTAGTAGCGATCACCAGGATCTGATCCGAGGTTAGCTGTAGAATGTTTCGATGTACGTTTAGTGCTTCGGCGATGCTAGTTTCTATTAGTTGGTTGTCAGTGTCGACATCACCGGTTTTCTGCACTGTCGTGATTGCTCCGAGATCCTTGAACATATCCAGCATGCTGCTGAGCCCTTCCACCAGTTCCGGCAGGGTGATGGATTGGCCGAGATACTTTTGATAGTTATAGTAAATTGATATCAGGTGGAATGTGGTTAATACGATTTTTTCCTGCTGTAGATGAACCACGTCGAAGGCAAGATTCTGAATCATCCCCAGTTCGGATTTGGACAAGGTTTGCACGTGACTCGGGTTCATCGCATGCCGCTGTCGGTCAAGCTGACTACCGAAGTATTCCTTCGCCGAAATTGCTTCTCCGAACTCGAAATAAATGGAACCGTAATTTTCCTTCAAGATGCTCATTGCCTTCAGAAGACCTTTGGTGGATTCCTTCGGTTTGGGAACGCCCAACAGTTCATACACAAACAAATGCTCTTCCAGGGGTCTGTCGTACGACAAACTGACGGGAACGACCAGTACATCGGGAATCTCTCCCATGAACAGTGGTTCCAGGGCCATCGACAGCAGACCGATCTTCGGCGTCAACGCCTTGTTGCTTCTGCTTCGGGTACCTTCGATGAAAAACTCCACACCCCGGTCGTATGCCCGGACCAGTTGGCGCATGTACTCCTTGAAAATTGACCAGTAGGTTTGATCGTTGCCGAAACTACGGCGCATGTAGAATGCACCCGTATTGCGCAGGATGCTACCCATGAAGGCCATCGCGTGGAAATCCATACCGGCTGCGATTCCCGGGATGGCAATGTTGTAGCAGAACGAAACGTACGACATCAGAATAAAGTCCCCGTAGCTTCGGTGACTGGGAAGGTACAGGACCGTCTGGCCGCCGAATTTCGATTTGAGCTGTTTGAGCAGGAAAATGATTTCGTAAGAAAATAGTCATCGGACAGAGCAAATATTAACTTTTTTTTCTCGATTAGATAAACCAAAAGCTATAGGAGAAAAAAACATCTACAAGCTAAGCAAACAAGTTTCCGTAAACCGTTTTGAGTCAGTGATAGGAATCGCTTCCTATCGATTATTGTTTGAATTGCATTCTTCACAAGAAAGTCGATAAAAAAAACCGATTCCAAGAAAAAAAAGTTAATCCACTAAAGATAAGTAATCGAATTTTCGGCCACTCACCTGCTTGAGCCTGGTTTCGTTTACGTACAGGCCGCTGAGAATGCGACCGAAAATGAAATTCAGGATCGTTCCCAGCGTACGAATGGTGGGCAAACTTTCGTCCAAACCGATTTCGTTCAGAATCGCCCGGATAGCGTTGACGATTTCGGTTTTCTTCTTAGAATCTCCTTCCGATTCCTGAAAGTCAGATCAGACACCAAATAAGCGAATCGTGTGAAAAATAAGGAAAGCCGCCCACTCACCCGCCTGATCAACATCTGAATCCTCTCGCTATTCATGACTAGCTTCTTCAACTCCGACGGTGTTACGTGCACGTCCTTCGGGTACGGATGCGCCGGACTGTACCGTTTGGTCATATCGGTCAGGTGGCTCATGCCGGGTCCGAGCAGATTTTTGTAATGATCCAAATAGTTCCGCTCGAGAGTTCCTCCATTCTGGTACTGGCTGGCTGGTGCTGGTCCTCCGTTGACGTGATGCGTTTTGCTGGAGCTCGGGCTCGGTTCGCCGGCAAGATCACTCATCGTATCGATACTAATACTCGACTAGACTTAAGACCAAAGCAAGTCTGATGAAAGAATGCACAAACAAGATAAAACAATTAGTGTCATTGTTGACGATGGTCGCGATAAAATCTATTTGCATTGCACTCATTGCTATATTCCAGACAGCTTTGCGTCCGTAGGTTCAAAACCACGTGAATGAAATATTGTAGAAAAGATTTAGTTGTGGATAAAATGTGTAGTGCCGCAACAACCCGTGTAAGTAAATATTATCACGTGTAAGTATCAGATTATATGGGCGTGTCATTCTTCGTAGTATTTCTTACATAAAAAATAAATAGTGCTTTGGATTTTAGTTTCCAGACTGCATTACAGAAGTAAGTTCACCAAATCTTTGAAGGTAACTAGGTCCAACATGTCAGTTAATGATTAGGTTAATCTGATTTTAGGTATGATTCTCAAAAAACTCAATTTTTTAGTTCATGTTGGCTGCTAAATCTATAAATATAAAATAATAGCGAACAAAGTGTGTGTTGCTAATGTTTTCTGGTATGCGTGGGCCGATCTTCAAATGATTTTTTTTGTTCGAAAGGTGTTGTTTATGCGGAGGTTTTAGGCTATAGTACATAAGGAAAATACTTCGGGAAAGTAGAGAAAAACTAGAAAATTTGTTCGTTTAGAACTGGAAATTTTTCACTCAATGCATGCTAGATTTTCAATGATTGTTTGGCGCGTATCGAGTTATGCAATGCTGCTGCCCGCTGGAGAGCAAAATATGAATACTAGATTATTAATAAAATCGTTTGGCGCCAAACGAGCTGATTTGTGCAAAAATTTCACTGAGCCTACTTGATTCACGTGTTTCTTTATTTCGAATCACATGTTCAATCAAGTAAGGGCGCCAAATGAACAGCATACAGGTCTCCATTTTCCAGTCTATCATTCGTGTTCAATACCGTCAAGTTATAGAACGACTATAAGAAAAGAAAGTGATTTACGAGAGCACGTTATTTTATGATTTGTTTTTTTTCTTAAAATTCCAGAAACTCCAGAAATGTCACCGTTAACTCAAAACCCAAAACTTTTCAGCTCTCAACCTTATGGAGCAATTCCATTTGAATTCGAAGGATGTTTGTTTTTAGGGCTTAAATTTCACATAAGCATAACCAATGCCCAAAAAGCAAAGTTGCATCACCAGTTGTAGTTATACTTCTTGAATTTCATTAGATTAACCCAACCACAACTATGTTATAACAAGTATACTCAAAATTATTTAACTGATCGTACTCTTCAGGTTAGCTATCAGAATTGTAAATCTGAATTGCTACCCGTACGAGCCGGTGTTCCGCAGGGTTCGAGCGTAGCTCCAATCTTGTATAATATTTTCACTTCTGACCTTCCAAATCTACCCGTTGGTTGTCAGAAATCGCTATTCTGTGACGACACAAGTCTGTTAGCCACAGGTAGAAATCTAAGAGTGATCTGCAGTCGCATACAAAGAAGTTTAAATATTTTCAGTGATTATCTGTCAAAATGGAAAATTAAACCAAATGCAGCAAAAACGCAATTAATTATCTTTCCTCATAAGCCAAGAGCTTCTTTTCTTAAACCAAACAATAATCACATTCTCAAATTGAATGGCTTGGAATTGACATGGTCTGACCAAGCTAAATACGTAGGTTTAACGTATGACAAAAAATCACTTTCAAGGATCACATTGAAGGAATCCAGGCAAAGTGTAATAAATATATTAAATGTTTATATCCTCTTATAAACAGAAATTCTAAGCTCTGTCTAAAAAACAAATTGTTAATTTATAAACAAATTTTCAGACCAGCCATGCTTTATGCGGTACCAATTTGGTCAAGTTGTTTTTTTTTTTATTTAAAAGACATCTTTATTCAGGCCTATTTGCGTACAAGCTTTACGTGGCCGATTGAGCCGATTTTTTAAATAAAAAATTCTTTGTATTCGATCTCGTTGTCACCCTTTTTCTAGGGGGAGAGGAGCTTCCATTTCCCTCCTGCGAGGATTGAGGGGCACTTTGTTCGTGGCTCGTCTCGTCGTCCATTGACGCATCGGTGGCATTGTTGATTTCCGTCTTCTTTTCGTTTTCCTTGTTATTCGCAGTCTTGATCTCGTTGCTAGTTGCTGTAGAAGCGCCTTGTTGTACATTGTTTGCAGTTGCTGTTTGGTTAGATGGTGAAGGTGATTTTGAAACAGGAGCACTGCACTCACTAGTTTCCGTTGTTGAGCGGTTGTCCTTGTTTTTGTTTGTTTTGTTTGTTTTCGCGGTCAAGTTGTTGTTCCACCAGGAAGAAAACGCTTCAAAGGATTCAGAATAAAATTCTGAAAATGATTTTGAAGCGTCCTCCCTGGTTTAGCACAAATGAGTTACACAGACTCACAAATATAGAACCATTAGATGTAATGTCACATAATATTATAAGCAAATTCCGACAAAAATCGATGCAATCTTCAATTGAATCGATTCGCTCTCTGTATTAGTTAGTTTAGTAAGTTAGTATATAAGTTCCTTTTCCCCATTACACAATACAAGTAGGTTTAGAATTTTCCCTACACAAAAATCTCAGAATTGCGGAAGCAAATAATGTCCTCATGGTAATAACCAAATCATATATATATAATAGGGCTGAAAAGTCACCACTTGTGGCTGAACACCCAATTTAAATCTTAATAATTTAATTTTAACTCATATTCCAATAAATAGTTATTTAAAAAAAAAAGAATAACAAGTATACTCAATTAATAAATGAAAAAAATTGGAATGAGATGCGAATATAATTTTGTAGGGTACCGGAACTCCCTTCAAGCTCCACTCCAGTAGTCATCTCATATACGAAAACTAATTGTCAGAGTGAGATCTGCTGTCTCTGTTCGGTAGACTCACTTTCAGGGTTGGATGAAAATAACTGCATTCGCTTAGAGTTTTCGCGTCACTATAACAGTAGTATGGCACAATTTTCAAACTATTTCTGTCTGTGTTTCTGTTTCTTGAAGTCGAAACAAAGATATTGTATCTGATTTTATCACAATTCGTTCATGTAATGAAAGTCGAGCAATTTTCAAAATAACTTGGTGACTCTACTAATGAGATGACTATTGATACAATGACCCAACTTCTTTCAAATATTGCTGCATTCAAGTAAATACAAGTGGCTACTTTCAGGTAAATCAAAAGTAAATCCATTCGTCTTCAACAGGAATAATGGCTTGAAATCTTCGAAGGATGTCTTTGTGCTTTTTTTGAAGATTTTGTGCGTAGTTTTCTTAAAATGACCTCCAAATTTTGTGAAATGTTTCAAATTTCAAGTATGGTTCATTTGAGCGCAAACGTCTTCAATTTGCCTAGGCACGATCCAAATTATATCAACCCATTCGAGTCGTTTTTGGGCATATTTTTCTCTCACCATCGCTTCGAGCATATTTTTCTCACAACGCTGCTTCGTAGTGCAAAGTGTACATGACATCCATTGCTGAGATCGATTTAAAAACAATTGTTGATTCGTTTTGATAGAACATGAAAAATAAGGGTGCCCACTGTGCGTGATAAAACAACTTTTATCATTCTACTTCACTGACCGCGAGCAATCACGACCACGCTCTTCTGAAACCGACTCCTACATAGGTCTTTTGATTATTCTCATTTTGTGAGTGCTCGAAATAATTTCCAACCAAATATAATTTTTGAGCTGTGCGAAGTTCGCCTGGACAGCTGCAGGTACAGAGCAAAGCGGAGCAAGAGTAGAAACTACAGGAGCAGGTGCAGAAAGAAAGTTCAAAGTTAAAAGGTTCAGTCGGTGTTGAACAGTCGTTCGCACCGCACGCGTATAGCTCTTGGCTCCTGGAATTTTTTTTCTGGCTACCTAGAGTTTCATTGATTCAAGGCTACCCGAATCACTAACTAAGTGATACAAAGAGTGATATTATTATATTAGTGTTATGTGTATTATGTCATTATTTTTAGTATAGTTGAAAAGATAGTGGTTTTTATGCCTGTTTGAGAACTATGCCATTGGATGTGTTGGTAAACTCAAATGGGCTTTTCCCACTCAAATCATTTAGACTGCAATGTCCGATGATTCAAAACAAATAAATAAATAAATAAATAGAGTGACTAAGTGATACAAAGAGTGATATTAGAGTGACTAAGAAATTAATCAGCCTTTTTTAAGGCTAGCTAGGAGTCTAATCGAAGACTAATTTAGCCTAGTTAATTTAATTTAAAATTTCATTAATTTCAAAAATGCCTGCGTCCAACCGGAAAGGCAACAAGCCTAAGGCTAAAAATAATTCAATACGGAATAAATCACAATCCGTTGTTCAACATTTTTCTAATAACATTCACGATCTTCAAGAATCTGAATGTAAAAATGAAAGACAACGGACGGATTTCCCTTCCGTTGATTCTATGCCGTCTAACAATATTTACGAGATTCTTCCTGAATCCGATTGTAGCGACATAGAAGAAAATTCTTCAAAAATTCCCAAAATGGACGCTTGTCGTTCTGGGAAGAAACATCAATCTATGCCACCAGTGACGGTGATGTTTTCCGACTTCAAAGCATTCCGTACTGAGCTTTCTACTTTTCTCCCGGAAGTAAAAGTCTCATTTCAAATCGGACGAAGAGGAGAATGTCGAGTCTTGGTGGATGGATTGGAAGATTACGAACGTCTTATTCGATATTTGTCCGAGAAACTTCATAAATTTTATTCATATGATATAAAATCAGACAGACCCTTCAAGGCTGTCTTGAAAGGATTATCAAATGATCAAAGTATTGATGAAATTAAAAATGAACTAAAAGAATTGCTTGGTTTTGCCCCTTCCCAAGTAATACTTATGAAAAAAGAGCGAATGGTACTTCTAAACCACGCTCTGGAATTTCCCATGAACTTTACCTAATAGACTTCAATCGAAGTGATGTAAACAATTTGAAAACTTTGAAAAAAGTACGTTTCATTTCCCACATTAAAATTCATTGGGAACATTATAAACGGCATAATCGTATTGCAAACTTAACGCAATGTCGTCGTTGCCAAGGCTTCGGTCATGGAACCAAAAATTGTCATATGGATATACGGTGTTTGAATTGTGGTAAATCGCATTCGAAAGACGATTGTCCAACGAATGAAACCACTGATAAATTTTCATGTTCAAATTGCGATGGAAATCATAAATCCAATTATTTGAAATGTCCTGTCAGGGAAAAAATTTTAAACGCTCGTTCGCTTCGACAACAAGTCAAATCAACGACCTTAAATTTACAGAACATACCTGAAAATCAGAAAACCGTTACAAATGCCACGCCTAATTCGGCACTGATTTCTTCGAAACAAAAAACAGGTACGCCTGCCAATTCGTCTTCTAACGAAAACAATTTATTGACAGGTAGATCGACCTCGTCATCATCTTCTTCTAATGTCAGTTATGCTGGTATATTAGGTAGAAATCTATCACCTATTTCTTCTAATGTAAATAATCAAAACACAGGACCGCCTTGCAGTTCTTCTTCTAACGAAAACAATTTATTAATAGGTAGACCGGCCAAATCATCTTCTTCTAATGGCAGTCTACCTACAAATATTCCTTCAATGCCATTCGCTTCTTTAAATGAAGTCGATTTAGGCGATATAACTGAAAATAAAATGATCTACCTACAAGATCAACTTTTTCAAATGATCATCCTAATGAATTCAACTTCATCACTTTTTGAAGCATTTCAAATCGGATGGAAATTTGCAAATAATATTATAATGAATTTAAAATTTAACAGTGATGTTAAATAATTATTTGAATATTTTAAATTGGAATGCTCGATCTTTGAAATCGAGTGAAGATGAATTTTATAATTTTCTCAAAGTTCACAAAATTCATATTGCCATTGTGACAGAAACTTTTCTTAAACCAAATGTAAAATTGAAAAGTAATCCACATTATGTGGTTCATCGATTTGACAGGTTTATTGGAATGGGTGGTGGAGTTGCCATTTTTGTCCAACGGCAGATTAAACATCGAATTTTACCTTCTTTCAATACTAAAGTTATTGAAAGCTTGGGAATCGAAGTTGAAACCATTCATGGAATTTATTTCATTGCTGGAGCATATTTGCCATTCCAATGCACCGGCGAACAATTAAATTTCTTTAAAGGCGATTTGCAAAAACTTACAAGATATCGATCGAAATTTTTCGTAATAGGGGACTTAAATGCTAAGCATGTCCAGTGGAATTGTAGGCAAAATAACAGTAATGGTAAAATACTTCATAATCAACTCTCAGCTGGTTACTTCACAGTTATTCATCCCAATAATCCTACTTGTTTCTCTTCCGTGAAAAACCCGTCTACAATTGATCTGGTTCTAACAGATCAAAGTCACATTTGTAGTGAACCGATTACTCATGCTGACTTTGACTCAGATCATCTTCCAGTAACATTCAGACTTTCCAACGAAGCTATAATTAATCCAATTAGTTCTATTTTCAACTATCATAGAGCTAATTGGTTGGATTACAGATCGCACATTGAAAATCATGTGGATCATGAAACTATTTTAGAAAATTCTGCGGACATCGACACAGCAATTGATAATTTGAATCAATACATTATCGAAGCTAGAAATCTTTCAGTTCCCAAAGCTCAAACTAAATTAAATTCTCCTATCATCGATGACAATCTTCAACAGCTCATTCGGTTGAAGAATGTTCGTCGACGACAATATCAACGTTCTCGTGATCCTGCTATGAAAAACATAGTTAAGGATTTACAAAAAGAAATTAAACATAGATTTACTCTTTAGCGAAATGAAAATTTCGCTAATGAAGTTGAAAAAATTAAACCATATCCTAAACCTTTCTGGAAACTTTCTAAGGTTCTTAAGAAACCTCAGAAACCAATACCTGCTCTCAAGGAAGGAAATCAAATACTTCGTACAAATGGCGAAAAAGCTCAAAAACTTGCTCAGCAGTTCGAGAGTGTCCACAATTTTAATTTGAACGTTGTGAGTCCTATTGAAAATGAAGTCTCACTGAAATATGATCATATTTCAACTCAAGTGTTATCACACGATGACATTATTGAGACGAATTTTGATGAAATTAAATCAATTATTAGAAAACTTAAAAACATGAAGGCTCCTGGTAATGATGGAATTTTTAATATTCTTATTAAAAATCTTCCCGATGTTGCCTTGAGACTCCTGGTTAAAATTTTCAACAAGTGTTTTTCATTAGCTTACTTCCCAAAAAGATGGAAAAACGCCAAAGTAATTCCTATCCTAAAACCTGATAAAAACCCAGCAGAAACATCAAGTTATCTCCCAATTAGCTTACTTTCTTCTATCAGTAAACTTTTTGAAAAAATTATCTTGTTGAGAATGATGACTCATATAAATGAGAATTCAATTTTTTTACCAGAGCAGTTTGGATTTCGTCATGAACATTCAACTACTCATCAACTTGTCAGAGTAACGAACATGATAAAATCAAATAAATCTTCTGGGTTATCCACTGGAGTTGCTCTTCTAGACATAGAAAAAGCATTCGACAGTGTTTGGCACAAAGGTTTAATAGCAAAAATGTCCGATTTCCAGTTTCCTATTTATTTGATCAAAATGATTCAAAATTATTTAACTGATCGTACTCTTCAGGTTAGCTATCAGAATTGTAAATCTGAATTGCTACCCGTACGAGCCGGTGTTCCGCAGGGTTCGAGCGTAGCTCCAATCTTGTATAATATTTTCACTTCTGATCTTCCAAATCTACCCGTTGGTTGTCAGAAATCGCTATTCTGTGACGACACAAGTCTGTTAGCCACAGGTAGAAATCTAAGAGTGATCTGCAGTCGCCTACAAAGAAGTTTAAATATTTTCAGTGATTATCTGTCAAAATAGAAAATTAAACCAAATGCATCAAAGACGCAATTAATTATCTTTCCTCATAAGCCAATAATCACATTCTCAAATTGAATGGCTTGGAATTGACATGGTCTGATCAAGCTAAATACTTAGGTTTAACGTATGACAAAAAACTCACTTTCAAGGATCACATTGAAGGAATCCAGGCAAAGTGTAATAAATATATTAAATGTTTATATCCTCTTATAAACAGAAATTCTAAGCTCTGTCTAAAAAACAAATTGTTAATTTATAAACAAATTTTCAGACCAGCCATGCTTTATGCGGTACCAATTTGGTCAAGTTGTTGTTCCACCAGGAAGAAAACGCTTCAAAGGATTCAGAATAAAATTCTGAAAATGATTTTGAAGCGTCCTCCCTGGTTTAGCACAAATGAGTTACACAGACTCACAAATATAGAACCATTAGATGTAATGTCACATAATATTATAAGCAAATTCCGACAAAAATCGATGCAATCTTCAATTGAATCGATTCGCTCTCTGTATTAGTTAGTAAGTTAGTATATAAGTTCCTTTTCCCCATTACACAATACAAGTAGGTTTAGAATTTTCCCTACACAAAAATCTCAGAATTGCGGAAGCAAATAATGTCCTCATGGTAATAACCAAATCATATATATAATAGGGCTGAAAAGTCACCACTTGTGGCTGAACACCCAATTTAAATCTTAATAATTTAATTTTAACTCATATTCCAATAAATAATTATTTAAAAAAAAAAAAAAAAAAAAAAAAAAAAGTTAAAAGGTTAATAGCAAATGTCATCGAGGGAACAATTTTGACTGGTAAATTCAAAGGTAAAAAGTTTTTATTATATTTATTTAGTATTTGTTAGAAATTTATGACGTAAATTGGAGAATCTAAAAAAATATAACTTATCATAGAGCAGCTATTCCCAACCTGTAGTTCGCGATATAAAAATTTTGGGATCCACTGTCTTTTTTTAATAACCTTTAAAATTCCATAATAGTAGTTTTGATTTATTTACATTTAATCTAATACTATTGCGCTATGAAGTGTGCAGGGGTCCGCTAGTAGGTAAATAAAATTGCAGAACATCCCAACTTTTGATCGGAGCTCCGAAAACTAGGTTCGTTTGAAAGCTACTATTGAGTTATTGGTCAATTTTGAAGATCAGATGGCTGTCACTGCTGGTATTATGATATCTACGAAACATTAAGATATTTCTAAATATATTATTTTATTTTCTTCGAGAATGTGAGCATTTCATTTGCAATACGGCTGAGGAACATAATTTTCAATGATTCTGGTAGAAGTGGTGAAAATTGAAAATTTCAAAACAGCCACATTTTCAGTTTTTTCGCTTGCCTTAGACATCACCCAGACCAAAAATTCCACAATTACTTAAAAAATCTACTTTCTTGCTGCTTAGAACTTAAAGTTAAAAGTACTCGCTGAACTTTCGAGAACTTCTTCTTCCTCTTCTTTTCTGGTTGGCGTCACCTCACTTGAGATGACGCCGAATTGATGGCACAGCAACTAAGGCTATATTGCCAGTTAATTTTCGTTTATAGTTATGGACTTTATTTTCACTTGACTACAAGCGAAAATCTCGCTGTGTGGCTGCGTCGAATCGTCAAAGTATGGCTGAAAATCCTTTATTTCTTGCGAAATACTCGAATTTTCTCCGGACTAACACGATGCAACGTGCTCACCCGTTGAGAGTTTCACCGGAAGTGTTTCGAGAACTTGAAAGTACAGATCAAGTTCAGTGTGAACTTTCTAGCTGCTTAAGAGAACACGCGGCAATTTTTGACAGTTCGAAATACAGAAGAAGTTCCACGTGAACTTTTTCGCTGCATAGAAACTGAACAATGTATTCTAGAAGCAGCTTAGAAGTTCGTTCGGTTGCGTCGCGCGAACTTTCAAGTGTGGATAGTTACTTAAAAACGTGATTAATCCACCTAGCAGTGAGATGACACCATTTTTTTTTTCAATCCGCATGTGTTTTTTGCATGGATATTCTTCGGTGTTTTAGTTCTCATGACATTATTTTAATGACCGTCGTTTTAAGCGGCAATGTGAGATTTCAATCGTGAATCGGATCAAATTTGATTGATTCTATGCGTGTGACAATCGATTGAACATTCGATGAGATGTTGAAGTAAGTTCCACTTTAGAGTTTTTCGCCATTATTTACGGTACTCCCAGAGCCGGTATTCAGGAACTAGCATAACCGAAAATGATTCGTATGACCATAAATTAATAGTCAAACAATTTTATCTGTATAAATTTTAAAAACTCATCATCCTGTAATTCCAGAATTGGCTAAAATTCATCAATTTTGTATGGGACCATAAGTCCTTTAATTTGAATTTTGAATTTTGCTAAAATCGGTCCGAGACACAATGTCATGAAAAAGAATGCTTTACACAGTCTTTTTGGTACTCAGAACAAATTGTATGTTACATTATAAAAAATCGTGTTTCACGTTGCTCCCAAGCATTGCTTTGTCATACAGCGCTTAAAGCTCCTACTAGGGGCGAAATTCGCTTACACAAAATGGACGGATTTTAACAATCTATGGCTTGTTGGATAGGTATTACCGTGTGGAATCTAAGTCTGAAAACATATTCTGTTTTCAAGGTCAACTGTGACAGATATTGTCAAAAAACTGAAAATTTTGACATAAAACTTCGTATAACTCAAAAAGTAAACTTTCGATCTCAAAACAAGTCAATAGCGTTTAGGGTGACGGGAAGACCATTCATTTGCGACTAGTTTGATCAAAATCGGTACAGCCATCTCTGAGATCTGGACCTCTTAGTTGACAATACACATACAGACACACACACGGTCATTTTCTCAGTTCGCCGAGCTGAATCAATTGGTTCGGATCGAATTTGAATCTAAAAGTGTGACAATCGATCAAGCATGCCGTGATATGTAAGTTCCACTTTAGAGTTTACGATAATTTAAGGTACTTCCAGAGCCGGTATTCAGGAACCAGCATAACCCAAACCGATTCGTATGGCCATATGACGAATAAATTACAACAGTTTTGAGTCCAACTTTGAAGCTTTTCGGGATTGTCATATTCTATATCGGTTTGAATTTTAAAAATTCATCATCATGTCATTCGAGAACCGGAAGTCATAATTGGATAAAATTAATTAATTTTTGTATATAAGTTTATTTTAATTTGAATTTTTGTTTCTGAAATTTGATTAAGCTTTTTTTGAGAAAACGATTGAGCTTTGAGAAACGATTTTATACCGGAACCGGAATTCTAAAATCGATATGGCCGAAGTCAGATAAATTCACCTGAATAGCTGTATAGTTTACACTTGTTTCAAAATATTTGCAAATCAGTGAAGACATCTTTGAGAAATCATAGCACGAATTAATTTTTAGGTGCCTTCTGAATCGACAACTGAATACCACTAAAACTGAAAAAAGTTAATTTTTTTTATCGACTATCCAAATCTGCTAACCCGATAAACCTGATTAATTTATGTGGAATAGACATTTTTATACCAATCACCCTGTATCTCCAAAACCGGAAGTTGGATTTGACTGAAAAACAAGATATTTGATAGAATCTTAAAATTTTTCATTTGAATCTTAGATGATTCTTAGATTTCATTTGAATCATTGATCGGTTCAGCCATCTACCAGAAGAATGAGTTACACAATTTTGATTTCGTTTCACATATCATCCTGTAGTTCCGGAACCAGAGGTCGGAACCAAACATAACTCAGGAACTCTGTTTGGGAGCATACGACTTTTCGCATGAATCTGAATTTATAGAAAATAAATTTTCCGAGAAAACTGAGTGAAATTATTTGTCACACACGCATTTGCTGATCTAGACGAACGATTCGAATGGTATATGGGTGTTTTGTTCTTCCAGCATTTATTGCTTTAAGCAGTTTAAATCAATATAATTATGAAATTGTTCAGAATTCGGAAGTACTGCCATCTCTCCAATATGTCATATTCGAACGATTATGTTGCCAAAACCGAACCGTGCTAAAATCGGTCCGAGGCTAAATGTCATGAAAAAAGATACTTTTCCGTTGCTCTCAAGCATTTCTTTGTCATACAGCACTCAAAACTCCTACTGCTGGAATAGAGGAAAAAGTCGCTTATACAAAAATGTCGATATCTCCGTTAAAAGTGGACGGATTTTAACAATCTATGGCTTGTTGGATAGGTATTACCGTGCGGAATCTAAGTCTGGAAATATATTCTATTTTCAAGGTCAAGTGTGACAGATACTGCCAAAAACATTTGACATAAAACTTCGTATAACTCAAAAAGTAAACATCCGAACTCAAAACCATTCAATAGCGTTTTGGGTGACGAGGAGACCTTTGATTTGCGACTAGTTTGATCAAAATCGGTCCAGCCATCTCTGAGATCTCGACCTCTTAGTTGACAACACACATACAGACACACACATACACACACGGACATTTGCTCAGTTCGTCGAGCTGAATCGATTGGTATATGTCATTTGGCCCTCCGGGCCTCGGAAAAATTTTCTAAAGTTTGAGCGAATTCTATACCTATTTTTTATATATATAAAAAAAGGTAAAAACGCAAAATTTCAATTTTTAATAAATTTCTTTATTATCGCCTTCAAAGTACTCTCCTGCGGCAATACATGCATGCCAACGCTTGATCCAATTTTCCATACAAGTTTTATAGGCCGCCGAAGGTATGGCCTTTAGTTCACGCAGCGAATTCTCTTTTATGGTATCTATGGTCTCAAAACGCGTTCCCCGCAATGGCAATTTGAGTCTGGAGAAGAGGAAAAAGTTACACGGGGCCATATCTGGAGAGTACGGTGCTTGGTTGATGATATTGGTTGAGTTTTTGGCCAAAACCTGCGACACAACCAACGCTGTGTGAGCCGGCGCATTATCGAGAAATTCAGCTTTTTTGGCACCAGCCGAGAAGCGACGCGTTTCAAACCCAAAACATCAGTTAAAATGTGTTCGGCTGATCCATAAAAGATGCCCAACAACACAGCAATCTCTCTAATCGGTACAGAACGATTTTGCAACACGATTTGCTTCGCCGATTCAATGTTTTCTTCAGTAACAGATGTTGTTGGGCGGCCAGGGATCTCATCATGATCCAAGCTTGTACGACCACCTTTGAAGCGTTTATACCACTCGTATGCCTGTGTTTTTCCTAGACACGATTCACCAAAGGCCTTTTCTAACATTTTCAACGTTTCGGAATACTTAAATTCATTTGCAACACAAAATTTGATGCACGCACGTTGTTCTAAATTTTCATCCATTATAAAAATCGCCACACGAAAATTTTTCAACTTCTTTGTATAGACGCCAAACAAAAACTAATCGTACGATTTGCGTCAAAATTTGACAGAATGTGTATAAAAGTGTTGCCAACGTTGAGAGAAAAAATGTTTACCGATTGGACAAGCGCGGGAATTTCAAAATGAAAATTCCGGTTCTTTTTTGATCATAAGGTATATGAAGAATAAAAAAAACAATTTTGAATCCTAAAAAGTCCGGGCCCGGTGGGATTCCTCTCAGCGCCTCTGGATCCCTACCATTAAAATCTAAGTTTGTGACCATTTCTGATTACTTCTGGAGTCGAAATCTGAGTACCAATAGTGGTGAAGACGCCGGTTGTCCTTTCTTTTGAATTTATGTTTGCGAAAATCGGTTTTGTCATCTTTGAGAAAACTAGGTGAGCTCCATTTTGCATCACTATTTTTGGTATTCCTAGGGTGAATCGGATCAAAGAATCAATTTCGGAAGAATCGGCAAAGTTTTCTTTAAGTAAGTGCACAAAAATGTTGTAAATGTACACACAAAGACATTTTACAATTCTGACGAGCTGATTCGAATCACATATGACGTTCGGTCTTCCGGGCCTCCGTCCATAAGTCGGTTTGCCCAGTGATTGCAAAGCCTTTCTTCATGAGAAAAACAAAAAGAATATCGTTGCGAAGGGTCCCATAAAATAAAACTAAGCAAACCCCAGCGGCATTTTTATCAACTGTTGCTTTCTAACGTGTGCTTTTATCAGATGTGCATATTCAATTTGTTATGCAGAGCCACTCAAAACTCAGAGTAGATGCATTTTGTTTCTAGAATTCTTCGGTGTCCATAAATATTTTCCAATACTCGGTGCTATTTGCTTTAAGAATCGATATTCCACCTTCCTCAAGAAGCAATATTTGTATACGTTATCTAATACAATGAAAAATGGGCGCATAAATGCTTTTAAAGTATATGTATAAAGTCGCCTGCGCATTTTACTCAACCACAGTATCTAATGGAAAAAAGTACACCCGTTTCTCACTAGAAGCGCTGTCAGTGTCTCCGTACAGTGGGAAATCTAGGTTACTTGATTTATGCTTGTAACTTGTAGTGAGTGCTACACTGGAGTAGAACGGCACTAGAAACCAATGTCATCAACTGTAGAATGCAACGAAAATAATTACAGATTGCCTCCGTTCAACCAAAAGTAGGCTATACTATAGTGAGCAAAATCTAAAAAAGTGCAACGAGGAAAATAAAAAGCAAACGTTTACTATGATTTCTTTTTTGTTGAACAAATTATTTCGATACCCGCCCCTAAAACTACGCTACGGAAATCGTGGCTGTAAGACATAGGAAATCAACAAAACAAAACAATAAACAGTTTTAGTTAGTGTACGCAGCATGCGTAGCTAAATAATAACAATATTTTACCTAAACCGGTAAAACGTTCAAGATTTCCGCGTTTGTCTTTTTTTTATTGTTGATATATCCTCAGCTCTTCAGGCTTCATCCACTTGCCGTTTCACCTGGATTAGCGAATGTTCTTATCATATCCATACTGTACGTGTCCTCGGAGCTTCCATTGGGGGGCAATGCGTTGGATCACGTTTAAAGCTGTACTGTATGATTGACAATTATCGAAAATATGTCAGTATGTGTTCTAACTCATCACCACGGTTATTCGGGATTCAGCTTTTTACTGCATTAAACTACAAAATATTTGTGATTGACCGAAGGATATTTCTCTATGGAACGTAAAAAAACGACGAAATTTGTATTATAAAGACTATCGCGTGATTTTAATTCGATTTCCATGCAAGCTGCATATTTGTAATTAGTTCATAGTTACAAAGTAAAACACTGCATGGAAATACAAAAATGTTACGAGTATTGCGTTCAACAAACTCCTCATATTCTCGAACTGTTTGACCTTGGATTTAGAATAGTAATGACAACATATATAACAAAACAATAATCCTACCGGCCAATCACATATGTTTGGAAGAAGAGTTCAGTTAGTCGATTCTTTCATACACAGAAAAGGGCTTCTCGGAACAGGTTTCCAATAGCGAAATTATTCAACTTGACGCAATCCAATTTAACACAAGACAACACTAAACGCTATACTCAGCCAAGCAGAATCGAAATATTTCCGAGTCTATCGGAGTGACTTTGATATGACGCAAAAATAAATAAAAGGTGATCCTAGCGGTTCATGTTTGACGACTAGTTTACCAGTTCTCATGAGCCGAGACATCAAACTCAATTCATTGACTGTTTGGCATACAATCGATGAATGGGGTTACATGTTTACATCAACTCCCAGCGCGATTCACACGTTCCGTCAGACGATTGTCAACGTCTTGTGGAAACACTCATATCCGCAACGAAACTTTTTGACATGCGGCAAATAGGTGTGAAAGTTTCGAACTAATGTTGATGATAGTAGTTGACGTACCGTCTAAAAAGCACTTTACTGATTATTTATATCCCTAGAAACAACTCATGCGTTGAATGGAGGTGCTCAGATTAATATGAATATGGGTTACGCTCGCGTAGATTTCGTGGTTTATTTTGGTGCGTTTCCGCTCACTAGAGACAACAAATTTTGTAGGTTTCCCAAGGAGACAATTCCTAATAGTTAATTATAAATACTCCGTTCGTAGTGATTCATGGATGGTTGGAAATCTAATCGGAAGTCAATGATATACACTCTATTTCGGTCCCGATACTGTGTAGATGTGCTTAAAATTCAGTTGCGTATTGAATTAATTTTCGGTAATCCGAAAAGCAAGCAAAATTTTGTAACTTTTCTGGTTCGTATAGCAAAGTCAAAATGAAATATAATTCAACGTTTCAAGGTTATGGCCAAAAGACGTCATTCATCGCAGGTTGCGACTTTCATTGAATTACAAGTGCGGTTCTAGACGCAATTGAATAGCTTTGACGTTTTTCGCCTTCAGAATTTAAATGAAACTATTCAGAAGTTCCAGGATTTTTGCGATCCATATAATATGATTGGTACATTGTCGCGAAGCTGAATTACCGGTAGCGAAACCTGCCAATGAAAAATGGAACCAAGATAATAAGCATTCTTCCGAAAATTTTCATATCGGTTGTAGTGATTTGAAACGATTTTTTTGTTTATTCTATAGTGCTAATAGATATCAGCAATGAAAACAAACTCGGAGTAGAAGAAAATAGATTTCAAAATGATTACTTCCACATTTTTGCCTTTCTCATATAGAAAGGTTATGCAATCACTTGAAAACCGACTAGTGAAAATTGGCCCGGAGGGCCAAGTGTCATATACCATTCGACTCAGTTCATCGAGCTGAGCAATGTCTGTGTGTGTGTGTATGTATGTGTGTGTGTGTGTGTATGTGTCAAATAATCTCACTAGGTTTTCTCGGAGATGGCTGAACCGATTTTGACAAACTAGGATTCAAATGAAAGGTCTCGTGGTCCCATACGGAATTCCTGAATTTCATCCGGATCCGACTTCCGGTTCCGGAATTATAGGGTAAAGTGTGTTCAATATTGTACACCGCCACTTAAACCGGCGAAGCAAAAAACGTGAAAATTTTTCTAAACTGGTCTCAAAACTACACAAATCGATAGTCATTATCAGTAGGCAACTAATCAAACCGATTCCGGCTATCCTGGTTCCCGATATCCGGTTCCGGAAGTACCAGATATAGTGGTCATATATACCAAAATGGATCTCACTCACTTTTCTCAGCGATGGTTTGACCGATTTCCACAAACTTAGATTCAAATGAAAGGTCTCGTGGTCCCATACGGAATTCCTGTGTTTCATCCGGATCCGACTTCCGGTTCCGGAATTATAGGGTAAAGTGTGTTCAATATTGTACACCGCCACTTAAACCGGCGAAGCAAAAAACGTGAAAATTTTTCTAAACTGGTCTCACAACTACACAAATCGATAGTCATTATCAGTAGGCAACTAATCAAACCGATTCCGGCTATCCTGGTTCCCGATATCCGGTTCCGGAAGTACCAGATATAGTGGTCATATATACCAAAATGGACCTCACTCACTTTTCTCAGCGATGGTTTGACCGATTTCCACAAACTTAGATTCAAATGAAAGGTCTCGTGGTCCCATACAGAATTCCTGAATTTCATCCGGATCCGACTTCCGGTTCCGGAATTATAGGGTAAAGTGTGTTCAATATTGTACACCGCCACTTAAACCGGCGAAGCAAAAAACGTGAAAATTTTTCTAAACTGGTCTCACAACTACACAAATCGATAGTCATTATCAGTAGGCAACTAATCAAACCGATTCCGGCTATCCTGGTTCCCGATATCCGGTTCCGGAAGTACCAGATATAGTGGTCATATATACCAAAATGGATCTCACTCACTTTTCTCAGCGATGGTTTGACCGATTTCCACAAACTTAGATTCAAATGAAAGGTCTCGTGGTCCCATACGGAATTCCTGTGTTTCATCCGGATCCGACTTCCGGTTCCGGAATTATAGGGTAAAGTGTGTTCAATATTGTACACCGCCACTTAAACCGGCGAAGCAAAAAACGTGAAAATTTTTCTAAACTGGTCTCACAACTACACAAATCGATAGTCATTATCAGTAGGCAACTAATCAAACCGATTCCGGCTATCCTGGTTCCCGATATCCGGTTCCGGAAGTACCAGATATAGTGGTCATATATACCAAAATGGACCTCACTCACTTTTCTCAGCGATGGTTTGACCGATTTCCACAAACTTAGATTCAAATGAAAGGTCTCGTGGTCCCATACAGAATTCCTGAATTTCATCCGGATCCGACTTCCGGTTCCGGAATTATAGGGTAAAGTGTGTTCAATATTGTACACCGCCACTTAAACCGGCGAAGCAAAAAACGTGAAAATTTTTCTAAACTGGTCTCACAACTACACAAATCGATAGTCATTATCAGTAGGCAACTAATCAAACCGATTCCGGCTATCCTGGTTCCCGATATCCGGTTCCGGAAGTACCAGATATAGTGGTCATATATACCAAAATGGACCTCACTCACTTTTCTCAGCGATGGTTTGACCGATTTCCACAAACTTAGATTCAAATGAAAGGTCTCGTGGTCCCATACGGAATTCCTGTGTTTCATCCGGATCCGACTTCCGGTTCCGGAATTATAGGGTAAAGTGTGTTCAATATTGTACACCGCCACTTAAACCGGCGAAGCAAAAAACGTGAAAATTTTTCTAAACTGGTCTCACAACTACACAAATCGATAGTCATTATCAGTAGGCAACTAATCAAACCGATTCCGGCTATCCTGGTTCCCGATATCCGGTTCCGGAAGTACCAGATATAGTGGTCATATATACCAAAATGGACCTCACTCACTTTTCTCAGCGATGGTTTGACCGATTTCCACAAACTTAGATTCAAATGAAAGGTCTCGTGGTCCCATACAGAATTCCTGAATTTCATCCGGATCCGACTTCCGGTTCCGGAATTATAGGGTAAAGTGTGTTCAATATTGTACACCGCCACTTAAACCGGCGAAGCAAAAAACGTGAAAATTTTTCTAAACTGGTCTCAAAACTACACAAATCGATAGTCATTATCAGTAGGCAACTAATCAAACCGATTCCGGCTATCCTGGTTCCCGATATCCGGTTCCGGAAGTACCAGATATAGTGGTCATATATACCAAAATGGATCTCACTCACTTTTCTCAGCGATGGTTTGACCGATTTCCACAAACTTAGATTCAAATGAAAGGTCTCGTGGTCCCATACGGAATTCCTGAATTTCATCCGGATCCGACTTCCGGTTCCGGAATTATAGGGTAAAGTGTGTTCAATATTGTACACCGCCACTTAAACCGGCGAAGCAAAAAACGTGAAAATTTTTCTAAACTGGTCTCAAAACTACACAAATCGATAGTCATTATCAGTAGGCAACTAAGCAAACCGATTCCGGCTATCCTGGTTCCCGGTATCCGGTTCCGGAAGTACGAAGAGAAAATTTTTGAATAGAATACCACAATATTATATGTACATGAGAAAGGCATCATTACACCACTAGGTGGATGAAAACAGGTTTTTAAGTGTAAACTACGATTAAACATGGAAAATCTTCAGAAATGTGTGAAATTGGGTAAGGTTAGGTTTTTTCGGACCAGCATTATTTTCAAACAGAAACCAGTGCAATAATGATTTCTCGAGTACTAGAATGTTTAGCGATCGAATACCATTTATATTAGATATTTTATTTGTTATTTCCGGGCATTTGAAAAATGGTATTGCACCAAGTATAATGCTCAATTCTAAATAAACGTTATGTTTCCCACCAAAAATTAAGATCAACATTACCACGCCAAAGTAAAAACGTTTTCTTCCACATCTACTACCGTTTTTATGAGAAATCGTTAAAAAGGTGAAGTAATTGAAAATTTTCCTACCGATTTGACAGCTCTTGCTGAAAGTATTATTTCTAAACAAGCAGCGCCTCTACATTTCATTGCAGCGTCATTGTGCCAATTTGGGTTTAGATAAATTTTGCACAAGCGGTTGTCGCTGCAGCACTAACCTGCAATTCGCTGGATAGCAGAGATGCCAGGTAAAAATTTCAAATATCTGCAGACAGGGTCTGTAAATCTGAAAAAAAATCTGCAGTCAGAAGTACTTGGTGACTTGGTGAGCAAAAAAAAAAAAAAAAAAGGTCGCGGAAATTTCAAAAGTCTGTAAATATAGACGAAAGTCTGTGAGAATTTCAAAAATCTGCAAAAGTCTGCGAGAATTTTAAAAGTCTGTAAAAGACTGCACAACAAAAAATGTCTGCAGCACTATACCCCAAATCTGCAGATTTACAGACAAATCTGCAGACCTGGCATCTCTGCTGGATAGTCCAGCGCAGCAACGATTCCGAGCGACGTCAGTTGAACTGTCATTTCCTATTCATTAACTTATAGAACCATGTTACATCGTACATTTTTTGTTGTCGGGACTATGAATCACGTGCATTAAGGATCAAGAGTAAACCAAGTTAACTTGTGTTGGTAATTTGTGTATTACGTACATTTTATTTGGTACGTATGTCATAGATCTATGTATTAATATATGCAACAAGATTATCAAAGTGGCTTGCACGATTGAGTTTCAAACAATCTTGTTTTTAACAATAATTTATTCTCAAAAGAATGTTAAGCCTGGCAGTTTGGATGAAATATCAGTTTTGACCAACTTTTCACCAACGTTCGATGGAAAATTGCTTACATTTTGTGATTGTAGATTTCAATTCTTTAATAAAAAAGTTAGCAACACTGCCTCAATGCATTTGTATTAGATCGCGCTGCACAAAATAAACAAAACTAAATATTTTCTGTTACAAAGCAGTTTTCCGGAAAAATAAATAGCTTTACAACAACATTCCATATCCATTGCCTTCCGTGTGTTAAATTAAAGGTTTCTATTTTGCGGGTTTACTTACAGAAGGTACAGATCGCAATAATTTATGCAAGAGGAAATCCATATAGGAATGTGTTTGTTGCTAGTCAAGTGTGTTAGTGGAAGTAAGCTGAAACTGAAATAATTTTTCTCGAGCAGTTTTAAGGAAAACGGAAGAGTTTTAGACTAAGATATTCGCTTTTCTTGAATTGCAATTTTAAGCAGTATAAACCGATTGGTTTATTTTTCAACCATATGGAAGATTTATTGAGTAAAATCAGGAAAAGAAGCGCCGGAATTTGTTTTTACGCATACATTGTTGACATTACTCACGCTTGCAAAGAGTCTTGCTCCTTAACATAAATGAATCGGATGATATCAAAGAAATATCACTTTCTGTATGCACTTTAAGTTGGAATTTCGTATAATTATGAGTGATTACTATATCGCATGACAGTCTACATAACATTGGTGCAACTGCACAGTGAACTTCGCTGGAGGAACATAATCCGGTGAGAAAGACGTCACTCCTGATTTATTTTTTCTGCG
This sequence comes from Malaya genurostris, assembly GCF_030247185.1. Classification (NCBI taxonomy): domain Eukaryota; kingdom Metazoa; phylum Arthropoda; class Insecta; order Diptera; family Culicidae; genus Malaya; species Malaya genurostris. The sequence goes on along the minus strand of NC_080571.1, from coordinate 24,131,708 downwards.
CAAGCACAATAGCATCACCTTTTTGTAAAAGAGCACAGTTAAGCTGGTATTTAAAAGGGGAGATATACTTTCCGAATCGAGAATAGAAGCCAATATCTTTCTAATTTGATCGTTGTAAATCCAATTGAAAACGATGTATCTCAGATATATGATAGGGAACATGACAATAATTTTGTTTCAAATAATTAAAAAGTGTCGAATACGTCATGTTTTGTAATGTTAGTTCCTGGCCGGAAACGCTTTTTTGTAGCCATTTACGGTGAACACAATATAATAAAAAATCAATCATTCGATTGATTTTTCATTTTTACACACGTGAAACTGATTCTTGAGCTCGGCCTAATGAAATGCCAAATTAGATCGACAGCAAGACATTTTACTGATTGTTCAGTAATCTACATACACTTTACCGAAAGTTGTCAAAGGAATACTCTGATATCTCGGTAAAGCGTATTATTTCGCCGGAGTTTGGTATAATATTTTGCTGAACTTGTCAGTAAACAACAAACATACCAAAAACAGCAAATCCGTCTACCGAAATTTCGAACAGTGTGTTAGCATTTGCTGAAATTCGGCGAGACACTTGTCATCTTATGTCACCTGTCCATTTTGCAAAGCACTACGTCGTCATTTCTCAAGGAGCTGGAAAATATATTTTTTGTTAAGTTTATTATGGACTTTTCGACTATTGTCTTTCGGGTACTTCGATCGTATTACTTTTGAGTAATAAATTACATTGAAATGTTTTCTCCTGGCATTTAATTTAAATGCAATCGAATAATTTGATATTTTTCAAGAAAGTTAAAGTCTTCTTTGTCCTAACGGTTGGAAAACATATAAAATGGATGAAGGAAAACGATTTTGATATTTCGAGACAAGATAAGTTAAATCAAAAGCTATCTTCTATTGAAATGTTTTCTCCTGGCATTTAATTTAAATGCAATCGAATAATTTGATATTTTTCAAGAAAGTTAAAGTCTTCTTTGTCCTAACGGTTGGAAAACATATAAAATGGATGAAGGAAAACGATTTTGATATTTCGAGACAAGATAAGTTAAATCAAAAGCTATCTACTTTTTCTATATACTCATAAATGTCTGATTATCTCCAGGTACAAGCGTTAAGGAAAACTGGAAACAAGGCCGTGATGTTTTTTTTAAGGTTTACTATTATTTTGTATTCTGAATCAAAATAAGTATCAACAAAATACTCCCTTTCCCTCCCTCTTAGTTTTTGTAATAATTATTTCCGACTTTTGCTGAATTAATAGCAAAATTGCTGCTGACAAGTTGAGCAATAATTGACAGTTAACCAATTTTGGACTCGTCAGTGCATTACAGTGTATGCTGAACTGTTATACCAACTGCAGTTCAACATAACGCTAAGGGCATAATTTATGCCAGTTACAAAATTTAAATCTGGATTTTAAAACAAGAAAAACTGGCAGCCCCAGCAGTGTTTTACTCGTGTTTCAAATATACAAAAAAATAGAACGGCATCGTAGACTAGTTCTAATTTGACAGTAGAACTGGTCGAATAAATAAAACTAAAACGGATTGCTGGGGAAACGTTTGTTTCAGTTTCATTTACATTATAGACCACCCATATGAATCTTGCAGCTGCAGAATTTGCTCTAAGCAAACGTAAAGTTATTGCTATTTGCAATTTACTTATATTTAGCATCGAAGTGCCAAGTCTTTCTAGAGTGCCGAACGAAATCACTAAATGAGTTTTTCTCACATAGAAAGGCTAAACAACTACTAGGGGCTGGGGTCCACTAGGAGATTGATAGTACCTATTAGCTCTCTCCGGACAGTATCAGCCTAGATGCCGTGTGGAATCCGACGGAAAAAAAAACTGAACCAAGAATAGATCCACTGGGTTCCTGCTTCCATGTCGTAAAAGGCGATAATTGCAGGAGTTTCTTTTTCCTTTCAGTTATCAGATATTTTCAATGTTTTACTCCTGATTACTCTATTTTACTAAATTATCTCTTCATTCAACCTATCAATTTCCGTCTAACTTCGAAAAAAAAGTTTGGAATTTGGAATGTTTTCTTCTTCCATGTTATTGATTGTCTGTCATTGATTGTCGCGCGTGAAATCTGTTGACCTTTATTTGGTGATTTAAAATGATTTTATAACAATTGTTTAGAATATGTCAATGCAATGAATCAACTATTTTGTCTAAATCCTATTCACTCGTTTATTTTGTATCGCGTAATTTCTTATATAAAAATAGGGAAATTTTCATTCTTTACGCGATAGTATTGCAAATTTTTCTTCAGTTTTCTCGAATAAGAGCTGTGAATCAAGACATGCCGGGACTTCAATATAGGATATTGTTGAAACGTTCACTCGGGAAGTCAATGAGTTTAGTGTTACATCCGAGCATCTTGAAACCGGAACATACTAAGTCGCCAGCGAATAATACCAATACTGAAATTTTTACTAACAAATATCCTTCTCCCGTGACACTTGTGGAGTGCGCAGTAGTATATACGGCCTCTAGCAACAACAAGTGTTGGACTAACATCCCTTCCCATTCCTTAGACGATCTACGTTCGGGCCTGGCCGGCGCCGGTACTGATCAATGAATTCTGGGATTACCAGAAGATGTACATTGAAGGATGATTTACCAGTCCCAGGATGGATCATCTAGAAACTCCCTGTACAATTTCAGCTAATCCCGATCAGTAACGGAGTAGCAACCAGGGGTGGTCGCTCAAGCAAGCTCAAGCTCAAGCTCATAGAAAGGCTAAAAAACTACCCTTGAATACGTCTTTTGAACCGGCTTGAGTGCTATAAACCATTCGATTCAGTTAGTCAAAATCACAGAATGTAAGAGTCTCTTTGAATTTGTATATGTAACAAATAATGTCATTTTTAATGATTACAAAAGTAATGACATTCAGAATTTGCATGAAGAATTCACGATTACTGCCCTTACACGTTCATGACATTACTTTTTAGTAATGACACTTTTAATGAAAGTTTAAGAACCGCTATTATGTAACCTTTTCGCGGTTTTCCTTACATAATTGCATTCGCATGTCACAGTTCCAATCTGTTTTTTCCCGTGAGATATTGATTATATTTTAAACTAGCTCGAGACTTTTAACAAAACCTAAAACCAAAGACATCATATAAAAATGATGTACAGCTCTCACATTTCCCGAACAAATAATCGACAACATTCTTTTTTGCGAGTATGATGCCCTGCATCGAATCTCGTGCATAGAAACAGGGGAGATAAATCCACCGTCCCACGACAAACGGGGCCTAACTGCAAATGACAATTTCTCTTTGTTTACTTTTTCTTCTACGATTTACCGAACTGATTTTATATTTGACGCTTTACTCTTCGCAAATCTTTCAAGGTTAAAATTACAAGCTTCCGATTTATATTGGAAACTTTAGAGAATTTGCAATCATGGCACCGTAATAATCAAAAGAGAAAGTAAACAAAGAGAGGCTCTCATTTACAGTTAGGCTTTTTTGTCGTGTCAGATTCGTACCCATACAATTAACGTGATAGGTTGAATGTGATGCCGTGCGATGGTGTTGCTGAACTGAAGATTGATTTCACTTCAAGCTGTCAGGGTCTGCTAAAACACAAATCGTCGAATGTTCTAACCGTCAAAGTAGTACGAATCTACTGTCAGTGATCGTTAAAAAATGGGTAGTGAACTTTGCCAACACTTTGGGCAAACTTACATTTACCTACATTTTGAGGTCATCAATCGTTACCTAAAACTGGAGAGATGCACTTTAGATGATTTTGGGTAGGTTTTGACCCAAAATTAGGTAGCGGCTTGTAAGAATGTAGTGTTGAGAAATAATCGGCAAAAATAATAATCGACCTCTGCCTGAAAAATATCAATCAGCTGTCAGTTATTCCGATCAGCGAACACGTTTCGTTAGATCGAGCGCATTCATACTTCCACTAGCGAGTCCCGATTGCAGTTTAAAAACTGCTCAAATTAATAGATTCTTCCAGTTGTCAGTCATGTCAGTTCACCGTTTCGGCTTTCGGTGGGAAATAGTTGTCCCCTTTGTATATTTGATGAAATTTGGTCAATAAAACGGCGTCGACTGAGTGCCTTCTGTGTTAGTAGCGGAATAAGAGGGTGAGAATTGATTTGAAATGTAAAATTTATCAAAAATCCTTCAAATAGTTCAAATATTTTTGCTTGAATTTTAATTTATTTAGACTTCTTGTCAACTCGTTTCCATGAAAACCGTCTGTAATATTCCTTCCTTTTAACTGGATATGAGGGATAAATATTTCAATTTCAGCCTTGTAAAAACCATGGGGAAAATTTAATTACACAAAAAAAGATGGACAGAAGCGACGTAATATACAGAACTATGTTAGGGAACAAGATCAATGGACTACAAGGTAAAATTAGAGGCATTCGAGGTAAATGATGCAAACCAAATGATATACATTATATTATTTTATATTTCGCAAAATAATGGGAGCAAATGACTCCCAACAGAGCAACCCAACCTAAAGTAAACGATTTGAACAAGGAGAGTAGAGTCACTAATTCCTCGTTGCTAACATTTCGTGGAATTCGGGAGGACTCTTCTTCACACCTATTTGGAATTGCCTGTAACCACAACGGCTTGCACGACGATTGATTTGTGTAATCATGTCATTAGAAGGATTCCACATCCACTTTTAATTCAAAGACATAACCTTTTGAACAATTTGTAGGTTATATTAATCAATATACTATTTTGGAAGAAATTTTTTTTTCTTGATGCAGAAAAAAATCAGCCTACTTGTGTGAAACATAAACTCGTCGGTCAAAACGTCAAACGGGTCTGATAACACTTTTTTTTTCAATTACGATCCCATTCATCAACGCATCTTGAATATTGAAAAACACGCGCAATTCTTTTTACTCCATCGTTTCTAATTTTTCAAAAGTAGTTTCATTGATAGCACAATAACTAACACGAACGCATAGAATTTCAACAGATGACATTTGGAAGATGTTTCTATTGAACATAGGGTTACCACCGTAGGATAACACATGGATCAATGGAAACAACTTTTTTTTGCAAATTTTTTTTTTTATTCATCAACATAATCACGTTTTAGGGTGATACAATGGTTCTAACGTTTTTCCAATTTTTCAATACCATGTTTATAAAAAAATTTATCTTTTGCTTCAAAATAAGCTTCAGTTTCAGCGATGACCTCCTCATTTGAGCCAAATCTTTTCCCCTGGAGTATTTATTTAAGATCAGCAAAGAGCCAGTAGTCACTGGTGGCTAAATCTAGCGAGTATGGGGGGTGGGGAAGCAGATCAAAGCCCAATTCGTTCAATTTCGCCATTGTTTTCATCGACTTGTGGCAGGGTGCATTTTGTTCCATCGAAAGCAATCGCGGCACCCATTGGGAAAAAAACCTTTTTCATGCTCAATTTTTCATGAAGGATAGTAAATACACTTCCATATGATATCTGTGTCATCTCAGCAATCTCACGGAGCTTTACTTTACGATCTTTCATTATAATTTTTGTCACTTCACTCACATTTTCCGGTGTAACGGCTTCCACAGGTCTACCCGAGCGTTCCGCGTCATTTGTGTCGGTACGACCACGTTTAAACTCGGCGAACCACCGACAAATCTTTGCTTCTGATGGACAAGAGTCCGGATAACATTTTTCAATCCATTGTTTCGCTTGCACGGTGTTTTTAGGCATTAAAATACAATGTTTTATCAAAATACGAAACTCGGTTTTTCCATTTTTTAAACAAACTACAAAACGACTTTACTCCAACCTCGATAACTCAGCTGTTTCTGGTCGGATCGACTTAAAATTTTTACCCGTTTCAAGCAAAGGTTAGTACTCTAGAAAGACGTGGTTACTGGTTTACTACGAGCGCCATCTCTGCTTTAGTCTCGGGACTTATTGATCCATGTGTTAGTTTCCGGCCCCGGGGAATATTTTCCGAATCTCCTGGCAAACGAAAATTTGTTGCGATCCTCAAGGTTTTATACTCCGATTTTTTAATCAAGGTCCGGAAGGCCGAGTTCTATATACCGTTCGAGTCAGTTTGTCGAGCTGAGCTATGTCTGTGTGTGGATATGTCAAATAATCTCCTGAATTCTAATATCAATCCTGAAACTCCCCCTTTTTCAACCTCTTCAACTCCGACAAAATGAACCTATGCCAACGATTTTTTCAAGTCCTCGATGCATGTCAAAACAACCTTCCTCCTGTATGGGTTTCAGCACTTACTTCGGTTTGGCCGTCAGAAGTCACACGGAGCCGACTCAGGCGAATACGTTGGTTCAAGAACGGTTAAGTTGCAGAACATCGAAATAATTTTTTTTGTTTCGATTTAGCTGGGCGAAATGGATTAATAGCGGTCCTCTGTAACGACGCCATCTTGTTGAGATCTACATCGGAACTTCAAAATCAGTTGATTGCAACGTAAATAAGCAACTAATAATGCAATTGTTTTACGGTTAACCTTGTTTATTGCACGAAAATTAAAGAATTTTGGCTCGATTCTCTCATCACAACTTGTCCGTTTACCTAAAATACAGCAGAGAGTGGAATTATTTCTAACAATTTGAGATACACGATGAGTATCGAAACATCACAGTGGGCACAAACCGCGAGGGGCTCAACGTATACGGTGTACCTTCAAATGGCTGGTGCTAACATACCAGTGTCAGATGGCTGATGAAAACCAACCGGGTAACAACCACCTCCCTTCTATGGAAGCTGGTTCCTGAAACCGACGCATTTTGTTTTGGTGGCGTTGTTGTCAACAATATTTTAAGCTACGTTCAAACCACACTGGTGTCAAAAGTTAATTTCTTCAAACCCAATATAAATATAACTCTTGTCTAGTATTCTCTGCAAAACAAGTAATTTGATCTCCTTTTGAATAAGAAAAAAAAAGTGGTTTGTTATAGTTTGATTATATTCCATCGAAATCATTTCCTTATGTTGGTGCAACCGCATGAAGAAAGATGTGAACACTGCTTAAACACAGCATTTGACAGCGGAATAGAACCAAAAGAACCAAAAATTTCGGCTTCAAGCCAATTGTAGATGATAATCGCACCACCGGGGTGGTAACAACTTGACAAATTTTAAGCGTAACCAAAATTTTGGTTCTCTGGTTCTGTCAAAATGATTTATTACATTTCAGAAGGGCGTTATTATGATTTCAATGGAAATATATTTTATGTGTTCAAAAATATTCCATAAATCTATCCATTTCGGAACAAAATCAACTTCGTGTTAAAACTCCGTAACGATATATTTTTGAAGAAATTCAATAGAGTTTATTCTATACTATGTGAACACACTTCATAAAAACAAATCATTAAAAAATAAACAGTCTATTAGCTAAACATACCGACCAACTTGGGTTGCACAGACGTTTTGAATAAGATAGCGATTCCTAGCCGTGAACGGAATTGAATGTTAAATAAAAAATAACACTCTCAGTCTGTTAATACAGAATCAAACACAATCGTAGTCGAGTTACTGAATAATGTCATATTTATCCTGCAGTATATTCATATATTTTCACGATTAAACGAATTTCAAATTATAAATATTATGTACACAAACGTGTGTGCCCGTTTGTGTACATAATATTTATAATTTGAAACAATGACCCACGCAAACCAATTTGTACTCTCACGCACAGCTATATTACACATAATTACTTAGAAACAAGCTAAACAGTTACTGAATAGACATGAGGATTGAAGATGTACGATTGTCAATAGAATTACAAAGTTGCATGTTTGATGCACGATCCATTCGACGAGTAAACAAAAGCTTTACGTGCGACATCTACCATTTCAAAGAGGTTACGAGAAACTTGACCGATATGTCAAGTTGTTCCCCGGTTGATGATGACCTAGAATGGTCTTCCGGGACGCTTCGAATGTGGTTGTTTTTGATAGACTTTGATCCCCGTAAGCATTCTGTAGCAATCGCAACGTTTCCCCAACGGTTAAAAAAAGGAACCAAAACGCACTTATTTGATGAACAATTTCCAACATTGTAAAAAAGGGAAAATTAAATTTTGGCGTCTCAAAAAAACATGCGACAATTTTGGATAGAATTTTTGTTACGATCTAAGTGCAAATGACAGATTCTATGATTACGGTACTCTTAACAATCCTTCTAACTATCATCGTTGAATCTTCACTGAAGGAACTATCGAAAAATACAGGACTATTCCTTAATAATTGGAGGAAGAAGTTGACAAAGAGAATCTGTCATTTGCACTTGGGCCGCAATGAAAATGCTACACAGAACTACTATTTTGACTAGAAACTTGGCATGGATGTCAGAAAACAGTGCTACTATCCAAAAAGAAGGAGCAAGTTTGAAAATAATAACCAACGCACTTTCCGGGTATTTTGCAGAGGCAGTAGTAAGTAGTCAGTTCCGATTGATTGCATGGCTTTTTGAACGAGTGTATCCCACAATACATGGTCTAGTTACACTGGCTTCACTGACTTAAGATGCCAAAAAAAAAAACGATAAAAGCAACTGAAAATCATTTTCACGGTCTGGCACTCCTGAGGTCAGTAGCTATTCATGACCACCAGTTTGCTGTTAGTTCCGTGTAATGTGTAAAGGTGCGTCTCGACGGTATTGAATAATTCAAAGATAAGTGTGTCGAATGTGACATAACGACAGAGTTTATTTAGGAAGTCATCGTGCGATTGTTCGAAGAAAACCTATCAAGTTCACAAAACAGGCCATGACATTCAGCCCGATTTTGACGTCGTCGTTAGGTTTTTACAGGATGATGACGGGCATGACGACGTCTATTGGTTGCTAGTTTACATTTACCAGAACTCGTACACGTAATTAGAGTGAACTAATAAGCCAGTCACTCCTTACAGTGATGACATCAGATAAATTAGGTTGACAATAACTCAAAAAATGTTAACCAACCACTTATAGCTGTCAAAGTAATTCAATTAATTTTTTGAGATCTGATTAACTGTGTTATGCAAGTTATTCGAGTGCACTATTCGTAAGACTGCCATACATTTTACGACGACGTCCAACCGATGCTCCCAGGGGTAGCAGGTTGTTCCAAATATAGGCTACTTATCTTCCTATATAAAAAGAATGGAAGCCATAAATACTGTAATCCGATAAACAAGATAGTTTTATATTTATGCACATGGGGTGTTGCCCCGATAAGATTATGTGGAAAGAATCTTATCACACATGGAAGTGTGATGAAGTTTATAACTTTATTTGATTTAGTACATCTGACAGACAAAAGGTTTATTTAATACTTTATCTAGAAGAGGTGGAATAATTAAAACAGCACGAGATACCAGAGATGTCCGGTAAAAATTTCAAATATTTTCAGACAGGGTTGCCGAAGTGAATCCGAAAAAAATGTCTGCGGGCTTTCATTTATCTATAAAGTTTGACACACAAGACTGACTTGGCGAACAAAACAAAAACACTGAGGCCAATTGAAAAGTCTGTAAATATTGACGAAAGTCAGCGAAAACCTCGATTTTCAAAAGTCTGCAACAAAAAATGTTTGCAGCACTTCATAAGAAATCTTACACGGAAAATAAAAACTACCTATTATTTGACTTCTTTTTACTTAATATTGAGTACTTCCTTCCATTCGCTCCTTCAATTGTTGTCAAAATACAAAGAGCAAAACCACCCAACAGCGAGAGTTTCGTTCAATAAGCTAAAATTGAGTAAAACGTATTAACTTGAAATTGAGTCAATATGACTCAACTATAGAGTAAATATAACTCATCTTTGAGTATTTTTTGCACGTGTCTTACGAAAAATACCTAGAGCCACTTTACCTAAAATTAGGTTATTGAACGAAACCCCCAAATTGGGTGGAATGTACTTAAAATTAGGTTGATTTGCGGTTCCGTGTAAGATTTGCAGACAAATCTGCGAAATACGGTCTAGGACGTATCGCTTCGTTACCATAGTGTCAAGGTTAGAAAAGGTTTTGCATCGGTGTTCTGTTGATCTTTCACATTCGAGGAAAATGGCATCAACACTCCAATTATTCGTTCTTATTATGTCTCTGACATTATCCATTCACTTTATCTTTTTAGGCTCTCTGACTCCTATCATTCCTAGAGCAGTTTTACACACTTAAAACAGATTCTTGAGCTCGGTATAATGAAATACCGAACTAGATCGGCAACACGACATTTTACTGATTGTTCCAAATGCTCTTCTCCGAAATTAATGTTAATGCAATGTTCTGATATCTCGGTAAAGCGCGTTCTTTTGCAAAGTTTGGAAAAAATTAAGCTGAGCTTTTCAGTAAACAACAAATATACCGAAATCAGCAAATCCACTTGTCATTAAATGTCTCTTGTCGAAAGTGCAAAACGTCACGTAGCCAATGCTGGTGTAGAGGGAAAATAACATATATTGGATGAAGGTAAGAAATTCTTATATTTCTTGAAAAGATAAGTGAAATAAAAAACTCCGCTGTTCATATATACTTACAACAGTTTTCTTATTTTCAGGTAGATGCGTTGAGGAGCACTGTAAATAATTGTCTTTAACCGTGATGTTTTCATTTGAGGTTTGCTTTTTTTGTTTGTTTTTATTTTTTATTTTTATGACTCATAAGCTTTGTTTGTTTTTCCAGGTACTGGAATTGTGGATTGTCAAACACAGTGGCGTACCGAGGAAATTTGGCGCCCGGAGCCAAATGAGTGCCCCTTTCGACTCCCTTAGATACGCATCTGGTCAAATAACACCATTATTTGTCAGTCTTCGAAAACAGAACTAATCTGTATAGCATATTTGCGTGGAATAAATCATACTCCGCTACCAATGGCGGATCTCTATAGTAGCATGTCCGAATAACGTGAAACTTTGGAGAACCTGAGGTACAGATCCAAAGCCCTGGTAAAGGAGGAGGTCACTCAGATCATTATCTTGTAGTTGCAAAAATTCGGGCGCGACTATCCAGCGTCACGAGTTCAAGAAACAACAGAACGATTCGTTTCAATATCCAACGCTTATCAACTGAAGGGGTACCTGCAGAGTACCGCCAGAAGTTGGATGAGAGTTGATGGTTGGTTCGATGAGGAGTGACGGATGAGAAAAACGCCGCCAGAAGCCGAATGTTAGTGACTGGTACCCGTCTCAATAGAGAACGGTACAGGGTAGCAAGATCAGAGCACGGAACGACCAAAATTAGCTCTGCGCCTAATTCGTATTACTGTTTTTGAATTAGTTGATTTTAACAACTAAATTTTAAAAATAACTATAAAAGTAGTTAAAATTGAGAATTTACTTTGCTGAAAAAATCTCTTATTTTTAGAGAATGTGTTTAGTTGGCGAATATTCTGGACACAAACCAGCAATATTTCAATCCAACACAAAATTCTCGTTGACAACTAATTTCGTTATTAAAATCAGAAAATTTGTTTCTATTTATCTATCACCGTCATTACTAAAGGACAGCACAAAGAAAACAAAAATGAAATTGGTTTTATTAACAAGTTTATTAGCCAAAAACTCATGAGAAGTGTCAAAGCAAAACAATCCATTAAAAAGCTAAAAGGGACAGTCTTATTGAAACTGCTTGCAAATTGTTTAGATGTTTTTCGCATATATAAATTTCTAAACCGATATGTAAAAATGACGTAAACTGTTAGTGGAAAGTGTATTTATTCAGAATTTGTGCGCATTTGAAGCGATTGTGGGTAATAATGTTTTTACGCGGAACAGTGAAATGAGTTTCGAATGTTGCACTCTAATTGTACACGTCAAATGATGTTTTTTTATATCTTCTAACATTCCGGGCTACGCCGTCCGGTATACTACTTGTATTCGGTTTTTGTTTTCCGAGTGCTCAAAGTCGATTTCACGAAGTCGAATGAAGAAAACAGCGATTTAGAAGTAAAATTTTCAAAAAGAAGTTTATGTTTCGCTTATGTCTTTTTCTCCAATACAACATCGTATTCATACCTGCCAATACAGAAAAGACAACCGCGACTGAATTTTTTTTCGGTAGTAGTGTGCCATCTAGTGGCTAGTAGTCATTACGGTGTTAACGTTTTTTCGGTGACAGAGCGCCATATAGCTGCGAATTGCAGAAACTAATTAAACCATTTATGTTGGTTGAAAACAACGTTTTAATTCTCTAATTCAACTAAAAAATTAGTTGAATGGATATGAAGTGTGCCTTAGCTAAGAAATGACAGCACGTTTAATTGGTGAATTCAACTAAAAAAATAGCCATTTCAACAAATATTTTATTATTATTAAGGGTACTAGAATTAGAAAATCTAAATTAGCAAAAGTAAGATTGTTTTAGTTGTCTCAAAAAATAACTAACTAAAATCAGAAAATCAACTAATTTTTTCGCCTAAATGCGGATTTCGGTCTTTCCGTGAGGAGAAACGAATCGACCGCAGGAAGAAGAGGCAGCACGAAGAGAGTGTGATAGCTGAAGCGCAAGCAGGAATGGGCCAGAACGATATGCGAAGGTTTTATGCAAATGTCAATGGCGCGCGGCACAAGACTGCGCCAATGCCCGCCATGTGTAACGATCGCGAGGGAATTTTGCTGACAGACAAGACAATGGTAGTAGCTAGGTGGAAGGAGCACTTCAAAGATTTGATGAACGGTGAGGTGTATAAAGGTGTATAAAGAAATATCAAGGATAGATGTAGAAGGGGACGGTCAAGCAGTTCAACCACCAACACTGGATGAGGTTACGAAGGCTCTGACCGAGCTGAAAAACAGTAAGGCTGCTGGGAAGAATGAGATCCCGGTCGAACTTCTCAAGCACGGAAGGATGAAGAATTGCCTACCGGCTGGTTGGATGGCCTCATATGCCCAGTATACGAGAAAGGGTACAGGCTAGAGTGCGGCAATAACAGAGGGATTACCCTTCTGAATTCGAAGTACAAATTACTGTCGCGCATCCTGTTTAACAGACTGAGACTACTTGAGGAGCCCTTTGTCGGTGAATACCAAGCTGGTTTTCGCGTGGGCCGATCAACGACGGATCAGATGTTCAGGCTGCGGATGATCCTAGATAAGTTCCGGGAGTACAACTTGCAGACTTACCTTCTGTTTATTTCAAGACAGCGTACGACTCAGTAAAAAGAAATGAACTGTGGCAGATAATGCTCGAACATGGTTTTCCGGCGAAACTAATTAGACTGATACGTGCAAAGCTGGACGGCTCGAAATCAAGTGTACGAATCGCAGACGAAATGACCACCTCGTTTGTGACCTTAGATGGAAGCGGCGGCCTTTTGCATACAAACCTGTAACCGCATCGATTGCCTGGTCTACTCAAAGCTAGGTTTCTTTGCTTTAGTTAGGTTCGAACGAGCGGTAGCGAGGTCGGACAGCACACGAATCAAATCGATGCGGCATTAGATATTTTTTTACTTAGTAAACGGAAAATACCACATACATTTGCTTGGTAGATACACCTATGCAATTGCTTTGATGCTTAGTGGCTAATAGTCAACAAGTTTCCTTGGGAACTCCGCCCTGAAGTTAATGAATCAATCTTTATTCAAGAGTACAAGAATCAATATTTTTTCAAGAAGTACAATTGTAGGTCAACAAAACGGGCGTTAACGTATTATCATTCATTTGTTTTTATTTTAAATCAATTCCAATTATAATATTAAGACAGTTGCAGGAATCGTTGAAATTACCCTTTCAGCGAAATGGCTTTTGGCGAAATGTCATTCGGCGAAATGACCCCGATCCACTTGTGGCATCCACTTGTTTTCCGTGAAGTGAAAGGACGTATTGCAGCTGCGAATAGTGCTTTTTACGGATTACGTAACCAGCTGAGGTCCCGCAACCTTTATAAGACACTGATCCGTCCGGTGGCTCTGTAGAGACACGAAGCGTGGACGTTACGAGAGATAGACCGGAACACTTTCGGAGTTTTCGAGCGCAAAGTGCTGCGGACAATACTCGGTGGGAAACAAGAAAATGGTGTGTGGCGCAGACGCATGAATCCCGAGTTGTATCAAGTATATAGAGAAGTGAATATTATTAGGCGCATAAAATAGGGCTGGTCACTTAGTGCGAATGCCCGAAGAAAGAATTGCGAAAATAGTATTCAGTAGAGAACCAGGTAGAGGTCGGCGACTTCGTGGAAGGCCACGAACGCGCTGGCTGTATGCAGTGGAAGAGGACCTGGGTTCCCTAAACGCTCGGGGGAAACTGGAGAAGCATCGCCCAAGACCGACGAAGATGGAGCTCTACAATACGCCCGGCACTGGCGTGAAGGCATGCTGTAGCCATCCAGGTATCCAGGTAGGTAAATCATATTTATAATGTTATTTGAAACCTACAGGGTCCGGCACTCGAAGTGTAACCAATTTCAGACCTTCGAGCCTGGCGTCAAGGTAAATGCGACATATTATCGGGAAAGTATTCTGGAGGTTGCTTTGAAGCCGTGGACAGACAAACATTTCGGTGGCAGACCATGGACGTTTCAGCAGGACTCGGCACCGTCTCACAAAGCTCGAGTGAACCAAGAATGGCTGAAAAACAACGTTCCAAACTTCATCACGTCCACACAATGGCCCTCGAATTCACCAGATGCGAATCCAATGGATTATTCTCTTTGGGCCATTTTGGAGAGCAAAGTCCGAACTAAAAGATACACCAGTCTCGAGGCGCTGAAAAAAGTTATTGTCCGCGAGTGGGACAAAATACCTGCAAGTCACATTCGGGCAGCTTGCGATTCGTTTTTTGACCGTCTCAAGGCCATAGTCAAGGCAAAAGGTGGTCATATCGAGCAAAAGTGAATTGATTCTGAATTTTGTATTATTTTTACACATTTTGTACTTTGAATTAAGCAAAAGTAATTTTCCAAACTGAATTTATGGCCTTGGTTACACTTCGAGTGCCGGACCCTGTAATTTCTAACTGGTGACATTTCAATAACAAATTATCATGCATTCAAAAAGAAAATGTATCCTACACGAAACTAAGTCTAAAATCTGTTCAAATTTAAGAATTGTCATCAGTTCAAATGTTTATTTCTGACAATTAAATTGTAAGTGTCAAGTCAATTCGATAATAAGTGTAATACATTTGAAATTCTGTTTGATTGATGGAATTCAATTGTAATATTAAATACAATATATAAATGTAATAATATTTATAGGTATTAATATGATTCCACTGAAATAAGATTTGAGATGATTTACACTTCCAATTTAAATCATATTCTGCGAAATTAAGTTTAAAACACTTCGGCCCAACGTGTCGACTTTTATCTATACACTGCACGGAACGACCGAAATCAGCATTTTCGCGAAAAATTTAGTTGATTTGCTGATTTTAGTTAGTTATTTTTTGAGACAACTAAAAAAATCTTACTTTTGCTGATTTAGATTTTTTATTCTCATTCCCTTAATAATAATAAAATATTTGTTGAAATGACTATTTTTTTTAGTTGAATTCACAAATTAAACGTACTGTCATTTCTTAGCTAAGGCACACTTCATATCCAGTCAACTAATTTTTTAGTTGAATTAAAGAAATATAATGTTGTTTTCAACCAATATGAATGGTTGAATTGGCTTCTGCAATCTGCAGCTATATGGCGCCCTGTCACCGAAACGGTAACACCTTAATGACTACTAGCCACTAGATGGCACACTACTGCCGAAAAAAATTCAGACGCGGTTGTCTTTTCTATATTGGCAGGTATAAATACGATGTTGTGTTGGAGAAAAAGACATAAACGAAACGTAAACATCTTTTTGAATTTTTTTGCTTCTAAATCACTGTTTTCTTCATTCTCACTGAAAACTTTGAGCACTCGGAAAACAAAAACCGAATACAAATAGTACAACGGACGGCGCAGCTCGGAAGGTTTGAAGATACAAAAAAACTTCATCACAATTAGAGTGAAACATTCGAAATTCACTTCACTGTTCCGCGTAAAAACATTATTACGCACAATTGCTTCAAGTGCGCACAAATTCTGAATAAATACGATTTCCACTAACAGTTTACGACATTTTTACATATCGGTTTAGAAATTTAAATAAAGATATATCGAACACATGCGAATAACATCAAAACAATGTTCAAGCAGTTTCAATAAGACTGTCCTTTTTAGCTTTTTAATGGATTGTTTTGCTTTGACACTTCTCATGAGTTTTTGGCTAATAAACTTGTTAATAATACCCATTTCAGTTTTGGTTTTTTTGTGCTGTCCTTCAGTAATGATGGTGATAGATAAATAGAAACAAATTTTCTGATTTTAATAACAAAATTAGTTGTCAATGAGAATTTCGTGTTGGATTGAAATATTGCTGGTTTGAGTCCAGGATATTCACCAACTAAACACATTCTCTAAAAATAAGAGTTTTTTCAGCAAAGTAAATTCTCAATTTTAACTAATTTTATAGTTATTTTGGAAATTTTGTTGTTAAAATCAACTAATTCAAAAACAGTAATACGAATTAGGCGCAGAGCTAATTTCGGTCGTTCCGTGTGATTATGCCAAAATGAGCTTTTTGAAAATTTCGTAGAAGAATCGTTTAGTAATGTTTAAGAAAATATGAGTAATATGAGAAAGGCATTATCACACCATAAGATGAACTAAATAATGTATCTTTTATTCGAGAACTGTGTTAACCGCAGAAATTTGAAAATTTCACCTATAAGCCCTGGTTCTGAAATACGAAATCCAAGAGAATGTGCGTTCGACGGTTAGTAGGAAGACCAAAGGGGTGTCCTTGAAATATACAATCCGTTTGAATGTGGTTTGGAAGCGCAAATATGAAACTTTTGAGTCAGTTCACCAGCTAGGTTATGGCGTTTTCGTTTTTAATTTGCGCTACACCGGTGCAGTGCTACACTGAGGCATGAATAAACGAACAAAAATGACGAAAACATAAACAGTAACCATTGACTACAATAAACGATTCCATTGCACAGAGCTACACCAAACTTTTGATGAGTGCTACACCAGTGGTATCGGTGCAGAAAAAGTGTAGCACTGGTGTAGTGTAATTGGTAAAAACGAACGGTTTCAGTGCAGCTTTTGCTACACCAGCGTAGTGCAATTTAAAAACGAAAACGACATTAGTTAGGTTAGGAGATTCTATTGAAAACTTCCACTAACACTGGAAAATGTCATCTTATATTTTGCCTACAGTGTTGTCGTAACGGGCTACTGTGATTAGTCGAGAATTTGGCACCCATTCTAGCAGATGCAATTGTAAATGTCAAGACGTTGTTACCATTTCGCATGGGAATTCCCTGCATTCCTAACTTTTTTTTGTTGTCCTTCCCATCCCATGAATGACGCACAAGTCTACTTCGGCCCGATACGTAACTCCTTCGGTGCAATAATCTCATTAGGTTCTGAAAACGTTTCCGAACATGCACCAGCCAGACCTATTGCGATTGCATTGTTTGGATTGGACTAGAGATAGAAAGTGTTGGATATAAACATAGCACTTGAAAAAGTAGAAATGTTTACAACGCACAAGGTAGCCAATCAATTAGAAATACTCGTTCATTTTTTCACCTTCAGTAAACAGCTCGTTTGGAACAATGAGCCAGCTAATCATGCTTGCTAGTCGGTAAATATAGCCTTAACCGTGCGATAGCCCACGTTTTTGTTTGTTTTTCATACCACCCGGATTGAAGGAAATCCAAGCAAGGGCAGAAGATACGGAATAGCATATAATGTTCCGAGAAGGAAGTATCTAACCTGTACTCAAGTTTCATTCTAAACGCCTATTCAATAATCATTAAAAGCCAAACTAATGAGATGTACTCCTGGGAACAAATAGTTGATAGTCAGCAATATTTATTACGCGTCAAACGTTACTAAACTGACCGACCGCATGACACAATTCACCACCTTCCGTCAAAACTGTTGAGAGAAAGAAAGAAAAAAACGATCTACCAGTTACCAAACTCATTTGTGGCTAGTCAGACCGTCGCTGAAGGTTATAGTCAAGATTACTAAACATGAGTAAAACACACAAAATGTGGAACGTGTTTTTGCTGCAGCAGCGCGCCTTTCCTCCTTTTTCACCACTCCCTTTTCTCTCTCTCTCGTAGTAGTAGGCTTCTCGACCAGTCGGATGATATGCGCGAATCGATCGATAATACCTACTGCACTGCACTGTCGGTTGCCTACTGCGTTGGCAATTTGTTGCCTAAAGACTATATTTTTCACACACTTTCTTGACGGATAGCATCAGCAATTCATTAGAGGTAGCGTTTTATCAATATTACCCCCATTAGCGGTGCAAATACGGACCACGATTTATTGGAATGCAAATTTCCTTAATACATCTATCATTGCTCAAGCCTTGCCGGCCGATATGTAAATATTATCGTGACGTCATAGGTTTTTAAGTGATGTACACTACCAATTGATTCTAATTCCACTAATTTCTGGGTGCAAGTGCTGACAACCAACGGAAAGGATTTTCATTTTTGTCCTTCACTTTCTGCAGCAGCATCGATCGAAACACACCTTTCGAGAATATTATACAATTTCAGTAGATTCTTCTGTCTCTGCATGCACACACTCACTTTTCGAAACCACTCCAACACGGCTAATAACCAGATCTGAGATCGCTCGTTTGCCAGGGGTGCACTGTTTTCCACCTATCGCCACCAGCTATTGGCTCTACAGTACGGTTTTAGAGATTGCACAAAAAGTAGCTGCTCAAATCCTCGGAACGCTCGGATTATTTTGCAATCATGCGAATCGTGTTGATGTATGCCGCGACGGTGAAAGGAACAGCGCCGAAGCTCACAGTCATCACGCCACCGATGTTTGAAAATGACTGCCTGAAACGTCGGACGCTTATGTTGGATATACACCCTAGACCGGAGCCTACAACGATGCAAATCCACACACCATGGCTTGGAAGTTGTAGTGAGCAGGCGCCAAATCGGGACGGCGGCTGCCGCAAGGGATTTCAGTGGGGAAAAAAATTACATCGACACTTTATAATGGTGCGGTAAATATTGAAGCGATGATGAATTATTTTGATTTGATAAAAAATCTGATTAGGTTTCAAAAGTTCAACTAATTGTTCTAGTGTTTTTGAACAATTTATTTTTTTTCCGTGTGCTGCAATGCAGCTCAAAGTCAAGGACCTAAACTTTCAAATTATGAGCAATGGTTACATTGATAGCAAGTGGTATTTTTGAAGCATGTCTAACCCAAAAAAAATCAATGTTCACTTTAATATAATTTTATTTATTTAAAAAAAACGCTTTTCATCGGTGAAACCAACTTTGGAGTGACGCTTCATTGGCATCACCATCTGGCTGATGCCATTCTATAATTCATACACATGCTTTCTATACTGACGTTTCTGCGCAAAGGCGTAGTGCATGGAAAGGAACCTTGATAGCGACTGAAACTGCATGATGATGCAGTGCTATACGTTCGTGTGACATGGTTTGAAGTTGTATGAAAACACTAGATTCAGATTCCATGCAAGGTTTGATAAGACAAAGCATCAGATAATTTGTTCTATTGAGACAACAAAACAAAACATGGAATCGCAATCACCCTGTCGTCTTTTCCGGAACGATCATTACTGATCAGACCAGTCTGAAATCAACTGATTGTAATTAAAATCATTCATGAGCATGATGCTTTCAGTTTAATTTTCTTTCGGAATCGTGGATTTTGAGTTTGAAATGGTGAGGGAAAGATCTTTTATGGTTTCCCGTTCGTACCTTCCGAATTGAAACTATCTATATTGCTATTTGCTCCTAGTTGTGTTCACGATTTTAGACCAATTCGGTACTAACATGTGATTAGGGGCATATCGTGCGACTGGCCCTTTTTAAAGTTACAAAAAATAATGTTCATTATACGAGTTTTATGCATGGAATTCAAGCATATTGTGCATAATTTCGTAGATTGAGCTTCCATCTAAAGGGTGATTTTTTAAGAGCTTGAGAACTTTTTTAAACAATAAAACGCATAAAATTTGCAAAATCTCATCGGTTCTTTATTTTAAACGTTAGATTGGTACATGACATTTACTTTTTGAAGATAATTTCATTTAAATGTTGACCGCGGCTGCGTCTTAGGTGGTCCATTCGGAAAGTCCAATTTTGGGTAACTTTTTCGAGCATTTCGGCCGGAATAGCCCGAATTTCTTCGGAAATGTTGTCTTCCAAAGCTGGAATAGTTACTGGCTTATTTCTGTAGACTTTAGACTTGACGTAGCCCCACAAAAAATAGTCTAAAGGGGTCAAATCGCATGATCTTGGTGGCCAACTTACCGGTCCATTTCTTGAGATGAATTGTTCTCCGAAGTTTTCCCTCAAAATGGCCATAGAATCGCGAGCTGTGTGGCATGTAGCGCCATCTTGTTGAAACCACATGTCAACCAAGTTCAGTTCTTCCATTTTTGGCAACAAAAAGTTTGTTAGCATCGAACGATAGCGATCGCCATTCATTGTAACGTTGCGTCCAACAGCATCTTTGAAAAAATACGGTCCAATGATTCCACCAGCGTACAAACCACACCAAACAGTGCATTTTTCGGGATGCATGGGCAGTTCTTGAACGGCTTCTGGTTGCTCTTCATTCCAAATGCGGCAATTTTGCTTATTTACGTAGCCATTCAACCAGAAATGAGCCTCATCGCTGAACAAAATTTGTCGATAAAAAAGCGGATTTTCCGAATGGACCACCTAAGACGCAGCCGCGGTCAACATTTAAATGAAATTATCTTCAAAAAGTAAATGTCATGTACCAATCTAACGTTTAAAATAAAGAACCGATGAGATTTTGCAAATTTTATGCGTTTTATTGTTTAAAAAAGTTCTCAAGCTCTTAAAAAATCACCCTTTACAAGATTATATACATTTTTGTGCAAATGAAAATTGTAGAGCCGAACAATGATCATTATATTTTGTAACATTCTTAAGGCCCTATCGTACGATATGCCCTAATCACATGTTAGTACCGAATTCTGGAGTTAGAACCATCCATTCCAGGGTAAATAATTGGATAATGTTCCAACGACAATTGAAACTGTAATTGAGTGACTTAAATCAGTACTAATACCTGGATTACAGAATGCATAGCACTTTCTTTCAACATAACTCAAAATTGAGTTACACTCCACTCAAATTCATAATAAGTGCACGTACTCTACACTTGAGTTACCATCTATCTACTCATTTTTTAGTTAAGAGACGAAGCTTTAAAAATTTGAGTATTTTTTACTCAAAATATGGAAAAATAGTTTTTTCCTAATTTGAGTGAGTTTAACTCAAAACTTGAGTTCCTTGTACTCAAAATAAAAACATTCTTATTCGTAAATGTTTATATACAAAGTCATTCTTCTTTCTTTCTTAATTGGAAAGCCCAGTAAAGTGATTAAAAACCGTTTCATTTTTACCGGTTGGGAGTCGAAATTGAACGATGTTGATATTCTTATGTTGTACTTCTCACTTAGCATAATTGAAACCGCAAAATTTCTATGAAAACATCTATGATTGATGATTTATGGTTTCAAAAACCAGATCTAGAAACGGAAATGAAATACAACGTATTCTTGCATCCTTAAATTCGATAAGAATATTCCGATAAAGAAAACGCACTAAACTGCTAGAAGTATTCTTTTCACACAAATGTTTGAAAACTCAACGCTTACTCTATTGTATGAATAAATTCGAGAGAACTCATGGCCTGAGCAAATTTCACTCAAATCCATACTAATTGTTATTTGACACGGAAAGCCGATCAGTGGTATTTTTCATTGATCCGATTGCGTTTATTGTGGCTTTTTTCCTGGAACTGTATATCACTTATACACGCTGAAAAACTGAATTTAAATTTAAAAATATTGTTCTTCGAATTCAAAGATATTTTTTGTTGAATCAGCGTCTATTTTTATTTACCCTCGGGTCAAGATTTGATCCCTTTCTTCGGTAATTTTTTGACGAAAAATTTCGGTAATCAATAGAAACAACCGATATTTCGGTACATGCATTTTATTTTAAAAAAATTATGCAAATTTTTACCGGACGATCATTTTTGTGCTAGTTTTCATTACAGAATTCTATAAAGAGATATACAGTTCATACGGTTAATCTGAATAGTTGCCGAGTAGGGTAGACATCATACTGTTCGAATGGTAAAATTAGCTTCCAATAACCGAACTTCTGTAAATACTAATTGTCGTCAGAACTAACTGTCAAGCAGTTATTAAAATTTTCAGTAAGTGTATTTTTATGAACCAAACGAAAATAAATTCTTTTTGTTTACTTATAGGCAGAAAATAATTTTGTATCAGTTGTCCAATTGCTGCCAACACGGCCAACACACATCGTTCGAGGTAGGCCCGTACCCAGGATTACGTTTCGGGAGGGACCAGTTGACTTCACCAGTTCCTGAAGCATCGGTCAAGAAGCGGTCGAAAAGGTGTTATTATTCCGTATGACAATTAAATTTCAAAGAGATCCTACTTCTAGGTCCAAAATACAGGGTGATGAGTGTTGAAAATTTCAAAAGTCGTAAAAGTAACTATGCAATAAAAGTAGAAAAATCTTCTTCACTTGGTTCAACACTGTTTCAATTTCAGGGTCTTATTAGTTGGTTTTTATACTAACCTGGCTTTACCGGTTTCCGGTTTTCGGTTCTAGAAATAGTGACCAAAAATTTCATTTCTTAACGTTTAAAGACTGTCCCAGAAAGTATGGTTCAGAATCTGTCAATTTTTATGGCTGCGTCCTGTGGTTTACACTCTTCTCTAACCACTTGTGCAGTTGTTTATTCGTTTTCATTAGTTTGTTTCGAAATACGTGGACTTTCAGCAGAACAACGTCGAAAAATTGCGTACAAATGGTGCACAGAACGAGGACTGTCACTGAGAAAGATAGCAAAAATGGAAGGAGAAAGTGAAAAAGCCGTGCAAAATGCAATCAGGAAGTTCAGTGAGGATAACACCTTTGAGGATAAACCGAAAACGGGTCGAAAAAAAGGTCATGCTAACCCTCAGTTGGATAAACGTATATTTAAGGCGTTCGAGCAAAAGAAGGAGGTTTCAGTTCGGAATGTGGCCAAAAAAGTGGGCACTTCGAAGTCAAATGTTCTTCGTGCTAAACAACGTTTGAATCTTAGAACCTATAAGAAGCAGAAACAACCAAAGCGTAGTCCGAAACAAGAAGCATCGATCAGGCTGAGGGTTCGAAAGCTGTACAATACGATTCTTGCTGGAAATTTGAACTGCATAATCATGGACTACGAAACCTACGTGAAACTCGATTACAAATCCTTGCCGGGACCATAATATTATACGGTTCGAGAAGGGCAAGTGTTAAACCAGTCCGAGACATCGATTGAAGTCGAAAAATTTGGTAAGAAAGCTACGGTCTGGCAAGCAATTTGTAACTGCGGTAAGATTTCGAAACCCTTCATCACCACTGCTTCAATGAACAGCGAAATATACATCAAGGAATGTTTATAAAAACGACTTCTACCCATGATGCGAAGCCACAAGGATCCTGTTGTCTTCTGACCAGATCTTGCTTCTCGCCACTACTCGAAATCAACGGTAGAATGGTATATTACCAAAAATGTCACTTTCGTCCCAAAAAAACATGAATCCACCAAATTGCCCACAACTTCGACTAATTGAGAAATTTTGGGCAATAACGAAGGCGCATCTTAGGAAATATGTCTCGGCAGCCGAAACCATTCAACAGTTCGAAAAAGATTGGAAAAAAGTGTCAAAACTTGTCGCCAAGAAGTCTGTACGGAATTTAATGAAGAACGTTCGCAAGAAGGTGCGCTAGTCTACAATAGCTAAGTAGCAAATGTTGAGAACAATATTCTGTTGTTGTAGTCTAATATTATCAGTATATCGAATAAAATTTGAATATCTAACACTTGTGGATTATTTATACCGAAATCAAAGCGCGTCTATACTTTCTGGGACAGTCTTTACTGTCATGAAATTTCTGTCAAAAATGTCTAAGACTAGTGATGATACTATTTTTTACCTGTAGTCTAGTGATGATAGATTTTGAGAGGTGGTCCGAGATAGCACCCTTACTCTGATTAATGGAGAACGGAAAACATCTTCTAAATTTGTAGGTCATATGAGGTGATGTCAATACAAACATCAATGCATGCTAAAACTTGCATTTCTTAATGATTTGTTTTAGTCTTGTTGAAGCGTAGAGCCGTAGCTTATATTTTATTCATGATTCGTGAAAATCGATTAAACCGTTGCTGAGAAATCGAAATGAGTTCCGTTGTTGAATCTTTTCTTTACTATTATCGGTGCTTTCGGAAGCGGAAACCGGGGACTAGTAATCCTAAAGTAGTTTTATATATTCACTAACTTACAAGATTTGCCAACGAGATAAATTTAGCAGTAAGTTTGATAGAAATGTGCACCTCGTTTCGCCATCGCTAGTGAAAAAATACTCATGAAATTGAAAATTTTCACCAATCGCACTGTAATACCGCAACCGGAAGTTGCATCTTTATTAACTTTTCGGGGATTTTTGAAAGAATTTCAACCTTTTATTTGCTCCTTAGTTTGTGAAAATCGGTTGAGAAATTTCCGAGAAAATTGAGTGCGCATTTTTTTTTATAAATTTGAACGTATTTCCCTGTAACTCCGGAACCGGAAGTCAGATCCAAATGACTCGACGAAATGAGTCGAATGGTATATGACACTCGGTTCTCTGGACCTCGGTTGTAAAGTCGGTTTTCACAGTGATTGTCATAGTCAATGAATCAAATAGTATGCTGGGTTTTGTCAAATTCAATTTATTCAGTCATAATTTTCAAGACCCATATACTATAAAATTGCCATATAGTACATAAGTCAGACCTATTGTGGAATATTGCAGCCTAGTAAGGAATCCATACAACATTATTCACGAAGAATGCATTGAATCGATACAAAAACAATTTCTTTTATATGCACTTCGTAAATCAAACTCGACAGCATTTCCTCTACCATCATGTGAAGCACGCTGCATGCTCATCAATATACAAACACTTAAAGAACACCGTGACTTTGCAATGCTTTATTTCATTAGCGATATTATTTCTGAACGCAATCAAACAGCTCCATTATTATCGCAATTAAATTTTTATACACCTAGCCGTCAACTACGTTCCAGGAAATTATTTTTAGAAAGACATACTAGAACAAATTATGCAAAATACGAACATCTTGACCTTACTATGAAGAAAAAATTAAATAAAATCTCAGCTTTGTCGTAGAAATAATGCGCAGTATGTAATTGAACATTATAAACAATTTATATGTAGTCTACATTTGCTTGACGAAACAAATAAATAAATAAATATGAAAAAGGCAGAAATGGTAAAATATTATTCAATACTGATTTGATATGCACTTCAGACACTTGATATTAGTGAACATCTTACAAGCTTGTTGTAATTCAATATACAATAGATCTTAAATAAATATTATTCAGTTCTTTTATTAAATGATACATAGTTGGAATCAACTAGGTGAGGTATTGTCATCATGTCAAAGGTTTTAATTTGTAACAAAAAATGAACAATTTCCCAATAGGCGAGAAAATCAATTATAAGAACATGGTTATAAATTGAACGACTAAAGTGATCGTCTTAAAAAAAAAAACATGCACAAATGTGTCTCCCTCATATTAATCAATTTAAAATACCCATGGTTAATACACTCAACCACTGAAAATATTCCATATTTTTCTGTGTCGGTTTTGCACGATACGCTTTGTGCGATATTTTGGTACTGAATTTTACCCTAATGCTCGTCCATACCAAACATTTTAGAAAACTTCAATTTTGATTTATTGTGGTGATCTAATACCACTGAAAATTTTATCATAAACTGTTGACCATACTTCTAATGATATGGAGAAAAATAGGTTGCTGCCTTAAATACAATAAAAGATATTCGCCGTTAATTCTTGTACACAGTTAATGTTGGAAAGGCGCATAGAGTAAAGTAAATCGTATTCTCGACAAGAAATTCCAATTTGAATCTATCAAATTGTAAGCCTTCACTAAAATGATTATATTCACTTCCGATTTACACTCGCGGACAATAACTTTTTTCAGCGCCTCGAGACTGGTGTATCTTTTAGTTCGGACTTTGCTCTCCAAAATGGCCCTAAGAGAATAATCCATTGGATTCGCATCTGGTGAATTCGAGAGCCATTGTGTGGACGTGATAAAGTTCGGAACGTTGTTTTTCAGCCATTCTTGGTTCACTCGAGCTTTGTGAGACGGTGCCGAGTCCTGCTGAAACGTCCATGGTCTGCCACCGAAATGTTTGTCTGCCCACGGCTTCAAAGCAACCTCCAGAATACTTTCCCGATAATATGTCGCATTTACCTTGACGCCAGGCTCGATGAAAACGATTGGAGAGCGCCCATCTGCGG
Organism: Malaya genurostris; assembly: GCF_030247185.1. Taxonomy (NCBI): domain Eukaryota; kingdom Metazoa; phylum Arthropoda; class Insecta; order Diptera; family Culicidae; genus Malaya; species Malaya genurostris. Next base: position 24,105,265 of record NC_080571.1, on the reverse strand, counting down.
TTACAGCGGCCCAAACCATTATCTGTTACGGGTGCTGCCTCCTGGTGGCCAATCGATGACTCAAATTCTCGTATGAACGGTCGGTCAAGTAAACCCTATCGTTTTGAGAGTTTACGAATTGCTCAATTAGAAAAATTTTCTCGTCAGAAAATACAATGTTCGGAAATTGACCGCTTTCGGAAAAACGAAGCAACTCCTTCGCTCTCTCAAGTCTAGCTTGTTGCTGCTTCGGTGTGAGATCATGCGCCTTTTGGATCTTGTAACGCTTGACCTTCAGATCATTTTTCAGTATGCGGCGAATGCTACGGTCGGATATTTTCAGTTCTTTTGCCTTTTGATTGGCACTTCGTCGAGGATTTCGTTCAAGTCGCTTCTTCACTTTTTGAACCATCTCACGTGACGTTGCAGTCTTTTGATGACCACCTCCATGACGTTTTGCGATGCTACCGGTATTATTGTAACGAGTTATGGTGCGATAAACAAAAACTTTATTCACTTTAAGGTGTTTGAGCTCACGAACAATCGCTGGTTGTGATTTTCCATCTAAATATAAAGCAATCACACTATTACGTTTTAAATCCATCACTGATTTTTTTTTCGCGTTCACTTTTGCAAAATGCTTTCTTGCGCTTGTAAACAATACAACTCCGAACTGTCATCTAGCAAATTTCTAGAGAGCTGATGCCCGTGCGTCAGCTGCGCGAGCGGTCTGAAGTTGGTTACACTTCGAGTGCCGGACCCTGTATGAAAACCCTTCAATTAAGTAAAATACACCATCGCACGAAATTGACCAAAAAACGCGCATTAGACCGGGTTTTGATACTTGCTAGAAAATTTTGATATTTTAACTACTAATGAGATCAGGCTTATGTCAGCATTTGTTACGAAAATATCTTTTTGTTATAAATTTGTTACTGCTTGATGATCGGGAAGGCCCCGAGACCTAGACTATGTTAACAGAGGACCAACGCGCCCTTAGTGTTTTCGAACGAAAGATGCTTGCGGACCATCTTTGGCGGAGTGCAGATGGAAGACGGTGTATGAACCACGAATTTCAACAGTTGCTTGGAGAACCTTGGTTGACTATAATGGGCTAGGCATGTCTTCAGGGTGCGGGTCGGCAACCCAGTGAAAATGATTCTTGAATCTGATCCGGAAGGCCCAAGAAAAAGAGAAGAACAGCGGGCAAGGTGGATCGATCAAGTGAAGGGAGATCTACGAAGTACTCGAGCCTTGAGTGTCTGGCGAAGAGCGGCCATGGATCGTGCTGCACGAAGACGTTTGCTAGATACAGCAAAGAACATCACAGGACTGGACTGATAGATAAGAAGTGTTTGATTTTAGGGCAATAAATACCAGCGTAAATAAATATTGTAGCGAAGATTGATTAGACCATTGTTTTCAAGTAGCTTAACTAAGCTAAGAAATGTTTCGAGTAACCACATTGGGATTTTTCTAGACTAAAACTGAATGGAATTGACTTGAGGTTTGAGAGAGCCGACATCGTTTTCGATCAATGCAATCAAGGCTATAAAAAATCACAGAGCCTCCAACTCACACACAATCATTGTATCCAAACAGCTATTGTTTGATCATTTTAGCATACACTTGTCTCTCATGTGGAAGTAAACAGGAGAGATTATGACACTTCCTAAGTCCACACTCACTCACACCATTTGAAATTTTGATTCTGAATTGATGATTTCTAAAAGGTTTGGAGTAAGACACACTACCAATTTCAAGTTGGTTCTCCGATGAAGTTGGTTCTCTACTGGTGCTGGTGCCTACTGTCATAGAATGAAATAAGAGCAGTCTCATACCATCGGTAAATACTATGCTTTGAGCTGAATTATTAGTGATTCTGTATGGTGTACAGTCCCCAAATCAGTAGCAGTGGCGTAACTATGCCGAAGGGGGAGCTAGATTGATTTCTGGGCTCCTTTTCTTGAAGTGGTCTATTATGGTGAGGCAGCTTGAGAGTGGAGTCTGCAGACAAATGAACGCGGGCTTGCAGGACTCTTCCTCCCTCAAGGTCACTCGATTGTAAATGTTAAAGTACGAGTGACCAACTTTGGGGAATTTCGGATCAATAAACAAACAAATGCAAATATGTCATCGGCATGTTGTTGCAAACCTTTGTTGATTTTCATTGTTACTTGACTTGTTATGTTTCCAATTTAACAGGGTAACTATCAGATCATGTTTGTGGCTGGAGGTTGTTTGCGTTGGCGCATTGCAGTTTCACAGTGTTACTCGTCTACTTTGGGGAGCTGTTTCTCGGTTATATTTTGAGATTAGATTTTTTTTTTTGGTAGTCACTTGATTATTGATTCAAATTTGCGGTTATATGAGAGATTCCTAGTTTTGTTGCATAATCGGATATACGTATAAATGTTTTGTGTTTCTGTTGATCTGTTATAAATTTGATTAGAATCTTGCAAAAGTCAGTCATTTCACGCGATGTGCTCAATGTTAGCAAACTCGCCTTTTTTTTCTCCGGTTGTATTGTTGTTACATTTCCTGCGACTCTCGTAGAAATAAAACCAGAAAAAATTGAATATTTATTTTTTCTAAAGAGACCTAACACCAAGATTTTAGCGAAAATTATGGTTTCTATCTACACTGGTAACTGAAGCATTTGAATGATTTTTAACTTTATAAATATGGTTGACTAGAGTCGATTTTAAAAAAACAATGTTTTGTTTCATTGATTAATAATTCAGTTTTTCTGTCTTCAAGAAAAAGGATAGAACTGCTGCGAAAGCCGAAGAATTGGGTGATGTTGACATAAGCGTAACTGCAAAAGCAGAAGTATTTGCGCCTGTTTGTGTATGCAGCATTCGTGCACTGTATCTAGTATCTAGTATATATAAATATTTATTGCGTAGTATTTTAGTGTATTTATAAGGGCTCAGCCACGTGGGCCCCGCTTAGTGATGTCTCATTCAATTATATATGTTTTGCATTACAACGACGACTTTGCATGTTAAGCACATCAAGTTGAGTAAATATTGTTCGGAAGTGAATAGTATCTTTTTGAGTATGCGAGCGGCTAGACTGTTTTTGATTATCAAGTCTACCGGTCCCGATTTGATATAGATTTCTTTGCTCCTTATAAGTTTCACATGTATAATCTAGTTTGTTTTTGGTTCCATCTATCACCGTTTCATGCAGTGATGGTTGCTTGCGGAAGTGCAGCTTTTCTTATATGGGATCACTTCCATTTAGGATTTTTTAAGCGAGACTAAAATCGATATTAGAAATTGACTTCGGGATTGATGATGCATGAGTCAGTTTTTTTGTGACTCACTGCTAGCATTCCCACCAACAAATGTCTTGAAAAAATAAAAAAAAAAGTAAAAGTATAAGTAAAAGTTTCCGCAATCATTTCGTTAAGATTTTTATGGAAAATATGAATTCAGCTTGATGTATTAAAAAATATTACAAACAAAATATCTGACAAAAAACAGAGCAAAAATCGAAACGTAGACATTGGGGAATACTCATTTTAAAACATACCAATTATAGATCAAGGTTTGAGTCGCTCCTCCCAGGTTTGAGTCACTCTCCCCAGGTGGTACCATGCAAAAAGGCATGTTTGCGTTGAAAACTTATAGTTTCGCAATGCTGGAATGCATCAGTCGTTATTGATAATTCAAGTGTCTTGGATCAATAACACTTACACCATACGTTCTATTCAACATGCTAATGACTACAGCCCCATTAGACAAACACCGACCTCTATCTATTAGTTCAAGTTTGAAATGTTAGGAAGGAAAAATCAATTTTCACTGATTCGATAAATTCGATAATTGAATAATTAAATCTTATGTCGTCTTCGCTTGAGAATACTAAAACTGACCCAGGGTAGTTCCATCAAACGAACACTTTTCACGAAACCGTGTTGGGTTCGCACTCAGCAACAGGAATTTGAACAAACCTGATATCAAAACAGACTCGATTTTCAGTTCAACAAGGTTGAAACTAGGTTGTAAGCTAGCTTCAAACGAAAGCTTTGAGAGCAGCTAGGATTAGGTTTGGCATCAAGCGAAAACGACATTAACAATCAAAATTAAATGTCAAGAATGGCATCACTTGCACATGAATTCAGTGAAAATGAATGTGTAAAAATGTCATAGCAAGCCATGCGTTTTTGACGGTCAAATTTATGTCATTTCGTAAGATACAACCAAAGTTAATCAATTTTCAGCTTTTCTAAGAATGCATTCGAAAAACCAAAATTCAAATAGTTTTCGTTTTATACTAATAGTAAAGTATGTTTTCTCACTTAAAAAAGTATTGATCGATTATCCGGAAACTTTTTCAAATAAGAACAGGTATGTGAGCACCAAACAACCAATAGAACGGCTGAATGCAAACTTCGACTGAAGTGAAGCTCATGTCGTTTTCACTGGAGAAAACTGAAACTAACTCAGAGTTGCTTCCTCACGAAACTGTGTTGAATTCACATCTAACAACGGGGATGTGAGAAAACCCGACATACCCTCTAAGAAAAAACCGTCCAACGAAAGTCCTCTGTTAGTTTAATAATAATTTTCAATAATTTTGTTGTTGTTCAACAAACCTGTTAGACAGATGACAATTGTTCTACTTCGCGTAGAATAACACATTTTGTTTTTATTTGGAGAAAACACTCAGTTTTTATACTATTTTTGTAAGAAAAAAAATAACAAACCGTTCCAACAAACTGAACTAGTATTTTTTTTTGACAAACGTTTCAATGCCCAACAAGATTCAACTGCTTTCTCAGTGAGAAGAACCAGGTTTGAAACTGACTCGTTTCTCGGTTGGTTTTTCAGAAGACCGTAAGAGCAGGTGACAGTTTTCCTTTGTTCACTTTCTCTTCTATTAATTACCCAGCTATTTCCACGTTCACCACTCAATTCTTTGCATAAAATGAGACCCAAGTCGAAAGACTCTCAAACAGAATTGTGAAACCCACGAAAATCTTTATAATCACATCACAATAATCGAAAGAGAAAGTAAATAAAGAGAAACTGTCACTTGCTCTTACGGCCTTCTGAAAATTCAACCGCGGTTTTTTTCAATTCAATGACGATTAAACTAGCTTCGGGACAGGCTTTAAGGTCTGAGGACACAGGGCCACGTGTTGAGTTTTAAATCGACCACGTGGCTCGCTCAATTCCCTGTGCGCATCGTATTTCTCTTGTACTCTCTCGTATATGAGCAAACTGTACCGGGTTGCCAGCATACATTTTATTATTTTGATGAGAAGTTTTATCACATTAATCTATCGTATGGGTTGGACATTACATGGATTCCAATGAACAATGAAAAAATATTCAAATTTCACAAAGATTGAATGTCTGTGTGTTTGGCAGCCTTGTCGATCCAATTTTATTTCTCTCTCCTTTTTCAGAATGCTATCAGGAAATCAAAGCGAAAACAATGGTGGATGCATTGAAACTGACTTTGTTCCACAGAAAAATACAAGACTTTATTTTTATCGCGATAGCATATATGTTTTTATGTACTAATCGCATCTAAACTAAATTATCTAGACTTTGTCACGGTAGATTTATGATACAAGCCTTCAAAGCCGAGATATTCGATGAACAAGTAGAGGTATGCATTTCCGAGCGTTCCAATTTTCAGCAGTTCTTCAGTCAGAAAAAAATACAACACGACCGCTAAACTCAATGAATCATTCTTAAAATTTCACAGAATATTCTCAACTAAATTTCGAAGACATTGTCGGGTAGGTTTTTCTATATTCTGCACCGTTTCCAAGAAAATTTAATTTGAAACGGGAAAATAGCAAAAAACCTACCACTTTACGGTAGTGTCCTCAGCCCTTAAACAAACGATTTGACCGCAGTTTGGAGGGCTGGGTTTAGTATTAAGCGAACATGGCATTATCACCCTTATTCTGAATAACGTCGTATCGTTTTTTCGCTCGTATTTCATTCGTATTCCCAATAACGCTAGCAAAATCAAAGGTAGCTATGATTCGATCGAACCACATTCGATCGAAAAATCAATACGTCGTTATTCAGAATAAGGGCGTATAGTTTGATATGCCCGGTTAAGTATTTGTTTGGAGTTCAGCCGTCAGGTGGAGCAGTCGTCAATGAAAGAAGACCTTTTGCGTGGTATAAAGCCTCAAACGCTAAGGTCGTGCTTTCATTTGGACTTCAATCGTCGGGAGCAGCGGTCGTTGAAGAAGATTGGATACATCATCCTGTTGGTGGTCGTTTGCATTGGAGCAAAATACAACGGAAAAAAGGACAACAATGTGGAACATTATGCAAAATCAACCTTTCTAATGGCTTTAAATGTTACCTAAAGAACTATAAAGATTGCTTCTTTGTAAATCGAAAATTAAAATTAGTAGTGCAGTGCAAATCTAAGATCATATGATCAGTTTTTTTTGCAATTTTAACAGTTCAAAATTCGCAACAGTGTTCAAAATCGTTTATATCCAATCAATGTTTAATATCTTAGAAAATTATACAGTTTGGCCCTTCACGCACGCCTTCATAAAAGGTTCTTTCCAAAACCACCAATATTTTATCATAAAATCATGTCAGAATGTTTGATGTAACTAATCTGTACTGTAGTTTGCGTGTATCGGTTCAAATTTTAATAGTAAAAAATGGGAAAGCTTGCACAATTCACACAATCGATCAACTAATTGATATTCGGAAGTATAAAGAAAGAGTGTCAGTTTTATTCGTATTCACGACATTCAGTTATGTCTCTGACATTACACACCTGTACTTTTTTTTCCGGTTTTTGCATTTTACATTTTGGCCGACTGTCGTTGTGGAAAGCAGTATGGATCAGACCGCTTGTAACAAACAAGCGAACCATGCCTCATATGCAGTGATCGGCCTTTTAAATTTTGCGTTTTCATTTGAAAAAATCCGCTTCCCATTGTTATGGAACGCTTTCGCTTGTCATACTTTATCGAAAGCAATATGCAAAAGATACACACATGTTTAAATAGATGCAAAGAAAAGGCGGGTGAGTAATTTCAAAGACATGACCGGATGACGTGAATACAAATCAAAGAATCCGGTGCTAAACACTGTCGAGTACAATGCGTATGAGCAGTTGGAGCTGGATTTATTACGAATGAAACTGGATACGTAATATGCGAAGTGCAGGTTCGGTTCTAGTTCCAGGTTCAGAATTTCTATTTCGAACTCCTGGGTCGAGGATCTGAATCAGATATGATAGGTGCAGTGGCGTCTCGTCCTCATATGCACCTCGTACATTGCACTGCACAGAATATGCTGCATAAATTTGAAAAATGACACAGATTTCTGAAGTCATTTACAGATCGACAATGAGCCCCTCCTAAAAGTATTTAAATGGCTAGGGAAAACAGTGTCCCACAGAGCGTTTAAAAATGGTGAGACCTTTTTTTGCTCAGATAAAAAAATCAGTTTTTGGCTTGAAAACAGAATTTAAAAATAATGACCTGGCATCCTTGGCTGTCTCAGTGGCAACGTCAAAGCGGTTTTATTGATGACATTTTTAACAGTTTTGTTCGACGTGCATACCATCGAATTCTTCTTTTGTAACGATGATACGACTTTGAATTTAGAATTTGCAATGGATTCTGAAACAGAATTTCCAACTGAGTTTTGTTATTGAATTTTGGAACTGAGTTCCAAACCTAAATTCTGGAAAGTTTCTGGACATGAATTTAGAAGCTTTGAAAGAAGGGTTTTGAAACTGTTGTATGCCATTGGTTTTAAGCATCCTTTTTCATGACATTTTGCCTTGTTTCGATTTTAGCACGGTTCGCTCGAATATGTCATATGTATTAGAAAGGTATTTTCGAACTCAACAAAATTTCATATTTATATTGATTTAAACTACTACACGGAGAACCCTTCGATCATAAAATTGCGATATCGCAGTTTTTGATTTTTGCGATAGTTGATTTAACTAATTTATTTTTGATTCAACCAATATGTTTTTTGATTTGCATATATTCAAGTAGTTGAAAAATATGTTGTTTTGAATGCTGTCAAATGCCGGAGACAGTTGAAAGCAAAACAATAATAGCAATGCAAAATCAACAACTGTTTTAGTTGAAATCTGTTCGCGTCGCTTCAAAATGTCAATGAAAACAACATCGATGGTTAAAGCGTTTGGTGAAATTGTGTCCATTCGATTTGAGAAATTTATGATTCCATAACAAGTGTTTATCTAGAAGCGGTGTTGTGATAAAGTTAACCTTGTTTGAGATGAAAAAGATTTGGTGACAAATTAGAAAATGTTAATGAATGATCATCTCGTAATCTTTCAGGTATGCGCAAAAATTTTATGCTTCAAATTCGATCATTATTTACTTCCAGCAGACTGTTTTACTTCCAGCTGTTTGACACCGATGATGATGTTCATGCTTTAGCAATAAAACGCTTTTCGACATGAATTTGATTTATAAAAGTAACAGGAGCGAAGGGTTTCAAACACAAAGAACGCGCTGCGATTGGATGGCGCGTTTGAATTGCCGTCGCAAAATTCCAATTCCCAGCGGTTGATGCACCCAAGCTCATATAAATTGACTAAAATTATCAGTGCATAACTTTAGTTCAACCGTTTGAAGGCATCATTTTAGGTAAATTTAATAATTTCGCTAATTTACTCGCCCCTCCGGGCACTTTTGCTGATTAAAAACGTTTTTCTACATCAATCATTTCCGATCGAATCAGAAGTACTTTTTTAGAATTTAGATCTTTACTGATCTCAAAATAAACAAACAAATAAAATCGATTTATTTTTCAACTAACAGAATTTTGTTTCAATAACAACACCAGTTATTTCAACTAAAATATTTGTTGAAATTGAAAGGTATGTGTCCTCACTAATTGACAGCATTTTTCTTTCAAACAGTTGAATTAATTGTTTCAACCATCGTTTCTGCTAATCTGCTAATCGAAAAACAAAAATGACAGTTTAGTTAAAACAACAATCGATTAGTTGTACCAAATTTTAACCAATCGAATTCAGAAAATCAACTAATATTCTGGTTGAAATGGGATCGCGGGTGGTTCCGTGTAACAGCAATAATTGCTGAAAGAACATAATTTCTTACATCCATATACCATTCGAATTAGTTCGTTGAGATCAACAAATGTGTGTGACAAATAATTTCACTTAAATTTCACGGAGATGGCATAACCGATTTTCTCCATCTAAGAATAAAATGAAAGGTCTTAAGATCGCATAAAAATTTCTTGTGTTTTAATAAGATTCGATCTCCGGTTCCGGAGATACAGAGTAATTCGTGTTAAAATGTCAGTTTCACATGAATTGATCGGGTAAGCAGATTTCGATAGTCTATGACCAAATACAATTTAACAGTATTCGGTTTTCGATCCCAGATAACTTTCAAAAATTTCATATCAAATGAAATAGTTTATAATCTCTTAGGTGAACTTTTTATAAACAAAAATTCAAATTAAAAAGTACGGGTGTGTAATGTCAGAGACATAACTGGATGTCATGAATACGAATAAAACTGACACGATTTCTGTATACTTCCGAATTCGAATTGATAGTTGATCGATTGTGTGAATTGTGAAACTTTTCCCCTTTTCCATACTAGAGTTTTAAACGATTTTTGATGTCGATTATCCCATTTCGGATTTGCATATTTCAAAATAAACATCAACTATCAAGATGCTGTACAGGATTCACGTCTGCCTTTTAGAAGGACCAAATTGTGGAATTCTCTTCCTTATTAAGCACAGTTCGGAACATTTTTCTCGAATGATTTTCGCACAGCGAAAAGTGCATGAAGCAAATCAAACTATTTTGGATCTTCATCAAACTGATGATTTTTACCTTCGATTTGCAAAGAAGTAATCTTAATAGTTCCTTAGATCACAATTAGAGCTATTAGAACGGCTAATTTTATAAAATGTTGTCCACTTTTTGTTTTTCATATTCTTTCTCTCCAATGCAAACGACTAGCAGATCTGTTGTATGATGTAATCGCTCTTGTTTGAGTTGAAACTAGCTTTGCGCACAAACCGCAACACATCCGTTCGCAGTGCCAAATGATGAGAAACTGGTTTAATGCGTCTTCTCGCCTTGACGACCGGAAGGCAAATGAGAACTACGACCTAAGCGTTTGAGGTTTTTAACCACGCAGAAGGTGCGCTCTCCGATGCCGCTGTTTGAATGCATCTTCTCGCCCCGACGCCTGCTTCTATCAAACGCACAAGAAGAAATTATCGACAACGGTTCCCCTTTTATAACGTTCAGTTGAAGATATGTGCCTGACTACTACAAAATCGTCGTCCCTGCGCGAAAAACCCAAGCAAAAGTGAAGAGTTTTCCGCGTTGTTTTCAAATTTTGAGAAAACGTAATATTTGAGTTTCTTGCGGTTATCACACACTGTTCAAAATATTATCCTAAATTCCTGATCATATTTTTGATGAAATAGTGAAAGAATTATGTTGCTGCCATTAATAAAAGTCGAGATATTCACAATTAAGTTCTGCCCATTCTTCCATATGGCAAATTTTGAAAAGGCGCCCCCATAGTAAAGTAAGTCGTATTCACGACAAAATATCATGGTCCTATGCAAAATTTTATCCGATTCCGACTTCTGGAATGACAGAGTGCGGAGTTTTTAAAATTCAAACCGTCATAGAAGATGACGATACCAAAAAATCTTAAAAGTTGGGCTATAGACTATTCTAATTTATTCGTCATATTAAATGATGGCCATACAAAACGTTTTGGGTTTTGCTGGTCTCTGGATACCGTTCCTGGAAGTACGGTAAATAATGACCAAAGACTCTAAAGTGTAACTCACTTCGACTTCTCATGAAGTGCTCGATCGATTGTAACACGTCTAGACTCAAAGGAATAATTTTATGGTTTCATACAAATTCTCTTTTCGATCTGAGTTGCAGTTCCGACATTACATGGTAATGAGAGATTGGCGTTCATTAAAATAAAACACAGGTATCATCGCACTGCTAGGTGGATTAAGCACGTTTTTATGTTGTTGCCTATTTTCTTTTATATTTACGTAATAAATGTGATACTGAGAACAATCTTACAGCATAACAGATCGGCTGAAAAGTTCGTATCGTTTCTATGAGAGGGCGCCACTAGAATTAAATCCATACCATTTTCAGTTAGTACCAACCTTCAAAAGATACGTGTATAAATTTGACAGCTGTCTGATTATTAGTTTGTGAGATATTGCATTTTGAGTGAAGCTACTTTTGTTATTGTGAAAAAAATGGAAAAAAAGGAATTTCGTGTGTTGATGAAACACTACTTTTTGATGAAAAAAAGTGCCGCCGAAACCAAAAAATGGCTTGATGAGTGTTATCCAGACTCTGCACCGGGCGAAGCAACAATTCGTAAGTGGTTTGCAAAATTTCGTACTGGTCATATGAGCACCGAAGACGATGAACGCAGTGGACGTCCAAAAGAGGCTGTTACCGATGAAAACGTGAAAAAAATCCACAAAATGATTTTCAATGACCGTAAAGTGAAGTTGATCGAGATAGCTGACACCCTAAAGATATCAAAGGAACGTGTTGAACATGTTATTCACGAATATTTGGATATGAGAAAGCTTTGTGCAAAATGGGTGCCGCGTGAGCTCACAATCGATCAAAAACAACAACGAATTGATGATTCTGAGCAGTGTTTGGAGCTGTTATATCGAAATAAAACCGATTTTTTTCGTCGATATATAACAATGGACGAAACATGGCTCCATCACTTCACTCCGGAGTCCAATCGACAGTCAGCTGAGTGGACTGCACGCGATGAACCGAACCCAAAGCGTGGAAAGACTCAACAATCGGTCGGTAAGGTTATGGCGTCTGTTTTTTGGGATTCGCATGGTATAATTTTCATCGACTACCTTAAAAAGGGAAAAACCATCAACAGTGACTATTATATAGCGTTATTAGAGCGTTTGAAGGACGAAATTTCAAAAAAACGGCCTCATTTGAAGAAGAAAAAAGTTTTGTTTCATCAAGACAATGCACCGTGTCACTAGTGGATGAAAACCATGCTGAAATTGAACGAATTGGGCTTCGAATTGCTTCCTCATCCACCGTATTCTCCAGATTTGGCCCCCAGTGACTTTTTCCTGTTCTCAGACCTCAAGAGAATGCTCGCTGGTAAAAAATTTAGAAGCAATGAAAAGGTAATCGCTGGAACTGAGGCCTATTTTGAGGCAAAGGACAAATCGTACTACAAAAATGGTATCGAAAAGTTGGAAGATCGCTATAATCGCTGTATCGCCTCTGATGGCAATTATGTTGAATAATAAAAACGAATTTTGGCAAAAAAATGTGTGTTTCTATTAAACGATACGAACTTTTCAGCCGAACTGTTACCAGAAGAAGTAAATAATCGAACAGGGAAATAGCGATTGAGCGATCGAATCTAAAGTAATTTCGTAACGCTATTGCAGTGTGAACTTTACGAAATGACGAACAGATCCGTTCTTTAATTATTTCGATTATTTAGGTTTTAACCTTAAGGTCCTTCGTCTCTTCGGTCCAAAAAAACTTTCTGATCCTTTGTCCGGGGTAAGCAACGGTTGATAGAACAGCCAACAAAAGGGCCCAAATACGCCAGTGCAACAGCCTTGCCTGCCGAAATACCGACATGTCCTCGAGCCTTCATCGACCTGATTGTAGTTTGAAATAAACGATTATTCGTGTCAATGTAGTTTTATAACAAGGATTCTAATCGGAGACAAAAAATGCATAATGACGGACGACGAAACGTATGTAAAAATAGTTTAGGAAAAATAACATAGCTCGAGAACATATTCTTGACAGATATAAACTTGTGCCTACTGAAAGGTTCTACAATAACTTTTTGATTTGATAAGCGATTTGCAGCTGCATATTCCGTCCACATTTTTGTTTTCACAGTTGACACTGATGTTTCTAACGTAAGGAAATTTGTGGTGTTAGGCGGTTGCGATGAAGCCAAAATATGTGGAAGGAAAGGATCGCCACTGACCACGAATATCGAAAGACGATGACGATATTGAGATGGTAGAAAAAATTGTGTAGTTAAGCTCACTGGTGCTCTTCGAAAATGATATTCGCGGAGAAATACATAAACGTAGTTTAGCAATGAAGGCCAATACACCTGAACCATGACAGCAAAAGTTGAACGGACATGTAACTAGAATTTCAGTTGACGGTTCGAGTCAAAACGGTTTTTCAAAACAACCCGAAGAACGGAAATATAGGGAACAAATTAAATCGATCAAGTTCAATTTTTTCATGTGGAACACATTTTTGTTTTCTATATTGGGGAAACTCAAGAAAAATACACGTAGATATGTGGTCAGGTTTTAAACCCTTACAGCTCAGTCTATTTTGTATCAATTATTAATATTATGTCACCATTTGATTGGAAATATTTCTATGTTTCGATTTGAATGTATCAAACCACGTATTTTCAATTATATATGATTGAAATGTTGATTAATAGCTAGCAGTGTCCTATTTTGTCTGCAACAAATCTCCAGCATACCGGATTTCCCTGCCATAGTCGACGGTTTTGAAGGAGTAAGCGATATATCAAAGGGAAAGCATCGTTCTGATTGGTCAATCGATGCAAAAGCGAAGCTGTTGGAAGCACGCGAAGCTATAAATATAAGCAAAATTTTAGCTAACGTTTCAGTCCAACGAGTAGCATGCTAGGGGTAGGTTGTTGCTAGACAGCAAGACAAAAAGTGCCATAAAACGATTTAAAGCTTTAATGGGTATGCTCCGATCTTGTGTCATGCGAGTTCGGATGAAATTCTATGTTATGTCGTTTTCGCCTGAGAAATTTGCGACTACCTCAGGGTAAATTTTGAGTACTTAAGATTAATTTCCAATTTAAATAAGATGAACTCGATTGATAATGAGAAATAGTTTATCGCTTCAACCGAAATCGCAGATTGGCAGTAATGGTAGAGAAACGCTATAAAAATAACTGCTCGCATACAATACTTGAACACAAGCTTGACAAAGTGAAGCTTAAATATCGATATCCGTATCGCAATTATGTACAAACATATAATTGCATACATTTGGGCTATTGATGTAATTTCGTCAGCTACAAAACAAATACAAATCACGACAAACAGAGTCTATATTCCGGGTTCGCGTGTTCGGTGTTGGTTCCTAATAAAGATCAATCTAAGCAGACTCTCGTGCATTTGCGGATTCAAAAGTATGATGATTAATTGAAAATGTCGATCATTGGAGATTTTGGTTGCCTTGTTCCACATCAATGGCTCGAACAACCCCATGGGGCTGATCCTTGTAGTTTTTTCATATTTGGTATGCTTTAAAATGAACAGGAATAACAAAACGAAGAAATAGCAGCGATGATTGTAAGCAAGCTCGTTAGATAGCAGATAGATGCAGAGCTGCACCGAGAATGTATCAAATATTTTTACCATAGAAAGCTAACCATTGTTTAAACTGCACATTGACTATATATAAAGCTAAATATTTCTTACACGTATAAATTGTTTAATCATTTTGCATGGAAAAGGTTTGTTTTGTTTTTGTTTAATACTTTGTTTCAACTATTGTGATTACACTTTTTTTTAAGTTAAATGTTTGCGGTAAATATTGTCTTCTCCTACTACAACTGTATACAATCTTAGGCTCAAAATAATAACTCGTTCAAATCATTCAACGATCGACTCTCATCCGGTCGATAAGCCGCAACGAAACCTTTCCAAGCCGCAAATAATAACCTACATTTCATTTATTTTTGGATCCAGCCCAAAACAAAAGTTCTAACAAAGCACAGTTTAGGGTATAGCCTTGAATACCTATCACCATCCGATTCCGAAGATTCCTACTAACAGGTCTTCCAGGTGTAACGAAAGTTTTGTACGAGCAATCATTACGGGAAAGGAACCGTATCCGTCCCCAATCGTATGTACATATGCACCTGATACCTACCGTACGGTTGGCCCGGCAGATCCGAACTTACTGTGGATAGCCTAAGGCAGCGGACAACAGTGGTTCCCAGGATCGATTGATCTCGAGAAACAGTTTTGAGCAGTGCTGGTACAGTTCATTCTCACTGGTCACGATCGACGCCGGAAAAGGTTCGTCCTAGAAGGGAGGGGTTGAGAATCAAATTCATTCTAATTTTCGAGATCGACAGAACCCAACGAAACTACCTTCTTGGAGTGCCAGATTGATTCCAGCATCGACAGGAAACGTTCCTGTTCCGAGCTTGTCGAAAAGAATACCACAAGGTCGTCGGAGTTTTCTCGAACTTCCTGGCATTCGAATTCCTAAGAAAATAGAACAATTTTTTTTTCTAAGATGGTTGTAAACAAAGGTCACAGAACCTACCAAGACACACCACCAATTGGAGGAAATGGCCGGTATTTTGACGGCCGACATCTCATCAATACTTGCGCAAGTCAAAACTTCCAGGCCGGAATTTTTCCCGTAGAAACTGCTCATGTTGGTGTAGCTTTTCTCTTCGTTCGAGCCCAGTACCAGCCCATCAACCAACGATGAAGGACGACGGTAGCTTCTCGAAGGAGAATTGATCGCCTGTTTGTCCCGGTCGTTAAACTGCTGCAAACTGCTACCTTTGGTTGGGGTGCTGGTTGTGGAATTCGAGCGACGATCGGAACTGATGATACCGTGGACTTTCGTCGGAGTGCTTCCAGTTGAACGGATCGAGCTTATCTGTTGCGTAAATCAGTAACCAATAGTGGAAGCTCAACTGCAAATTTTTATCACTACTCACCTCACTGGAAGTATCCAATAAGTTTGAGTTGCTCAATTTTCTAGGCTCTCCGGTTTGCTGTACATTCGGGTTGACGTTCTCCTTTGACGGGGACATCATAAGACTAGAATTTGCGCTCGTCGAAATTGTGTTTCTTCTCAGCGGAGAACTAAAATCTTCCCGAAGGGTCAACAAATGATTGGATGTCATAATCAACGTGCATCCCAGCGTTCGTCGACGTTCCTGAACCTCGAATAGCTGTGCGAAAACAGTTTCATAAACCCAAATTAATCTTAGAGTTAGCATCGTTCACAGTTCAACTTACCCCACTGGCAGCTTGCACCAAGGCTTGCAACCAATCGGATGCAACGTACTCATCGGGAGCAGCAAGCTGCAGAGCGCCAGTTCTTAGTAACAACTCGAAACAGTACGGTCTTCCCGAATGAAGCGAACGTCTTGCTCCTTGACATTCCGCCAAGGCTACCGCCCACGTCGGGAGTTTTTGGCTTGCATCCGCAAACAGGTACAGCACTCCAGCTCTGGAAAATAGGTATTCTGTTACTTGAATCACCCTCGCGTTTGCTGCATACTCGACTCACTTCAAAAGAAAATATCCAGCCGCCCAATTGTCAACAAACCCTGCATGCGACATTCTCCTATGCATCAGAGGTCCCTTCAGATGCGGTCCCAACGGTTCTTCTTCGCCGCCCAGCGTCCCGGCCGGAGTATTTACAACGGCATAGTATTTCCAAGAATCATCATGGCTAACATTCGAATTATCCCGAACGAAAGCCTGCAGTGGAGCCAAGTGATCTAGCGTCAGTTGTCCAACGGCCGGTAAAATAGAGCCACCCCTTCGAGCACACATTTCCAAGCTCGAAACTAAACCATCGGCCGGATAAGGACCACCCGCTAGCAATACTTGCTGCATATCCCGGGCAGAGTTACTCAACAGAACCGTATTGCCGTAGGGACCGACCAGTATTACGTCCAGTTCCGAGTAGGGAAGTACAAATTTGTTACACAGTCGATTCCTGACCTGATCCGTCACGTACAGAGTTTTATCAGTCAAAAACACCAACACCGGAGTCATGTACCCTTCCCGACTATATCCATTGTACAGCTTGAAAACTTTCATCAAGACTTCGTTCTCGTTACGGAAAATGTGCAAACGATTACCGTTGAAAATTTCCACGGGAATTTCACCGACTCCTACGCCGCCTCCATCAAATTTCACATCGGCAAGTGACAATCCATATCCAGTTTGACCAACGTGACAATCGTTCAGTTGAATCCTATCAAGCTGACAGGCAGACGAACTCAGTTCTATTTCCATAGCTATTTCCGCATTCAAATCCTCAATCAAATCTCGATTCAAAGATTTAACCCCCTTCGGAACCAAATTATCGAACAGTTTTCTTTCCGTGCTTAGTTTCGACTGGAAGAAACTGTTCTGTTTGATTGTGGCCTCGAGAATCTTCTTCTGCGTGACGTTCCGAAGGAACCGATTAATAAGAGAGCTTTTGGAGGTCGACGTTGAACTGGTCGACGCTGTCATGGGATTGTGTCGCCGACTACCGGGTGGAATGAAAGGAATTCGTTCGGGCGGCATCTCGATAACATCCGGTTGTGGAGTTGGAGTGCTGCTACTCGACGGATAATCCAGAATAACGATATCACTGCTATCTTTGTCAGTGTCGTTGGTGGCACTGGTTGTTACCGTTAGGATATCGTCGAACTCATCCGATAAAAGTTGTCGATCGACGTTCAAATGACGACCTACCGGAGGTGCCATTCCACCTAGATTAAACAGATCTGGACTCATCCGTGTCCGGGATGAGTCCAACCGGGTAGTTAGGGACTTTTTGCGCATTGGCGAAGGAAGATGACGGTTTTTAGTGCCGGTGATTGAACCACGAGGTGAGCTGAGATTCGAAATTGCATGTTCGCGTGAATGTGCTGAAAAATGAAATTTAAACATCATAATCTTGGAACAAGTTATAAAAACTGCAGACTTTCTCAAAAATGTCATACCATTCACAATTTCAACTGCATCGTCATAAAAACTTACCACTCTTCTGCTCTTTGCTCGATTCCGACAACACCGAAGAACTGTGATCACTTCCACAGGAGAAAATTGTACTACTTTCCATTCGGTTGTCAGTTTTCTTCTCGACCGTCGATTCTACCATGCCGCCTGGCCCATTATCGAGTTCATCTTTCGATTGCTTTCTAGACTGAGAAGGTGTCACTTTTAGTCCTGGAGGGGCATCCAAACCATCCCCACCGCTGCGGGTCGTTGGTGAAGTTGCATTTGAGCTAATTACATTCATCTTTTGGAAAATGTTAGACAATTTTTTCTTAATTTGCGATTTGCCCATGAAAGATCCGCTGGTCGTTTCACCGAATAGCAACTCTCTTTGAGAAGGGCTTTCTTCTGCGGTAGGACTAGCTTCTCCATCTCCATCGTAGCAGTACGAAACTCCAGTATGCTCAAACACTGTGCTTTCGCCGTTTATAATATACTTGTTGCGATAGGGAGCCTTCGGTTGCTGGTCGCTTATTTGCGATGGTTGTTGAATTTGTTCAGATTCGGGTAGTTTCTGAGATTCTTCCTCGTCTTCCAAGCTATTCGTTCGGCTTGGAGCAAACAAATCTTCGTCGTTTTTACGACGAAGCTGTTCATCTACATTGTGCACGTACTTTTTCGGTCCGTTTTGTTTGTTGTTGCTGTTGAAACCACCATCCAAACTTTTAGACAAAAAGTTTTTAGGCTTTTGAACCACGGTGAAATCGTCAATCATCGAATCGTTTACTTCCGGTATACATTCCCGAACCGTAGAAAGATCTTCCGATCCTTCCGGAACACCGCGTTCCGGTAGTGCGATGCCAAAAATGTCTTTTAATGAACCAAAAATCATTTTACTATTGTCAATCACCGATAAATGGTGCACATTAAATTTTTTGACCTTCTTGGTCAAATCATATTCCGGTACGACAATGTTAGTGTACATCATGTTTCGTTTGGTTTTCTTCAAGCAGCTGCTTTTTGGTTTCTTCTCTTTGCTCCATACCGATTTCGTTACCCGTTCTCCATCAGTCAAATTGTTTCCGTTGAATTCGTCCAGATGCTCGATGTTAGGCTCACTGTAGTAGCAATTGTCCAATATTATATTGTTGTTACTTTTGTTCTGATGTCGACCCTGGCCAATACATTCACAGCTGTTTGATTTGTTTTGCTTGTAATTCGAGGCTTCATTGCTACTGCCCGAGTCCAAACTGGAATTGGACCCTGAACAACTGCATTCGTAGAATTCTTTGCCGTTTTTATTATGTTTAGAAGCACTGCGTTTTTCGGGAGGACCATATTCAAATACCCCAGAGTTGTCATATTTGACAAAATTTTTCTCATCCTCAATGTTTTCGAAGACGTCTGAAAAATTACAAATCAATGAAAGTGTGTTCTACAATTTTATCAAAATCAACCAACCTGTTTTGCCGTAATCCAAAACATCCGAACACGCATTCCTGTACACGTACTGACGGTTCTCATCTGCGTCTTCATCGGCATAGTCCAACCCGTCGTCGTTATGTTCGGAACACCAGGAGTACCGTCCTTTAACCCCAACCGGTTGTTTGTGTTTATTCGCTCCTGATTTATAAGTAATAAACCCATGCTCAATGTGAATGTTGTCAGTTTTCGTATTTTTAAGAATGTCTTCGTGAAAGGAAACCCTTTTCTTCGGAGTTTTACACGGTGCTTGGCCCGTTTTCTTTACCCTTCTTCTGTATACAATATTTTCCGTGTCGAATGTTGAACAAGTGCTCGAGATCATCTCATCTGGCAGCTGGCTGCTAGTCATTGCTTGCTCTATCTCATCTTCTTCGGCCCCACCGCTTGTGTTTTGGATGTCAACTTCCGCATACTTGCCCAGTACTTCCTTGATTGGACTATCCAGCGCCAGCTTTTCATTGTTGTTGTTATTCTGTAGATTTGTTACCTCGAAATCAAACCCACCGGCACTGGATATCATCGATTCGGTGAGACCACTGGATTCCGAATCCAGAAGTTGAATTCCGGAATCACTCGGTGTGGTATCATCTAAGATACTAGCTATGCTACTCGTCATTCCTGGAACTGCTGATGCCTCCAATTTGTCCTCCAATCTATCACAGCTGCCCGCACTGATGCTATTATTGTTATTGCCTCCTCGAAGCGCTTCCGGATTTTCTATAAAAAAAACGAATGACTTTCTAGTAATGCATATAAAATTCAACTATTATTGTAGATAAAATAGAAAACTGTCTTACCCAATTTCAAAGCAATTACATCCATCGTCAAAGGATAAACGTCGCAATAATAGATGCAATTTTTCAAGCCTCCGACAAAAATCGATTTTTCACCTCTCTTGAAAGTGCCACTGTCTTCCTTGTTCGCTACACGGAAAAGGACACACTTTTAAAGCACCATTTGCTTCACTTTTGCACCGAATCGGCACCTTTGAAAACCATTTTCCACTTCTCGGCACTTTGCATCATCGAAAGGAACAGATTTGGAGTTAGATTGGGCAATATTAGACAACCCAGAAGGAATTTTCGCTTCCCTAATCAATGCTAACGATCGTAACTAGACATTTTCAGTGCGATTCGATTTTTTTGTGTCGAGCTTAAGGAAAATGATGCAAAAAAAAAACTGACGTTCCAGGGTTGAACTTGTGTCGGACATTATTCTGAATTCAGTTTTTAGTACTAATTTACACTGGAAAATTTGATAACATTCGATTCGATTATCTCCAATCAACGAACACATTTTCAGTGGGCGTTCTCAATTCTTGGTAAATTTTTCAAAAGGGCGTATAAGCAAGTGACAGTTTATCTTTGTTTACTTTCTCTTCTATCAATTACCAAGCGGTTTCCACGTTTATCACTCAACTCTTTGCATGAAATGATACCCGAAACTTTCGACTTTCAAACAGAATAGTAAAATCAAAGAAAATCTTTTTAATCACATCACAATAATCGAAAGAGAGAGTGATTAAAGAGAAACTGTCACTTGCTTATACGCTCTTTTGAAAAATTAACCGAGAATTATGCATTGCTCTCGGAGTGCAGCATTTATCGATCGCTGAACGACGAAATTATTCTTAGTTTGTCTGAATTTGATTGGTTATATTCAATCACCGATGAATGAACATATCGTTTCCATTACATTGTGAGCGAACAATTCCACCGCTTCCCAAGAAGGATGCCTTCCCAAGTAACATTTTTAATATCAATAAATACTTGTTGCTGACTTCAATGCTACATAATAAATCTTGCATAAAAACTTTAAACTCCACGAAAGCCTACTGAAGAGCATGTTCCTGCCAAGTGAACCATTCTTCATAAGATTTATTAATCAAACTGAAGAATCAGCATAAACCTGCTTTAAAACTCCAAATTTAAAAAAAAATTGGAACCAGCTTTACAATAACATTAAATTTATTCGGATGGAATGAATTCCACTACGAATAAACTGTCGTTTTGATAATATTTTTCTTGACAATGTGTGTGTGTCATGCTGCTTTAAATGCAATCAGTATTAGATTTTATTCACAAGTAAGAGGCTTTTTCCGAACGTAAAAACTTCATGCGCTTTTATTTTTATTGTGAATGTATGGATAAATCTAAGAATTATAACTAATCGCCTTGAATTAAATGCGGTTTTTGCGAAAGTCTCCATGATTTATGAAAATTATTTTTTGTGATTCGTCGTCATTTGTGCATACGTTCTGAAAAGGAATCATGAAAGTCCATCATATTTGCTCGTTTTTGCATTTCGAAGTTAATTGGATGTTATTAAGGCACGGCAAAAAATAACGGCTGCTAGAATATTTTGTAATGCAAATTACACTTAACCTAAGAAGCAATAAACCAAATAACCCACAAGAGTGTCATAAATGTACTTTAGAACCCTCAAATCTGCTCTGAGTGAAACTGTCATTCAATGGTGCGTTGTACATACAAATCTAGATTTATGAAAGAAATTAACGATGATGTTTTAAAGAAAAACTTTGAAAGCAAAATTAAGAGCGTTTGCATGATTTTATTCTAGTACAATTTGTTTTATTTTTAGTCCAGTTGTTAGTCTAGGTATAGGGTTTTATAGAAGCTTTAAAAACTTTGATATTACCATAAGGCATTCGAATTTTTACTTGGGTTTCCAGCCGAAAAGTGTAGTGATAGGTCGAGTACGATGAATCAACCCTGCGGAGTATGAAGCGTAGAGAATAATCAAAGACATTGCCAACACTGCTTTTGTTCCTTTTCCAATCTCATGTTACATAATAAAGTGAATTCGAAACCTATCGGACGCGTTCTTGCTTTTCTCCCGAGTGGTACTTCCCGGTTTTCCTTTTCTCTCTGCTTTGCGTTTCGGCGTCTCTGCTGTGTTTTAGGTCCGTCAAAAAGAACCACACAATCAAAAAACTTGTAGAAGTAATTATATTCCACATTTACACAGATGGCACAGTGTGCTGGTATTAAAGTCTTAATGGGGCACAGAAGCCGTAATTATAATTTTCTCTCTCGTGGTCTGAACGTCGTTCCTTTCACAAAATAATTCATAGCAAGAAACTATCTTCACGAGGCTGGATAGTGCTGAACTTTTCACCAACAGACTACTACTATTAAAGATGACTTTATGCCATTAAACTGTTACATATGACGACCTAAGCAAACACTGCGAACAAATAAGCTCTTTGTCTGCTGGCTGCTAGATAAGAACTAAATCATGCTCTCCTGTTACTTATATAAATCTAATTCCTGCCAAACAGCAACTAATTGGGTTTGATAGAAATAGTGAACGGAAGTGAATCAACCACCTTGATAAAAAATAAGTCTTGTAATCAATCTTCAGCATGGAATATTTTTTCATTGAATTTTTATTGCGTATTACTATGGCTTGTTGAGAGCTGTAAGAAACACATACCCTCATTACAGCAAAATTTATCAGCAAAATATTTAATCGTCAGCTCTATCTAGTTCAGTGAAAATGGTTGCTTGCTATGAATTATGGGGTTACATTCTCTTTTACCGAGAGAAGGAGAAACAGTGGTATGAGTGAACATTCTTCGCTCTCTTCCATTTTCGTGCATGGACAACCATTCCAATGAAATAACAAGGCTCACGCTTCCTCAAAAGCGATATAGTTCATATAGCAGATATATTCATGAATATCACACGCCGTGAAGCAGTGAAATAGACCGTTTGAACAACGTAATTTTGCTTGAGTAGCTGCTTATAGTTTTAACACCAAACTCATAGATGATATAGAATTGCAACGATAAGTTTCAATTTGAGAGAAAGGAATTAATAAAAAAAATGCACAGAGCATGAAACAGTTTTTACTCCACCTGCAAAACGACTCGCTGAAGAGAATTTTTAATTAAAATTTTAGTTTGTTGGTGATGAACATAACTTTAGGGTTACACACTTGGAAAATACGGATACTATAACTTCACTTCAGCAGCCCTTTTGAAGCGATAAGACTTTTCATTTACATTGCCTTAAACCGTCCTAAAACCATTCGCTGATGAAATTAAAACATTTATATGGCGGACACATCTAATCAACAAAAAGTAAATATCTTCAACAATTGTTCTGTTGTTGTATTGTACATTTTTTTATACGTGAAACAAGTGTGTAACTAACACAAATAAATTTCAATTGCCATTTGAAATTTTCAACATAAAACGTTTCTGGTAAAATGAGGATTTTTACTGTTTATTTCTAGAGTTAGTTGATAGCAAAGACATCATATTAACAAGATATCCAGCTCTCACATTTCCCGAACAAATCATTGGCAACATCCTTTTTTGCTAGCATGGTGCCCACAGGCGAGTCCGCATCGAATCTCGTACATAGAAGTAGGGGAGAGAAATGTCAAATTCGTGCGCGCCAAAACAGCAGCACTGCGCACCCATACAATTGACATGATATGTTGAATGTGATGCCGTGCGATGGCGTTGCTGAACTGAAGATTGAGATCGCTCCAAGCTGACAGGGTCTGTTGATAGTCTTACTCGGTATAAGCCTTATTGACCTACCTACGTCCCATGTTAACAAGAAATCTTTTAGTACATGTACACGCAACCCTGCGCATCGTACTAAATCATTCAGCTGTTATTGAAAACAAAAACAAAGGCAAAGTACGTCATCGATCGATGATAGAAAAACAGAAAAAACGTAAATAATAACAGTATAGTGAAAACCAGGGAAAACTCCTCCCAAATTGTGCATAAAATTGTACCATAAAATGTTTACCACACAATGAGCGACCAATATCCTCCGGGTAGAAGCACGAGCCACAACAGCACTAATCCCATCAGCAAACGTCCCCGACTGCTGTCGTTTCAAGGACCCAGTACAGAATCTGCCACCGTGGAGGGTCCACCAATGGCCGCTGGGCCTTCGTCTAGTTCGCTAGAGGAAATCAATGTTAGACAGCCAGCGCTGGCAGCGCCCGACCTAGCGAGCTGGCAAGAAGCACAGATCGCTGCTTGCATCGAGGACAACACGATCAACATGGTGCTAGAACAATACATTAGCTTCTTTGAAGCTCGTCACAACGGCGTTGAGGCAGAAATGATGGCTCGTGCGGAAGTAGCAGAAATGGAACACCAGCAGGAAGTACTGATAGAGGATCGTGCAATCAGAGCTGCCATCAGTGAACGGGGATTACAACCAGTCCAGGTGGAGGGCGATGGAAACTCGGACGATGAAAGTAGGGATAACGTTTCGATTGCGATTCCGATGGTGGTTGCGGCTGGACACCGAGCAGACGCGGACAACCAGGATGGGATGGACTTGCTTGAGTCGGCAGTAGTGGCAGCGATTCAGGAGAAAGGCCTCACCAATGCTGGCAGCAATCAGTGTGGTCAAATGGAGGACGGAGGTGGAAGCTAGTGGACTCGTGTAGTGACACGGGTATGCAATCGTAAGCTCATCAATATTAGCGTTTCAGTCATGTGTTAGTGTGTACTTTGAAAATCGAAACATTAAGCATAAGTTCATCCGGTAAGGGCGAATATCTCTTATTGGTTCACTATAAACACCTCTTACATTAGCCTAGATTTAAACAGAATATAAAACGTACTGAAAGCAATACAGTTGTTTGATTGTCTGAATATTAACTATTCTGCGCTCAGTAATATCATAAATCAAATAAACATAGATTTCCCAGTGTAATAGTAATGTAGTTGAGCAACCCGTGACAGCAAAAGCACCGTCTGGTGGAGAATGGGTGCGTAAATGCTCCTAAAATGCATGCATAAAGTTGCCTGCGCATTTAACACAACCACAGTAACTAATGGAAAAAAGTACACCCCTTTCTCACTAGAGGTGCTGTTAGTGTCACCATACAGTGAGAAATCTATGTTTATTTGATTTATGGTAATATTCTACAGTTTTGTTACCAATTTCACTTTGATATTGAGTAGAAACTAATGTCGTTACTGTTTATCGATCTGCGTTTCATTAGTATAGTACCGACCCTGTATTTGTTCGAATTTTGGTGCAATCAAAGCAACCTTTTCCATCATACACCGGTTATAATGAAATACACCAACATAGATCTGAATAATAATTAAAACTCGGATGCCTACGCTAATGAGATGCAGATAGGTAGCGTTACCCTACGTGGTTATTATAAAAGATAATTACGAATAAGTGGACTCATTTGCTCTGTATAAAGTCAAGCTGAATATTACGATTCAATACTCTGTAGTTTTCTTTTGAATGAAGTTATAATTACTAGACTAAATTTATGAGAAGTTCGTGTGCCAAGCACGCCTACTACGAGTGCTGATGTGTTCGGTGTGAAATGCCGAACAAACATGTGGAAGTAGCCTGTATCTACACAAACATGCTGACCGTGAAAAAGCATTCAATTGTGGGAACCCGGATGATGTTCGATGTTTCTATTGGCGTCATGGTCAGGATAGTTATTCTACCGAAAAAGTTTTGAGATAATGTTAAAATATATGATCCAATAGGGGCTCATCTTTCATTTTGCTCTGAGTTCTTGACCAATTTTTCTGTTCTAAACATGATCGTTTCTAGTCATCAGTGTTTTGTAAGAATAATTGAGCCGATCATGAATCGAGTTCGATTGTTTGATAAGCGGTGATTAGTAATCATTAATGAAGTCCATTTCAGAACATCCAACGTCCAGCGGCAAATTTATTTGGAGATAAAAGATCCTGCATTTGAAGAGAGTGTCGTATTCAAATTTCCGTCAAAAGAGATGTAACTGAGATGGATCGAATCCCCGGAAACTCAACAATGTGTGGGAGATGCGTATTGTTTTTTTTGGGTTTGTTGATCTTTTGGTTAACAACAATGTTTCAGTCGATGAATAATCTGCTTATTAGATATGGCTATCGAATTATGGAATACGATTTCGAATTGGAGCGAAAGCTTTACATAATTTTTTATGCGTTCAAAACTATTCATTCAAACAGTGACCTAGCGTTATGGGAACTATAAAACCGAAAACATATCGATGACCAAGTATGGCTTGTGAATGGTAGCTTGCAATTTATGGATAAAGGGGTACACACTTATTTTCGGATTTTCAGTTCGGTAATGTTTTTGCGAAAAAAAACATCACTTTGGTCCAAATAACCGAATTGTCCGCTATTCTTTTTTTTTTTATTCAATATTATAATATAATTTTTCCCTCCCTTTGGTTGGTGGGCTTGACGGTATTGCAAACATCATCACATACAATCAATTAGCGTTACAATTTGATAAAGATATGCGTTACAGTTTTTAGTTTCATAATTGAATTAAATGAATAATATATGGAACGACTTGAATAAGATGTTGATTGCATTACGCTCCAACATCCGGGGTTGGAGAGGCCGGTAGGGCTTAACTGAGCTCTTTTTTATGTTTTATTTTCATACTACCGGCCCTTATTACCAGTGTGAAGTGAAAATTAAGTAGAGTAAACGTATCCCAATTGGGTTTCACACGATGACAATAAATGAACGGTAAATCGAATCCATCTTTGACGTTTATTGGTGGTTTGTGTACCATGGAATACTGTGGAATGAAATAGAATATTGTAGAATATAATAAAATAATAATGACCGAACCAATGAGCAAACCACTGATAGCTGTCAAACGATGTTCATCCAGTTTATATTGTGAGGATGTATCGTTTGGGACCTGATGGGTGAGATGATGTGTGAATGAAATGTAAGAGTGAGTGCATGCAAGAACGGTAATAAAGGCCACCGTTTCAGCTCAGGACTAACGATCGACCAATAGAAGAGATAGAAATTGGGTAACGGTACCCCCATTCATCTCAAATCCATTAGTCATTTCATGTACGAAAACCATTAGTTAGAGTGAGATCTGTTATCTCTGTTTGATAGATTAATTTCAAGAATAACATGAAATCTGGAGCTTTTTTTTTTTTTTTTTGTTCGTTAAAACAGCAGTATTGAATCATTTCTGAACTACTTTTATGTTCCATTGCTTCTTACAGACGAGGCAAAGATTTTGCATTCGATTTTATCTCAATAAATTTATTGAAAGTCGAGTAATCGGTAAAATAACATGGTGACTCTACTAATGAGATGACTATTGGCACACAAATTTTAGTTAGAATCTATTAGAATAGAAATAGTAACTCAATGTTGTGATGCTTGCTTGTGGAATACATGTAGGTATGTATGCATGTGTGTATGCGTATGTGCCTGTGTGTATGTAAGTGTTTTTGTGTGTACAACATACATTATACCGTTCCCTCGGGTGTGTTGTATCAAATTGGTTGTGACACATTTCGATTGCGAGTCAGTGTACCAGATGTTCAAAAGTGCCTGAGCGGATGGTAATATACTGTCAAGAATCAACCGAAGATAACGAAATGTGAACATGCTGTAGCAATACTATTAAACCCAAGTGTTATTATCATTTAAATAAAAACGCATGTCCTCAGTTCTTATCCGTCAAACCATGATGAGCTGCCCTACAAAGATCAATGAAACACTAATTTTTTTTTTTTTTTTTTTTTTTTTGGAAACGGATGACTGGATGAGGAACAAGAAATACGAAAATGCTGAAAGAATTAGAAAGGAATATTGGAAGCAACATAACATGCCAGCAAAAGTACGGAGTGAAAAATGACAACAAAAGACACGAATCACAGCTGAATAGAACACTGGAATTAGGGTAAAACAGAATACAAACTATGAACAAAGGTAAGAAAACCAACATGAAGAAATAATAGAAACTGCTGGGTAACAATGTAATTTCCTCATATTGAAAGAGGCGTTTATATGGCGCGCATGCGCTAATTCGGCCTGATACAAATTAACGGGGAGGGCAATACATTTTGGACAGGGCTGTAAAAAGCTGATTGGAACCCTTTCCCCACCAAAATGTAATATAAGGAAACTATAAGGAAACTATAAGGAATATTATAATATAATTTTTAGGCACACTGCTTAAGCTCTAAGATGCCAAGGGTATTTACTAATCTAAATTACGACTAACTTAAAACTAGAATAGTATCATTATGTAATGTAGCGATAGCGGATTCTCGAGAAGCGATCGGTAGTGGCCGGTGAATGGAATATTGCATGAGGGTCTTCCATATGCCGTTGGCGAAGATCCATGTTGGCCGCATCCTTCGATCCGTGTGGGTCCGCGGTCCGCTATTCTTATAAAAATTGATGCATTCCGCTTAATTTTGTACCGAAAATTTGGTAATTTTGTACCGAACAGTTTGCACTTTGAAATAATTCGTTAAATTTGAAAGCAATAGTACAGAACGAAATAGAACAGTTCATCAACTTTAAGTTTCAAAGTAAAAGTACATCGACTACGCAAAGTGTAAATATACCTATGACAGTTTGTTCAATCGGGTGGCTTCTAATATGTGCCTAATTACACCCCAGGACAGTAAAATGAAAAAAAAAACAGTTCCAAGAATAGTTGAAGATAATCAAGTTCGAGACTTACAGTCTGTTAGGTAAGAGTGAAGGACCAAAAATGAACTTTGCGGTGGCGGCTAAATATATTAAAAAGTCGATATAGTTTGTTCAGGATTGGGATTAACAATTTAAAGAGTCAAAAATCGTCGATGACCTTCCGAATTGTGGTTCGGTAGGTAAAGTGACCAAAAAGGAGGAAAATCGAATCATGGCTTTGTTCTCGCAAGTTTGACGTTTTTTTTATATTCATGGAAAAAGCACATGCGAATTGATAAAAAAAGGTATCTCACTGCTAGGTGGATTGATCACGTTTTTCTTCCGTCAAGCACGAAATACGAAATTGAAGCAAACATGTCTCGAATTTCCACACGACGTCATTTGGGAACATCTGTCCGCAAACAATTTAAAAACGAAGCCATTCCTTTCGTGACCGTCGTATCGATCGGATGGTAGTTTGCATTAGAGCAGCTGTGCGTTAATCCATTCTAATCCGTTTCAAGGTCATTTAATATCAGATCTTTTGTTCGTGAGCTTGTGCAGTAGATCAATACAGTATAAACAATAAATACCGTTAGACAGTGCCGGGTGCTATTGTGTTAAAACAATAAGAACAGAGAACCGACGTTTAGTGTGGTGCCGTGAACCGGTGTTGTGTGCATATTTATTCTCGGAGGTCGTTGTAACTAACGCTTGGCCTCAGCGGCCGAGTTGCTACGGATCATTAGCTAAGTATAATATTTTTTCCCTTCGTGTCCCTTTATCGTCTTATATTTTGACTCCCCCTATAATTTGCGCGGAACCTCAACCGCGCTATGGCAAGTCCATTAAATTCTCCCCTGCCCCCCGAAGATAAAATGGAAACAGATTTTAAATCTGCCCCAAATAGTAAGACTCACCGGGTTAAACAGTATCCCGAAGAGCCTTCACCCTCGGCCGGCCTTTATGTGGTTTATTTTCGGACCAAAGAGAAGAATAAACCGCTTAATATTTTGAAAATATCTAAAGACTTGGAGTCGAAATATACAACATTGAAATTTATTTCAAAAATTCGTCCCGATAAGCTCAGGGTCTCGTTGACCAGTCTGAAACATGCTAATGAGATCGCTCGAAACGATCACTTTACGCGGGACTACCGCGTTTATATACCAGCTCGCGAAGTCGAGATAGACGGAGTGATCACGGATCCAAGTCTGACATGCGAGGACATTCTCAAACATGGGGTCGGATGTTTTAAAGATCCCTTGCTTAAGAATGTCAAGATACTGGACTGCAAACGTTTGCATTCAGTATCGATCGCCGCGGATGGGACAAAGTCTTATCCCCACTCGGACTCGTATCGGGTGACCTTCTCCGGCTCAGCTTTGCCGAAATTCGTTCTCCTGGCCAGGGTTCGTCTACCTGTACGACTTTTCGTACCACGGGTAATGAATTGCACTAGTTGTCAACAACTAGGACACACAGCTTCCCATTGTGGAAATCGGCCCCGCTGCTCGAAGTGTGGAGAGAGTCATGCGGATGGCGTTTGCGACAGAGACATTGAAAAGTGTCTTTACTGTGGGGCGGCCCCGCATGACCTCACAGCATGTTCTGCGTATAAATTGCGTGGAGATCATTTGAAACGATCTCTCAAGCAACGATCAAACCGCTCGTTCGCAGAAATGCTGAAAATCGCCACACCACCTGAACAGAACCCCTACACCTGTTTGTCTGCGGACGATTGCGACTCTGACGATCCTCAAGAAGGTACATCTTCAACTGTCCCTCGTAGTTTTAGGAAGAGGAAAAATATATCATCTCCTAAACTCCCTAGAAAGGGTTCGAAGATATCTCTTGAAGGCCCTCCAAAAGTAACAGCAGAAGGAAGTGTTGGTAAAAAAAACGAAAAGAAGAAGCCAAAAGCTCCTAGTTCCGGAGACTTGAAATCGGAGAAAGAATATCCAACACTTCCGGGGACACCCAAAACCCCGAAAGTCCCCAAGGAACCAGAAAACACATCAAGTGCTGGACTTGTAAAATTCAGTGACATTGTGGACTTTATATTTTCCGTCTTCAACATTTCTGACCCCCTAAAAGGTATTTTGATGACTTTCCTGCCAAAAGTTAAAATGTTTTTGATGCAGCTGACTGCAAAATGGCCCCTCCTCTCAGCAATCGTTTCCTTCGATGGCTAATTTTTCGAACGAGGTCAAGGATTCGATCACTGTTTTACAGTGGAACTGTAGAAGTATCATCCCGAAAATAGATCCTTTTAAATACTTAGTAAATAATCTGAAATGTGACGCATTTGCATTGTGCGAAACTTGGTTAACTTCTGATGTATCACTAAACTTCCACGATTTTAACATTATTCGCCTGGATCGAGATAATCCCTACGGAGGAGTACTTTTGGGGATCAAAAAGTGCTATTCCTTCTTTCGAATTAACCTCCCCTCGATATCAGGTATTGAAGTTGTCGCATGTCATGTCACAATTAAAGGCAAGGACCTTTGTATTGCTTCCATCTATATTCCCCCTAGAGCCTCAGTTGGGTACCACTGGCTCAGCAGTATCATGCAACTTTTTCCCGCACCGACGTTAGTTTTAGGAGACTTTAACTCTCACGGTACGGGATGGGGTTGTCTTCATGATGATAACAGATCAGCTATGATCCATGATATTTGCGACAACTTCAATATGACAATCTTGAATACGGGAGAAATGACACGAATTCCCGCACCACCAGCAAGACCAAGTGCGCTGGACTTATCCCTCTGCTCGACATCGCTACGGTTGGATTGCACGTGGAAGGTAATCCCTGATCCCCACGGTAGCGATCATCTGCCTATCGTAATTTCAATCGCCAGCGGATTAAGACCATCGGAAACAATCAATGTTTTGTATGACCTCACACGAAATATTGATTGGAAATGCTACGCAATATCGATATCTGAGAAACTAGAAACAACACAAGAACTTCCTCCGGAGGAAGAGTATACGTTTATGGCTGGCTTGATTCTCGACACTGCGATTCAAGCTCAGACGAAACGTATACCCGGCGCGAATACTAACATTCGTCCTCCCAACCCGTGGTGGGACAAAGAGTGCTCATCACTGAACGCGGAAAGATCTTTAGCATTCAAAAAGTTCAGAAAATATGGAACACCTGATAATTATAGAAATTACGCAGCGCTAGATAAGCAAATGAAGAACTTAGTTAAAGCAAAGAAACTAGGTTACTGGCGACGGTTTGTTGACGGATTAACAAAAGAAACATCGATGAGCACTCTATGGAACACAGCCCGACGAATGCGCAACCAAAACACAACGAACGAAAGCGAGGAATATTCTAACCGCTGGATATTCGATTTCGCTAAAAAAGTATGTCCTGATTCTGTTCCGGAACAGAAGATATCCCGCGCCGCGACTTCGAATACAAACGAAACACCGTTTTCGATGGTAGAGTTCTCACTTGCGCTCTTGTCGTGTAACAATAAGGCCCCGGGGTTAGACAGAATTAAATTCAACTTGTTGAAAAAGCTTCCTGACTCTGCCAAAAGGCGCTTGCTGAATTTGTTTAACAAGTTCCTCGAGGGTAATATTGTTCCACACGACTGGAGACAAGTGAGAGTTATCGCCATTCAAAAACCTGGGAAACCAGCCTCCGATCACAATTCGTATCGGCCGATTGCTATGCTTTCCTGTATCCGGAAATTGTTCGAAAAAATGATTCTCTTCCGTCTAGACAATTGGGTCGAGACTAATGGTTTACTTTCAGATACACAATTCGGCTTCCGCAGGGGCAAAGGAACGAACGATTGTCTTGCGTTGCTCTCAACCGAAATTCAAATGGCATTTGCTCGTAAAGAACAAATGGCATCAGTATTTCTAGATATCAAGGGGGCTTTTGATTCAGTTTCTATAAATATCCTATCTAAGAAGCTGCACCAGCATGGTCTTTCGCCGGTTTTGAATACCTTTTTACATAATCTATTGTCCGAGAAACACATGTATTTTGCACATGGTGATTTGTCGACAATACGATTCAGTTACATGGGTCTTCCTCAGGGCTCATGCTTAAGCCCCCTTTTATACAACTTTTACGTAAACAACATTGATGAATGTATCAACACATCTTGCACGCTAAGACAACTTGCCGACGACAGCGTTGTGTCCATTATAGGACCCAAAGCTGCCGATCTCCAAGGACCATTACAAGATACCCTCGACAACTTGTCGACATGGGCTCTTCAAATGGGTATCGAGTTCTCTACGGAGAAAACTGAGCTGGTCGTATTTTCAAGAAAGCGAGAACCAGCACAACTACAGCTTCAACTAGGGGGTGGAACCATAGCTCAGGTCTTCACATTTAAATATCTCGGGGTCTGGTTCGACTCCAAAGGCACCTGGGGATGTCACATTAGATATCTGAAACAAAAATGCCAGCAGAGAATCAATTTTCTTCGCACAATAACCGGAACTTGGTGGGGTGCAAACCCAGGAGACCTGATCAGGCTGTACCAAACAACGATATTGTGCGTAATGGAATATGGATGCTTCTGCTTCCGATCTGCCGCGAACACCCATTTCATTAAACTGGAAAGAATTCAGTATCGTTGTTTGCGTATTGCCTTAGGTTGCATGCAGTCGACTCATACGATGAGTCTCGAAGTGCTCGCGGGCGTCTTACCGTTGAAAAACCGATTCTGGGATCTCTCATATCGATTGCTAATCCGATGCGATATCTTAAATCCGATGGTGATTGAAAACTTCGAAAGGCTTGTCGAGCTCAATTCTCAGACCCGTTTTATGTCCTTGTATTTTGATTACATGGCTCAGAATATTAATCCTTCTTCGTTTGTTTCCAACCGTGCTCATTTCTTGGATACTACTAATTCTACTGTGTTTTTCGACACATCCATGAGAGAAGAAATTCGTGGAATTCCGGACCACGTGCGCCCTCAAGTGGCCCCAAATATTTTTTATAATAAATTTAGAACAGTCAACTGTGAAAAGATGTTTTACACTGACGGATCAAACATCAACAGGTCCACAGGCTTCGGAATCTTCAATCAGAACATCACCGCTTCGTACAAACTCAGTGATCCGGCTTCAGTCTACGTCGCAGAATTAGCTGCTATTCAGTACACCCTTGAGATCATTGAAACCTTGCCCAAAGACCATTACTTCATTGTCACGGACAGTCTAAGCTCAATAGAAGCTCTCCGGGCAATGAAGTCAGGAAAGTATCCCCCATATTTCCTGGGGAAAATACGGGAACATTTGAGAACTTTATCTGAACGGTCTTATTTAATATCGTTAGTCTGGGTCCCTTCGCATTGTTCCATTCCGGGCAATGAAAAGGCAGACTCATTGGCTAAGGTGGGCGCATTAGAAGGTGATATTTATGAAAGACCAATCTGCTTCAATGAATTTTTCAGTATCTCTCGTCAGAAAACTCTCGAAAGTTGGCAAACTTCATGGAGCAATGGCGAACTGGGACGATGGCTGCATTCCATTATCCCTAGGGTATCGACGAAACCTTGGTTCAGGGGGATGAACGTGAGTCGTGACTTCATTCGTGTGATGTCTCGGCTCATGTCAAATCACTACACCTTCAACGCACATCTCCGGCGTATTGGGCTCACGGAGAGCGGTCTCTGCACCTGTGGCGAGGGTTATCAGGACATCGAGCATGTCGTGTGGTCGTGCGTAGAGTATCGCGACGCCAGGTCGAAGCTACTGGAATCCCTTAGGGCCCGAGGTAGACCACCTGAGGTTCCGGTCCGAGATGTGATGGCGAGTCGGGATAGTTCATATATGTTTCTCATATACCAGTACCTCAAACACATTAATATCCAAGTGTAATCTGTTATACCTCGCTCAGAAAGTATAATCTCCACCTACAGGTTCGACACTAACATCCGCTCGATTCTCTCGATCACCGTCCCTGTCCACCATCTTCATTGGAACTAACAAGATCTTTTTTTGTCACTAACTTTTCGTTCCCCCCTTCCATGTCTCTTCACCATCTCGATGGCAACTAATTAGATCTCTGTAGTTTTCAGACATTTTGTTTCCATACCCCCTATTTACCTCGGTTTTCACAATATTTACTTTTTTTATTTTCTCATCTCTTCGTAACATCACCATCACCGCCTACGGTCCTACGCTCCAGACGATGACCAGCATGCGGGCCACCCGCCGGGCCTTCGTAGCCTGGGGGTGTTTCCCGCGGACCCACACGAACCGAAAGGAAGCGGCCATATATAGCACCATTTGGAATTCATGCAATATTCAATTCACCGACACCTGCCGAATACCAGCTAAAAGCTTTTTTCAAAAATTCTAGACGACATAATCTAATGATACTATTCTAGTTTTAAGTTAGTCGTTAATTAAGATTAGGAAATACCCTTGGCATCTTAGAGCTTAAGCAGTGTGCCTGAAAATATATATTATACTATAGAAAAAAAAAAAAAAAAAAAAAATTTAAAAACGAGATTTAGATCTTGCAAGAAGATAATGATCCTAAATATTGAATAGAAACAGGAAAAATGCATTGTGACACTTTTTAGTCCTTCGCAATCGTCTGGTACAAATCGTATCGAAAATATCTGGGTCTAGATCAAGCAGAAGCTCTGCGGAAAACGTCTTTACATTTTGAAGTCTCCCGAATACGTCGAAAATTTAGTGGAAAGTATGTCTCGAAGATGTCAAGCAATAATTAATTCTGGTGCTGATTGGACTCACTATTAAACTGAAAGCGAGTTAGCTCAGAATGTATTCAATGTATGTCAAAACCATCAGGAATCAGAACTAATTGGCTCAAGTGGCACGTTCCCCTAGTTATTTGGAGATTCGTGTTTTGCCGTAGCTTCTCATCGATTTCGTGGTGGGAAGGGAAGTATAAAAGGAACATGGAAGAAAATTGTGAAGTGGGTGAGTGGGAAAACCACGCAAAACATAAATAAACAAATCGTACGGCATCCCCGAAAGGATGCAGAACGATCTGCAAGTGTCAAAATGTACATTTAATAAAACCTCCAACCCTCGAGAGGATTTGGAGATTTTACAAAAGCGACACCATTCTGCATTCCCGGAAGAATGCAGAACGATTCGCAGTATGTATGAGCAGAAGTAAATTAACCACCCCAAACAATCTGCTAAAACCTTTTTGGGTAGAAGCAAAAAAGATTCCTTCACTCCAGGAATAACGATGAAACCCTCTGAGTGTTACTTTTTACCACATTGGGTGAGAAACAATAGAATATCCTTTAATTTCAGCTCCCGATACACAGATTCAGCTATTTATGGAGAACCAAAAAACCCGGATACGTAGTAGCGTCAATGCGGGATAATCTATCGTATGAATTGGACATTACATGGATTCCAATGAACAATGAAAAAATATTCAACTTTCACAAAGATTGAATGTCTGTGTGTTTGGCAGCCTTGTCGAGCCAATATTATTGCTCTCTCCTTTTTCAGAATGCTATCAGAAAACCAAAGCGAAAAAAATGGCGGATGCATTGAAACTGACTTTGTTTCACAGAAAAATACAAGACTTTATTTTTATCGCGATAACATATATGTTTTTATGTACTAATCGCATCTAAACTAAACTATCTAGACTTTGTCACGGTAGATTTATGATACAAGCCTTCAAAGCCGAGATATTCGATGAACAAATAGAGGTATGCATTTCCGAGCGTTCCATTTTTCAGCAGTTCTTCAGTCAGAAAAAATACAACACGACCGCTAAACTCAATGAATCATTCTGAAAATTTCACAGAATATTCTCAACTAAATTTCGACGACATTGTCAGGTGGGTTTTTCTATATTCTGCACCATTTCCAAGAAAATTTAATTCGAAACAGGAAAATAGAAAAAACCAGCACTTTACGGTACTGTTCTCAGCCCTCAAATACACTCGCATTCATAGACAAATACAGATGATTTTCCCTTAGTTCTTTGAATTCCCCGGCAAAATGGAACGAGATCTTTTGAAGTTATTTAAAGAAAATTGCGTTGCATTCAAATTAACTACAGCAGTACTATCTAGCACGACCTTGAAATTCTTGCTAGTCTCTTGTTTTACAAAAAATGGGAGATGAAAATTTATTTTCAAATTTCGCTCCTTCTATTCCTAAGCCACCCCCCCCCCCCCTCCCCTTGTTTGTCGATAAATAAGATAAATCTTACAATAAACACCCCTCTTGGACCACCCTTGAATTGCAAAAAGTACCTGTGCCAAATTTGTGATAGTTGGCTAAGTTGCTATCCTTTCACTTGTATCTTAAACAGTGTTGGTGATTGCCGAAAATTTGACAGAAGCTGCTATATTGCTATCTATATTGTATACAACATTTTCAATCAGGTAGAAGATGTTACAAGAACTCGAGTCTCTCATGGCATGAACCGCGAGAGAATTTTTCTACATTTCTTCGCTCCACTTCATACTCTGAGCATTTCACGGCCCTTAAAAAATTACAGTCTGATAATGATCGTTGCTGTGTGGAATTTCCCAAGAGAGAATCGCAAGTTGACAATTATCGCAGAAAGTCGAATCGATGATTCTACTTGATGATTTTCATACTAGGTTGAAATATTTCAAAACCCTTGTGTGGAGCATTCACAGCCATTTTCATAGACACAACTTATACAAAGGTTATATGTACATAGTTAGAACAAGCGGCAATAGTAAAATGATTCTATCGCAATTATCAACTGCCTGTACAGAATCGGATCGCGAAACGAGAATAAACGACCGTTTGTTGCTTTAGAGAGGATCCCCACAGCAGCGTGCTAACCTTTGATTCTCAGAAATGTCATCGAGAGAAATTCGCTCTCGCACTGGTGTCTATTCTATGTTAAATGAGCCATGCCGGGTTTTTGTTGTTGCGATGATATCCGTCTCTCTTTGATGGCACTGATTCACACGATTGTGAAGAGTTGCTGGTGAGCGTTCTTTGATACGATAAAAGCCATCCTTGATCTTGAAGTTGTTATAAATTTCTGTGCCGGTCGAAAAATGTCGATTTTCGCAAAACTTACAACATTTTGCCTTGAATTCCCCTTATTTGCAAGCACTTACTTTAATTTAGATGCGATTAGTGCATAAAAACATATATGTTGTCGCGATAAAAATGAAGTGAAT
The DNA here is from genome assembly GCF_030247185.1 of Malaya genurostris. Lineage (NCBI taxonomy): Eukaryota > Metazoa > Arthropoda > Insecta > Diptera > Culicidae > Malaya > Malaya genurostris. The sequence goes on along the minus strand of NC_080571.1, from coordinate 24,067,385 downwards.
GTTATTTTTGTGAAGTTAAATCGATTGTAATACGCACAGCGAGCCACGTGGTTTTACGCAACCTACTGACCTCAGCCATTAGACCATATTTGAGTTTTTCAAAAAGTATGTACCTTATGATAAAAAAAGAACCGGAATTTTCATTTTAAAATTCCCGCGCTTGTCCAATCGGTAAACTTTTATTCTCTCAACGTTGGCAATACTTTTATACACATTCTGTCAAATTTTGACGCATATCGTACGATTAGTTTTTGTTTGGCGTCTATACAAAGAAGTTGAAAAATTTTCGTGTGGCAATTTTTATAATGGATGAAAATTTAGAACAACGTGCGTGCATCAAATTTTGTGTTGCAAATGGATTTAAGTGTTCCGAAACGTTGAAAATGTTAGAAAAGGCCTTTGGTGAATCGTGTCTAGGAAAAGCACAGGCATACGAGTGGTAAAAACGCTTCAAAGGAGGTCTTACAAGCTTGGATCATGATGAGATCCCTGGCCGCCCAACAACATCTGTTACTGAAGACATTGAATCGGCCGAATGGCGCTTCGAAGGCATCCATTATAAAAATCGCCACACGAAAATTTTTCAACTTCTTTGTATAGACGCCAAACAAAAACTAATCGTACGATATGCGTCAAAATTTGACACAAGGCGTATAAAAGTGTTGCCAACGTTGAGAGAATAAAAGTTTACCGATTGGACAAGCGCGGGAATTTTAAAATGAAAATTCCGGTTCTTTTTTGATCATAAGATATGGTCTTCAAAAAGTGTCGACTCTCTTTAAGTTAGATAACCTTTACCGTTTTTTTGTTTTTTTGTTTCAATTATAGAGGCTTTAACATCTTAGGTCATTCGCCTCTTCGGACCAGAAAAACTTTCTGACCCTATGTGTGGGGTTGGGAATCGAACCCGGGCGGGCTGCGTGAAAGGCATCGACTATCCCATCACGCTATACCCGTCCCCCACTTTTACCGTTGACCCCCCCCCCCATGCTAAGGACACTTGCTATATCCTCTCCCCTCTAAAATGTCCTAATGATAATCTCTGAAGAGCAAGAAATTCCTGAGCCAAGTTTGATAGCAATCCGTTCAGTAGTTTCGGAGTGATGTCGTTATAAACATTAAACCCCCATTTTTAGAGGCACTTGCTACATGTACCCCCCATATATGCAAAATGTTTCTATGGTCTCCAAAAAGTATCGATTCTCTTGAATTAGACAAATTTTTTCATGACCCCCTGACCATCATTTTTGCGTTCATTAAAACATTCAACAAAATAATTTCGAATGTTTTGCATATTAAAAAACATCATTCGAACAACGTTTTGTAATTTTTTCGTGAACGCTTCTTGAAAATCATGATTTTCGGTGTCCACCGTATCTCAGCGCAGACTAATCAGAAGTGCACAAATCAAAGCAGCACAGTTAGAGTAAAGTTTCTCTAGATCCCAATGTTTCTGTTTGATTTTTTTTAAGTTTTTCGATATTTGGTGGTTGTTCAAAGTTAAACTACGAACAAACAACGGCAAGGAAAACGTTGGGGTCTGGTTTTTTATATGTAGAAAGTGTGTGCAAAATTTGAAAAAAAAAATGGTGCAGTAGTTTTTGAATGACGATGGACACGGATTATCAAAATCTGCTTTCGAGAAAAACGCGTTTAAAGTTTTTTGTCTATCAATGGAAACAATTTGTTGCTCAAGGGATCCCATAGGGTAAAATATTTTCAAAAATTCATATTTTTTCTTTTATAATTTGTTACAATGAAACATTTCAAGAATGTTTTGTCAAGTTTTTAAGTCAATCGAATCAGAAATCTTGGGCCTGTGTGGCGAGCTCTTGCTTCTTCGCACAATGAGATAGGCATAGATAAAGGCCCATAACTTCCAGAGTTTCGTTCCAATAGGCTTCAAAATTTCACAGAATATTCTTGGAATGTTTTACTATTAGAAAATACAAAGAAAAAAATAAATGATTGTTCAAATGTGTTAGATCCTATAGCCCCTTAAAATGTCCTTATGACCATCTCTGAAGAGCAAGAAGTATTATCTGGGACAGTAGAAGGACAGTGTCCCGAATATATTTTAAAACGTGTCTTTGGAAATTTATTGGAGTACATAATTTGTATTTGACAGAGTTGCTACTGAGAATGAAATGCGAGGTGTGAAGCAGCGATCGAAACCGTCGGCCGTGCTAGAGGAATCAAGAGAATGACATCATTATGGCATGCTGTGATTGGCTCATGAAAACCGATTTTTCAATGGTGTACTATTAAAATACTAAAACGACGTTACAATCGATCGAGTGAATGACCAAGATATAACCGTTCAAAATTATGACAGAAAAAGGTTATGTTACTAGTTTCGAGTTTTTTAATGAACAAATGGCATAACTGGTGTTTTTGAACGTTATTTTATATACGAAAACCATTATCTAGAGTGAGATTTGCCCAAGTAGCACGTTAAGTTGCTGTCCTGTATTTTTCTACAGATTGTGCAATTTATCAAATTAGTTCATATTACTATTGTAGTTACTGTTGTGTTATGGAAAAAGAAAGTTTTCTGTGTTGTGCAATATATCTTTAAGTTCTTCCGTTCTCACGAACATTTATTCACAATTATTGTGCGACTGATACAAAATCTCATGCATTGATCCCACTACAAATGCAGCAATTAAATCAGCGAAAAAACAATTGTGAAACTCATGGAAACTACTACGTAATGTAAACTAGAATTGAATTGATGTTTACAAAAACATAGCAAACATAATTTCTAATGAATAAGTTTCACATTTGATTTTCTATACAACTGCCCGTAACATAAACATGGAACTATAAAAATATTCTGCACATAAATCAATGGTAATACTACATATTGTAGAATTGATCTTTTATGTTTTAGCAAATAGAAAATCGACAACGAACTGCATTTTTATTGTGAAACATATCTTCGAACGCTTGAAATTTTCAAGCGCCTTTGAATGTACGTGTCTTGATGATTGCACATCAATTTTTATGAAAATAACAATCTATTCTTTTCAATGAATATGATCGGGAGAGTGTTTAAAATATGTATAAGAAAGTTATCAAACACTCATACACCTTTTCAGACGATTTTAATCATGTTGATATTTCAATCAATCTGAAAAATCTTGAAATGAATTTTTCTTCAATATTTTCTAATATGGCATCGAGGGTAACAGTGTGTTGAAAAGAAAATGGTTCATTCAACGTAATGATTTATTTTACCTAAATAAAAGGAAATATAAACATGTAAATATTGAAAAGAGAAATTTTTGTTTTTATTATCAAACTAGTTCACTTAAACAACAATACAGTTTAGTCATTCATCTTAGTGAACCCGACATTTCTGATACGCACTGTAGGTATTATTTTGGTGAACCCATGTGCTTTAGTTGTAAAAACAAGTTGCTCAAGCGGTAATATATAACTATTAGAGTAACTATGATGAACTTAACCTTACGTTCAATATCTTTGAAAAGTGATGACAGGTCTGTTCATTTTTCCGTGAGATGAAAACCGAACACAATTTATCTGATTTGATTTTTGTTTTCATTGCGTATGTAATGCTGTGTTTCTGATACTTTTATGATAATATTCTCATGTCGGCAAGTTTTACGTTCATTTCAAGCAGAAAAATCTGGTACAACTTATTTGCAAGTTTCGAATTGTTTTTCTAAAAATGAAGAAAACAGCAAACACTGACCTAAAATTTCATGAGGCAGTCAAGACAATGCTAACTCGGTAGCAAAATAGTTTTTACAGCGAGGTTTTCAATTCGGCTTATCAGTTTTTGCCTAGCGGAGAGCATAATTTCACTTTTTTTTTCTTCAGCCATTTCGGCATATTTTGAGTCCGATACAATTATGAAAGCCATTTGGAATTTTTTTTTGATAAGTTGAACAATTGTTTTAGCTACTTCGTTTTTACATGACGATGTAAAAATTTTGGCAAAGCTTCTATAGCTACTAATGCAACGTGAGCAAGTTGGTGATTTGCTGCACAATTGTTTTAGATATACTTAAAATTGTTCTATAGTGATTTTTTTTCGGTATTATCGTAAAACTCAACAGGTATAAGTTACACAACCGATTTAATTATATTTAAAAATCTTTTTGAACATATCTAACATAAAAAATAATTCTAAAACAATTGTAGAACCTTTCGAAATTTCAATAATTACATTTGCTACTTGGGTGCTGTTGGATAGATTAACTTTACGGGTTAAATAAACGGTGCTTTTGTAGCAGTAATGTACAATTTTTGAACTATTTTTTCTGCGGTATTGCTTCTTAGAGCCGAAGCAAATTCGTATCACAATTCGTCGATTTAAAATGAATAGGGCGATGATGATCTACTAATGAGATGACTGTTTGTACAGCAGTCTTTCATGATAGATTTTGAGGTACCATATAGTAAATAAAATTGGCGATTTCGAATACACCAGTGCTAAGTAGAGTTTTCTTTAAATAAATAATATTACATAATCAGCTGTGCACTTTTCAAAACTGATCGTCACAACGCAATATACGTTCGTTTTTTTTTTTTTGCGGGAACGGCGATGGTTTCCAGTTTTAGAAATGCATGAGCGATTGTTACAGTTAATCCTATTTTTATGTTTTGTCAGACTACCACTCAACGAGTGACGACTCGAAGGCGATTGGAAACGCAAATTACTCATACAAATATAGGCAGGTATTTTACGAAATTATTTGTGGATATTTTCACCACGGTTGTTGTCTAGCCGGATCCCTTGCAAACGTTGACACTCATACACAATCATCATGCACATGAATAGACAGCAACGACAACAACAACAACAACAACAACAGAAACATCAACAATATTGACGTTCGAAATAATAGCTGATGGCAAAACTCAAACGTTCAATCACGGCATTGAGTCTGCTTTTAACACGAGTAATATTCCCACGGCACCCTACGATGGAATCTCTAAACACCAGCAAATCAATAAGAGACGGAACGGTTGTTGTTCGCTCCGGGGGGGGGGGAAACAAAACTTCTCCGTAACTGTATCAAACATTGTTGAGCCATTCGGTACATTAACAAAACAGACAGCTGGCTGTCACCCGTCAGTGGTGGCGAAAATTTTGTCCAGTTCTAAACAAACCTAACCTACCGAAAACCCCACGCACGAGCCACGAAGCAGCGAAGCCGACCGAACGCCGAAACGGGGTGGGTGAGAGGCGGGTGGGAAAATGTAAACAATTTTCCCGCGCTCGCATAATTCGCTCACGTGTTCTGGGTCGCTATTCTTATCTATATACCGAACCGGAGAGAACGATCGAGAGACAAAGAGAGAGAGAGAACAATTTTCCAGCTGGTCGGCCCGATTGCGATGTTTTCCGAATCCTCTACGGATGGATGCCGGATCCCGATCCGTTTGCGTCGTCGTCGGGGTTGAATTGAAGTGCAGCAGCAGCAACAGCCTCACTTTGTCGGCGGACGTTGCGCAAAGTGGACGCGTGTTCGAATTCGTCTCCGGTCAGAGGACCTCCGCACGGACACAGGAGCGGTTTTCAGTTGTGTGCCAGTTGTAGAGTCAGGTAGTACGAAGCAGAGGAAAATCGGAAAACCGCGTGCATGCGAAGAGGGTTTGTTGCCCGACGCAACAGGCTGACAGAAATTTGTCCTTTGAAAACCACCTGTTGTTGGCTGGAAAGAGTTTCAGGACGTACAAAATCTCGTGTTTTTTCCCCTATCGCGGCAACAAACGACAGACTCTGCGCGTTGTTGCGAATTGAAGCCTGCGTTTCGTGACATCAACAGCGGGAGTTCCCAAGTGCTGCCCAAGGATACAGATATCTCACAGCGAAACGTCTGTTTACAATGAAAACAGCCAATCCAACCTGTGTGTGCCGATTGTATTGATGTCGAGTGTTCGCAGAATCTCCCCCAGCGAGAAAATAGAATCTATTCATGGTGGTGTTCTGCTAAAAGTTTTGCTGCTTCATGTTAGATAAATATGGTTGATGTGTAAAATTTAGAGTAAATATTTTCTGTGCAAACTCAGTGCCCGTGTGTGTGTATGTGTCTCCCTAGTCGACTATTTCTAAATTATCGACCACAGCGTCTTAGGATAACGAAGATAACCACAAATTTTTGTGAAGATTGCATCCCCCCCCCTGTAAAAAACGGCCATCACTGCCCGAGTGTTTCCCTCGGTAGTCGGGGATTTGTTATCAGTGTTTAGATACTAAAGCGGCAGATTTATTTAGTGCAACCAGTGCGCGTTCGCCGCCGCGGCTCACCTGGGAAAAAAAAATGTGGCGGAAAATGTTCAATGATTCATGTAAATGTCGGCGTTTCAAGTAAATATACGGTAGTCGGAGAGGTGCGTGTTTGTTCTGTGCACAGTAGGCTGCTTCGGCTACTGCAATATACATAAATATTTCTGTTTGGCGTAAATTTGTAGCCGGCGCGTGGAAGCTGTGTGGGTTCGTCGTGAGTGGGAATATTCTTGGGTACTGTGTTTTCTGTGTTTTTTTTTCATATTTCAATTATGAGCAACGAGAACTTTGTGAACACATAGTTGGCGGCGAACGATCGATCATCGGGTCGATGTGCTGTCAATGTTTTAAGGTATGTTGATTTTATTTTATACTGCGACTCATTTTCATAATTACCCACTTTTAGCTGAACTTTCCTTGTTCATTCCATCGTTTGATCCCGTTGCAGGGTCGATTGTAAGCCGAATCATCAATTTAACAGTATGGTTTCTTGCCAGAAAAATCACTGTTGAGTGCAATTGTCCTACTTTTTTCTTGGAGCAGAACATACGATTCGTTATGTAGTGCACAGCAGGGATAAATCGTCTTAAAACCCTCACCTAAAATGAGGGTGATAGATTGTGTATCATGTATAGTAGAATCATGATAGTATGGTAGTGCTACTTATTTTAGCAAAGCAACATTTTTTTCGTGAATTCGTTTTACTTTACTATGAAGCGCTTTTAAAAAAATCTAGACCAACATTTGAATTGGGCGGAATTCCAGAATCATGCATTCGAAAAAATACCTTCACGGAAAGACCGAAATCAGTATTTTGGCGAAAAAAATAGTTGATTTTCTGGTTTTAGTTAGTTATTTTTTGATACAACTAAAAAATTCTTACTTTTGCTAATTTAGATTTTTCAATTCTCATTCCCTTATTAATAATAAAATATTTGTTGAAATGACTATTTTGTCGTGAATACGACTTACTTTACTATGGGGTGCCTTTTCAAAATTTACAATCTGAGAGAGTGATAAGTTTTGGATCGTGAATATCTCTTGTTGTATCTAACGAATCAACATAAATTTTGCTACATGCCATCGGAAATATGATCACAATTTTATGATAAAATATTCAGTTGTGTGACATAATCTCAAATAATTCAAAATTTAAGTTTTCTGAAATGTTTGGTATAAACGAGTATCAAAGAGGATAATTCATAAGGCGCGTTTGCCTTTCTCGTATTTTTAAAGCTCATAGCTCAGTGATCCGTGAAAGGATTTATATAATCTAACTACCAATAGAATCGAAAATTTTCAACTTAAACGTGTAAAGAAAAAGTATTGAAATATTTCAATAGTACACTATTGAAAACCCTGTGTCATTTGACCCATGTCAACACCAGCCAATCAGAAAGCGTTCTGAGGAAGAGAACAAAATATCTGCTGCTGTACAACAAATCGTTCGAGAAAATATGCTGCTATTTTTATAGCCGTTAGGACCGCCCATTAGTGAAAAAGCTACAAACGAAATCAGGCAAAAAAACAAGCTTCTCAACAAAAATTGGATCAGTTTGGATTCTTTCGCCACTGCGAGCAGATGTATTTTGTGTCGTTTGCAAAGCTAGTTTCGCCTCCGACAAGAGCGATTACGTCACAACTGCCAGTCATTTGTTTGCATTTGTGAAAAAGCCACGGTGGAGAGCATTCCACAAAATCAGCCATCAGTTCTAATGGCTCTAAATTTTTCTAAAGAACTGTTAGGATTTGTTGTTCGCAAATCGAAGGGAAATATCCTTAGTTTAGGGCAAATCTAGAACAGGTTGGTTAGATTTGAGCACTTTTCGCTGTGTCAAATTCACAGTAATCGAGATCAAGTGAAGCCTTCTTTGTTTTTGCGAAAAATGTGGAAAAGGGAAATGCTTGCATAATTCATACAATTGATCAACTAATTGATATTCGGAAGTGTTAAGGAACATGTCAGTTGTTTTCGTATTCACGACATCCAGTTATGTCTCTGACATTACCCAGCCGCCTTTTTTTAGTTGAATTCACCATTTCATTTCATGCTGTCGTTTCTTAGCTAATACACACATCATTTCCATTCAATTATTTTTTCAATTGATTTAGCGAAATAAAACGTTTCAACCAACATTAATGGTTGAATTGGCTTCTGCAATTTTCAGCTATATGGCGCTCTGTCACCGAAAAAACGTTAACCGTAATGACTACTAGCCACTACTGCCGAAAAGAATTTTTCAGTCGCTGTTGTCTCTTCTATATTGGCTGGTATGTATACGATGTTGTATCCAAATATCCAAAAAAACATAAACGAAACATAAACTTTCCAAAAATTTTACTTCTAAATCGCTGTTTTCTTCATTCGACTTCGCGAAATCGACTCTCTCACTGAAAACTTCGAGCACACGGAAAACAAAAACCGAACACAAGTACTACACTGGACGGCGTAGTTCGGAAGGTGGAAAGATACAAAAAAAAACATCATTTGACATATATAATTAGAGAGGAACATTCGAAACTCACTTCACTGTTCCGCGTAAAAACATTATTACGCACAATCGCTTCAATTGCGCACCAATTCTGAATAAATACACTTTCCACTAAGAGTTTACGTAATTTTTAAATATCGGTTTAGAAATTTATATATGGATATATCGCAACACATGCGAAAAACATTAAAACAATTTGCAAACAGTTTCAACAAGACTGTCCTTTTTAGCTTTTTAATGGATTGTTTTGCTTTGACACTTCTCATGAGTTTTTGGCTAATAAATTTGTTAATTAAACCATATTTATTTTTGTTTTCTTTGTGCTGTCCTTCAGAAATGATGGAGATAGAAAAATAGAGACAAATTTTCTGATTTTAGTCACAAAATTAGTTGTCAATGAGAATTTCGCGTTGGAATGAAATATTGCTGGATTGTGTCCATGACATTCGCCAACTAAACACATTCTCTAAAAATAAAAGTTTTTTTCAGCAAAGTAAATTCTCAATTTTAACTAATTTTATAGTTATTTTGGAAATTTTGTTGTTAAAATCAACTAATTCGAAAACAGTAATACGAATTCGACGCAGAGCTAATTTCGGTCGTTCCGTGTACTGATTGTTCAGTTATAAAAATGCTCATTGCCGAAATTCGTCAGTGTGAAGTTCTCGGTAAAGCGAATTTTATTGCCGAAGTTTGGCATAATATGATACTGAACTGGTCAGCAAACAACAAATATACCCACGGAACGCTCGAAATTAGCTCTGCGCCTAATTCGCATTTCTGTTTCTGGATTAGTTAATTTTAACAACAAAATTGACAAATCAACCAATAGATTAGTTGAAATTCAGAATTTATTTTGCTGAAAAAAAATCTTGTTTCCAGTGAATATGTTTAGTTGGCAAAAATCCTAGACACAAACAAGCACAATATCAATTGAACACGAAATTCTCGTTGGTAACTAATTTTGCAGTTGAAATCAAAAAAAAATTACGCTGTTTGATTGTCACCATCGCAGTTGAAAGACAGCACAAATAAAATAGAAATGTATTTGGTTTAATTAACAAGTTTATTAGCCAAAAACTCATAAGAAGTGTCAAAGTAGAACCATTTAGTAAAAAAAGAATAACATGATTGTCCTGTTGAAATTGGTCTTAAATTGTTTGGATATGTTTATATGTGCTATGGTATATACTTTTTTGAATTTCTGAATGACCGGCATGTGATGTTATGGTATGATATGGTGGTAAACTCAGTGAAAAACGTTTTATGCAGAACTTGTGGACAATTGAAGCGATTGTGAAAAGATATTTTTTACATTCTATGTATAAGTTTCGAATCCTGATTACTAATGGTGTTCAAAGTTCCTAATGATCAATCGAAAAAAACTGAATACCAATCATCAATATTGCAGTTAGTCCAATTTTTTTTGCCAAAGTTTACATCGAGAAAAGAGAAAAGATAAGTTATTATTATTGCTAATATTTACGCATAAAACTATCATAGTTTTGGAACTATCGGTGCAAACAGTGTAATACTTGTGTAGTGCGAAAACGAACGATCTTAGTGCAACTTTCAGTACACCTCTAAAAATAAATAGACACGAAATTGTTTAATGCGCAAAAAAACTAGACCGCGACTATTTTAAAAGTCAGTCAATGTTGCCGAATGTTTGCGAAAATTATGATTTCTGCGACAAGAACATGTCTGCAGCTTAATTTAAAATACAAATCTGCATAAAAGCCTTTTCAGAAGGGTTGTGAGCAGCAACTTGATAATAAGTAAATGAGTTCGAAATTATTGCTATATGGGCCGAAAAAAAGAAAAGTCAGCAGGGTTTTACTCAACATTTGAGATTGTTTTATTCAATTTGAGGTTGAACTCTTGTATTTGGGTGGAATTACTTTTTGATCCCTGACTGCAATCGAAAAAAAAGAATGAAAAACGACATTTAAAAAACTGTTATTTATTCTACGTGTAGATATATTTTTCCATTCGATATGACATGTTATGCTACTCAGTTGTCTTATGTGTGTTTCACACTAGTATTTTTTTTAGATTTACGATTGCAAATGAAAATCACTCATTTTGTGTTGGGTATAATTGATTGAGTTTAACTTTAATAGAACAAACCGAACTCCCTGTACCGGTTTTGCATTTATCAACTGTTTTTCAAAGGAGGGTGAAACTTACATTGACAGCAAATGGAGAAATACATCAATGAATGTTTCGAATTTGGTTCCAATTTCTATTTAAAAACTATCGTATATTTTCATTTCAATTTTTGATGAGTCGATGAATAGTTGGTATATATTTAAAAGGTACGTAAGTTTTTCACTCTCCTTCTATATCAACTAAATAAATCAACTTATAAAAATTATCGCCCTCTTTTGATTTGATTTGGCTGATTTAAGACAAATAAAGATGGTTTTCGCGTTCAAGACAAATCTACGGGTAATTTGATCGTATCATTTTTTTTATTCCCAGTCGTGCAAAGTTTGGAAACCATATCTAAAATGGAATGACAGGCGGAATCAGTTGATTATTACAACAACGTAGCTCGATTTATGTACGATTCAGACGATCCATCAGCCTCCGTCAAAATTAGTTTAATACTTTCTTTTCCGGAACGTTCACACGATCCGTCCGTCAAGACGTTACGTGACGGTGACGTTACGTGTGGATGTCTCCATAAGAATGCATGTAATTAATGTTAACGGTGACGATTAGATTCCCGGTTGAACTCGAAGGATAAGATTTCATCGGGAGAGTGCACATTGATTCTAGTGTAGTCAATGTCGAGTCAAACTTGAATTCGAGTGTAGTCAATGTCGAGTAAGAATGCATTATACATGTTGGAACACCCTAAACTTAAGGAAATTTACTTGAGTTAATGAAATTTACATTGAGTAAATATAACTTACTGTTATGCACCGGTTGCACATGAAAATAAGCAATTCTAACTCCAGAAGTGGTAAAAGTTATAATGGTAAATTACCTGTTTCTAAATTTGTTCTTTTATCAAACGTTTACGATAACTATTTTTTATGTTTACCACGTAGAGTGGTTGTATACACGAAGTAAATAATATATTAAAACAAACATATATGTTGTAATTCGAAAATATATAATGAGAAAATCCGGCAATATTTAAAAATGAATATTGTTATATTTAGTGTCGATTGTTAGTTAAAATCAAAGAATTTTTTGTTGGATTCAATGACGACTTTTGTTACATTTAATATTTTCAAATAGTTGAAATCAATAAAAATAACACGAAAGTTAACACACATCGTTGTTAAAATCAATTGTCAGAATCAATTGAAATCAAAAAAAAAAATATTATTGAATTTAGGAATGTTTTCTACTGAGTTCAAAATTTCATATTGGTTGAATATAATCTTATGTCTGCTGAGTCAACTAACAAATTAGTTAAATGAAAATGGTATGTGTCTTCGCTATTAAATGACAGCACGTTTAGTTGGCGAATTCAACTAAAAAATCAGCTATTTCAACTAATATTTTAGCATTTTTAGGGGATTGTGAATAAAAAATCCAAATTAGCAAAAGTAAGATTTTTTTAGTTGTCTCAAAAAATAACTAACTAAAATCAGGAAATCAACTAATTTTTTCGCCAAAAAGCTAATTTCGATCGTTCCGTGGCGAAATCAGTAAATCCGTTTGCTGAGGTCTCGCGAAGTGTGTTAGAATTTACTGAAATTCGGCGAGAAACTTGTCATCTTATGTCACCTATCGATTTTGTATAACACCGGACGTCGCTATTTTTCGCGGAGCTGACAAATTTATACGAATTGAGCAAAAGAAAGAGATTTCAGTATAGCGAGAAAAGTTAATTGGCATTAAAATGATCTTTAAATATACTTTTGAACATTTGTTTATGTCCAGGTTGAAGCGCCGGAAACAAATGTTTTTATCTGTGATATTTTTGTTGGGATTTGCTTGTTTTATTTTGAATTAAAGTGAGCAATAATAAAATACACTCTTTCTCCAAACTTGGCTTTCGTGATCTATATTTCATGCAATAATAAAGCAAAATCCTTTCTACGCTCAACTACTGATGGCTCGGTAATTCATGATTCGATCCCGATCGCTTTTGCCGAGCTCGCAGCCGATTGCAGAGATTCTCAGTATTTATACATTTTGCCGAGACGGTTACCGAGCACTCGGCTATGCAAATCTCGGCAATTATTTCGCCGAGATTCAGCAATAAAATTTAAGTGTGTAGAATATATTTACATTTTGTATTTTGTTCAAGTAACCAAAGGTTCTTAAAAAAATTTGTTCAAGCAGCATACAAAGCATTCTGAACAGTCCGTCTTCAAGGAATTACTCATACTGAGAATTCCATTAATTGAACATTCAACCCGACCCAAAAGAAAAAAAACGTGCTTAATCCACCTAGCAGTGAGATGATACCTTTTTTCTATCAATCCGCATGTGTTTTTGCATGAATATTCTTTGGTGTTTCAGTTTTCATGACATTATTCTAATGTCCGTCGTTCTAAGTGGCAATTTGAGAGTAATTTGGTGAGTAATCACTCATTACTCTGTAATGTCGAAACTGCAAATCGGATCGAATTTGAATCTAAAAGTGTAACAATCGATTAAACATGCCATGATATGTCGAAGTAATTTCCACTTTAGAGTATAGGGTAATTTAAGGTACTTCCAGAGCCGGTATTCAGGAACCAGCATAAAGCAAACCGATTCGTATGGCCATATGACGAATAAATTACAACATTTTTGAGCCCAAATTTTCGGGATTGTCATCTTATACATCATCCTGTAATTCCAGAATTGGAAGTCTGAATTGGATAAAATTAATCAATTTTCGTCATTTAGGTTTCGTCTTCGACTCATCAGTGCATCAGCAGATTATGTTGAACTGCTGATGCAAAACCCCCGCATCAACATAATCCGGTGAGCAGACGTAAAGTTAATACATTTAGCAAAACACTTGTTTGCGCCGAAGCGCTATGTCTAACCTGACGTGCCGAAAGAACAAAACAATTTCGATGGTAGGTCAACATAATCTGCTGAAGCACTGATGAGTCGAAGACGAAACGTATCAGGTGTACAACTTTGCTTCCGCCGTTTTCCGATAGGTGGCTGTACTGGCTGAGGCTGGTTAAAATACATAGATGATAATGCCTTTAAAGTGAGTGTGTACAGTGCCTAACGAGTTGTCATCGCCGTTTCAGTGACAGTTGTTCTTGTTTTCGTATTATTCACGCTCGAAAATGTCTGTTCTCGCCATTTAGGGAAGTTTTACTTTTCTGTTACAATTCGAAAAAAATGCAGCTGAAGCGCATCGAATGCTCTCAGAAACTTTAGGTGATGCTGCTTTGAGTAAAAGAACGTGTCGAGAGTGGTTTCAACGTTTTGAAAATGGTGATTTCGATGTCGAAGACAAACATGGTGGTGAAAGAGAAAAAACCTTCAAAGATGAACAACTAGAAGCATTGCTTGATGAAGATTCGTGTCAAACCCAAGAAGAGCTGGCCCTGGGTATGATTCAGAAAGAAGAAAACTGGGTTCCGTACGAGTTGAAACCGAGGGACATCGAGCGCCGTCTATTTGTATGTGAGCAACTGCTTCAAAGACAAAATCGTAAGGGGTTCTACCATCGAATCGTAACCGGTGATGAAAAGTGGGTTCGATACGATAATCCTAAACGCAGAAAATCATGGGGAAAGCCCGGGCAAGCTACTTCATCGAAGGCAAAACCGATTATTCACGGCGCTAAGATGTTGATTTGTGTTTTGGTGGGATCAGCTCGGTGTGATTTACTACGAGCTCTTGAAAACGGGTAAAATCATCACAGAAGATCGTTACCGAACGCAACTGATGCGCCTTAGTAGCGCGCTAAAGGAAAAGCGGCCACAATATCAAGAGCGACATGACCAAGTCATCCTTCAACACGACAATGCTCGGCCTCACGTCACAAAAGTGGTCAAAAAGTACCTGGAAACGCTGAAATGGGAAGTCTTGCCCCACCCGCCGTATTCCCCAGATGTCGCCCCTTCTGACTTCCACCTATTCCGTTCGATGGCACACGGCCTGGCAGATCAACATTTTCAATCCTTCGAAAAGTTGGAAAAATGGATTGCTTCATGGATAGCGTCTAAAGAGGACTCCTTTTTTCGAGCCGAGATCCGAAAATTGCCATAAAAAAGATGGGAGAAAGTTGTCGCTAGCGACGGACAATACTTTGAATAATACATTTGTAAGCACTTTTTCGCAATGAAGCTTTTAACTTTGAAAAAAAAATGGCGGAAGTAAAGTTGTACACCTGATAATTAATTTTGTTTTTGTCGATTAATTTTTTTTTTTGAATAAACGATTAAGCTTTGAGAAACGATTCGATACTGGAACCGGAATTCTAAAATCGGTGTAGCCGAAGTCAGTTAAATCCACCTCAGGAGCTGTATAGTTTACATTTGTTTCAAAATGTTTGAAAATCAATGTAGATCGGAATCGGAATCGTAGTGCGAATTAAATTGTTGGGTGCCTTCCAAAACGAAAACTGAATACAACCAAAATTTAAATAAATTTATTTGGTTATCGACTATCCAAATCTGCTAACCCGATAAACCTGATTAATTTATGTGAAATAGGCATTTTTATACTAATCACCCTGTATCTCCGAAACTAGAAGTTGGATCTGACTGAAAAACAAGATGTTTTATAGAATCTTAAAACTTTTCATTCGAATCTTAGATCGGTTCAGCCATCTACGAGAAAATTGAGTTTTAATTTCGTTTCACGTATCATCCTGTAGTTCCGGAACCAGAGGTCGGAACCAAACATAATTCAGGAACCTTGTTTGGGAGTATACGACTTCTCATATGAATCTGAGTTGTAGAAAACGGTTGAGTCATCCCCGAAAATAATTGAGTGAAATTATTTGTCACACACGCATTTGCTGATCTCGACGAACTGATTCGAATGGTATATGGCTGTTATGTTCTTCCAGCATTTATTGCTATAGGTAGTTTAAATCCATATAATTATGGAATTGCTTTCAACTCGAAAATTCTGCCATCATCTGGGGTGGCATTATGTATCTCGATTCGACTGAAATTTTATCGAATCGACCACGTTTCGTATTATGGTTCTCGATTCGAAGTCGATCATCGAGCTTCGTTCGACTTCACTCGAAGAAGTATTAGATTATCGAGAAGTTTTGGCATTATGGAACCAAAACAATCGAGCTCGTAAACGACTGAACTCGATAAGAAATGGTCGAAAGCCTTATTACTATCGACTATGAGTTTTCGAATACGTTTCTTTTTTATTTAGGTAGTTATCGATAACATCTTAGATTTTCATAAACATATTAGTATTGTAAATCTTTATTTTAATGCATTGTTTTGTATATCGTTGTATATATTTTGTGTGTTTGGCATATTATGTACAAGTCGAACTGTTTAGAAAGCATATTAATTGAAAGCTGCGTGGTGTTTACTTAAAATAACAAAAGTAAGTCGAAATTAACCTATGCCCAGTAACTGTAGTTTGTAATAAAATTTCTGAATCCTGTGGACAGAAAACGTCGCTCAAACAAATGGTAGGAAAAAGCTTATTCGCTCGATAACAATGAGCCAATGAGCCAATCAGCCATTTTTACCCATATATCTAACTCAAGTAAATTGAAAAATTTGTCCAAACACCTTGAAAGTATTTATAATATGCCAAAAGCATCACAATCTCGTGCTATTAGCGTGTATTTGACTCTTCAATAGTACCTAAATAGATTATGAAGACTACAAAGAATGGGTTGCTCCAGGTATATTAGCTAAAGCAATATCTCCTAATATATATGATAAAATACTACAAAGAAAGCTGCAAAACCTAAAAGCCTTTGATTAAAACTACACATATGGATGACGTAAATTGTATTAGACTTGAAACAAATCATGAGAAATACAGAATTTTTTTTATTATAATTTCAAAAGTTCATCGATAAATTGTGTACAAGAACACGCTTGAAAAAATTCTTTACGTTTTCAAATGGAGTGGAAACGAATCTGCTTCTTGATTTAAATTTCAGAAATGTGTTCATGTTAATTTCGTGCGGCAACTTAAAACCGCAGTATTACAAACAGTTTGCTTCTTTTCAGTACACTGAAAGAATTTACCGGTCACAAGCTGAATGGTTTTTGCTTCATCCGATCCCCATAACGAATTTCAGATGGTTTTAATAAGTCGGCCATTCAATTTCTCCTCTGTCAACAACAAATTGATTTGTATGAATATCACTGAAAATTTGTTTGAAGCACTTACACTTGTAAATTGAATGAATCCAAAATGTAAATGATTTTCGTTTCAAAATTAATCATCACAGTGGCCATATAGGAAATACTATTCATTTTGTAGTGCGTATGATGTTCGTACATATAATCGCATACCATAAACCGAATGAATTTAATCTACACCAATCGTCGGATGATATTAAGGAGATTTTCATGTAGTTTGATGTATTACGGAGTCCTTATAATGCGGATGATATTAAGATGGATTAATATTGAAATTATACAGCTGGAAATGAAAATAAATTAAAAATGCAAATGACCTACAATTAAAAAAAGTTTTAATTATGCTCCACTTCCATTTTTAAACATTTCTATGACAGTTGATTTTTTTTACAATTGCATTGGAGTTCAATGAGAATGAATAAGAACTGGTCAAAGTGTCAAAAAGGTATCACAGTATATGAATATTTTTCAAAATCGATGAACTGATATGTAACTGCTCCTAACAAAGGTGGAAATGATCAGATTTGATGAGAAAATATGACGAAGAATGTCTCACACACTTTCGTCAACCAAGATATTGGAACGGATTTTGGCGTATACTATAGTTTACATAAGATTATTCGCAAGAGTGTTTTGGGCTGGAACCGCAGGATGCCTAATAAAACTATGAAATATTGCACGAATAATTAAGTTTGGGCAATTTCAATTTATTTTATTGAAATAGTAACAAAGTCAAAAAAAGTTAATTTAATGAATAGAATTGGTTGAAGCTGCAATTTGTTTTCCTTTAATGGATTTAGATTAAAAAAAAACATTTTCACTGAATTAATAAAAAACAATAACATTGAAAGAAAAAGATACAAATAACACTGAAGATAAAAATCATTTATTTAAGAAAAATAAAAATATATTTGTTCAAATTCAAATTTTGTTTATTTTCGCATACGTGTTATTATAATTATAATTAATATACTTTAAACCGATCAGCACTATCACCCGATTCATCTAAAAGGCTTTGCTTCTAACCATTACGACGACAGTTTTTTCAAGTATTGATCTGCTTTTTGAAGTTGGTAGTATTTTTGTTGTTGATAAAACGGTTCATAATAATCGAATGATTTATTGGCAACTTTATGTAAATCCACTTACACTGATTACACCAGAAATTACTGAGCGTGCTTTTTTTCTTTGAAATAAATTCCGAACTGTAAAACATGTCGCAACATTGGTCGTATGTATGCGGATCAAAAATAGTTTCTTCTGTCTTCTTGCCCTTGACTAAAATAACTGAAAGACATTTGGTTGAATAGTTGATAATGTTTCAAGAAACTTACCTTCCCACTCCATGGTAGTAAAAATAATATATTTAATGAGGCACTCTGCTTTAGTTTTAAGATGCCGAGAGCAAGGTTTTCACATATACCACTTAGACAGCTGAGACCAGAGATGCCATTTATACAGATTTATCTGTATTATACAGATTTTTACATACGCATACAGAATACAGATTTGATACAGATTTTCTAAATTTAATACGAATTTCCCAAGAAATAAAATATAAACTTTTTCGTATGAGCAATCTATTAGTATTTGATTGCAGTGACGAGAGGCAAAGTCTTGGTCTCATTGACACAGCCATAATGTGTTGGAATAGCATCTTTTAACGTCATTTTATTGTTGAAATTTATTTTATTAGTGAATACAGATAAATACAGATTTTTTATAGGGAATAACACAGATTTCCTATGAAAATATCTGGCATCTCTGCCTGAGACAATGTTGCAGAGAAACCATAAGGTTTACTGTTACATATTCATTGAAACTTTTCCATTGAATATAAGTAGACATTTCAATATTCTGTATAAACTATGCTTGAGTCGATTGAGTTATCGTACTAATTTTCGTCCGGGTATTCAATGGATTGTACACAAACTTTTTACAATGAAATGTGTGTAGGTTGTTAAGTATCGTAACAATTAAAAGCTTAATTTTTCCCATCAACAATTTTTCGGAAAAGAATCAAGTGTACATTTTGAATATATTCACCATTAAGCAGCAGAAACCAACATAAGAAAAATATATTGCACAGTGAAAAATATATTTTGTCATCAAAATACAATAAATTGTATTTAACCGAATAGTTCCGATTGAGAATCACTTATTTCCGCTGTGGAATTGGTTGTACAAATGAAAAATATAATGGTTTATTAATATAAGAAAATGTAAGAAAACTTTAAAGTTGAAAGTATCAATTCCATATAAAATATCGTTTACTGTGAGATACACGACTTTTCCTTATCCATTCAAATGCAAATTATATTACTGTTGAAAACCTTTATAACCTTTCCAAACGATTTCACAATAAATTCATTTAAGTTAAATTTGGATAAAGTTAAAACGTCCAACGCTTCGATTTATTTTTGTTATTTATTGTCTGCAAAAATAATGATTTTTAATAAATTTCCACGATTATTTCAAATAATATTTTTATTTCCAATAAAATTGATCGATAGTAAGAACATGATTGACTTGTATACTAAAAACCTGCAGTAAAGTATGCAGATGATCAAGTTCTGCATTGCAATATAGTTACAGAGATTTGTTGGTTTCCATGTCGATAGCAATTCTGGAAAAAGACGCTTGTAAAAAGACAAAAATTCAGATTTGATCCATTCCAAGAGAATGCAGTAGATCCATGGTAGAAAGAAAACTTTCTTGTCAAATTTTGATCATGTTTCATTCTACTGATTAAATCTGAGTTTTTTTTTTCTTTAAAAAGCGTCGTCATTCATTTCAATTCAGTTCTTTGGCTCGATTTTTTATTAAACATGATGGTCGGAAGTCGGAGCAAGTCTCCTCTTATCAAACTGATTGTTTAAGATAGTAGATAAAAATAAAATATAATTGATCCGATATACCAATTCAAAAAGGTTTTAAATTTATTAAATCAGGGGGGCAATATACAATCCTAGAAGAATAGAATGGGCCACAATAATTGTTTGTCTAAAGCAGAAATTGCCCTTACATTACGTGAATTCTAAGTCTACTGCAGACTCTTACTTCACTGAATACTCACCAAAGTACTCTGACACCAGGTTTTCCAATATTTCCATAGAGCACCATTCTTAATCACTGATTTCGTATCACCACCATAATACGTATTAAATAGAAACCTTAAACGTATAACTTCGGTTAAAAAACGCGTTTTATTTACATTCTGTCATTGACTTTTCTGACAAGTTATCCAAAAATATTTTAACAATTGGAAGAAACGTACTGATAATTAATAATAAAATCATGCTATGTTATTATTTCTTCAACCTTGCGAATCATCAAAGTTTCATTTAAATTTCGAAAGAAGAAATTCTTCTGTGTTCGATTGTATAAAACATTGCAAAATGAAAATAATACATGCATGGAAAGATTTTTGTTACGAGAATATCATATAACAAATTCATTTGGATTTTATATACAATTGTAATACAATTCCATATATTTAAGCCAATCATATACATGATGGAAGAAAATCAAAAGAAATGAGTATTAAAATCATTTTTCGCTCATCATAAAGTTATTCGAACTGTTCTATAATTTATTATTAGGAATAAAGTCTTTTAAGGGATTAAATGACAACGGGTAACATACATTCAGTCTGATTCATGATGATTAATACACAATTTACTAACATTTCAAACGTAACTGACAGTCATATAATATATGAATGGTAATCACACATATAAGAAGTAAAACTCACTGAATATTAATCATATGATCATAGAGATGGTTCTATCATTCAATAGTCGGAATTCTCAGTTATTTATCGCATTGAATGAAGTTTCATTCAAAATGCGGCTGGCGTTTTTTTTCAGTGTACTTGAACTGAATAAATGTAATCGAAAATACTCAAACAATAATTAAGTTTAATTTTTTTTCATGATTGCTATGTATATGGGTTTGTTATGTATGTTATGACCAGAGATGCCAGATATTTTCATAGAAAATCTGTATTGATTCGTATAAAATATCTGTATTTATCTGTATTCGCTAATAAAATGAAATTTCTACAATACAATTATGTCAAAAGGTGTTATTCCAATAGATTATGGTTATAGAGTGGTAGATTAAATTTCATATCTTATATTATATTCATCGACGAAATTTTATAGTTTTTTCCTATCAACAACAATTGAATTATGGTGCCATATACTTGTCTAATTTGAAAATGTTCACTTCATAAGTTGAGATGGATTTCCAAAACCCAATATGCAACATCAAGTCAGGTAATACAACTGTCAGTCTGGCAATAGGGTTTCATGATGCCAAGAGTTGTTTAACTTTTAAGTTCAATTTAGTTACAAATTTTAATATAAATGAATTTCAGTGTTCTTCATTAAATATCTACACAAAAAATATATATTTTAAAAAGTGATTTGTACGTTGATTCCTAAACGTTTATCTCATCATTGCAATCAAATACTAATAGATAGCTCAAATACTAATAGATAGTTTAATTTTTTTCCTTAATACTTTTGGTGAAATCTGTATAAATCTGTATTAAATTTAAGAAATCTGTACTCTGTATTGAATCTGTATGCGCATGTAAAAATCTGTATAATACAGACAAATCTGTATAAATGGCATCTCTGGTTATGACAGTTCGAGCAGCGTCATTCGAAATCTAGTACCACATTGTTAGGATCTCGATCACGAGGTCGAAAGCGATACGTAATGCCTCAGTTCAGTCGAATCGACTTCAAAAATAATCGTTTCGAGCAACTCGATTCGAGATTCATAATGTCAGCCCTGGTTTACATATGGCAAGTTCGAACGATTATGTTGCCAAAAACGAACCGTGCTAAAATCGGTCCGAGGCAAAATATCATGCTGTACACAGTCTTTTGGGTACTTCGAAACAAATGTATGTAACAGAATAAAAAATCGTGTTTTATGCTGCTCCCAAGCATTTCTTTGCCAGACAGCGCTCAAAACTTCTACTGCTGGAATAGGGAAAAAAAGTCGCTTACACAAAAATGTCGATATCTCCGTTAAAAATGGATGGATTTTAACAATCTATGGCTTGTTGGATAAGTATTACCGTGCGGAATCCAAGTTTAAAAATATATTTTGTTTTCAAGGTCAATTGTGACAGATACTATCAAAAAACTGAAAATTTTGACATAAAACTTCGTATAACTCAA
This sequence comes from Malaya genurostris, assembly GCF_030247185.1. Lineage (NCBI taxonomy): Eukaryota > Metazoa > Arthropoda > Insecta > Diptera > Culicidae > Malaya > Malaya genurostris. The sequence goes on along the minus strand of NC_080571.1, from coordinate 24,045,157 downwards.
AAAGAAAACATCCGATCTCAAAACCATTCAGTAGCGTTCCGGATGACGGGGAGACCTTTCATTTGCGACTAGTTTGATCAAAATCGGTCCAGCCATCTCTGAGATCTCGACCTCTTAATTGACAACACACATACAGACAGACACACACGGACATTTGCTCAGTTCGTCGAGCTGAATCGATTGGTATATAACACTCGGCCCTCCGGGCCTCGGAAAAATTTTCTATAGTTTGAGCGTATTCTATACCTATTTTTTATATATAAAAAAAAGGTTAAAAACGTAGAAGCAGTTCCTTGTACAGCTTTTAAACAGCGAGAAAGTTTTTAAAACTCATTTACTATAATGTGAAATGTGCTATACTTTACCACTTTCGAATATTGATTATTACTGGAATATTATGGAAAATGTTTGTGATTTTTACTTGGTTGCATTTTATTTGCTCTAACCTCTCCGTTTTCTTTTTAAAATTTTTTTATATATTGCAAAGTTCAATGATCTCTAATAATAATTTTTTTGTGCCCCCCCCCCCTAATTTTTTGGATCTTGCCGCCCCTGCTGAACACAATATCTGCGTCGATTATACAACCAAGAGCATAGTTTATCATTCCGGTTTTTGCAGACACAACACCGTTTGTGTTAAGCGATTCACTCTTGAAATACGCGATCTCACTAACAAAAAATAGAACCTGTTGCTACAAATGTTTATTACAACTGTAAGACAATAATTCTGTATAAAATGTTCAAAACGACGTATGAGGCAATGAGAGATTCCCTTTTTTATTTTCTTATTTGATCATTACGGCACTCTTAGCAATCCTTCTCTCCAATCATTTACCGATAATAATAACTAAAGCTAAACTCATCTTTTAATCTGCTCTGGAGAAATTACCGAAAAAAGCAGGAATATTTCGCAATAATCGAAAGAGAATGTAAACAAAGAGAATCTCTCATTGTTACATATGTCGTTTTGAACATTTTATACAGAATTACAATATTCTCATATAGTTTTGGGGATTCTCCGTGTGGTTCCTGTCGACCAAAATGATATCAATTTAATAAAATAGAAAATAATTTCACAAAGTTTCTCCTCCGATACTCCGTTAGACTGAGGATGTTACCGAAGACGTAAATTCCGTTAGACTCAGGATATTACCGGAGACGCAAACGATTTTGATTGCTCGGTTGTTTGCGATTGGATAGGCTCCGAGACAATGGCAAGTCTTTTATGTTGGAAAGATCGTATTCGAAGCGTTTAGTCTTGCTCGATAAGAAACAAATATCAGATGGATTATTTTGATAACCGCAAGAAACGGGTTCGAGTTACACGTGACATAGCTCAGCCAAACATGTTTTATTATTTTTCGCTCTAGGATAAGATAGGTGAATTAAGCATACGTGAAGCTTTACCTTTCCCTCCTTGAAACGCTATCTATGTAGCAGGCAAACGGTAAATGAAACTCCCGCGAGGATATACCACATCACAACAGGAGAGGAGATTTCGTCGAAAATGATATCGTAACATCCTTCCGGTGCGGGTTGCGGCGGTGGTCCCATCTATGGATTCAACCATGCGTTCAAACTGATATGTGCTTCATATTGTTCTTCAGTTTCAAGAATTTCCCAACTTAGCACACCTTCCCATTGTAGATACACATACAATATTGCAATCCGTCTTGCTCCGTTAGTGGGCTCAACTTTTCAAACACAAACGGCTCCCTCCATTTCCGCGAGTACGGTGAACTACGAACTTCCAAAAGGATATTGCATTTCAGTTGATACTCACGTTACACCTCTTTGTTTGGAGGGGTTTCTACGGTGCCGAAGCTCCTGTCTGCCTGCCGGAACACAACGGAGCACTGCCGCGATTCGATTCAGTTGTTTTCTATACAACTCTATAAATAAAGTCGTTCCGCCTTCATCCATCCCCTTTCTTATCTGATCATCTACCGCTGCGGGCTGAAGTTTGTTACCGCAAATCTGTTCGCCTTCACTTAATAGGAAAGTTCGCGTTCGGCTGGCGGCTCTTTGGGTTTGAATGTATATCAAACCTGAATAAAATATCTAAATCACTTTCCCGACCGCCAACCGGCAAAAACACATTTCTGGTGCCTGATTGGCTTCGTGGTGCTCTGCTTTGCCGGTGTGGCGCTGTTGAGTGGTTTTCTCTGTCGTTCTTCCAGGATTGCTACGACCTTGCTCGTACCACGTTTGTGCTCACGTGTTGGCGAGTGCTTTGAATCTCGTAACACCGTAACCGTAACCGAACAACACAGCCTGCTTAGCCGTGCGTCACCCACGATTTGAATTCCAATGGGGTCGCCGAGTTGTTTACAGGCCGCAGCTTGACAGGCTTATTAGAGAGCGGAGCATTCGTGTTTGGTACGAATTTATGCTGGCTGGATTTATAATTCAAATTCCAGGGCAGAGAAGGATTCCGCACAATTGTTGGAATTTGTTTGATTTTCAAATTTCGGAAAAATTTCGTTATGCCGATGAATAAAGTGGCTAGAGTGGCTGCTTACTTCAGGAATTCATCGAAAGCAGCAAGATTATATCTAGTGGTGAAGCTATCCTGTACCGTCACAGCCCACGATTTATGAAATGAAAACGTTGTTATGCTGGGAATGTTCGAGATGCAATTGAGGGGGAAACAAACTAGGCGCTTCTTGGCAAGGATTTCAAGGAAATGCATTTAGATACTGAACGAAACTCCATCGTTGAGTTATGTTACAAAAACACGAGTCTTTGAATTGACATCAATGAGCTTCATCATTATTAAATTCATTATAAAATTCATATTTGTTTTTTCTCTTGAATGCAGGGTACAGTTCTTCATCATATTTTTAAAGTTAAATTGCGTACTTAACGAAATTTGAAAAAGCACTGCAGAGCAGTCAGGTCTTGAACGATGAAAATTCAGTCATTTCGCAATGGATGCTTCTTATTTTGTGTTATTTTTAGTAAATGTTCGTACAATTCGTATTTTAATACACCATTTTGGTCTTTAGCAAATAATAGTCAAGCATAGTCAAGAATTAAGAATGCAGCACTCTGATTGGTCATTCAAAAAGAAACAGTAACCGTGAGAACACCATATCCAATTAGCATGCCGTTTGGCAGCCATCTTCCGTTAGACACGAGAGATTCACTTGATATAGGATTTACTACGACTTACTGCTCCGAGGTTGTAGTGTCATTTCCGTAGATTGAAATTTTTCCCGGAAACTCAAGCGGTGTCAAACACGAAACGAACAAGAGAAAACCGTAAAAAAATCCTATTTTCTTAGATTTTCGTTGAAAAATGGCAATTTCCCAAAAAAAAAATCATGGTAGCAGATGCGACTATATGTATTTAAATGCACCTTTTGCCAGCCAAGCAGATGTGTGCTTCTGTGGCTCAGTCGATCAACAGACGTACGAGGTCTGTTCAAAAAGTTCCCGGAATTTTTTAATTGCGCGCGTCTGGAGAGTCCGGGGATCAAAATTTTTTTTTATTGTGTTGGTACATATGTCCCTAATGTATGGTGAAATTTTCAGCTGTATTCATTGTTTACATTCTGTCTTGTAGCGGCTGGTGTAGATGTGTTTTTTGAGCTCGGCGATTTTTGTCTTGGTGACGTTGGGTGCTTCCACGTGGACGATTGTGCTTTTGTTTCGACATCATAACCGTACACCCATGTTTCATCACCAGTTATGACCCTTTCAAGTAAATTTGGGTAGTCGTTGACGTCGTTTAACAGCTCCTGAGCGATGGTAATGCGTTTGTTTTTTTGATCAAAATTCAGCAGTTTTGGAACGAATTTTGCTGCCACTCGTTTCATGCCCAAAACATTTGAAAAAATATGACGGCATGAGCCAACTGATTTGCCAACTTCATCAGCAACTTCTCTAATAGTGATTCGGCAATCATCCATAATCATTTTTTCCACTTTTCCCACATTTTCATCGATTATTGACGTGCTGGGTCGACCGGAGCGTTCGTCGTCTTCAACGTCTTCGCGGCCATCTTGGAAACGCTTATACCACTCCTAAACACTTGTTTTTTTCATAGCAGACTCACCGTAGGCTCTCTGTAACATTTCGCATACTTGGTTACATTTTATTTCATTTTTCACGCCAAATTCAATACAAATTCTTTGACTCTTCAATTCTTCCATTGTTTAAACTAACAAAAATCGCCGAGCTCAAAAAAACACGTCTACACCAGCCGCTACAAGACAGAATGTAAACAATGAATACAGCTGAAAATTTCACCATACATTAGGGACATATGTACCAACACAATAAAAAAAAAGTTTTGACCACCGGACTCTCCAGACGCGCGCAATTAAAAAATTCCGGGAACTTTTTGAACAGACCTCGTACTTTGTGATCCAAAGATTCTCGGATCAAGTCGCGCGGCAGTATTCATATTTTTTATTTTAATGAATTTCATGTCATACAGTTGACACTATATTGAATGTTCTTCTTTTTTCGTAACATTGCTTGTTCTGTCTAGTAGAGATGTCATTTATACATATTCATATGTATCATAAAGATTTTTAAATGTGCTTACAGATTTAATGCGGAATACAGATTTTATACAGATTACAATATCTAATAAAATTTAATTTTCCGTCGGAGCTATCCCCAAGTAACAATTCGATTGCTTAATGGTTTTGATTGTAATTTATAGGAGTTTTGTAATTGATTTTTCAATCACTACCTGTTTTATGACGATTATAATAAATGTCTCTTTTGACAAGTAATATCACAGTTTTTAAAGCTTCTATAAAATTTTTTACCCAGACTAACAACTGGACTAAAAATAAAACAATGTGTACTAGAATAAAACCATGCAAACACTCTTAATATTGCTTTCAAACATTTTCTTTAAAACATTATTGTCAGTTAAATTATTTCATAAATCTAGTTTTGTGTGTGTGCGTGTTCATTGGATGACAGTTTCACTCAGAGCAAATTTGAGGGTTCTAAAGTACATTTATGACACATTTGTTGTGGGCTATTTGATTTATTGCTTCTTGGGTTAAGCGTAATTTGCATTAAAGAAAATTTCATGGCCGCCATTATGATGTCCTATACCGTAGCATTTATTGACATCAAATATACTTCGAAATGCAAAAAATGAATAAAAATGATGGGCTCTAATGATTCATTTTCAGAACGTATACACAAATTATAATGCCACGAAATAGTTTTATACAAAAATGACGAAGAATCACAAAAAATAATTTTCACAAATCAAGGAGATTTTTGCAAAAACTGCATTTATTTTAAGGCGATTAGTTATAATTCTTATTTTTATCCAAACATTCACGATAAAAATAAAAGCGCATGAAGTTTTTACCTTACGGAAAAAACCTCAAACTTGTAAATAAAATCTAATATATTCTTACTGGTTGCATTCAAAGCAGACATGACACACACATAGCCATGAAAAATATTATCAAAACGACAATTTAGTCATAGCGGAATTCATTCCTTCCGAATAAATTAAATGTTGATCGTAAAGCTGGTTTCAAAAATTCAATCGTTTAAGCGAGCTTTACACGAGAACTATTAATGTCATTTTTAATGATTACTAAAGTAATGACATTTCAAATTTGTATGGAGAATTCATCATACTTGCCCTTGCGTTCAATCAAAATGACATTCCTTTTTAGTAATGACACTTTTAATGATCGTGTAAGGACCGCTTTAGTTTAAAGATAATGTTCTATTATTGAAATAATCGATTAATTAAAAAAATCGAACTGTTTTACACCTAATTTTGCCGCATGTGACTCGACACTCAAATTGCATGTGTAAATCACTTTCAGTCTCTAATAAATGAAAATATATTAAAACTCAAAGATATTACACTTGAATTCCATCAAGAAAACATCAGAATAATTTCAGATGTTTGACCCTTAATATGCAATTGAAACAATTACTTTCGAATTTCCATGTACACAGTTCTAAACTCATGAAAATTCTTAGATTTCAATACATGTTACACATAATTTCTATTAAATATATACATAAAAATTAAATAAATGAGAAAATGTTTTGATATAAGTTTGATGTATCAAATATTTTTGAAATAAAAATGCGGATGTAAAATATGCATACTGTAGTATAATGTATAGTTCCGATGTAATGTAAATCATATTTAATACCAATCTTATGCAGTTAGGATTAGGACGTGTCTTGCTTATTCGCTCTTCCTTCGTTTTGTTTTTAATTCGACTTCATTTGATATTCGTCAATCCTGCATGTACATGCGACATGACATGAAAATTCAATGCAATTTGATTAAGTTTCGCATCGATGCTGGTTTTCAATCTTTCGATTCAACTCATGTCTATTATATGTTACTATTGATTTACATGTCGTGGAAAATCCATTAGATCTTTCCCGATCAGATGCACATAACAAAATCATAACACAAGTATATCAACAGTTTTTTTTTATTCAATATTATAATATAATTTTAAGGCACACTGCTTAAGCTCTAAGATGCCAAGGATATTTACTAATCTTAATTACGACTATATTAAAACTAGAATAGTATCATTATGTAATGCCGGTGAATTGGATATTGCATGAGGGTCTTCCATATGGCGTTTGTAAATATCCATGTTGGCCGCATCCTTCGGTCCGTGTGGGTCCGCGGGAAACACCCCCAGGCTACGAAGGCCTGGCGGGTGGCCCGCATGCTGGTTTTCGACTGGAGCGGTCTTCCCTGGACGATGATGGTGATGTTACGGAAGAGATGAAGAAAAAAAAAAGTAAATATTGTGGAAACGGGGTAAAACAGGGGATGTGGGGACAAAATGTCTGAAAACGATAGAGATCTAATTAGTTGCCATCGAGATGGTGAAGAGACAGGGAAGGGGGAACGAAAAAGTTAGTGACAAAAAAAGATCTTGTTAGTTCCAATGAAGATGGTGGACAGGGACGGGGATCGAGAGAATCGGGCGGATGTTAGTGTCGAACATGTAGGTGGATTTTATACTTTCTGAACGAGGATAAACACATTACACTTGTATATCAATGTGTTTAAGGTACTGGTATATGAGAAGCATATATGAACTATCCCGACTCGCCAACACATCCCGAACCGGAACCTCAGGCGGTCTACCTCGGGCCCTAAGGGATTCCAGTAGCTTCGACCTGGCGTCACGATACTCTACGCACGACCACACGACATGCTCGATGTCCTGATAACCGTCGCCACAGGTGCAGAGACCGCTCTCCGCAAGCCCAACACGCCGGAGATGTGCGTTGAAGGTGTAGTGATTTGACATGAGCCGCGACATAACACGAATGAAATCGCGACTCACGTTCATCCCCCTGAACCAAGGTTTCGTCGATACCCTAGGGATAATGGAATGTAGCCATCGTCCCAGTTCGCCATTGCTCCATGAAGTTTGCCAACTTTCGAGAGTTTTCTGACGAGAGATACTGAAAAATTCATTGAAGCAGATTGGTCTTTCATAAATATCACCTTCCAATGCGCCCACTTTAGCCAATGAGTCTGCCTTTTCATTGCCCGGAATGGAACAATGCGAAGGGACCCAGACTAACGATATTAAATAAGACCGTTCAGATAAAGTTCTCAAATGTTCCCGTATTTTCCCCAGGAAATATGGGGGATACTTTCCTGGCTTCATTGCCCGGAGAGCTTCTATTGAGCTTAGACTGTCCGTAACAATGAAATAATGGTCTTTGGGCAAGGTTTCAATGATCTCGAGGGTGTACTGAATAGCAGCTAATTCTGCGACGTAAACTGAAGCCGGATCACTGAGTTTGTAAGAAGCGGTGATGTTTTGATTGAAGATGCCGAAGCCTGTGGACCTGTCGATGTTTGATCCGTCAGTGTAAAACACCTTTTCACAGTTGACTGTTCTAAATTTATTATAGAAAATATTTGGGGCCACTTGAGGGCGCACGTGATCCGGAATTCCATGAATTTCTTCTCTCATGGATGTGTCGAAAAACACAGTAGAATCAGAAGTATCCAAGAAATGAGCACGGTTGGAAACAAACGAAGAAGGATTAATATTCTGAGCCATGTAATCAAAATACAAGGACATAAAACGGGTCTGAGAATTGAGCTCGACAAGCCTTTCGAAGTTTTCAATCACCATCGGATTCAAGATATCGCATCGGATAAGCAATCGATATGAGAGATCCCAGAATCGATTTTTCAACGGTAATACGCCCGCGAGCACTTCGAGACTCATCGTATGAGTCGACTGCATGCAACCTAAGGCAATACGCAAACAACGATACTGAATTCTTTCCAGTTTAATGAAATGGGTGTTCGCGGCGGATCGGAAGCAGAAGCATCCATATTCCATTACGGACAATATCGTTGTTTGGTAAAGCCTGATCAGGTCTCCTGGGTGGGCACCCCACCAAGTTCCGGTTATTGTGCGAAGAAAATTGATTCTCTGCTGGCATTTTTGTTTCAGATACCTAATGTGACATCCCCAGTTGCCTTTGGAATCGAACCAGACCCCGAGATATTTAAATGTGAAGACCTGAGCTATGGTTTCACCCCCTAGTTGAAGCTGTAGTTGTGCTGGTTCTCGCTTCCTTGAAAATACAACCAGCTCAGTTTTCTCCGTAGAGAACTCGATACCCATTTGAAGAGCCCATGTCGACAAGTTGTCGAGGGTATCTTGCAATGGTCCTTGGAGATCGGCAGCTTTGGGTCCTATAATAGACACAACGCTGTCGTCGGCAAGTTGTCTTAGCGTGCAAGATGTGTTGATACATTCATCAATGTTGTTTACGTAAAAGTTGTATAAAAGGGGGCTTAAGCATGAGCCCTGAGGAAGACCCATGTAACTGAATCGTATTGTCGACAAATCACCATGCGCGAAATACATGTATTTCTCGGACAACAGATTATACAAAAAGTTATTCAAAATTGGTGAAAGACCTTGCTGATGCAGCTTCTCAGATAGGATGTTTATGGAAACTGAATCAAAAGCCCCCTTGAGGTCTAGGAAAACTGACGCCATTTGTTCTTTACGAGCAAATGCCATTTGAATTTCGGTTGAGAGCAACGCAAGACAATCGTTCGTTCCTTTGCCCCTGCGGAAGCCGAATTGTGTATCTGAAAGTAAGCCATTAGTCTCGACCCAATTGTCTAGACGAAACAGAATCATTTTTTTGAACAATTTCCGGATACAGGAAAGCATAGCAATCGGCCGATACGAATTGTGATCGGAGGCTGGTTTCCCTGGTTTTTGAATGGCGATAACTCTTACTTGTCTCCAGTCATGTGGGACAATATTATCCTCAAGAAGCCTATTGAATAAATTCAATAAGCGCCTTTTGGCAGAGTCAGGCAAATTTTTCAACAAGTTGAATTTGATTTTGTCTAACCCCGGAGCTTTATTGTTACACGATAAAAGCGCAAGTGAGAACTCGACCATCGAAAAAGGTGTTTCGTTTCTGTTAGATGAGGCGACGCGCATGATCGTCTGTTCCGGAGCAGAGTCAGGACATACTTTTTTAGCGAAATCGAATATCCAGCGGTTAGAATATTCCTCGCTTTCGTTCGTGGTGTTTTTGTTGCGCATTCGTCGGGCTGTGTTCCAAAGAGTACTCATTGATGTTTCTCTCGATAATCCGTCTACGAATCGACGCCAATAACCGCTTTTCTTCGCTTTAATCAAGCTTTTCATCTTAGCGTCTAATGCCGCGTAGTTTCTAAAATTATCAGGTGTTCCGTTTTTCCTAAACTCGATAAATGATGAAGTTCTCTCCGCGTTTAATTCCGAGCACTCTTTGTCCCACCACGGGTTGGGAGGACGGATGTTAGTTTTCGCGCCGGGTACACGTTTCGTCTGAGCTTGAATCGCGGTGTCGAGAATCAAGCCAGCCAAAAACGTGTACTCTTCCTCCGGAGGAAGTTCTTGTGTTGTTTCTAGTTTCTCAGATATCGAATTTGTGTAGCATTTCCAATCAATATTTCGTGTGAGGTCATACGAAACATTGATTGTCTCCGATGGTCTTAATCCGGTGGCGATTGAAATTACGATAGGCAGATGATCGCTACCGTGGGGATCAGGGATTACCTTCCACGTGCAATCCAACCGTAGCGATGTCGAGCAAAGGGATAAGTCTAGCGCACTTGGTCTTGCTGGTGGTGCAGGAATTCGTGTCATTTCTCCCGTATTCAAGATTGTCATATTGAAGTTGTCGCAGATATCATGGATCATAGTTGATCTGTTATCATCGTGAAGACAGCCCCATCCCGTACCGTGTGAGTTAAAGTCTCCTAAAACCAACGTCGGTGCAGGAAGGAGCTCTACGATATCACTGAGCCACCGATGCCCAACCGAGGCTCTTGGGGGAATGTAGATGGAAGCAATGCAAAGGTCCTTACCTTTGATTGTAACATGACATGCGACAACTTCAATACCTGGTATCGAGGGGAGCTTAATGCGATAGAAAGAATAGCACTTTTTGATCCCTAAAAGTACTCCTCCATAGGGATCATCTCGATCCAGACGAATAATGTTAAAATCGTGGAAGTTTAAGGGTATTTCAGAAGTTAGCCAAGTTTCGCACAATGCAAATGCGTCACATTTCAGATTATTTACTAGAAATTTGAAAGGATCTATTTTTGGGATGATACTTCTACAATTCCACTGTATAACAGTGATTGTATCCGTGACCTCGGTGGATGTCTTAGCCATCGAAGGATACGATCGCTGAAAGAAGGGGCCATTTTGCAGTCAACTGCTTCAAGAATGTTTTAACTGTGGGAATAAAAGCCATTATCAGGCTTTTAAGAGGTTCAGAAATATTGAAAGTAGACATGATCCAGTCCACAATATCAGAGAATTTAACAAACCCAGTATTTGGTAAATTTTCTGACTGATCTTTAGGGACTTTCGGGGGTTTTGAAGTCCCAGGAAGTGATGGAAATTCTTGCTCGGAATTTAATTTTCCAAGGCCTGGAGCTTTTTTCTCTGGTTTTTTGCCATCACTACCAGTTGTTGTAATTTTTCGGAACCCATCAGAGGACATCTTCGAACCCTTACTAGGGAGCTTTTGAGAAGATTTATTTCTTCTCTTTCTAATTGATGAGCTATGAGCGACAGCCGAAGATGTACCTTCGAGGGGGTCATCATATTCGCTCTCGTCAGTTGACAAGTAAGCGTAAGGATTTTCGGTAGGTGGCGTAGCACATTTCAACATTTCTGCAAAAGAGCGTTTGGAATGTTGCTTGAGTGAACGCTTCATTTTATCCTTACGCAATTTGTACACGGGACAATCAGAGAGGTCATGCGGCCCCTCCTTACAGTAGAGACACTTTTCATTGTCTCCACTGCAGGAGTTATCCGCATGACTCCCTCCACACTTTATACACCGGGATTTATTGCAACAATGGGATGCTGTATGTCCCAATTGTTTGCAATTGGTGCAGTTCATGACCCGCGGTACATAAAGACGAACAGGTAAACGAACTCGGTCCAGGAGGACGTAATTAGGCAAAGCCGAGCCAGCGAAAGTCACCCGATACGAGTCTGATGGGATATAGGACTTAGTCCCATCCTCAGCGGTCGATACTGAACGCAATTGCTTGCAGTCCAGTATCTTAACGTTCTTGAGTAGGGGGTTTTTAAATCCGCCTGCCCCATGCTTAAGAACGTCCTCGCAAGTCAGACTCGGATCGGTGATCACGCCGTCTATCTCGACTTCGCGAGCTGGTACGTATACGCGATACTCCCGCGTGAAATTCTCATTTCGAACGATCTCATTAGCCTGTTTTGCACTGGCTAACAAGACCCTAAGCTTGTCCGGGCGTACTTTCTCAATTTTTTGTACAGTATTGTATCGCGAGGACAGGTCATTAGAAAGTTTTAGAAGGTTCAATTTTTTACCATTCGCTTTGGTCCGGATGTAAACCGCATACGGTCCGGCCGAGAGTGCAAGCCCATCGGGATAGCTTCTAATGCGAGATTTATTGCCATCAGAAGCATCCATTTGATCATCTAGGGGAAGGTCAGGCAATTCTGTGCCTTTTGTCATGGCACGGAAATGTGTCCGTGCGGGTAAATATTAGGGGGCAATAAAAATCTAATGGTACTGAACAACAGGGAAAAGAAAAAAAATACTTAGCTTTAGCTCTCGAAGGGTGATCGGCCGACAAGGCCCGGTCCTAGGCAACCGGTGAATATTCCAGTTCAATAAAGTGCAAAAAACCTCTTTGAGGAAAAAGCACTTTGTTTTTAGTCTCTCACTACACTGTCCAATGAAACCAATCTTTTTATCACTATATATATTTATCACTGTTTCTAATGTACAACGATATATACGCAGCGCCCAGCGCTGGCGCTGGCTAACGGTACCGCACGCAGTGCTGCTTCACACAAGCTCACAGTCGGCCTTGAGAACGGATTAATTCGAATTATCACTGATGCAAACAATAGAATACGGAATGACCTTGATAACGGAATAAAACAATTCACCACGCGATTGGAGAAAGCCGAATTTACGTCCGATCGATCCGATAGTCACGGCACGAATGATATCAACAGTTGATATGTATAACAATTTGTGTTATTTTGAGATATTTAACAAATGAAAACAGTTGAAAGTTAAAACTTATGATAACAATATAATAACAAAATCAGCAATGATGTTTTATTCTCATTTGCAAGACTCATGATAAAGTTCATTAATTGAAAAAATGAGTTCTTCCGTTGCTTCATATCAAAATATAATGATCAGAATATCAAAGAACTAAAAGAAGAAACCAGATCACTAAATAAATTATTCATTTAATAAAAAAGACAACTATTGTTATAAATTTCTGCTTTCGGACTTCTGTAGTTATATTAAATTCAATAATAATTATGATACAAACGTTTCAATATCTGTTACGATTTTGTTCCCGCTAGAGTCTTTTTTGTTATTTAAACAGCTTACCAGTCAAAAATATTTCAAAATTTGTTATAAATTATTTATTTCTGTTATTACCATCTGATCGGGTTCTTCTTATGGGAAAGAATAAAACCAAAGGCGCTAAAATGTAGAACCGATTCAAAATTGTTTAGCTACACACTTAAAAAATGTTACATCTTTATAGATGCACATAAAAGGAGCGTCGCGATTTACTTACATTCACAATACAAAGCATTTACATAAGACATATCATTAACTTCACAATTGTATTAGCTGAAACTCACATCGATACAGACGCAACATTTATGTTTACATTTTAGTAGATGTAATATTGTGTCATCACCGAAGAAATTACGGCATACTTGAATTTACGTGAAGCGTAGATTTCATTTTTTCTAAGAGTGTAGTCTTGTATAGCAAGAACCTGGCAAAAACAGAACCGTTTATCATCGCTAGTCGAATTTCTCTGCCGAAAACGATTGTTGTATTGTTGCCGAACTCTTGCCGGAAATCTGATAGAATGCCGGCAAAAATTTCTGGCAGACATCTGTGATATACTACTTATGCCATCCAGTGACAAGCTATCAAAGTTAAATAACTTGGCTACGACAAGTTATCAAAAATCAAGATCCAAGTCAGCCTTGAGACGAGAATACTCGTGACCATCGATCGTCCCCTTTCTCAGATAAGTAGTCGTCAAGAACGGACGTGAAGACACTTGTAACTCGACACGAAGCAATCCAGCCAGAAGAAATCTAATGGCGTTTTCGTTTTTAATTTGCACTACACCGGTGCAGTGCTACACTGAGGCATGAATAAACGAACAAAAATGACGAAAACATAAACAGTAACCATTGACTACAATAAACGAATCCATTGCACAGAGCTACACCAAACTTTTGATGAGTGCTACACCAGTGGTATCGGTGCAGAAAAAGTGTAGCACTGATGTAGTGCAATTGGCAAAAACGAACGGTTTCAGTGCAGCTTTCGCTACACCGGTGTAGTGCAATTTAAAAACGAAAACGACATAAAGTTCCACAACATCGTCCGTCGTCCAAGGGAAAAATTGTTTCTTGCCTGCGGAACATAAGGAATAAGAAATCCTTAGGTCAGAAAAATATATCTGCCGGATCCAATTGTATTATGAAATGAAGATATGGGTATTTTGATTTCTAGTGCAAAAGACCCTTAAGAAAAAAATCAAAACAGAAAAGGCAGTGGACATATCGAACCGATTCGAAACGATTCTGTCATAACAATCGGATGGAAACTGAATCGTTAATCTCGCTATGCGTAAATTTAGTCTGGAGACGCGATACGACGTTTTTGGTTGCGTTGATAATTTTCTCACGAAATTAAGTATGGCTCCATGCATGTAAACATCGGGATTGAAGTTAAAATTCTCAAATTATCAAGCATTAAATAAAATATAAACAAAAAATAAAACTTTGTGTTCGGTAATTGCAACTGGACTTGAATCGGCGGATGAACCTGCGACGAACGATACTTAGACTGTGAACCATTTCGCGGTTAATTTTAACTTTTGGTTAAAATCTGACACTCGAGTGGTTAATTTGATGTTGTCAAAAATAACCCTGCTCGAGAGCATGGTTATTTTTGACAGATCGATAGTTATTTTCCAACACTGAAAAAAATCTCGCAATGAAAATTCTAATACTAATTCTTTAGTCGAAATTATTTCCAGTGGAAAATAAACCCAAATAACTTTCCTTCCGTCAAACTTTGAAATGGGTCACATTTTTAGTCAAATTTAACTACTCGACACCAAATAACCATTCAAGTGTCAGATTTTAACCAAAATTTAAAATTAACCGTGAAATGGTTCACAGCCTTAGACTCTTCTTCCTTGTATGTTCATGTTTTTCAAGAAAAATGACAACCGCACCCACACATACACGCAAAAAATTCTGGTTGTACAAAACGATTAGTTGCCCATCAAAGCACAAATATTGTTGGTTCAAACTGAGATATTGAAGATTCAAACAAAATATGCTTGTTTAAAACTAGAATATAGTTGCTTCAAACGAATATTGTTTGTTTCAAAAAACCATCGGCTTAATCAAACCAGAACTGGTATCACTATTATCACTAACCGACAAAATATATTATTAGAATTACCCGGAATTTATAAGTTTTACAATTTTTTTTCTGTGCTTAAAACAATTTCGCCACATGTCCATTTACCATCGTGCCTTAGTCTGGGTACATTCTTCACACGCTCATTCAATGTTACTCTCAAGTGAGTAGTTTGTACTCACTTTTGCTTATTTAATTCAAATGTCAAAAAGTGAGTAATATTAATTTAGAAGACTGAGTAACATCTACTCAGTTTTTAAATTGACAACAAATGTTACTCAGAATTTGACAAATACCATATCTACTCAAAAGTGAGTAAACAAGCTTTACTCACTATTGAGGTTTCTATGCCCGGTGAAAAATTAACGGTGGCCCTACGTTTCCTGATGAAAACAAAACAATATGTAAAAGCGATTCACACGCAGCATCACGCGGCTATCACCTGAATGGAACGATTACGGAACAACAACATTAATTGTAAGCAATTCATATGAAAGAACACTACGTCAAGTTCACGGAACTTTTTAACGTCGGATACGTGAGTAATATTCGGCTAAATAAAATTAATAAACCAATCTGGACGTCGACCGAAGTTGATTGATCGTCTGAACTGTGTTTAATGCATTCGTTTCCTGATGAAAACAAACCAATCTCATTTGCATTTGTGGTTGTAAGTGAGCTGTCAGAGAGCCTATGTAGCGGCTCTTACACGAGCATTATTTTTGTCATTTTTAATGATGACTAAGTAATGATGTATTTCAAATTTGATAGAAATCTCGTCATTACTGCACCATCACGTTCATTAAAATGATATTATTTTTAGTGATGACATTTTTAATGACTCGTGTAAGGGCCGCTAGTAGTTCCACTTTTAACGAAAGTGAGTGAAATTGTACTCACTTTAGAGTAACATTGAACGAGCGTGTACCGGAAACGATTTTTTCATTGTTGCCAGATTCCTGGCAGAATGTCGTCGAAAATGGTTGGCAGACATATTACCGCTGCAGCACTAACCTGCAATTCGCAAATTTGTCGCTGTTTTTGAAGGGAACATCGTTATTGCTGTTATTTGCCCACGCGTTGGGTTTGTTGTTAGCTGGAGCTGGTGAAACTTGTTCCACATTGGTTTCGTTGCTGAGTGTATTTCCCTCCCGTTGATGGCTATCTCGGAAGTACTGGAATTGCTTAGGTCCGATTTCCGGAGAAATAGGAGTACAGTTATCATTGAGGATTGACGATTTCAAGTCAACTGTTTCGCAAGACTTAACGTTTTGAATGTTTTTTTTTGCAATAATATTGGAATGTGGTCAGTTGATGGTTGTTTGTGACAATCAGATTAGGCAAAATCCTGGACTGTCTTGACTAAGTGTCACACAGGAACGTATAGGCTTCTTCAAGCGCATGCGACACAGATTAACGCCATTGAGGATACCTGGGGAAAACTTCTCCCAAGCTTCCTTTTCGGTAGAATATATCTCCCCGTACGAACATGCCGCTCGCTAAAGCGTGATGAAAAGTCGTGTACACGCACTTTTATAGTGTAATCTTCCCTATAAGCCGATAAATTGTACTTAAAATTTTTATCGTTCTTTCTCGAATTCCCGTTGAAATGAAGCGTAAACAAATACAAATAATAATACCCCTAAGGGCATATTCAGGAGTGTTTTAGTTCTAGATGCATAATTTATGTCAGTTACAAAATTTAAATCTGGATTTTATAACAAGAAAAACTGGCAGCCCCAGCAGTGTTTTACTCGTGTTTCAAATTTACAAAAAATAGAACGGCATCGTAGACCAGTTTTGAATTTAACAGAAGAACTGGTCGAATAAATAAAACTAGAACGGCTTGCTGGGGATACGTTTGTTTAAGTTTCAGTTATATTATAGACCACCCATATGAATCTAGCAGCTGCTGAATTTGCTCTAAGTCCCATACAAACGAACCGCCAATGTTTGGTTCACAGCCTGAACAAGTAAGCCTAGCAAATTACTCCCTTTCATTGCGATAGTTTGAAAATGTGGAAGGAGAACGTTTCTGGCAACGCTTTATGCTAGTTGCTACGGTGCAAAACAAACTTGTTTGTTTATGGTTATCGTTGCTGTATTAAACTGCAACAATCAGTCTAAATATCACCGGCACTAGCACAAAAGATGAAAAATGAACACAAACACCCACGAATCTACAAATATCAATACAGCTAGTAGTATATTCATTGTGGCTTAACCATTCTAGATTATTGTTTAACTTACATTTCGCTTGTGATCTTGATTATCAGATAAAAACTGTTTGTTTATTTATTTTTCACCATAATAAACAGTAACTATGGTGAACTTGTTCTTACTCTTCAGTGTTGCTAGTTTTATAGAAAACTCGTTAAAGTACATTGTCACTCTGACAGTGCATCATGACAGTGTACCGCACGATGCAAAATGTGTCCTTGAAAATTTGTCGAAGCATTCCGTATTATAATTTGTATTTGGTGCAGATTCGCTGCTCATTCAGAGATGATACTGTCAGCAAGAGCTGTCAAATCGGTAAGAGAATTTCTAACTATTTCATGTTTCTAATCATTTCTAATAGAGACGAACAAATTCGTCTGAGAAATCAGAAATGAAAGAAAAAACTTTTTCTCCGAGGTGGTAGTGTCGATCTTAATTCATTGTACAAAAACTAGTTTATTTAGAATGGAGCATTATATTTGGTTGATACTATTTTCCAAGCGCCATGCCCGGAAATGACAAGTGTAGTTTCCAAAATAACATGATACTCGTTCTCTAAACATTCTAGTACTCAAGAATTCAACATTACACTGGTTTCGGTTTTAAAAAAGTATTCGTCAGTATAAATCTAACCTAACCCAATTTTACCAGGTAACTTAAAGATTTTCCATGTTTAATCGTAGTTCACACTAGAAAAAAGCAGCAGTAATTAGTACTTCTGAAACTTAATTTCAGACCCAAAAGTCAACAAGCGCATTCAATTCAATACACAAAAATATTGAAAAATTTTGTAGTTGAATTCTATCACACTGTAAGCCGTCACTAAACTTACTATTTTCATTTCCAATTCGCATATTTCAACAGATAAGTAATTCTAATAGTACTGCAGTAAGCCATAAAAAGGGCTGAATTTTCTCGGCCATTGTTCAGTTTTCGAGGCATTCTGCTCCAATGTAAACGACCAGCAGCTGGATGACGCAATCGCTCTTGTTTGAAGCGAAACTCGCACTGCGAACGAGCCGCAGCAGAACTGCTTTCTTTGCGGATTGATTCAATACTAAAGCAATTTTTGTGAAGGAATTTCCTCGCGAAATAGCAACATACTACATCTCGATGTTGCTTATTTCATTTTGGATTTGCCTATTTCAACGAATGAAATGCAACATGGAATTCACTTCTGGCGGTGCACTAAAATGTTTATTTTCACTTCCGATTTGCATAGTTGGTTATCATAAATTGATGGTCATATTTCCGATGGTATGTAGGTAAAATTATGTTGATACTTTAAATACAACAAGGGATTTTGTGAATACGACTTACTTTACTATGGGGCGCCTTTTCAAAATTTACCCTCTGAGAGAGTGATAAGTTTTTGATCGCGAATATCTCCTGTTGTATCTAATGAATCAACATAATTCTTGCGACATGCCATCGATACATTTCAGACCAGCCAATGCAGTTGTCTCCTACTGAAATTTCGAGAAGAATCTGATATCTTCGGACTTCATGGCTTCAATAAAAATAAACTACAGCAAAGTAAAAAGGAATTGTTTCAAGTTTGGAATATATAACACATGGATCAATAAGTCCCGAGACTAACAATGGAAACCACCCCCTGCTGTGGAAGCTGGTTCCTGGATACCATACAATCAAACCACACTGGTGTCAAAAGTTAATTTCTTTAAACCCAATGACTTGTCTAGTTTTCTCTGCAAAACAAGTAATTTGACCTCTTTTTGAATAAGAAAAAAAAGTGGTTTGTTATAGTTTGATTATATTCCATCGAAATCATTTCCTTCTGTTGGTGCAACCGCATGAAGAAATATGTGAACACTGCTTAAACACAGTATTTGACAGCGAACTAGAACCAAAAGAACCAAAAATTTCGGCTTCAAGCCAATTGTATGCAGATGACAATCGCACCACCGGGGTGATGGAAACAAAATTTTTTTTGCAAAATTTTTTTTTTATTCATCAACATAATCACCTTTTAGGGTGATACAATGGTCTTTCCAATTTTTCAATACCATGTTTATAAAAAAAATTATCTATCGCTTCAAAATAAGCTTCAGTTTCAGCGATGACCTCCTCATTTGAACCAAATCTTTTTCCCTGGAGCATTTTTTTTAAGATCAGCAAAGAGCCAGTAGTCACTGGGGGCTAAATCTGGTGAGTATGGGGGGTGGGGAAGCAGATCAAAGCCCAATTCGTTCTTGTGGCAGGGTGCATTGTCTCAATCGCGGCACCCACTTGGAAAAAACCTTTTTCATGCTCAATTTTTTATGCAGGATAGTAAATTCACTTCCATATGATATCTGTGTCATCTCAGCAGTCTCACGGAGCTTTACTTTACGATCTTTCATTATAATTTTTGTCACTTCACTCACATTTTCCGGTGTAACGGCTTCCACAGGTCTACCCGAGCGTTCCGCGTCATTTGTGTCGGTACGACCACGTTTAAACTCGGCGAACCACTGACAAATCGTTGCTTTTGATGGACAAGAGTCCGGATAACATTTTTCAATCCATTGTTTCGCTTGCACGGTGTTTTTACCCATTAAAAAACAATGTTTTATCAAAACACGAAACTCGGTTTTTTCCATTTTTTAAACAAACTACAAAACGACTTTACTCCAACCTCGATAACTCAGCTATTTCTGGCCGGATCGACTTGAAATTTTGACCCGTTTCAAGCAAAGGTTAGTACTCTAGAAAGACGTGGTTCCTGGTTTACTACGAGCGCCATCTCTGCTTTAGTCTCGGGACTTATTGATCCATGTGTATAATAGTAGCTGTTTATTGTAACTAATCTGTACTTTAATGTAGGTGCATCGCTTCAAACTCTATTAGTGAAAAAGGAGAAAGCTTGCACAATTCATACAATCAATCATCTAACTGATATTCGGAAAAGTGGTGGGAGCGTGTCAGTTTTTTCGTATTAACGACATCCAGTTATGTCTCTGACACTACCCACCCGCCTTTTTTTTCATAAGTTCGTTTATTTCTTAAGGCAGTTTACGTAAGTTTTACATTAGTTTTCTTTCGCCGTAGCATCACTTTTACGTAGAGTTCTTATCCTAATCTTATTTTTTAAATAAATGTATTTCGTCATTTATGATGAAATCTGCTCCAAAAAAATTATTTGAACCAAACGGCTAACTGCAATAAATTATAAAATAAGCTGTTATTTTTATACATTTGGTTAATAATTTCATAACTATTTCGAGTTTGTAGTACACCCAAACCTCCATTTACGAACCTTATATATGTATGTATGTATGCTTACACACTCACTCGTTCTCGTATATGTGTATATATTTATACATATAAAGGATCGCTTTTACTTCACCAATATTTATATGTATTAAGAAATACAAATATTTGCACACATGCGTACATATATTAATACATATATACATATATAAGTTACGTAAATGGAGGTTTGGGTGTATCATCGCATCAGTTCTATTCGAACAGTTGGAGTGAAAAACAAC
Organism: Malaya genurostris; assembly: GCF_030247185.1. NCBI lineage: Eukaryota > Metazoa > Arthropoda > Insecta > Diptera > Culicidae > Malaya > Malaya genurostris. Next base: position 24,024,428 of record NC_080571.1, on the reverse strand, counting down.
AATAGATACTTATCACTCTCTAAATTTTGAAAAGGTGCCCCATAGTAAAGTAAGTCGTATTCACGATAAAAAACGGAAAATCGTTGCAAATCACTACAATTGAAGTATACTAAAATCGCCTAATTCACATGACTTCTACACTAACAAATCCATGATGAGAGCTAAAATTCAATGACATTTATCATGTCACTGTCAAACGGGAACACTCAAAAGACGAGCAGGCATTCATTGCTCAGTCCGTCTAAAAGACAATTTGGGTAGTAACTTTGGTAAACTTTTAGGTCGGTTGGAGTAAGATGTTTTTGACGTCGATACCCGCAGTGACGAGTGCTTCCTGAAGCGCAATATTTCCGGCTTTGGTGACATGCTCTGGATTATGTACAATATTTAATCCCCACTGAAAGCTTTCCTGGTCGTACGAGGAAACATATTCAGTCAATAGCTCTGATTGGAAAATTGACAGATGCTTCACTTGAGGCAATGATGTCGAAGAGAAACGTGTTAATGGGTTTTTGGATTCACCTTAGTTTACATCCTCATCTGTTACATTATTTGTATTATTTTTTTCGGTGTTGTATCCATCTGAGACACAACATCATCCCCAAGGTCAATTTGTGTACGAAACCCAACTCGGTAAGGTTACATGAATATCCTATTTGTGCTTTGATTCGTCCTTTTGCTGTCACCGTTCCAGCAGCAGTAGCTATCTGAATGTTTCTTGGAATGGCTTGAACCGGGACAGGTGAATTGGCAAGTGGCAACCGTTCCATCATACGCAGTAGGAAAGGAGCTCCCTCTGGTGTGAATGATTCAGCACTGATCAGGCAAACGAGTCGTGGCTGTTCTTCCAATTGTTCTCGGAACCAGGAACCAGGTTCGGCGGAATAAATGATATGTATTTATGTTGTAGTTCTTCGACATATTGTTACAATGAGACAGAATAAATAATATCATTTTCAGCTCTGCTGTGTGTGGGTATAGCGAAGAAAAAATACCAGACGTTTCAGGCCGGCTTGTGCCATCGGAAAAAAAATATTTGTAAGGCTGCGAAAAATAAAACATGGCAGATAGCAAGGTTTCACCCGTAGCTTTTGTGTGGAGAAGAAAGTTATCGAAGATTGATTTTTCCACTTCACGCTCCGTTGCAGGATTGCGACCAAAGATGAAAAGCTTTCATTGTACTTGGTCTAAGAAAGATGTTCGTTTCGATTTTGAACTCTGAAGTATCATTCCAAGTGCACAAGTAAATCTCAACCGCACATTTTCTGTGTTCTCCTGATATCGGAGACCCGTGGCCTGTAGACTGTGGGTTTAAAATAAACTTCAAAGTTGAGATCTGCATAAAAAGACTGAGGTCTAAAGGCAATGTTCTTTCACCGTTCTGCAACAATCAAACTGTTTTTATGAATCATTGTAATCATGTTCATACAGTTGATGTTGCTGGGACTGTAAATTTGTTTTCCATTAATATGATTTTTCGTTTTTTCGGATTTGCTGAAATTTCCCATCAATGATCACACGATTCTCGTTGAGCAGAGTGTTAACAAGTTCTACGGTTCACTCGTCACTGGAATCAGAGTAGCATAATGTATATCATTATTATTATAACACAGGCTAACAGACATGACAGTATGAGTAAATTCTTATAAAAATAATTTTTCGTGATGCACTAGTTCCACCTATATTGTACTGCGCGAACTATTTACTATCTGTACACCCCTTGTGTTATGTAAAAGTTTTTTTACTAGTTGGTTTCCCCTCGTTTGTCAACACCGATCTGCTTGCAGGGATGCCTGATTTCATCAAAATATTTGAAAATTAATCGTCACAATAATTTATTGAATTACGTTGATAATATATATGAATTTTTTGCGATGTTGGAAGGTAACCATTTATTTGACTCAACGTTGTTCATCTAGATTATTTTTTATTGTGTTGGTAGTTCTCACCCGAAATTAAGTGGCGGCAGACCAGAAGCAAGTAAATATTGTAACAAAACGGGTTCGATTTTCTATTACGTTGGAGGATGAGAAGTAGGCACAATTATGTAGGGTAACGGCTCCCTATTTCATCTGAGCTCCTATTTCCATCTCATCCCTTCACCTCATTACATTGAACATGAATAATATTTTACAACCTACCTGAACCAAACTGTGACATGATTTTAAATGATTATAAAAGCTATTGTCACAGTTTCCTATTGAAAGAAATGGTTTTAAGTTCTTCGTTTATAATTTTTTTCATTAAAAATAAATTCACTTTTCAATTTAGGACACATTTTCGTCGCAAGATTTACAGTTCGTCATGTTTCTGATTATCTACTAATCGATTCGTCTCAAAACATGATCACTTTTTCGCACAATTACACTACCATTGAATACTGGATGACTTCATAATTAGTAATGTTCACTTGCCACTTGTTTAATTAACGATTTAAAACTTCAAAAACTACCCGACAAACAATAAAAGTCTTTAAAAATATAAGATGAAAGTTTTTCACTTAGTTCACTTGATTGCGCTTTGTTTTCATCTCATTTGGTTTCGCAAAGTTGCCAAGTTATCTCATAATGTTACAAAACAAAAATTGTTTTTCTTCTTCAAAATCTCATCAAAAAGTATGTTTTTTGGTATCCGTGACATTAGTTTAATTATATTATTGATATTAATATTTCAATAAAATTGTTTTGGCATCGAATATTACCAGGAAGTGCATGTTAAATACTACTGAAATAACCACGCTGTGAAGTGTGTGTGTTTCATCAGCTGTGTACAGAGATGCCAGATATGTTCATAGAAAAATGTATTACGTTGCATAAAAACTCTATATCTGGTCTAACTGTTTTCACTAATAAAATGATGTTAAATCTGTTTTCACTAATAAAATCTGTTAACATCATTTTATTAGTGAAAATAGATAGACCAGATATAGACTTTCTATGCAACGTAATACATATTCTATGAAAATATCTGGCTTCAAATAGTTCAAATTGGTTCCAAATTTTAATATAAATGTTTGTCAGTGTTCATAATCAATTATCTACATAAAAGATTTCCACTTTAACATGTGATTTGTCCGTTGATTAATAAACTTTTAAAGAGTCACTGCAATCAAATACTAATAGAAACTCAGAGAGAAAAATCTAATTTTTTATTTCTTTCTTTATATGAACCTGTACAAATCTGTAATAAATTTAGGAAATCTTTACAAAATCGGTACTTTGATTTAAACCAGCATGCGAACGCAGAAATCTATACAATACATATAAATCTGTATAAATGGCATCTCTGGCTCTACACTTTGTTTTAGGAAGGGCTAATGAATAAATAGTAACAATCACAGTTTTGTTTTCATTTAAAGTTCACCAAATAAACTTTTCAGTAAAATTTAAAATTTAAAGCGAGGGGTAACGGAAACGACTGAAAAATTTTTAAACGTTGAAATGATTTCAAACTGGTTCTAAAAATATCGTATATTGTCTCATAGTTGGCATTAGGCCGTTTTTAAGAAGAATTCTGACATTTTGAACCTGAGAGCAGGGGTGCGAAAATTTGACATTTTTTTTAACTGTCTCTAAGCACAAGACAGCCACTACCAACGATCCGCTCAGCTGCTACGTTTAACAGTAGCCAACACGCAATGATACGATAGCTAGGTGCAGTCGTGAGATCCACGACACACGACAGCAACATTGAGAACAGTTCATTTTGTCGCACTCTCTCACAGCAGTCAAAGCCACACCGTTCGCTCTGCGGTAGTGTACGTACATTCTGGATAGGTAGCTGCTGCATTTATTTTCGTTCAAGATTTTTTTAAATGTCGCGAGCTCGAAATGTCATGACATTTCTATAACTGGACAGTCATATCGGTTGTGACTGCTCTGGACTGCATTAGAGTGGGAGCGACGCTGTCTATATTGCTTGACACCGCAGCGGGTAACCTGAAATTCTGGAATAATTATAAGATCATGTACAAAATGAATGTTTTTTATTTAATGTAATTTATAATAGCAAATCGCTTGGTAAAAACAGTATTTAGATTAACTTATGAATTCCGACATACATATATGATATTCGAAATGTATTGCTACGGCAAAGAAAAACTTATGCAAAGCAAAGTCTTGGCATTACAATCCTTTTGTGGAATTTTTCCTTCCTGTTTCAACAGACTTCACAGCTGATTCTTGGTGTACAGAATCATTGCATGGCTAGTACTCCTTATGAAACAAACGTAGTTATGAAAAAAAAAAACGCAGCGGGCAGCGGTTCAACGCGATTCGACAACCGGAACAATATATATATAAAGGGTGATTTTTTAAGAGCTTGAGAACTTTTTTAAACAATAAAACGCATAAAATTTGCAAAATCTCATCGGTTCTTTATTTTAAACGTTAGATTGGTACATGACATTTACTTTTTGAAGATAATTTCATTTAAATGTTGACCGCGGCTGCGTCTTAGGTGGTCCATTCGGAAAATCCGCTTTTTTATCGACAAATTTTGTTCAGCGATGAGGCTCATTTCTGGTTGAATGGCTACGTAAATAAACAAAATTGCCGCATTTGGAGTGAAGAGCAACCAGAAGCCGTTCAAGAACTGCCCATGCATCCCGAAAAATGCACTGTTTGGTGTGGTTTGTACGCTGGTGGAATCATTGGACCGTATTTTTTCAAAGATGCTGTTGGACGCAACGTTACAGTGAATGGCGATCGCTATCGTTCGATGCTAACAAACTTTTTGTTGCCAAAAATGGAAGAACTGAACTTGGTAGACATGTGGTTTCAACAAGATGGCGCTACATGCCACACAGCTCGCGATTCTATGGCCATTTTGAGGGAAAACTTCGGAGAACAATTCATCTCAAGAAATGGACCGGTAAGTTGGCCACCAAGATCATGCGATTTGACGCCTTTAGACTATTTTTTGTGGGGCTACGTCAAGTCTAAAGTCTACAGAAATAAGCCAGTAACTATTCCAGCTTTGGAAGACAACATTTCCGAAGAAATTCGGGCTATTCCGGCCGAAATGCTCGAAAAAGTTGCCCAAAATTGGACTTTCCGAATGGACCACCTAAGACGCAGCCGCGGTCAACATTTAAATGAAATTATCTTCAAAAAGTAAATGTCATGTACCAATCTAACGTTTAAAATAAAGAACCGATGAGATTTTGCAAATTTTATGCGTTTTATTGTTTAAAAAAGTTCTCAAGCTCTTAAAAAATCACCCTTTATATATATATATATATATATATATATATATATATATATATATATATATATATATATATATATATATATATATATATATATATATATATATATATATATATATATATATATATATATATATATATATATATATATATATATATATATTTATATATATGCTTCACACCGGTGTAGTGCCACCGTTTAAAACTAAAATGTCATTAAATCTGGCTTAGAAGTTTTCAACTAAAACATCTGGTTTTCGTCATTGTTAACGATTAACTTTTGTGATTTTACAGCGTTTATTTTCGAATGGAATTATTTCACAAAGTTTGGAAGTAGTTTTGAGAAAAATACACACGAATCGTTTCCAAAAAACATTTCGAAGGTATCAAGCCATTATTGATGCTGAATGTGGATGAATTTGCTATTAATGCATTTGGCTGAAGGTAATCTATTCAATGAAACAATACTTGAAAGAAGTTTCGCTTTGTTGCAACAGCGTCAGTGATATTAAGTACCAGATTGTATTAGCATTTAACTCAAATCTTATTTTACACGTAAATAAAGTAGGCTCAATAAAATTTCCACACAAAACAGCTCGTTGCATGCCAAACGATTTTATTAGTAATCTATTATCCTGTAGCAAAAAAAAGTTTAATCTCTAAATTTATCGTTGATTTCTTCGAAAATGTGAGTACACAGTTTAATTAATGTTGAGAAACATATTGATTCATGGTCTTGATAGATTTGCGAAATTGCAAAGCCGAAAGATCCTGCAGAAAGATAATGTTACTGCAAGAAGTATGTTTGAATGTTTGAAAAAAGAAGTTTATTTGGAAAAGGGGGCTTTTACTAAGATGGGTTGGTTAATACTATTTTTCCCTAATACATAACTATATATATATATATTTATATATATACATATATATATATATATATATATATATATATATATATATATATATATATATATATATATATATATATATATATATATATATATATATATATATATATATATATATATATATATATATATATATATATATATATATATATATATATATATATATATATATATATATATATATATATATAATACATTATGCACCAAACTTCTACAAATTCGTGCCACCATCCCGGCTGGAAATCAAAGCATAAGTTAACACTGCACTCTTAGAAAAAATGAAATTTACCCTTGACGTTAATTCAAATGTGCCGTAATTTCTTCGGTGATAACACAATATTACATCTTCTAACATGTAAAAATAAACTTGGCGTCTGTATCGATGTAAGCTTCAGCTACATTAACTGTAAAGTTAGTGATATGACTTATCTTAACATGCTTTCAATTGTGAATATAAGTGAATCACGACGCTCCTTTTATGTGCATCCATAGAGATGTAATTTTTTCTAAGTGTGTGCTTTTCAGCTTTGCTCACCGAACCGCTTCCTTCCAACGAGAGTGCGGAGCAACAAAAAAGAATGCAGAAAAACCGTCTGCATAGCGGACCAAAACTTACATGTGTATGTCTCCATACACCCCGTGAGAACAGGCATAAAACGAATTTCAACGTTGAGCCTTGTTGGTGGATGTCTCTCGAAATTTGTAGAATTTGAAAGGAGAAACTGTTCTTTGTGGTAAGCCATTCTCTGATTGAAGAGAGGAGAACAGTTACCGATGCGAGCATACGGGTACATCCACGAGAGAAAATGTCATGAGAGCTATGACATTTTTATCCGCTGCAGTCACGGCAAAGTTCATTTGGCGACAGCTACCATTTGTGCGGTTTGACTGTCAGCTGTTTCGTGTCATTCTCCGGTACCGTTCGCAACCCTGCCTGAGAGTGTAATAGTGGAATAATTCGTTTTGATTGCTGTCGCCATTGCTAATTTATAGGATGAATAAAGGATCAACGATAGGATGGATAAAAATCCATTGAGATGAAATTAGGAGCAGAGTAGTGAACATTTCATAAGTGTTTTTTGCTGTTTTATAAACATTATTTTAATTTCCAAGGAATGTGAATCAAATCTCAATGTGGAGCAAGGCGAATGAAGCAGTAATATGAAATAGTTATAGTGATTTTAGTGGCTAAATCGAGGTTTGAAGGCGACGTCCTTGCAAATGAGATGAAATAGGGAGCCCTTACCCTATATAGTTTTGGCAATATGTATTAAATCTGTATCCTGCATGAAATTCGCATGGACGTATACAAATCAATACTTTACAGGTAATTCTATATGAATGGCAACTCTGTTGGTAAATGAAAAAAATAAACACAGTCTAGATGACAGACAAGATGTTTTTGATAGGGTAACGGGCGCCATCATGACACATGTGAGTACTGTCCCAAATAAAGGAATATTCGAAATGACCGTTAAAATGATTGAAGAATCTAATTTGAGTGTCCTGTCTGTTAGTCTGTGATTATAACATGCTACAATTCACATTTAATCATTTCGCTTGAAGCTTAAACATTTAATTACCAGTTTACGTTACGGTTGCAGTGTGTTTCGCTCTGAAACAAACACGAACAGCGCCCAGAGTGTTTAACCATCACAATCTACACAGCTTCAGCGATTATTATTGTTGCGAAAATGCGGCATCGCATCATTAATGATGCAGCCCGAACCCATTTAATAATAACACCGCATTCCGTAGCTTCATGCATTTAATCAGCCAATTCTGACTATCCGTCACGTATAAACTATCGGAGCAGATGCTGACTGTGGTTGCGAAATATTAATGTAATAATTGTAATTTCCTATTGAAGTCTAGTCTGTGAAGTCCTAATTGTAATTTCCTATTGAGGGTAGTGCTTGATAGGGTTCGAAACTTGCAATTTTCAAATGTTGTTTTTTGAGGGTACGTTGGAACCCTCGAAATCAACAGACAGGGGTAACTAAACCTCAAGAAAAATGTCCGCGAGATTGACGTATTACATTCCAATATGACTAAAAATTTCAATTCTTGACAATCATTGTCTTAATTGAACAGTATCAGTATCAGTTCGACAATCTTTGATGTTTCTGTTCAATGAAATCTTTCATGAAGCAGATAATCTATCCATAACAATCCATAATAACAGATCGGCTGAAAAGTTCGTATCGTTTCTATGAGAGGGCGCCAATAGAATTAAATCCATACCATTTTCAGTTAGTACCAACCTTCAAAAGATACGTGGTGTATAAATTTGACACCTGTCTGATTATTAGTTTGTGAGATATTGCATTTTGAGTGTAGCTACTTTTGTTATTGTGAAAAAAATGGAAAAAAAAGGAATTTCGTGTGTTGATGAAACACTACTTTTTGATGAAAAAAAGTGCCGCCGATACCAAAATATGGCTTGATGAGTGTTATCCAGACTCTGCACCGGACGAAGCAACAATTCGTAAGTGGTTTGCAAAATTTCGTACTGGTCATATGAGCACCGAAGACGATGAACGCAGTGGACGTCCAAAAGAGGCTGTTACCGATGAAAACGTGAAAAAAATCCACAAAATGATTTTCAATGACCGTAAAGTGAAGTTGATCTAGATAGCTGACACCCTAAAGATATCAAAGGAACGTGTTTGACATATTATTCACGAATATTTGGATATGAGAAAGCTTTGTGCAAAATGGGTGCCGCGTGAGCTCACAATCGATCAAAAAACAACAACGAATTGATGATTCTGAGCAGTGTTTGGAGCTGTTATATCGAAATAAAACCGATTTTTTTCGTCGATATATAACAATGGACGAAACATGGCTCCATCACTTCACTCCGGAGTCCAATCGACAGTCAGCTAAGTGGACTGCACGCGATGAACCGAACCCAAAGCGTGGAAAGACTCAACAATCGGCCGGTAAGGTTATGGCGCCTGTATTTTGGGATTCGCATGGTATAATTTTCATCGGCTACCTTGAAAAGGGGAAAACCATCAACAGTGACTATTATATAGCGTTATTAGAGCGTTTAAAGGACGAAATTTAAAAAAAAAAACGGCCTCACTTGAAGAAGAAAAAAGTTTTGTTTCATCAAGACAATGCACCGTGTCACAAGTCGATGAAAACCATGCTGAAACTGAACGAATTGGGCTTCGAATTGCTCCCTCATCCACCGTATTCTCCAGATTTGGCCCCCAGTGACTTTGTTCCTGTTTTCCAGACCTCAAGAGAATGCTCGCTGGTAAAAAATTTAGAAGCAATTAAGAGGTAATCGCTGAAACTGGGGCCTATTTTGAGGCAAAGGACAAATCGTACTACAAAAATGGTATCGAAAAGTTGGAAGATCGCTATAATCGCTGTATCGCCTCTGATGGCAATTATGTTGAATAATAAAAACGAATTTTGGCAAAAAAATGTGTGTTTCTATTAAACGATACGAACTTTTCAGCCGAACTGTTAAATTAGAAAGTATTGACGCTTAAAGCACAGACTAACAGACAGGACACTCAAATTGGATTCTTTAATCATTTTAACGGTAATTTCGAATATTCCTTTATTAGGGACAGTACTCGTATATGTCATGATGGCTACCCTATCAAAAACTTCCTGTCTGTCATCTAGACTGTGTTTATTTTTTTTATTTCACCAACAGAGTTGTCATTTATACAGAATTACCTGTAATGTATTGATTTGTATACGTCCATGCGAATTTCATGCAGGATGCAGATTTCATACATATTGCCAAAACTTTATACAGAATTGTGCCTACTTCTCATCTGCAATACAAAATCAAACGCATTTTGTTACAATATTTACTTGCTTCTGGTCTGCCGCCACTTAATTGCGGGTGAAAATTACCAACACAATCAAAAATAATCTAGATGAAAAACGTCGAGGAAAACAAATGGTTACCTTCCAACATTGCAAAGAATCCAATAATTTATTGTGACGATTCATTTTCAAATATTTTGCAGGTATCACTGCAAGCAGCTGATCGGTGTTGACAAACGAGGGGAAACCAACTAATAAAAAAACTTTTACATAACACAAGGGGTGTACAGATAGTAAATAGTTCGCGCAGTACAATATAGATGGAACTAGAGCATAACGAAAAATTAATTTTATAAGAATTTACTCATACTACCATGTCTGTTAGTCTGTGATTATGTCATGTTCGTGCAAAACCTGATTATTATTTGAAACAAAACAACAAGCGTCAAATCGCTACATGCGTCGTAACTATGACAAGGTTTGTTTATGTGGAATTAATCTTAGGTTGCAACATGACAGGAATCGCGGTATTTTGCTGTTGCAGGAACACAAAAATCAAAAAGACTTATTGTTAAGAATCTGTTCAATTTGCAATATTCGTATTTTACGAAGCATTAAAGTGAATGGATGTTACAACATATTTTGTGCGGTTTGTTTACATATGTTTATATCCTTCCAAACTTGTTGCTATGGAATTTTACCGTCATTTTCGAATGTTTATCGACGCTCATTAACGAAGGGTCAACAAAATTACCCTATTATTAAGTTTACTGGTTCACGATTACTGGTTCGATATTTTTCTATCGATCGTATGGGACAATGTAATCTTGAGTTTAGAGCAAATTCAGCAGCTGCCAGATTCATATGGGTGGTCTATAATATAACTGAAACTGAAACAGACGTATCCCCAGAAAGCCGTTTTAGTTTTATTTATTCGAACAGTTCTACTGTCAAATTTAAAACTGGTATACGCTGCCGTTCTATTTTTTCTATATTTGAAACACAGATAAAACGCTGCTGGGGCTGCCAGTTTATTTTGTTATAAATTCTAGATTTACATTTTAAAACTGACATAATATATGCATCTAGAACTAGAACACTCCTGAACATGCCCTTATCTTTGGTATCGCATCGATCGCATCAGATCGATTCTCAATGAATTGTGTCGAGTCGCATTGGTCCCACAATCCGTCCGATTGAGGCTGTGAAACATTTCGGGGTTAATTTTAACTTTTGGTTGGTTTTTTTTATGTTGTCAAAAATAAACCTGCTCGAAAGCATGGTTATTTTTGACAGATCGGTGGTTATTAACCGACACTGAAAAAAATCTTGCAAAGAAAATTCTAATATCAATTTTTTAGTCAAAATTTTTTCCAGTGCAAAATAAACCCAAATAACTTTCCATCCGTTAAAATTTGAAATGGGCCGCAGTTTTAGTTAAATTTAATTACTCGACACAAAATAACCGCTCAAGTGTCAGCCTGACCTCTTGCAATTTTGCAAGTAATTCGAAAGTGGTACTGAGTTTGGATGAATTTTTACATTGAACGATAATAAATTACACAAAGTTCGAGTTATAAATATATTTTAATATATCTACATGTTTTCAATTGAATCACCTAACATCTCCACGCATACGCCGGAGTAAATGAGTCGTGTCAATATCGCATCGCATCGCGTTTCATCGGTATATGGGCTATAATTAAATGAACGAAGCTCAAAATTGTCAAAATTGAATCGCGTTCAGTCGGGTTTCAACCCCCCTCTCACAATCACCATTATACTTCGATTACGATAATCTGTCGTGTAGATGCGGCACCCAAACACACTAGATCCAAACTGCACAATTATCTATTCATTAGGCTTCTACCTGAAGCCTTGATACACGCCCTTTGGCAATACGCAAACTCATCACAACGTAGGAGGGTATTTTTAGCTATCCCAAAGTTTGTGGAAGCAGCCGGCAAAACAAAGGAAAGCCTCATTCTACCATTCCACAATTAAATCAATGTAAATTTACGGGCAATCTACTCCAGTGGAATAATACCACTGGAACCTATTTGTGCTATTTACGCGAGACGGTGTAGGAAACTAATAATTGTTGAAGTGCAAATTCCCGGGAGCGAAATGACAGTTGCCTGGAATGGATGGAGACGGAAATCCCTTGCGGTTTCGTAGCTAACGGAATTGATAGATTAATTAAATTTAGCTTCACATTAGTGCTGATCCCCTAGCATTGAAACTATTCAAACGCCATTTTCGTTCGTCATGGCCATGGCTAGTTCCCTTCGATGGAATGGACAAACTTTGACATAATCTCCGATCCGTCCATGACACTCCCCTTCGGGCGGATAACTGTCACTATTGATTCATCAAAGTAAGCCGAAATGGTTGTACAAATATCCGAAAAGAAAAACAACTTCGATAATAGGAGGGATAATTTGTTTACATCTATCTACCAGGAAAAATAAGCGACCGTCCGTTTTTGCGGTTACCCAAATTTATCTTCCGTTAGCACTAAGATGCTTCGTGTGGATTCGGAGATGACAGGATTCTTTTTAATTATTGAAACACCAAATTGGACGTTTGGCAGAGTTAGGCTCAATGTAGTTAGGAAAAATTTAAACTGCAAAAAGTGGCGAAAAATACGCAACGAATTTGTCAAAATCTTAATGTGATAAATTACGTTAGTCTTTTCAACCGTCGACGTGATGAACCGTGGCGTCTATTAAGTGCTGACAGTTAGTTCGTCCTTCACGGCACTTAGAAGTGTCATTTGTAAATCGGAATTATTCAATGAAAAACAACGTTGGGCAAAACAAATAAACGATACCATTCTAGGCAAGCGTTTTTCGTTCCCATTGTCAAACAATCTTTACGACACACACGTGCCAGCGGTCAACAGTGTGTTCTAACTTTCCATCAACCCGAATTCGCCAGCGGACAAAAAAAAAGAAGGTAAAGTCAAGGTCCTTCGTCAAGCTGCTGGCTGTATATAATTATCGTTTTATTGTTCTAGTCCGTTTCGTTAATCCCTTTGGAAATCAGCAAACGGAGCCCCAGTACAGAGGACGATGTAATTTAAAATTTATTACCTTCCCGTGCGTCGTGGATAAGTTTTCTACTTCCAAACTCCTTCGACTTTAACCGACCGTCGGTTTCGGTGGAACGAAAGCTACTCCATTTTTCATAGTTAATTTTTATCCTGCACCCCCATTTTCTTACCGGGTGAAACACGCATCCCAAAGCAACTTCTGAGGAGGGTTCTGCGTGTTTCTTGGAAGGTTAGTGGATGAACAGAAAAATCAATTACTAAACCCACGTGATTTGCAGCAGAACGGCAATCAAGGTAAACAATTTATTTTAGTATTTTAGGAACTTGAAAACGCGTCGATTCGAGCGTTACGCTGTAATAGAATTTTGGTTTAGGGGCTGCCCATAAAAGACGTCACGCCGCAAGGGGGAGGGGGGTGTTTCATAAAACGTGACCTTTTGTGACAGGGGGGAGGGGGGGAGGTTTTTGAAATGTGACGTCCGATATTTTCAATGAGCGCATTTTTGAAATACCTAATTATATTACTGCTTTGCCCTATTTCCTGAAAAAATCTCCTCAATAAACGTTTACATTCTATAGGAAAACGTGTATTTGTTGATGTAAAAGCTTCTTCTTGTAAATTCGGAAATGAATGATGCAGGAAATCATTTCTGTTGTGATCAGCAAAAGTGCACGGAGGAGCGAATAAATTAGCGAAATTAATAAATTTTGCCTAATATTAGTAAAAAAGAAAAAGATGCCTTCAAATAGTTTAACTAAAGTTATGCACTGACAATTTTTTCAGTAATTTGATTTTCTAGCAATGATAATAGTACATCATAAGAATTTCTCTTATCTGATTCTGATACAGTTCATTCAATGCAGTTTATTAAATTATACTTAATTTGAAAAAGGGCGGGAGATCAACGATTTCAGACGTAGAACATGTCATGTCTTATCTTGATCATATGTGATTTTACTCCATCAACATAAAAGCTTATCGAATCATCCAATGATTGAACTTTCACTGATCAACTAATAATGAAAAGCTTCTCCGGCAGTGATCTCGTTTTGATGAGGATTTGGTCTTTATTTTCTCAGCCCTGTATGCTACACTAAGGAAATATTATTCTTTACCTAAAACAATAATATATCTGTGTAGCCCTAGGAGAAATAAAACAGATGATTTAAATGTTTCATCAATTCCAATCAAATACTTTTGTTAATTTATATAATTGATATTAATAAAATAATTCCGACGATTTTGTAGATTTATGGATATTTTTTAATCTAATGACAGCATGTAATAAATCGATTTTTCCCTCATCTTTGTATGGTTTGTCATACATATTGAGAATTTATTGAGATGAATTTTATTTGTGACAATTTGTGACAAAGGGGGGATGGGGAGTCAAACATCGTCAAAACAAGCGTGACGTCTTTTATGGACAGCCCCTTAACATCCTTCGAATCGAATTTTACGTAACATGAGAGGAAATAAATGTGTGTTTAATATACTGAAAAGCTCACCACTTGCACAGGTCTCATTCGGACATGTTCATCGAATGACCAAGCTCTTGAAACCGTTAATAGACAATCACGCAACAGACGTTCACCAAAACTACACACTTATTTCGATATCGTTGGAAAACCGTAAAAATAATCTACGTAATACACACGGGTCCATTCGCCCTAGACGACTGTTTTCACTGGGACAAATCATAATGAATTCCGAATCGATTCCAACTCCCACATTATCAGATCCGAATGGATTCTGAATCAATTCCGAATCGGCGAGAAATTTTCATTCGGAATTCCATGTGGAATTCCGAATCAATTCCAACTCCAGTGCAACAACCGATTCCGAATGAATTTCGCCTACAACCGGTTGATTCGGAAATCTGTCGAAATTGAGTAAGAAGATGCGGACTGAATTGTCAATTCGTCTGCTTCTTCTTCTTTCCCGATTTTGCACGTTTTCGTGCTGATTTTCAGTTTATTTTTAAATGAAAAACAACTGAATATACAAATTTTAATCTTCATGTTTTACGGATATACAGAACTAGTAAATAACCAGTTCTTCTTAGGATTCCAACATAAACTGTTGAAATTCGCTGGAAATTAACAAAATGGCCTACCTTAGTCAGCATCATTCATTCCTCTAGCCGGTGTGTAGTTAAATGGCTTAAGTCGCCTTACTTTTACACTAACACATTCATAAAATAAGCGAATAAACAATAACATTTATAATGTCAGGTTGATCGAGCAGCCAACTCAGGCGAAAATTCTAGCACTGAACCGATCGAGCACTAAAAAATCATGCATTCGAGTAAGAATTCATTGCTCATTCCGTAATTTCGATAATGTGTGCTCCAGTGCAACAACCGATATCGAATGAATTTCGCCTACAACCGGTTGATTCGGAATTGAGTGAGAAGATGCGGACTGAATTGTCAATTCGTCTTCATCTTATTATTTCCCGCTTTTGCACGTTTTCGTGCTGATTTTTTAGTTTATTTTTAAATAAAAACACTATATAACTGAATATATAAATTTTAATCTTCATGTTTTTCGGATATACAGAACTAGTAAATAACCAGTTCTTCTTAGAATTCCAACATAAACTGTTGAAATTCGCTGGAAATTAACAAAACGGCCTACCTTAGTCAGCATCATCCATTCCTCTAGTTGGAGTGTAGTACAATGGCTTAAGTCGCCTAACTTTTACACTAACACATTCACAAAATGAGTGAATATTCAATGACATTTATACTTTGACTGTCAATCGGGTTGATCGAGCAGCCAAGTCAGGCGAAAATTCTAGCACTGAACCGATTGAGCACTGAAAAATCATGCAGTCGAGTAAGTATTCATTGTTCATTCCGTCATTTCGATAATGTGGGAAGAAGCGAATGAAAGAAAAGATTCGAAAGAATTCAAAATTAAGTGAAGGTAGTTATATAATGGGTAGTTTTTATTTTCCGTGTAGCGTTCGGTCCCGCTTGCACGTGCCTGGCAGATCTCCTCCCAGACGCCTACTGGCAGAATTCAGGCTAGCGTCTGGCAACAATGCAACAACTGCTTCCGGTAGAGGATTTCGCCTAGCGACTATTGACGGCTCTGTTTCTGCCGGATTCTTGCCATACAAGACTGGCAAGACCGTTTTGAATCGGTTCTTTATTTTTAGCTCCTTTGGTTTTATTTTGTCGTGAACACGACTTAATTTACTATGGGACGCCTTTTCAAAATTTACCCTCTGAGAGACTGATAAGTTTTTGATTGTGAACATTTCTTGTTGTATCTAACGAATCAAAATAATTTTTGCTACATGCCATCGGAAATATGATCACAATTTTATGATAATATTTTCAGTTGTGTGACATAATCTCAAATAATTCAAAATTAAACTTTTCTGAAATGTTTGGTATAAACGAGTGTCAAAGAGGATAATTCATAAGGCGCGTTTACCTTTCTCGTGTTTTAAAAGCTCATAGCTCAGTGATCTGTAGAAGGATTTATATAATCTAACTACCAATAGAATCTAAATTTTTCAACTTAAGCGTGTATAGAAAAAGCATTGAAGTATTTCAATAGTACACTATTGAAAAACCTGCCTTATTTGACACGTTCTGAGGAAGAGAACAAAATATCTGCTGCTGTACAACAAATCGTTCGAGAAAAATGTTCCGAACAGTATATCGTAACGAGTTCCACAATTTGGTACTTCTGAAAGGCAGGAATGAATCCCGTACAGCATCCTGATAGTTTTTTTTCAATGAAATGCAAATCCGAAATGAAATAATCGACATTAAAATTATATTTTTATAGCCGTTAGGACCGCCCATTAGCGAAAAAGCTACAAACGAAATCACATGAAAAGAAACCTCTTAACAAATATTGGATCAGTTTGGATTCTATCGCCACTGCGAGCAGATGTATTGCGTGTAGTTTGCAAAGCTAGTTTCGCTTCCGACAAGAGCGATTACGTCAGAGCTGGAAGTCGTTTGCATTGGTAAAAAACTACAAGGATCAGCCCCATGGGGTTGTTCGAGCCGTTGATGTGGAACAAGGCAACCAAAATTTCTAATGATCTACAATCAAACAGTTCAATCAACCCGAACCAACACCGAACATCATTGGTCTTGATTTGCATTTTTTTTATGACCGACGAAATTACACCATTATCCCAAATATATGCAATTATATCTTTGTACGTACTTGCGATTTCGATAATTAAGCTTCTCTTCGCCAAGCTTGTGTTCAAGTTTTTTATGCAAGCAGTTTTTTTTAGCTCTAAGTTTCTCTACCATTCTGCGATTTTGGTTGAAGCGATAAACTATTTCTCATTATCAATCGAGTTCATCTAATATAAATTAGAAATTAATCTTAAGCACTCAAAATTTATCCAGGGGTAGTTGTCAATTTCTCATGGGGAAACGACATACCATCCCTCTCAGCAGGCCGTTCAACTTTGTTGATTTTTGAGCGCTTGTTGAACGATATATTGCACGAAACATTCGTTCAATTTGCTGGAACGGGTTGTTGTTGTTTTTTCTCTTGCAAAAATAGTGTGAAAATTAAGTGTTACCTTTCCATAGAAAGAAAATTTGTTGTTATTCTACGTGAAGTAGAAGTATTGTGCAGGTATGTATTGTTAGTTTGAACAAATAAGTGGATAAAACTTCAGAAATTCTGCAGTAAAACTAGTCCAACGGGGCTCCAACTCCTCATGTTAAAAATGGCTCAACAATGGACCTCTGTCTGCCGGATTTGTTGAACGAAAAAAATGGCATTCGGTTCAACGGTCTGTTTCAAAATCGGCAAACGAAGGCCCCGTGTTGGCCTCCCGTTGAACGATTGATTGGACTTTCATTGGACCAATGATCCAACGTATTGGACCAATGAAGGACCACCGTTGAACGTTTTTTTCTAAGTGGGATGGAATTACGAGCTTGCATGACACAAAATCAGAGCATACCAATTAAGGGCAGAGGCCAATGTGTTTTAGGGCGTTTTAAAGGGCTATTTTCACGCTTCAAATCTGATTTTCTCAGAAACGGTGACGAATATAAAAAAAAACCCAACTGACAATCTCTTAGAAATTGAGTTTAGATTATTCTGTGAAAATTTCAGAATGATTGTTTGACTTTAGCGGTCGGGAAAGTCTTTTTTTCTGAAGGAAGAGTTGCATAGCTGAAAACGGCAACTTTCAACTTGTTCATTGAATATCTCGCCTTCAAGAGTATGGATCAAAAATCTATCCTGACAATGTCTAGATAATTTAGTTTAGATGCGATTAGTGCATAAAAACATATATGTTGTCGCGATAAAAATGAAGTGAATGTTATTTTTTTTGAAGGTAAGTCAATTTCTATAGACGCACCATTTTCTCTGCTCTTGTTTCCTGGCAACGTAACGAAACATGAGAGAAAAATAAAATCGGCTCATCAAGGCTGCCAAACAAGCGGTAGCTTTATTGGATTTTATGTGATGTAGTCAAACTTGTATCAGAAAATATCAAAACTTTCTTGGCCACCCGGCCACATCGAGAGTCATTTTACACATTTACGAGAGAGCATGAAGAGAAATGTAATACGCACAGCGAGCGACACGGTTTTACGCTAACAACTGGCATCAGCCTTTAAAGCTTCAAATCGTTTTATGGCACGTTTTTGTCTTGCTGTCTAGCAACAACCTACCTCTAGCATGCTAGGAATAGGACTGAAACGTTAGCTTTAATTTCGCTTCTATTTATAGATTCGCGTGCTTCCAACAGCTTCGCTTTTGCATCGATCGACCAATCAGAGCGATGCTCTCTCTTTGATACATCGCTTACTCCTTCAAAACCGTCGACTATGGCAGGGAAATCCGGTATGCTGGAGATTTGTTGCAGACAAAATAGGACACTGCTAGCTATTAATCAACATTTCAATCATATATAATTGAAAATACGTGGCTTGATACATTCAAATCGAAACATAGAAATATTTCCTATCAAATGATGAAATAATATTAATAATTGATACAAAACAGACTGAGCTGTATGTGTTTAAAACCTGACCACATTTCTACGTGTAGTTTTTGTTGAGTTTCTGATTTGCACCCCTAATAACATAAAGATGTGTTCCACATCAAAAACAACGAAAAGAGGACTAAGATAAGGAGCATCACACAAAATCAGCCGTTCTAATGGCTCTAAAAGTTTTCTAAAGAACTATTGGGATTTCTTGCTCGCAAATCGAAGGTAAATATCCTCAGTTTAGTGCAAATCTAGAACAGTTTGATTAGATTTGTGCACTTTTCGCTGTGTGAAATTCACAGTAATCGAGATCAAGTGAAGCCTTCTTTGTTTTTGCGAAAAATGTGAAAAAGGGGAATGCTTGCATAATTCATACAATTGATCAACTAATTGATATTCGGAAGTGTTTAGGAACATGTCAGTTGTTTTCGTATTCACGACATCCAGTTATGTCTCTTACATTACCCACCCGCCTTTTTTTTCATTAGAAGGTTGAATGAAAAGCAATAATATAGCTTTTGCACTACCAAACATGATATGCAAAGCTGTGTCTCTCAATATACCAGTATTTTCATTTCATCTATCTGGTCTCAAGACTCGTTTTCATCTTTGGAAATGCATGCAGGATTGACGAATATCAGATAAAGTCGAACAGAAAATCTTGCACAAAAATCACAGAAATGTCGAAATCTTGCCAGGCTGCTACCGGCTGCCAGAATTTCTCACAAGCGGGCTGGATTTCAACCAAAAATTAAAATTAACCGCGAAATGGTTCACAGCCATAATAGGTGTACTAGTCGGGAGTTTAAAAATACTTTGTATCAAATCAGCTGATTAATATGCCTACGAAAGATATATAAATGTGGTACTCAACTTAGTCGCAAAACTAATCGGTCGATTTTCAAGAGCCCTTTCGAGAACTGTCAAATTTTCTACTGATTTGTACAAGATTAGGTCTGTTTACTATATCGACTGTCGCATTGGTCAACGCTAATGTTAAACTCCCAAACGGTATATTAACTTTTGGATTTTTGTAAGAAAATGTCCTTCCAAGACGAATCACTATGTTTGCCAGTTCTCTGTCAGAAATCCGATTAAAGTCTAGCAATAACTCAGCAACTGTTACCAACCGAAAATTTCGTTTTTAAAGGCTTCGGATGTTTCCCAGACAAAACGGGCATAATCGTTTTGAATCAGTTCGACATTTCCTGTTATGGATTTTCCCCATCTTAGTGAAGGACAATGGCACTATTAAGCTGAATGTAGACGCCTCTCGTTGTACAGTTGTCAAAAACCTCAGATATGAAGAAGAAGTGCCTGTTATTTACGTTTTTATCGTTATTTTCATATCGCAGAATATACTTTTCCATTTTGTTATATTTAAAAAAAATGTTTAATGCACCTAAAAGTAAGATGTTGTCTTCCTAATGTAAAGGGTAACAGAAGTATTTTGGCCACTTCATATATTTTGGCCCACCTAACAAACTTTATGGATTTAATCGGTGTTAAGTAACCCATGTTGCATCAATTTGAAGCTAATCACATTAAATTACCTATTGCGGAAGGGTTTTTAAAAAATATTAATAAAAATATAAGATAGTCTTTTGAAATTCACAAAAATGTTTGAATGAATTTCATTGTCATTTAGGGCAAAGCAAAGTCTTGGCATTACATTCCTTTTGTGGAATTTGGCCTTTCTGTTTCAACAGACTTCGCAGCCGATTCTTAGTGTACAGAATCATTGCATGGCTAGTAGTATGGATCCTACTGACACTAAGAATCCTTCCAGGTAGGGGCTCGAACATACGACAGCTGGCTTGTAAGACCAGCGTCCTATGCATTGAACCGCCAACCCGGGATAAATTGTCATTTAGGGGTTAACCTTATTTTGTGCTAGGGCACACAACCAATTTCACTATCTTTACGTTTCGTCTTAGACTCGTCAGTCAGTGCAGAGCAGTTCAAAACAGTTTAACCCCTAAATGACCATCCGAATCGGCCAGTATTAGCCGAAACTTGTTTTTGTTCGGCTAAACTTGTTTTTGTTGTCAGGAAAGACTTAGCACTTCGGTGCTTATTACAAGTGTGTTGCAAATAGGCAATAACTTTACGTCTGCTTAGCGGTTCAAATAGAATTGTTTTAGTTCGCAGTAAGCAGTTCAATTTGAACTGCTCTGCACTGACGAGTCTAAGACGAAACGTAAAGATAGTGAATTTCATTGGTTACGTAGATAATCATTTTATAAATATTGTAAATTTTGTTGTGTATTTTAATTCAAAACTTGTTTTATTTTTATGTTTCATGAACCAACTGTTTAAAACATGTTGAAGATATTTTCATTCTGAAAACTAATCACATTACATATGTGTTCGATTTTGAAGACTCGTGGTTCACGCGACTGGGGCATACGCAGAATAAACTTTTCGCCTTGATCAAAAGAAAATTGATTTTTCTTTCGATATCACACACCCTTGATTTCCGAAACATCTTCTCCAAAGGAAATTTTAACAGTCGGTGTTAATGCTGGAATGAAAAATTTGCGATATTAATTCTAGCTGTCATGAAGTATCCGAAAATTTCGAATCCGAACTTCCTTTCTCGTTTGCATTTTCGTGAATCGTGAAATCATAAGGCAAAATCTGACATTTTCATCATTATTATTCATTAGTTGCTTTTTCCCCAGTGTATAGTCAAAAGTGAAAGTAATTCAATTCATATTTCAGCTGTTTTTTAAAAAAAAGGCGAATCTAACATTGACAGCAAATGGAGAAAAACGTCGATGAAAGTTTTGACTTTGGTTTCAAATTCCATTTAGAAATATCGTATACTCTAAGATCAATTTTTGATTAGTCGATGAACTGTTGGTTTATCTTTAAAAGGCATGCAAAATTTCTCACTTTTCTTCTATATCCACTGAAAAATGCAACATAAAAAGAGTTTCGATTTTCGATTTGTTTACTTTTATGCATCCTGTGTGAATTATAAAGTAACGCCTTTGCGTCCCCTTGTGAAAAATGGGTGGCCAATACGTTTCCTGATAAAAACAAAACAATATTTAAAAGTGATTCACACGTAGCGTCATGCGACTATCACCGGCATGGTACGGTTACGGAACAACAACATTAATTGTAAGCAATTCATATGAAGAAACACTACGTCAAGTTCACGGAACGTTTTAACGTCGGGTACGTGAGCAATATTCGGCTAAAAATCTGAATCGTGTTTAATGCATGCGTTTCCTGATGAGAACAAACCAATCTCATTTGCATTTGTGGTTGTAAGTGAGCTGTCAGAATACTCAATGGGCTAGTCTAAAAAGCATACCTGATTCGAACTACTCGTTTGAAGAATGTAATTTCAACTTGAGATTAGAAACTTCCATTTTTTCTCAGTTTCGGAAAATAACTATTGAACTTTCAATAACAACCATGTTCTTGGGTATAAAAATATTAGCTAAATGGTTCACAGCTTTATTTGAAGAATGTGATGAACTGTAATGGATTAATGGCTCACTGTTATTGAACATAATACAAAATGGAAAGTCTCTACCGTGCAATTTTCAAAATCATTCCAAACAGTCGCGTAATATATTGCATTACTGTACTCGAGAACCAAGCTGCCATCGCAGACGAGCCACAAAACAGAAACAACCCAACAATATCCATAAGTCATAAAATAAAATCGACGCCAACTGAGTTCACCGGCACTATGACGGGGAACGAAAAATTCTAGTCCGAAAGACACTCTGGAGGCCGATTTAAAAAAAAAAGTTATAGCAGCAAAGTTGCTTTTATCGGATTTTGCCACAATAGAGCTGCGGGAGCCAAATTCGGCTTTGCTTGGGCACCGCGACAAGTAACGAAAGCAGGGTAACCAACCGTGGCTCAAAGAAAACCCAGACAAATGCAGAGTAATGCGACAGACTCGCAGGCGACGCTAATGATGTACTTATTTTCTACCGAATTCGCTTTTACTCGAAGGGATGCGACGTGAACTCGAAGGGATGCGACGTGAATGCGTGAATAATGTAAGTGTACATTGAATCACTGCCCTTTCCGGATTATTTACATCGGGAAAGTTTGTTTCCAAGATCAAAATTAAAGCTCATCAAACATTAAAGCAAACTCGGAAAGGCAGGTTAAAAGGGTTCCAAGTAAACGCGACTGTTTTTCCATTAAGATAATAATAATCCGGCTTGCCCATTTGAAATGGAGTGTGCAAAAGTGGGTGCCATAATTGTTCGAGTATTTTTCGAGGAAGCTTCACAGACCAGTTCTCGAACCGCGCTAACCGGATCATGATTATTACCAAGTTTTCTCATTAGGAAGGATTAAGGAAACATCGGCGGGATGATAGATTTCTTCGCTGATAACGGTGAATTCTGCGGGCTGAAATCTGGAATTCATTTCTCAAAGTTTTGAGATTCATTGCTTCATGGTTTCGTTTAGGTGCGATATTTTTTTTCTGGTTTTTTAATCAATCACCAAAAGACTAACAAATTGACAGTATGTATTTTTATGTACAGTCTTCACTACAATTAAACTTCAACAAAATGCTTATCAAATGGTACTGGCGGACAATTACAATTACAATTTACTTAATTTTATCAAAACATAGAGAAAAACCTCTAAACAGTGAGATTTCCATTCAATATGCTAAAATGAGGTAAGCCACACTAAACCTTAAATTGAGTCAGTTAAACCCAACTGATTAGTAATTATAACTTAGTTTTGAGTAAATTCAAATTATCTCTCTTTATAATTTCGCTCGATCTTCTGAAAACTACTAAATGTTACATAAGCCCAAATGAGGTTATTGAAAGGAACCCAAAACTAAGTAGTTTTCTGCTTCCGTGTAGATTCCCGCATAGGCGTCGCAGCCGACCCATTACCTAAGACATACCAGCGGACCGAATACAGCTGGCAATCCAGTAAGACACCAAAATAGTCTTACTCGATTGCTGGTTTTTTCCCGCTTGTGAGGAGTTCTGGCAACCGTCAGAAGGCTGGCTGCATTCCGGCTGCTGTCAAAATTGTCCAGGTGAAATTGCGTCATTATCTCGCCGTACGTGTCTTGTTTATTTCCCTCTTCTTTCTTTTTTCTTTTTTTTTATTCGACTTCATTTGATATTCGTCAATCCCGCATGTACGTACAAAAAACGAATCTTGAGACGAGTTAAATGAGATTGAAATAAGGGTACACTCAAAAAAATCCACACGTTAACCTCATGTGAAAAAACGCGTAGATTCCAAAAATGGCGTTGTCATCGGAGTTTACGTGATTTTCTTAACAACCAGCGGATCATGATTGAATATGAAATGAATAATATGTCAGAATTATTGCTGTTGTCACATATATTTTATGTGTCACGCACTTACTTGAATTCATTTTGTCATGTTCATTTTGTGCTCGTAATATGGCGTCAGTTGAAAAACCTAGAACAAACAACATAGACCAAATCCCTTTTGACCCTTCTACGGTATTTATCACAGTGATTTTAGAGTAAATAGTTGCTCATTGATTTTATCGACAGTTATAAAGTCTAGCTAATTTTTATTATACCTTCAGATCTAATATTAGTACCAAGCAGAAGAATAATTTATAAGCGAATGTACCATTTAGTGAGTTTACTAAATGGCTCTGCGAACCCAATCCTCAACAACTTATTTGCATGACCAATTGGCATTACGCAAATTCTGTGCTCCAAAAATACGAAACTGAAACACAATTCAATTTTGTTTTTTTCTACAGCGGAGTTCAAAAGGCAAAACCTCTAGATTGTGTTCCAGCACATCAATCACATCTTGAACTACTAGTTCCAGCTTAATGCATTCCTTAAAGGGAACAATGTTTGCATCAGTTTAGCTGTTCCGGAGAAAGGATTTAGAACAATGCATTCTGTATTTTTGATATTTTTCGCAAGTGATTCAACAGAAACGAATTTAAAAGTAAAATTTTCAGAATATCTGCATGCGAACAAAATTTATCGCAATGTTATGTCCAACAGACTATGTAATCTATTAGTTTTTAATACCAATATACATTATTTATATTCAATATAGAACTTTATAGTAACAAATACATGAAAATAATGTGACTATTAAGTAAAATTCTGGTAAAAAGTAAGTTCAGATGAAATAAATTTTAAATCACAATTTAAATGAACTTTGTATAAATTTCACAAAAGTATTCTATAGAATCTACGAAAAAAGTGACGTAGATATTACGTGATACAAATGTGGACTAAGAGCTCATGAGTTCATTCTGTGCTATCTTTACTTCACATAAGTATTACAAGAAAAGCTCTTTGGATAAACGTAGCATTGAAGTGAGGATTTTTCTGAGTGTATGTTTGGTAGTGAGAAGGCAATGTCATTGGCAATAACATTTTCCGTGATTAGTATATATGAAGGGCAATAAATTATTGCCTTTCATATGTATCTTTTATCTTCAAAACGGTTCTGCCAATCTTGTATGGCAAGAATCCAACAGAAACAGAACCGTTAATAACCGCTAGGCGAAATTCTCTGCCGGAAATGGTTGTTGGATTGTTGCCAGACTTTTGCGGAATTCTGGCTGAATTCCGGCAGAAATGGCTGACAGACATAGCCAGCCGTCTGGGGGGAAATCTGCCCGCCGCGTACAAGTGGGTTAGAGCCTGATCAATCCGATTAACATCGACGTTCTAATGCCCCGTTTACACTTCTGCTGGCTCCAGCACGCTACCAGCATAATGTAAACGCTTGCCAGCTGCTGGTTGTTGCCAGCATGAAAATTTCTGAACGTTATAAATTTCATGCTGGCAGCGATGCTGGTGAAAAAATTCAATATGGCGACGGAATGAAAATATTGTTCTTTTTGTACGTGTTTCATGTTATTCTCAGTTAAAAGTATTCGTTCGCGTAAAGTGGATCGACATTCTGTATTGTGTATGAAGTTCGTACATATAATCGCATGCCATAAACCGAATGAGTTTAATCTACACTAATCGTCGGATGATATTAAGAAGATTTTCATTGAGTTTTTGTATTACGGAGTCCTTATAACGCGGATAAGA
The DNA here is from genome assembly GCF_030247185.1 of Malaya genurostris. NCBI lineage: Eukaryota > Metazoa > Arthropoda > Insecta > Diptera > Culicidae > Malaya > Malaya genurostris. The sequence continues at coordinate 23,998,405 of NC_080571.1, read as the reverse complement.
TGAATTGATACTGAAATTATACACCTGGAAATGGAAATATATTGAAATCCAAATGACTTACAATTAAGAAAGTTTTAATTATGCTTCAGTTTTATTTTTAAACATTTCAATAACAGTTTTTTTTTAAATTTCATTGGAATTCAATGAATATGAATAGGAACTGTTCAAAATGTCAAAAAGGTATCACATTATATGAGTATTTTTCAAAATCGATGAATTGATATGTAAGTGCTCCTAACAAAGGTGGAAATGATCAGATTTGAGGAGAAAAATATGACGAATAATATCACACACACTTTCGTCAACCAAAACTATGAAATATTGTACGAATGATTAAGTTTGCGCTATTTCAATTTATTTTATTGAAATAGTAACAAAATCTGAACCAGTGATTTAATTAATAGAATTGGTTGAAGCTGTTATTTGTTTTCTTTTAATTGATTTAGATTTTTTAACAGATATTTTTATTGAATTAACAAGTGCTTTATACATAAAAAATAACATTGAAAGAAAAAGATACAAAATAACACTGAAGATAAAAATCATATATTTAACGAAAGTAAAAATGTATTTCTGTATAAAATGTTCAAAACGACGTATGTAACAATGAGAGATTCTCTTTGTTTACTTTCTCTTTTGATTATTACGGCACTCTTAGCAATCCTTCTCTCCAATTATTTACCGATAATAATAACTAAAGCTATCATCTTTTAATCTGCTCTGGAGAAATTACCGAAAAAAGCAGGAATATTTCGCAATAATCGAAAGAGAAAGTAAACAAAGAGAATCTCTCATTGTTACATACGTCGTTTTGAACATTTTATACAGACTTGTTCATATTTTAATTTGGTTTATTTTCGCATACTTGTTATTATAATTATAATTAAAATATTATTAACCGATCAGCACTATCACCCGATTCATCAGGGAGGCTTTGCTTCTTACCATTGTAATTTCGACAGTTTTTTCAAGTTTTGATCTGCTTTTCGTAGTTGGTCATATTTTTTCTGTTGATAAAACGGTTCATATCAATCGAATGATTTATTGCCGAATTTATGTAAATCCACTTACACTGATTACACCAGAAATTGCCGAGCGTGTTATTTTTCTTTGAAGTAAATTTTAAACTGTAAAACATGTCGCAACATTGGTCGTATGTATGCGGATCAAAGTTAATTTCTTCGTACTTTTTGCCCTTGACTAAAATAACTGAAAGACAATTGGTTGAATAGTTGATAATGTCTCAAGAATCTTACATTTCTACTCCGTGGTAGTAAAAATAATATATTTAATTAGGCACTTTGTTTTAGCTTTAAGATGCCGAGAGCAAAGTTTTCACATATATCACTTAGACACCTGAGACAATGTTGCAGAGAAACCATAAGAGTTATTGTTACATATTCATTGAAACTTTTCCATTGAACATAAGTAGAAACTTCAATGTTCTGTAAGAACTATGCTGGAGACGGTATAGTTATCGTGCTAATTTTCATCAGTGTATTTAATGAATTGTACACACACTTTTTACAATGAAGTGTAAAGGTTGTTAAGTATCGTAACAATTAAAAGTTTAATTTTTCCCCTCAACAATTTTTCGGAAAACAATCAAGTGTAGTTTGAATATAGTTATCATTAAGCAGCAGTAACAAATATAAGAAAAACATATTGCACAGTGAAAAATATATTTTGTCATAAAAATACAATAAACTGTATTAAACGCAATAACTCCGACTGAGAATCAATTGTTTCCGCTGTGGAATTGGTTGGTCAAATAAAAAATACAATGGTTTAATAATATAAGAAAATGTAAGAAAACTCTAAAGTTGAAAGTATCAATTTCATATAAGATATCGTTTGCTGTGAGATACACGACTTTTCCGTTTCCATTCAAATGCAAATTATATTACCGTTATTACTTTTCCAAACAATTATTTCACAATGAATTCAACTAAGCAAACTAAGAAAAGTTTAATTTGGATAAAATAAAAACGTCCAGTGCTTCGATTTTTTTTTGTTATTTATTGTCTGTAAAAGTAATGTTTAAAAAAATTTACAATCGAATATATTAATATTTTTATTTACAATCAAATTGATTGACAGTAAGAGTATGATTATTTCGTACACTAAAAATCTGCAGCAAAGTATGCAGAGGATCAAGTGTTGCATTGGAATATAGTTTCAGAGCTTTGTTGGTTTCCATCTCCATAGCAATCCTGAAAAAGACGCTTTCAAAAAAAAACTCAAATTCTATCCATTGATTGCTTACCTTATTCCAAGATCCATTGTAGAATGAAAACCTTCTTGTCAATCTACTCAGTGGCGTACCGAGGAAATTTGGCGCCCGGGGCAAAATAATATTTGCCCACCCTCATCGTTGGTTTAGTGAGCAAAAAAAATCTGAATTCTAATTCCGGAAAGATGATTTGGGCGAGCAAAACAAAAGAAAGATCTCAAGAATTGATTTACCGCCCCCTAAAAACGTTGCGCTCGGGGCGAGTGCCACCTTCGCCAATCAAATTGATTGTTTATGATAGTAGATACAAATAAAATATCATTGATCTGATATACGGATTCAGAAAGATTTTCAATTCATTAAATCAAGGGGGAACATCCAATCCTAGAAAAATAGAATTGGCCACAATAATTGTTTGTCTAAAGTAGAAATTGCCCTTACATTACGTGAATTCTAAGTCTTCTACAGACTCTCACTTCACTGAATACTCACCAAAGTACAGAGGGGTCTCGTATAACGCGGTACACCGGGGGCGTGAAAAGCGAATCCGCGATAAACGGGACCCAGAGCATATGGGATTTCGACTGATTGGGGCTGTGAACGATTATCTCGCTTCGGTCGACAGATAGAGCTATACAATCTTCGGCAAACTTGTTGTAGATAGTTAGACCAACAATTTAGTGTAGTTTGACCGACAATTTGTTGAGAACTGCACCGCCAGGGGCGCTTTGAAAAGAGCATGAAATAATTCATATGTTCACAATAGAAAAACAGTTTGAACATGAAATATCGCAAATATTTTACTTTCGGTGGTGTCGGCGTTTTCGGAAAGAATGTTCCGGAGGTCAAAACAGATCAAATTGCGTAAACAGTAATTGAAATTTCTCGCATGGCTGACTCTTGTGTGTCATTCAACGTTCGAAATTCCTGCAACTCAAAATCATGTTGACTTATTAAGATGGTTTCTTCGAGAAGGTGTTTCAAGGTTCCAATACCTATTGAACGATTGATGAAACAGCTCTTATTGTATCTACAATGTGATGTTCTGTAACTGAATACCATACTTGTTTATGAGAGTGATCTTATCGATCAGTTTTTGAATAAGTTGATGAAGGAGAGACAGATTTTGAACTGTTTTTAGTAAGTAAGTTACTAAAGTATTAAGATGAATAAGCTATCGACATCTGAAATCTGAGGAATTCGATAGTGTGAAAACTAGAATTTCATACTTAATGTTTTGATTATTTATACAATTATATAATGTCAAGTGCATAAAATGTGACATGTATTGCTCATATAGTTCGATTTTATTTTTTATCTGAATTAAACCTTTTTTATTGAACAGGGAAAAGCCCAACGGAGCGAAAATTTCATAGTCACACTCTTCATCAGGCAGTAAATCTATAAATTCAGTTTTTGTAACAAGTGCGGATAACCAATTCGAGATTGTAACAAAAGCTGCTACGTAAACGACCAAAGACATATTTTGGTGAACTGATAAGAAGCAAAAATCGAAAAGTTTGCAGGGATCACTGCAAGGGAAACTACGAAAAGCAAACCGAAGAAGTTTATTCTGAATGGCTTCGACGCGGTGGATGTCAAGTTAACAATAAAGAGCCTAAAAGACAGTACCATTGCCGTAATCAATTTATCAGCGATGATGTCATCAATTTCCTCACGAGAAAGATGTTCAGCACCCATCTTTTCACCGAAATCCTTAATTTCAGAAATTATTCTTTCGTTCTCAATATAATCGATTTGTGTACCAGGCTAAAAAAAGTTGGAAGTAGTTCTTTCCAGCAATTTTTCAACGTTGATGACTTAATTTGAACTAAAACTGATTGAATGCAATCAAAGCAATTCCGATGTTGCGATTTATGCAAAATTATTCTAACTCGGGAATGAAACAGTTTTTCATTCAATCTTGGGAAATTTCTCGAGTCATCCAGCCTTTTTTATTGCTCCGGTTACTGGGAGATTCGAACGCTGAAAATTTTTTAAAGCACGTGATTTGGTACATTATTAACACTCCAAATATCAAGCCTGAAAAAAAGTTGGAACGGTTACTTCGATCTGTCATAGCTCAACTGTTTTTCAACGAATCTTAATAAATTTTACACCCACGAATTTTGTGAAGTTCGTAAATTGAATCAAACATTTTGTAGCAGACCGTTTTTTTTCGTTCCAGGTTTTTTTTCACGTGCCCAAAATGCCCTATCTGCTTAATTTCTACTGGATGCTCAGAAAGTTAGCTACAACATATATATAGGAAAAAATTACATATTCACGTCTCTAACACAACCAAATAAAACGAAAGAAAGAATCTATGATCGTTCTCTCTGTTGCACTGTAGTTGTTTTTATATTCTAGCTTTCAACGCGACTCAACTAGTATATAGTAGTATGTATGCGAGACAGTAATTCTTCAGAAACACACTAACACAGTTACGATAGCGTCGCGTAGGATGTATGCTTAGTAGATTTGTTAGAGAATCGCATGACACAAAATCATTTTATGACGTAGGGAAGCACATGAGTTCGCATCATTTTGCGAATCCTCCGAAATAACAGCTATTTTAACAAACCGAAAAATTCAGAAAACTATATAGAAATCGCATATTTCGAAACTTGAAAAATCCCATAAAAGTAATCATATTTCTCATCAAGTCTGTTCACGACCAGACAGCTATGAATTTCTACACAAGCATATAAATATAATTTTCCCAAAAAATAGATTTCTTAGTCATCATGATCACAATAGCGCAAACCTTTTTTTCGAATACTAAACTTCTGTTCACATTATCGAATACTTTTTGAAAAACCAAGCAATGTTGATGAAGATACACTGCTCTTAAATTATCACACACAAGCTTTTATTAATCTTCTAACCAGTTTGTAAACCCTCGAAAAAACGATCTTAAAAATCAACAAAATCAAGATTACAGGAATTGCCAACCCAGAATTGCACACCAACGTCACCAAGTGAGAAAAAATTTTACAACTGTTCACACTATTTAATCTGTTTTTACCTCCTTTACTTTCTTTCCGAAAACACCGCCAATCTATATCATCAGGTTTTAGAGATATAACATAATAAATTTTATGTGATCACAATAGCGCCATTCTGTGGGAAGGTTCTAAACTAACATAGTTTTCATAATTCATTCCTAACAACTTTCCAACAAACAAAACCGCTCTATATCCTTAAGTTCTTTTTATAAGAACTAAATTCTGATAATTAATATTTGTATTCAAGCACACTAGCTACATCTGATGGAGTAAGTCCGAGTTAATACTTTTGCTGTTTGACAAACTCCCGAATTCCCGCATTCTTCAAAATACTATAATTTGTGAGTTACAAATCGTTTTGTCTGTATTAAGCGAATGATTTATATCATGCATTTTTCGAAGCACCCCTAGCGGAGCAGTTCTTAACTAATTGTCTGTCAAACTACACTAAATTGTTGGTCTAAGTATCTACAACAAGTTTGCCGAAGATTGTATAGCTCTATCTGTCGACCGAAGCGAGATAATCGTTCACAGCCCCAATCAGTCGAAATCCCATATGCTCTGGGTCCCGTTTATCGCGGTTATCCGGCAATAACGAATCCGGCAACAACGAATACCGGCAAAACCGAATCCGCGTTGTACGAGACCCCACTGTACTCTGACATCAGGTTTTCCAATATTTACATCGAGCACCATTCTTAATCACTGATTTCATATCATCACCACAATACGTATCAAATAAAAACCTTGAACGTAGAACTTCGGTTAAAAAACACGCATTGTTTACATTCTGTCATTGGCTTTTCTGACACGTTATCCAAAAATATTTAAACAATAGTAGGAAATGCACTGATAATTAATAATAAAAGCATGCTCTGTTATTTTTCCTTCAACATTGCGAATCATCAAAGTTTCATTCAAATTTCGGAAGAAGAAATTGTTCTGTGTTTATTGTATGAAAAATTGCAAAGTTGTATGAAAAATTGCAAAATGAAAAGAATTCGTGCATGGAAATATTTTTGCTACGGGAATATCATATAACAAATTCATTTCGAACTAACTAACTAACAGACAATTGTAATGAAATTTTATATATTTATGCCAATCATATAAATGATAGAAGAGAATCGAAAAAAAAATGTTTATAAAACTCATTTTTCGCTCATCATAAAATTATTCAAACTGTTCTATAATTCATGATTAGGAATAAACTCTTCTCAGGGATCAAAATGACAATGGGTAACATACTTTCAGTCTGATTCATCATTATTAACAATCAGTTTACTAATATTTCAAATGTAACTGACAATCATATAATATATGGATGGTAATCACACATATAAAAAGTAAAACTCACTGAATATTGATCATATGATCATACAAATTGTTCTATCATTCAATAGTCGGAATTCTCAGTTATTTTGCGCATTGAATGAAGTTTCATTCAAAATGCGGCTGGCGTTTTCTTTCAGTGAAATCAGTTCAACATTTTCTGAAATTTTCCAGAAAATGTCCGAAAATCTTTTTGAAACTGCCTTAAGCAAATTAAAATATATTTCAAAACTAGTTACGAAAATTGTCTGTAAACTGTCTTAAATAATCTAGAAACAGTTTCTATATTATCTCAAAACTGTTTCTATAAAATTTGTTTTGTTTTTTCAAGAACCGTAGTTTTCCAAACTATCTGTATTCGATCCAAATTATCCGGTCCATCAAAATTGTCCAAATCGTGAAAATTATCAACACTTCCAAAACAGCTGAAACTGTCTAAATTATCAAAAATGCCAAAACTATCAAAATTGTAAAATATGTCTAAATTTGCTAAATTATCTGTTTAACTAATTCAAAACCTATTTCGTAAGTTTCTAAAATAGTCCAAATTGTTCCATTTTTCCAAAGTGTCTAAATAATAAAAATTGTCAGAATTTTTTAATTTGTTCGAAATGTCCAAATTATCTGTTTAAGTAGTTCAAAATTTTGTTAATAATTTTCCGAAAATTTTCGAGAATCGTGTGCATGATAAACAGGAAAAATTTAATAAAACTTTTTCATTTTCAAAATCTCAATTATTTTCGGAAATTGTCCGCGAATCTTTTGAAAAATGTTAGAAATAATTCCATTTATGTTTTAGAATTGTCTGGCAACTATTTAAGTACCAACTCGAAATGGTTTTTATATTGTTCCTTTTTTGAAATTGTCTGAATATTTTGCGGTAAATATTGTCAGAAAAAGTTCCAAAATTTTTCCAAATTTAACTGTTCAATTTCATCAAATTGTCTAAAAATTTGTCTGAGACTTCTAAAAATTGCATAAACATCTTTTCCTTCAACCTTCTTTGAATGATTTATTTAGGGGTTTGAGTACCTCAAAATTTCCGGTTTGAGCTGAGTGTACATAAATTTTTCCGACACTGTCAGTAGATTCACTGAAAAATGTCGTTTTCGTTTTATCTCATAGTCTGTAAGAAAATTGTCAATTTGTCTCTAAATTTTATGAAAATTGTTGGAAAAGAGAATAGTTTCGAGATTGTTATTTAAAAAAAATTAGACAGAACTTTTTGCCTTTCTGTTGGTTCTGTTCTCTCCTTTCTTTTGTCTTTTCTGTTCTTTTGTTTTCCTGTTCTTATTGTTTTTTTTCATTCTTTCCCCAACTAACCAAAAGTTCGGATAGAAGGGACTGATTCTCAAAAGTTCCGTGTGTACTTTTAAGCAGTAAGAAAGTGGATTTTTTATGTAATTGTGTAACTGCTGGTTGCTTCGGTCTGTTCTTTTTGTTCTTTTAAATCATTTTGTTCTCTTCTGATCTTCAGTGATTCTGCACAGTTCCTTCTGTTCGGTTCTGTTCGTTCTGTTCATTCTGTTTGTTACGTTCTCTCCTTTCTTCATCTGTTTCTCTGTTCTTCAGTTCTCCTGCTCTTCTGTTTGTCTGTTCATCTTTTCATCTATTCGCATGTTCATCTGTTCTTTTGTGCTGTCTGTTCGGTCTGTTCTCTCCTATTTTCTGTTCTTTCTGTACTTCTGCTCTTGTGTTCTTCCAAGTATTCCAAAGATATTGAAACCGTATATTCGTTCGATTATCTTAGTCGATTTATTGTTCATTTTTAAAGCGAAGCTACCGTGATTCGTAAGCTATTCAACAACAATATTTAAGCAGATTGTTTCAACTCGATCCGAAGTTGTGTGAAATTTTGTTAGCTACATACGAGTTCATCCAGGTTCTAATTATCATTCCAATTAACAAATGAAACCACTCCGGATTCAATTCGACACCACACTGAATTCGGAACGAAATTAATTAACGAACGAAGTTTTGTTGGTCTATAAATAGTCGTTGAAATGTGAAAATTGTTGTCAAACTTTCGAGGCAGTCAGTTTTATACTCTTCCGTGGAACCAATGTTTCCCAGTGTGGTTGGTTTTGCTTTCCGATTGAGAGTTTGAAAACAAGATGAAGACTTTTGTCATACGCGTGTTAGCTTCTGTGAGTCGTTGGCTACTTGGATGTAGCTTTAGCATTTTTTTTCTTTGCCAGGTAACGCGGATGTCAATTTTAGCTTGAAAAAGTTTATGTTGCAACTAGTTGCGAGTTCGTTATCGTATACTCGACGGTAGTTTTTTTTATTTTCTTGCGAATCAGGCATTTTATCGTGTCACAAGATAAAAGAAAGTAAGAATCCAATTTCCGACGATGCTCGGAAAGCAGAACAAAGGCGAGTTTCAACGGAGTCTTTCTGGTTTTATTTTCGTTTTATCTCATAATTAAGTAAACAAAATTGAAAAAAAAATGGTTATACAACTTCAAAAGAATAATTATTGATTACATTCGGAGAATGCAGCTCATAATGCAGATAATGTCGACTGCGCTCGATTGATCACCAAAGTAACAAGTCCTGGTAGATGACCCCACGGGGGGTTGACTTTTCCGTTGGTTTTTCTTTCGAAATTAATCACGTGTCAACGTCGGCGGAGCGAGCGCAAAAAAAATGGCAACAAGGGCGTAAGTAATTAAATATCGAAACCACATTTTTACGATGTTGTTGATCGAAATGAATTGGTTCGTTGGTCCTGAATATATTTACCTTTTGCAAAATGCACAACCTCGGTTGCGCCCGTTAATGGGAAAACTTTTTGAACTTAATAATTAGGAAGGGAAAAAAAGGGTGGGTGGGTCGTTTGTGGTGCCCCAATCTTCCATGCACTTAACGCATAGTGCCTAGTGTCTTGGCGAGAAGGCCACCGCTTTTCAGAGCGTTGGGACGGGGTTTACCCATGAGGCTTTTATTACAAGTTTATCGAAGACTTTGTTTACGGACTGTGAAAACCTTGTGAAAGTGCCCAGCAGCTGCTTTACCGGTGCATCCGTTTGTTTGCTACCGGGGTTTGGCACAACTTTCAAGCAGTGTTGATTTTCGCGCATAATGGCCCGTAAGTTGAAAAGTTTTAACCTTCTCCGAAGACAAAACCACACACATTTCAAGTAGATTATAACTTATCCCACTGCGGTTGCAGGCTGTTGGTGTTGTTTAACGTTAAGCTTTTACGAGCTATTTTAATCATCATCTCATCTTTGTATCTTTCATTCCAGGTGAGTTGCTGTCGAGAGCAGGAGGGTCGATCAACAGAACCCTGCACAGTGGTTTTGCTAGGAAAGCAATAAACCTGAAGGGTTCTATTGCCGGTCAAGTAAGGATATTTTCAGTTCATTTAGTTAAATTAGGTTTAAATGAAGTTTCCAACTTGCTTACCAAGGAACTATAAGTCGACTTTGTTTGTTTTGTTCTTGCATTCGTCTTCGACCCATCAGGGCCCCGCAATTCAGTTCAAACTGTTTGCGCATTATGGCAGTTCTAAAGATCGTACAAAGGTGAATCGTTGTTTTGGACTTTTGATTGGGTTACGTATTCATTTTAACTTATACATAATACCATATTTGATCTAAATTGGTGGCTTCGGAAATGTTTTTTTTTGGTTATTTATAAATGTGGAAACAAATTTTTTACACCTTGCATTGTTCGGGTTTAGTCTTGGAAAACAATTCTACGCAGTGAGTCGCACCTAGTGCAAACTTATAGTTCTTTTGAGTGAGACTCTTGGTTAGAAACACATTTTCGTAAATATTTTAATTACTTACTATGCTTCGCGGTTGGTTTAAGTTAGCAATAAGCTTACTAAGTGATAGTTTCGTACTAGACAATAAGTTTTAACTTGTTTATAAGTTTCAGTTAGACAAAAAGTTTTAAACTTTTATTTGATTTATTTGCTTCAGCGTGTCTTATAAGTTCATAATGGTACCAAAGATAAACTATCTTTTATTGAGCTACGTACAAGGTGGCACGTTTTCTTTCTAACCCTACTGACGTTTCTCTCCTCTACACTCTTAATCATTTCCTGTCATCGCTTCTCTTGAATCCGCTGGCATATAACAGTGCGGCCAGTTTCAACAAACTTGTGTCAGCACAGAATCGTGCATGAGCGCGTATTTCTACGTGATTGTCGCATTAGAAAATATGAATGGTCACAATAAATAGCTCAATTCGAAGTGGATCACTAAAATAAACATGCGTCTCCTTGGAAATCCTGTTCGAAGGAAGCGCGTAGTGTTTTTGCAGCGCAGTTCTTGAGCCATTTGATTTGTACAATTTCAGGCTTTTCAGAGTAATTTATAATCCAATCGGATTATCAAAAGTATTCATATTTGTTGAATCCGTGCCGAATTTTTGTTAACGATGTTTCCGGGATGCCAACGTGGTGGTTTTTCTTACCTACTTCGTAAGAATAGGTTTTTTCTTAATATCATAATATGTGCTAAGACAATATTCTTATCTTGTATTATTGAAACTGATTTGACGAAGAGTTGTCGGAAAACAGAGTTTGATGGTGACCTCCGGTTTCAAAATATTCAGATGTTTGAAGTCCAAAATCCAAGATGGATTCCTTGAAAATCTTAATAATCTGAGTATTTTCGGAACTAATTTGTCGTTTAAAAAGACAAGATGACGACTTCTGGTTTGTCGATATGTATTGAAACCCCCGGTATTCGCACGACAAGGAACCAATCGGTGTTGTTCTACTTGCTGCGATTTGGTAAAAATTTTGCTCACATCTTCTGAATCAGTATGACAAACCATTTGTTTTGCATAAATGGAAAAATTCGAGTCAAGGCGGTAGGAAAATGGTGTCGATAAAGAAGTTTTAGGAAATCGATTAGAAACTCAAAAATATCTCTGCAGTGAAAAAAATTGAAACGTTTCTTCAAGAATTTAAAAATTGATTAAAAAAAATAATTATGAAAAACAACTCATCCGAAAGTTATATTTCGACAATTTTATTCTATACTGATATTAAAACAAACACACTAACTTTAATGGGACTCATGTTTTTTCGAGAATTTTTGAAGTTACGGTCGAATTTCTTTTATGATTATATCGAAGAATTCCTGATGTAAAATAGTTAATAAAAAGCTGGAAAACGATTTTTCAGATCAAAAGTAATGAATTTTTTTCCTGGAATTCTTTTCTTCTAGAAGTAGCCGTTCTCGACATATTCGGAAACGAATTCTAAGCTCGCAATTTGTTTCTAAGCTCGAAAACTGATGATTGTACAAAAATAAGGTACAAGGAGAAGTTGTAGGAAATTGATTGTGCACTATGAAAAGTTATACCTTATCAAGAAATTAAAAAAAATAATCGCAAAAATGTTGAAAAAATGAACACATTTTTGCTTTCTTATAAGTTCAATTACTGTGGAAGCCAATTTCTGAACCGAGGTCTGGAGTGTCATATACCATTCGACTCAGTTCGTCGAGTACGCAAAATGCCTGTATGTGCATGTGTGTGTATGTGTGTGTGTATGTGTGTGTATGTGCGTATGTGCGTATGTAACGTTTTTTGCACTAACTTTTCTCGGAGATGGCTGAACCGATTTTCACAAACTTAGATTCAAATGAAAGGTCTCGTAGTCCCATACGTAATTCCTGAATTACATCAGGATCCGACTTTCGGATCCGGAAATATAGGGTAAAGTGTGTTAAAAATTTTATACCATCACTGAAAAGAGCGAAAAACCGTAAAAAGTTTTCTAAATCGACCTCAAATCTTTTCCAATTGATAGTTTTTATGAGTAGACGGTCAAACAAATCTATTTCGGTTATTCTTTTAAGAATCGAAGAAAAATAATTTTGAAGAATACCACAGTATTATATATGATAGTATGATTGCTATGAGAAAGGCATCATTACACCACTAGGTGGATTAAAACAGGTTTTTTTTCGAATGATAGCCGTTTTCGAGATATTCAGACATGCATTGCATCAAGAATTCAGATTTTTCATGAACTACGCCGTTCCATCATGTTACAGGTAGAATTCGATATTTATTTTTATCTGTACAACCAAATTCAATTGTTTAATGGATTGTCCTTCTTAAGATATTATAGCAATATGTTTTAAAACTGTTTAGTTTAATTCATATTAATAAAATTAACATCGAGTTAAATAATATTTTTCAAGAAATGTAGAATTAAACTTTTTTTTTTAATAGCTTTGAACTTTAATTTCAGTATATATTTTGAATTCGAACCCACGGAGAAAGCGGTTAAAACAATCTATAAAATAGTGGTAAAATTGGGTGTTTTCTTCACTGTACATGTTTGTACTGTTTATTAAAAAAAACAGACAAATTCTTCAGTAAAACAAGTCCAACGGGGCTCCAACTCCTCACATTGAAATTGGCTCAACAATGGACCTCTGTCTACCGGGTTTGTTAAATGAACAAAAATGGTGTCCAGTTCAAAAGTTTGTTTCAAAATCAGCAAACGAAGGTCCCGAATCGGCATCCCGCTGGACGATTTATTTTCTTTGAGGGAATGTTAAATCCAACTTCTTCGACATCATGCTATACAATTGATGGTTGCTAAGCTACAATATAATAAAAAATGTATCAAAATTCACTCTTTCGAAAAGTCAGTCTTGGGTTGGATAAGTTTCTCTAGAACGCCTGTAACCAGAGTGGCGACATTTCATTCGTAATGTTGTTTTTGCAATTCAAAACATTAAACTAAAACATTTAAATTTTATTCCGAAATGTTGGCGGTTTCGTTAGCTTTACACGTTTAGAAAAAGTTACTCAAAGTTTGAGTACTAGTTACACATTTTCAAATCACACATGGAAACATAAAAAATTGAGAAGTTACCATCGATGATAATGAGTAACTCTTACACTAAATTTAAACTCTTTAAAGTTTAACGTAAGAACTCGTTTTTGTTCGAGAGATCAGTCTAAAAGCCGTAATAGCCATTTGTAGCAACAGGTGACAGTTTTTATTAGTGGGATCATGTATTTTTATTTAGCTGTTCATCTGTATCTGTTGCAAGGATGAGTCGCTGAACACAAACGGGTTTGTGTCTGCAAAAACCGGTATGACAAACTGTGCTCTTGGTATGTAAAGATGAGATTAACACAACACTACGCAACCACCATTTGATACAATGTATCGGAGTAAGAAACCAATTGGAAACGGAATAATAAATAAACACAGTATAGATATTTTAAGTATTGAGTGTCGATTACTTAATATTTAAATACAATATAGAATAATAGGAACAATTTTTACGCAAATGTGATATAAGTGAAATAAAATTTGAGTGCTAGTTACTCAATTTTTGGCTCATGTACACAAAAGCATTACTCAGTAAAAAAGTCGATTTTACCCTAATATCGTTTCCAGTAGAAGAACTCAAAAGAGAGTTACTTTAAATTAGAGTTGTTCCACTGTTTTTGTAGATGAGTGGGCTCTTGCTAAATTTTGGTATCTATTTTTAAGCGTGTACGTCGTATTTGACAGATCGTTTGAAACAAACCTGTCATGCCAAACGAACACTAGGGATGTCGGAAATTTCGAGTTACTCGATTATTTAATAATCGAGTATAATTTTGAAACTAATCGATTGTAATTTATTCGATTATCTAGGTTATTAATCGATTACTCGATTATTCATTCGATTATTACTATGTGAATTTTTTAACTATTCGATTAGCTCAATAATCGAATATTAGTTTTATGCTAATCGATTAAATATTACTCGATTATCTGGGTTATTAATTGATTACTCGATTAATCGATCGATATTACGACATCCCTAGTCGTCACTCTGGTTATAGGCAGTCTAGGTTTCTCCATGCGTAAAAATCAAATGGTTTGTTCTATCGAAGGTGTGTGCAATATTTCATTGAAATCGGAGTATGTGAAGTCTAATGATCTGCTACACATTTCTCGGTTGATTTTTCAAAGGACCGCATGACCAAGTGACAGCTTCTTTTTGTTTACTTTCTCTTTCGATTATTGTGACGCGGTTGTAAAAGTTTTCGTAAATTTATATTTCTGTTCGGAAGTCGAAGGTATTATGTTATTCAAATAGTTCAGTAATAAACGTAGAAACCGCTTAGCAATTAAGGAGCAAGACTCTTTGAAAACGTATGAGTAATGCCAACAATGTGTGCGTAAAAACAAATTCCGGCGCTTCTTTTCCTGATTTTACTCAATAAATTTTCGATATGGTTGTAAAATAAACCAATCGGTTCATACTGCTTATAATTGCAATTCAAGAAAAGCGAAAATCTTAGTCTAAAACTCTTCCGTTTTCCTTAAAACTGCTCGAGAAAAATTATTTCAGTTTCAGCTTACTTCCACTGACACATTTGATTTCCAACAAACACATTCCTATATGAATTTCCTCTTGTAGAAATTATTGCGATATAAAAAATTACGTACCTTCTATTAGTAATCCGGCAAAAAGGAACCTTGAATTTAACACGCGAAAAGCAATGAATACGGAATGTTGTCGTAAAACTATTTATTTTTCCGGCAAACTGCATTTGTAACAGAAAATTTTTAGTTTTGTTTATTTTGTGTAGCGCAATCTAATAAAAATGAATTGAAGCAGTGTGGCTAACTTTTTTATTAGGGAATTAAAATCTACATTCATAGAATGTAAGCAATTTTCCATCAAACGTTGATGAAAAATCGATCAAAACTGATATTTCATCCAAGATGTCAGGCTTAACATTCATTTGAGAATAAATTATTATGAAAAAAAGGCGGGTGGGTAATGTCAGAGACATAACTGGATGTCGTGAATACGAAAACAACTGACATGTTCCTTAACACTTCCGAATATCAATTGTATGAATTATGCACGCATTCCCCTTTTTCACGTTTTTCGCAAAAACAAAGAAAGCTTCACTTGATCTCGATTACTGTGAATTTCACACAGCGAAAAGTGCACAAATCTAAGCAAACTGTTCTTGATTTGTAGTAAACTGAGGATATTTCCCTACGATTTGCAAACAACAAATCCTAATAGTTCTTTAGAAAACTTTTAGAGCCATTAGAACGGCTGATATTGTGCAATGCTCTCCATCGTTGTTTTTTTCCCAATGCTAATGACTGGCAGCTGTGACGAATTCGCTCTTGTCGAAAGCGAAACTAGCTGTCCAGACGACACAAAACACATCTGCTCATAGGGGCGATAGAATCCAAACTGATTCAATTTTTGTTAAGAGATTTCCTTTTATGTGATTTCGTTTGTAGCTTTTTCACTAATGGGCGGTCCTAACGGCTATAAAAATAGCCGCATTCAGAATTTTAATGTCGATTATTTCATTTCGGATTTGCATATTTTATTGAAAGAAACTATCAATATGCTGTAGGGATTCGTTTCCAGCATTCAGAAGAGTCAAATTGCGTAATTCTCTACGACATTAAACTCTGGAACATTTTTCGCAAAAACAAAGAAGGCTTCACTTGATCTCGATTACTGTGAGTTTCACACAGCGAAAAGAGCACAAATCTAAGCAAACTGTTCTTGAATTGTAGTAAACTGAGGATATTTCCCTACGATTTGCGAACAACAAATCCTAATAGTTCTTTAGAAAACTTTTAGAGCCATTAGAACGGCTGATCTTGTGCAATGCTCTCCACCGTTGTTTTTTCCCAATGCTAATGACTGGCAGCTGTGACGTAATCGCTCTTGTCGAAAGCGTGCAGACGACACAAAACACATCTGCTCGCAGTGGCGATACAATCCAAACTAGAGATGGGCAATTCGCTCCTGAGCTGTTCCAGTGAATCGAATCATTGAAGTGAGCTGACAGCTCACAGCTCTTTTTAAAAGAACCGCAGCTCACCAGCTCACTCATTTGCTACCCAGTTCACTGCATTATGACGCAGGGAACACGCTACGAGCTGATCGGATCTTCGGCTCTTTAAGAGATTCAATTTAGTCGACATCAATTGAAGATAAATTATTTCGCATGGCATTCATTGCATCATTGCAAATCAATGATTCAATTTCGATCATGCATTTGAAAAAAAAACCGGTGCATAAGAAAAACGGCGCACAAAATGAACCTTAAGTTCAAAATAAAAGAGCTGATGAGCTGATACATCGAATCGGTTCACTTTGGTGAGCTGATCGGTTCGGAGCTGTTCACCAAAATGAGCTGTTTTGCACGCCTCTAATCCAAACTGATTCAAGTTTTGTTGAGAGGCTTGTTTCTACCTGATTTCGTTTGTAGCTTTTTCACTAATGGGCGGTCCTAACGGCTATAAAAATAGCCGCATACAGAATTTTAATGTCGATTATTTCATTTCGGATTTGCATATTTTATTGAAAGAAACTATCAATATGCTGTAGGGATTCGTTTCCAGCATTCAGAAGAGTCAAATTGCGTAATTCTCTACGACATTAAACTCTGGAACATTTTTCGCAAAAAAAGGCTTCACTTGATCTCGATTACTGTGAATTTCACACAGCGAAAAGTGCACAAATCTAAGCAAACTGTTCTTGATTTGCCGTAAACTGAGGATATTTCCCTACGATTTGCGAACAACAAATCCTAATAGTTCTTTAGAAAACTTTTAGAGCCATTAGAACGGCTGATATTGTGCAATGCTCTCCATCGTTGTTTTTTTTTCCAATGCTAATGACTGGCAGCTGTGACGTAATCGCTCTTGTCGAAAGCGTGCAGACGACACAAAACACATCTGCTCGCAGTGGCGATACAATCCAAACTGATTCAAGTTTTGTTGAGAGGCTTGTTTCTACCTGATTTCGTTTGTAGCTTTTTCACTAATGGGCGGTCCTAACGGCTATAAAAATAGCCGCATTCAGAATTTTAATGTTGATTATTTCATTTCGGATTTGCATAATTTATTGAAAGAAACTATCAATATGCTGAAGGGACTCGTTTCTAGCATTCACAAGGACCAAATTGAGGAACTCACTGCGATATTCACCACTTTTCGGAACATTTTTCCCGGACGATTTGTTGTACAGCAGCAGATATTTTGTTCTCTTCCTTAGAACGCGTTCTGATTCTTATCACTCTCTCAGAGGGTAAATTTTGAAAAGGCACCCCATAGTAAAGTAAGTCGTATTCACGACAAAAATGGGTTGTATAGAGGTACAGTAAAGTAAATTCCGCATAATTCTTTAGGAGTATTATTATGGTTTTAAGAAGAACCGAATAGAAGTCTGGAATAGAGAACTGGACCCTGAGTTCAAGACCTAAATTTAGATCCAATAACAGACTCAGAATCCAGTTTCAGTCGCTGCTGGTTCTCGCCTTGATGGCCAGCAAGCGAATGAGAGATGCGACTTGAGCGTTTGAGGTTGTAACCACGCAGAAGGTGCATTCTCCGTCGCTGCTGGTTGATGATTCCACTCCCACGACGTCTGCTTCCATCGAACGCACGAAAAGAAATGATCGATTTTCGACCACGGTTCCCCTTTTATACGCATTCAGTTGAAGATATGTGCCTGACTACCTCAAAATCGTCGTCCTTGCGCGAAAAACCCAAGCGAAAGTAAAGAATTTTCCGCGTTGTTTTCAAATTTTAAGAAAACTTAATTTTTGAGTTGTTTGTGGTTATCGCACACTGTTCAAAATATTATCCTGAATTCCTGATCATATTTTTGATGAAATGGTGAAAGAATTATGTTGCTACCATTAATACAAGTCGAGATATTCGCGATTAAGTTCTGCCCATTCTTCCATATGGCTAATTTTGAAAAGGCGCCCCATAGTAAAGTAAGTCGTATTCACGACAAAAAGATTGATCGTTTGAAGTTAACTTGGTTTACTCTTGATCCTTAATAGGAGAGAAATCACACAAAGAGAAACGGTTACTTGCTCCTTCGGCCATTTGAAAAACAACCAAGTTTTGTATCAAGACCGCTAGGCATTAGTTTGACATTTCTGTAGTCCCAAAGCAGAGTTGTCAGGTTATTTTTTCAAAAATCTGTCAAAACTCAAAAATTTATCTGGATTTGTCTAGGTCTACTATATACAAGGAAATTATTGTCGGGTTTGATTTTCAGTGAGCAAAAAAAGGAACTCATATAGAGACCAAAACCGTAAAGATCTAAGATCTAGCGAGATTTGACAAAATCTAGGAAAATTTGCAGTCTGGGAAAATTTGGAGAAGCTGGCAAAAGACCTGATTAGTTTGAGTATCTGACGAAGCGAGAAAATTCTGGCATTTGCCAGACAAATCTGGCAACCTGACAACGCTGGTCCCAAGATAAAACGACCTAACTGTAAATGAGAGCCTCTCTTTGTTTACCTCCTTTTTTGATTACTACGGATCTATCACCGAAATTTCTTGAGTTTCCAAAACAAATCGAAAGCTTGTGTTTTAACTGGAAAGTTATGCGAAGAGTAAGGTGTCAAATATAAAAGCAATTGTGAAAGACAAAGAGAAACGTCGTCGGAGAAACTGTCAGATGCTATACTGCTAGTATTCCTAATAGCTGTCAGTTATCTTAGACAATAAATATGCAATCCAAACACAACATTTAGACATAACCTTTAACAGTGATTTGGTTTATCTTTGCGACGCATAATTTGCCAATATGTGTATTTCTACTGAAAAGTGCTGCGTAAAAACGATGCTCGTTCCAGTTGAGCTGCTGTCGTTTTTTCCGTCACTTCCAGCTACCAGCATGAAATATGATTGACCGTGGGAAAAGTATGTCGGTTTTCTTTATGTGTGTATGTGAAAGAGCGTGCCTGTGAACTGTCATCTAAATTTAGTCGGGTTCAAGCAATTGGAAGTACCCAGAAAAAAATATTGCGAATTTTATAAGATCATCGTTTACTGCTTCAAATGTAAATCATAAATTCAATTGATGAAGCTGGATAAATAAAAAAATCTTAGAATTTCAAATGAACTTTTTAAGGAATGCTATACGGCTTTCGTGAGAAGAGAACATATGAAAAAACATGTTCTGGAATTCGTAGGAATCTTCCAATTTAGTGTTTAGACTGATTTTTCGGCATCATAACCTTTAAACGTTTTGTCTGTGTGACGAGATTTCGGATGGATAATGCGTCCGATACGCCTGCTGTGGTCTTTTCCATTAGCTGTCATGCTGCCTACGCCACGTAGGCAGCATGAAATGCGATGAGAAAGTTAAAGAAAAAAATAACAGGGCTGGGCTGAAATCAAACAGTTCCAGTTATGAGTATTTTAGCTGACCGTAATTTAAATGTTGCAAAAGTTTTCTCCATCGTATACGATTCCTTCAAATTTCGACAAAAACATAAAGTAAACAGCTTTATTAGGTGCTTGTATTTGTATATAATATTTATCTTCAATTTATCGACTTCATTTTATTTCTCAAGTGCCTTTGCATGTCATTTTACTTCACGTTTTGGTTCTCAGGAGGCATACGTCAGAAAATAAATCATTCTTTAGAATCTTTGCACGAATTGACAACGCACAGCGGCGTACTTCCCGGGAATTCGCTAACCAGGATCGGTAGTCTTTTTTTTTATTTGAGCATGTCGTCTTCCTCGGCTCATGCCTTATGCAAGGACCAATTTGAATAAGTAATTTAGTGAACGCACGCTGCTGACTCGCTGGGAGAGAAGCTCCTTTCCTTCGGGTGCAGAGGGAAGATACAACAGAGCCCCCAATGTTCAAAGCCTTTGAGTTAACAACAAACCAATTCTGTCGGATTGAAGTAGTCAGTCCCAAAAGCAGCAGCAGCAGCAGCACGCCTTTGTGTGGGACTTCAAACGCAATGAGACCCGCATGATGCCATCGAAATTCAAGTCACCGGATGACGAGATGAAACGATGCCAGGGGCGTAGACCGAGATTTCATTACACTAATAGAAATAAACAAAAATTTTTTTAATAATTCAAAATTCGAATTTCAAAGATCAAAATTTGGAATTCGATGTTCTAAATTCGACATCCAAAACCAGAACTTCAGTACTCTCAAATTGGTGCGGAAGAAACCGAAATCTGATAATCCCGACCGAAATGTCTGGCTACGCTATTGGGGATTGTGTGATATCCTTTTATCTGTAGGATTTGTCAAAAACACCAGCACACATTGTAAGCATCAGTCATTCGGTGTTCTTTTCTCAATCATCTTCTGTCGGCAGTTCTACTGGGATCAGATTCTATTGTTTGGAGCCTGTTGAATGTCTTTCTAGCAGATAAACAACGTTCTCTATAAATAACAAATTTTCTCTTCGCACACACTAAGATTTAATTCCCTTTTTCGGTAATATTTTTGACGATAACTTTCGGTAATCTATAGAAATAACCGATATTTCGGTACATGGGTTTTACTTCACAACAATTATGCAAATTTTCACCGAACGATCAGTTTAACGTTAATTTTCATTACAGAATTCTGTATTAGATATACAATTGATACGGTAAACCTGAATAGTCGCCGAATACGGTAAAAATCATACTGTCCGTTTGGTAAAGTTATCTTATAATAACCAAACTTCTGTGAAAACTAATTGTCATGAAACTAACTGTCAAACAGTTATTAAAATATTCAGTGAGTGTCTTTTTATTAACCAAACGAAAAAAATGTTGAAGGGTTCATCGAATGGATTGCGGTACAGGTGATAAATGTGTTTAAGACATTAGAGCCACTAACAGCTTTTTGTTTACTTATAGGCAGAAAAAATTTTGTTTCACTTGTCCACTTGCTGCCAACACAAATCGTTCAAGGGTAATTTTTGTCGGATTCGACGGGTTGTGCAGTGTTTTTTTGAAGGCGCTCATAATTCCGGCCAGTCGGAACATCTGACACTTTTTAAATTTCTCGTGGAATGAAACCATTTTCTTCATTCATTGTTTTTGTGAATTTTTGAAATCCGAAAATCCAACATTTTACCAAAAGGAAAACAAACAAACAAAAATTACCGAACAATCTGTTAGATCCATTTGGTTTACAGTTTACGGTAGTTGTTTGACAGTTCAGCAATTACCGAACGATCGGTAATCAATTCAATTACCGAACTGATTACCGAACGTTCAGCTGTTGAAAATTCGGTAAAAAATTACCGAATACTGCGAAATTTTCTAAGTGTGCAGTAGAGCTTTTAAAAGATCAAGTTCTTCCCCAATTCGGTATTCTACTGAATTCTAGGGATGCCAGGTCATTTTTTCAAAAATCTGTGATCAAGTAAAAAGCCTGTCTGTGAAGCCTGTGTGTGTTCGTTTCCCGTTTCATAATAGCAGAACTACATCGATATGATGAGCAAAAAAAGGTCTCACTATCAACACGCTCTGTACCTTTTTCCTCAACCGCTCTGTTCTTTTAGGTGCTAAACTGTGCTCGATTTCAAAACTCTGTGAAAATCTGTGATTTATTCTAGAATCTGTGATCATTTTCAGAAATCTGTAAAAATCTGTGTCTTTTTTAAAATCTGTACAGAAAATTGGAAATCTGTGAAACACAGATTAATCTGTGAATCTGGCATCCCTGCTGAATTCTGGAATAAGTTTTTATTATTTATTATTTTATTAAATTTAGAATACTATCGAAGACAGAATCGAGCTGACTACTAGTAAAAATTTAGCTCAACCTAACAACAAATGATTGTAGTGATATAGCTTTAATTGAATTTCATTATGAAGCTTCTGTAACTTTTTAAAACAGCAGAATAAAATTGAAGTTATGTCGGCAACGCTTCACTCAGAACCGTGATCCCAAATAGAAATAAATTGTAATGAGAGTGTAACTTCACTTAAACGTCAAGACATATTCTCAGATGCAGAGATGCCAGATCTGCAGATTTGTCTGTAAATCTGCAGGATTTCGTATATAGTGCTGCGGACATTTTTTGTTGTGCAGACTTTCGCAGACTTTTGAAAATCGAGTTTTTCGCAGACTTTTGTCAAAATTCATAGACTTTTGAAATTACCGTTTTTTTGCCAACTCAGTTTTGCTTTAAAGGGAAATTGCTGCCAGCAAGACATACTTGCTGACTGCAGATTTTTTTTAGGATTTACTGACTTTTGCCTGTCTGAAGGTATTAGCAATTTTTACCTTGCATGTCTGCTCAGATGTCGTTTCACAACTCATTCTATGTTGTTTTTGACAGTTTGCTTGACTGGCGATAACGAAATCATAAGTACACAAAGTGCCTGAAGATTTCATCAGGAAAGACTAAATTTGACTAAAATACTAGGTTTTCTCGGAGATGGCTGAACTTAGATTCAAATGGAAGGTCTTCCGGTCCCATACGGAATTCCTGAATTTCATCCGGTTCCGACTTCCGGTTCCGGAATTATAGGGTAAAATGTGTTCAATATTGTACACCGTCACCTAAACCGGCGAAACAAAAACCGTAAAAATTTTAAACTGGACTCAAAACCATTATTCCCAATCTTAGGGTCAAATGAAAGGTCTTATGGTCCTACCAAAAATTACTGCATATTTTTGGATACAACGAAAATTTAAACCGCTGACAAAATCGTATAAAATCTTCAAAATTTGAATAAAAACTAGTAGAGTTTTTACGTCATGTTAGTTGGTGGCCGTATGAACTGACTTCGATTATATCGGTTTTCGGGTTCAGGTGCTGGAAGTACATATAATAGTGAACCCACTTCGTTTTCTAATGGATGGCCTAACCGATCAGAGAACTGTTTCGTTCTTCATGTTATACTAGTTAATGTACAAACAATCTCTTGGGTTCTTTCAAAAATCGCAGAAAGAACATTTTGAATAGAAAACCCCAGTGTTATATATGAGAAAGGCATCATTACACCACTAGGTGGATTAAAACAAGTTTTAAATGGGGAAAAGCTCAATGTTTAAGTTTTCCAAAAAAGACAGTCCATCATCCATGCACTTCCAGTAGAGTTTTATTGGAAGAAAACGCATGGTGCATAACTACTAGAACAAGCCATCATGCGTTTCCTTCGAATAGAACTTCAATGGAAACGCATAGTTGAACGATTTTTTTTAAATATGAAATATTGAAATCGTCCACTTATAAAAAAATATAATGTTTAAAAATTGTTGGTTCAATACTAAAAAATCCAGAGTTGTACCAAATTCGGAAGTGTGAGAAAAATGTTCTCTAAATAATTGAAAAATTTATCAACCTTCCAGGATTCTTTTCCATACTATTTGGAAGAGAAATCAATAGAACCACCATAACTCCGTCATTATGGCAGTTAAAATGTTGAAATTTTGAGCCTCCAGTCCAAGCGCTTTTGAATGTGTTGTAACAATATGAATTCTGTTTGGGGGACAAACTTTACATGCTTACCCGGCTAGTTAATTGTCCATAAAGACTGTCTCAGAAAGTATGGACGCAACCAAAAACCGCTACCTTTTCGCAATGGTACAGAATCTGTTAATTTTTATGGCGGCCTTCTGTTGTTTACACTCTTCTCTAACCACTTGTGCAGTTGTTTATTCGTTTTCATTAGAAGCAGAACAACGTCGAAAAATTGTGTACAAATGGTGCACAGAACGCGGACTGTCACTGAGAAAGATAGCAAAAATGGAAGGAGTAAGTGATTAAGCCGTGCGAAATGCAATCAGGAAGTTCGGTGAGGATAACACCTTTGAGGATAAACCGAAAACGGGTCGAAAAAAAGGTCCTGCTAACCCTCAGTTGAATAAACGTATACTGCAGGCGTTCGAGCAAAAGAAGGATGTTTCAGTTCGGGATGTGGCCAAAAATGTGGGCACTTCGAAGTCAAATGTTCTTCGTGCTAAAGAATCTTCGAACCTATAAGAAGCAGAAACAACCAAAACGTAGTCCGAAACAAGAAGCATCGATCAGGCCGAGGGTTCGAAAGCTGTACAATACAATTCTTGCTGGAAATTTGAACTGCATAATCATGGACGACGAAACCTACGTGAAACTCGATTACAAATCCTTGCCGGGACCACAATATTATACAGTGCAAGAAGGGCAAGTGTTAAACCAGTCCGAGACATGCAGTAAGATTTCGAATCCGTTCATAACCACTGCTTCAATAAACAGCGAAATATACATTAAGGAATGTTTCTAAAAACGACTTCTACCCATGATTCGAAGCCACAAGGATCCTGTTGTTTTCTGGCCAGATCTTGCTTCTTGCCACTACTCGAAATCAACGGTAGAATCGTATACTACCAAAAATGTCACTTTCGTCCCGAAAGACATGAATCCACCAAATTGCCTACAACTTCGACCAATTGAGGAATTTTGGGCATTAACGAAGGCACATCTTAGGAAACATGTCTCGGAAGCCGAAACCATTCAACAGTTCGAAAAAGATTGGAGAAAAGTGTCAACACTTGTCGCCAAGAAGTCTGTACGGAATTTAATGAGGAACGTTCGTACAATGGCTAAGTAGCAAATGTTGAGAATAATATTCTGTTGTTGTAGTCTAATATTATCAATATTATCGAATAAAATTTGAATATCTAACACTTGTGAATTATTTACAGAGAAATAAAAGTGCGTCCATACTTTCTGGGACAGTCTTTAGTTTGAATTTCTGAACCAGTAATCTGAAACTACATAATGAAACAAAATCCTGAACCTGAAATTAAATTCGAATTTTAGTGGACCAGAATCCAGGTTCTGAATTCAGTTCAGAAAATCAGTTTTAGGATTTTGTTCCAGAATCCAATCCTCACAACCAAGGATGGCTTTTATCGTATCAAAGAACGCTCACTGGCAACTCTTCCTACGATTCAATCAGTGCCATCAGAGAGAGACGGATATCATCGCAGCAACAATAAACCGGCATGGTTCATTGAACATAGAATAGACACCGGTGCGAGAACGAATTTCTCTCGATGACCTGTCTGAGAATCAAAGGTTAGCTCGCTGCTGTGGGGATTCTCTCTGAAGCAACAAACGGTCGCTTATTCTCGTTTCGCGATCCGATTCTGTATGGGCAGTGGATAATTGCGACAGAATCATTTTACTATTGCCGCTTATTCTAACTATGTGCATATAACCTTTGTATAAGTTATGTCTATGAAAATGCATGTGAATGCGCCACACAAGGGTTTTGAAATATTGCAACCCAACCTAGTATGAGAATCATCAAGTCGAATCATCGATTCGATTTTCAGCGATAATTGTCAACTTGCGATTCTCTCTTGGTAAATTCCACACAGCACCGGTCATTATCAGACTGTAAATATTTTAAGTGCCGTGAAGTACTCAGAGTATGAAGTGGAGCGAAGAAATGTAGAAAAATTCTCTCACGGTTCATGCATTGAGAGGCAGCGAGTTCTTGTAGCATCTTCTACCGGATTAAAAATTGTGTATACAATGTAGAGAAATATCGAGCAGCTTCTGTCAAATTATCGGCAATCACCAACACTGCTCACAACCGTCGTCTCGGGTACGAGAGAAGGCAGGCACGCGTGATGAGGTTTCATCATTGTTTCCATAGATTTGAGTACACTTCATTTTTGAGGTATTTATGGTTATCTCAAACTGTTAAAAATTTAATCAATAAACTGTTGATCATATTTCTGATGTTATGGAGAAAGAATTTTATTATTAATCGTAAATATCTCGAGTTGTACTAAGCGCACCAATATAATTCTTTCTCCAGAACATTTCTCCAGAACATATGATCAGCAAATTATGATTAAATTTTCAACTGTGTAAGATAATCATAAATAACTCAAAAAAACAATGAGGAAAACCCGGACGACGGTATAAAAACAGACCTTCTTCTAGTCCCAGTCTCTGACATTATCCACCAGGGTTACCAGATATACGGATTTTTCAGTATTCTATTGATTTTCAAGTACATTGGTAAAATTTACTGAATTTGATACGGATTTTGCATAAAAAACTGATTTCATACAGATTTTTAAGGAAGTTTGTTTTTCCATAATATAATGATGGAGGAGCCTGATCAATCAGTTGGACAATAGGGCCGATTTTGGCCGACAAATTTTACTAGGTTAAATCATTGCAAACATTCGTAAGTTGAAGTCAGTAGAACTAATTAACTCTTAAACTTCCAGAATGCACCCAAAATTTGTAGTACATGTCATAATTTTGAACGATAATAACTCAGTCATTTGTTTCGAGATTAATATAATTTAATAATTATATCTAAGTGTGTGGTTCTAGATCACAACTTAGTTACCACATTTTGCTTCATTTCCGTGACCATTAGTAATCAGTGCATCTATATCACAGCAATCGTTTGACATCTGTATTATTATCATTATTGGACTCAGTGGAGACAAGAACGTTTTCGTGTTGGACTGGTCATATTGGAGATTTTAGGAATTCAGAAATTACACACCAGGAAACAAATAAAAGAAAAATTGAGCTCAAATCGTAGTAATAATGAATAGTAGAAAAGAAACCTTTGTTACTTTTTTGTAAATTTGGAAAAATGCCTTAACTGGTTGTTCCCACATGCCTATTTTTCAGATTTATATCTGTTAATGGGAGAGTTGGAAAATTGCATTTTAATGTCATCATGATCGGTCGTGTATCGTACACAACCCTGTATTTTTTCATATCAAATAAAAATTTGTTGAAAAACCAAGGAAACGCCCTTAAATAAATTACGCAACAATTGATATACAAAGGATATAATAGTTGTAAAATTATTTATACAGATTTTTCCTTCTCTGCCACCATTTCGATACAAGATGAAATACGGAAATTCGGTGCACACGATCTGGCATCGCTGTCATCCACCCGCCTTTTTCTCGGTTAGTACTGATCAGGGATGCCAGGTTCACAGATTAATCTGTGTTTTACAGATTTTCAACTTTCTGCACAGATTTTAAAAATGGTACAGATTTTCACAGATTTCTGGAAACGATCACAGATTTCCACAGATTCTGAAATTAATTACGGATTGTTGGTAGTGAGACCTTTTTTTTGCTCACCAAAATGATTTCGATCACCTGTTTTTGCTTAATGCTCACCAAATTGATTCCGATCTGCTATTATGGTACGGGAAACGTGCACAGATTTTCACAGACAGGTTTTTGGCTTGAGCACAGATTTTTGAAAAATGACCAGGCATCCCTAGTACTGATATAAATTGAAAAGATGCGAGTTTTTAGCGGCCCTTACACGATAATTAAAAGTGTCATTACTGCTACACTTCTGCTTAAACGCTCGTCATTACTGCACTACTGTACATCATTACTTTTTAGCATTACACGTTCATTATTAATGATGAGTATTTGTAATTACTCCAGCACGTGGCTTGTAACCAGAATAACTTTCCCTCAGCAATTAAAGAATATTAGCAATATTCTTTATCTTAGTTTAGCTGACAACAAATTTTATTTGCCATTGAAACGTTAAGGTTAATGAAACATTAATAATTTAAATCTACACTTTATCATTTCCAGAATTTTTTTCACGTATAGTTCTGAAGAGAATGTTTACTTTGTGGTTGTCAAATTTTCTCATCAATTACAACTGACGATATTCAGCACTTTCACAAAAAAATAAGAAGAAATTATTTTGGTAATGATGGAAAATCCGGAATTCCATCATTACTCGTGTCATTACTGAACTCGCAGACCTTACACGATCATTAAAAGTTCAAGGGCTGCTTTTCAAACCGATTCGAAATTAGATTCCGATCCGAAAAAAAAATAATGACATCTTAATCACAGACTAACAGACAGGACACTCAAATTAGATTCTTCAATCATTTTAACGGTCATTTCGAATATTCCTTTAGTTGGGACAGTACTCGCATATATCATGGTGGCGCCACGTTACCCTATCAAAAACATCCTGTCTGTCATCTAGACTGTGTTTATTTTTTTCATTTACCAACAGAGTTGCCATTCATACAGAATTACCTGTAATGTATTGATTTGTATACGTCCATGCGAATTTCATGCAGGATACAGATTTAATACATATTGCCAAAACTGTACACAGAATTGTGCCTACTTCTCATCCTCCAACGCAATACAAAATCGAACTCGTTTTGTTACAATATTTACTTGCTTCTGGTCTGCCGCCACTAAATTTCGGGAGACAATTACCAACACAATCAAAAATAGTCTAGATGAACAACGTTGAGAAAAATAAATGGTTACCTTCCAACATCGCTAAAAATGTTAAATATATTATCAACGTAATCCAATAATTTATTGTGACGATTCATTTTCAAATATTATGATGAAATCAGGCATCCCTGCAAGCAGCTGATCGGTGTTGACAAACGAGGGGTAACCAACTAGTAAAAAAACTTTTACTTAACACAAGGGGTGTACCGATAGTAAATAGTTCGCGCAGTACAATATAGGTGGAACTAGTGCATCACGAAAAATTATTTTTATAAGAATTTACTCATACTACCATGTCTGCTAGTCTGTGTCTTAATATCATTCAAATTCTTTTAAGCTTGACTTCTTACTTATTCGATAGCTTTTGCTAGAATTTTGCCCAATCACACCCAATAAATGAAGCAGGATGTCAGTCAATTACGCAAATTTCTTGGAAAGGCACAAATATTTCTCCGAGAATCTTGCTGCTCAAACAATCCAACAAACAAAGCCAAGCGCCGCCTTTGAAGAACAACGGAACTGCGCCCCGGCAAATGATAAACCGGCAAAGTTTCATTAAAAAATAGCTTCTCGCCATCTCTCTGCTTGTTTGATAATGAAATCTTCTCTGCCTTCTCAAGGTATTTTGTCTTCCTTCGCTGGGGATGTGGTGTCTTATTAAACTGACATTAGAGAGCTGTAGAGAGTAGATGCAGGAACAAAAAAAAAAAAAGGAAAAAAGAAAATTTTGCCCCCGAGTCTTCCGGATTTGTGTCCGAAGATGAAGAAGCACTGAAGTAACTTTTGATGCCCCCCTCCCCCTCTCACACCATTACAGGAACCATTCTGGAAACCATTTTATGTGTTCGGTGCGAGCAGCCACCTTCCGGTGGCGGTGCTGGTGTAATTGAAGCGGAAAAAAACTCGAAAACCAGTAAGCAGGTGAATAAAAACGAAAAAAAAGTTACACAAAACTGATTAAATATAAAAACACGATCGCATGAAGGGGTGATTGTACTGAATTATGCTGCTGCACTCTGGTTACGGTTGCCGTTTTGGATGGGTGGGAGTTGCTACTTTTCTTCTGCGCCAACTAGAACCGGAATGGATGAGGTGAGCCCAAGCAGACAGAGAAAGTTTGTTTAGAGATTTCCAAAGCCACTTTCGAGAAACTGAAAAATATGGAGCGTCAGTCTCAACAACAATGATCGGTAATAATCCACGGGAAAATGTTTGTTGTACGTTTCTCATAAACTTTGAATGCCTTCCGGAGGCTTGGAGTTTTCATCGGAAACAAAGTTTCCGAAGCAACAATTTGAAATGTGCCCGGCATTTCGGATGACGCCCATCTGTTGAGCTAATTAAACTTTGTGGCTTTATCGGAGGTGGAATTTCGGAGAATGACAGACAAAAAAACGTGCAAAAGTAAACAACTTCACTTCTATCGATTCGTTTCTGAATTTAGCCACTTGTCAGAATCGATATCAATAAGAAGATGGTTAGAATTTTCTCGTTTCTCGATACCGTGTGGGAACTTGCCGATGCAGCATTCCAATAAATTGAACCAATTTTCGAAGCTCTCCAACTTGTGACACACAACGATGAAACCGATGAGGGTGTCGATGACTGGCCTTTGTCAAACGGCCATCGTGCGGTCAATCGGCATGTTTGTGGTCAGTCTGTATTGAGGAACAGGGAAAGACATTCCCAGTCCCCACCAATCGAACAATGGCCAAGTATTCAGTGGTCTTTAAAGTAAGAACGATGTATTTCAAGTGACATTTTAGGTGGATCCAATGGGAGAGCCAACCAACAACAGTCATGGAAGGTCAAACACTTTAAAACATTTTAACTTGACACATTCTTTAATGATTTAACGACTTGATTCATCTATTTCCAGTCAGTTTACCCTGCCCTGAAACTCCTGTCAACGAGTCAGAAAACAGAGGAAGAAGAATGTCCGGAGATAATCAGTTGAAAAAGTTTTAATTCACTTGAGACTTGAGTATTTTCACTGTCACACCTGACTCAAGCTAGCTTGGGTTGTCTAACTTACGGCGGGGTGTCACTTTAGGTGATGTATGTGTGACGGCACAGAAGAAATTTTTATCACCCCGGTGCATCGAGGCAAGCCATGACCGTACGGAGTGAAACAACGTTGTTGCTTTTGTCATGGAGAAGCAAATGCACGGAGAATACGTCAATCACCGAATTGCATTATTGTTTTGTTTCGTTTTGTTCTGGCTGATTCAATTCGAAATTATTGATGGAACAAACAATCATCAGAAAAAAAAAACATTGTGTTGTTTTCTTATAATCAATCGAATTCTGTCATCTGTCTCGGAATAAAAACAGCTCCTAGATACTTTTGTGTCACGAAAAACAAACATACGATTTTCGCGGATTTAGCGCGGTTTCTGATCATCGCTTTACGAGAAGGCGGTTCTAGCAAATGTTTTCTCCAGTGGACAACATTTCGATTTCTATTTTTCGACATATCCATGCAGCACGAAGTGCGTGGAATCCCGGATCACCTACGCTCTATGGAAATTCCAAAAATATTTTCAAGTAAGCTCAGGCATTTCGACTCTGAGAAAATGTTTTACACGGATGGATCACGAATTGAAGAGGCGACAGGATTTGATATGTTCAACAATAATGTTTCGGCCTCATTCAGGCTTCAAGAACCTGCATAGAGCAGAGTTAGCAGCAGTTCATTAAAGCTTGAGTGTAATCGTTACATTATTTCCTCTTCACAGATAGTCTGAGTGCAATTGAAGCCATTCGTTCAAACATGACTGGCAAGAATAAACCGTTTTTCTTGGGCAAAATAAAACAGTGCCTGAACGACATATTGAACAATAATTATCAAATCACTATAGTCTGGGTCCCGGCTGATTGCTCCATTCCTGGCAATGAAAGAGCCGATATTTTAGCCAAGTGTGGTGCTATTGAGGGTAATATTTATGAGCGACCGATTGCTTTCAACGAATTCTATAGCGCATCTCCAGCTGGCAAGTTTCTCGGGATAGAGATGATCTTTTATTTATTTGTTTGTCGACCATACGGATAATTACAATCGTTTTAAATTAGTAAACTATTCTAAATAGATCACTGAATAATGTATAATTTAGTATGAGTTAAATAATAATAATTAGCTTACTGAATAGAACTGAAATATTGTTTTAGTTTGTTTTTTAACATAGTGAAATCGACAGCTTCTGAATGCTTGTATTGGCCCATTTTTTGCATAGTTTGTTCGCTGGTGGTTTGTAATAAAAATATTTCGATTTCTTAAAGGCCGAGATGGTATGTAAATTTAGTTTGGACAGGAGTTGACTGGAATCTATGCGATTCTAGACAATGTCATTTACAAATGAGACCACTGGAAATTCTCTGCGTTCTTTTAATGTTTGAATACTGATCAGCATACAGCGGGCTTTATAGGACTGAAGAGGAAGTCTTGTCCAACCTAATTTACGAAGTGCAAATAACAAAAATTGTTTTTGAACTGATTCAATTCGATCTTCCCATGTGATTAAGTAAGTTGACCAAACTAAGCTACAGTATTCTAGTACGGACCGAACATAGGCAATGTATAATGTTTTAATTGTATACGGATCGTGAAAACAGTAACAAAAACGTTTTATGAATCCTAGCATGTTATTGGCTCTGTTTATGATTGTATTATAATGGTCAACAAAAGTCTTTTTAGAATCTAGTATTATTCCTAAGTCCCTAATTCTTTCGCATTTTTGAACTGTTTGACTTCCAAGAGTAAGTATCAAGTCAGGTGTATTTCGTTTTTTACTGAATGTTATTCTACTGCATTTTTTCACATTCAGTTGAAGAAGACTTTTGTTACACGATGTATAGAAAGAAAGAATTCTTGATAAACCTTGGCATCCTCACTTTTCTCTATTTCTAAAAATAGTTTTATATCGTCTGCGTATATTAGAATTTTTATTTTTTTTAAACAAAGGAAATGTCGTTAACGAACAAGATAAATAAAAGATGACCTAAATGAGATCCCTGGGGGACCCCGGAACTGACGTGAATAGGGCTTGACTTTTTACGCTTAAATTTTACAATTTGTTGACGATTTGTTAGATAACATTCCAACCATTTAAGAACACCTGGTAAGATTCCCAATTTCTGTAATTTGAACATAAGCATGTGTATGTCAACACGATCGAATGCTTTGCTGAAATCTGTATAAAGAGCTTCAATGTAATTTCCCTTGCTAATTTTTTCATAAATATAGGTGGAATCCCATCAGGTCCGACACTTTTAGCGATATCCAATTTGTTTAGGGCATCTATTATGTCTAACACTTCGATTTGATTTACATTAATATCTTCAGTAAACTCTGGAAAGAAATTAAAATATTCACGATCGCGGTCATCTTTAGAAAACTTCGTGTAGATTTGTTGAAAAAATTTAGCGAAAAGATTATAAATTTCTTGTGAGTTATTACCAATGTTTTCCTCTAGATACATTCTTGACGGAAAGTTTTCTGATTTCAAATTGTTTCTAACATAACTAAAGAATTTTGTTGGGCAAGACTTTATTTCCTGTTCAGTTCTTGAGTTATACTCTTTGAATGCAGTATCAATTGCTAAACTTAGTTGGTCACAGATGTGTATGTACTTCGATAAATTGTCACTATTATTTTCTCTTTTGTACTTTTTATGAGCTTTTTGTTTCTAATATGCTCGTTATACCAAACAGGATACTTTGAATTATTTTGTCGCCTAATTTTCTTCAATGGGACATCTTCATTTATTATGTCGTACAGTGTGTAGAAAATATCGACAGAAATTTCGACATTTCCTTCGTTTTTAAGGAGTTCTTGCCGATCTATTTCTCGTAGCTCCTCATACTCGTAGTCGTCGGGTCTATTAATTGAGAATTCGATTGCTGTATGAAAAGTTTTATTTTTCGACAATTGAGTTGGTGATTCTATTACACAGAAATCATCGTGAAGATTAGTAAATAAAAAATATAAGTAACAGTTTTGCTGATATTTTACATGATTAATTTAATTAAGACCTAAACCGGATATTTTGTCGAATTAGTAATGAAGTGTTTCATTCTTCCCAACGAGAGAAGATATCGTCTCAGTGAGAACACATTCAATAATTCAAAGAACGTAGTAAATGGAAGGCTATTCTTCGATAAAATGGTCACAAAAAGAAAAAAATAAAACGGTCATCTAGTGCTGGACCCGACGGGATTCCATCCGTGGTGATCAGAAATTGTTCTAATAGTTTGTTGGTTACACTATCCAACAAGTTCAATTGCTCTTTGGGTTCTGGAATGATTCCTGAAATATGGAAGAAATCCTATGTGAACAAAGGTATTTATGTGCTTTTTGAATTTATGGTTCTAGATTTTATGACACATAGTGGCTCTGACTACATATCTGAAACTCAGCATGGATTCATGCCAAAGCGTTTAGTAACTTACATTTCCTTCATCATACCTTCATTACAAGCACGTCTACAAGTAGATTCTATGAACACCGAGTTCGCTACTGCGTTCGACAAAATCAATAATCACATAGCGATCTCCAAGTTTAGTACACTGGGTTTTAACGGATCACTTTTGAATTGGCATCGATCATATGTAATTGGTCATGAAATGGTAATGAAAATAGGAGACTGTACAACCTCTCCATTTGCTGTTTACCTCTGGAGTTCCTCAAGGAAGTCACTTAGGACCGTTTATAATTTTATTGTATCTCAAAGATCCAAATTTTTTGATCAAGTGTATGAATCTATCGTTCGCCGATGACTTTCAAATATTTCATATAATCAAATCTGCAGCTTACTCGGAGCAGTGCGGTAAAATTTCTTTTTCACTCGAATAATATAAGATGAAAATGAAATTTATGGCCGCTGACCGTCAGCATATCCCTTCTAATTCATTTGACTTTTGCTGCTATTTTCAAGTGAAGCTCCGGGAATTCATCGTCAGTTGATTAATCGTTGATAGTCATTTGAAGTTTTGCTTGCTCAGTTTCAAGTGCCAAGTAGTGTAGCTCCTCCATTGCCTTCGCTCTTGGTAGTAAGCAAGTTCGAACGAATAGAATTATAAATGGAGTAAAGTATTAAAAATGAAAACTGAAGGAGGAAACAATTAATTTATGTGTATTCTGTGAACCGATTTCCTTTATCTGGTTTGTCTTTCATCTATTTTCTTGAACCAATTCGAATGTTTACATGAACCTCATTTGAAGGCCGCTCTCACACTATTGAAAGAGATATTTTGTTACTTCAAGAGATCAACTGACGATGGTTAAACTGAGCCTCGATTGAAGAGAAACGAGTGATGACTGAATGCTGCCCGTTCGGGCCGTCAGCAAACATTGTGTGTGTCAGAGAGTGAAGTTTACTGCATTAGAGAGATCGTCAATGTGTTCCACATTCAGTTTCAATTGAATTGATTGAAGTTTTACAGCACTGACTCGTAGTCCCTACAAGAACTAAATGCTCCGTCATCTCTTTCAATCGCAAAAAGTATGTATTCAAGTTCGACTGTAATATTTCACAAACTGTTCTCGAGCGCGCATCGTCGGTTAAGGACCTGGATTTCAAGATAATTTTTAAGGAGCACATAGAGTATACTAGCTCCAAAGCCTCGATTTATAATCTGTCTTTCACGATGTTTGTAAGGCTAATTTTTTTGCAGACCTACTTCAGAGAATCGATTGCTCCGAGCTATTGCAATTGTTACAATTAGACATTCGACGTCGTAATTTTTGGTTCTATTTATTTTCTTCGAATTTCCTATGTTAGAACTAGTTATGAATATCACGAGCCCATTGCTAACATGTGCCGCATAAGGAGTGTATCGAAAATAAGCTATCCACATACATTTGTGTTGCACGCATGGATTTGTGATGGTTGTTTATGCTCAGATCACAGCATTCTGTGCGTTTGGCTGTCAGCTTTCGTTTGTGTACTTTTTTGTGCGGTTGAAATTCTGCGTTTTCCAAATGTCGTGTATTGAAAAGGAAGTGAAAATTAAGGCTCTGGACATATGGCTAAGTGAGAAGGGTATTGCGAAAATTGGTAAAGCGGTTTGGAATCCATCATGCCAGTGTTAAAACCATCATTAATAAGTTTGGGGAACAGGAAGAGGCAGAAAATCCGGTTCTTCCAACCCGAAACTGGACCAGAAAATGGTATCTCTAATCATGAAGAACAAATCAATGTCAATACGTGATTTGGCCAAAAAAGCAGGAACGAGTTTCGAAATGATCCAGCGTAACAAGAAGCGAAATTACCTGAAGACCTACAAGAACCGGAAAATCTCGAAACAAAGTGTAGAACAGAAGAAGCGAACAGCAACAAGGGCCCGGAAATTATATTCGCGTCTTTTGCAGTGTTCAAATGCATGCGTTTTGATGGACGATGAGACTTATGTAAAGGAGGACTCAAAAACCCTTCCAGTTCCACAATACTTTACTGTCGTCGTTGGGGAGGATGTGAGCGGTGCAGACAGGTCGATTCAAGTGGAGAAATTCGGTCGAAAGGTACTGGTATGGCAAGCAATATGTTCCTGTGGTTTGAATTCAACACTTTTTTACATCACCGGAACTATAATTGCAGAATGCTATCGATCTGAGTGTCTCCAGAAGAGATTGCTGCCTTTATATAAGAAGCATAGTACACCTCCACTGTTTTGGCCGGATTTAGCGTCGGCTCACTATGTCAGAACCACTTTCAATTGGCTTGCGGAAAAGGGTATAAATTCCGTTGAGAAAAATATCAATTCACCAAATTGCCCTCAGCTTCGACCCATCGAACATTACTGGGCAATCATGAAGAGGGTTTTCAGGAAGACTGGTAAGGTAGCTGGGAACACGCAGGAGTTCAACAAAATGTGGGTCAAGCGTCCAAAAAATGCGACGCAACACTTGTCCGGAGCTGGATGAAGAGCGGTTGATCAAAAGTTCGAAAATTCGTGAAGGAATAACTTAAATTTCATCCGATTTTGTTTATGCTTAAGTTTAACCTCGTACAATAAAGAATCCATTTTTAGTTTGAATAGAATATCGTTTTTTATCATAATTTGAAAGAAAAATTTGTGGATAGCTTATTTTCGATACACTCCTTATGACAATCCCAGAAAACCGCCATCATCGCCCTGATTCTGAATAACGACGTATTGATTCATCGATCGAATGTGGTTCGATCAAATCCTAGCTACCTTTGATTTTGCTAGCGTTATTAGGAATACAAATGAAATACGATCGTAAAATCGATACGACGTTATTCAAAATAAGAGCGCATGATCTTCCCGACCCATTGAACCTTCTTTGAGCCACTCGTGCCGCTTGGAAGAACTCGTGTTAACTCCAGTCCAGTTTCCGGGTAATCATTCTGCTCTGGCGCATAATAATGATTACAGCCAAACATGTACTGGAAGTGCGCTTGCGTTCGTATTTTTAGTCCTAAATAAGTATGTGCGGGATCCCGCGTCAGAATATCTTTTTATCTGCAGAATCTTGCCCAACTATGGTATGCTAGCGCACGTTCTGTTTTCGGTCATCCAGTACAATTTTATGTATTTTTTGTCGTGAATACGACTTACTTTACTATGGGGCGCCTTTTCAAAATTTACCCTCTGAGAGAGTGATAAGTTTTTGATCGTGAATATCTCTTGTTGTATCTAACGAATCAACATAATTTTTGCTACATGCCATCGGAAATATGATCACCATTTTATGATGAAATTTTCAGTTGTGTGACATAACAGATCGGCTGAAAAGTTCGTATCGTTCCAATGAGAGGGCGCCACTAGAATTAAATCCATACCATTTTCAGTTAGTACCAACCTTCAAAAGATACGGGTATAAATTTGACAGCTGTCTGATTATTAGTTTGTGAGATATTGCATTTTGAGTGAAGCTACTTTTGTTATTGTGAAAAAAATGGAAAAAAAGGAATTTCGTGTGTTGATGAAACACTACTTTTTGATGAAAAAAAGTGCCGCCGATACCAAAATATGGCTTGATGAGTGTTATCCAGACTCTGCACCGGACGAAGCAACAATTCGTAAGTGGTTTGCAATATTTCGTACTGGTCATATGAGCACCGAAGACGATGAACGCAGTGGACGTCCAAAAGAGGCTGTTACCGATGAAAACGTGAAAAAAATCCACAAAATGATTTTCAATGACCGTAAAGTGAAGTTGATCGAGATAGCTGACACCATAAAGATATCAAAGGAATGTGTTGGACATATTATTCACGAATATTTGGATATGAGAAAGCTTTGTGCAAAATGGGTGCCGCGTGAGCTCACAATCGATCAAAAACAACAACGAATTGATGATTCTGAGCAGTGTTTGGAGCTGTTGAATTGCTCCCTCATCCACCGTATTCTCCAGATTTGGCCCCCAGTGACTTTTTCCTGTTCTCAGACCTCAAGAGAATGCCCGCTGTTAAAAAATTTAGAAGCAATGAAGAGGTAATCACTGAAACTGAGGCCTATTTTGAGGCAAAGGACAAATCGTACTACAAAAATGGTATCGAAAAGTTGGAAGATCGCTACAATCGCTGTATCGTCTCTGATGGCAATTATGTTGAATAATAAAAACGAATTTGGACAAAAAAATGTGTGTTTCTATTAAACGATACGAACTTTTCAGCCGAACTGTTAATCTCGAATAATTCAAAATTAAACTTTTCTGGAATGTTTGGTATAAACGAGTATCAAAGAGGATAATTCATAAGGCGCGTTTGCCTTTCTGATATTTTTAAAGTTCATAGCTCAGTAATCAGTGAAAGGATTTATATAATCTAACTACCAATAGAATCGACATTTTTCAACTTAAACGTGTACAGCAACAGCATTGAAGTAATTCAATAGTATACTATTGAAAAACCTGTCTCATTTGACCCAAGTCAACACCAGCCAATCAGAACGCGTTCTGAGGAAGACAACAAAATATCTGCTGCTGTGCAACAAATCGTACGAGAAAAATGTTCCGAACAGTGCTTAATATCGTAGTGAGTTCCACAATTTGGTCCTTAGTTAGTTGTTTATTTTAGCCCGGTTTTAACCTATCGGTCATTCACCGAAGGAATTTGGTCCTTTTGAAAGGCAAGAATGAATCTCGTACAGCATCCTGATAGTTTCTTTCAATGAAATGCTAATCCAAAATGAAATATTCGACATTAAAATTTTATATGCAGCTATTTTTATAACCGTTAGGACCGCCGATTAGTGAAGAAGCTACAAACGAAATCACGTCAAAAGAAACCTCTTAACAAAAATTGGATCAGTTTGGATTCTATCGCCACTGTGAGCAGATGTATTGTGTGTCGTTTGCAAAGCTAGTTTCGCTTCCGACAAGAGGGATTACGTCCGAGCTGCTAGTCGTTTGCATTGGTGAAAAAACAACGGAAAGGGGACAACGGTGGAGAGCATCACACAAACTCAGCCGTTCTAATGGCTCTAAAAGTTTTCTAAAGAACTATTAGGATTTCTTCTTCGCAAATCGAAGGTAAATAGCCTCAGTTTAGTGCAAATCTAGAAGAGTTTGATTATATTTGTGCACTTTTCGCTGTGTGAAATTCACAGTAATCGACATCAAGTGAAGCCTTCTTTGTTTTTGCGAAAAATGTGAAAAATGGGAATGCCTGGATAATTTATACAATTGATCAACTAATTGATATTCGGAAGTGTTAAGGAACATGTCAGTTGTTTTCGTATTGACGACATCCAGGCCCTTATTACCGGTGTCACTACACGGTGAAAACCAAGTGAAGTGACTGTGACTTATTATGGGTATCACTTCACGGTGGAAATCAAGTGAAGTGAATGTAGGTCCTTATTACGAAAGTCGCTTCTGTGACAAAAGTAATAACTTGAATGACCTGGATGTCATTATGAACATCACGCCACCAACATTTTGTTGAAAAAATTAGTTTTTCCCACCACAGTGATCACTTCACTATGCGTGATACTGGTAATAGGTAAAATCAAGTGAAGTGACATGTAAGTGAAGTGAATGTGAAAGTGAAGTGAGAACGGTAATAAGGGCCCCAGTTATGTCTCTGACATTACCCACTCGCCTTTTTATTATTGTCGTTTATTTTACCCCGGTTTGGATCTCCATTCGATGTAGTTTTGACACTATCAGTGGCAGTGGAGTTTCGACTATCACGAAACTCTGAAAACCACTATTCAAACTTTTTTTATTATTTCTGTTTCAGATTTCGGGATGGGCCAGGGCTCCTTAGCCCCCCCCCCCCCTCCTCTCTGGGTACGTGCCTGGTTTGGATGTAATGAGAATTTACTGTACATGGAATAATTTTGAGCATTTGGAACGTAGGGTAAATTCATTGTTTGTTTTTCAAACAATTTCAATTAACAAATAAGCTAGCTTGACAAAAATTTTTACTTGGGTAATGTCAGTGTTAATTTAATTGGTAAAGAGATAATTTTTTGGCACCCTTTTTACCCCGACTGTCAATTGAGTATTGAATATGTTTGAAAAAATCGTTCCTTAGTTAAAGTATACCGTTTAAAATTGTCGATGCGGCGAAGTAAGACCTGTTACTATTCTCTTAATGAAAATAACTAATTAGAACCATTTCCCATATTTAGAGGGGTGAAGGAAGTGTGTCAGTTTCATTCTTATTCACGTCATCCAGTTATGTCTCTGACATTATCCACCCGCTCTTTTTCGTTTGAATCAATTATTCCAATATGAGTTTGAATTAAAGAACAACCTTTCTGATGTCATTTTATCAACATCGTGGGCTGTACAAAAAAAAACTGCAATCTACATATTTAGTATCCTGCTTCTGGTTCATAACGGCTGATGCAATCTACTTCCAATCCTGCTTCTACGTTTCAAAGTTCCATTCAACATTCAAACATGCAAACGGGAGCATGTGTGCCTTCGAGCGAAGAATCCTTGGATAAGAATAAAGAATTGAATTCTATCTTTAGCATTTCATTTCAAACATTTCGCTGATAAAAGTTGGAATGAATTCTGCGAAGAAAAATAGGTATGAATAGTCGCACAGTCCTCCTCCTCCCCTCATTCCCATCCTTCCCATCATTCGACGAAACGTGGTTCCAAATCCAGTTGCATTCGACAGAAGCTTAGCAGCAATCTTCTGCAAATCCCCCCTCGAACGCTAATCCGGATTACTTCATTCGTCAGCCATGCAGGTGATTCAAATTGCTACACAGATTCCCGTCCCTTTCGTCATATTTCGGAATCAACAGTTGCCCGATTTGGTTGCCATTCGGGGTTTTTCTTCGAATGCCAAAATCCGCCCGTAAGCTAACCACACACCAGCTGGCTTACGTTATGAGAGACCTTCCAAATGCGGATAAAAATTTCATTCTTTTTCCCTGAAGGGAGTTCTTTTTTCACTGCATAGAAACCGGGGAGAGTACGAAAAAGATCATACAAACTATACCCAGATGAGAACGGATCTAGACCGAACCGGGCGGAAGGGCCTGAGCAGGATGGAATACTATCGAGCAGGCCCACATATTCACACGATTCTCCGACGCGGAAGGATGAGCATTTCATACGGCCCCTAAACTAGCAAACGTGATGCCTGCCTTCCCTCCTGGGACCTTGACCTCCAATGCGGTATCAGGTTTTTGTGTGCTTACTCTCTACGGCTCCAGTTTTAGCCCGTACTTGGGGCTTCCCAGCCGTAATTCTTTTTCATTGCAACCGTTTACTGAGTCAATAGAACCCTTGGGAAATCCGTATCCGAGTATCTACATACTACTTTCGGATGAGCTTGGATAGAGGCGATTTGTTATTGCCCTAGATGGACACCGGTCGGCAGAACTTCGTCTATCGGTAGCAGAAAGACTTGTGCGAGAAACTAATTCTGAACTACCGAGAAGCTCTAATGATGAACGGGAAAATCCGAGCAAATAATGGAATGGTGGTTCAAGCTTTGTTCGGAACGTTGAGAGCACAAAAGTGGTCGGATTTTGATGCACCAGAAACCATACGTGTTTGCATCCGTTCCCAGGGCTTGGTATCTTGGTTGTCTTATCTCCAACCTAATTCTGATGTTCCGCACCCATGCCAAACCAGCACACTCAGAGCTGCTGCTGGGCTTTATTTTCCACCTATATGGAATGCAACGCACGTCGTTCGGTTCCGACACGCATTTTTCCACTCTAACAACGAGCCTCTCTCTCTAAACCCACGTTTTAAATAATTGAATTCATTAATTCGTGAGCATGTGGCACCACTGCTGGAACCAAATCGGCTGTGGATTTGTAATGTCAGAACAAAACAGGAAAACGGCAACATTCTCCATTTCGACAGACCATCGACTTTGGTTGGTGAAAAAAAGTTCCTGTCAGGCAAGTTCTCATGTTCCAGTAAGCGTCACGTCCTGTCAGAATCTGAAGCGCCTAGGAACGTTAGATCTACAGCTACACAGCCCTCGTATGTTTCAAACCATTCGAAATGATTGACAAGGACGGTTTTTTTTGCACTTCGTATAAACTTCCTCACTACAACGAGCTACGCGCTCAAACGTCAAATCTGATCAAAGTATTGAACGCCTGTGGAAACGCCGCTGGAAGAGCCATCGCACAATAGTTTCGATTTAACTCGAGCGAATCGATTTTGACAGGCCAATTTCACCGCTTGCTATGTTGCTGAAGTCAACTCACTGCACACACGTAGGCTGTACACAGTGGGATAAAATCGAAAAGCAATGGTATTTTCTACTAGCTGACCCGTCGAACTTCGTCTCGCCCCAAAATTTGTTCGAATTTATGTTTTCGTACATCAGAATTGTGAAACGACTAAGTGGTTAACGTTTCTCTCCATTATTTTTCTGATTACTTAACTTACAATCAACGGAATTTGACACACATTTGCTTTAGCCCGAAAAGAAATATCACAAAAAATTAATGTGAAAATGTGAAATACTTCTATAGAGTTTCTCTTTTAGAGTTGTTCATTCGGTAGAGTAAAGCTTGCTTCATTTAGAATTGGAACAAACTTTTGCTCATATTGTGGCGCTCCTGGTGGACGGATTTGAAAGTTCTTGGCGCCCATGTGTCGGGAATTTTATCAGTTTCACGTATGATTTTTTACATTCCACGACTCGACTGTACTTTGTAAACAATCAACATGGAAGCCGAAAGAAGGGAAAAAATTGTGCACAGTTATTTGGAAAATCCATTGTGGTCTGCATCTAGGCTAGCTAAACAGCTGAAATTGCCCCAAAAAATGGTATGGCGCGTTATCAAACGGTGTAAGGAAACATGACGACGATTCGGAGTGGAACTGTTAACCGGAAACTACGTGGTAAGATTTTGAAGACGACTGAGAGGAATCCTAATCTGTCGGACCGTGATTTGGCCAGAAAATTCGGTGCTGCCCATAGTTCCGTGAGGGGAACTTGGCTCCGGAAAGGAATCAAGTGGTATCGAGCTAGCAAACAGCCAAATCGGACCCATACAACAGAATAGTGTGGTCAATATTCGTGCTCGGAAACTATATGACCAGGTGCTGACCAAGTTCGACGGGTGTCTTCTGATGGACGATGAAACCTATGTCAAGGCTGACTTCGGGCAAATCCCAGGTCAAAAATTTTACTTGGCAACGGCTCGGGGGATGTTCCAGCCAAATTTATATTTGTTTTTGCCGACAAATTTGGCAGGGCATTTGCAGCTGTGGCAAAAAAAACGAAAATTTTCGTTATAAATAAGACAATGACATCGGAACTATGCCAAAAAGAGTGTCTCCAAAAACGATATTTGCCGTTCATTCGATCCCACGACCATCCCGTAATGTTTCGGGCAGGTTTGGCAAGCTGTCATTACAGCAAAGTCGTTCAAGAATGGTTTGCAGATAAAGGGGTGCAGTTTGTTCCGAAAAACCTTATCCCACCCAACTGCCCCCAGTTCCGCCCTATTGAGAAATACTGGGCAATCATGAAGAGGAGACTCAAGGCAAAGGGAAAGGTTGTCAAAGACATCAATCAGATGACGACCTGGTGGAATAAGATCGCTAAAACGATGGACGAAGAAGGTGTGCGCCGCGTAATGAGCCGTGTTACAGGAGAAATTCGAGAATTCCTTCGAAACCGTGACGAATAATTTTATCCGTATTTTTTCTTAAAAGTATGAAAAAAAACGCTACATTTGTATAAAGAAAGATCTTGAATCCAATAATAAATAACTGAAATACAGGTATGAATGATTATGAATGAAATTCAGATTTTTTAAATTTTCTAACTGCTTCGGTTGCAAAGCAATGTCCTGCACTTCGCATCTAATTCGTTCCCAGATTATAGCACCTAAAACACTTAGCTTTACCCGCATCATAAAGCAAAATAAGTCGTTGTCGGAGATCCAGACAGCACTCCCACTCCACCCCACCGCAACATCAATTCAAAAGTCCAGCTCTACCTAGTCCAACACTGGCTGCAAATGTGGACACACAGTTGGCTGATCCGGATGCCACGAGCAAACCGGGAATTTAAACTAGATTTTATATCTTTTACAGAAAAATTATCTTCCTTTAAAAAGTGTGAACAGCGTTGTGTGGTTGTAAATTATCATTCATATTGCGATATCACGTGATCAAGTGGTAAACACAATCGATGACCGCCATTAATCGGTGCATCATCACAGCAATCGTTTGTTAGGATGTGAAAATACTGTCATTCGATTATTGGTTCTATTTAAGGTCAGAGGTAAGATTAAATGACACACAGAACGTGTTGGATGATTCTGCAGAACACGGATTTACACAAGCGTGTTTATATTTGATCCGGCCCTATAAATCCTCACAGGAACAACCTATACTCTCGTTCATTGTACCCAGATAGCTAAGCCACTAAAATTTTTCAAAAGTGCCCACCTTCTCTAAGACATCAGATCCATAAGCAACGTTGACTTTTGTTGCCAACATTGCCAGGTACACTGATTCGTCCGATTTACACCGATTTTGTTTACGGTATTGTCTTCCACATAGCAACACGGATATGCTCTCCCAAAACACCGACCATCCATACAGACAAACACAAGTTTCTTCTCCCTATGTTGCCCTCCTAAATAGAGCTCGGTCACAATTTCCTCGTGCAAGTGTAGTATAGATTTTTGTATGGATGTAGAACAAATATGCTCTTGTTCCCAACACAGGTTCCTAAATAAATGACCTGGCAACTCTGATTGCTGCACCTCTCT
Source organism: Malaya genurostris (assembly GCF_030247185.1). Lineage (NCBI taxonomy): Eukaryota > Metazoa > Arthropoda > Insecta > Diptera > Culicidae > Malaya > Malaya genurostris. The sequence continues at coordinate 23,953,623 of NC_080571.1, read as the reverse complement.
TCTCAAACTTCAAAATAAGTAAATAAAAATAAGTAAATTCATTGAAACGTTTCCTTAAACAACTCATCCGAACTATGTTCGAGTCATTCCTATTTTGGAACGATTTTGTCCCGTTTTCCGTGTTCAGCATTATCTATATATATAAAAATGCAGAGATCATTCTTTGTAATCGCATCACGTAAGAACCGATGGACGGATTGAGATGCTTTTTTTTTTGTTTGATCAGTTTTTACCCCCACCGGGTTCGTACATCAAAAAAATTAGGAAAACTTACCGGAAAAGTGGGAAAAACCAATAAAGTTATTTTGTATGGACAATGGAATTTTCCACTGAAAACGTCGCCAATGATTGCTAGATCTACAATTGATGTTTGGCGCGCAAGGAGATGCTCAGTATTTCGCCGTTGAAGAAAAGAATACTAGATCTTTGGAAAATCGTTTGGCGCGCAACGAGTAGATTTGGGTGGAGATTTTACATGCATGATTGATTCGTCATTTGGAAACACGTGCTTAATAGGGTATCAAAATCATTACTTGCCAAATGACTGTTTTAGCTATACCGTAAACAGAAGCACAAGTTCTAATGTCATTTACCAGTAGATGTAGTTAGATGAATTATGTTGGCCATCGTGGCCGTGAGTTGAACAAATAAAATTATGTAACGATTTTTTTACGTATCAATGATAGGATTCTGCTGTTGAAATAATGAGTTCAGATGAAAATATTTTCCTTGCATTTAGCATGCTGAAGTTTGTTCAGCCGATTCGGGTGAGTTTTCAAGAGTGGTTTACTTCAAAACGGATGGTATTCATGACATTTGTAAGCTGCTTAAGCCAAATCATTTCATTTTCCGAACTTTGGATTACTTGACGAATTACCATATGCGAATCGTGAATATCATATCTGAAGGAGAAATCGAGACATGTAAGAACCATTAGTTGTGAGATCTGCTGTTTTGTACACTGGCTTTAACGATAAGAAGAATACTGGTATAATCACTCCTCATGTTCACTCCGCTAGAACAGAATATTGATTCTCAGGACTGAATACTAAGCAAACCGATGTGGTGGCTCGACGAATGAGAGGCCTTCTGATACAATTCTTGAACGAATCCAGCGTTCATGTCAAAGTTAATGGACACAATATTTAATAAAAGGGTAATTTGAACTTTCGAATATCCAAGAATTTTTCATTTTATCGCTAATTCGTTAATCGAAAATTGATCCTGTCATTATCCTGCTACGAACATTCATCAAACACGACTAAGTAATATCACTAGCGGTGAAGCAGGTTATGGACAACCGTTCAAAATTAGTTTATTACTTTCGATAATCCCTAAGGATCTGCTATTAAATTTTTAAACGTCTCCAGTACAAATAAGTCTTAACATTCAATGACAAACAACCATCCCCGAGGGCTGCTTTTGGAAATTTGTGGGGTAAATTTAAAGTATTTATCTTGGTCATTTCTTTTTCATCCATCTGTTAATTTATTAATTTGTTTATTTAGGAGCAAGGGAAAAGCCTGCTGGAGCTGAGATTTTGGTTCTCCTTCTCCAGCAGGCATAAAACCTTCTCATCTTTTATATCAACAAATAACATTTGACCAAATGATACATAACGAAATCTTTAGTTACCGTTATTTAAACTACAAAGCTAACTAACAACTATTCATATCGTCTAATTATATAAATAAAACTAGCGGAAAAACATTCGGAGATAACGGGTTTTAATGGTGTTACGAGATAAATTGAAATCAAATTCATCAGAGCAAGTATTGAATACGCGGCACATACTCGAAAACGGTTCATTGAAGCCATAGTTAGTTCTAGCACGAGGAATTCTGAGAAAGGGATTAAACCGCAAATTACGCCGAAGAATGTCAAAACTTAGCTGTTGTAGGAGATCTGCACTATCAATTCGACATTGGATGTGGTCCGTGACGAAAACAGCTTTTTGTGTATCACGGCGGACAGATAGCAAATCGAAGTGTATGAGCCTACAACGATTTTCGTAGCTTGGAAGATTAAATGGATCTCTCCAGGGCAGGCGACGCAAAGCAAAACGAATGAACTTGCGCTGAACAGTTTGGTAAAATGGTGCCCAAACAACAACAGCATACTCCAGTGTAGAACGAACTAGAGCGCAATATAACGATTTCAGGCAGTATATGTTATTGAAATTTTTTGAAATGCGAAAGATGAATCCTAGCATCTTTAATGCTTTAGAGATTCTATGTGATCTTTGAAACTAAGTTTTGAATCTAATAACACTCCTAGATCCTTATTTGATGTCTCCCGTTTTAGTACAGCTTGCGAAATAGTGTAATCATACATGATCGTGGTTCGTTTACGAGAGAAGGAGATAACGAAACATTTGAAGGCTTTTATAACCATTCTGTTGACGTTGCACCAGTTAAAAAATACATCCAACTGTGACTGCAAGAAGTTTGAGTCTTTCAGATATTTGATGAGATGAAACAGCTTGAAATCGTAGGCGAATGATAGCTTCATGCATTGCAATGCGAAATTTAGATCATTTACATATAGCAGAAATAGGAATGGTCCTAGATGGCTTCCCTGAGGAATGCTAGAGCTCACGATGAATGATGGAGTAACGCAGTCGCCAATTTTCACGGTCATACTACGACCAGTCAGATATGATTCAATCAAATCCATCATCCCACATGTCAAATCTTTAGTTTGAGAGAGATCTACAATCTCTGTTCAATACACTGTTTCGAAGGATGAGATGGCAATTGGTGCATTTGTTTAGTTTTTGCGTAACAAAAGCATTGAACATATCCACAATAATTCTTGATGTTGGATATGAATTTGTCGTAATTCGTTTATTGTAAGCCAAGTAATCAGTAAAATAATGGAAAGAAACATTAACGTTTGACAACTCTGCTGTCCGAAAACACAAATTTAAAAAAATAATTTCAGGCGAGACGAAGTTCGACGGGTCAGCTAGTATATTATAATTATAATTGATTAAATCTAATTTCAATATTTGGCTTATTTTAACTTTTCTCTTTTGAAATAGTGTGAATGGAGCATTACCGCGATTCGCATGGCATTCCCCCTGATGGCGATTGTTTGTTTGGTGCAATTATTCATCAGTTGTATGGAATTACTCCAAATAATCATCATTTTAGTCCATATAGTTATGGGCTTAGGCTCAAGGTCCGAGAAGAGATATTAGTTTCCATTGATACTTATCGAGAGCAAATAGTTGGCCCCGCACAAGAGACAGCTGGTGGAGAATCAATATCTAAACCATACACTCACGCCTACATCAATCAACTCGGATGTAACGGTTTCTGGAGTGGTTCGGAGTACATTTTAGCAATAGTTAATCATTTCAAAATTATTGTTAAAGTTTATCAAAATAAGGCCTGCATCAGATTCGAGCCCATTGTGACTGCTGATACCAGCGTCCCATGTTATCTATGAATCCTTAACGAGGAAATGAAGAGTAAGGGGAGAGAGATCACTATGATAGCATAGTCTGGATTAGACCAGCACAATATTGCCTTGGTTCGTTGGGTATAAACGACACCATTGAGTTTTGGACCTTCTTGGGCAATACAAGCCCTCATGGCTACGAGCGGTAGGTAGTTCAGCTGATGGTCAAATTATGTCTTACTTAACACTCATTAGATTCGCCTAAGTCAGTGAATTCGCTAAAAACAAAAACCGGAGAGTAACAAAGCTAAAAATAAAAAACCTGTTTTAATCCACCTAGTGGTGTAATGATTCTCATGTACATATAATATTGTGGTATTCCATTCAAAATTTATCTCTTCGATTTTTGAAACAAACCAAGAGATTGTTTGTGCATTAACTAGTATAACATACATAATAAAACAGCTTTGATTGCGTGAGTCATCCACATTTCCACAAACCAAAGAACCGACCACCAACTAACATGACACACAAACTCTTCTAGTACGCACTCTAAATTACGATTTAAATGTTTGTTGTATCCGAAAATATTTTAAGTGACGGTGTACAATATTGAACACACTTTACCCTATAATTCCGGAACCGGAAGTCGGATCCGGATGAAATTCAGGAATTCCGTATGGGACCACGAGACCTTTCATTTGAATTCAAGTTTGTCAAAATCGGTTAAGCCAGACATTGCTCAGCTCGATGAACTGAGTCGAATGGTATATGACACTTGGCCCTCCGGGCCAATTTTCACTAGTCGGTTTTTCAAGTGATTGCATAACCTTTCTATATGAGAAAGGCAAAAACGGAGAGTAACAAAGAAGATTAGGAAATACCAAATGAGGTGGTGGGGGCATATCCGACGACGCATTAGTTTTCATCCCCTTCGAGTATCAACACGTTTGCGTCCATCACGACTACGTGCTTGTTGTCCGGGACATACATGGTTGGACAACATACGGCAGAATAAATGTCGTTATAATCTAAGCTATAACAGGTAGAAAATATTAGCTACAAATAAAGAATAATTCAGTTCGTGCTGGCATCTCATCAGACGCAGTCGACAATTGCTTACGGTCGAGACGATAGAAATAAAGACAATACAGTGTAGTGAACAATAAAGTGTATGAAATGGGCAAATACGATTTAACAAAGCCTGAAACTTGGCCTACAAGGCCAAATTCAATTTGTATTGATTTCAAGTGCTGCAAAGTTAGACCAGCAGCAACCGAAATTGAAATCTTGCTTAAGGAACGAATGCATCTGAACGTTACTGATGTAAGTGAGATTCAATTCAATAAGGCGTCTAACTGTGTGTAGGTGTGTACATTATGTTCAAACGTGAAAAAGATGCAATTGCATTTGCTAGGCTTACTTGTTCAGGCTGTGAACCAAACATTGGCGGTTCGATTGTATGGGACTTAGGGGTATTATTATTTGTATTTGCCCGCATCCAAACCTTTATTCAGCACGACTTCACCATCACTGAAAATCAATAATTAAACTACTTATTTCACTAGAACTTTCTAAAATTACTGAAAAAAACACTTTTTATTAGAGCAACACATAAGCACTGTATTTTCTTCTCCAGTGATGCCAGTTCTCCCACCGCATCCTGGATAGTGTTCATTATCATAAAAAGAGAATAAAACAAAAATGATTTATTTTCACTAGGATGTCTTTTTATCTCTACACGGTTCCGCCCTCTGAGCACCACACCGTACATAAACGCAAAAGCGGTCGGTATTTAGTTCCGGGTCTTTACGCACTTAGAATCTACAAGAATACATATTATTAGTGAACAGAATATGTAATTAAATACAAAATTAGTAAGCCAAAAAATTCTCAATTCCGAACTAGATCCGCAGTCGACAATGAGAGCTTTAGAGTTTCTCTAGATTGGGCTGGTGCAATGAAGAAACCGAGAACGATTACCTTGAAAAGATAAACAATGGTAACTAGGGTTACTTTAACTGTTATTTTGAAAACAACAATTTCTCTGACCGCGTTGCCAATTTTAAACATTTTTCACAAGATACCATTTTGACATTACCAGTTACTGAGGGGTAGCTCGATTTACGATACAGTTTTAAAAACGAGTGGCAGGTCGTGTCGTCGGTTATTTTCTATGTGCATCTAAAATGTTGGTCATTGAGGGGTAAACGTATTTTTGTGCGTATGACGAATAACCAAATTTATTTTTCTTTGCCATCAGTTGCAGTTCAACATAAATTTCTAAGGGTATAGTCAAGCGTGTTCTAGTTCTAGAAGGATAAATTATGTCAGGTTTTTAAATTTAAACTTGATAATTATAACAAAAGAAACTGGTATTCCCACCAGCGCTTTTTTCTTGTTCCAAATAAAGAAAATAGAACGCCATGCCGAGGAACTGCAGTTCAATTTGATACTGATTAATTTTGATACTGGTCGATCAAAGTAAACACGAAGGGTGCCTAAGCTATTTAAAATTTGAAAGGACGTCTTCAGAAGTGATTCCAGGGCGCGGAGTAAAAGGGCGCAACTCATTATTTATGTTCGAGGTATTGAGAGTACAAATTAGTTCGGTCCGTTTTCAAAAGATGGCTCTGGCTGTAATGAATGTTGGGTAGTACCACCTGCTGTCGATAGTTTCAAGAGGATAGACCAAATACAAATCCCAATACCCCTAGGTTCCATACAAACAAACCGCGTTTTTTTTTTGTCCATAAAATGATCAGTTTACCCTAGCCTTCTTTTTTATTCAGTCCTGACAGTAATCAGTAATCAGTAATCGAGAACCGGAGAACTTAGTAATAGTGTACTTTTATTAGCCCCTTGTTAAAAAGCGTCTAAAGAACTATTAAGTTTACTTTCATTGCAAATCAAAGGTTAAAGTCATCAGTTTATTGCAAATCTAGGATAATTTGATTAGCTTCGTGCAATTTTCGCTGTGCGAAATTCGTTCCAGAAAACTGTTGCGAACAGTGTTTGATATCGTAGATAATTCCACAATTTGGCTCTCAAAATCGACTTTCAAATTCTATATTTTGCTATTTTTGTGGCCGTTACAAACAAATTACATGAACAGAAAGCTTTTACCCCAAATTGATTTAGTTTGGAATGAATCGGCAGTGCGAACAGATATGTTGCGGTTACTTCGCAAAGCCAGTTTCGCTTCAAACAAGAGCAATTGCGTCTTACAGCTTCTGGTCGCGATGTCAAGCAGCTTCTGCATTGGAGGAAAAGCTGCTGGTCATTTGCGTGCAAGTAACTGAAAAAATACATTTAATCGACCCGAAAAATAAAAAATGATAATCCGAAATGAAGTAGTCCATCCTAAAATTCAATACGTTGGTATTTTTTGTAGCCGTTAGAAGCGCTCTTTTGAACTTTTGGTCTATTATATGTTCATTGTTCGCAGTGCGGTTTTCGATTTAAACAAGTGCAGAAAATTCATCAAAGTATGAATACAACGGCCAGAATGCATATACAAATCGACAGTTTTAAGCGCCATAAAAATGAACGTGTCATAATAGTTAGTGTCTCCACATAGAATCAAGCAAGGAGTTATTTGAATATCCTTATATACATTAATTTGATTTTATAAAATCGATGTTCAATCAAAATTAGTGTCGTCACTAATCCACACGACGTCCAACTTCATTGGTGTCACGACTCGGCGCGGCACTGTAGGGAATGGCACACAAGCATGTGGCAGATTTACTTTGTGCGCCGTTCGCCATACGAAAAGCAACCGATTTGTTCGGAATTTAGTTTTTGCATTAACTGACGGTCGTCTTGCCTTTGTTCTTACTTTCTAAAAAGCATAAACGACGTCTCTGAAAGCAGTCCAATCTTTTACCTCGGCAATTTTTATTTAAGCATTTCAACAATTCGGTGTCATTGGAAAATATCGTTTTTTTCTAGCCAACAAGTGCTTCTTGAATTACGTTGCTCTTTCCTACGACTCATTTTCCAGACGCCGTGGCCAATCGCCACGGCGTCTGGAAAATGAGTCGTAGGAAAGTGAATGTGAACTGAATGACAAAAGTTCTGCTCTCCCAGAAATACGAAACAGCTGTATTCAGTATAATCACCCTGCTGATCTCAGACATAAACCAACAGACAACTGTCAAACATGAAAATAAAAAAAAAACTACCCGAACGATGTCTGTCGGACAAGTGGTGAGACTATGCTGCGGTCCAGTGTTGCTCAAGGCTGTTGGCATTATGAATTTTCCGACTAGTAGAACTGGTAAATTTTGCATCTGTTTTTTAGGTTCTAAATGGATTTGTCATGCTGAGATCAATCTTCATAACAATTCGATAACACTATTAGTTTTTTTTTCGACATTCGCATCAGTGCATCCAACTGTGCGGAAGTCTGCTGGTTAAACACCATTGAAACTCGTGTACTGCGTGACTGACCGATTTATTTCCGCTCGAGAATCGAATCGAGCACATTGTAGCTCGTTGCAGTTTCGACAAGTTTCCACATCCAGCACACTCTTCGCAGCACTCTTCAGCATTTCCATCCTTCCTTCAGCTGCAAATGATGGCTATAGTCGGGAAAAACCATGCCAACCGGCAAACCCCGTTTCGCCGCCACCGCCTACTGAGAGAACACTCTGCGCTCCTTCCGTTCGACACCATATCGTGGTTGTCAGTTAAGTGCTGATAAAACGGAAACGTCAATCAGGATCAATTATAGTGTGTGACTTTGATGCGGAAACAGCCGGGGGTTTGAAACATGGGAGGCCGTATCTGCTGCCTGTCGGAACTGTCGAAAAGTTTCAGTGGCCTTCCTATAGGACGAAGGGAAATTAGTACTTGGGATTTCATCTGTACATTACGACTTATGATTTCGGCATGTAAATCATTTCAGAATAATATCCGGATAAAAAATTTGATGGCAAAATTCTTTGTTCACGAACTATAGCTATTCCAATTGGGAACCTCACCCCAAAATGAGTGTTGCGAAAATATCAAATAATCGAATATCGCCGATGAAAATAATCATGCGCGATTTTTGGCATCGATTATCACTAGCCGATTACTCGATGAAAGTATCCATCCAGCTCAACATTAGTACAGTGATGTTCCATAAACTCATGCATGATAATGAAATGACAATCATTCAATATCATTCTCACGATTATCATTCATGTAGCGCATTTTCACTGAAACTTGATGATGTTCATTGAGGTAGGAGAGGTTTTGAAAACAAATTTCAATTGAATCTATATGAATATGAATCGGTGTCGAATATCGATGTCCCAAGTTATTTTGGCTTTTGGCCCAAGATGGCGGCTTTTGGCTCGTTGAATTTTCTTAAAGTTATTATAATATGGGTATTTTTCCTAATGAAAGGGTGTCATCTACCGATGTCAGAAGAATCCGAGATGGTGGCTTTCGGTTCGTCTAAATTCTTCAAAATCTCGGCAAAAACCATAATGTTCAGAGATTTTACAAAGATTGAAAGCCGCCATCTTGAGTTTCGTAATGACTTCTTTTACTTAATAAACGGATTTACGCAAATTGGAATTTTCATCGCAAAAAAGTTTTCCTTACGTATAGTGTTGGGTATAATGTGATGGATATTTTTGGAACGAAGTTAAGTTGCTTCAATACACAAGATGGCGGCTTCCAGTGCATTGATGTTTCGCAGAACCCGTAACAAAATGAATATTCCGGTCATCTTGGATTTTGAAACATTTTCAAACAACATCCATTTTCTATCCATCAAACCCGTTCGGCTTGTAACAAATATTGATGAACCGAAAATCGTAATTTTGTAGTTTGAAACGTTTTCTGCTATTTACTCATCAAACCCGTTCGAAAAATATTCATTTTGTGATGGTTTGTGAAGATTTCTGATTCTGATTTGAGATTTCAATTTCAGAACTCATGAGCAAAATTTATTATTCGAATTTCAGACCTGCATTCTGGAACTAAATGTTAGAACTGACTTCTGAACCAGAATATAACTCCTAAATTCAGTTTCAGAATTCATTTCCAGAATTCAGAACTTGCATACTGGAACTAAATTTGAAACATAGTTTCTGGAGCTAGATTTTGAAGCTAAAATCAGATCCATTATTAAGGTTCGGAATTTAAGTTTAGAGTTCAGTTCTATAGCTTAATTCGGAGCCTGGATTTTAAAAATGAGTTCCGTTCCATTTCTCGATCTAGTTTTCGAACCAGATCTTTTCAACTGAATTCTGAGCCTGGACCAGATTTCGAATTTAGTTCTTGAATCCAGTTCAAGAATTCAATCCTGACCAGGAATTAGAAGAAGCATATTCGTTTCATTCGTGTTCATTTCATTCCGTTATGTCTTTGACATTACCCACCTGTTTGGTTCATGTCAATAAATTCCCATTGGAAAAAAAAACTGTTTCAATCCACCTAGTGGTGTAATGATGCCTTTCTCATATCAATCATACATATGATAATACTGCGGTGTTCTTCAAAATAATTTTCTTCGATTCTTAAAAAAATCGTCTGCTAATAAAAACTATCAATTGGAGAAGATTTGAGGTCGATTTAGAATTTTGTCGTGAATACGACTTACTTTACTATGGGGCGCCTTTTCAAAATTAGCCATATGGAAGAATGGGCAGAACTTAATCGTGAATATCTCGACTTGTATTAATGGTAGCAACATAATTCTTTCACCATTTCATCAAAAATATGATCAGGAATTCAGGATAATATTTTGAACAGTGTGCGATAACCACAAACAACTCAAAAATTAGGTTTCTTAAAATTTGAAAACAACGCGGAAAACACCTTACTTTCGCTTGGGTTTTTCGCGCAAGGACGACGATTTTGAGGTAGTCAGACACATATCTTCAACTGAATGCGTATAAAAGGGGAACCGTGGTCGAAAATCGATCATTTCTTTTCGTGCGTTCGATGGAAGCAGACGTCGTGGGAGTGGAATCATCAACCAGCAGCGACGGACCAAATTGATTTCCTCAATTTGGTCCTTGTGAATGCTAGAACCGAATCCCTACAGCATATTGATAATTTCTTTCAATAAATTATGCAAATCCGAAATGAAATAATCGACAATAAAATTCTGTATGCGGCTATTTTTATAGCCGTTAGGACCGCCCATTAGTGAAAAAGCTAAAAACGAAATCACATAAAAGGAAATCTCTTAACAAAAATTCAATCAGTTTGGATTCAATCGCCACTGCGAGCAGATGTGTTTTGTGTCGTCTGCACGCTTTCGACAAGAGCGATTACGTCACAGCTGCCAGTCATTAGCATTGGAAAAAAAAACAACGATGGAGAGCATTGCACAATATCAGCCGTTCTAATGGCTCTAAAAGTTTTCTAAAGAACTATTAGGATTTGTTGTTCGCAAATCGTAGGGAAATATCCTCAGTTTACGGCAAATCAAGAACAGTTTGCTTAGATTTGTGCACTTTTCGCTGTGTGAAATTCACAGTAATCGAGATCAAGTGAAGCCTTTTTTTGCGAAAAATGTTCCAGAGTTTAATGTCGTAGAGAATTACGCAATTTGACTCTTCTGAATGCTGGAAACGAATCCCTACAGCATATTGATAGTTTCTTTCAATAAAATATGCAAATCCGAAATGAAATAATCGACATTAAAATTCTGTATGCGGCTATTTTTATAGCCGTTAGGACCGCCCATTAGTGAAAAAGCTACAAACGAAATCAGGTAGAAACAAGCTTCTCAACAAAACTTGAATCAGTTTGGATTGTATCGCCACTGCGAGCAGATGTGTTTTGTGTCGTCTGCACGCTTTCGACAAGAGCGATTACGTCACAGCTGCCAGTCATTAGCATTGGGAAAAAAAAACAACGGTGGAGAGCATTGCACAATATCAGCAGTTCTAATGGCTCTAAAAGTTTTTTTTTGTTTCTATTATAGAGGCTTTTTAACATTAATGTCATTCACCTCTTCGGGCCAGAAAAACTTTCTAACCCTATGTGCGGGGTTGGGAATCGAACCCAGGCGGGCTGCGTGAAAGGCATCGACTTACCCATCACGCTATACCCGTCCCCATGGCTCTAAAAGTTTTCTAAAGAACTATTAGGATTTGTTGTTTGCAAATCGTAGGGAAATATCCTCAGTTTACTGCAAATCAAGAATAGTTTGCTTAGATTTGTGCACTTTTCGCTGTGTGAAATTCACAGTAATCGAGATCAAGTGAAGCTTCTTTGTTTTTGCGAAAAATGTGAAAAAGGGGAATGCGTGCATAATTCATACAATTGATATTCGGAAGTGTTAAGGAACATGTCAGTTGTTTTCGTATTCACGACATCCAGTTATGTCTCTGACATTACCCACCCGCCTTTTTTTTTTACGGTTTTTCGTCCTTTTCAGTGATAGTATAAAACACACTTTACCCTATATTTTGGGTTCCGGTAGTCGGATCCGGATGAAATTTAGGAATTACGTGTGGGACCACAGGACCTTTCATTGGAACCGAAGTTTGAGAAAATCGGTCGCGCCATCTATGAGAAAAGTTAGAACACATATTTTCATTTTTTTGCACATTTTACCACATAACTCCGGAACCGGAAGCCGGATCCAAATAATCGTCCTTATTCTGAATAACGACGTATTGGTTTTTCAATCGAATATGTTTCGGTCGAATCCTAGCTACCTTTGATTTTTCTAGCGTTATTAGGAATACGAATAAAATACGATCGAAAAAACGATACGTCGTTATTCAAAATAAGGGTGAATATTCAGGAGTTTTGTATGGGACCACAAGACCTTTCATTTGAATTTAAATTTGTGAAAATTGGTTCAGCCATCTTCGAGAAAAGTCAGTGCAAAAAAACGTTACATACGCACATACACATACCCTCAAACATTTGCGTACTCGACGAACTGAGTCGAATATGACACTAGGTTCAAAAGTCGGTTTTCAAAGTGATTGCATAACCTTTCTATATGAGAAAGGCAAAAACTAGGATGGGTGGATAATGTCAGAGATATAACTGGATGACGTGAATACTGATAAAATGGATGGTTTAGTTTCTTTGATGTTAAAGAAACTGAATTCTGGACCAAGACTTTTGGAGCTGAATGCTTGAACTTAATATTGGATCTGGATTCAGTTTCCGAAATCATTCCTGAACGTATAATTTGAAATCCGAACCTGAATTCGGAATCTCAATTTTGATGCTAGCTTCTGGAAATAACACTGAATTCTAGAAATCATGTATTTGGATTGTTGAACTGATCACTGAATCAGGGTCGTCGGCCGTCCAGAATCGGATTTTCTTTCGATGCTCTGATTGCCAAAATGTTGTATAATAATACCGGAACGGGCGTATCTGGTGTCCATAAAGTGCAGCACGATGTCCGTTTTCGACGAGACGGAGTTCCTTTCTTTGAACGCGCACACTTCTGAACGGAGTTGCTTCACTGTTTTTGCCATCACGGTTGGAGTTCGACCGATAGAGCTGTTAAATTTGGTCTGCTGACTCGTGGGTTACTATGATTGATGCTGCGTAGAAAAATTCGTCGGTACTGGTGAAGGTAAATCCATGAAAAATAAGTAATTTTTGTGTATTTTGTTAAATGTAAACGTTATCACTGAGTTCCGGATCTGATCTCTGGGTCTGGATTTCGGCAGTACTCAATTCCAGAATTCTAGAACTGAATTGTAAATCTGAAATCCGGATAAGGATTTTGACATTGAGTTCAGACCTGGGACTTAAGTTAAGTTCCAAAATTCAATTTCAAAATTCAGATCCAAGCCCAGAATTATTATTTTTATTACTGTTATACCGTTTATTTATATCCGTTCGTCGAGTGGGGTATCAAATAAGACAAAAATCTAGTTACAGCATATAAAGTTGTCGCGAAATTCAGAATTCATTTCTGATATTTAGTTCAAGGGTCCAAGTCCAGAATTAAGTTTCCGATTTCAGTTCCAGATTTCGGTTCCAAAATCCAGTCCTAGAACTGAAAGTTCTGAAATTCGGTTTCAGTCTAGAATTCTGGACCTCGATTTTGGTCAGGAACTGAATTTTGGATAAAAATCTGGTCTTGGATTCTGAAACTGAAACAGAACTGAATTTTGAGATTGGATTCTGGACCTGGATTCTGATCTGAGCTGAACGAGTTACAACTACACAGGTCCGATTCATTTAATGTGGATGATTATTGTTGATGATTTACTAATGTCGGACATACCTAATCCAGGGTTGCCATATATACAGATTCATCCGAATATAACTTACTAAAAAATGACACATGTAACGCCTCGAAACGCCTATGATTCACAAAAAAGTAACGCATGTAACGCTTAGTAACGCCTATAACTTACTAAAAAATAACGCATGATTCACAAAAACGTAACACATGTAACACTTACATAGTAACGTCTATAACTTACTAAAAAGTAACGCATGTAACGCTTCGAAACACCTATGATTCACAAAAAAGTAACACATGTAACGCTTAGTAACGTCTATAACTTACTAAAAAATAACGCATGTAACGCTTCGAATCATCTATGATTCACAAAAAAGTAATACTTGTAACGCTTCGTAACGTCTATAACTTACTAAAAAGTAACGCATGTAACGCTTCGAAACACCTATGATTCACAAAAAGTAATTCACAAAAAAGTAACACAAGTAACATCTATAAGATACAAAAACAGTAACGCATGTTACGTTTCGTAACGCCTACATTTCACAAAAGTTACCCATGTAACGCTTCGTAATGCCTATAGTTTACAAAAAAGTAACGCATGTAACGATTTGTAACGCCTATAGAATTTATAACGGTTTTTAACATTCATAATTTCCACAAAATAAGTCATATGATTTGTAACCTTCAATTTAAGAAAATTATCGTAGTCAACGCTTTCCATCTTCATAACCTAACGCAACGCTTCCAATCTCACGATAATTTCGAGTGAAACGGTTCGTCAAATGGAACATTGTTCCATATTGGGGAACGGGTATAGCGTGATGGGTAAGTCGATGCCTTTCACGCAACCCGCCTGGGTTCGATTCCTCACCCCGCAAAGAGGGGCAGAAAGTTACCTTAAGATTAAAATTAATCGGATTTTTAATCGGAACAAAAAAAAATCCATAGGAGCTTTACTCAGACGTTGACTCAGATATGCCTCAGAAAACTTCGTAACGTAGGATAACGGGTCCCGATTTCATCTCGTTTATAGGGACGTTATCCAGATTTAGCCACAAAAATCACGATAATTATTTCTTTTTTCTGGTTAATTCGCCTTGCTTCACATTGGGAATTGATTTACATTTCTTGGAAATTAAAATAATATTCAAAAAAAAAACTGCTAAAAACACTTCTGATGTGTTCACTACTGGGCTCCTAATTTCATCTCAAAGGTTTTATATTCATTCTAACGTTTGTCCTTTAATCATCCTATAAATTAGCAATGGCGACAGCAATCAAAACAAAACATTGCACTATTACACTCTCAGGTTCAAAATGTCAGAATTCTTCTTAAAAAGGGTATAACGCATAATGACTTTTGAAAATTTTTGAGTCATTTTCGTTTTAAATTAAAAATTTGACTGTGCAGTTAGTTTGGTAAAACAAAGCAAGAATTGTTACTGTTTAGGCATTAGGAATTCTAAAAACAAAATGAAGAGCCAGAGATGCTATATATACAGATTTATCTGTATTGTATAGGTTTTTGCGTTCGCATACTGATTCAAATCAGAGTACACATTTTATACAGATTTCCTAAATTTAATACAGATTTATACAGGTTCATAAAAAGTGAGAAGTAAAAAAATTAGACTTTTTTCTCTGAGTATCGATTAGTATTTGCTTTTTGATTGGTAGTGATTCTTTAAAAGTTTATTAATCAACGAACAAATCACATGTTAAAATGGAAATCTTTTGCGCAAATATTTGATGAAGAACACTGATAAACATTTATATTTTAAACCAATTTGAACTGATTCATTTTATTAGTGAAAACATGAAAATATCTGGCATCTCTGTGCACAGCCGATGAAACACACACATACTTATCAGCGTTATGTTGACATATAGCGGAATGAAACCAGTGCTACTAGATTTGCCACAATGGTTATTTCATTAGTATTTAGCACGCTCTTTCTCGTGATTTTCGATGCTGAAACAGTTTTATTGAAATATAAATATTAACAATATAATTAAACTAATGTCACGGATACCAAAAACATACTTGTTGATGATAATTTGAAGAAGGAAAACTATATTTTTTGTAATATTATGAGATAACTTGGCAACTTTGCGAAACCAAATGAGATGAAAACAAAGAGCGATCAAGAGAACTAAGTGAAAACTTTCATCTCATATTTTTGAAGACTTTTATTGCTAGTCGGGTTTGAAGTTTTTAATTGGTAATTAAACAAGTGGCAAGTCAACATTACTAATTATGAAGTCAGCCAGCACTCAATAGTAGTGTAATTGTACGAAATATTGATAATGTTTTGAGACGAATCGATTAGTGGATATTCAGAAACATGACGAACTGTAAATCTTGAGACGAAAATGTGTCCTAAATTGAAAAGTGAGGTTGGTTTAAATGAAAAAACGATCACCGAAGAATTTAAAACCATTTCTCCCAATGGGAAAGTGTGCCAATAGCTTGAATAATCATTTTAAAACATTTCACAGTTTAGTTTAGGTACGTTGTAACATATTATTCATGTTCAAAGTAATAAGATGAAGGGATGAGATGGAAATAGAAGCTCAGATGAAACAGGGAGCCGTTACCCTACATACTGAAGAATCTTTATTTTTTACCAAATTCGAATCAATATACAGTGTCCATTGAGACGCAGCTATTAAGTTATTTGTTGTCTTCAGAGTTACCAGTAGAATGAGAAATTCATAAAAGTATATTGTCGTGCTGACTGTACTTTGACATTGTACCGCTTATAATTAAACGTGTCTGTAACTTGATAGTAACTCTAGTCAAATCTAAGGTTACTAGATTTCAATCGTATTCGATCGAAAAAACCCCATACACTGTAAATTCAGAATAGCTCATCACCACCATCGTTTGGGAAAGGGTTAAACTGGGTAAACAATATCAAAACTTTTCCTTTTCGCAAATTTCGACGACAAACAATGCCATTAACCCAAAAGTAATAGTATTCGAGAATTCTTCCCACAAATGACTCCCCGAACCCGAATGAAGGTTCGTCAATAAATCATGTATCTTTTCGTGAACAGACACAATAAACAATCGCAATAAATCGCATTCTTCATTGCCGCAAAGCCAAGCCCCGGAACCATCCGGAAATTTTGCAGTGGATGAATCGAATCAACATCTCCGGGTAACGTATTCGCATATAAATTAGGGTTGTATCTTGCGATGTTTCTTCTTCCACTCAGCTGCTAACAAGATGAAAACAACAAAGCTGATTTGGGAAATTAATTCCTCTTTTACCATGCGTCTCCACGGAGTCTGTTCGCTTGGTGTTTTGTTTCTCTGCGGCGATATTAATTACTACCTAGCGTCTTAGCGTTCAAACGAATCTCAGAATTCAAGCTTAAATCATTACTTTTTTACCGTTCTTCAAAGTTCTTCAGTGCCATTGAAAAAAAAGAAACGGAAAAGTTCTTTCGTTTGGGTGCGCGCGAACCGCACAGGTGAAACGTTAAAAATAACTAAAACCAATTGTTCGACGGACAACAAAATATGAGTTGTTTATTTATTCAACGTAACCGTCAATCTCCGAACTTTAGTTGGAAAACGGTTTTCGAATAATCCCAGCACCGGCATTCACACATACATACATACATACCGACGATGGCGGCGCCCCAGTTGGCGATTCCCCAACTGCAAATATTTTATTCATATCCGCTTTCATAGACCGACCGACCGACCGATGGTCGTGATATGCTCGGGTTTCGGGTATTTCCAAACCATTTTGTCATTTTCAGATACCCTCGGTTTCAGCCGAACAGTGTTGCGGTCTATTGTGAAGCATTCCAGCACTGGAGGGTTTTGAAAGTGAGGTTAAATATCGAACCGAAGCAGGCCAGACAAACAGGCAGACAGGACCAAAGCATAATTCACCGGCTGTTGTTGTGCTTTGTAGTAGCCCGATAGCCCTACGGAAAATTATTTATTCATTCACCAAACCGAAAGGATTTATTCAAATGATTGTTTTGATTTTACTAATACCAAGTGCCGTGAAATTCTCCAGAGAGATTGACTGTGTGCGATTTGATTCCAACAACCCGTTCCTGAAATGAAATGAAAGCAATGAAAGAAAGACTAACTAAGTAAGCCTTGAGTAAATTTACGCCCAGCGTCGTTCGATTTTTCGATATGTGAAAGGTCAAATTCGTAGCCAATTGGTCGTACGTGCAACGGGCAACCAACAAGTTCCGAAGGAAAAACTTTCAACCTAGCAAACGAGACTCTTAACAGAAATTGAATAGAACAACTCTCCACCCCCCCACACACACACACATTGCTCATCACCTCAAGACCATCATATCTTGGGCACCTAATCCTAGCGCTCACACGTCAAGAGCCCTCGGGGAGGGTTTGTGGTTCACTGCAGCACTGGTTGGTGTTCTTCGATGGCCACAGAAAAAGAGTATCCATCACACAAGGACGAGTAGGCCAAAGATGGTTCCCAGATCGGAGGAAATTTGATTAATGAATGCGATTAAGAGTGCGTCAAATGGCAACGATATGTAATCCATCAACGGCAACAGAGAATAAAACAAGTTCCATTTGCACGCTTGTGGTGAAAGTAGGGATAAATTTTTTGTGTGTTTATTCTCGTTAACGAAATCAACCGGAACGGAGAAGGTGAAGCGAGGCAAGCAAACAGGAAACAGCAGCTTGTTCCGGTCTGGCACGCTTGTAATTGATTCGATTCTGCTCATGTAGAACAATTATTGATTAATTCAGTGGAAAGCCGCCTTGGGGTAAGAAATTTTGCACCTACCAACTTAATGGTGGTCATCAATCTGATTCAGGATGGGGGGGACTATCTTTAATACATCGAGCAAACATCGCAAAAATGATACTGATTCTAAAAAGTAATCGTAATTTGATAATTATTACATCGCCAAAAGCATTACCGAAAATACCAGAAAGAATTCTAGAAAAACTAAATGTAGGGTAACGGCTTCCTATTTCATCTGAGCTCCTATTTCCATCTCATCCCTTCACCTCATTACTTTGAACATGAATAATATTTTACAACGTTCCTGAACCAAACTGTATAATGTTTTAGCTATTGTCATACTTCCTCATTGGAAGAAATGGTTTTAAATTTTTCGGTGATCGTTTTTTTCCATTTAAAACAAACTCACTTTACAAATTTGGGCACATTTTCGTCTCAAGGTTTACAGTTTGTCATGTTTCTGAATATCTACAAATCGATTTGTCACAAAACATGATCACTATTTCGCACAATCTCACTACTATTGAATGCTGGATGACTTCATAATTAGTAATGTTCATTTACCACTTGCTTAATTAACGATTAAAATTTCAAAAATTACCCGACAAGCAAAAAAAGTCTTCAAAAATATAAGATGAAAGTTTTTCACTTATTTCACTTGATTGCGCTTTGTTTTCATCTCATTTGGCTTTTCAAAGTTGCCAAATTTTCTCATTATGTTACAAAAAAATAGTTTTCCTACTTCAAATTATCATCAACAAGTTTTTTTTTGAGATCCGTGACATTAATTTAATTATATTGTTGATGTTTATTTTTCAATAAAATTGTTTCGGCTTCGAATATTACCGGAAAGAGCGTGATAAATACTAATGAAATAACCATTGTAGCAAATCTAGTAGCACTGGTTTCTTTCCGCTATATCTCGGGTAATTTTTCAAAAGGGCGTATAGTATTATACTAGTAATTTTCACAAAATCAGTCAAATTTTCCAATGAAAATAACGTAAAAATACTACCATATCGAGTCCTATACTGAAAAAAATTGACCTAATAATTTTAAAATCCAATTACAAAAAATAACATTTATTTTTTGAGAACAATTTTACAGTGTCTTTTTTATTGAAAACTAAACTAAACTAAAAGTCATTATCATCCAAGAATTCAATGAATCTCAATTTGAGAGGAAGATTTCACAGAATACTGGTTGCCCGATATTTGCAAAAAGTACCAGTATTGAACAAGAAAAAGTTTTAGTTAAAAACACTTCTGTTTTCCCTAAAACTGTAAGCCTTACAATACATGGACGATTGAAAAGGAACAGAACAACCTACCTTGGGACAATGTTTCGTTTAATTCGAAAGTTGTATTATTTTGTAAATTTACCTTATGTTTTGAGAACCGATTTTTTTCAGTGTTTAATTCGACTGCGCAAAATCGTATTCGGAGTTGACAGCGTGAAGACTTTATTACAGAAAGCCACTTTGCTCACTTTATTTTTCCAAAATTGGTCTAGACCATCTGTTGAAAAAGACTAAACATTTTTACCATGTTTTTTTTGGAAATAATTAGAGTAAAAAACGATAAAAAAACTCCGGAACCCAGTTTCGGAAGTACCGGAAATAGTGATAAGAATTTCTAAAACGGAACTCACTCACATTTCTTTGAGATGGCTAAACTGAGAAAAGGTATTCCGGTACTACAGACAAAAATACCTGTTTTACTCCACCTAGTAGTGTTATGATGCCTTTCTCTTATAACTCATGTTTCCATTAATATTACTTAGGGACTCAAAAATAAAACTTTTCTTTGAATATTGAATAGAAACAGTTTGAACAAACAGGAAAAGATTATTTGGGAATACATTTGCATAACCTTTTGAATTTTCAACAGGATTATGGATTCTGTACCTGGACCTGATTTTCACCCAAGTTAGTAGGAATTCATCGTTTTTTTTTGCATTTTCGCTCTAGATCACAGTTAAAAATTTTAAACACATCTTAACCTGTTCTTCCATAACCGGAAGTGAGATCCAAACAAAGGTAAAAAACTAATGTCTATTTTTGTAGGCGTGACAGTTTCTCTTTGTTTACTTTCTCTTCTATTAATTACCAAGCGGTTTCCACGTTTATCACACAACTCTTTGCATAAAATGATACCCGAAACTTTCGACTTTCAAACCGAACAGTGATATCAAAGAAAATCTTTTTAATCACATCACAATAATTGAAAGAGAGAGCGATTAAAGAAAAACTGTCGCTTGCTCATACGCCCTTTTGAAAAATTAACCGAGATATGTCAACATAACGCTGTTATGTATGCCGGCTTGTGAGGAATTTTGGAAACCGTCAGAAGGCTGGCTGCATTCAGGCTGCTGTCAAATTTGTCCAAGCGAAATTGCGTCATTATCTCGCCGTACGTGCCTTGTTTATTTCCCTCCTCCTTTTTTAGTTTTTTTTATTCGACTTCATTTGGTATTCGTCAATCTCGCATGTACATACAAGAAACGAATCTTGAGACGAGGTAAATAAGATTAAATTATGGGTATGTTTGGTAGTGAGAAAGCAATATTATTGACAATAACATTTTCCATTATTAGTATATATGAAGGGCAATAACTTATTGCCTTTCATATGTACTTTTTATTAAAAAAAAAGAACCAAAACGCTAAAAATGTAGAACCGATTTAATCTTGTATGGCAAGAATCCGACAGAAAAGGAACCGTTAATAACCGCTAGGCGAGATTCTCTGCCGGAAACGGTTGTTGCATTGTTGTTCTGCCGGAATTCTGGTAGAATTC
This sequence comes from Malaya genurostris, assembly GCF_030247185.1. Classification (NCBI taxonomy): domain Eukaryota; kingdom Metazoa; phylum Arthropoda; class Insecta; order Diptera; family Culicidae; genus Malaya; species Malaya genurostris. The sequence continues at coordinate 23,932,481 of NC_080571.1, read as the reverse complement.
CTCAAAAATGGCTGGCAGATATAGCCAGCCGTCTGGGGGGAAATAGGCCGCCGCGTGCAAGTGGGTGTGTGTGCTTCATCGGCTGTGCACAGAGATGCCAGATAAAAAAAAATACACTAGCGTTAAGTGAAATGTTTGAAAATGATTATTCAAGCTGTTGTCACACTTTCTCATTGGAAGAAATGGTTTTAAATTCTTCGGTGATCGTTTTTCTTTCATTTAAAACAATCTCACTTTTCAATTTAGGACATATTTTCGTCTCAAGATTTACAGTTCGTCATGTTTCTGAATATCCACTAATCGATTCGTCTCAAAACATGATCACTATTTCGTACAATTACACTACTATTGAATGCTGGATGACTTCATAATTAGTAATGTTGACTTGCCACTTGTTTAATTACCGATTAAAAGCTTCAAACATTACCCGACAAGCAATAAAAGTGTTCAAAAATATGAGATGAAAGTTTTTCACTTAGTTCACTTGATTGCGCTTTGTTTTCATCTCATTTGGTTTCGCATAGTTGCCAAGTTTTCTCATTATGTTACAAAAAAAAAGTTTTCCTTCTTCAAATCATCAACAAGTATATTTTTAGTGTCCGTGACATTAGTTTAATTATATTGTTGATATTTATATTGCAATAAAACTGTTTCGGCTTCGAATATTATCAAAAAGAGCGTGTTAAATACTTATGAAATAACCATTGTGGCAAATCTAGTAGCACTGGTTTCTTTCCGCTATACGTCAACATAGCACTGTTAAGTGTGTGTATTTCAACGGCTGTGCACAGAGATCCCATATATTTTCATAGAAAATATGTATCTGTTCTATCTGTTTTAACTAATAAAATGAATCAGTTCAAATTGGTTTAAAATTCTAATATAAATGTTTATCAGTGTTCATCATCAAATATTTGCACAAAAGATGTCCATTTTAACATGTGATTTGTCCGTTGAATAATAAACTGTTGAAGAATAACTGCAATCAAATACTAACAGATACTCAGAGAGAAAAGTCTAACTTTTTACTTCTTACTGTTTATGAACCTTTACAAATCTGTATTAAATTAAGAAAATCTGTTTAAAATCTGTAATCAGATTTAAATCAGTATGCGAACGCACAACTCTATACAACACAGAAAAATCCGTATAAATGGCATCTCTGGTTCTGCATTTTGTTTTTAGAAGGGCTTATGCCTAAATAGTAACAATTCTTTTTATTTTGTTTTCGTCTTTCTCATATAGAAAGGTTATGCAATCACTGTGAAAACCGACTTTTGAACCGAGGCCCGGAGAGCCGAGTGTCATATACCATTCGACTCAGTTCATCGAGTACGCAAAATATCTGTGTCTGTGTATGTGCGTATGTGTGTATGTAACGTTTTTTTGCACTAACTTTTCTCGGAGATGGCTGAACCGATTTTCACAAACTTCGGTTCAAATCAAAGATCTTGTAGTCCCATACCAAATTCCTGAATATTATTTGGATCCGATTTCCGGTTCGGGAGTTATGGGGTAAAATGTGTAAAAAAATGAAAATATGTTTTCTAGCTTTTCTCATAGATGGCGCGACCGATTTTCATAAACTTAGGTTCAAATAAAAGGCCATTAGGCCCTTTTCAAGGAAAATTCTGACATTTTGAACCTGAGAGTGTAGTAGTGCAATATTTTGGTTTTGATTGCTGTCGCCATTGCTAATTTATGGGATGAATAAAGGACCAACGATAGGATAAATAAAAATCCTTTGAGATAAAATTAGGAGCAGAGTAGTGAACATATCAGAAGTGCTTTTAGTTGATTTTTTGAATATTATTTTAATTTCCAAGGAATGTGAATCAATTCCCAACGTGGAGCAAGGCGAATCTAGCAAAAATATGAAAACAATCGTGATGATTTTAGTGGCTAAATCAGGTTTTTAAGGTAGCGTCCTTACAAATGAGATGAAATAGGGAGCCCTTACCCAACCAAAAATTTTGAAATATCAAATATTCTACCAAAACAGCAAAAATATTACACCTATCAAAAATACTTACAATACCAAAATCCAAGATACTAAAAGTACCGAAGATGCCAATATACCAAAAATAGTAAAAACAGCAAAACTATCAAAAATGACACAAATAGAAAAAAGAACTTGGAACAGGTAATGCCACAAACATAATCGCGAGATTAACGTAGGACTGCATTCGAGATGATTTGATACCGTTTGACCGCTTGAGATTTTGTAGTCCTGAAAATGATGATTCGGTTTTGGAAGATTGCATTTGTTTTTCATGAAGTAGAGCGTCATTTCAAGTTATTTGTAAGCTTGAGCCTTGACCTAGAAGAAATCATTACAAGTCGTACAATCGCTCACATATTTCAACATTTCATAAATATCAATATTCGTGTGGAAAAAACTTTCAAAATGCTGCCCGGGATTCATTTCTGGCATTCAAAAGGGGCCAAACTGTGGAATCCTCTACGATATTAAACACTTTTCGGAAAATTTTTCTCGAACGAGAAGCAGTCACATGTTAGCTTGATTTGCGCTCGTTTGGTGCGAATATCGCACAGCTAATCAAATTATTCTAGATTTGCACTAAACTGCCTATTTTTACCTTCAATTTGCAACGATTTGCCCTGAGCTTGAGTTGCATAAACTACTAGAACAAAACACCATGCGTTTCCTTCTCTCAGAACTTGATGGGAGCGCATGGTCGATTGTTATTTATTTTTCAGGAAATATCAAATATTGTGGTCGTCTACATTTTTCAAAAATATGAAAACATACCACTTTAACATATCCCAATTTTTTTTTTATTTGTCACTAGAAAATCCGGAGTGGTGCAAAAATTGAAAGAGAGAAAAAATATGTTAAAAAATTTTCAAGAATATTTCAATGGACGAAATACATCTTCAAAAATTTTGAAAAAAACTTGCTAATCTTCCCCATAATGCCTTAAACATACCTGATTGCAAAAATTGCAAAAATTGCAAAAATTGCAAAAATTGCAAAAATTGCAAAAATTGCAAAAATTGCAAAAATTGCAAAAATTGCAAAAATTGCAAAAATTGCAAAAATTGCAAAAATTGCAAAAATTGCAAAAATTGCAAAAATTGCAAAAATTGCAAAAATTGCAAAAATTGCAAAAATTGCAAAAATTGCAAAAATTGCAAAAATTGCAAAAATTGCAAAAATTGCAAAAATTGCAAAAATTGCAAAAATTGCAAAAATTGCAAAAATTGCAAAAATTGCAAAAATTGCAAAAATTGCAAAAATTGCAAAAATTGCAAAAATTGCAAAAATTGCAAAAATTGCAAATATTGCAAAAAATTTCCGAAAAATTGCAAAAATTGCAAAAATTGCAAAAATTGCAAAAATTGCAAAAATTGCAAAAATTGCAAAAATTGCAAAAATTGCAAAAATTGCAAAAATTGCAAAAATTGCAAAAATTGCAAAAATTGCAAAAATTGCAAAAATTGCAAAAATTGCAAAAATTGCAAAAATTGCAAAAATTGCAAAAATTGCAAAAATTGCAAAAATTGCAAAAATTGCAAAAATTGCAAAAATTGCAAAAATTGCAAAAATTGCAAAAATTGCAAAAATTGCAAAAATTGCAAAAATTGCAAAAATTGCAAAAATTGCAGAAATTGCAAAAATTGCAAAAATTGCAAAAATTGCAAAAATTGCAAAAATTGCAAAAATTGCGAAAATTGCAAAAATTGCAAAAATTGCAAAAATTGCAAAAATTGCAAAGATTGCAAAAATTGCAAAAATTGCAAAAATTGCAAAAATTGCAAAAATTGCAAAAATTGCAAAAATTGCAAAAATTGCAAAAATTGCAAAAATTGCAAAAATTGCAAAAATTGCAAAAATTGCAAAAATTGCAAAAATTGCAAAAATTGCAAAAATTGCAAAAATTGCAAAAATTGCAAAAATTGCAAAAATTGCAAAAATTGCAAAAATTGCAAAAATTGCAAAAATTGCAAAAATTGCAAAAATTGCAAAAATTGCAAAAATTGCAAAAATTGCAAAAATTGCAAAAATTGCAAAAATTGCAAAAATTGCAAAAATTGCAAAAATTGCAAACATTGAAAAAATTGCAAACATTGAAAAAATTGCAAAAATTGAAAAAATTGAAAAAATTGCAAAAATTGAAAAAATTGCAAAAATTGCAAAAATTGCAAAAATTGCAAAAATTGCAAAAATTGCAAAAATTGCAAAAATTGCAAAAATTGCAAAAATTGCAAAAATTGCAAAAATTGCAAAAATTGCAAAAATTGCAAAAATTGCAAAAATTGCAAAAATTGCAAAAATTGCAAAAATTGCAAAAATTGCAAAAATTGCAAAAATTGCAAAAATTGCAAAAATTGCAAAAATTGCAAAAATTGCAAAAATTGCAAAAATTGCAAAATAAAGGAAAAATTGTGAAAATTGTAAACAATGCAAAAAATGCAAAAAATGCAAAAAATGCAAAAAATGCAAAAAATGCAAAAAATGCAAAAAATGCAAAAAATGCAAAAAATGCAAAAAATGCAAAAAATGCAAAAAATGCAAAAAATGCAAAAAATGCAAAAAATGCAAAAAATGCAAAAAATGCAAAAAATGCAAAAAATGCAAAAAATGCAAAAAATGCAAATAATGCAAAAAATGCAAAAAATGCAAAAAATGTAAAAAATGCAAAAAATGCAAAAAATGCAAAAAATGCAAAAAATGCAAAAAATGCAAAAAATGCAAAAAATGCAAAAAATGCAAAAAATGCAAAAAATGCAAAAAATGCAAAAATTGTGATAATGCAAAAAAACTAAATGCAGAGAATTAGAAAAAATCGAGGTAAAATTGTAAAACATGCAAAAAAAGCAAACACCTGCAAAAAAATTGTAAAAATTTTCCAACAAAATGGAACAAATCGCAAAAAAGAAACAAAATTGTTGCATCATTCGTGTCGTGACTATCGGATCGATCGGACGTAAATTCTGCTTTCTCCAATCGCGTGGTGAATTGTTTTATTCCGTTATCAAGGTCATTTCGTATTCTATTGTGTGCATCAGTGCGGTCGAGTGATAGTTCTAATTAATCCGTTCTCAAGGCCGACTGTGAGCTTGTGTAAAGCAGCACTGCGTGTGGTACCGTTAGCCAGCGCCAGCGCTGGGCGCTGCGTATATATCGTTGTACATTAGAAACAGTGATAAATATATATAGTGATAAAAAGATTGGTTTCATTGGACAGTGTAGTGAGAGACTAAAAACAAAGTGCTTTTTCCTCAAAGAGGTTTTTTGCACTTTATTGAACTGGAGTATTCACCGGTCGCCTAGGACCGGGCCTTGTCGGCCGATCACCCTTCGAGAGCTAAAGCTAAGTATTTTTTTTCTTTTTCCCTGTTGTTCAGTACCATTAGATTTTTATTGCCCCCTAATATTTACCCGCACGGACACATTTCCGTGCCATGACAAAAGGCACAGAACTGCCTGACCTTCCCCTAGATGATCAAATGGATGCTTCTGATGGCAATAAATCTCGCATTAGAAGCTATCCCGATGGGCTTGCACTCTCGGCCGGACCGTATGCGGTTTACATCCGGACCAAAGCGAATGGTAAAAAATTGAACCTTCTAAAACTTTCTAATGACCTGTCCTCGCGATACAATACTGTACAAAAAATTGAGAAAGTACGCCCGGACAAGCTTAGGGTCTTGTTAGCCAATGCAAAACAGGCTAATGAGATCGTTCGAAATGAGAATTTCACGCGGGAGTATCGCGTATACGTACCAGCTCGCGAAGTCGAGATAGACGGCGTGATCACCGATCCGAGTCTGACTTGCGAGGACGTTCTTAAGCATGGGGCAGGCGGTTTTAAAAACCCCCTACTCAAGAACGTTAAGATACTGGACTGCAAGCAATTGCGTTCAGTATCGACCGCTGAGGATGGGACTAAGTCCTATATCCCATCAGACTCGTATCGGGTGACTTTCGCTGGCTCGGCTTTGCCTAATTACGTCCTCCTGGACCGAGTCCGTTTACCTGTTCGTCTTTTTGTGCCGCGGGTCATGAACTGCACCAATTGCAAACAATTGGGACATACAGCATCCCATTGTTGCAATAAATCCCGGTGTATAAAGTGTGGAGGGAGTCATGCGGATAACTCCTGCAGTGGAGACAATGAAAAGTGTCTCTACTGTAAGTAGGGGCCGCATGACCTCTCTGATTGTCCCGTGTACAAATTGCGTAAGGATAAAATGAAGCGTTCACTTAAGCAACATTCCAAACGCTCTTTTGCAGAAATGTTGAAATGTGCTACGCCACCTACCGAAAATCCTTACGCTTACTTGTCAACTGACGAGAGCGAATATGATGACCCCCTCGAAGGTACATCTTCGGCTGTCCCTCATAGCTCATCAATTAGAAAGAGAAGAAATAAATCTTCTCAAAAGCTCCCTAGTAAGGATTCGAAGATGTCCTCTGATGGGTTCCGAAAAATTACAACAACTGGTAGTGATGGCAAAAAACCAGAGAAAAAAGCTCCAGGCCTTGGAAAATTAAATTCCGAGCAAGAATTTCCATCACTTCCTGGGACTTCAAAACCCCCGAAAGTCCCTAAAGATCAGTCAGAAAATTTACCAAATACTGGGTTTGTTAAATTCTCTGATATTGTGGACTGGATCATGTCTACTTTCAATATTTCTGAACCTCTTAAAAGCCTGATAATGGCTTTTATTCCCACAGTTAAAACATTCTTGAAGCAGTTGACTGCAAAATGGCCCCTTCTTTCAGCGATCGTATCCTTCGATGGCTAAGACATCCACCGAGGTCACGGATACAATCACTGTTATACAGTGGAATTGTAGAAGTATCATCCCAAAAATAGATCCTTTCAAATTTCTAGTAAATAATCTGAAATGTGACGCATTTGCATTGTGCGAAACTTGGCTAACTTCTGAAATACCCTTAAACTTCCACGATTTTAACATTATTCGTCTGGATCGAGATGATTCCTATGGAGGAGTACTTTTGGGGATCAAAAAGTGCTATTCTTTCTATCGCATTAACCTCCCCTCGATACCAGGTATTGAAGTTGTCGCATGTCATGTTACAATCAAAGGCAAGGACCTTTGCATTGCTTCCATCTACATTCCTCCAAGAGCCTCGGTTGGGCATCGGCGGCTCAATGATATCATAGAGCTTCTTCCCGCACCGACGTTGGTTTTAGGAGACTTTAACTCACACGGTACGGGATGGGGCTGTCTTCACGACGATAACAGATCAACTATGATCCATGATATCTGCGACAACTTCAATATGACAATCTTGAATACGGGAGAAATGACACGAATTCCTGCACCACCAGCAAGACCAAGTGCGCTGGACTTATCCCTTTGCTCGACATCGCTACGGTTGGGTTGCACGTGGAAGGTAATCCCTGATCCCCACGGTAGCGATCATCTGCCTATCGTAATTTCAATCGCCACCGGATTAAGACCATCGGAAACAATCAATGTTTCGTATGACCTCACACGAAACATTGATTGGAAATGCTACGCAAATTTGATATCTGAGAATCTAGAAACAACACAAGAACTTCCTCCGGAGGAAGAGTATACGTTTATGGCTGGCTTGATTCTCGACACCGCGACTCAAGCTCAGACGAAACGTGTACCCGGCGCGAAAACTAACATCCGTCCCCCCAACCCGTGGTGGGACAAAGAGTGCTCAGAATTAAACGCGGAGAGAACTGCATCATTTGTCGAGTTTAGGAAAAACGGAACACCTGATAATTTCAGAAACTACGCGGCATTAGACGCTAAAATGAAAAGCTTGATTAAAGCGAAGAAAAGCGGTTATTGGCGTCGATTCGTAGACGGATTATCGAGAGAAACATCAATGAGCACTCTTTGGAACACAGCCCGACGAATGCGCAACAAAAACACCACAAACGAAAGCGAGGAATATTCTAACCGCTGGATATTCGATTTCGCTAAAAAAGTATGTCCTGACTCGGTTCCGGAACAGACAATCATGCGCGTCGCTTCATCAAACAGAAACGAAACACCTTTTTCGATGGTCGAGTTCTCACTTGCGCTTTTATCGTGTAACAATAAATCTCCGGGGTTAGACAAAATCAAATTCAACTTGTTGAAAAATTTGCCTGACTCTGCCAAAAGGCGCTTATTGAATTTATTCAATAGGCTTCTTGAGGATAATATTGTCCCACATGACTGGAGACAAGTAAGAGTTATCGCCATTCAAAAACCAGGGAAACCTGCCTCCGATCACAATTCGTATCGGCCGATTGCTATGCTTTCCTGTATCCGGAAATTGTTCGAAAAAATGATTCTGTTTCGTCTAGACAATTGGGTCGAGACTAATGGCTTACTTTCAGATACACAATTTGGTTTCCGCAGGGGTAAAGGAACGAACGATTGTCTTGCGTTGCTCTCAACAGAAATTCAAATGGCATTTGCTCGTAAAGAACAAATGGCGTCAGTTTTCCTAGACATCAAGGGGGCTTTTGATTCAGTTTCCATAAACATCCTATCTGAGAAGTTGCATCAGCATGGTCTTTCACCAATTTTGAATAACTTTTTGTATAATCTGTTGTCCGAGAAATACATGTATTTCGCGCATGGTGATTTGTCGACAATACGATTCAGTTACATGGGTCTTCCTCAGGGCTCATGCTTAAGCCCCCTTTTATACAACTTTTACGTGAACAACATTGATGAATGTATCAACACATCTTGCACGCTAAGACAACTTGCCGACGACAGTGTTGTGTCTATTATAGGACCCAAAGCTGCCGATCTCCAAGGACCATTGCAAGATACTCTTGCCAACTTATCCACATGGGCTCTTCAAATGGGTATCGAGTTCTCTACGGAGAAAACTGAGCTGGTTGTATTTTCAAGGAAGCGAGAACCAGCACAATTACAGCTTCAACTAGGGGGTGAAACCATAGCTCAGGTCTTCACATTTAAATATCTCGGGGTCTGGTTCGACTCCAAAGGCACCTGGGGATGTCACATTAGGTATCTGAAACAAAAATGCCAACAGAGAATCAATTTTCTTCGTACAATAACCGGATCATGGTGGGGTGCCCACCCAGGAGACCTGATCAGGTTATACCAAACAACGATATTGTCCGTGATGGAATACGGATGCTTTTGCTTCCGATCCGCGGCGAACACTCATTTCATCAAGCTGGAAAGAATTCAGTATCGTTGTTTGCGTATTGCCCTAGGTTGCATGCAGTCGACTCATACGATGAGTCTTGAAGTACTGGCGGGCGTCTTACCGTTGAAAAATCGATTCTGGGATCTCTCATATCGATTGCTAATCCGATGCGACATCCTGAATCCGATGGTGATTGAAAATTTCGAAAGGCTTGTCGAGCTCAATTCTCAAACCCGTTTTATGTCCTTGTATTTTGATTACATGGCTCAGAATATTAATCCTTCTTCGTTTGTTTCCAATCGTGCTCATTTCTTGGATACTTCTGATTCTACTGTGTTTTTCGACACATCCATGAGAGAAGAGATTCGTGGAATTCCGGAACACGTACGCCCTCGAGTGGCCCCTAATATATTTTATAATAAATTTAGAACAGTCAACTGTGAAAAGGTGTTTTACACTGATGGATCAAACATCGACAGGTCCACAGGCTTCGGCATCTTCAATCAAAACATCACCGCTTCTTACAAACTCAGTGATCCGGCTTCAGTTTACGTCGCAGAATTAGCTGCTATTCAGTACACCCTTGAGATCATTGAAACCTTGCCCAAAGACCATTACTTCATTGTGACGGACAGTCTAAGCTCAATAGAAGCTCTCCGGGCAATGAAGCCAGGAAAGTATCCCCCATATTTCCTGGGGAAAATACGGGAACACTTGCGAACTTTATCTGAACGGTCTTATTTAATATCGTTAGTCTGGGTCCCTTCGCATTGTTCCATTCCAGGCAATGAAAAGGCAGACTCATTGGCTAAGGTGGGCGCATTAGAAGGTGATATTTATGAAAGACCAATCTGCTTCAATGAATTTTTCAGTATCTCTCGTCAGAAAACTCTCGAAAGTTGGCAAACTTCATGGAGCAATGGCGAACTGGGACGATGGCTGCATTCCATTATCCCTAGGGTATCGACGAAACCTTGGTTCAGGGGGATGAACGTGAGTCGCGATTTCATTCGTGTTATGTCGCGGCTCATGTCAAATCACTACACCTTCAACGCACATCTCCGGCGTGTTGGGCTTGCGGAGAGCGGTCTCTGCACCTGTGGCGACGGTTATCAGGACATCGAGCATGTCGTGTGGTCGTGCGTAGAGTATCGTGACGCCAGGTCGAAGCTACTGGAATCCCTTAGGGCCCGAGGTAGACCGCCTGAGGTTCCGGTTCGGGATGTGTTGGCGAGTCGGGATAGTTTATATATGCTTCTCATATACCAGTACCTTAAACACATTGATATACAAGTGTAATGTGTTTATCCTCGTTCAGAAAGTATAAACTCCACCTACAGGTTCGACACTAACATCCGCCCGATTCTCTCGATCCCCGTCCCTGTCCACCATCTTCATTGGAACTAACAAGATCTTTTTTTGTCACTAACTTTTTCGTTACCCCTTCCCTATCTCTTCACCATCTCGATGGCAACTAATTAGATCTTTATCGTTTTCAAACATTTTGTTCCCACATCCCCTTTTTACCCCGTTTCCACAATATTTACTTTTTTTTCATTCTCTTCCGTAACATCACCATCATCGTCCACGGAAGGCCGCCCCAGTCGAAAACCAGCATGCGGGCCACCCGCCGGGCCTTCGTAGCCTGGGGGTGTTTCCCGCGGACCCACGCGGACCGAAGGATGCGGCCAACATGGATCTTCGCCAACGGCATATGGAAGACCCTCATGCGATATTCAATTCACCGGCCACTACCGATAGCTTCTCGAGAATCCGCTACCGCTACATTACATAATGATACTTTTCTAGTTTTAAGTTAGTCGTAATTAAGATTAGTAAATACCCTTGGCATCTTAGAGCTTAAGCAGTGTGCCTTAAAATTATACTATAATATTGAATAAAAAAAAAAAAATTGTTGCATTTTGTTTTTGTTTTTTTCGATTTGTTGCATTTTTTTTTGGAAAATTACAAAATATTAAAATCGGGACAAAATTGCAAACATTTGTAAAAAAATTGCAAAAAAATAGGAAATATTTTAAAACAATGCAAAATAGTAAAAATGCAAAAGTTCTCGCTAAAAAAGTAAAAAAACTGTATTGGAAATTCAGTTCTGAGAATCATGAATAAACCTAAAAAAATGTCAAGAGAGTTAACCTTTATAATCTGAGTGTTCTTGGTTCAAGTCGCGCTGCTGCTATCGATCTTTTGTTTTTTTTTCATTCGATTTCAATCTATGTAATTTTTAAATCACACAGCATGTTCTTGAATATAAATTTGTGTGAAATACAACGCTCCATTTATGTGCGTTTGAAGATTTTTTCGAACTGCGTAAGGTTGTAGACGACACTCTCTCAGCTTGCTCGCGATATCTCGGTCGATTAACTATTATGTTAGTACAAATTGATTTAATCACATTTAAATATTTCGCTTACTTGGCGTGCGGGTAGTTCGAATTTTCGTGATGTGTGAGCAAAATTTTGAAGCGTTACTTCTCTGGCTGCGATGTCATTTTTGCAACTGAAATTTTTCTGCAAATTGTTTTGCAACTGAAAGTGTAAACAAACCATTGACAAAGATTTTCCGTTCGGAACACTTGTTTCAGTCATGCTTAGTTGTGATATCAAGGGCTAAGGCCCAGCATTGTACAACATTTGGCACGTGATTTGACAGCACCGAACATCAACTGTAATCCTGTTCGGTCTTCCTATGAATAAAATATTTCAATTTTTCATTACTCAAAACCCTCTGGATTCATGCAGGTATAAACTAATGAAAACAAGTTAAAATAATAATGAGTCCCGAAGCCCCAGGAAATAGTGCCTGAATGATTCCCAATTAAAAGACGCATTAATTACTCAGGATTTAATGAAACGTTCGTCATAATGTTAGTTTTAAACGACGACTGCAACATTTCCCCAAATTGCCACTAGATTATTATTACCGCATTCGATGTTTTTGCTATTGAAAAATAAAGTATTAGTTAACAGCCTACGCAACATGCCGAGGGGTGTGCAAAACAAGAGAATTCACTTCCGACTCGCAATCAATGTGATAATAAACAGGTGAGGCAGAATACATTGGTTGTCTCTATTGTAAATCTATGCAGAAACTCGCTAGAAGTAAGTTTCGAACGGTATGGTGAAAGTTACTCGGTTGACAAAATCAAAATTCAGTCCACAAGCTGTAAAACTCTGTTGCCTTACCTGCTTCTACCTCATTGGATCACAATACGATACAGCTATGATTCGCTCGGACTCGGTGCTACGGTTTGATAACTGATGCAACAGGTTTAAAACCTAAATTAATAGGAAATTGAAATTTCGACGTGGTCGTCGGCGTCCTCCCCGCTACCCACCTACCTTCCAACCTATCTAATATTTCACGATTCATTTGGGTTCTGCAGAAGCAACCGACGCCGACAATTCAACCGGCCACAAATGGACCCAACAATGGCAGCTTATTGCATTCATTATTAATCCATTAATTTCCATTTCGCAAACACCAGCAGCAGCTCAGCGAGATCAGTTTCCTTCTATGATGCGTCCCCTCATCCAACTTCGCACTTCATCCAGCTGGGAACCGGTAATTGATGGCCTCTAGCTCCGGTCATAGAATCCGGAAGGCGGCGGCGTCGGAAACCGCAACTGACCGGGCAACGAGCTACTCTCCTGGATAATATTATTGTCCATTGTTCAGCCAGACCCACCGGAAACGAGTCTTGATTCGGGAGGTTGTTTCAATTTCCATCGTGTTGCCATTTCGAATGTTGCCATATTCGAATAATTAAGAGCACTCGTTGTTTGACGAATATTAATTACACTGGCAGTGATGTCATTAATCTGTTTATTCTCGAACGAAAGCAAGATCAAACGAACCGACATCGGAGCGGTTGTTGAAGAAATTCTTCTTTAATTCGGTGGAAATTGATTAGCACTTGCCAAGTTGATATGCTTTACCCGTTTTGTAGATCTTTTCGGCTGACAATTTCATTAATTTCGGTGCTTTGCCGTTTGTTTGGAGCAAACAATTCTGAAGTTTCAACTCCACCAGTCACCAGCCTACTCAGGTGAAATGGATCCAAGCAAACGCACTCTCACTCTTGACGTCATGTTCTACGGAACAATTTACACGCCCGATCCCAGCAGGCCTTTTCCTAAACAATTGTACACGGGGAAGTGATTTCATCTCATCATCACCACTCATCACGTCACGTCCGGTTTTTGACACAAGGAAAAGGCTGTGTCAGATTTTCTCGGAAATTTAGTTAACAATTATGATAACGGTTCTAGCAAGTCTTCAGTAGATGAGTAAAGATGGGATGGTGGTATTGTTCAAGGGTTTTATTTGATTCATGCTGGTATGGAGCCTACAAACAACACTCAATTCAATGGAATGCTTCCGGGAAGAGCAACCCGCTGTTGGGGGCCACCTGCAATGCAAAATTATTTCCCTGGGTCTATGTAAATTTTTCGACCGGAAGCTTGGAATTTCCTTGATCGACATGAGTTATTCGTATGAATGCGTTCCATTCTACCTATTAAATAAGGCCTTTCTTCGTTTGTAGATGTAACATTTTTTATTAAGATGGTGATTTTTTTTTCTTATAACCAGTCAGTAATTGTTTCTCTTTAATTTCTTTGTCTTTTCAGTTAAGGAAAACCTAAGTGAAGCATTCCACGCTCCAGTTCTCGAAATACACCGACAGGAGAACAAGAACGAGGAGTGACAAACCCTCTCGTAGTGACAACAATTTCGTGCCGAGGACCGCCATGACATCGCCATTGCCGCTGCTCCGTTCGTTCTCGACTGAAAACCAAAACCGTGACTGGTGTAAGCGATTTTCTCTACGTGCCAACCGGAAGAATGTCACCGATGGAAGGCTGGTAAGAACAAAAGATCGAAAGGACCGAACAACCGAAGAACCGAAGTGTCGTAAAAGTGGGCCTAAGTGAGGCTTCAGTTTCTCGGGAACAAAGCAGAAGCGTGACGGTAAACTGGGAGGCTCTACGAGCTAATAATTGAAAACAAATAGCCTCGGTTACCAATTACTACCGAGACAGCGACGACCATCTCCGATAATTGAGTTTACATTTTACCTTGTCCTGAAAGTTTCTAAGCGCCTATTGGCTTGTTTTTTTTTTCTCGAGAGGAATCTTGTTTTAGAGTCTCGAGCACGAAAAGTCAACAATTTAACGATTTCATCAATTGGCACGCTCACAATTTAATAGCTATGAATTGAACAACTTTTATCATTTTGATAATCTATCCAAGTGTATGCCACGGTAAATTCGATTTTATGAGAGGTTTTACGACTTATACTATGTTCACACTCTGTTTTAATTGAAATAACACGTTTTACTTTTGCGTTATTTCATATTCAGAAACGTCACATTAAAACATGTTTTTGTCTAAATAACACAGCCATCTGACACCGGTATGTGAGCACCAGTTATTTGAAAGTATACCGATTACGTTGAGCCCCTCGCGTTTCGAGCCCCAAACACTGCGATGTTTTCATACTCATCGCGACTATCAAATTGTGAAAATTATCTCCACTTAATGTCTCAAAACATTACCTGCTGTATTTTAGGTAAACCGACAAGTTATTGTGAGAGAGTCAACACAAAATTCACTAATTTTCGTGCACTAAACATGGTAAACGCGTTAAACAAATGCATTACTGTTTGTTTGTTTACGTTGCAATCAGCTGATTTTGAAGTTCCGATTTTGATCTCATCAAGATGGCGTCTTGACAGGAGGCCGAAACAACATGATATAATTGTCCGTAAAGCACAACCCTGCTCGCGTTTTCCGTCACTTTTCGACTATGTCAATTGACAAGCTGTTCAACAACAGCAGTTTACCATCAAAGTAGCCACGTAATCATAATAAAACAAAACAGGAAACTGGTACAACCAAATACAAATTATAATACGGAATGCTTCGACAAATTTTCAGGGACACATTTTGCATCGTGCAGTACACTGTCATGATGCACTGTCAGAGCGACAATGTACTTTAACGAGTTTTCTATAAAACTAGCAACACTGAAGGGTAAGAACAAGTTCCCCATAGTTACTGTTTATTATAGTGAAAAATAAATAAACAAACAGTTTTTATCTGATAATCAAGATCACAAGCGAAATGTAAGTTAAAAAATAATCTAGAATGGTTAAGCCACCATGAATATACTACTAGTTGTATTGATATTTGTAGATTCGTGGGTGTTTGTGTTCATTTTTCATCTTTTTACTAGTGCCGGTGATAATTAGACTGATTGTTGCAGTTTAATACAGCAACGATAAACATAAACAAACAAGTTTGTTTTGCACCGTAGCAACTAGCATAAAGCGTTGCCAGAAACGATCTCCTTCCACATTTTCAAACTATCGCAATGAAAGGGAGTAATTTGCTAGGCTTACTTGTTCAGGCTGTGAACCAAACATTGGCGGTTCGTTTGTATGGGACTTAGGGGTATTATTATTTGTATTTGGTACAACCATTTTCGTTTTTTTGTATTAAAAGATGACTTTTTTGGTCATTTGCTGCTTAAAAATATTCATTTCTCTTAAATGGCCAACGTTTTGAAGCAATAAACCTTCGAAACGTTGGTAATAAGCGTGAAACGGTAACATTATCCGTAGCTAGGACGAGTACCTGGATTATTTTTTATTTGCCAGATGTTGTCAACCTACTTTTTTCTTTTCTACCTGCGGCATAGGTATTTTTGAAGTTTGTTTCTAAACAAACTCAACAACAAGTAATATGTCATGCTCATAACGTAATTCTAGTGTGAACAGCGCGGTTATAATTTCATATTATTATCGTTGAAACATGTTATTCTCTGCAGTTGTGAACACAGTATTACTGTGATTTAATTTAGAGCAATTGGATAATCGATGCCATTTTGATTTATTCATTTATTTATTTGACAAGACTCAAGATCACACAATCAATACAAAGCCAACTTATCGTTCTACTTTGTTTAGGGGCACAGTGGTTCACAGATTGCATTTTCATCTTCGTTGCTTCGTTCCTGTTGTACACCGAAACCTCCATTTACGAACTAAACGAGGATTCGTAAATTGAGGTAGTTCGTAAAAAAAGTTAACGTTATTTGGGGTTTGGCTCGTAAAAATAGTTTACGTTATTTGGAATCTACACACTTAAGGGCTGAGACCAGTGTGTTTTAGAGCGTTTTTAGAGGGTTATTTTCACGTTTCAAATCTGATTTTCTCAGAAACGGTGCCGAATATCGAAAAACCCAACTGATAGTCTCTTAGAAAATTAGTTTTGATTATTCTGTGGAAATTTCAGAATGATTCATTGACATTAGCGGTGGGAAAAGTCTTTTTGCCTTTCTCATATAGAAAGGTTATGCAATCACTGTAAACAGACTTTTGAACCGAGGCCCGGAGGGCCGAGTGTCATATACCATTCGACTCAGTTCGTCGAGTACGCAAAATGTCTGTGTGTGTGTATGTGTGTGTGTGTATGTGCGTATGTGTGTATGTAACGTTTTTTTGCACTAACTTTTCTCGGAGATGGCTGAACCGATTTTCACAAACTTAGATTCAAATGAAAGGTCTTGTGATCCCATACAAAATTCCTGAATATTATTTGGATCCGACTTCCCGTTCCGGAATTATGGGGTAAAATGTGCAAAAAATTGTGAAAATAAGTGCACTAACTTTTCTCAGAGATGGCTGAATCGATTTTCACAAACTTAGATTCAAATGAAAGGTCTTGAGGTCCTATACAAAATTCCAGAATAGTATTTGGATCCGACTTCCGGTTCGAGAGTTATGAGGTAAAATGTGCAAAAATAAGAAAATATGTATTTTAACTTTTCTCATAGATAGCGTGACCGATTTTCACAAACTTAGGTTCAAATGAAAGGTCCTGTGGTCCCATGCGTTATTCCTGAATTTCATGCGGATCCGACTTCCGGATCCGGAAATATAGGGTAAAGTGTGTTAAAAATTGTACACCAACACTGAAAATGGGGAAAAACCTTAAAAAATTTTCTAAATCGACCTCAAATCTTTTCCAATTTGATGGTTTTTATCAGTAGACGGTCAAGCAAACCGATTTCGGTTATTCTTTTAAGAATCGAAGAAAATTTTTTTTTGCCTTTCTCATATACACACTATACTTTTTTTACGGGTGTCGGTAAAAATTTTACTGACTTTCAAACAGCTGAACAGTCAGTAAACAGTTCAGTAAAATTTAAATATACTGAATGATTGGTAAACTGGATCGCCACAACGAACTGTCAAAATTTACTGACTTATTCATCACCTAATACCGAAGTTCGGTAAAATTTGCAAAACAAAACGTAAAAATTGAATTTTCTGAATTCTTCTATATTACTAAATCTGTAGTATTTGATACCAAATACTAAGAAATTAAAAAGGATCAGCGAAAAATAATATATAGGTTTATTCGGTGATATGTTAAGTTTAATGATTTTTGAATACATTACTTAAGACTACGCATAAAATTTTCTCCCGTCGTTGTTAAGGCAGCAATGCCCATGAGCGAATATATAAATATAAAAAAAATTATCCGAAGGACGACAGTCGACTTTCGCCACATTGTAGCACTCAACCAGTATCTTGAAGAAATATTGATAGTCGCCACTTATTTTCAGGCTCCAGTTTCTCCAGATTATAAATGCTTCAGAGTTGTCCGCAAACATGTCTCCTTTAATGTGTAATGTGGGTTCGTCATATGATTGCGGAAGGATGTCATCCTGTGATGTATACAAAAATATTGTTATTTTCGATGAAATTCTATACTGTATTATATTACCTGACACCATTCTAAGATGCCCTGGATTATCGTTGGCAGCGCCGGATACACGCAATCGTTTTGCTCCGCGACTCGGATTTTTCATCCGAATTATAGCTAGAGCCCTCAAGAAATCTGTATAGAAAATTTTCATATTAATTTCGAATACACGTTTTTCGACACAATTTATTTACCGTTAGTGATGTGTGGTTACGTTTTATGTGCCACATAATGTGCCGTACGAGCCCTTCCACGTATCCCGGAACAGGTTTACGACAAAAAAGCAAGTGATACACTCGTCAGACATTTTCGTACTTTGCTAAAAATGAGAAAACTTTGAAAATATTATAAATGTACTTACTGAACAGCTTCTTTCCTTCTTCATCCGCAAGTAAGTCCAAAATATTGTCCATTTTAGCTGCAGTCTGCACTTTTCCGTAAAAAGCACTAATTTTTACCACTGTTAGTATTATTTGAACTTTAAAATGGCGACACTTTTGACAGGCTTTATTTTCTCCGAAAGCGTTCAGTGAAAATTACTAAAGCTCAGCACTGTTTACATATTTTTTCGGTGTTTATTCATTAACCACTGAGAATCGGTGATTTTTGTACGGAATTACTTAGACGTGATGACATTTCAATGTTTACAACATACGTCAGTAAAACAAAAAACAAATTTTCAGCAAAATTATCATGGAATTACTGACAACTCGTGCATATTTTACTGATGTCGGTAAAATGGAATTATTTCACGATTTTTTCTGCTAAAATTTTCTTTTACAGATTAAAACTGTAAAAAAATTACCGAACATCAAAATAAGAATTCAGTGTGTAGAAAGGTTATGCAATCACTGTGAAAACCGACGTCTGAACCGAGGCCCGGAGGGCCGAGTGTCATATACCATTCGACTCAGTTCGTCGAGTACGCAAAATGTCTGTGTGTGTGTGTGTGTGTGTGTGTGTGTATGCGTATGTGTGTATGTAACGTTTTTTGCACTAACTTTATGGGGTAAAATGTGCAAAAAAATGAAAATATGTGTTCTAACTTTTCTCATAGATGGCGCGGCCGATTTTTACCAGCTTAGGTTCAAATGAAAGGTCCTGTGGTCCCATACGTAATTCCTGAATTTCATCCGGATCCGGAAATATAGGGTAAAGTGTATTAAACATTTTATACCATCACTGAAAAGAGCGAAAAACCGTAAAAAGTTTTCTAATTCGACCTCAAATCTTTTCCAATTGATAGTTTTTATCAGTAGACGATCAAACAAATCTATTTCGATTATTCTTTTAAGAATCGAAGAAAAATAATTTTGAAGAATACCACAGTATTATATATGATAGTTTGATTGATATGAGAAAGGCATCATTAAACCACTAGGTGGATTAAAAAAGTTTTTTTTTGTTTTAGGTTTTCCGTCAATTTCAAAAAATCGGTAGAGAAAAAATTCTGATATACATGGCGTTCCAACGTTTCTGCAAATCGAAGTGAAAATATTGGAATCCGTGTTGATTTCAGCTGTTTCAAAGAGACGTAGAATTTGTTTTTTATTATTAAAATAAATTTTGTGACATCACAAAAATTTTAAATTATGTCAATGGCTTTGTACAATAAGAAATAGAACGTAAAATTATATGAATTTCATATACTAACCCATGGCAAAAGAAACCAACCAAAATTAAAAAAAAAATGCTTGATTTTTGTTTCACAAGCAAATAAGAACAAAAACATATATCTTCAATTTTCTGCTATCCTAAACGACATCAATTATAATCGATAAAATATCAAAATTTAAATATCACAAATTCTATTTCGGAATGTATTGAATTCAAAACTGTTCAAAACTGTTCCAATTTGTAGTTTATATTTGTTGGTAATTAACGAACCAACTTCGGCTATTCCGTTTATTTGAATCCGGTTTCGGAAGAATTGGAAAAGTGTGATCAAAACTGAAAAAAGGATCTCACTCGCTTTTCTTGGAGATGGCCAACTCGATTTTCACAAACTTATAGGTTCAAAAGAAAAGTCTTACAGTTTCATACGGAATTCCTTAATTTCTTGTGGATACAACTTTCGGTTCCGGAACTACAGGTCAAACAGGATTTATAGAGTTTGTGAGATTAGATCCGGACAAATTATCCTATTTCTATTCAATAAACAGTTGTTTTTGAGAATTTCAAGGTTATGTTTATGATGTAATGAGTAATATGAGAAAGGCATCATTACACCACTAGGTGGATTAAAATAGGTTTTTTCTAAAGGAAGAATTGCATAGCTGAAAACGCCGTCTTTCAACTTGTTCATTGAATATCTCGCCTTTAAAAGCATGGGTCAAAAATCTATCTTGACTATGTCTAGATAATTTAATTTAGAGGCGATTAGTGCATAAAAACATGGGTGTTGTCACGATAAAAATGAAGTGAATGTTATTTTTGTGAAGATAAGTCGATTTCTATAGACGCACCATTTTTTCTGCTCTTGTTTCCTGGTAAAGTAACGAAACATGAGAGAGAAATAAATCGGCTCAGCAAGGCTGCCAAACAAGCGGTAGCATATATGCTTATATATGTCAATCCCATTCGACCGATTGATGTAGTCAAACTTGTAACCGAAAATATCAAATGTTTTCTGGCCACCTGGCCCATCGAGAGTAATTCTGCACATTTGCGAGAGAGCATGGAGAGAAATGTAATACGCAGAGCGAGACACGTGGTTGATTCAAAACTTATACGCGACCTACTGGCCTCAGACATAAATGCTCAAGTTTAGCTTCCAATTTCTATTGCACAAAATAATTGTACACAAACAAAACATGAATGAAAATTTGGTGCAAGGTGGTTGAAAATACCAAATCCCGTGCACTATGAACAAATATAATAGCATACATTTTGTTTGCTGATATAATTTCGCCATATACGAAACAATTGTAAATTATGGCCAACAGTGCATTTTATTGGTTCACGTGTCCGGTGTCTTTCGAACTTTTACTCAAAAACTGAAAGGTTGGCCTTGTGACGCTCGATATACAATTATCTAGAAATTTTCATTCATTCGAATTTTTCGTAGCCTTGTTCTACATCAACAGCTCGAACAACCCAACCCAACAATCTACAGGGCATTTTTGAACCATTTGTTGGATATTTTCGAAACGAGTTTGAGTATTGAAACGTTTTGATAACAAATTTCTGACAACTTTCTGAATACTTTTCAGTTGTAGACATTTCTGAGATGTTTCCAAATTGAAACATTGCAGAAAAAATTTACAGACAACTTTTTCGATCGCTTTGAGAAATTTGAGCAATTTTTTAATCAATTTTGGAACGAAAAGTTTGTGGAACATTTTCGAGACAATTTTAAATCATATTTTTGAAATATTTTTGAGTCAACTTAGAGACAAATTGAAAACATTTTTCTGACAATTCTGGAACACCTATTCATTCTTTAACACAATTTGAGCTTTTTAAGTACTCTTCAAGTTATTTTTGAGACGGTTTTGCACCATATTTCAAAAGCTATTCAGTCATTTTTAATCTGTTTTGATACATTTTTAGTTTATTTTGGAAACGTTTCTGAGCATTGAATGGTAATGGGAACGTCTTGCAAAGGTTTTTAAGAGTACCCTCTGAATCGTATTGAGACACTTTTGGTTCAGTTTAAGAACATTTTTTTTTCGTTATTTGCCAAAAATCGGGATATTTTCGTGACTGTTTGAACACATTTTAGGGCAAGAGATGTTTTTGGAACATCTTTCTGGCGAATGTGGGAGAGTTTTTAGCGGTTTCGTGATGTTGTGATTATTTTTAAAATCTTTTTGGAACACCATCGAGACAGACATAAAATATATTTTGAAAAAACATTAGAATAGATTGAAGGTATTTTTAGACATTTTAGAGGCAATTTTCATTTGATTGTGAGATAACATTTCGGATTGTTGCCGTGAATACGTCTTACTTTACTATGAGGCGCCTTTTCTCAATTTATCTCTTGATCTATTAAACGTATCAACAACAAATTTCTCTTCACATTATCAGATATTTATGATACAATTTTCAGTTGTATGAGATAACTAAATATAACTCAAAATTATTTTTTTTTCAGAGTGTTTGATAAGCAAGGAAGGTAAAAATTTGAAGTCCAAGGTCAGAATCGAGTTACTTCAGAGTTCAGCACTTGTTTGAAAGCCAAAATCTTGACTTTGGAACTGAATTTCGGAAATTAATTTTGGACTGAATTCTGGAACTGAAATTGACGTTCAGATCAGCATTGAGTTATAATATTCCTGTTCGGATTTCTGATTCAGTTTCAGAGACTGAGTTCCTAACATGGAGTTATGGAACTTCATACCTAAATCCAGAATGAGAATTCAGAACCAAAATTTAGTTGTATTTACAGAATTCAGTGCATTCCGAAATCCAGGTTCGGAATTCAGTTGCAGCCCTAGAATTTGGTTCCAAAAATAAATTCCCAAAATTCTGGAAGTCTAACTGAAATCAGGAACTTGATTCTAAAAATATTCGAACGAAATTCCGGATCTGGATTCTAGGACTGAATTTCTGAGCTGAATTCTGGATTCAAATTTGAAAACTGAATTTTGGACCGGAATTCTATAACTAATACTTAGCTACAGACCAGAATCCAAGTCCAGAGTTCAGTGCTAGGACTCAGTTCCGGAATTCAGTTCCCGAGTTCAGGTTCAGAATTCAGTTCCAGAATCTAGCATCGATTGAGTTTCAGGTTTTCAGGTTTCAGTTCTAGTATCCGGCTTCAAAATTCGGTTCCAGATGTCCAGTCCCAGAATTCAGAACGAGGAAATCTTCCAGCACGTCAGATTAGGCATTGCACTTCGTTGTAACATAATAAAGTATTTCGCAAATAGCGTAAACTTAATGTCTGCTTAGCGGTTCAAATTGAACTGCCGAGTGTTGCTTCAAGCAGTTCAATTTGAACTGCTCTGCATTGACGTGACTAAGACTATACGTAAAGAAATATTGAACTATTAATTTTATTCGTATTCACGTCATCCGGTTATGTCTCTAACACTACCCACCCTTTTATTTTTTTCAAAAATTTTTGAAACTCAAAACTTATTTTAAAATTTTTTGAGAAATTTTCGGGTTATTTTCGAGGCGATTTTGAAATAAGATTGGTACGTTTTTTGAAGTCATTTTCAGCCATTTGTAGGACATTTTTTAGACCCTGGGAGAATTGTTGACCGCTTTAGAAATTTTTTTGGATACTTTCTAATTCGTTCTGAGACGTTTTGAAACATTTAAACCGATTTAGAACAGTTTTAGGCATTTTTTTTGGACACTTGCAAGATTTTTTTGAGATGTTCTAGAAACATTCGGGACAATGATTTATTAATTTTTAGGTGGTTCGACGTAAAAACGCCATAACGAAATTCATGAATGTGAAAACTCACAGAAAAAAGTTGTTTTTGGGAAACAGGTACAAGCATTCGTCCTTGACAGCTCAGCGGTACTGTTTACGAACAAGCTTAGAAATTTCGAGCAGCATATTTCAAACAATCATATGTACACTTCGGAACTAGCCACTTTTGTTTAATAAATCTCTGAAACGAACCGTATCGAATCGTTAAGAAATGTTTTGAAATTCTATTTAGGCGATATGGACCGTGAACAACAGACAAACAAAAAATCTGTTTACAAACAGTACCGCTGAACTGTCAAAATGTGTTCATCCGATTGAGGTTAGCAGTGTCGATAAAAAACCTAATGACGGTAAAAAATTTAATGAGCGAACGAAACACGGCTCTTGAAAATTGAACCGCGACTCTCATGGTTCTCAGCATTAAAAGTTAGCCAAGCTACGAAGTTCCGAGCCGTCGCTCAAATTTGACATGTTTGGTTAGCAGAGATGCCAGATCTGTAGGTACTGCTTTGAAAATGCACGACAAATCAATTTTCTTTTGTTTCGTCTAGTCACGTTTGGTTTTATAAGATAATATGTAGACCAATGTCGAGATCCGGAATATGTTTCGGTTCGGTTGGAGTTTTTTGAACGCTAGAGAAATACATCAAAAGGGTTTTAAAAGGCTATGTTTAATCACAATATTGCGTATTTGGTTAAGTTTGCGATTCAGTACGGTCCTTTTGGTGACAGTTGATAATGTACCGAACGAAAAAAATGATTTGAAAATGGTTAACAAAATAAAATATTAATCCTTACTTTGAAATAAAATATAATTGATTTTACAAGTGGAAATTTGTTCTCCTTTACATTTTGACAGATAAACTTGCAATCATCATCCTCGCACACGTACGCCTCTTGTTGTGAAACACAACGTTATATCAAAGATAAATAATAAAAACATGTACGTGCTTATAAATATTTTTACAAAATGTGGTTCGTTCCCGATACCTTCTGAAATGACCGCACTCACCGCTTGGTGGAGCGCGAGATTAATTGCATTGTTATCATTTAAACCAAAGTGTGCCATAAAATCTCAATAAATACAAATGAGCTACCGAATCGAAAGGGTTCTCACGGTTTGACATTTGCATTATGAATGTATGATGGGAACTCAGCAGTGCCACCATTGGTGCCAGTTTCACTGAGGACCGTAGATGTGCGCCAAATTAAGATCGTGACTGTCATGTCTGGAAATTCGTTTGTGGTTATATCGCCCATGTCGCTCGTGTGTTCCCATGGTTCTCACACTCACTCTCTCGAAACGGCTTCTGCACATTGAATTTTTTTTTTGAGAAAGAGCGAATGAGCCGTTCAATTGAACCGGCCCGGCTCTTACGAAAGAGCGTTCGATTCTGAGCCGCTCTTTGATTATAATTCTTAAAAGATTATTAGGAATGTTAGCATTGTCTCATTAACATTCAAAATGTCTTGTCAATATGTCTTATTATGTCAAGTAAAACACTTGCAGAAATTCTTTCAAAGCGTTTTAAAACAGTTTCGAAAATGATTTTTTGAAAAATAGTCTTAAAAAGTTTTCGGAACGATTCAGAAGTCTCAAATAAATGTCCCTAAATATGTATCAAAACTACTTCATAAAGACCTGGAAAACCTCTTAAAAATATAAAATTATCTCCAGTTTGTTTTAATAATGCATCAAATATGTTTCAAAATCGTATCGGACTATTAAAAACATATCGCTAACATGTTTCAAATACGTATCAAAATGGTCTCAGGAAATGAAACAAAATTTTAAAGGTATCACAAAAAGCCTAACGCAGGGTTTGAAGCTGTCTCAATAATGTTTCTAAAATGAAGCAAAAATGTCTCAACTATGTTTCTAGAATGTTTCAAATACGTTCCATGAATGATTTAAAATCGTGTGAAGAGTATTTCCAGGGTGCCTTAAAACACCTCTCTGAGTTTCTTAAATACATTCCCCAACCTCTTAAAAGATTGCCTAAAACATTTCTAAAAAAATCCTATGTAAAATATCTTGAAAATGTTCGGAATTTGTCGAAGAAACTCACAAATGTTATAAAATTTGGAAAAAATGTTGCTAAAATTTCCTCAAAAAATAACTAAAATTGTCTGTTATTTAGCTTTTCTATACGTTTTTTTCGGATAGTTTTTCCGTTCTTTTGATCGTTCTACTCGTTCTGTTCGTTCTGTTCGTTCTGTTCGTTCTGTTCGTTCTGTTCGTTCTGTTCGTTCTGTTCGTTCTGTTCGTTCTGTTCGTTCTGTTCGTTCTGTTCGTTCTGTTCGTTCTGTTCGTTCTGTTCGTTCTGTTCGTTCTGTTCGTTCTGTTCGTTCTGTTCGTTCTGTTCGTTCTGTTCGTTCTGTTCGTTCTGTTCGTTCTGTTCGTTCTGTTCGTTCTGTTCGTTCTGTTCGTTCTGTTCGTTCTGTTCGTTCTGTTCGTTCTGTTCGTTCTGTTCGTTCTGTTCGTTCTGTTCGTTCTGTTCGTTCTGTTCGTTCTGTTCGTTCTGTTCGTTCTGTTCGTTCTGTTCGTTCTGTTCGTTCTGTTCGTTCTGTTCGTTCTGTTCGTTTTGTTCGTTTTGTTCGTTCTGTTCGTTCTGTTCGTTCTGTTCGTTCTGTTCGTTCTGTTCGTTCTGTTCGTTCTGTTCTTCTGTTCTTGTGTTCTTCTGATCTTCTGTTCTTTTGTTTTCTCACACCTCCTTCGAATATCTATTCAAAAGTTCTCTCGGATTAATCAAATTACCATTCTTTTATCTCTTCCCCAGGACTTCGCGAACCTGCGAAAGAACAAATTCGCCCGCCGCTGTTCCTCGCTGCGGCAAACTCCGCCGGACCAGACCAGCGTGACCCTGGAGCTGGAAAGTGCTTCCCCCGCCCATTCGATGCCGGTGGTACACGAGGTCAATTCTCCCAAAAAGCCCAAGTGGGAGGTGATTGAGCATTTCAAAAGCTCCGGCCGTGGTCCGGAATCGATCAGCAGCAGTTTGATTGCGGTGAGTACTGTTTTATTTTTTGCGATGTTATTCTCGGGTGTTGACTCGGAATGGGGGAACCACTCAGGCAACGATTGCGGTCAAAGATAATAACGGGAGGGAAGACCAGTCTGCGATTTAAGTGGGGGTTGCGTTTGGTGGTTTCATGGGGATTATCGACTGGAGGGTTCATTGATTGGTGGAAAATTGATGAATGATTTCTGGGAATCGACAGGGTGATTGACCGATTAAGGGGCGGGGAAACGAATGCAATATTTTGCTGCGGGAATTACGTCGTTTTCTGATAAGTTCGATGCTCACGATTGAGTTCTATTTATGGAATCGAAAAACAAACAAACCAATGCGTTGCTAAGTAACAGCCGTGACATGACTTTGGACTTTTGTGATGATGACAGTAAATTGCTCCTGAAAACTCTCATTACGAAACAACAACACAGAGCAGGAAGTGATTATTCTTGTCTCGGATTGCACTATAATCAGCATCATCAAGACACAAGACAAATCACATTGACACAGTCCCATTAGGATCCTTTTAATCGAAACTTGCATACTACTAAACGCAATTACCTGTGCTAAACGGGTTGATGGCATTACGGCGGCTGAGCCCAGGCTGAATCTATTTTGAGGTTAGTTTCATTTCCTACCGGTTTCAATTCAACCCGATAGAAATCTTTCCACCGGCGTGCATCCGGGCTGCACCTGACTACAGCTGTTTAGCCGAGCCAGCAGTTTCTTCTCCGGTGACAAAAGAAGGTGCTGCACTTCGGAATGATGCACGTT
Source organism: Malaya genurostris (assembly GCF_030247185.1). NCBI lineage: Eukaryota > Metazoa > Arthropoda > Insecta > Diptera > Culicidae > Malaya > Malaya genurostris. The sequence continues at coordinate 23,905,357 of NC_080571.1, read as the reverse complement.
TATTGCAGTGGAAGCAGAAGTGGAAACCATCCCTTAGTCGAGGTAGTTCTATCGTTACAAACGAGAGTAGATTTACTTTGCAAATTACATCCGAATCGTTTTTCGTTTTCTTCGTCTTTCCGACACCAACGTGATAAATCCAGAGGAATGTTTTGTATGCAACGTGATTTGCTCGCAAATTCCAGGAATTGTTTTGAACTAAACTCGGTGCAGGTAAAGAAGTATGTTATCCGATGAATAAAAGCGCAGGTCGTTAAAATTCACTGAGGAAACTTGCCGCAACAGCGATCATCATACAGGTTTAGTTGCCACGAAATCTTAAGGAGTGTGTCGAAAATAAGCTATCCACATACATTTATGTTGTACGCATGGATTTGTGATGGTTTTTTATGCTCAGATCACAGCATGCTGTGCGTTTGGCTGTCAGCTTTCGTTTGTTGACTTGTTCGTTCGGTTGAAATTCTGTGTTTTCAAAATGTCGCGTGTTGAAAAGGAAGTGAAAATTAAAATTCTGGACACATGGCTAAGTGAGAAGGGTATTACTATGCAAAAATTGGCGAAGCGGTTTGGAATTCATCATGTCAGTGTTAAAACCATCATTAATAAGTTCGGGGAACACTGCTTTTTGGATGAGCTACCAGGAAGAGGCAGAAAACCCAGTTCTTCCAACCCGAAACTGGACCAGAAAGTGGTATCTCTAATCATGAAGAACAAATCAATGTCAATGCGTGATTTGGCCAAAAAAGCAGGAACGAGTCTTGGAATGATCCAGCGTAACAAGAAGTGGAATCACCTGAAGACCTACAAAAAGTAGAAAATCTGGAAATGAAGTTTCGAACAGAAGAAGTGAGCAGCACCAAGGGCCCGGAAATTGAATTTGCGTCTTTTGCAGTGTCCGGATGCGTGCAATTTGATGAACGATGAGGCTTATGTAAAGGATGTGAGCGATGCGGACAGATCGATTCAAGTAGAGAAATTCGGTCCAAAGGTACTGGTATGGCAAGCAATTTGTTCCTGTGGTTTTTTACACTATCGGAACTATAAATGCAGAAATCTATCGATCTGAGTGTCTCCAGAAGAGATTGCTGCCTTTATATAAGAAGTATAGTACACCTCCACTATTTTGACCGGATTTAGCGTCGGCTCACTATGCCAAAAGCACTCTCAATTGGCTTGCGGAAAAAGGTATAAATTTCGTTGAGCAAAATATCAATCCACCAAATTGTCCTCAGCTTCGACCCATCGAACGTTACTGGGCAATCGTGAAGAGGGTCTTCAAGAAGACTGGTTAGGGAGCTAGGAACATGCAGGAGTTCGAAAAAATTTGGGGTCAAGCGTCCAAAACATGCGATGCAACACTTGTCCGGAACTTGAAAAAGAGCGTTCGATCAAAAGTTCGAAAATTGGTGAAGGAATAACCTAAATTTCATCCGGTTTTCATTATACTCAAGTTTAATCTCGTACAATAAAGGATCAATTTTTAGTTTGAATAAAATATCGTTTTTTTATCATAATTTGAAAGAAAAATTTGTGGATAGCTTATTTTCGATACACTCCTTACTGATGCAATAGTGAGCACAGATTCTGAATCCTCTCAAAATATGTCTATATTCAGCGACTATACAGAAATAATTCTTACATTTACTTACATTGTAACATTGCATTTCTCAAATTTTAAAAATTCGATTGTCTTTTTAGAATGAATTATATTTGCCTTCCGGTTATCTTACCGAATTGAAAAAAAAAACTTCATGCTGAAAGTGCAACTAAATCGGAAGGAATGAGAATTTTAACTGTTTTGCCGAAAAAAACTGGAGTATTCGTAAGAAAGCGCATACGATGAACACATCAAGATATTTTGATACAAAAGTAGGGAATCTTGTGGGGAAAAAATGATTATGCTTATTGCGATTCCGTAAAAAAAAACTAATTGTTTTATCAAACTTTTGATGTAATTATAAAAAAATCATGAATATTCATATTTACAGAGAAACAATTTTCCCCTGAAATAATAATTAAAGTTAAACAATTTTACATGATGCACACAAAACATCATACGCTGGAGAAAAATCGAATTTTTGGAGAAGAAGAAACTTGGTGCAACGAATGTTTATGATTTTCGAATTCATTTTTACACCACGATTTCAACTGTAATGTTTCTAACAATAAACTTTCCAATGTAGAATTTGATCAGTGGCGCGACATGTGTCGACAAGTTAGGCCCGTATCCGAGCGAGTTGCGCTGCGGTACACACCGCGCGTGCGGGTCGTGATTGAAAAATTCATTGATCCTTGAAAGTGAGTTTTTTTTGCCATACGTTAAACCTAAGTATTTAGCTTGATCAGACCATGTCAATTCCAAGCCATTCAATTTGAGAATATGATTATTGTTTGGTTTAAGAAAAGAAGCTCTTGGATTATGAGGAAAGATAAGTAATTGCGTTTTTGCTGCATTTGGTTTAATTTTCCATTTTGACAGATAATCACTGAAAATATTTAAACTTCTTTGTAGGCGACTGCAGATCACTCTTAGATTTCTACCTGTGGCTAACAGACTTGTGTCGTCACAGAATAGCGATTTCTGACAACCAACGGGTAGATTTGGAAGATCAGAAGTGAAAATATTATACAAGATTGGAGCTACACTCGAACCCTGCGGAACACCGGCTCGTACGGGTAGCAATTCAGATTTACAATTCTGATAGCTAACCTGAAGAGTACGATCAATTAAATAATTTTGAATCATTTTGATCAAATAAATAGGAAACTGGAAATCAGACATTTTTGCTATTAAACCTTTGTGCCAAACACTGTCGAATGCTTTTTCCATGTCTAGAAGAGCAACTCCAGTGGATAACCCAGAAGATTTATTTGCTTTTATCATGTTCGTTACTCTGACAAGTTGATGAGTAGTTGAATATTCATGACGAAATCCAAACTGCTCTGGTAAAAAAATTGAATTCTCATTTATATGAGACATCATTCTCAACAAGATAATTTTTTCAAAAAGTTTACTGATTGAAGAAAGTAAGCTAATTGGTCGATAACTTGATGTTTCTGTTGGATTTTTATCAGGTTTTAGGATAGGAATTACTTTAGCGTTTTTCCATCTTTTTGGGAAGTAAGCTAATGAAAAACACTTGTTGAAAATTTTAACCAGGAGTCTCAAGGCAACATCGGGAAGATTTTTAATAAGAATATTAAAAATTCTATCATTACCAGGAGCCTCCATGTTTTAGGTTTCCTAATAATTGATTTAATTTCATCAAAATTCGTCTCAATAATGTCATCTTGTGATAACACTTGGGTTGAAATATGATCATATTTCAGTGAGACTTCATTTTCAATAGAGCTCACAACGTTCAAATTTGAATTGTGGACACTCTCGAACTGTTTGATTTCCTTCCTTGAGAGCAGGAATTGGTTTCTGAGGTTTCTTAAGAACCTTAGAAAGTTTCGAGAAAGGTTTAAAATATGGTTTAATTTGTTCAACTTCTTTAGCAAAATTTTCATTTCGCAAAAGAGTAAATCTACCTTTAATTTCTTTTTGTAAATCCTTAACTATGTTTTTCATAGCAGGATCACGAGAACGTTGATATTGTCGTCGACGAACATTCTTCAACCGAATGAGCAGTTAAAGATTGACATCGATGATAGGAGAATTTAATTTAGTTTGAGCTTTGGGAACTGAAAGATTTCTAGCTTCGATAATGTAATGATTCAAATTATCAATTGCTGTGTCGATGTCCGCAGAATTTTCTAAAATAGTTTCATGATCCACATGATTTTCAATGTGAGATCTGTAATCCAACCAATTAGCTCTATGATAGTTGAATATAGAACTAATTGGATTAATTAACCTAAAATAAACCTAAAAAATCGATGAACCAAATAATGTGGATTACTTTTCAATTTGGCATTTGGTTTAAGAAAAGTTCCTGTCACAATGGCAATATGAATTTTGTGAACTTTGAGAAAATTATAAAATTCATCTTCACTCGATTTTAAAGATCGAGCATTGCAATTTAAAATATTCAAATAATTATTTAACATCACTGTTAAATTTTAAATTCATTATAATATTATTTGCAAATTGCCATCCGATTTGAAATGCTTCAAAAAGTGATGAGGTTGAATTCATTCGGATGATCATTTGAAAAAGTTGATCTCGTAATTAGATCATTTATATCGCCTAATTCGATTTCGCTTAAAGAAGCGAATGGCATTGAAGGAATATTTCCATTAGAAGAAGATGATTTGGCCGATCTACCTATTAATAAACTGTTTTCGCTAGAAGATGAACTGTAAGGCGGTCCTGTGTTTTGATTATTTACATTAGAAGAATTATGTGGTAAATTTCTACCTGTTATACTAGCATAACTGACATTAGAAGAAGATGATGACGAGGTCGATCTACCTGTCAATAAATTGTTTTCGTTAGAAGATGAATTGGAAGGCGTACCTTTTTTTTTTGTTTTAAATTCGAAGAAATAAGTGCCTTAGAAGAATTAGGCGTGGCATTTGTAACGGTTTGTTTGATTTTCAGGTATGTTCTGTAAATTTAAGGTCGTTGATTTAACTTGTTGTCTAAGCGAACGAGCGTTTAAATTTTTGCCCTGACAGGACATTTCAAATAATTGGATTTATGATTTCCATCGCAATTGGAACATGAAAATTTATCAGTGGTTGCATTCATTGGACAAACGTCTTTCGAATGCGATTTACCACAATTTAAACACCGTATATCCATATGACATTTTTTGGTTCCATGACCGAAGCCTTGGCAACGACGACATTGCGTTAAGTTTGCAATACGATTATGCCGTTTATAATGTTCCCAATGAATTTTAATGTGGGAAATGAACGTACTTTTTCTAAAGTTTTCAAATTGTTTACATCACTTCGTTTGAAGTGTATTAGGTAAAGTTCATGGGAAATTCCAGAGCGTGGTTTAGAAGTACCATTCGCTCTTTTTTTCATAAGTATTACTTGGGAAGGGGCAAAACCAAGCAATTATTTTAGTTCATTTTTAATTTCATCAATACTTTGATCATTTGATAAGCCTTTCAAGACAGCCTTGAAGGGTCTGTCTGATTTTATATCATATGAATAAAATTTATGAATTTATGAAAATTTATGTTTCTCGGACAAATATCGAATAAGACGATCGTAATCTTCCAATCCATCAACCAAGACTCGACATTCTCCTCTTCGTCCGGTTTGAAATGAGACTTTTACTTCCGGGAGAAAAGTAGAAAGCTCAGTACGGAATGCTTTGAAGTCGGAAATCATCACCGTCACTGGTGGCATAGATTATTGTTTTTTCCCAGAACGACAAGCGTCCATTTTGGGAATTTTTGAAGAATTTTCTTCTATGTCGCTACAATCGGATTCGGGAAGAATCTCGTAAATATTGTTAGACGGCATAGAATCAACGGAAGGGAAATCCGTCCGTTGTCTTTCATTTTTACATTCAGATTCTTGAAGATCGTGAATGTTATAAAAAAAATTTTGAACAACGGATTGTGATTTATTCCGTATTGAATTATTTTTAGCTTTAGGCTTGTTGCGTTTCCGGTTGGACGCAGGCATTTTTGAAATGAATGAAACTTGAAATTAAATTAACTAGGCTAAATTAGTCTTCGATTAGACTCCTAGTTTGGAAAAGTCTTGATAAAGACTGATTTTGTGGTAGTCTTAATAAAGACTGATTAGTTCGAAAAATAGTTCTTTGAATAGCTAGCCTTAAAAAAGGCTGATTAATTTCTTAGTCACTCTAATATCACTCTTTGTATAGCCTTGAGAAAGGCTGACTAATTGTTAGTCTTTAAAAAGACTGTTAGTGATTCAGATAGCCTTGAAAAAGACTGAAGCCTTAAATTTCCATGAGCCAAGAGCTATACGCGTGCGGTGCGAACGACTGTTCAACACCGACTGGAAATTTCAAATCTCGAAAATTGAAATAAAAAATCACGTGTCGAATATTATAGAGTTCTTTACCGAGAAAAATAGTGAGATGTGAAAAAAAATTTTTTGGTGGTTGATTTTGCGTGTAATGTCCCATATACATAAGGAAAACTTTTATTTTACGTTGAAAAAACCAAAAACGTAAACTTCTTTTACGCCTTAATTCGATTTACGAACCCCCGATTAATACATAAATGGAGGTTTAGGTGTATTAGTATTAATTTATTTCTTTTTTGCCTAAACGACACTATTGATGATTTGGCCAAACGCGAGACTAAAACAAGAGCCGCACTGAGCGTACACAGTGTACATGTACGGTGTGAAATTGCATCCAATTGCAATTTCTGGGTCAGCAGTGAAACAGATTGGAGCAGAATTACTGGTTTGCGCTTGACATATGATAGAAGGATCTGTTTAGTCATTTCGTTTTCCCTACTTTTTGTTTTCAAGTTATTTCGCATTTCGTTTCGATAACAATGAATTTAGTAACTTCAGGCCTTCGTGGAAAATTTGAGACGAATGTGAAGAGTCAATAAACGTTCAAAGCAAAACATTCTACCATTTGTGCACTTTTAAATTTCATTAGATTGAGATCTGTTCGTCTCAATCCCCAGCAATCTTCGTATGCCGTCAGAGTCAATCTTCTGCATGGGATTTCGCGTCGTTCTGCTCCGTGAGGAAAAGTGGATTGGAAAGTCGACAAAAAGAAAACAGTTCAAGAGGAGATGGGATCGGGATCCGCAGTGTAAAACCCGTTCCAGTCGAACTGTCTTTGTTCAGTTCACCAGTCGAGACGTTTCTGTTGCATTGTGACACAAACTGATAACTCTTCTCCCCTTAGTAGGAGTAGTAGTTCAACCGAACACGAGAATTCATCCATCCATCCATCTCCCGGGTACGGTCTATTATGGTGGAATATTGCATTTCCTTTAATGCGTTGAGCTCACATGTTACACCTCCTGGCAATAACAGTGCTTTTGAAATGTAAAGCAAAACCCCATTCCGGGTTGAGGGGGGAGGGTGAAAGCGATTCCAATCAATGATGCACCCAGAAACAATAGCGTGGAACCGAATATGGATCGAAACTGAAAGCGCACTGTGTTGTGCATAAGCAATGGGGTTTTGGGGTAGGATCAAGGATGCCGAGAAGGGCACAGTAATTTTGTGTGTGGATTTGGTAGTGCTTGTTTCGTAGCATGTTCGTTCCTCTTCTGGTTTGGCATATTTTAGAGCATACATTCAATGGGAGGGCACTTCAATTTGAAGCACGTTCATCTCATGGGAAGAACATTGGTATTCAGCATATTACTAGCAGTATTAAAATAGAAATTCGCAAGAATAGCGTTTTAATCGAGTTCGGCTTGTTTTTGCTTGATCGGGTGATTGAATTTGAAATAAAAACTGTATTCAATCATTCCCTCATTCAGATTACCAATTTGTTATTCAAATCATGAAAACCGAACATTTTTTCTGTGTTTGTGTGTGTGTGGTTTGGGCTAGGGATCTACCTTACGCAGAATAATTTACATGTTTTGCATACTCAGTTCGTTCCGAATCCTTCCAGCTAGGGTTCCGTTCGTGGCTGCTGTGAATTTAAATGAATCCTGATTACTGGTTTCAGCTGGACATTTCCTGACTGGCGGGGACGAGTTCATATAGAAGTTAATTGCCGTCCCTTTCACTGAAATATTTGTTATGATGCAAAATGAACGGATAGTTTGGTCAGTTTTCGAAGTTACCAACTGTGGTGATTGAATGGATTACAATTTTAAAACTAGAAGTAGGTAATGCCACGAGATTGACGTAGGGCTGTATTTGAGTTAGGCATACAGATTTAGAGGTTTGATTTTACTCATGCTTCGGCAGCTGATATATTTATTTTTTCTAAAGTACATTCTAGCAATTTGCGTGGTCCCGAGAGTGACCGTTTGATATCTACAATTAAGTAAAATATAAATCCAACCTCAAATATTCTAAATTAGAAATTATGAAATGCATAATAGACGAACATTTCTTTCCCTGAACAACCTTTTCAGGTTTGGAAATAGATAATAGTCGCTGGGGGCCAGGTCTGGAGAATACGGGGGATGGTGGACCAATCCGTATCGCCAATCATTCAATCATCAACCGTTGCTTTTATGCATGAATGCGCTGGTACGTTTTACCTTTTTTTTATAAATATAAAAAATAGGTATAGAATTCGCTCAAACGTTAGAAAAATTTTCCAAGGCCTGGAGGGCCGAATGTCATATACCAATCGATTCAGCTCGACGAACTGAGCAAATGTCCGTGTGTGTGTATGTGTGTGTATCTGTATGTGTGTTGTCAACTAAGAGGTCGAGATCTCAGAGATGGCTGGACCGATTTTGATCAAACTAGTCGCAAATGAAAACTCATCCCGTCACCCAGAACGCTATTGAATGGTTTTGAGATCGGATGTTTACTTTTTGAGTTATACGAAGTTTTATGTCAAAATTTTTAGTTTTTTGACAGTATCTGTCACAATTGACCTTGAAAACAGAATATATTTTCAGACTTAGATTCCGCACGGTAATACCTATCCAACAAGCCATAGATTGTTAAAATCCGTCCATTTTTAACGGAGATATCGAAAATTTTTGGTAACCGACTTCTTCCCCTATTCCAGCAGTAGAAGTTTTGAGCGCTGTCTGGCAAAGAAATGCTTGGGAGCAACATAAAACACGATTTTTTATACCGTTACATACATTTGTTTCTAAGTACGCAAAAGACTGTGTACAGCATGATATTTTGCCTCGGACCGATTTTAGCACGGTTCGTTTTTGGCAACATAATCGTTCGAATATGCCATATGTAAAGAATTTTCGAGTTGAAAGCAATTCTATAATTATATTAATTTGAACTACTTACAGCAATAAATGCTGGAAAAACATAACAACCATACACCATTCGATTCAGTTCGTCGAGATCAGCAAATGCGCGTGTGACAAATAATTTCACTCAATTTTTTTCGGGGATTGATGTTTTCTCAAAAAAAAGCCAAATCAAATTTCAGAAACAAAAGTTCAATTAAAATAAATCCAATTTTATCCAATTTTGACTTCAGATTCTGGATTTGTAGGATGATGAATTTTTAAAATTCAAAGCTATATAGAAGATGACAATCCCGAAAAGCTTCAAAGTTGGACTCAAAATATTGCAATTTATTCGTCATATGACCATACGAATCGGTTTGAGTTATGCTGGTTCCTGAATACCGGCTCTGGAAGTACCTTAAATTACCCTAAACTCTAAAGTGGAACTTACTTCGACATATCATGGAATGTTTAGTCGATTGTTATACTTTTGGATTCAAATTCGATCCGATTTGCAGTTTCGACATTACAGAGTAATGAGTGATTAAAATCTTAAATTGCCACTTAAAACGACGGACATTAGAATAATGTCATGAAAACTGAAACAACAAAGAATATTTATGCAAAAAACACATACGAATTGATAAAAAAAGGTATCATCTCACTGCTAGGTGGATTAAGCACGTTTTTTTGTCATAACTACAACCAGAGATGTCCATCTCCTCTGTGTGACGGAGAGCAAGCAAAATTTCTCCCCTTGCACTGACCACTTCAACGAGAGCTCTTCTCTTTCACATATACGAGGTCTGTTCAAAAAGTACCCGGAATTCTCATTTTTCTAAAAAAATATTTATTTCTTCGTCTACATCTATATGGTCCCCTTCAAAGTAATCCCCCCTAGATATAATACACTTATGCCAGCGTTTTTTCCAGTCTTCGAAACACCCCTGATAGTCACTTTTTGTAATGCTCTGTAGCACTCTCAGCGATTCTGCCTTTATCTCTTCAATCGATGAAAAACGCTGTCCTTTCATGGGTCTCTTCAACTTTGGGAACAGGAAAAAATCACACGGAGCGATATCTGGTGAATAAGGAGGTTGGGGCATAATTAGTCTTGTTTTTAGCCAAAAAATCACGAATAAGCAACGATGAATGAGCTGGTGCGTTATCGTGGTGCAAAACCCATGAATTGTTTTTATAAATCGGGGCGTTGTTTTCGAATTGCTTCACGCAAACGTCGCATTACTTCAAGGTAATACTCCTTATTGACGGTTTGACCTTTTGGCAAGAATTCTTCATGCACTATGCCACATTTTCATCGATCATTGACGTGCTAGGTCGACCGGAGCGTTCGTCGTCTTCAACGTCTTCGCGGCCATCTTGGAAACGCTTATACCACTCGTAAACACTTGTTTTTTTCATAGCAGACTCACCGTAGGCTCTCTGTAACATTTCGCACACTTGGTTACACTTTATTTCATTTTTCACGCAAAATTTAATACAAATTCTTTGACTCTTCAATTCTTCCATTGTTTAAACTAACAAAAATCGCCGAGCTAAACAAAAAACACGTCTACACCAGCCGCTACAAGACAGAATGTAAACAATGAATACAGTTGAAAATTTCACCATACATTAGGGACATATGTACCAACACAATAAAAAAAAAATTTGATAACCGGACTCTCCAGACGCGCGCATTTAAAAAATTCCGGGAACTTTTTGAACAGACCTCGTATACACTGTTGTATAAAGTGTGCACGCATCATGAGTGCGTTTGTTTATTTCCTTTTACCTCTTCCACTGAATCGCACCAAAGTGCTAGAGCATTATACCGCTGACAGACATATGATTTCCGTGCAATGATTTCTGTACAACGTTGTACGCGTACAACGATGAGGTGAGACATGTTTTGCGCACAGAATGAATGTACTGTGAAACGAAAAAACTAAAAATTTAGCTTAATTTCTCAGCTCCGATGATCGATAATAAAGAAACCAAAAATTTTTGTGGTTTGAAGTTTATTACTACTAACTAATTTATGACAGATATAATCAATGGCTCTCTTAGCTATTAAACTATTTGTGTGTGAGTGTTCATTGGATGACAGTATCCAGGCTTCCCAGCAGTACTGCTTTTCAATGACATCCGCCACGAGATAGCTTGAACTGTCGGAGCGCAAAGTCGAAAGCCCAGTCTACAATATGTGTGCAAGCATATGCCGAACTGTAATGGCAACAGCGCTCGCATGCCTAAATGAATGCTGTCACTGAGACAGTTTCTACTCACCAGATTGATGAGAGTATTCTATCCGGAGAGTAGTCAAACCGAACGGGCTGTTTGTATCCTGTTTCTTTATGTTCGCTCATTCGCATAAAATGTTACGGGGACAGCCTTAGAAAATCGAAGACATCCTTTGATTTTTAGGGAATTACTGTTACGAAGGGCTGTCGCAAGCCGGCTGTCTCATCAATGTCTCTTGAAGCAATAAACCGGCTGTTTCTGGAGACGAGCTGTGGTTCATAGTGCGCTCGCACTATTTCGGCTGCCTCAATGAAATGGTACTAGTACATACGATTGCGTTGTTGGGATTACCTTTGCAGGAAACTTTAGTAACGTTTCATTACAATACCATTGCGAAATAAAGAAATTGTTTTAGATTTATATTCTGTCGGCGAAGGCAATGAATTTTAATAACTAACGAAAATTAAAAGATAAACACAGAGTTTTGTGTAACGGCTCATATATCTGAATTACTGAAGTATTCATCCTTAGTGCTTCCTTCTTATTCCTAAAGAAACAGATACACTAGCATTCATTGATAATACTCCGAAAATATCTTATGCACCCTTATTCTGTATAACGATGTTTTGATTTTTCTGTTTCTCCTAGGATAACTAAACCAATGATTTTTTTAGGGTCGGAAATGATAGCCACAATATAATTATTATTATTATTATTTGATGAGTTGGCTAGAGCTGGTGAAACGAATGATTTCGTTGGTCCTGAACCAGCTTTACCACTTTCAACTAGTTGGATAAAGCACAAGATTCGTTCCTGGGCTGCATCCAAACATGTCAGCTACTGGCGCAGCTCGCAAACTTGCGCTCAGACAAAAGCATTTCTACCAGATTTAAATCTGAAATGTCAAAGTGTCTACTGTATTTTTCCAAGCATCATTGCAGTATTCTGGTCAGAGCTCTGACTGGACATAGCAAACTCAATGATCACATGGCTACTATTCAACGTGCTGAGTATTATTATTATTATTATTATTATTATTATTATTATTATTATTATTATTATTATTATTATTATTATTATTATTATTATTATTATTATTATTATTATTATTATTATTATTATTATTATTATTATTATTATTATTATTATTATTATTATTATTATTATTATTATTATTATTATTATTATTATATTTATTTATTCCCGCTTTCAAACTTAATTGTGGTCGTTCACCGGGGAATCACACCTACATTCTTCAATATATCATTTTTCATTTTTTTAACATAATTTCTTTTCAGAAAGAAAACTGTTAAATATATGCAATGAATTTGGCTCTCAGAATGTTTCACTATTCATTTACAATATTTAAAGTTCCAAACGTTTGAAAAACGTTTTAAATGCGGACACAAGCTACTTAGCCAATTAGAGTAGAAAATTTTCGACATTCTTAGATTTATAACTGCGGAAGTCGGATCCGAATTAAATTCAATAGTAACCTATGCAGCCTTTTCATTTCAGCCTGATTTGGGAAAATAGGTGCAGTCATGCCTGAGAAATTGAGTGACGTTGTTTGACACATACAATACACATACATACACACGGAGGAATTGCTTAACTTATCTTAGTCGAATGTCAACTTTCACTAGTCGAATTTTCAAGTAATTTCAAAACCTTTTTTTATGACAAAATCAAAATCTATGTATAGACACTATGAAATTTTTATAATTCCAATGGCAGATATAAGATTCTTCAAAACTAAATTGAGCTTGAATTCATGTTTAGGTAGTTTTTGTAACTTACCATTTTTGGAAATATAAGTGTACTTTATAGGTAATCGTACTTATCCCCAAATTTCCCAACCAGAACCGGCAATGAAATTCAATACGATGAATCTATAGTGCATCGAAATGTGAGGTCGTGAGAGCCGACTGAAACAGAGAACCAAAAATGTGTACGAGAATTGTAGCAAGCGCATAGAAACTGGATGTGCTGTTTGAAATTTCAAGGCACCGAATCTTCTTCTGCGTGCGGCTGGTGATTGCAACATCTACATTTCCAAATTTTGATTGAGCGTAAAAGCACATAGAGGAAATGATTAAGATACTTTCCAAAGTTTACATGAAATTGTCCTTTTAACTGCAGCTATAAATTTGGGCCTCAGTTACTTTTATATCAAGTTTTGTGGTAAACAACGACATTAAGCTAAAGAATTCAAAATATACTGAACACAAGCTTCTACTTGCTGAAAGATGCGCTTTAACCGAGTTTTAAATTTTACAATGTAAAGTGACAGTTTTAACGTGTGTAAAATTCGCGAACTTCTGGTAGCTATGACCAAAATAATATAATAGTTAATATGCCGTTTCTAGAGATAAGATAATTCAATGCATAACAGGAAGAAAATGAATTCCAGATTATCAGCACATATGTATTTTGGAATATATTCCAGGTTAATAGAAACACTATACTATTGATATATAGAAGATAACTTGATATGTCTGGAAAGCTTGAGACCATATTACTCAAGAAAGACATTATTAAATAACTTGGTGAACTAAAACTTTTTTCTAAATAAAACGAAATAAACATTCGAATCTGTTACGGGCAACCATGCTGCATTCCACGCTTGGAAACATGTTTTTTGGAAGAACCGGAATTTTTCATTCAGTTTTTGCATTCAAAGCTTTGTTGTACGATACCTGCAAATAAGTTTCTAAATGATTTTTGTATTGCTAATTCCGACTCCCAATTTTGCACTCAAGGTTTTTATTCGATTGGTGGTTCAATGTACATATAACGAACTTAACGAGCCAGATTTTGTATGTTTCAGTTTTGACTTGGAAAGATTCTTAGTGTCCGTAGTATTGCAACACTGACCATGCAATAGTCCCGCGAAGACTTACAAGTCGACCGCAAAGTTGAATGCTATTCAGAATCACGCTAACTAGTATCGAATACAGAATCTTTAATTTGAATATATCTTTTGCTACAAACATTCATTCACCGTTTACATCTAAAATCTGATTCAATTGACTTATACACTCTTGTATAAGAAACGATCGTGCCTTTGATATTCTGAAGAAAGAGATAAAGAGGATGGAAATAATGCTCCACGCACATCAGTACGCGCCTACACTATGAATGTTACTGCCCACAAACCGAACGTAAACTGCCTGAAACGAGCACGCCGAACTGTCTCAGCTCTTTAATTATGAATATAATTTCTTGAAAACGAACTTTTCTTTCTATAGAATTTCATTGATCGATCGATTCCTAGAAGATCGACCAAAATATAAAAAATAACTATTCATTTAAACCAAAGTCCGTTCTTCAATCCATTTCGTATTAGTAGTTTCGTATATTATTAATTATCAATTATATTGTTATCAATGCTCTACCAACGGTGATTGCTATGCGCAATGATCAACCGCTGCGCAAAGCAATCACCAAAGGCAAAACTAAAACCCACATGCTTGCCTCGAATCTTCATAGCAAACCAAGAGCAACGAATTTGAACCGCACCGGCTACTGTCGCAGACCTGGTCAAGGGAGAGTAATATTATGCTCTCGACAGAAACAACGCAGTGACTGATACCCGAAGTTTACTGTCGCAACAGCGAGAACTTCATGCTTCTTCGGCTGTCGTGGACCATGACAAAATGTCTTGTGATGGAATGAACTGTCGAACGAAGTGAATGACGGCAACGTTGGCTGTACAGAACTATTTGTCTAAGGGCTGTCGTGATGAAACCTATCACAAGGCTGTCATGGAAAGAGTAGCAAGACAGCCTCAATAATAATGTCGCGCGGCGGTACATTTGGGAAGCCTGTCAGTATCACTCATATTGTACGCTCGCAATAGCGTTGTCCGTGTTCCAATTAGGATCCCTAGCGGCTGGCCAACAGTGACAATCGATGACAATGGAAATCAGAAACGTAGCAATAATTTAGCCGAAAACAATCACCATCAAGCAAAGAGCAATCTAAAATCGATACAGGGTACTTTCTTCATAATGCGCGCTGAATGATAGAAAGACGTTCGCACTCTTTGAGCTGTGGTATACAATTAATTTATTGTCAGGAAAAAACCAGCTGAAGGCTAGTAAAAAAAAACCTGAATCTTTTCGATTATTGTTTGATTTGTTTTTTATGTATAAGAAGTGTACTGTCAGTTTGTATGTATAAGTGTGTTACTGAATTTCACACTGAACTTCATATTGGAGTGAATCTGACGAGTGTGCGGTGTGTCATGCTGTGAATAATATTACATATCATTTAACAATAATTTTTTATAATGAATGTTTTCGTAATTAAGTATTCTGTTGTCCGTTGATGCTGTTCTTGGCGGAGATCGTATGATGATTTGATGCGTTAGTGACGTCGTACACGGAACACATATCAAATTTTATGATTTTAAGGTACATTTTTGACATGTTTGTTCTGGGATACAGGATTTTTTCCTTCATTGTTTAAATGTAATTAGCATTAGAGAAAATTAGATGTTCACTGATAAAATAAAAAACAAATATAAATATGGAATGGAGGAATAGCTTTTAGAACTAATTTTCAGAACACGAGCACTATTTTTTTGCAACGACGCTGATTTCTACCAAAATGGTGATGAATCACTAAATTTTGTTTGTAAATCTAACCGACTTTTGCCAAATCCGCATAAATTTCAAGGTGTTCAGTCATAATTCCTTTTTCACCCGCATATTCACGATAAAAATAAGAGCGCATAAACCATTAAGACTGAGTCTCAATATAGTAAATAAATCTAAGATATTATTAGTATGTAACCATCAGAAACGGCATGGCACACACATATTTCAGAAAAATTCTGTCAACGTAACAGTTTATTCATCACGAAATTTTCATAAAAAAGGATAATGTTCATCATAAAACTGAATTTAAAACCTTCTTGAATTTTAAATCATTCCGAAATAGATTTGACATAGGTTTGATTCTATTATATAATAGCAAAGTGCTTCATAAATCTTATGAAAAACAGTCTACTACACTGGAATATAATCTGATAATAGTTTTATTAGGATTTTGAGAAGTTTAAAGTTGTTATGCTAACAGTTCGGCTGAAAAGTTCGTATCGTTTAATAGAAACACACATTTTTTTGCCAAAATTCGTCAACATAATTGCCATCAGAGGCGATACAGCGATTATAGCTATCTTCCAACTTTTCGATACCATTTTTGTAGTACGATTTGTCCTTTACCTCAAAATAGGCCTCAGCTTCAGCGATTACCTCTTCATTGCTTCTAAATTTTTTACCAGCGAGCATTCTCTTGAGGTCTGAGAACAGAAAAAAGTCACTGGGGTCCCAATCTGGAGAATACGGTGGATGAGGGAGCAATTCGAAGCCCAATTCGTTCAATTTCAGCATGGTTTTCATCGACTTGTGACACGGTGCATTGTCTTGATGAAACAAAACTTTTTTCTTCTTCAAATGAGGCCGTTTTTTTGAAATTTCGTCCTTCAAACGCTCTAATAACGCTATATAATAGTCACTGTTGATGGTTTTTCCCTTTTCAAGGTAGTCGATGAAAATTATACCATGCGAATCCCAAAATACAGATGCCATAACCTTACCGGCCGATTGTTGAGTCTTTCCACGCTTTGGGTTCGGTTCATCGCGTGCAGTCCACTCAGCCGACTGTCGATTGGACTCTGGAGTGAAGTGATGGAGCCATGTTTCGTCCATTGTTATATATCGACAGTTTTATTTCGATATAACAGCTCCAAACACTGCTCAGAATAATCAATTCGTTGTTGTTTTTGATCGATTGTGACCTCATGCGGCACCCATTTTGCACAAAGCTTTCTCATATCCAAATATTCGTGAATAATATGTCCAACACGTTCCTTTGATATCTTTAGGGTGTCAGCTATCTCGATCAACTTCACTTTACGGTCATTGAAAATCATTTTGTGGATTTTTTTCACGTTTTCATCGGTAACAGCCTCTTTTGGACGTCCACTGCGTTCATCGTCTTCGGTGCTCATATGACCAGTACGAAATTTTGCAAACCACTTACGAATTGTTGCTTCGCCCGGTGCAGAGTCTGGATAACACTCATCAAGCCATTTTTTGGTATCGGCGGCACTTTCTTCATCAAAAAGTAGTGTTTCATCAACACACGAAATTCCTTTTTTCCATTTTTTTCACAATAACAAAAGTAGCTTCACTCAAAATGCAATATCTCACAAACTAATAATCAGACAGCTGACAAATTTATACACGTATCTTCTGAAGGTTGGTACTAACTGAAAATGGTATGGATTTAATTCTAGTGGCGCCCTCTCATAGAAACGATACGAACTTTTCAGCCGATCTGTTATATTTATGAAGTAACACTGAAAACTATTACAAGTATTTCTTAAATTGAATATGTAACTTGGTACGTGTTCTGCTTTAATTTACTCACGCTGAAAGACGTTATTCGCTGTTCTCTCTATTCATATCCAAAATAAGACTCTTTCTAAACAATTTAAAAACAAGTTTACATCGAACGGCATTCAGCCTGATGACACAAGACGAAGTAATAAGAATATTCAGAGTTTCCAGAAGTGAATATAGGGGACCAATGTTATAAACGGAATTTCGATAGGTCATCAATAAACAGGATGATTACACAATTGGTTTATTCATGTATTGGATATTTATCCTTAATTATTACCACATGTGCATTCAAAATATGAATCATTATGTTTTTAAATCCATTTCAACAATAATCTTATTTGTTATTGAATAGAAAACAATTACTCAATAGTGCTCATTTTTTGTACAAATATGAATAAATTGTTTTCCTTATTTGTATTTCAAAACTTCACCAAATTAGTGAATATTTCTTGGTTTGACTGCTTTTTGAAAATATGCTACAAAGTATATAAGTTTTATGCTGCTTGTTAGCATTTTACCGAGATTTTTTTCCAAAATATGACGATGGTTGTTTATTATTTGATGCTCAGACGAAGGAAATATTGTTTCATGAGTTCACCATCGCTCGCCAATGGCGCTGGTAGCAGTAAACAGTGATGTGATTTTGCACAGTACAACGATAAATGACCGTAACGGAAATCACCGTTGTATCATGATGCTCGCGTGATACCACCGTGATTCAGGGTGACAGACATGTGATTTCATGGTGTACAGTGATATCAATATCACATGTCTGTCATAAGCATTAGCTAATAAATTCTCTGAGGTGGATGCAGATACTTTCACAGAGGTGTACACGCCGGTGAGCACTCTGCTGTATGGTTTGCGTAGAAGAAGCGTGGACACGCAAAATCAGCAAAATAAAACAATTTATCGTAAAATTTTCAGTTTTCATTGCAAATTTTTCATAGCAAGGCCAGATCTACTCTCTATTAATTGAAGTTCACAGAAGTGTTCGCTCACCATCACGCGCCAGTGGTCACTTGGGTGTATTTAGACGAGAGCGCGTGTGAGCGATTCATGAGAATAGAATGTGTTTCACTCGCGCCAGCTGCTTTAACCACAAGCACACACTCAAATGCTGTCTATTCGACACTGAGAAGAAGTGCACTTTCCTTTTTGTGAGATGCTTCGTTTTTTTGCATCCTCGGTGTGGACAAGAATCTGACGCCAGCGTGTATCACTCTGGTGAAATGTCGTCTCTAACTACAACTCGTCTGACACGATCAGCTGTCATGAATTTTCGTATTGGTTCATCTAGAGGCTTGGTCTCAAAAAAAAATATTCACGGTTCGAAACTATTCACGTCTTTTCTGTAAGAGGCCCGGGACTTTTCATTCCAAGCAGTAAAGAGCGAATCGATTCAATAGAAGATTGGATCGTTTTTTTTTGTCGAAATTTCCCTATGAACGAAGACCCTTGTGTTTCGGTAGTCGTAAAAACTAGTTTAGAATTTCGGCCCCACCCGCTTTATTCAACGAACATCAGATTACCATTTGCTCTTAGAGATAGCACATGGCTTGGCAGAGTTGCGCTTTAGAGAACTACGAAACGACCCAAAATTATGAACATAAACTTAGCGAGGCACCTCTCGCCGATGATAACGTAAATAGGTGAATACTTTGTTGCTAAACAGTTGGTTACGGTAATTTTGAATGGGAGCGGGTCATTTCGCCGAAAGCCATCTTGCCAAAAATCGTTTCGCCGAATGCCATTTCGCCGAATAGACCATTTCGCCGAAAGGGTCATTTCGCCGAAAGAGTTATTTCGTCGAAATGGTCATTTTGCCGAAAGAGTTATTTCGCCGAAAGGGTCATGTCTCCTGATATGGCGCTGCCACATAACCGAAGCCAAGATGGCACGGTGGTATAGCCGCATTAGATATTTTTTTCATTTTCACTTAATAAACGGAAAATACCACATACATTTGTCTGGTAGATACACCTATGCAATTGCTTTGATGCTTAGTAGCTAATAGTCAACAAATTTTCTTGGGAACTCCGTTCTGAGGTTCATCAGTCTTTATTCAAGAGTACAAGAATCAATCTTTATTCAAGAAGTACAATTGTAGGTCAACAAAACGGCCGTTAACGCTATCATCTTTCATTTGTCTTTATTTTTAATCAATTCTAACTAAGATTTTAAGACGATTTCAGGATTCGGCGAAATGACCCTTTCGGCGAAATGGCATTCGGCGAAGTGGCCCATTCGACGAAATGTCATTCGGCGAAATAACCCTTTCGGCGAAATAGCTTTCTGCGAAACGGCTTTCGGCAAAATGGCTTTCGGCGAAATGACTCTGATCCATTTTGAATTTGTTGCTCGTTTTTTTAGTACTTCGTTAAGTTCATATTAACAAAACACTTCTCCTGAAAATGCTTGAAAACTTGTTGCTTATTAGTTGCCAATTAGTTACGTAGTTTTGAAATTTTTCTTGTTTTTTATCGATTTGTTTTCAAGCTTCTTTAAGAGGGGTGCTTTGTTAACTTTATATGAACTTAGTGCAGTACTTAGCACTACGGTTATTTAAAGTTAACGGAGCACCCCCCTTAAACAGGCTTGAAAACAAATCGAAACCCAGTGGATAATTTGCTTATTAGTTACTAGTTAGTTACGGTAGTTTTGAAGTTGCTGCTCAATTTTTTTAAATTTTTTTTGAGTACTTCACTTATGAACTTATATGGAGTGAACGAAGTACTCGTAAGCTACATTGAGCAACAAATTCAAAACCACCGTAACTAATTAGCAACTAATAATCAACAAGCTATCGACTGGGTCTCAATTAGTTTTTAAGCTTATTTGGGAGAGCAACAAATTCAAAACCAACGTAACTAATTAACCACAAACTAGTCGCTGGTTTTCGATTTGTCTTCAAGCTTCCCTTCCAAAGTGCTTTGTTAACTTCATATGAACTTCGCAAAGTACTCGAAAAGTTAAAAAAAAATTAACAACAAATTTAAAACCACCGTAACTTATTAGCAACTAATAAGTAACAAACTGGGTTTCCATTTTTTTTTTTCAACCTTATTTGGAAGAGGTGCTTGGGATAACTTCATATGAACTTATTGAAGTACTAAAAAATAATTTAAAAAATAGAGCAACAAATTCAAAATTACCGTCGCTAATCTCCAACTAATTAGCAACCAATTATTCGCCTATTTGCGTTATCATCGGCGAGAGGTACCTCGCTAAGTTCATGTTCATCCCAAAATTTGATCGAACAATCCAAAAACTGATTTTTTTTTCAACACGATATCCGAGTTGCACCAGAAAGATGGCAAAAAGAAGTGAATAACTATGCTCGATACATACAGTAATGCTACTAACTGACAATAAATCACGTAAAAATATAGATTTTGGAGGCAATTTGGACACATATTTTAGGAAATCTTGAAACAGATTCGAGACATTCCGTTAACATTCTCAAAACATTTGTGGACACATTTCAGAAACATTTTAACATAATTTAAAACCAGTTTTGGAACAATTTGAACTTAACACATTTCGATAAATTTTTGAAATGTTGTTCAAGATGTTTTTTGAACATTTCTAGAAATTTTGTGCAACATTTTTTAATTTATATTTTAGATGTTAGGACAATGTTTCTAATTCATTTTTGGGATAGTTTTGGACCATTTTCGAAACTATCTTTGAACACTTTTATAACGCTGCCAGAGTACATTTTTCGATACTTTTGTATCCCTCTTTTTCCTGAAATTTGTCAAACGTTTAAAATATATTTACAAAACAAGGTCATTGAATGATTTTGAGAGTTCGGAACAGTCTCACGAAATTTTTGAAAAATGTTCGAAACATATTTGGAACATTTTGAAAGCATATATAAATCTATTTTAAATAATTTTTGTGGCATTTTAAAGATATCTCCAGATCAATTCTAAAAAAGCCACTAAATTTTGAGATATTTCGGATCTAGTTTTGAAACATTGTTAAGATACTTTAATGTAAATGTTCGAAATCTTTTTGGAATACTCTTAAGTCGTTCCAGGAACGGGACAGTTGGCATCACTGTGAGTACGATGCGGCGTGCAAGTGTTGCTCTCCATAAAAGTCTAATACCAATGTGTTTCAAATAACTTATACAGGGTCCGGCACTCGAAGTGTAACCAATTAAAAAGGCCATAAATTCAGTTTGGAAAATTACTTTTACTTAATTCAAAGTACAAAATGTGTAAAAATAATACAAAATTCAGAATCAATTCACTTTTGCTCGATATGACCACCTTTTGCCTTGACTTTATGACTTGAGAGAGCGAAGGAGTTGCTTCGTTTGGCCGAATGTGACTTGCAGGTATTTTGGCCCACTCGCGGACAATAACTTTTTTCAGCGCCTCGAGACTGGTGTATCTTTTAGTTCGGACTTTGCTCTTCAAAATGGCTCAAAGAGAATAATCCATTGGATTCGCATCTGGTGAATTCGAGAGCCATTGTGTGGACGTGATGAAGTTCGGAACGTTGTTTTTCAGCCATTCTTGGTTCACTCGAGCTTTGTGAGACGGTGCCGAGTCCTGCTGAAACGTCCATGGTCTGCCACCGAAATGTTTGTCTGCCCACGGCTTCAAAGCAACCTCCAGAATACTTTCCCGATAATATGTCGCATTTACCTTGACGCCAGGCTCGATGAAAACGATTGGAGAGCGCCCATCTGCGGTTACAGCGGCCCAAACCATTATCTGTTGCGGGTGCTGCCTCCTGGTGGCCAATCGATGACTCAAATTCTCGTATGAACGGTCGGTCAAGTAAACCCTATCGTTTTGAGAGTTTACGAATTGCTCAATTGGAAAAATTTTCTCGTCAGAAAATACAATGTTCGGAAATTGACCGCTTTCGGCCAAACGAAGCAACTCCTTCGCTCTCTCAAGTCAAGATATTTTTTTCGCGTTCACTTTTGGCAAAATGCTTTCTTGCGCTTGTAAACAATACAACTCCGAACTGTCATTTAGCAAATTTCTAGAGAGCTGATGCCCGTGCGTCAGCTGCGCGAGCGGTCTGAAGTTGGTTACACTTCGAGTGCCGGACCCTGTAGTAAATTAATTGATCGAAACAGTTATTTTGAGTGAAGGTGTAGCTGTGGCAATTCTGTGTTGATTAGTGAAAAGTGTAAATTATTGAATAACGCTGATTCGCGAAACAAAAAAGTTCAAGCGATGGAAACCGAGAATTTACCCAAAATTAAACGAAGTTAACCGATCGAAGCGCCATCTGCATATCATTGATTATGGTCGTCCTGCAAAATCTGAAGAAAATTAAATAGAAAGTTTATATGGAATGTATGAAAGTTTGCAAGTTAATCCTGTGATTCAGACTGAAAATCCAAAATTGGCCTACAACAAACTCATCCGCGGAATAATATAATATGGAAACATTTCCAGGACATTTGTGTCGATTCAGAGTTATTTTCTAGAGATTCACAAGCAAATTAGTGACAATTGGCTCTTAATTTCTGGATTTTGATTAACAGTTCTTGGTTTGTGAATATCAGCTTTTGTCTGTTGAGTTAATTTTTTGTATTTGTTGAAAAGTTTTGGAAACTTTATTCTGACAATTTTGGGATTTTCTATGCCTATTCTCAAAAGAAAAATTGAGACACTTTTAAAATGTGATTTTGAGACAACTTTGTCACAGGTTTGGGACAAATTTTTCGTTTTATAGTCGTTTTCGAGTCATTTGTTACATTTCTGAGATAAGTTTTAGATATTTTACAAATTATACTATTGGACTCTTGGACTCTTGGACTCTTGGACTCTTGGACTCTTGGACTCTTGGACTCTTGGACTCTTGGACTCTTGGACTCTTGGACTCTTGGACTCTTGGACTCTTGGACTCTTGGACTCTTGGACTCTTGGACTCTTGGACTCTTGGACTCTTGGACTCTTGAACTTTTGGTTTTCTTGGACTCTTGGTTTTCGAACATTTTGGAGATACTTTTGAATTATTTTTGAGATAATTTCGAAACATTTTTGTTATCTTGTAGTTGTTTTCAAGACATTTTTGGGACTGTTTTAGACATTTTGAATCTACTTTGGCCCTAAGATTTTGGCTTTTGAATCTTAACTGTTATTTTCCGACTCTCAACTCTTGTATCTTTGCTCTTGCTTTTTAAAGTTCACCTCTTGTCTTTTGATACATTTTGGGAACTTTTGTCTGGTAATTTGAGGTGGTATTTGAAGGGAGAGATTGAGATGCTTTAGTTATACTTTAAGAAACATATCTGAGATATTTTGGAGACGTTTCCGAAATTATTTCAAAAAAAAAATTGAGCATGTTTGTTACTGGGCATATTTGTAAACTGAAGTGAAAATATCATATTTTTCTGTTCAGTTTTAATTTTATATGAAACAAGTTTGGGAAAATTTGTTCTGAAAACCTTACATTCTTAAACAGACATTTTGTCATTTCGGCAAATTGAATTAGATTAAAATCTACGTCGAAAAGTCAGGTTTTGTGTTGATAACGCACCACAAGGCCTA
This sequence comes from Malaya genurostris, assembly GCF_030247185.1. Taxonomy (NCBI): domain Eukaryota; kingdom Metazoa; phylum Arthropoda; class Insecta; order Diptera; family Culicidae; genus Malaya; species Malaya genurostris. Next base: position 23,881,369 of record NC_080571.1, on the reverse strand, counting down.
CGATAGAAATTGAGAAGAGATATCCTACCATCCAAATTCAGCAAACAGAAAAAAAGAGAATGAACCATAAATTGGTTGTCGAATGTGGAAATGTAGGTCACATAATTCAATCCCATTTTAATTCACGCGAATAGTTGTTGATCGTGGGAAGAGAAATAATAAAAATTGATTAATGTGAAGCAATTTCCGACGAAAACGGATTGGTAAGGGGGAGTGGAATTGCGGGGGCCTAATCGGCAAGTGATTGTATGACGACCAGCAACACGTCAGTTTTTATTTAGTGAATGGAATTGGTTTTTTTCCCTGTTGGAAGTGGTAATGAAATCCAGTAGATCGTAGCAGGCTATGATTATATTACTTCTGTAAATGAAATATAAACACTCCGTCACTGTCCACGCATATTTTAAATCAATCGATAATCGAGTTTATTTATAATCGAAATCCCCGGAAAGCAGGACAGGACAGTTCCTATCAATATCGAATGTTTATTTTCAATGAAACCACAACCAAATACCCATTTTCGCATCCAACTGCCATAATCATCCTGCCTACACGAACCGATCGTCAATTTGCTATCAAAACATCTTGTGTTGGACGTGAAAAACATTCGTCCGACCACTAACCATCGATGGTTGAACGGCGGTTTCGACCTTAGTCCTTCCGCTTTCATCAATTATTATCACTATTAGGGCCATCTTCACCAGCCGTGACGTGAAGAATTTCTCATCCCGGATTCTTTCCGCCAGATTCGTTTCGACGAAATCATCGCACGGTGGGTGAAAAACGGGTTCGTTTTCAAGTGGATCCCAAATTTCAAACTTGAAATTTTGTTTTCATTAAATTGATGGCAAATTTATTTAGAAGTGCATATCTGAGTACTTGTTATTTGAATTCTTTTAATTTGAATCACTCAGAAAAAAAATTGCTGAAATTATTCGCAAATGAACGAGTAGATCTTTTGACGTTTCAAGCACCTACTTGAAAACAAAAAGAATGTTTTAAGTGAAGGTTTACTTATAATCTTAAGAACCTATCGGGGTCCACATCAGTGTCATACATCTAACAATGACGATCTCAGCTAATATGTGATAGTGTAGTGTGTGGTGATCAAGAAGCATGCTTGGTTCTTCTAATCAATTGGGCTATCTCTTCGTGTGTGTTCATATGCAGGGTAGTTTAATTGGTAAAACAATTGCTCCGGTTATGAGTTAGCTACGGGTTCGAGTCCCGTCTCTGCGGTAACATTTTCGCGGTTTTATTTTTCCTTTACGTCGTCATTTTCGCATGTCATTTTTCCAATCTGTTTTTCCCGTTAGATACTGATCATATTTAAAAATTATGCTTCAAAATAGCGATAGCTTAATGTACTGCTGCCAACAAATGTTTAATTGTGCTGATATATCGATAAAATTAAAATGTTCCGTAATTCGGCTTTTCAAAACTTGTCAAAAATTACCGAACGAAGTTAAGTGTGTGATGAAGATTAACTATTAGCACATAACGGATCGAGCTGAAACAGTTCAGGTTGAGCTGCTCAGGTTGAAGTGAAACTTATTTAAATGAGCTACAAAAGTAAAACCCGCATCATATAATATTTTAGAAACAGTTTAGAACCTATTTTTATCGATCTAGAACTCACAAAAAAGTTCAAACAAGAGAGATGATTTTTAAGAGACACCCTAATTTCTCTCCCAAAAATAATGTAATTCGATCAAACAAAGAAAAATAAATTTTTCATGAAACTTCGTAGTAAAGTGCAATAATTTTAAAATCCAATTAAGAAAGTAAGATTTCAGGTTTTAATCCAAACATGACATCATCCTAATGACTTTTTATTTCAGAAAAAGTTCCAGTTCGATTACGAACAACTTTTGTGAAGACATCGGTCATCAAAAAATAATAATACCTAATAGAGAAAATATTTTCATGTTAATAATTTATCATTTCGGACCACTGTGCTTTGTTATGCCCAACGCAGTAGGCTTTGCTATTTTGAGATGATGATTGGAAGGTTACAACAACATTCAACACGAACGAAGAGAGAGAATGCATGTTCGTTTCTTTGTTCAACAGAAGAGAGCATCAATACCAACGTCACTCGTGTCCCTACGACAAGACGAAAAAAACTATCATTTGCATGGCAACATAGTCGAATTTTAATGATCATTCTTCAATATATTGAAAATTTGTGAAGTTTGGCTATAGAAAGAGTCTAAGATATGAATCAAATCAAAGTAGTTACACTGTTGAACCTCTTTGGGAACCAAAATTTAAACTACTATAGATACGAGCACAAATAAGTAAAAATTGATCAAAAGGGAGGAAGAAATGAATGTATGTTCGTTGGAGATGTGTGTCTGATATAGGAAAAGATTAGATTTATTAATTTTTTTGGTGGACATGGAAGGGGTTCTCAATGCGCAAATCAATCACACAAACTAAACTTTTTAAACGCACACTGCAGAGAACACTCAAATCAGTGAAGTTTTTTGCTCTTAGAAAATCTAATTGCTAAAATGGTCTTTAAGTGGTAGGCAGGTTTGTTCTCTGAGAATTTGCTCTTTGCTAGGTCAAAGTGTACATCCACACACTCTGATCAGAATGCTGCAATGATACTAGGAAAAATACAATGTACATTTTGACATTTTCGAATTCAAATCTAGGTGAAATTCTTTTGTCTGAGCGCAAGTTTGAAATCTTCACCCATAAAAAGTTAACAATATTTGAAAGGTGGTGGTCTTCATTTTGAGTTCGACATGCGGCCACTAGATTCGATCGCGAATCATTCGAACTGAGTACCTTTGAAGCTCACGACAGATTAACTGCTGAAATATCGATTATACCCCACACAGAACACAGTACAGCATGCACCATGTGAATGAGACTGCTCTAGTCTTATTTCACGACAGTAGACACCAGCGCCAGCACGACCATCCAACAGAGAATCGTCATTGAAGATAATTGTTACGGTCGTCGTAGAACGGCGATTCTGTATTCTAAATGGCTATAGAGTTGCACTTCCATGTAAATAAATGATTATGATTACGGTGGCATCTTATCGGATTTAGGTAACAGTACAATAATAATCTGTAATAATCTGTAATCTGTAATAAATTACTTAATGTAATTTAAATAGTTTTCACGGAATAATTCGTAGGAATTAATTTTTGCCCTTCTCATATAGAAAAGTTATGCATTCAGTGTGAAAATCGACTTTTGAACCGAAGCCAGGAGGACCGTGTGTCATATACCATTCAACTCAGTTCGTCGAGTACGCAAAATGTCTGTCACTGGGTGTATGTAACGTTTTTTTGCACTAACTTTTCTCGGAGATGGCTGAACCGATTTTCACAAACTTAGATTCAAATGAAAGTTCTTATGGTCCCATACAAAATTTCTGAATTTCATTTGGGTTCGACTTTCGGTTCCGGAATTATAGGGTAGAGTGTGAAAACTTTTAGTTCTGAAATGTTTCCTCAAAGATAATTTTTACAAGCTTGGATTCAAATCGATGCTTGAATTGTATTGAACTCTATTGATTTGTTTCCGAAAATGAAAAAATAATCATTTTGGTGATTTTTTTTTCAAAATTATCGTTCAACAAAATAAATTCAAATGGTTTGCATGATGCATGCAGCATCATTCGAACAACATTTTGTAATTTTTTCGTTCAAAAATATTGAGCAATATATGGTGAAGAGGTATTTTTGAATCTTGTCTTGCCGTGTCCACTGTATCTCAGCGCAGACTAATCAAAAGTGAATAAATCAACGTAGCATTGTTAGAGTAGAATTTTTTCTAGACTCCAACAATGTTTGATTTATTTAAAAATTTTTGTGTTTTTTTTTCTTCATAAATACGAATATTTCATAGGTAATATACATAAGTTTTTCTTCGCCGTGGCATCCACAATACATAGTACTTTAAACCTAATACATTTCGAGATCATATTAGTATGTTGGTATTCATTAGTTAATCTAAACACTGTTTTTATCAAGCGATTTGCTATTATAAACTACATTAAATAAAATACATTTATTTTGTACATGATCTTATAACTGTTTCAGGTTTGTTTTTATCAGTTCATCACTTTTATTCAATATCATATAGTTGGCTATTGGTTGAACTCATGGAAGAAAAAACAGTCTAACATAAAATAAAATTTAAATTGGAACTCCAATGGATTTAATGAAATGATAAAGAAGTTTCATGTATGTAAGGTCGCGACAAGTAAGAATGTCGCGAACTGGGACATTGGATAGTTTACCTTGTGTACGCAAGGAATTTATTAGTTGAGATCTGACATCACGATACTCCACACCACGATAATCTTCGCCACAAGCACTATGATTAGTCTCGGAAAGTCCAATTCGAAGGAGATGTGCATCTAACGTGTAGTGATGGGACATGAATCTGGACATCATACGAATGAAATCCCTACTCACATCCAGTCCCCTGAACCATGCCTTTGTCGATATTTTCGGAATAATTGAGTGCATCCACCGACCCAGATCATCTTTATCCCAAGAAGCTTGCCAGCTGGCAAGTGTTCTTTGGCGAGACGCACTATAAAATTCGTTGAAAGCAATCGGTCTCTCATAAATTTCACCCTCAATAGCACCACGTTTGGCTAAAATATCGGCTCTTTCATTGCCTGGAATGGAACAATGAGCCGGGACCCAAACTATTGTGATTTGGTAATTATTGTTCAATATGTCGTTCAGGCACTGTTTTATTTTGCCCAAGAAAAGTGGTTCATTTTTGCCAGCAGCGTTTGAGCGAATGGCTTCAATTGCGCTCAGACTATCTGTGAAGAGAAAATAATGGTTTGGAGATAATGTGATGATTACACTCAAACTATAATGAACTGCTGCTAGCTCTGCTATATAAACAGATGCAGGTTCTTGAAACCTAAATGAAGCCGAAACATTATTGTTGAATATACCAAACCCAGTAGCCTTTTCAATTCGTGATCCGTCCGAGTAAAATATTTTCTCAGAGTCAATATGCCTGAACTTACTTGAAAATATTTTTTGGATTTCCATCGAGCGTAGATGTTCCGGGATTCCACGCACTTCACACTGCATGGATGTGTCGAAAAATAGAGTTGAGTCAGGGACATTTAAGAGGGTGTCACGTATAGGTAAATATCTTGAAGGGTGAATTTCCTGTAACATATGGTTAAAATATACTGTCATGAATCTTGTTTGAGATTGAAGCTCAACTAGCCTTTCGAAGTTATTAATAACCAGGGGATTCAATACCTCACATCTTATTAGCAGTCGCGATGAAAACTCCCAAAAACGATTCTTCAATGGAAGAACTCCCGCCAGAAGACTCATTGTATGTGTCGAATGCATGCAGCCTAAAGCAATTCGCAAACAACGATACTGAATTCGCTCAAGTTTGATAATATGAGAGTTTGCAGCGGAACGAAAGCAAACGCATTCATATTCCATCACTGAAAGTATCGTAGTCTAATACAATTTTATTAGATCTTCCGGATGAGCACCCCACCAAGATCCTGTTATTGTTCGAAGAAAATTTACTCTTTGTTGGCATTTTGTTATCAGAAACCTAATGTGTCCTCCCCACGTGCATTTGGAATCAAACCACACTCCAAGGTATTTGAAAGTCAAAACCTGTTGGATCATTCTTCCCATCATATGAAGCTGAAGCTGCGCGGGATCATGCTTTCTTGAAAAGACGATCAGCTCCGTTTTCTCCGCAGAGAATTCGATACCCAGATGAACAGAGCGTTATTGTTACAAGACATGAGTGCTATGGAAAATTTCATCATTGAAAAGGTTTCGCTTGACAAACCTTCGACAAAATGTCTCCAATAGTTGCATTTCTTGGCCCGAAGTATGAAAAACGTCTTGAAAGCATTTTGTTTCGCGTGTTTAGCATCTGAGCACTATTTGTCCCCTAACTACTTCAAAGTGAATTTTGAAGTTTGGGATTTTTCACGAAAAAAATCGCCATTTTGTAGCTGCAAATCCCCGTTCCCCAACGTAACAAACAACGATATTTAAAAAAAAATGTGCAGATGTTTCTGAGTGACGATGGACGCGGTTTCGAGAAAAAACTCGTGTAAAATTTTATATCCATAAAATCGAAGGAAACAATTTATTACTCAAGCCCGTAGGGTCTAACATTCTAAAAAAAAACGTGATTAATCCACCTAGCAGTGAGATGATACCTTTTTTTTATCAATCCGCATGTGTTTTTTGCATGGATATTCTTTGGAGTTTTAGTTCTCATGACATTATTGTAATTATCGTCGTTTTAAACGGTAAATTGAAATTTTAATCACTCATTACATTCCATGAGATGTTTACATTTGAACATTCCATGAGATGTCGAAGTAAGTTCCACTTTAGAGTTTTTCGTCATTATATATGGTACTTCCAGAGCCGGTATTCAGAAACTAGCATAACCCAACATGATTCGTATGGCCATGAATTAATACGCCAAACAATTTACATATTCTATATCGGTATGAATTTGAAAAACTCATCATCTGTAATTACAGAATCGGATAAAATTCACCAATTTTGTATGGGACCTTAAGTCCTTTAATTTGAATTTTTGTTTTTGAAGTTCGATTTGGCCTTTTTGAGAAAATGATTGAGCTTTGAGGAACGATTCAATACTGGAACCGGAATTCTAAAATCGGTGTAGCCGAATTCAGTTAAGTTCACCTGAGGAGTGTGTAGACATCTTTGAGAAATTGTAGTGCGAAATAAAAATTGGGGGTACATTCCAAATCCAAGAACGAATACCGCTTAAACTGAAATAAATTTATTTGGTAATCGACTATCCAAATCTGCAAACCCAATAAACCTGATTAATTTATGTGAAATAGACATTTTTATACTAATCACCCTGTATCTCCTAAACCAAAAGTCAGATCTGACGAAAAAGTAAGATGTTTTATAGGATTTTAAGACCTCTCATTTGAATCATAGATGATTCTTAGATTTCATTTGAATCTTAGATCGGTTTAGCCATCTACGAGAAAAATGAATTGCATTTTTTAATTTCGTTTCACATATCATCCTGTGGTTCCGCAATCAGAAGTCGGATCCAAACGTAATTCAGGAACCTTGTTTGGGAGTATACTACTTTTCATATGAATCTGAGTTTGTAGAAAACGGTTTAGCCATCTCCGAGAAAATTGAGTGAAATTATTTGTCACACACGCATTTGCTGATCTCGACGAACTCGATTCGAATGGTATATGGAAGTCATGTTCTTCCAGCATTTATTGCTGTAAGTAGTTTAAATGAATATAATTATGGAATTACTTCCAACTCGAAAATGCTGATATCATCTGGTTTACATATTTCATATTCGAACGATTATGTTGCCAAAAACGAACCGTGCTAAAATCGGTCCGGGGCAAATTGTCATGAAAAAGGATGCTGTACACAGTCTTTTTGGTACTTAGAAACAATTGTATGTAACAGTATAAAAAATCATGTTTCACGTTGCTCTCAAGCATTGCTTTGTCATACAGCGCTCAAAACTCCTACTGCTGGGATAGGGGGAAAAGTCGCTTATACAAAAATGTCGATATCTCCGTTGAAAATGAACGGATTTTAACAATCTATAGCTTGTTGGATAGCTTTTACCGTGTGGAATCTAAGTAAAGAAACATATTCTGTTTTCTAGGTCAATTGTGACAGATACTGTCAAAAAACTAAAAATTTTGACATAAACTTCGTATAACTCAAAAAGTAAACATCCGATCTCAAAACCATTTAATAGCGTTCAGGGTGACGGGGAGACCTTTAATTTGCGACTAGTTTTATCAAAATCGGTCCAGCCATCTATGAGATTTCGAACTCTTAGTTGACAACACACACGAGCATTTGTTCAATTCGTCGAGCTGAATCGATTGGTATATGACATTCGGCCCTCCGGACCTCGGAAAATTTTTCTAAAGTTTGAGCGAATTCTATAACTATTTTTTATATATATAAAAAAAGATAAAAACATATATTTTTTTTATTTTGTTGAAATGAAAGATTTCGAAAAAGTTTTTGTCAAGTTTTTTAGTCAATCGAAGCAGAAATCTTGGGCCTGTGCGCCAAGCTCTTACTTCTTCGTAGTATGAGATAAGCTAAGATAAAGGCCCATAACTTACTGAGTTTTGTTCCGATAGACTTGAAAATTTCACAGAATATTCTTGAAATGTTTTACTGGAAGAAAATACAAAGAAAAATATATAAGATATTTCAGACATGTTAGACCCTACCCGTCCCTTAAGTTATAATTTATGTTATTATTAACAAGGCCAGAATATGACCGATTTTGTTTGCAAAAACTAGACCATCTCAGATACAATTTTCTTCTTCCTTGTTGATCGAGTAGTCTACGAAAAGCATGCCATGATAAACTTAGCAAACCGATGCTTCAGAACACTTCAGAGCCGGCTTTAGTCCATTGCTGGGCACACATTAAGTTTTTGTGGCGACCCAGGGTTCATCAGCAGCTTTTCTAACTTTCTATTCCAATCCGATATCGTTTTACTGGTTATGAACAAACGTTTTCCGAAAAAAAAAATTACGATGGGGACTTTCAACAATTTCGGCACACGAGTAGTTCGGATTTTCCTTATGGACGAGCAAAATTTGGTAGCCTTGTCCCGCATACTACAATACAATTTCCATCCAAGTTAAAGTGAATTAATCTTTGATCGGAATACCGTTTAATGTTTTATTACAATGAAATTCCGGCCGAATCCAATCATCTTCGGAGATTAGGTAAAACTTTATTCATCGGCACTCCAAACAAAAAACTTCTCGGACTCTGCATGCCGAACGAATCAATCTCCAATTGACTTTTTGTTTCATAACTTTCACTAGAGCAAAATGTCACAATGCCAAGTTTCATCTTTACCTTCATAAAAGTTTCAAATCCAATGTGGTCCAGGCCGGTGAAAATTTGTAATCTGTTTTTTTTCCCACTGTGAGTCGTGACCGCGTACCCAAGCACACACAAACACACACTCACCGCCTACTGCGGCGAAAACAACGGCGTGCCAAACCAAACAGACACGGATAGCCGTTGGCCTCTTCCGCTGTCTACTTTGTTAATATGGAACAGGCAGACCCAGCGCACTTATGCTGGAATGTCCTAGCATGTGTCAAATATGAAAAAAAAAACCAATCTCTCCACTGATCTCTTTCTCTGTGTGTGTAGGTGTGTATGAGTGCCTGTTTGTGTGTGTATGCTTATGGCTATAATCTAAGTCGTTTCCCAACGCTAGGCAAACGGTGTTCCTTAGGTCTTATATTTTTGGTGTGCGCCAAGATCACGCCATTATTTCAGGCCACAGAAAGCACATCTTGGTTCACCAGCACTGACAATTTTGTGGCTTACTTTGTGGACTGTTGTTGTCGATGGACTTCGCCCCTCCCCCATTCGATTGTAGGGTGTAGGGTGATAAATGTCAACTGGAAAATTGCTTCTTTCCTGGCGATTGGATTCGATGGATTTGCCGTGGGAATGGGCGTCGGCCTCACACTCGGACAACGGAGCGTGGCTAGGTGTGGAATACCACAACACAAAAAAACGAATCCCGCCAGTGTAGTGTTATTCGATTTCCGAGGTTTTCCCTTTGAAATCAACCGAGCTTTGTTGGGAACCGATAGCCGACCGTCTAAGCGGAATTCAATGCTTTTTTTTCTCTGTTTTGTTTTTCTCTTTGCCGCGTCCGGAGGGTTTTATGGTAACCTGAGCACAGACTCCCCTCAGATTGGGACCATTCGCTGTCGGAAACGCCCGAGTGGCTTTACTACGATGATTTGATTGTTCGTTTGGTCCGTGTTTTCACCGCTGTCGGGTGGAGGACGAAAACAAAACAAAAAAAAAAAAATATGGCCGTCGGTTTTCCCAAGCGATTCGATTTTTATGGTTATTGTTATTTTATGATGCTGCTAGATATTCAAAAAGCAATCATATTATGACGATTGAGGCACCGCTGCGGTAAACTTTCCTTCTGTTGTGTGTGTGTGTTTTCAAGAGCGCCATTAAAGCGGCAATAGTTTTGTTTGGTTGGGGGCGGTTGGTTGAAAAAAAAAAATAAACTCCGAAGCTACTTTATGCCAATGAAAACAAAAAAACTTTTAGTCCGTTTGTTCAGCTTGTTATCAAAGCAAAAAAAACATTCAACCGCGGCATGGGATTGTTCTTATGCATGTTGCTGCCGCTTTTAAAAGTGTTCTTTCAAATTCACTCAACGGAAACGGGCTCCCATTCATTTGTGTTTTTTGAAAGTCAAGTTTTTTTTTCTGTTGGTTCCCCGTTTCCAAGTCTACGAAGCGAAACCGAAGTAGGCTTGTTCCAAGTTTATTGCAAAACTGTCGGCAAACAACAACAACAACAACAATTAAGTTTTGCAGTAAGCGCAGGCTCCCCACCTTTTAATTTCCTTCTCGTTTTTTCCACCGCCTTCCTTCCTTCCTGGTCCGGTCTGCCGTAAGTCTACGACCGTTGTTTGCCTACCACAAACAGGATGATAAAATACACGACCAGCGCCGTCTGACCTCTTTGTGTTATCTTTAAAGAAAAAGGTTTGGAAAATTTCATGCAAAGATCATGTTTTTCTTTTCGTATAAAATTCTGTTTTTCTCTTTGTCAGTGATTTCGGCTCGCATCTGCTTGAAACATAGTTGAAAAAAAAACGGAAATTTCAGGCGCCACCGACCGTATGTTGAGTAGGATGCGGACCGCTTTTTTGTTTATCTCGACACAGGATTTCGGTGAGAACAGCCAACAACAGCCCGCGGTAGTTTGTTTCGAGCTTCGGAATTTAATATTGGTTGGCTGGCAATCACGATTAAGAGTTTATCTGTTGTTTTACTTCAACGGTCGAGTTTGTTTTTCGGTTAGATAAAGGATCAGCATCGATGTAAGTAAGGCTCGTAGAACTAAGCAGGGCTTTATTTCTCGTATTTTTTCAAAGCCTTACCTTTTATCTAGCTGCACTATTTTGTCGTGAATACGATTTCCTTTACTATGGGGTGCCTTTTCAAAATTGCGTGATGAGTTTTTGATCGTGAATATCTCTTGTTGGATCTAAGGTTTCAACTTAATTTTTGCTACATGCCATCGGAAATATGATCATCAATTTACGATAACACATTCAGTTGTGTGACATAATTATAAATACTTTAAAATTAAAGTTTTCTGAAATGTTTGGTGGCAACGAGTATGACTCATGACGCGTTTCTCGTACCTTCAGGTCCAGAGCTCAGTTCCAATATCAAGAATTCAGTGCAGTATTGACTCAATTGCGGGACCTTCGCAGAGTTAGTTTGTTTTTTTTTAAAGAAGATCGAAGTTACCACCAGGTTCACCCGAACCATCAAAAAATTCCATCACCGCGCGCAAACTGATTGCGCGTGTCACCAGCACATAAAGTGCATACGCAGCGGATCGACGCGACGGTAACCGAGCAGCAGGAGCAGCGTAGGCACTTTAAAATATTTCAGTTAGATCAGCAAGTTAGGCCTCTGTAACAAACTTAATGAAAAATAAAATCATTCCACATTCAACTCCCGAACTGTGTAGACTCGTTTTTTTAAAAGAACTACCGGTTCATGAAAGTGTAACTGACGCCCGAATAGGGACCACTCAGTACAGGATAAGTTAGCACACATTGCTAAAACGAAGACATCTCTAGCTGCCCGCAAGACGGAATTCGAAGCCCGGACCTAGCGCCATCGTCAATTAAGTTGAAGATTTGAGACTTCGAAGCGCGAAGAGGTGCGCTGAGTGGAACCGGAAACCCGCAAAACAGGATTACAAGGACTCAGGCGTTATCCCGCAGCACGGACCGTGCTTCCTTAAGAATAGGACCTCAGGACCTAGGCGTTGTCCCGCAGTACCGATGTACTTCCTATATTTTTTGTGAGTATAGTTTAAATAAAAAAGCAATTTAAAAATTACTAACCCCGAATATCACATAGTGCGCGTGTGTACTAATATAAAAAAATCAGCAAACTTAACTTTAAAACCTAATTATTATAATCGCGAAATCGTCTACTAACAACACAACGGCAAGCCCGGACCAACCGTAAGCGAACCGTTAAAATATCACAGATAGGCGCGCCACTAACTCAATTAAAAAAATTTAAAGAGTTCCAGTGAGTAAAAATAGAGGAACTAATCGAACTACTCAATAGCTTCAACATGAATCCACCCAATCCAGATCCTGCTCCTCAACCCCAACCTGTACCACAGCCTCGTTTCGTCATTGACCGGAATTTAGGCTTCGAAGAACGTGGCAAAATACCACAGATAGTCAGAGATCTGCCCGACTTTAACGGGAATCCACGAGACCTTAGTCAATGGATTCTAGACGTCGAAGATGTGTTAGAACTCTTCGAAGACCTACAACAAAGCTTTCAATACCACCTGCTTATAAAAACAATCAGGCGGAAAATTAAAGGTGAAGCCAATGACGCTCTAATTACCAGTTTAATATTTGGCCATTGTGTTGGAGTATTACACAATGGCCAAATATTAAAGAGGTACTAAAACTCTATTACGCGGACAAAAGAGACTTAATGACTCTTGATAACCAACTAAAATCATTAGTTAGAAGTAAGCTAGAAAGTATAGAAAGCTACTACAGCCGTGTGCGAGAATTAGTAACCCTTATTAGTTCGGCCATATCTATGGACGACCAGTGGCATGGTCATGAATTAATCTTAATGCGATTGTACAATCAAATCGCGTTAGATACCTTTATTCGAGGTCTTGGAGATCCTCTTTCACGTTTTTGCCAAAAATTTTAAGCCACAAAGTTTAGCACAAGCGTACAGTTACTGTGTAGATTATTTGAATCTTGACGCACGTAACGCTCCTGTAAACATACCCTCTTGGCAACCAGTACCGACACCGGCACCAAGACAAACTTCAGCAATCCCAGGGTACCAAGGAAAACCACCAGAAAAGCCGCCTGTACCACCAAGGCGCCCACCAATTCAAAATTTACCATCCCGAATGCCACCGAATGCAACCCCACGACAATTTATTTCTCAAGCGACACCAAATGTGTTTGCTCCTAACCGTACTTATCCTGTTGGCAGAAATGTCTTCGCACCAAATCGAACTTTCTACCCACGACAAGACAACCCCGAACCCATGGAAATAGATCAATCAATGCGCTCAAGACAAGTTAACTACGGAAACAGACCCAATTTTAAATTAGCTAAACCTGCATCAAATTCTATGCAGCACACTAATCCCGCTGCAAAACGAATCGCAAATTTAGTGGACATATATCCCGATCTAGACGAGTATCAAAACTTTCTTGACGAGACTTCAGAAATCAGTGAAGAATTCTTCAGTGCACAAGAAGAAGATAATATACAAGAAGAAAAAAATGAAGATCAAGAAACCAAAAATAGCACGGACGAGGTTAATTTTTTAGAAGATTCCAAATGGGTCAACCAATGGTTCGAATAGCACCAAATGTTCTCCCGTACATTAAAGTTCCAACATCCAAAGGCGAAATTAAGTTTTTGTTAGACACTGGTGCAAATATAAATTTAATTTCAAAACGCTGGGCATATAGCTCTGGTAAATCAATTTTAAGCACAATTTCGGAAGCCGTAAGAGGTATAACTGGCACTAGTGTGGTCAAACAAAAAGTAATGCTCAACCCTTTTTATCGAATGACTAGCGAGGAATTTAGTTTTGTAATCCTCGATTTTCACCCATTTTTCGACGGTATTCTTGGCACCGAAGTATTATTTGGAAAAAAAATCAATTTAGTCAGCAAGGCTCCAATATTTCAACTCATTGCAGATAACGGAAACTTGCACAACATACCTATTCACTTCTATCAACCTCATGCAAATCCCAGAAATCAAACTTTCAATGTTGAACAAAAAATCAGAATTTCTCACCTATCGTCTAGTGAGAAAAATTTACTTATACCGGTTTTAGAAAAATTTTCAGAAGTTTTCCATACACCTGACAGTAAACTGTCGTGCTCAACAAAAGTTGAATGTGACATCCGCACAGAAGACGAAATCCCAGTATACCAAAAGACTTACCCGTACCCTTTCGCGTATAAAGAAGAGGTCGAAAATCAAAAATTCCAAAATGTTAGATGACGAGATAATAAGACCATCTAGATCACCATGGAACTCTCCGGTTTGGATTGTTCCCAAAAAAATGGATGCATCTGGCGAACGTAAATTCCGTCTCGTTATCGACTACCGGAAACTGAATCAGAAGACTATTTCGGATCGTTAACCAATGCCAGAGATTTCGCATGTTCTCGACCAATTAGGAGGCAACAGTCATTTTACCACGTTAGACTTAGCCTCAGGATTCCATCAGATAAAACTAAATCCAAAGGACATAGAGAGGACAGCATTTTCTACCAACAATGGCAAATAGGAGTTTTTACGTATGCCATTTGGGCTGAGAAATGCTCCAGCAATTTTCCAAAGAGCGATGGACGATGTGCTACGCGATCACATTGGAAAAATTTGCTATGTCTATATGGACGACGTTGTAGTGTTCGGAAAAAATCTGGACGAACACATTAAAAATTTAGAAATTGTTTTAAATACACTTCGTGAAGCAAACCTTAAAGTGCAATTAGATAAGTCCGAGTTTTTACGGAAGTCTGTTGAACTTCTTGGTTACATCATAGCGGAAGATGGCATTCAGCCCAATCCAAAAAAGATAGAAGTTATTAAAAAATGGCCAGAACCCGAAAATATCAAACAATTGAGAGGTTTTCTTGGACTTCTTGGTTATTATCGGAGATTCGTAAGAGATTTCGCAAAGATAGCGAAACCCCTTACAAACCTCTTGAGAGGGGAGAGGAACCTAGATTCAAAAAAGAAAATTAAATTCGATGATAACGAAAAGGAATGTTTCCGAAAAATGAAAAAATATAATCACCAGCAACGACATACTGACATATCCAAATTTTAAAAAACCGTTTCTAATAACCACCGACGCTTCAAATTATGCTATAGGCGCAGTGCTAAGCCAGGGTGACATCGGCAAGGACAAACCGATACATTTTGCCTCTAGAACATTGAATAGAGCAGAAGAAAACTTTTCAGCAACGGAAAAGGAAATGCTCGCCATTCATTGGGCGTTGAAAGTGTTTAGAAATTACATTTATGGGCAAAAATTCAAGATCCTTACCGATCATCAACCGTTAACATTTTCCTTATCTGCAAAGAACGTTAACGCAAAACTCAAACGATGGAAATCCTACTTGGAAGAACACGACTATGAAATCGTGTATAAACCAGGAAAAACTAACGTAGTAGCTGACGCGCTCAGCAGAATTCAAATTCACTCACTCACTCACTCCCACGCAACACTCCGGCGAAGATGATGACTCCCACTATATCATCTCAACAGAGGCTCCACTAAACGCTTTTAAACTACAAATTATAATAGAGAAAACCAATTCAAATGCAGACACAACTACAACATCTCCATTTCCTGGTTATACCAGAATAACGATGAAGAGAACAAGATTTAGCGAAGAAATTTTGACTGCTCTAATGAAAGAATTCTTCACCCCAAATAAATTAATAGGACTTCACACATCCGAGCCAATACTAGGTCAGATTCAAGAAGTTTACAAAAAATTCTTCAGTAGATCGCGACTCCTTAAGGTCCGATTTACTCAAAAAATCCTTGAAGACATTGTGGAAGCTGAAAGACAACAAAAAATAATTCAAGAAACCCACGAGAGAGCACACCGCGGAATTGAAGAAAACAAACAACAAATACTAAACAAATTTTATTTCCCAAAAATGACCGACAAAGTTCGACAATTCGTGCGAGTTTGCGATCTCTGTAATGTATCAAAATATGACAGAAATCCGCTTGTTGTAAAATTACAAGAAACCCCAATACCTACATTCCCCTTCGAGATCCTACATATTGATATCTACCAAACTGATAACAATTACTTCCTGTCGAGTATTGACAAGTTTTCTAAGTACGGCCGGATGATACCGATAAAATCCCAACACCCCGTCCATACTAGAAAAGCTTTCCACGATACCATCACATCCAACTTAATTCCTTCTTCCGTTGTCACGGACAACGAAAAAGCCTTCCTATCCCCCGAAATAAGAGGAATGATGCTCGATTTAAATATCAAATATTTCACAACTCCAAGTAATAAATCAGAAGTTAATGGCCCTGTAGAACGTTTTCACTCTACGATTACAGAAATGTACCGAATTCAAAAACAAATCTCTCCAGAAGTAAATTGTAAAACTCTGATGTGTATAGTGGTAGAAAAATACAATAACACAATTCATTCAGTTACCGGAAAAACACCCAAAGAAATACTTTTAGGAACAGCTCATAACACAGTAACACCAGAAGAAATTCAGGCGAGTAGGAACAAGCAGTATGATGAAATCGTTGTAAGATTAAAAGAAGCACAAGCAAATCAATTAAACCAGCATAACAAAAAAAGATCAGATCCTCCAGAACTTACGACAGGACAAGCTGTATTTGTTAAAGATAAAATCTTCAAAGCCAAACACAAAAGAATTTTCAAAAAACAACATGTTCAAGAAAACCAGAATACTACATTTAGAAATGAACACAATGCCAAAATTCATAAATCAAATATAAAAAATAATGTTAGGAGACAATGACACGAAGCATCATTCTATCTCAACCAGTAGTTTCACAAGTCCAACCTTTTGATAACCTACCTCTTAATTTAATTCCAGCCTCTACCCTATCACTACAATCCTTGCATCCTCGGAGTTCCTTAGTCTTGATAAACATCCCATTGCAATAGTTCATAACGGAGCAGCAAAAATATTAACAGGCCATTACAAAATAGTACACAAAATAAATATAACTGCCCTAGAAGAAGCTGTAACCAGAATAGAAGAAATCATTCAAACTTCAAATAGTTCAGAATCGACTCCTCTTATAAATCATAAAATCATTCAGATACACTCAAATTTGTACCAAATTACACATTCAAATTCAAATCAAAAAAGGAGTAAAACGATGGAAAGCCCTAGGCAGTGCATGGAAATGGCTTTCCGGATCACCAGACGCTGACGACCTAAAAGCAATAGACAAATCAATCAACGAGTTAGTAGATAACAATAATGAGCAAACAGCCCTAAATAGTAGAATTCAAAAAAGTCGAGTCAATAATTTTACAGACTTCCTACAACGATCAATATTAGAAGACTCGATTTTCTTTAAAAATATATCATCTGAGTTAAATTTTATAAACATTTTATTCCATCTAGATGTAATAAACAAAGAAATTGAAACCATACAGTCAGCCATTATCCTTTCAAAACTAAACATTATAAACCCAAATTTATTAGAATCAGCAGAAGTAGAAAGACGCAGAAGACGAAACGTAAAAATAATGAAAACGGTTATGTGCCCTAGCACAAAATTTGGCTAACCCCTAAATGAGCAGAAGTAGAATTTATTCACAAGTGCCTAGAACAACTCATCTCATCGAGGAAGCTCTAGAATTTGCCTTCACATCTATAGTCACAAACGGAACATTCATTTTCTACATCATCGGCATCCCTAACTTCAGTGAAACGAATTTCGAATATCTTCGCGTTGAACCAATATTTAAATCCCACAAAAGAATCATACTACCTGGAAATCACTATCTCAAGCATCAGAACAAGATATATCTTCAAACCACCAATTGCCAAAGTCTATCAGATTGGACAATCTGCAACCCTTCAGCCATTGAAGACGTCTCCGAAGACAAATGCATTGCAAACTTGATAAACAGTCAACCTAGTCAATGCTTATACGAGAATACTTTCCAATATCTCCCAATAACAGAAATGGGACACACAACCCTTTTATTCAATGACGTAAATGACACGCTTTGGAACACCTGCGGAGCCGCTAGTAAAAAGCTAATAGGCTCATATATGGTAATCTTTACGAATTGCACTCTAACTTTCCAAAACCTCACGTTTACCAATAGAGTAGTTAGAACAGTTGAACAACCACTGTTCACATCCTCCATTAATTTAGATGTCACGAGAACCCATTTCATTAAGACGATAAATACGGAAATACTACAAGACCTTCATCTGAAGAACACGAAAATGTTGAATCACCTGCAAACCAAGTTCTACCACACGTCCTGGTCCATTTGGGGAGGACTATCTCTAACAGCATCATCTGTCATCTTACTTAGTCTTTATATTTTCATCAAAGCTAGACAAAAGGCACCTTCAGTAAACATTACAGCAATCAACCCGAGAAACACCTCCAACCCGGTAATATATTACAAACCACCCTCAATCGAAGATATTCAGAGAAAATCATAGCAAATTGAATCAGAAGCTTCAAAACCACAGGAAGGAGCAGTTACCACCAGGTTCACCCGAACCATCAAAAAATTCCATCACCGCGCGCAAACTGATTGCGCGTGTCACCAGCACATAAAGTGCATACGCAGCGGATCGACGCGACGGTAACCGAGCAGCAGGAGCAGCGTAGGCACTTTAAAATATTTCAGTTAGATCAGCAAGTTAGGGCTCTGTAACAAACTTAATGAAAAATAAAATCATTCCACATTCAACTCCCGAACTGTGTAGACTCGTTTTTTAAAAAGAACTACCGGTTCATGAAAGTGTAACTTCGATTGTACCGTCCTGTTGCCGGTCGTTTGCATTGGAGCAATGCATATAAAATGGGGGTTTGCATATAAAAACTGACCCCAAACATAAATTAAATTGATATAATCTGTTTGAAAGGGTTTGTATGGGAGATGATTTTCCCAAAACTGTAGCCCTTTAACTTCCTTATTTGTGGTGCCAGAGAGGTCCTTCTGATTTTCATCTTATTTAAATTTGTCAAAAAACCTCTTTAGCAACAAAATTGAAACAAATCAGGAATATTTTAGGTATAATGGGAAACCTTTTCGGATTTTTTCAGAATTTTTCAAAATGTATCCAATGTACCCAAGTAACAATTCGAATGCCTTATGGTTTTGATTATAATTTATAGGAGTTTTGTAATTGATTTTTCAATTACTACCTGTTTTATGACAACTATAATAAGTGCCTCTTTTGAGAAGTAATATCATAGTTTTTAAAGCTTCTTTAAAACCCTTTACCTAGACTAACAACTTGGCTGAAAATAAAACAATTTGCACTAGAATAAAACCATGCAAACCCTCTTAATATTGCATTTTCTTTAAAACATTATTGTCAGTTAAATTCTTTCATAAATCTAGTCTCGTGTGTGTGGGTGTTCATTTAATGACAGTTTCACTCAGAGCAATTTTGAGGGTTCTAAAGTACATTTATGAAATATTTGTTGTGGCCTATTTGATTTATTGCATCTTACGTTAAGTGTAATTTGCATTAAAGGAAATTTCATGGCCGCCATTATGATGTTTTTTGCCGTAACTTTTATTGACATCAAATAAAATTCGAAATGCAAAAAAGAGGGAAATATGATGGACTTTCATGATTCATTTTCAGGACGTATGCACAAGTTTTAACGCCACGAAACAGTTTTATACAAAAATGACGATGAATCACAGAAAATAATGTTCATAAATTATAAAGACTTTCGCAAAAACCGCATTTATTTCAAGGCGATTAGTTATAATTCATATTTTTATCCATACATTCACGATAAAAATAAAAGCGCATGAAATTTCTACGTTCGGAAAAAGCCTCAAACTCGTAAATAAAATCTAATAAATTCTTACTGATTGCATTCAAAGCAGACATGACAAACACATAGTCAAGAAAAATAGGATCAAAACGAAAGTTTATTCATAGCGGAATTCATTCCATCCGAATAAATTTAATGTTGATCGTAAAGCTGGTTTCAAAATTTTCTTGAATTTGGAGTTTTAACGCTGGTTTATGCTGATTCTTCACCTTATGATTCTTAAACCTTATGAAGAATGGTCCACTTGGCAGGAACATGTTCTTATAGAGGTTTTCAGTAGGCTTTCGTGGAGTTTAAAGTTTTAATGCAAGATTTATTATGTAGCATTGAAGACAGCTACAAGTATTTATTAATATTAAAAATGTTACTTAGGTAAAGAAGAATGTTCAAAATTTAAGATGTTTTTTTACTCGCACTTATAATTTTGGTTCCAATCATAGATTTTACATCAAAAATAAATCATTTTTGAGTACACTACGCTGTATTTTTTAGGATTTAAAAAAAATGTGGACGGGTATAATATCAGACTTAAAAAAAATCATTCGAAAAACCATGCGTCTCCATCAAGTTATCGTTCGATGGAGACGCATGGTATTTAGTTCTAGAATCATAAGAAAGAATTTTATTAGTAAGGTTATTTACACACGCCCGCACGTCTGTCTCGATTTAGCTAGTAAAGACTGTCCCAGAAAGTATGGACGCAACCAAAAACCGCTGCCATTTCGCAATGGTTCAAAATCTGTTAGTTTTTATGGCTGTGTCCTGTTGTTTACACTCTTCTCTAACCACTTGTGCAGTTGTTTTTTCGCTTTCATTAGTTTGTTTCGAAATGCGTGGACTTTCAGCAGAACAACGTCGACAAATTGTGTACAAATGATGCACAGAACGCGGACTGCCACTGAGAAAGATAACAAAAATGGAAGAAGTAAGTGAAAAAGCCGTGCGAAATGCAATCAGGAAGTTCGGTGAGGATAACACCTTTGAGGATAAACCGAAAACGGGTCGAAAAACGTGTTTAATCCACCTAGCAGTGAGATGATACCTTTTTTTATCAATCCGCATGCGTTTTTTGCATTTTGCGTTTTTTTAGAATTGTCATCTTCTATATCGGCTTGAATTTTAAAAACTCATCACTCTGTAATTCCAGAATCGGAAATCAGAATCGGATAAAATTCATTAATTTTGCATGAGACCATATATCCTTTAATTTGAATTTTTGTTTTTGAAATTCAATTTTTTGAGAAAACGATTGGATACTGCAATCGGAATTCAAAATCAGTGTAG
Source organism: Malaya genurostris (assembly GCF_030247185.1). Taxonomy (NCBI): domain Eukaryota; kingdom Metazoa; phylum Arthropoda; class Insecta; order Diptera; family Culicidae; genus Malaya; species Malaya genurostris. The sequence continues at coordinate 23,860,369 of NC_080571.1, read as the reverse complement.
CCGAAGTCAGTTAAATTCACCTGAGGAGTTGTATAGTTTACATTTCATTCAAAATGTTCGAAAATCAGTGCAGACTGACGAAAAAGGAAGATGTTTTATAGAATCTTAAGACCCTTGATTTGAATCTTAGATGGTTCTTAGATTTCATTTGAATCTTAGATCGGTTCAGCCATCTATGAGAAAAATGAGTTACACTATTTTAATTTCGTTTGACATATCATCCTGTAGCTCAGGAATCAGAAGTCAAATCCAGACGTTATTAAGGAACTTTGTTTGGAAGCACTTCTCGTATGAATCTGAGTTTGTAGAAAATGGTTGAGTCATCTCCAAGAAAATTGAGTGAAATTATTTTCCACACAAGCAATTGCTGATCTCGACGAACTGATTTGAATGGTGTCATGTTCTTCCAGCACTCATCACTGTCAATAGTTTAAATCAATATAATTATGCAATTGTTTTTAACTCGAAAATGCTGCCATCTTGGCCATCATCTGATTTACATATGTCATATTCGAACGATTATGTTGCCAAAAACGAACCGTGCTAAAATCGGTCCGAGGCAAACTGTCATGAAAAAGGATATTGTACACAGTCTTATTGGTACTTAGAAACAATTGTATGTAACAGTATAAAAAATCGTGTTTCACGTTGCTCCTAAGCATTGCATTATCATATTGCGCTCAAAATTCCTACTACTGGAATAAGGGGAAAAGTCGCTTACACAAAAATATCGATATCTCCGTTAAAAATGGACGGATTTTAACAATCTATGGCTTGTTGGATAGCTATTATCGTGCGGAATCTAAGTCTGAAAAAATATTCTGTTTTCAAGGTCAATTGTGACAGATACTGTCAAAAAACTAGAAATTTTGACATAAAACTTCGTATAACTCAAAAAGTAAACATCCGATCTCAAAACGATTCAATAGCGTTTTGGGTGACGGGAGACCTTTCATTTGCGACTAGTTTGATCAAAATCGGTCCAGCCATCTCTGAGATCTCGACCTCTTAGTTGACAACACACACACACACACACACACACACACACACACGGACATTTCCTCAGTTCGTCGAGCTGAATCGATTGCACTATGGTTTGAAACGGGAAATTAGCGTGACAAAAATATTTTCACTATTAAATATTAGTTTTTTTTGTAGTTGGAATCTTCACAAAAGTTGTTTGTTATCAAATGGCGCTCCTTTTGATATAAAATATTACTAGGGTGGTCCTTATTTAGATTGAAATCTGAAATCTAACTTTCTTAATTGAGCTCAAAAATGATTTTATTGTACAATAAAGTTATAGGAAATTTTATTTTGAGCAACTTTGCTGAAAAGAGCACCTCTCTAGCTTTTCATTTGACCGAGTTACATCAATTGTCCCGGGTAGGAGTAGGGTGGCTCCCGAAAAATCGATTTTTTTGTTCTAACGTTTTTGTGAAACGTTCTATGGAAAAGTTGTCTTCAGAAGAGTTGTTGAAATAAATATTGCGCATAATTTTGCTGAGTAAAGCTTTTTCATATGAGCTACCAGTAAAAAGTTATGATTGTTTTTTCATCAAAAACTAGTCAACCTTCAAATATCAAAATTCATTAGATGCCAGATCGATAAAAATGTATCCTATGCGGCTACTGAAAGTTCATAATATAAGTAAACATTTAAGAGAAAATTGGGAGGGTGTTTTTCTTTTAACTCATTTAAATTAGTCTTAAAAATACCTTGAAAAAACTCAAAAATATTGCATAACTCTTAAACGCCTTAACATATCAACATACTTCCTTCAGCAAAATAATAGTATCAAGTTAGCCCTACAAGTGTTCCATACATTGTCCATTCGAGAAATGAGACACACAAAAACTACAGCCGAAAATAGATTATTTGCTGAACAATTTTAATTAATTTAGTACCAAAATAACTGATTCAATTGATTTTGATTCCGTTATCGTAATGATCGTATCGTTAACATTCAAAACAAAACATAAGACAACAGTTGATTACGGTTTGGTATGTATTGAATAAATTAAGCAATGAATTATTCTAATTATTATCTAAAACTAAACATTTTGCTTGTTCGGGTAAGTCTTCTGAACTTCTCCTATTTTGTTTGTTCGACAATGCCAAGATAGGGTCTGAAGATAACAGCAGCCTTTTAAAAACATCTTCAATGTTCGCGATTCTGCTGAATTTTTTAGCATGGTGCTCTCTGAAGTTCCGGATACTTTTATTTCGAGTCTCCTGAGCTTCTTCACTAAGCATACCAAAAAGTTAAATTTGCATGTCTAATTATCGTGGCTCCATGTATCAACAATTTATGAGCAGTTTTTGATAGTGGATACCAGCCATACAACGATACATACAACGTTCGTATTTTCTCAGTGTAACCGATACGAAATATACATCAAGGAATGTTTACAAAAACGACTTCTACCCATGATTCGAAGCCACAAGGATCCTGTTGTCTTCTGGCTAGATCTTGCTTCTTGCCACTACTCGAAATCAACGGTAGAATGGTATACTACCAAAAATGTCATTTTCGTCCCGAAAGACTCCACCAAATTGCCCACAACTTCGACCAATTGAGGAATTTTGGGCATTCACGAAGGCACATCTTAGGAAACATGTCTCGGCAGCCGAAACCATTCAACAGTTCGAAAAAGATTGGAAAAAAGTGTCAAAACTTGTCGCCAAGAAGTCTGTACGAAATTGAATGAGGAACGTTCGCAAGAAGGTGCGCCAGCTAGTCTACAATGGCTAAGTAGCAAATGTTGAGAATAATATTCTGTTGTTGTAGTCTAATATTATCAGTACATCGTATAAAATTTGAATATCTAACACTTGTGAATTATTTACAGCGAAATCAAAGTGCGTCCATACTTTCTGCGATAGTCTTTGGTCTTATAGGTTGCTGTTTAATTTCATTCGGATCCGAGTTCTAGTTCCAGGACTATAGGATAAAATGTGTTTAATCATTTAGTGCGACGATGCAAAATAAAGAAAAATTCCTATTAACTTGACATATCAGGTGTACAACTTTACTTCCGCCGTTTTCCAATAGGTGGCTGTACCGGCTGAGGCTAGTCAAAATACATAGATGATAATGCCTTTAAAGTGAGTGTGTGCAGTTCCTAACGAATTGTCATCGCCGTTTCAGGGATAGTTGTTCTTGTTTTCGTATTATTCACGCTCGAAAATGTCTGTTTATGTGCCCAATTCTCGCCATTTGCGGGAAGTTTTTACTTTTCTGTTACAATTCGAAAAAACTGTAGCTGAAGCGCATCGAATGCTCTGAGAAACTTACGGTGATGCTGCTCTGAGTAAAAGAACGTGTCGGAGTGGTTTCAACGTTTTGAAAATGGTGATTTCGATGTCGAAGACAAACATGGTGGTGGAAGAGAAAAAACCTTCAAAGATGAACAACTAGAAGCATTGCTTGATGAAGATTCGTGCCAAACCAAAGAAGAGCTTGCCGAATCGTTGGGAGTGAGTCAGCAAGCCATCTCAAAACGTTTCAGGGCCCTGGGCATGATTAAGATAGAAGGAAACTGGGTGCCGTACGAGTTGAAACCGAGAGACATCGAGCGCCGTCTATTTGTATATATGTACTGCTTCAAAGACAAAATCGTAAGGGGTTTTTACATCGAATCGTAACCGGTGATGAAAAGTGGGTTCGATACGATAATCCTAAACGCAGAAAATCATGGGGAAAGCCCGGGCATGCTACTTCGTCGAAGGCAAAACCGAATATTGCATCAAGGTTATGATTTGTATTTGGTGGGATCAGCTCGGCGGATTTCCGGTTCAATGCATAGGACGCTGGTCTTACAAGCCAGTTGTCGTATGTTCGAGCCCCGGCCTGGAAGGATTCTTAGTGTCAGTAGGATCCATAGCACTAGCCATGCGATGATTCTGTACACTAAGAATCGGCTGCGAAGTCTGTTGAAACAGAAAGGCCAAATTCCACAATAGGAATGTAATGCCAGGACTTTGCTTTGGGATCAGCTCGGTGTGATTTACTACGAGCTCTTAAAACCGGGTGAAACCATCACAGGAAATCGCTACCGAACGCAACTGATGCGCCTTAGTAGCGCGCTAAACGTAAAGCGGCCACAATATCAAGACCGACATGACAAAGTCATCCTACAACACGACAATGCTCGGCCTGACGTCGCAAAAGTGGTCAAAAAGTACCTGGAAACGCTGAAATGGGAAGTCTTGCCCCACCCGCCGTATTCCCCAGATGTCGCCCCTTCTGACTTCCACCTGTCAGATCAACATTTTCAATCCTTCGAAGAGTTGGAAAAATTGATTGCTTCATGGATAGCGTCAAAAGAGGACTTCTTTTTTCGAGCCGGGATCCGAAAATTGCCGGAAAGATTTTTTCGCAATAAAGCTTCTAATTTTTAAAAAAAAACCGTCGGAAGCAAATTTGTACACCTGATCGAAAGGAAGTGAGATATTATCGTGGCATTACGAGCCTATCTGCTGCCTCCAAACTATTCGAAATAGTTGTCAGCTCTGTAGTTCTTTCTCGTACAGAAAGTTATATATCAACCGATCAGCATGGATTTATGCCTGGACGTTCCGTTAGTACAAATTTGATCGATTTTACCTCGACCTGCTTTTCGCGGATGGAGGTAAGGGTACAAATTGATGCAGTATACACCGATCTAAAGCAGCGTTAGATCGTATAGACCACCGAATTCTATTGGTGCATCACACAAGTTCATTGAATGGTTGAGTTCCTATTTGTGTGGTAGAGTCCTACGTGTACAATTGGGAACCTCAGTTTCATCCCCGTTCACGAATAAATCAGGAGTTCCGCAAGGCAGCAATATGGGTCCCTTTCTATTCGCACTGTTTTTCAACGATGCCGCTTTGCTGCTTGGTTATGGATGCAAGCTGATCTACGTCGACGATTTGAAGCTGTACTTAGTAATTCGTAATTATGAGGACTGCGTCCATCTTCAAGAGCTGCTAGATGAATTTGTCGCATGCTGTCGACGAAACCATCTTGTGATCAGCATTGCCAAATGTCAAGTAATTACATTTCACCGAATACTTCGTCCATTAATCTTCGACTACAAAATTGATGGACAAACACTTACAAGAGTTGACCGTGTTAACGACCTTGGTGTTGTATTGGATGCAAAACTCACATTCAATCAGCATCGTTCTGCTTTAATATCTAAGGCAACGAAACAACTCGGATTCGTAGCTAAAATCAGCAGAGATTTCAAGGATCCACATTGTTTGAAGGCGTTATACTGTTCCTTAGTGCGACCATTGCTGGAAAATGCCAGATTGAGCGTTTTCAGAAAAGATTTATTCGGCTTGCGCTAAGAGACCTTCCCTGGCGAAATCCCTTGGATCTGCCACCGTACCCTGATCAATGTCGCCTGTTAGGTCTTGACTCCCTGAAACGACGAAGAAAGATTCAACAAGCTGCGTTTGTGGCGAAGATTATCAACGGCGAAATCGGCTCTCTCATCGACTTCCGGGTTTCACAACGAACTCTACGATCAACAGGTTTGCTACAACGAAGATTCCATCGGACATTGCAGCGTGTACTCGAACTTTCTCCCTAGTTGAAAATTTATTCGATTTTGGCGAATCATCGCATAAGTTTGTTCAGAAAGTGTCGCAATCCTCGATTTTATAACTTGACCTTATATTCATTAAGACTTTTATTGTCAGATGGAACAAGCAAACAAATAAACAAATCTTCTAGTGATATTTTTGATAATAAAAGTAATATGAGCAAGGTATCATTATACCACTAGATGGATTCAAAAAGGTTTTGACATGAGAGATCAGTTCCAGTGAGATTGCAAAAAAATCATTGGTGAACTAAATAAATCAAAGTTGCGATTTTCGAAATTTTGACTTTTTCCCAACACTGTTCACGGTATTATCTGAGTGCTTTGAAAAATTTATCATAAAATACAGGAATAGGTTGCAATAGCTGAAAGAGAAAGTGAACAAGGAGAGATTGCCATTTGCACTTAGAATTTTTTCTAATGTTCATAATATTAAATACTTCAGTAGCAATTTGAAGCAACATCAAGTACTGTAGGACTCCGCAAAGCTTTTCGCCCAATTCAACTTGACTTGCACTCACCCACCAATTCGCAGTAGTAGCAGTTCCCAACGTGAGACGCTAAATCATCTCAGTGGCGAAGGGTGAAATAAGTCCACCGCCCACTCGAGTCAACGTTTATGAAGATAAATGGTGAAGTCGCTCCTCCATTCACGATTTCTGCGGTTACTTCGTTCGAGGTGCCGGGACACTGAAGTGGAGTAAATTCTTTACCCACTGCGGACGAGACATTCCAACCCTCATTCCGACACCACTTTCAATTTGGGCACGTTTTTCTTTTGCTTTCCAGCCACTCGGAAGCTTTCTCTCTCGCTCGCTGCAACGGAAACGGCCTCCTGCGATTATTAATGATGTTTTCTGTTTCTATTTCAACAGGCCGGAGTGACGGCTTTCAATCTAGATGACACCACATCCAATTATTCCGGAACGGCGTCGGTACGGAAGAAGAGTTTCCAGATTTACGGAGCTGCTGGTAAGTGCCACTTGTTTTTTTAGAAAACATTCTATTGTGATTCGATTCGATTGGGCAGATTCAATTTTTCTCATGCTTTGAATCGCGCGTGACTGCGTGTGTTCTAGTGCACAATTATACCATACGATCAATCCACCGGAAAATCATTCCCACGCAATTTCTGGAACTGAGTAATTATTGATAAAGCAAAAACATTACACAACGCTTCGTCATCGCAGCTAATTGGCTACATTCAGCTTCAGATACAGGTCACAGCTCGCACACGTACGCATCCGGGGGGAGAAAAATGTTACACATTCTAATCAGACACCCAGTCAGGTGGAATTCGGCCTGACGCTAATCACGATCTAATTCCGTGCACGCGTGCCAAACGGTATCCTGTCAGAAACCGGCCTACTCAGTTTAGCAAGTTTGCTTTCGCTCTCCCTTCTATCGCCCACCGGCATTTTTGGATCTCGCTGATTTCCACGCCCAAAAAGTTGAGTGGTGAAAAATGTTTTAATTTTGTTTCGATTACCTTCCGGCCCACTGCTTGGTACACGGGCAGGTGATTTTGGGAACAAAAAACTTTCGCAAGACATGTTCTATTTACATGCATCAGAACCACTCACTCACGAAAAACCGCCTGCTTAATTGCTGTGGGGTGCGCTTGACAGAAACAATCAGACCGAGAACTGATGGGGATTCAATTTTTGTTTGACTAGAACCGACCTATTCAAAGTTAAGTGAAAGCACAGCATTTCCAAATTTCCAATTGTCAAAATTTAACAATTGCAAATTCGTCAATCGGTGCTTAAACAGAGATTTCGGTTAATTCAATTGTCTGGTTGGGAAATTGCACCGTAATTCGGCAATGCAATTGTAATACGAAAAATCGTGGAATTGGGACATGAAGCATATTTTTGTGACAAAAAATTTACTGCTATTGCAACCGGAATTGAGAAATTTTCAAGTTTCGTGTTTGATGGCTAATATCGAATCAAATATCGGTGCTCAAAATAGCTATGAATATTCAGAGTAACTTTTCACGCTTTATTTCGAGAACGAAGAAAATTCGATCGAAAAATGTAAACAAGAAAACAAGAAAACAAGAAAACAAGAAAACAAGAAAACAAGAAAACAAGAAAACAAGAAAACAAGAAAACAAGAAAACAAGAAAACAAGAAAACAAGAAAACAAGAAAACAAGAAAACAAGAAAACAAGAAAACAAGAAAACAAGAAAACAAGAAAACAAGAAAACAAGAAAACAAGAAAACAAGAAAACAAGAAAACAAGAAAACAAGAAAACAAGAAAACAAGAAAACAAGAAAACAAGAAAACAAGAAAACAAGAAAACAAGAAAACAAGAAAACAAGAAAACAAGAAAACAAGAAAACAAGAAAACAAGAAAACAAGAAAACAAGAAAACAAGAAAACAAGAAAACAAGAAAACAAGAAAACAAGAAAACAAGAAAACAAGAAAACAAGAAAACAAGAAAACAAGAAAACAAGAAAACAAGAAAACAAGAAAACAAGAAAACAAGAAAACAAGAAAACAAGAAAACAAGAAAACAAGAAAACAAGAAAACAAGAAAACAAGAAAACAAGAAAACAAGAAAACAAGAAAACAAGAAAACAAGAAAACAAGAAAACAAGAAAACAAGAAAACAAGAAAACAAGAAAACAAGAAAACAAGAAAACAAGAAAACAAGAAAACAAGAAAACAAGAAAACAAGAAAACAAGAAAACAAGAAAACAAGAAAACAAGAAAACAAGAAAACAAGAAAACAAGAAAACAAGAAAACAAGAAAACAAGAAAACAAGAAAACAAGAAAACAAGAAAACAAGAAAACAAGAAAACAAGAAAACAAGAAAACAAGAAAACAAGAAAACAAGAAAACAAGAAAACAAGAAAACAATAAAAAAAAGAAAACAAGAAAACAAGAAAACAAGAAAACAAGAAAACAAGAAAACAAGAAAACAAGAAAACAAGAAAACAAGAAAACAAGAAAACAAGAAAACAAGAAAACAAGAAAACAAGAAAACAAGAAAACAAGAAAACAAGAAAACAAGAAAACAAGAAAACAAGAAAACAAGAAAACAAGAAAACAAGAAAACAATATAAAGAAACAAAGAAACAAAGAAACAAAGAAACAAAGAAACAAAGAAACAAAGAAACAAAGAAACAAAGAAACAAAGAAACAAAGAAACAAAGAAACAAAGAAACAAAGAAACAAAGAAACAAAGAAACAAAGAAACAAAGAAACAAAGAAACAAAGAAACAAAGAAACAAAGAAACAAAGAAACAAAGAAACAAAGAAACAAAGAAACAAAGAAACAAAGAAACAAAGAAACAAAGAAACAAAGAAACAAAGAAACAAAGAAACAAAGAAACAAAGAAACAAAGAAACAAAGAAACAAAGAAACAAAGAAACAAAGAAACAAAGAAACAAAGAAACAAAGAAACAAAGAAACAAAGAAACAAAGAAACAAAGAAACAAAGAAACAAAGAAACAAAGAAACAAAGAAACAAAGAAACAAAGAAACAAAGAAACAAAGAAACAAAGAAACAAAGAAACAAAGAAACAAAGAAACAAAGAAACAAAGAAACAAAGAAACAAAGAAACAAAGAAACAAAGAAACAAAGAAACAAAGGAACAAAGAAACAAAACAAAGAAACAAAGAAACAAAGAAACAAAGAAACAAAGAAACAAAGAAACAAAGAAACAAAGAAACAAAGAAACAAAGAAACAAAGAAACAAAGAAACAAAGAAACAAAGAAACAAAGAAACAAAGAAACAAAGAAACAAAGAAACAAAGAAACAAAGAAACAAAGAAACAAAGAAACAAAGAAACAAAGAAACAAAGAAACAAAGAAACAAAGAAACAAAGAAACAAAGAAACAAAGAAACAAAGAAACAAAGAAACAAAGAAACAAAGAAACAAAGAAACAAAGAAACAAAGAAACAAAGAAACAAAGAAACAAAGAAACAAAGAAACAAAGAAACAAAGAAACAAAGAAACAAAGAAACAAAGAAACAAAGAAACAAAGAAACAAAGAAACAAAGAAACAAAGAAACAAAGAAACAAAGAAACAAAGAAACAAAGAAACAAAGAAACAAAGAAACAAAGAAACAAAGAAACAAAGAAACAAAGAAACAAAGAAACAAAGAAACAAAGAAACAAAGAAACAAAGAAACAAAGAAACAAAGAAACAAAGAAACAAAGAAACAAAGAAACAAAGAAACAAAGAAACAAAGAAACAAAGAAACAAAGAAACAAAGAAACAAAGAAACAAAGAAACAAAGAAACAAAGAAACAAAGAAACAAAGAAACAAAGAAACAAAGAAACAAAGAAACAAAGAAACAAAGAAACAAAGAAACAAAGAAACAAAGAAACAAAGAAACAAAGAAACAAAGAAACAAAGAAACAAAGAAACAAAGAAAGAAAGAAACAAAGAAACAAAGAAACAAAGAAACAAAGAAACAAAGAAACAAAGAAACAAAGAAACAAAGAAACAAAGAAACAAAGAAACAAAGAAACAAAGAAACAAAGAAACAAAGAAACAAAGAAACAAAGAAACAAAGAAACAAAGAAACAAAGAAACAAAGAAACAAAGAAACAAAGAAACAAAGAAACAAAGAAACAAAGAAACAAAGAAACAAAGAAACAAAGAAACAAAGAAACAAAGAAACAAAGAAACAAAGAAACAAAGAAACAAAGAAACAAAGAAACAAAGAAACAAAGAAACAAAGAAACAAAGAAACAAAGAAACAAAGAAACAAAGAAACAAAGAAACAAAGAAACAAAGAAACAAAGAAACAAAGAAACAAAGAAACAAAGAAACAAAGAAACAAAGAAACAAAGAAACAAAGAAACAAAGAAACAAAGAAACAAAGAAACAAAGAAACAAAGAAACAAAGAAACAAAGAAACAAAGAAACAAAGAAACAAAGAAACAAAGAAACAAAGAAACAAAGAAACAAAGAAACAAAGAAACAAAGAAACAAAGAAACAAAGAAACAAAGAAACAAAGAAACAAAGAAACAAAGAAACAAAGAAACAAAGAAACAAAGAAACAAAGAAACAAAGAAACAAAGAAACAAAGAAACAAAGAAACAAAGAAACAAAGAAACAAAGAAACAAAGAAACAAAGAAACAAAGAAACAAAGAAACAAAGAAACAAAGAAACAAAGAAACAAAGAAACAAAGAAACAAAGAAACAAATTAACAAGGAAACAAAGAAACAAAGAAACAAAGAAACAAAGAAACAAAGAAACAAAGAAACAAAGAAACAAAGAAACAAAGAAACAAAGAAACAAAGAAACAAAGAAACAAAGAAACAAAGAAACAAAGAAACAAAGAAACAAAGAAACAAAGAAACAAAAAAAAAACCGTAAAACAGTAAAACAGTAAAACAGTAAAACAGTAAAACAGTAAAACAGTAAAACAGTAAAACAGTAAAACAGTAAAACAGTAAAACAGTAAAACAGTAAAACAGTAAAACAGTAAAACAGTAAAACAGTAAAACAGTAAAACAGTAAAACAGTAAAACAGTAAAACAGTAAAACAGTAAAACAGTAAAACAGTAAAACAGTAAAACAGTAAAACAGTAAAACAGTAAAACAGTAAAACAGTAAAACAGTAAAACAGTAAAACAGTAAAACAGTAAAACAGTAAAACAGTAAAACAGTAAAACAGTAAAACAGTAAAACAGTAAAACAGTAAAACAGTAAAACAGTAAAACAGTAAAACAGTAAAACAGTAAAACAGTAAAACAGTAAAACAGTAAAACAGTAAAACAGTAAAACAGTAAAACAGTAAAACAGTAAAACAGTAAAACAGTAAAACAGTAAAACAGTAAAACAGTAAAACAGTAAAACAGTAAAACAGTAAAACAGTAAAACAGTAAAACAGTAAAACAGTAAAACAGTAAAACAGTAAAACAGTAAAACAGTAAAACAGTAAAACAGTAAAACAGTAAAACAGTAAAACAGTAAAACAGTAAAACAGTAAAACAGTAAAACAGTAAAACAGTAAAACAGTAAAACAGTAAAACAGTAAAACAGTAAAACAGTAAAACAGTAAAACAGTAAAACAGTAAAACAGTAAAACAGTAAAACAGTAAAGCAGTAAAACAGTAAAACAGTAAAACAGTAAAGCAGTAAAACAGTAAAACAGTAAAACAGTAAAACAGTAAAACAGTAAAACAGTAAAACAGTAAAACAGTAAAACAGTAAAACAGTAAAACAGTAAAACAGTAAAACAGTAAAACAGTAAAACAGTAAAACAGTAAAACAGTAAAACAGTAAAACAGTAAAACAGTAAAACAGTAAAACAGTAAAACAGTAAAACAGTAAAACAGTAAAACAGTAAAACAGTAAAACAGTAAAACAGTAAAACAGTAAAACAGTAAAACTGTAAAACAGTAAAACAGTAAAACAGTAAAACAGTAAAACAGTAAAACAGTAAAAACAGTAAAAACAGTAAAAACAGTAAAAACAGTAAAAACAGTAAAAACAGTAAAAACAGTAAAAACAGTAAAAACAGTAAAAACAGTAAAAACAGTAAAAACAGTAAAAACAGTAAAAACAGTAAAAACAGTAAAAACAGTAAAAACAGTAAAAACAGTAAAAACAGTAAAAACAGTAAAAACAGTAAAAACAGTAAAAACAGTAAAAACAGTAAAAACAGTAAAAACAGTAAAAACAGTAAAAACAGTAAAAACAGTAAAAACAGTAAAAACAGTAAAAACAGTAAAAACAGTAAAAACAGTAAAAACAGTAAAAACAGTAAAAACAGTAAAAACAGTAAAAACAGTAAAAACAGTAAAAACAGTAAAAACAGTAAAAACAGTAAAAACAGTAAAAACAGTAAAAACAGTAAAAACAGTAAAAACAGTAAAAACAGTAAAAACAGTAAAAACAGTAAAAACAGTAAAAACAGTAAAAACAGTAAAAACAGTAAAAACAGTAAAAACAGTAAAAACAGTAAAAACAGTAAAAACAGTAAAAACAGTAAAAACAGTAAAAACAGTAAAAACAGTAAAAACAGTAAAAACAGTAAAAACAGTAAAAACAGTAAAAACAGTAAAAACAGTAAAAACAGTAAAAACAGTAAAGAGTAAAAACAGTAAAAACAGTAAAAACAGTAAAAACAGTAAAAACAGTTAAAAGTAAAAACAGTAAAAACAGTAAAAACAGTAAAAACAGTAAAAACAGTAAAAACAGTAAAAACAGTAAAAACAGTAAAAACAGTAAAAACAGTAAAAACAGTAAAAACAGTAAAAACAGTAAAAACAGTAAAAACAGTAAAAACAGTAAAAACAGTAAAAACAGTAAAAACAGTAAAAACAGTAAAGAGTAAAAACAGTAAAAACAGTAAAAACAGTAAAAACAGTAAAAACAGTAAAAACAGTAAAAACAGTAAAAACAGTAAAAACAGTAAAGAGTAAAAACAGTAAAAACAGTAAAAACAGTAAAAACAGTAAAAACAGTAAAAACAGTAAAAACAGTAAAAACAGTAAAAACAGTAAAAACAGTAAAAACAGTAAAAACAGTAAAAACAGTAAAAACTGAACAGAACTGAACAGAACTGAACAGAACTGAACAGAACTGAACAGAACTGAACAGAACTGAACAGAACTGAACAGAACTGAACAGAACTGAACAGAACTGAACAGAACTGAACAGAACTGAACAGAACTGAACAGAACTGAACAGAACTGAACAGAACTGAACAGAACTGAACAGAACTGAACAGAACTGAACAGAACTGAACAGAACTGAACAGAACTGAACAGAACTGAACAGAACTGAACAGAACTGAACAGAACTGAACAGAACTGAACAGAACTGAACAGAACTGAACAGAACTGAACAGAACTGAACAGAACTGAACAGAACTGAACAGAACTGAACAGAACTGAACAGAACTGAACAGAACTGAACAGAACTGAACAGAACTGAACAGAACTGAACAGAACTGAACAGAACTGAACAGAACTGAACAGAACTGAACAGAACTGAACAGAACTGAACAGAACTGAACAGAACTGAACAGAACTGAACAGAACTGAACAGAACTGAACAGAACTGAACAGAACTGAACAGAACTGAACAGAACTGAACAGAACTGAACAGAACTGAACAGAACTGAACAGAACTGAACAGAACTGAACAGAACTGAACAGAACTGAACAGAACTGAACAGAACTGAACAGAACTGAACAGAACTGAACAGAACTGAACAGAACTGAACAGAACTGAACAGAACTGAACAGTACTGAACAGAACTGAACAGAACAATTTTTACATTCCGTTCCATCGATTGTCCAGTGGTTGAAAATCAGTTGACGGAGTAACCGAGAGCAAATAGCAGCCTGTTTTCAGATCTGATCGATTGCGACATTCAAGACGGTTCGGTATTTTCGGAATCATAAGTCACAATGGTAACCACAAAGTGGTTGTCTGCTGCTTCGCAACATAAACCCCGGACGAAATGGTTTGAAAATAGAAACCGACCAGTTTGATGTAATTTATCACGACCGAGCGTACCCAGGTCAGGATTAAATGAAACAGACGGAAAAAGGATTCTCTGAAGGCACACAAAAGCGGTCCACAATCGGTCGGGCCATCGTTCAATGGCTTCAATCTTCACAGCAGAGCCCAGACAGCCTTCCCGATGGGGCTTCCCACGCCATTGATGTGCCGTTCGTAAAAGGTAAGAAGCTTCTGTGGAGTAATCATGGTGGTAAACAGAGAAAAGAGAACACAGTATCTCAGTTTTGTAAGTGCGTAAAGCAAAAAAAAATAATATAAAATAAGAGCAAGCGACATCAAAGATGCTACAACATTGAATATTTATCTAAAGGGATGAAGGATGAGAAATGGGAGAACCGACCGGTTAGGCTGAATCCTTTTTTAGACTCTAGCTACCACCTCATCATTGCCTTGGTCACTTTTTCATGGGCTTCCTTCATGGCCCGATTCTGCCGGATCAAATGCTGCGATGGTCCTTCCAGATGGGATTGAAAACTCTTGAAATTGGATGATTAAGAAACCTCAACGAGCATGTCGGAAAGAGAAATCACTCTTCGGAAAAAAAAGCTCCGGTTTCCGCTATTCTGGGAGATTATTTGCGAGTGCGTGTGTGTGTGTGCGTATGTCGGCCCTACAATGTGGAGTGTTACTACATTTTCAGATCATTGAATTCGATATCGGCCGGCCAAGTAAAGTGGATTGAAGGTGTATTTATGCGAGTCTCACGAGTTCTCTGAAGCGATTCGTTTTCTTTGTGCTTCGATTTATTCTATTACTTTATCCCTTTCCGTCGTCGTCAGATTGAGGCTTTTCGATTTGATCGAGCAAACTCCTTTCAACCGGAAAATGCCACACAACAAGAGAGTGGTTGGAGTAAAAAAGAAAATCAAATATCGAATAACGGGTTAAGGCATTTCCACACTACCGGGATCAGTGGCCAGTGGCTAGCCAAAATCTGACACAAATTTGGGACATAATTTAATCGACATCCGTGCTTTGATCCCGGCAAAGTTCAGACTGCTGTGAGATTACCGAATTAATCTACGTAGGCGATGAGCTTTCGGCTTTCATAATTCCCAGGACAGAGCGCAATGTCACGTTCGAACCTCATTTACATCTAAATTGATCCAAGCAACCAGCCTGAATATCCTTTGACGAAAATGTCTGTTTGATTTTGAATCATAGCAGCAGTAGCAGTCATAATTTTGTTATGCTGATTCCGATTTTTGGTAAACAAATGAGGAAATACACACACACACACACACACACACACACACACACACACACACACACACACACACACACACACACACACACACACACACACACACACACACACACACACACACACACACACACACACACACACACACACACACACACACACACACACACACACACACACACTTCAATCAGTTCAGTTTGTGTGACTTAATTCTTGATTAAAAGTCAAACAGTTCCCCGGTAGAACACGTGTTTGCCCTACCAAAAGCATATGCAAAAACGTGCTTATGATTACGGATCCGAACGATAACGTAATCCAACTATCAAACTGAAACTCAGATTCTGTTACCGAAACCCCTTCCATGAATGCTCCATCCAATCAAGGTGAGTACTGATTAGAAAAAGAACCAAAATTAAACAACATTTGTCCTAATTGAAAAAATTCCACTGCCACTCACAGCGAAAAACTGAAATTTAAGATTTATAAAAAAATATAATTGAAATCGAAAAATATTTTTTTTTTTTCGGTGCAGCTGACGCCAAGCGCTCATTTGAGTTCCTCTCAACCAGTTACCTACGATGGAGACAAACATAAAAGCAACTCAAATTAGAACTAATTTGAGCGTTTTTTCTTCTTCCACTGACCTGCACCGATGCTAGTCGGACAGAGAACCGACACCGTTCCGAATAGAAAATTCAATTATTTGAAACTCTTTTTTTTCCTCTGTTTACTTTCTACTGAAACTTTGACAGCTGTGTAGTTCAGCTTCTTCCAGTGGTGGGTGAGTTTCTGCTGGTGCTCACGGTGGTGACGGACTTCAGGTCAGTGCTGTCAACTGTTTTTTCCAAAAATCTGTATTTGGCGAAAAAATCTATCTGTACAATATCTTTCTCGAAAAATCAAACATCGATTTAGTGCGGAAACTGATTTTGCGACCAAAAAAAGGTGGCTCGACCTGGTTTAACCCTGTGGAATCCAACACAAAAACTGAAAATCGGTATTTATCTGTATGAAAATTGAAATATCGGTATTTTGAGAGAGCATATCTGTATTCCTGTATCGAGTCCAAAAATCGGTATAAATACCGAGAAATCGGTATAGTTGGCAGCGCTGCTTCAGGTAGAGACTACATTTTATGTCTTCAGAAATTTAGTTTTTCCATTTCTCGGGTAATTTTTCAAGAGGGCGTATAAGCAAGTGACAGTTTCTCATTGTTTACTTTCTCTTCTGTAAATTACCAAGCGGTTTCCACATTTATCACTCAATTTTTTGCATGAAATGATACCCGAAACTTTCGACTTTCAAACAGAGTAGTGATATCAAAGGAAATCTGTTTTAATCACATCACAATAATCGAAAGAGAGAGTGATTAAAGAGAAACTGTTACTTGCTTATACACCCTTTTGAAAAATTACCCGGGATTTGTGCAACGATCCATGGCTCACTTTGATTGTCATGGTCTGCGATCGGTTATTGTAAATAAAGGTATGCGATGCGATTATGGAATGAGTTCTGTGCGAATCAGGAATAAACTAAAGCTTCTGTTGGGTTTAAAACTCTCACCATGGAACTAATTTTAGAGTCTTTCGTTTATTTTGGTAGCAAAACTTCCAACCGGAATCAAATAGGGTCATTTTTCTGATCCCCATTGGTTTAGAAATTGGATCCGGGGAAACGGCCTTTTCATCGTTAGTCTAATCCCATTCAACGTTACCTTGTCCCATATTTTAATACCCTTATCTTTTCTAGCTTCTAGTCTAGTCTAGTCTAGTCTAGTCTAGTCTAGTCTAGTCTAGTCTAGTCTAGTCTAGTCTAGTCTAGTCTAGTCTAGTCTAGTCTAG